>NC_047036.1:137381549-138631549 GCF_011762595.2 Tursiops truncatus
GATGGAATTATATTGGATCCAGTTTTTCTCATGTAAAAATCTAGTCTTTTAAAAATCCATGTCTCTTCTGAAGTGCAAAAACAGGAAGTCTTCTAGCCAAAACACATTCAAAAGTAGATTGAGGCCAAATCAAGTAAAAGATTGCAGAAATGCCTGCTTTCCATCCTTTTACACTCTCATTCACACAACTTTCCTTTCCTAGGGTTCTCTTCTGAGGCAAGCAGCTTCCTTGAGATATTGGCAAGAATCTTCCCCAAAAGTACTGTGAACTTGAAAGAAAAATGGTATTTGTAGATATTCAAAAGTATCACTCACCTCTCTGCTAGACCCAAAGTGCCTCTTTTCTTCCAATTTGACTTCCATCCAGAGTGAAGAACTATATGCCAGAATACTTCAGGCTGATATACCTGAATTGCCTCATTGGAACCAATCCCTAAAAGCCTTTTCAGTGTTATAGGTACAAACAGTTTAACTGCTACCAAGTTAAGAATGTTGTACTTGGTGTTAGGATCAGTGAGAAGAGTACTGAATAACCCTGAAAAAATGTTACAAGCGTTTGAGAAATAGTTGTATTTGAGTGCAATTTAAAGTACATGGATGCTAGCAATGCTTATCACAAAACTCTGAAAGAACACCATGTTATAATACATTTTGCAAATAAAACAGAGAAAAGAAATATATTCTCCGTGCCAGAGGGAAGCGGCTTGACACTGAGTTCTCACAACTGAAGTGCTGTATTTGTAAGGGAGTATGTACCTCTAGTAGATATAGAAACAAAAGATAATCTTTTATCCATCTGTTGTCTGGAACATATAACATGTAGCTTGTGGGCAAGTGAGAGAATTATTCACAGGCTACCATTTCTACTTCTCTGCTATCCAAATATCAGTGATGTGGCTGGAATTAAGTTCTAGAAAGTCTGAATCTCTGCCTTCAGAATTTGAAGTCATCAACTTTAAACGCTCTGATTGAATTCATATTTCTTGTTAGCCTTTTAGTCTTTTGCCTGGGGAATTCATTTATTTTTATCAGACAGAGAGCTAATACTTGTTTACATAATGGAGTATAATTTAATAGAGCAAAATTCCATGATAGTTAAGCACCACAGAGTACAAAGTAATGAATTTAGGAATTGCCAACGTCTTCCATTAGGCTTTAAAAGCCTTAAGAGCCATGGGTTGTAAAAATATATTTTAAAAAAATCACTCTTTGTAACTGAATATCTGTTGTACTGGACAATCCCTTGCAGTGCTACTGTCAACACCAACATTGCTAGAGCATTAGCAATGTAATTGGGAGAGAAGGAGGTGGGGGGAAAGGTGAGCCAGGGAGGTGCAACAGACTCCTTTAATAAAAAGGGGAACAAAACAATTTCTAGATTTCTAGTACAGTGAAAGAAAACATGTTCATTAAAAATAAAAAAGACAACCCTCAGAATGGGAGAAAATATTTGCAAATGAAGAAACTGACAAAGGATTAATCTCCAAAATTTACAAGTAGCTCATGCAGCTCAGTATCCAAAAAACAAACAACCCAATCCAAAAATGGGCAGCAGACCTAAATAGACATTTCTCCAAAGAACATATACAGATTGCCAACAAACACATGAAAGAATGCTCAACATCACTAATCTTTAGAGAAATGCAAATCAAAACTACAATGAGGTATCACCTCACACCACTCAGAATGGCCATCATCAAAAAATTTACAAACAATAAATGCTGGAGAGGGTGTGGAGAAAAGGGAACCCTTCTACACTGTTGGTGGGAATGTAAGTTGATACAGCTACTATGGAGAACAGTATGGAGGTTCCTTGAAGAACTAAAAATAGAACTACCATACGACCCAGCAATCCCACTACTGGGCATATACCCTGAGAAAACCATAATTGAAAAAAAGAGGCATGTACCACGGTGTTCATTGCAGCTCTATTTACAATACCCAGGACATGGAAGCAACCTAAGCGTCCACCGACAGATGAATGGATAAAGAAGATGTGGCACATATATACAATGGAATATTACTCAGCCATAAAAAGAAATAAAATTGAGTTATTTGTGGTGAGGTGGATGGACCTAGAGTCTGTCATACAGAGTGAAGTAAGTCAGAAAGAGAAAAACAAATACCGTATGGTAACACATATATATGGAATCTAAAAAAAATTAAAAAATAAAAATGTTTCTGAAGAACCTAGAGGCAGGACAGGAATAAAGACGGAATAAAGATGTAGATGTAGAGAATGGACTTGAGGACACGGGGAGGGGGAAGGGTAAGCTGGGACGAAGTGAAAGAGTGGCATGGACTTACATACACTACCAAATGTAAAATAGAGAGCTAGTGGGAAGCAGCCTCATAGCACAGGGAGATCAGCTCAGTGCTTTGTGACCACCTAGAGGGGTGGGATAGGGAGGGTGGGAGGGAGTCACAAGAGGGTGGAGATATGGGGATATGTGTTTATGTATAGCAGATTCACTTTGTTATAAAGCAGAAACTAATACACCATTGTGAAGCAATTATACTCCAATAAAGATGTTAAAAAAATATATCTGAATAGGTAAGGACTCCTGTATTCACTACAATTGGATATGGGACAAGATCTATAATTCAGAGATTGGGTAAACTTCTCCCATTCTAAGTATGCAACAATTTTCATCTGGCCTAGATTAAATTATTTTATAGCATACAGAATACAAATTCACACCCAAAACGGAAATATGTTTCTGTTCCATTTGACTGCTTAACTATAGATGTTAGAAACAATAAAGTTTGAACTTTAGCTGTGCAAAATATTTATATCAAAGAACTGAATCTTACTTCTAGCAGCATGAGCACGTTCCAAGGAATATAAGACAGCTAAATGGTTTGAGGTAGTCCCTTTTTTCACATCTGGATATCATATGTGCAAAATGATTATCTGATGAAAAGCTGGACGAATTCACATTTTTTTCTAAATAAAAGAGCTTTTGATATGAATTTTTAAAACTTTGTTAATTTCCCCCTTGTCATCCTTTTTCTATTTTCTCGTTAAGTAAATTGAGAGCAAAATAAACTTATAGAAAAAGATGAAAGTAATAGCCAAAATCCAACCACTCAATTGTCAAACAGTGAATAGATTTGTTATTTTAAACAATTTTATAATTAATTTTAATTATATTTAAATATGCTTATGTCAAGTAGCAAAACTTTATCATTTTTTCATTTTTTTCTTTCATTAATTTTTATGCCAAGAATATGCTTACTTTTTATTAATTTATATAAATATAATTATTATTTGCTTATCTTTATTTTGCATCAATACAAAAGAATCATCTTGATTTAGAAGACTGATTAAAAATATAACTGTTGTTTAATATTTTCCTCTGTCAAGGTTCTTTTAAAGTTTTATCTTAATAGGCCAGATAAATTTAATGTTTCATTCTCCCTTAAAGCTGCTACTGTAAATGAACATTTTTTGGTTGCTATGAAAATTTTTAATTATGAATGTATTCTCTCTTGCTGAAATAAACTTTTTTAAATTAATTAATTAATTAATTTATTTTTGGCTGCGTTGGGTCTTCGTTGCTGCATGTGGGCTTTCTCTAGTTGTGGTGAGCAGGGGTTACTCTTCATTGCAGTGTGCGGGCTTCTCATTGCGGTACCTTCTCTTTGTTTCAGAGCATGGGCTCTAGGTGCGTGGGCTTCAGTAGTTGTGACATGCGGGCTCAGTAGTTGTGGCTCATGGGCTCTAGAGTGCAGGCTCAGTAGTTGTGGCGCACAGTCTTATCTGCTCTGAGGCACGTGGGATCCTCCCGGACCAGGGATTGAACCTGTGTACCCTGGATTGGCAGGCAGATTCTCAACCACTGTGCCACCAGGGAAGCCCTGAAATAAATTCTAAATTTGACAAGTAAAGCTATGATTAATTCATATTTTATTGACATTATTTTCCATTTTTACGAAGTTTTAGTTAAAATCTTGCAAAATTAGAATATTACCCGCTCAAACCTCTCATTTTGAAAACATAAAAGAAAAATGATAACTATTTCTTAAGCATAATTTTATATAATACAAGAGAGAAAGTGTGGTTATTTGTCTACATAATTTTTATTCACTTAATTCATGAAACTCCCATCTGCTGTATTACAGTGCATTGAAATAGTTACCTTGCATTGCAATTTTCAGTTAAATCATTTCAATGGAAGAAAGCATTTATGGACTGTAAAGTATTAAACTTACAAAAGCAATTTTTTTCCCAGTGCTTTCAATAATAAAGATACTTTTATAGTCTTAGTGTATATCATCATGGTAAGAAAAAATAACTAATTGGTTTATCAGAACCAACTGAAAAAAAAAGATTTCCTTATTTGTTCTTCAAGCCGCACTGTTCTGAGTTTCTTGATCTCAATAGTACAATTTTGCCTGCAGCACAGTTTGTAACCATGAAGAGTATATTTAAAATAAACAACAATAGGAATAAGCTATTCAATTTTAAAAATAGAATCCTCTACTGAATAAAACTTTCCTACATTTTAAGATATTGGATGATAACCTGAGCACTGCTGACAGCTAACTGTGGGATCTTAGGCAAGTCCGTTCTTAATTTTGAGTCTCAATTTACTAATCGGAAAACAAAAGAATGGCATACATATTCTTTACGGAGGGACAAACAATATGCACAGATGTAAGATTAAGAGCCCAAACCTTTAGGCAGGCAGAGTTGAGTGAAACCTAACTTTCAGAAATGATATGTGAAATGATATGATTTTGGACAAATTACTTCACCCCTATAAACTGTAGCTGTACTTGTAAAATGAGGATTACCATATTTGCCAGACAAGGAACCATAAACAGAACTATCATGTTGGGAATATACCAGAGGAGGTGTGTAGCAGGAAACAAAGCAAGATGTGTGACAGGGAGGATTGTGGCATGAGGGAGATGCTGCCTCAGACCAAAGCAGAAGCAGAAGAGTTGGTGAGACACAGTTAGATTCAGGATGTATTTTGAAGGAGAAGCTAAGAGAACTTGCTGATTAATTGCATATCAAAGGAGAGGAAAAAAGGAGACTAACTAACTCTTAGATTTTTGACCTGGATAATTAAGTGAATTATATATGATTAAGTGAGAGGGAATCTAAGAAAGCACAGCTGGGAGCAAAGGGGTGCTTGGTGAAATATTAAGAGGTCAGTGTTGACTACCTTAATTTGAGATACCTCTTCTCTAGTAAAGAAAAATTTTCCACTGGGTTAAATACTAAGGAAATAAGACAGTTTCAGAAAGTAAATTTAGTAATATTGAGAGCCACTGTTGATCCAAACAAAAGTAGCTTCTAAGTAGTAGTAGAAACAAAAATTTGATTAGGGTAGAAGGATACGATGTGAAGACAGAGAAAAATGTGAAGAGTTTTCCTAAAAGAGAGGCAGTGATATGGAAAGAAGAGCTGAATAGGGAGATAGGGAAAGGGTCATATAATATATTTGAATTGGGGTATATTATGGCATATTTTACGCTGATGAAGTGACTCAGTACAGAGAGTACAACTGATAAATGTAGTGAGGGATGCAGAGATGATTTCAGAAGCGAAAACCTTGAGAAGGTGAAATGGTGTTGATTTTATATCTACGTGTTAAGATTAGCCTTAGAAGGAGCAGGAGTAGTTTGACCACAATTACAAGAGTGAAAGCAGCATATTTTGTTACAGCTCCAGTGGGCTCATCTCTCTCTCTCTCTCTCTCTCTCTCTCTCTCTCTCTCTCTCTCTCTCTCTCTCACACACACACACAGATCTTCTTTATTTTGCATCATGAAAAAAAAGCCTAAATGTGAATACTGTTATGTAAACTGGGTCATAGGGTAAAAAAGAATAGAAGTTGTAACAATAATCTAAATATGCCATGGGGAATAGAGCAGAGATTGTGAAATAAAGGAATCCCATAAGTGTTAGTATTGATATATTTGGAAAATAACTTCCAAAATATTAAAATAATAGCTCCTCATTTATTCAATGTTATAAGACTGGATTCTTTCTACTGTAGTTGACAGAACCCAGCTCAGACTAAAGCAAAGGAGAATTTATTTGCTCAGGGAACGGAAAAGTTCAGAGATATCTGCTAACTTCAGAAACAGACTAGAGTTCAAACATGTCATTGAATACCTGTATCTCTCTAGAATCAATCAGTGATTTACTCTGGTCACATTTCTTCTCAAACAGATTTCTACCTTATGCTGGAAGGTGACTAATGGCAGCTCCACACTTACATTCTTCCAGCTCAAAAGCTTCTCTGGGAAATATGGCTAACCCTTCCTAATAACTCAAAAACATTTCCAAGACTGAGTCCTAGTAGGCCATCTGGGGTCACCATTTATCACTTCTGCAAAGTATAGTAGGATGCCCCAGAACTGAATGAGAGCATCATCTCCACCAAATCCTCATGGACTGAGAGTGAAGTGGTAATTCCAAGGCAATGGATCTTGGTGATTGATTGAAAAAGGCCCAAATATTAACAAAAATCATGCATGATTTCAAGTTCCTTAGTTTGGAAAACTGAGTACACGATAAAACAGTGAAAATGGCTAAATGTGAAAACAGAAACAGCAGCAATTTTAAGGCAAGAATAGGATAACATCCAGTTTTGAACAATTTACTTTCAGGTGGCATTGGGATAATTACTTGGAATCGTTTAAGAAGAAATACATGTTCATAGATTATGTAGAAAGCTTAGCAAATGAAGAAATTTCTGCTTATATAGTACATTTAATTGTATATATTATTTTGAGTTTTATATAAATAGTATGTTTATAAAAAATTTGCTATGAGAATCCTTGTGTAGAGTACAACAGATGTTTCAGTGTATAACTGGCTGCTACAGAGAGCAAGTATGATAGTGTTTTTTATTCTTTGAGTTTAAATAAATTTTAAAAATAATGATGCTTTAATAAAGATTGAAATAATGACAAAAATCATTATTTTACTAGGGAGCTAAGATTTTCAATAACAAAACAGGTCTGATATGTAAACCATGTATAAACTTAAGAATCTGATTTTAGGTTGGTACAAGCTTAATAAAACACGGCTGCTGTTTCTCCTCTGTCCCCCAAATGACTTTCCCTTCCCCTTGGATAAGCAAAGAAGCCCGAGTTCCAGGAAAAAAAAAGCTATGGATACAAAATTTTAAATAAATTGGCCCCTAAGTAAAGGTAGCAAAAGTGTTCATATTCACTCATGCCTCGTAGAGTTCCTTTCACACGACTAAATGGCCATGTATTTTTATATTCTCTGTAAACAGGACATAAAATAGCATAATGGTTCAATGAGTTCCATATCTGAAACTGTGGTCCAGTTTAGTCATTTGGGTTCTTTGACTGCAACCAACAGAGGCTGATTTAGACTAAGCTAAACAAAATATATATGTGTATTGGAAGTTACAGTTTAGTCATAAAATCGAAGAGATTATGGACTGAATTATTTCCCCGTAAATACATAAATTGAAGTCCCAATTCCCCAGTACCTCAGAATATGAACTGTATTTGGAGATATTCACTACAATCCTTAAAGACATAATTAAAGTGAGATCTTATAGGTAGACCCTAATTCAATATGACTGACGTCTTTATAAGAGGAGATTGGACACGGGCATGCACAAAGGAAAGGCCATGTGAAGACAGAGGGCCATCCACAAGCCTAAAAAGAAACCAACCCTTGATCTTGGACTTCTAACCTCCAGAACTATGAGAAAATAAGTTTATATTGTTTAAGCTTCCCAATCTGTGGTACTTTGTTACGGAAGCCCTAACAAATATGTTACTGAACAACCAAGTCTCAGAAAGAATGCAAATAAGGTGATCTCCAGGAATTGTAAAAACTAGTGAATAGTTACTTCAGTATCACAACCCATGTACCAAATAAGTGTAAATTCTGTCCGTCTTTACACAAATTCAATCAAAGTACAAAATTCCAGAAGAAAGAATCTGATTGGCTAAGGCTAACATTTCTACCTCTTGGCCAGGACAAAAAATTATCTTGTTTTACAGCTATACCAAAACTGCATAAAACAAGAAAGGGATAGCACCTAAATAATAAATACTTCCTACAACAACTACTAACATCTTTCATAATGTCACACTCTCAACAAAGGAAGATCAAGTATAAAATCCTGAAGTCTACAGAGTAGGAAAAAGACCAGACTATTCTAAGACCAGACAGAAACTCTGCATGTCTGGAGAGGGATGGGCGGGCGTAGTATTAGGCTATAAGATCAGAGAGGAAGGGAGAGAGTGGCCGTATCTTTTAGAGATGGTTTCATAGGTCAAAGGAAGAAGTTTACATTTAATTTTCAGTGCAATGTGAAACCACTGCAGTTTTATTTAGACCCCAGATAGCCAAATAAGACTCAATCTTGGAAAATTGTTTGAGCTATTATGAAGGGGTAGTCATATGTCCTAGAGAAGCTAATGAGCTAGAAGAATGCAAGTGTGGAGCTGCCATTATCCACCTTCCATCACTCACAACAATGTGAATATACTAAAAACTCCTGAATTGTATAACTTTGAGGGTGAATTTTATAGAATGTAAATTAAGTTATATATCATTAAACCCGTTACTGGAAAAAAAATGGCGATTTAACAGTAAATCAAAATTGAAAATGAACTGATCAGAAAAATTTAAATCTCTTACTACTGACCCAGTCTTTAATGAACGTCTTTGATGTGGGTGGCTTTCAATGGACAAACATCTACAAAATGACTTTCTTTTATTCCTTTGCAGCCAACTGAGTTAGAATATCTCTATTAAACAAACAAGTTCTGTTTCTTGGACACATTTACATCCTTCTGTGAACATGGGTTAAGGTGGGAAAGACGTAAAAAGTCTATATTGCTCCATTTCTCCATCTGATGTAATAACCATAGAAATTTGGATTTTTTAGGTGTAGCATGATGTGCTAAGGAATCTACTCATTAGTTATTTAAAATACTAAGGAATGGGAAAAGATTTCTCAGTACAAAGAATTAAAGTTGCAAAATTTCTCAATGTTTTTCTTTATACTTCCTTCCCCTTTTGCATGTGGGTGTTTCTGGTGTTCAGTTCTGTACTACTCAACAGGTAAATTAAACATCTGAACAGATTCCAGCAAAACAAGAGCACCAAAGTAGTAAAATTATTGAAATAATTTCATACAGGATTTTTTTAAGAAACCACCAAAGCTGTCATAAATCAAAAAATAATAAAATGTTTATTCGACTTCCTTACTCTTATTTTATTTGGGAGTTATGTAATTTGAAATCCATATACAGAAACATGATCTTAATTCAATAATGCTTTAAGGGTGTTCCTGAGTGTGTTTCATTAGAAGAGAAGTAGAGGAATTGGCAAATGATTGAAATTTATGGAATCTCCTTGCACATCTGTTTTTTTCAGTCTTTGAAGGTACCATGTGTTCCATAAAATCTCCTGAATCTTTACTGACTAAATATTTCCTGTGGAATCATAGTACAGAGAGAGGATGATTCTTATTAGCTGGCTCAGAGATGAAGACTTAGAATAGGCGTTAGAAAACATGGGGGCTCAAGCTGATCAAGAATAAGTCAAATGACTGATGAATGCACAGAGAATTATGGTAATTTTGGAGACTATGGATTTAGTGTGCTTATAATCATGATGGTTTAATTTTTTTTTCTCCAATAGTAGACAGCAATCTGATAAGATGTTTGGTGTTCAGAGCAGAGTTTTGTTTGTTTTTGTTTTTTCCTTTTTTTCCTGGCATATATGTTAGTAAGATAAGTGTGCTATAAAATGGGAGCTACTGGGGAGAAAATAGTTGAGACAATCAAGCTTGTGGTTCTAGTAGGTTTAGGGAAAAGATATCAAGAAGAGACATATAGACTGAGGAATTATCAAAAGACTGGAAATCTCCATGAGAACACAGAGCAGAAGCGTTGCAAACAAGATGATGACAACCTTGGATTGATGGGTCTGGTGTTCAGAGAGTAAATACTGTTAGGTGTTTCTGAGGTGGGGTTTTTCCAGGCCCTGAAGTTCCTAGGATGTGTCCCTGGGAATAGGTGGCTGTAGTGGACTCAGTGAGAACACTGCTGACATAAAACAGATCCACGAGGAGTTACATGAACAGTAAAATATCTCATAATTATGGTAGAGGTTTTGGTGGAGGTGAAAGCTGTGCATCATGTTTCTAAAGGAATAAGGCCAAGTGACTCAAAGGAGAGTAGCTGACTTTAGGTTTCCTGTCATTTCTCTATGCAACCAAGATTTGACTTTTTCTACATGATTTCCTCTCTATGTCTCCAGTTTGCTGACGGTAGATCCTGGTACATTTCAGCCTCCATAATCCTGTGAGCCAATTCCTTATAATAAATAGCTTCATACCGTATTGGCTCTATTTCTCTAGACAACTCTAACACATGTAAGTAACAAAATTTGGGTAGGTCTTTTTGCTCCCAATATAGATCTCTGTCCTACTCCATCCCTTTCTATCTTCATGAAAGTTCTAAGAACGTCCTTATTTCTTTCGTTGAATTTCTGACCTATCTCTCAGTGGGTATTAACCAAAACTGTAATTTAATAAGAATGCTTGAGGTTTGATTTTTTTTTTCCAGCTTTAATGTAGCACTGCCTGTAGGTTTCTGGGAAGTTTCTCAGAGTACACAGGAGCCTGATTCATCTACACACTTACCTAAAAAGAAGAATTCACACTAAATAAAATAAGGACTCCTCCAGCAATGTAATAGTGTAACACCCATTGAGATGTCCTTATAAATAACCCCAAGTGAAGAACATTAGAAAGAGGTACACATTTATATCCACGTCTCTATTACAGAAAAAATATGAAATATGGATAAAGTATCTAGTATCCTTAATAATATCTATGTATACTTATATTCTGTTCACACATTGGCACTTATTAGTATGCCAGAATAACATTATTTGCAATGATGAAAACATTTTTATAGCACATTAAATATATTTTAAATTACATAATCAAATTAAACACTATTGTTATGCTATTTCCCTAATATAAGCAATAAATAAAAGATTTAAACAAAATATATCAAAACATAGGGCAAGATGAGTGCCTTTTAAAAGCTGTTTCTTATGGATAAAGAAGAGGTGGCACATATATACAATGGAATATTACTCAGCCATAAAAAGAAACGAAATTGAGTTATTTGTAATGAGGTGGATGGACCTAGATACTGTCATACAGAGTGAATAAGTCAGAAAGAGAAAAACAAATACATTATGCTAACACATATATGGAATCTAAAAAAAAAATGGTTCTGATGAACGTAGGGGCAGGACAGGAATAAAGACGCAGACGTAGAGAATGGACTTGAGGACATGGGGAGGAGGAAGGGTAAGATGGGACGAAGTGAGAGAGTGGCATGGACATATATACACTACCAAATGTAAAATAGATAGCTAGTGGGAAGCAGGTGCATAGCACAGGGAGATCAGCTCGGTGCTTTGTGACCACGTAGAGGGGTGGGATAGGGAGAGTGGGAGGGAGACGTAAGAGGGAGCGGTACGGGGATATATGTATACGTATAGCTGATTCACTTTGTTATACAGCAGAAACTAACACACCATTGTAAAGCAATTACACTCCAATAAAGATGTTAAAAAAAAATGTTGGGCAAAAGTGAACACAATATACAGAACATTGAACAAAACGAAAAAAGTTGTTTCTTAGTCTTGTGCATCAGAAACAGAAATAAAACAGAAATGACAAAAGTTAGCTTAATGATTATTTTACATTTACTAGAACAACATCTTCAGAATGATTATAGAGTTTCTGACCCAGGTCACATGATATAGACACGACTGTTACTGGGCTTCGCATCTAGAATAATATTTTTTTATTAGTGACTAAAATGAAGCCACTACCCTGAGCAACAAGGTACTGTGGGCTAAAGTGATATCATCTTTTATCTTTCACAAAGTCTTAAGGGACTTGTGTTTATAAAACCTTCAAATATAACTGACTGGTGTGATCTTGCGAAATACAAGTAGTTTTTAATGGGTTGGTTGGGACACTTTGGGAATTGCTTTTTTTTTTTTTTGCCATATTCATTTTCCTTCATTTGACAAAGCTTTCTGGCATTCAGATTCTGCCACCCAGTGCATTGTGGGTGTTGAAGGTACACAATTACATTTTTCTCAATGATTTTCTTGGCATAAAGAGCCAATATGGAGCCCAATAAATATCCCTCAGATGTGCAAATACATGAAGAGCACCCCAGGAGAGAAGTATAACTGAATAACAACCTTGAATTGCTCATAACACCATGGTTTTTATCTGGTCACATATATCTCCCTGAATATGCATTATCTGAATACTCTTCAAGCTTGATCCAACAGCAGAGGCTGCAGAAATGGATGCAAAAAATCCTTTATTCAATTTGCAGTTTTTCACTCTACTCCATTCTCATATGAATTACCACCTGAATTTTTTCTATCCATTATAAAATGACACCTATTAAAAATGCCATGTGTTCATGGACTATAGGCATGTGTATATCCATATGCACACAAATGTGTGTGTGTGTGTGTGTATTATTGGGAAGAACGGAAACAATAAAATGAAGTTTATTCATTCACATGCTCACTTAAGCAATATGTATTAAATACATTTTATGTGTCAAACACTGTACTAAGTACTCTGGAAGTAACTCTTTGAATATCAGCTTACATTCTAAGTGGGAGGAGGGATACTGTTAAACAAAGAATTACATAAAATATTTAACTATTATTATGATAAGTGCACAATAGACTACTATGTTCTGTGAGGATAGCTAATTGAAGAATCAAAACTATTTATTTGGAGTAGGAAATTGGAAATAGGTAAATTTAACTGTGAAATTGACATTTAAGTTGCCACTTGGAGTATGAGATGCAAGGTCAAGAGGATTAACAAGTGATATCCATCATAATAGATCTATTCCTGAGATTATAAATTCAGAAATCTCTGAGGGATATGCCTCAGTGGAAAAGACTAGATAATGAATGAAATCTGGGCATCAAGTCTGTGAATAATTACCAATACCCCTTACCACCGTTACAGATGAAATATCATTTTGCAGCTGAAGACTGAGGCCAAAAAATGTTTTTGAGAAGAAAACTAGTTTATTGCTTTTATTTCTCTATTCCAGGTCCTATTTTCTTCATTAATTCTTTTCTCATTTTGACCCCCAAGAGGGTCCTGAAAAAGGATTATGAAATAGTGAAAGAAGCGGTATTTGAACAAAAGGCAAATAATAGACAGGAAAACAGAATATTACACGTTTGTTGCAGACATAAATCTCTGTTGACAAATTCTGGCTTGCAAAATACGAAAACTCTTCCTTCCTGATGCTACAGAAATAGGGTCTAATTTAGTGCCAAGACATGGACTGGGGACAGGGCATCTGTTCTCAAGCATCAGTTCACAGAGTTGACAGTGAAATTTCATTGCCCCTGCCTGTATGGTCCTGTGAGATCTAGTGGTTCTCCATAGCTTCTGAGCTATTCCTGGGGGACAGACATCTGCTTGTAGTCCCATTTGCATAATCTACCAGAACATCATTTCTATCTTGGTGCCTTGCCTCCCAGGTGGTAGAGCTGGAAAGCATGGCACAGCTCCCTTGCTCTTTCCCAACCTACATGTATTTCCATGTTTTTCTATTCCCCTAGCCTGTGGGAATTTACTTGTAGTCTGAGTGAAATCTTTCTGTTTTCATGTTTCTTCAAACCACTTTGTTTAAGCCTACCACCAGACCTTTTGGAAACAAAAGCTAAAAACTAAAGTGTATTCATTGCTTTCTGCCCTGTAGCAGGGGAGGATAGAATTTGCTGCCTGATTTACTGGGGAAAATATAGAGGTAAAATGAAGAGGAAGAAATAAAACATAAAGATATCAAAATATTTCCCAAAGATTTCAAAATATGAATGTGTGGTCTAGAAGAAATGATTAAAAATGAAACAAAAATAGATAATCCATTGATAAGTGAAATAAAATTGAGCCTTCAAGTGCAGTCTCCAAATCCAGTCTGCCAATACTTTTTATTTGATCTCTGGAATCACACGTAAGGTCTAGTACATACTAGATCTAAATGTTTGTCAAAATTTTCCAAAAAATGTGAAGTGTATATGTTTTCATAATAGATTTTTTCAAAATACTCTTTTGTGGTATTTCTGAAATTACATATATGGCCTAATTCCCTATTATGCTATACCTACAGATCTTCTCAAGAAAAGATAGCTTACCACTTAGAAATATAGGATACAAAAGTCCACGTATATGGAAAAGTTTGTACAAGAGTTTACAAACTGGCAGGCCACCAATTAATCTGCATTGAGTCACGGGCTGCCTTCCCTAGACAGCAGATTCTGAATCAGAGGTTAGCATGTAGGCATTTTATTAGGAAGTGCTATTGGGATTACCAGCTGTGGAATGGGAGGGACTGGACTAGAGAATTTGCAGTCTTAACAATGGCCCCAGCCAACTCCACGGGAGCTCTGAAGCTAAGGTGGCCTTCTGTATTTGTCTCAAGTTCTGGGGAGGGGGCTAGATATTTGTATCCATGTTATTGAATGTTGGCTGCTCCAAAAAATATTTGTGCTTAGCTACAAGCCTCTTCAGCTGATGGAATCTGGAAAAGGATTCACAGCACTCCCAGCAGGTAGAGAAATAAGTGCTTCAGTCTTAAAAGGAGATTTGCAGCAAGAGGCATACCGTAACATCCATTACACACAGTATTTAAGGAAGAAGATGAAAAACAATGGTGTGCATATAAGTAAATAAGTCAATGGAACAGAACTGAGAGCTCAGATATATCCCCAAGCAAAAGTGGAAAACTGTTATACAATAGAGGGGATATTATAAATCAGTGAAGAAAACAGAAACCATTTTATGCTTGGTACTGGAATAATTGCATTACAATTACAACAAAAAATAGATCCTTAATACTACCCATTCACAAAAATATATTCCAGATAATAAAGAATTTTAATGGAAATATACTTCAAAGCTATAAGAAAATATACTAGATGTTTTTATTTATAGGAGGAAATAATTTATTAGATAAAACCCAAGATCATATGCTATTAAGAAAAAACAAAATAAAGTTGACAACATTAAAATGTAAAAATGTGTGTGACAAAATATGCTGGAAACAAAGTAATTGACTAGGAGAATGCAATGGTTGAATATGTAACAGCAAAATATTTTTAATTTATATAAATTAACATGAAATTTTAAAATAATTTTACTAATTTATAAATTAATATGAAAGATGAGCAACTAAGTAATAAAATGGATAAGGACGGTAAATAGGTGATTACACTAGGAAGAAATACAAAAAGGCCATAAAATATTTTTTGAAATCTTAATAGTAAAGATATGCAAATTAAAACAACAATGAGATATGTCAAATGTATCAGATTAGAAAAAAAAGGCTGACAATATTGACAATATCAAGATTGGTGCAAAGGAGACAAGAATTTGCATGTATTAGGGCTGATGAATTGATGTATTGGTAAAACAACTTTGGAAAACAATTTTGCAATGTCTAATAGAGGTGAAAATGCACAAGCATAAAATTCTTCAAGGATATTTTATACATGTATAATAAGGGACATGTAAAAGGATATGCATTATAGCATTATTTGTAATCTAAAACATTAGAAACAACCCAACTCAAACGTTTGTAGAGTGGCGAATATAAAATTGAATTATGATACAGCAAGTCTAGAAAGTGATATTTAGTGAAAGAAGCAAATGACAGATTGATACAGTATAACATTTTTGTAAATTAAAAACATAAACTTATCTAATGCACAAACACACATGTGGTAAAAATACAAAAGCATTTACTCTGAAGGTATATAACATATTAAGATATTATTTGACTTTCTCAAGGGAGTAGAAAAGAATCTGGAAAGACACAAACAGAACTACAGCTTGATTTGGAATTTTCTATGTCCAAAACATTTTAGCTGAAGAGAAAAACATGTTTATGTTTATAATCTCCTGCTAGGTGGCACAATGCATGGGGACTACTCTCTACACATTTCTATATTTGAAAAACTCTTCAAAATAAAATAACTATTGTCAATTTGTCAGTTCTTCCTAACTTAATCTAGAGATTCAATGCAATCTCAATAAAAATCCCACCAAGTTATTTTATGAACACTGACAAACTGAAATTGGGAAGCTAGACTTCATTTGAGTTAAAAACTTCTGCTCTGCAGAAGACAATGTCAAGAGAATGAGAAGATAAGCCACAGACTGGGAGAAAATATTTGCAAAAGATATATCTGATAAAAGAAAGACTGTTACCCAAAATATACAAGGACCTTTAAAAACTCAAAAATAAGAAAACAAACAACCTAAGTGAGCCAAAGACCTTAACAGAAACCTCATCAAAGAAGATATACAGATGAAAAATAAGCATATGAAAATATGTTCCATATCATATGTCATCAGGAAAATCAAATTAAGACAACAATGTGTTACCACTGCATTTTATTAGAATAGCCCAGATCCAGAACGCTGACAACACCAAATGCTGGTGAGGATGTGTAGCAACAGAAGCTCTCATTTATTGCTGGTGGGAATTCAAAATGTTACAGCCACTTTGGAAAACAGTTTGGTGGTTTCTTAGAAAACTAAACCTACTCTTACCATATGATCCCATTATTGTGCCCCTTGGTATTTACCCAAAGGAGCTGAAAACTTACATCGATGCAAAAACCTGTACGTGGGTATTTATAACAACTTTATTCATAATTGCCAAAACTTGGAAGCAACCAAGATGTCCTTCAGTATTGAATGCATAAATATATTGTGGTACATCCAAACAATAGAATATTAGTCAATGTTAGAAGGAAATGAGCTACCACGCCATGAAAAGATGAGGAGAAAACTTACATGAATTTTGCTAAGTGAAAGAAGCCAATCTGAAAAGCTATACACTACATGATTCCAACTATACGACATTCTGGAAAAGGTAAAACTATGTAGAGAGTAAAAAGATCAGTAATTTTCAGGGGCTCAGCTGGGGGAGGGCTGAATAGGTGGAGCACAGAGGATTTTTAGGGCAATGAAAATACTGTGTGTGATACTCTAGTAGTGGATACATGTCATTCTACATTTTCCAGACCCAGGGAATGTACGAAACCAAGCAGGAACCCCTATGTAAACTGTGGACTTTGGGTGACAGTGATGCGTCCATGTAGGTTCACCAATTGTAACAAATGGGCCCCTCTGGTGGGAGAAGTTGATAATGGAGAAGGCTGTGCACGTGTATGAGTAGGGGATGTGTGGGAAATCTCTGCACATTCCTCTTAATTTTGCTGTGAACTTAAAATTTCTCTTAAAAAATAAAGTAAAAAAAGTATAATATTTTTACCACATAAATAAAACACTGTCTCCTTCTTACCTTAAATATAAGAAGCTATCCAGCAACCCCACTCCTAGGCATATATCCAGACAAAAGTACAATTCGAAAAGATGCACGCACCCCTATGTTCAAAGCAGCGCTATTCACAATAGCCAGGACATGGAAACAACCTAAATGTACATAAACAGATGAATGGATAAAGAAGATGTGGTGTGTGTGTGTATACACACACACACAATGCAATACTACTCAGCCATAAAAAAGAATGAAATAATGACATTTGCAGCAACATGAATGGACCTAGAGATTATCATATGAAGTGAAGTAAGTCAGAAGGAGAAAGACAAATACCATATCACTTATATGTGGAATCTAAAATACAACACAAATGAACCAATCTACTAAACAGAAGCAGACTCACGGTCATAGAAAACAGAATTGTCATTGCCAAGGGGGAGGGGAGATGGAGGAGAGATAGACTGGGAGTTTGGGATTAGCAGATGCAAACTATTATATATAGCATGGATAAACAATAAGGTCCTACTGTATAGAACAGGGAACTATATTCAATATCCTATGATAAACCATAATGGACAAGATTATGAAAAAGAATATATGTATGTATAACTGAATCGTTTTGCTGTACAGCAGAAATTAACACAACATTGTAAATCAACTATACTGCAATAAAATTTAAAAAATAAGAAGATATGTGGCATTTTGCTAATGTAGTTTCCAAGTATAAATTGGCTGGAGCTTCACAGTAACTATACTGTTACTGTAACCTCTTTTCTATAAAATGTATTATCTCCAGTTTAGTGTCTGATTTCTGGTTTTGCTAGAATCGTCTGCTTCCAAATCTCCTCTCATAATTAATGCCTTCTCCGTTCTGTATTATTCCATTTTATCTTGGGTTTTAGCTCAGATACTACTCCAGATGAAGTAATCAATAGATAATGTGAATAAAGTTGATCCAAATGACTAAGTGAAAGTCATCAATAACTGTTTCATTGACTGATATTTATTTATATCCTATCTTCTTCCCTGAACGTTTTGAGAAGCATCACAGAAAAAGAAAAATGCAAAGTATAGAATAGGAATAGAAAAACAGGGACAGGAATAAGAGAAGACGAACACAAACAAATATTATTCAGTTTTGACTTTGAGTTTCCTGGCAGCAAGGTCAAAAGGAGAAACATGCTCAGTTGTACAGTCTGTGAAAAGAAGAACTTGTCAATTTCTTATCAAGGCAAATATTTTCCTGTCACTTAGTTTTACAAGATATTTCCCAGATGGGACTTATAATAG
The DNA here is from genome assembly GCF_011762595.2 of Tursiops truncatus. Taxonomy (NCBI): domain Eukaryota; kingdom Metazoa; phylum Chordata; class Mammalia; order Artiodactyla; family Delphinidae; genus Tursiops; species Tursiops truncatus. The sequence goes on from NC_047036.1 coordinate 137,400,230, forward strand.
ATACTAATTGATGTAACGGGTAAAATTTATTTTGATTTCTTTCCTGTAGGAAATTAAAAAAAAATCTCAGTTTGTAACTTAGAAATGCAACCCAGGAAGAGTAACTCTGGTAGGAGCTAAACTAGGGTGGTTCAACTATTTAGGCCTTTGATGGCCTGAGTGCTTTAACTGAGCATCAGGTCTTTTTCTATTAGCCATTGGAGAGTGGCTGGATTAACCGTATCAGATGGCCATGGAATTCAGGCAGAATATCTTAAAATATTAAGAAAGATATTAAGAAACATACTGAGAAAGTGTTTCTCAAACTTTTCACAAGCCTCTCACCATGCTTCTGCACTTAATTTGTGCAGATTGTGCCTGGCCCAGCAGCTGAGTGTGCCAGTGGCAACAGACACATAGCCAGCACTCCTCTCCCTATGCCTTCAGCTCAGAGTAAAGGGTATCTTGTTGTAATTAATCTACCTACAGGGGGTTCCTTGCCTGTGAGAGACCGCTTAGAAAGCAATTTAACTATCACTTATCTTCGTTGGCCCCCTACCTTATAAAGTATGACAAAACTAGACAAGAATATCCCTTGCTATTGGAATTAGTTCACTCCTAGGTTTCTACAGTAAGTATCAAAGGATTTTTATAGGATTCATCTGAACATTTATCTGTATAAATTCGTTTCCTAATTCAGGAAGCAGGGAATCTCTTACAACATTCTCAGCTTCTTCTGTAGCTAGAAGTGGCCCTTTGATGCGGTCCTTTATTTCTTCTGTTGAATGGAAGTATGATGACAAACCCAGGTAGCCAAATTGCAACCATGAAGGAAGACTACATGAAATTCTGCTGTGTCAGCATTGCCATGACTCAGCGGCCAAAGCCAGGGGCTGCCTACCTCCATCCTTTTCCTACTGTAAGAAAAAAAAATAAGCCACTTTCTTTATACCACTGCAAGTTAGGTTTTCTTTTTTTTCATCTATTGCATTCCTTACTGATACAGTGCCATAATAACAAAGCACACAGCAACAACAACAATAAATTCACATAAAGTCCACAGAGCTACATAGCTCTTGTAATTCTGACATATCAGATACTGTACTCCTAGCATGCTCTCTCCAAAACCTGTTAAAAGTACTTTTAAATAATCCATTTGTTCCTTTGATGGTCAGAGTTTGTTAGAGAGCTTTCACCAGCTGGGTTTTTTGTTTTTCTGGGGCAATATCATCAGTCACTGATGAGTCATTAGCTCAAAATTTTGCATCAAACACCTCTTAGCTTCTTCTCTGAATAGTCCCCCACCCCATCACTTGTTTTTTCCTCTCTGAGATTAGATCATTCATATATAAATGGCAATCCTCCTACATTTTATTTTAAAAAGAAACATTAACTTCACTTTCAGATTTTTCATCATTAGTGTATAGGAATGCAAGAGATTTCTGTGCATTAATTTTGTATCCTGCTACTTTACCAAATTCATTGATTAACTCCAGTAGTTTTCTGGTAGCATGCTTAGGATTCTCTATGTATAGTATCATGTCATCTGCAAACAGTGACAGCTTTACTTCTTTTTTTTTTCCGATTTGGATTCCTATACACTAACGATGAAAAATCTCAAACTGAAATTAAGAAACACTCCCATTTACCATTGCAACAAAAAGAATAAAATATCTAGGAATAAACCTACCTAAGGAGACAAAAGGCCTGTATGAAGAAAATTATAAGACACTGATGAAAGAAATTAAAGATTATACAAACAGATGGAGAGATATACCATGTTCTCGCATTGGAAGAATCAACATTGTGAAAATGACTATACTACCCAAAGCAATCTACAGATTCAATGCAATCACTATCAAACTACCACTGGCATTTTTCATAGAACTAGAACAAAAATTCTCACAATTTGTATGGAAACACAAAAGACATAGCCAAAGCAATCTTGAGGATGAAAAATGGAGCTGGAGGAATCAGGCTCCCTGACTTCAGACTATGCTACAAAGCTACAGTAATCAAGACAGTATGGTACTGGCACAAAAACAGAAATACAGATCAATGGAACAGGATAGAAAGCCCAGAGATAAACCCACACACACATGGTCACCCTATCTTTGATAAAGGAGGCAAGAATATACAGTGGAGAAAGGACAGCCTCTTCAATAAGTGGTTCTGGGAAAACTGGACAGTTCCATGTAAAAGAATGAAATTAGAACGCTCCCTAACACCATACACAAAAATAAACTCAAAACGGATTAAAGACCTAAATGTAAGGCCAGACATTATTAAACTCTTAGAGGAAAACTTAGGCAGAACACTCCATGACATAAATCACAGCAAGATCCTTTATGACCCACCTCCTAGAGAAATGGAAATAAAAACAAAAATAAACAAATGGGACCTAATCAAACTTCAAAGTTTTGCACAGCAAAGGAAACCATAAACCAGACAAAAAGACAACCCTCAGAATGGGAGAAAATATTTGCAAATGTAGCAACTGACAAAGGATTAATCTCCAAAATTTACAAGCAGCTCATACAGCTCAATATCAAAAAAACAAACGACCCAATCCAAAAATGGGCAGAAGACCTAAATAGACATTTCTCCAAAGAGCATATACAGATTGCCAACAAACACATGAAAGAATACTCAACATCATAAATCATTAGAGAAATGCAAATCAAAACTACAATGAGATATCATCTCACACCAGTCAGAATGGCCGTCAACAAAAAATCTACAAACAATAAATGCTGGAGAGTGTATGGAGAAAAGGGAACCCTCTTGCACTGTTGGTGGGAATGTAAATTGATACAGCCACTATGGAGAACAGTATGCAGGTTCCTTTACAAACTACAAATAGAACTACCATATGACCCAGCAATCCCACTACTGGGCATATACCCTGAGAAAACCATAATTCAAAAAGAGTCATGTACCACAATGTTCATTGCAGCTCTATTTACAATAGCCAGGACATGGAAGCAACCTAAGTGTCCAGCAACAGATGAATGGATAAAGAAGATGTAGCACATATATACAATGGAATATTACTCAGCTATAAAACGAAACGAAATTGAGTTATTTGTAGTGAGGTGGATGGACCTAGAGTCTGTCATACAGAGTGAAGTAAGTCATAAAGAGAAAAACAAATAACATATGCTAACACATATATATGGAATGTAAGAAAAAAAAATGGTCATGAAGAACCTAGGGGCAAGATGGGAATAAAGACACAGACCTACTAGAGAACGGACTTGAGGATATGGGGAGGAGGAAGGGTAAGCTGTGACAAAGTGAGAGAGTGGCATGGACATATATACACTACCAAATGTGAATTAGATAGCTAGTGGGAAGCAGCCGCATAGCATAGGGAGATCAGCTCGGTGCTTTGTGACCACCTAGAGGGGTGGGATAGGGAGGGTGGGAGGGAGGGAGATGCAAGTGGAAGAGATATGGGGATATATGTATATGTATAACTGATTCACTTTGTTATAAAGCAGAAACTAACGCACAACTGTAAAGCAATTATACTCCAATAAAGATGTTAAAAAAAAGTAGAAACATTAAGTCATTTAATATGGCAACATGAAGGACACAATTGTTCCCATGAAGGCCTCTGACCTTTCCATGGCACTTTCAAATGTTCATTTTTTTTCTCTTGCTTTGAGAGTATCCCTTTAGGAGGCCGTAGGTTTGGAATTTACACCTTATCCAAGTCCAACAGAATGCATGCTAATAGACTTCCATTCTGCTTGTTCTTCTATAACGTTTCCCCAGGTCTCATCACTGGGCTTGAACCCAAAATTCTGTCCTGTCTTTCCTATACTCCAAGCATTGGATAATAGGCAAACATTCTGGGCCTTGGGTAGCACTGCCAGGAGATGATGCTCAGTAGTCCCCTAGTGGCCTGAAAGAGTTCATGCAGTATACCAAAGTGCTTATTCTACTCCAAGGAGGTGTGAGAGATTCATGAAGCAGCAATATCATTAAGTAGCTGCCAATTAGCACATTCCTTTCCAGAAGGTCCACAAAGTACACTCGAGATTCCACATTGTCTAGGTTTGCTATCTAGTGTGTCGTGCAGTCCATCAAAGTGTCATACTGTATCATGACAATCGGAAATTTTACTGTCAAGTTTGGGATATAGACTCCTGAGTTAAAAGGCTCCTTTTAGGAGCTAGTGACAGTAACCCACTTACCTGAAGCAAAAAAGTGCACTTTATAAGAAAGCTACAGTGCTTTCAGGAGGAACTCAAGGGCAGAAATGGCAACTAGATAATGAAGGAATGAAATCAAGGAGGCCATCAGAAATCTAGGTAGCTGCTCTCTCAGATTTTGGGGTTGCAGTGACTTGTCTCTGTTTCTTTCTGTAGAAAGAAACGTTTCTGTTTTGTTTTGTTTTTTTCCCCTCTCTCCACACAGATATTTCTCTGATGTTGCATGAACTTGGCCAAGCATACCTACCTCCAACACTGGCAGACTTAGTAAATTACACAGACCAAGCTTTAATTTTCGACCCCATTTCTAAATGATGGAGAAAGAAGACTTGATCTGACCAAAAATGATGATGATAGTGATGATTATGGTGGTAGTGGTGTTGATGGACATTTTTATTTCGTGTTTACTGTGGGCAATTCCCCATGATAAACACCTTTATGCATTTTTCACTTAATTCTCATGGAGACCCTGTAATCCCATTTTATGGGTGATGAAGATGATGCCTAGAGATGATAAATAATTTGCCTAAAGTAACTTGCCTGCTAATGAACCCAAATTACCTGATTCCAAAGTGGTCTAAACAATGGAGGGTTGAGGTAGGAGCGTTGAGTAGGACAAGCATGACGAATAAGGCTCCACCCCATGAGACAGCAGGGCAATTCTCAGAGAAAAAGTGCTCTTATGAACTGTTTACAAAACCCCATTATGGTCTAGTATAGATGTCTGTGCCTTTTCTCAAATGCTCTAGTGAGGAGCATGGACATCTCCCTCTATTGGACTCAGTTTTCTCTTCTAGTCTTTTTATCCATTACATTCTTCTTTGTTTCCTGTATTCCAGTTTCTCAGAGTTATTTGTTGTTCATAAACACTGTGAATTGCCATGCCTCTGAGCTTACCATGCAGCCTGGAAAGGCCTTTTCTAATCTACTAAAAGGTTATTCTATTGCTGAAACTCAGTCCAAATGTCATCTTTTTCATGAAATAATCACTGATCCCTCCCTCCCTACAGAGATGCCTCCTAACTCTGTTTCCATAAGCACAGTGTTAATAAATTATATCTTTTGCACTTAGCATTTTATCTGCTCTATCACACTGATTATGAATATCTACAACATGAACTTCCTGAGGGTAAGTATTATTTTAAAAAAAATAACTATATCCTCAACATATAACAATAAAGTCTAAATTGAACTGATACTGGCTGAACAGGTATAAATCATGAATTCGTATGCCTGTGTTCTTTTAGATATGATATTTTGGTCTCTCTATATTTGTGTCTTGAGGTTTGAAATCCATATTGCCTGCCTATACTTTTGGGAGCACCAAAATGCCCTATAATATGTTCAACATTCTATTGCTAACTAAGCCAGAACAATTTAAAGTGGCTGTACAGAAAACTGTCCCTTTATTGTCCTTTGTTTCCCAGAGCAATTTTATCCTTTTTGCACTGAATTCCCAAGAGAGACTGCATGGGGATTTTCTACAATGTCCACTGAGAGGTCACTTATACCTTAACAACAATGTAAAAAATATTGTTGGTCCAGGGAGTTTAGAGCCTTAACTTTAGACAACAATGTCAGTATAGAAGGCCAAAAGGCACATGAAGAGATGGTCAACATCGCTAATTATTAGAGGAAATGCAAATCAAAACTACAATGAGGTATTAACTCGTACCAGTCAGAATGGCCATAATTAAAAAGTCTACGAACCATAAATGCTGGAGAGGGTGTGGAGAAAAGGGAGCCCTCCTACACTGTTGGTGAGAATGTAAATTAGTATAGCCACTATGGAAAACAGTATGGAGGTTCCTCAAAAAACTAAAAATAGAATTACTGTATGATCCAGCAATCCCACTCCTGGGCATATAACCAGAGAAAACTCTAATTCAAAAAGATACATGCTCCCCAATGTTCATAGCAGCACAATTTACAATAGCCAAGACATGGAAACAACCTAAATGCCCATCAACAGATGAATGCATAAAGAAGATGTGGTAAATATATATACAATGGAATATTACTCATAGAAAAGAATGAAATAATGCCATTTGCATCAACATGGATGGACCTAGAGATTATCATACTAAGTGAAGTTAGTCAGACAGAGAAAGACAAATACCATACGATATCACTTAACTGTGGAATCTAAAAAAATGGTACAAATCGACTTTCACAAAACAGAAACAGACTCACAGACATAAAAAAACAAACATGGTTAGCAAAGGGGAATACCAAATGTAAAACCGATAGCTAGTGGGAAGCAGCCACATAGCACAGGGAGATCAGCTCCGGTGCTTTGTGACCACCTAGAGGGGTGGGATAGGGAGGGTGGGAGGGAGGGAGACACAAGAGGGAAGAGATAAGGGGATATAAGTATATGTATAGCTGATCCACTTTGTTATAAAGCAGAAACTAACACACAATTGTAAAGGAATTATACTCCAATAAAGATGTTAAAAAAAAAGGGGGGTAAGGATAAATTAGGAGTTTGGGACTAACATATACAAGCTACTATATACGAAATAGATAAACAACAAGGTCCTACTGTATAGCACGGAGAACTATATTCAATATCTTGTAATAAATTATAACGGAAAAGAATCTAATAAAGAACATATATATATATGTATGTGTGTGTGTATAACTGAATCACTTTCCTGTACACCTGAAACTAAGACAACATTGTAAATCAACGATATTTCAGTTAAAAAAGAAAACGATGTCAGATCTGTCATATATAAAGCACAGTGTATAAGAGCATGTACTTTGGAATTGAGATACTTTCTAGCTCTGCGACATTAGGCTGTTACATACGTTTGTGAGCTTCATTTTACCCTTTTGCGCAATGATGCTAGAAATGGCTGCTTTATAAGGCAGTTACCCAGATTAGAGATAATATCAACATATATGATTGACATCTAGTAAGTGTTCAATAAATATTAACCATTATTATATAATCTACCACTTTTACTTCCTCCTTTAATACAACTTAGTAGGACCTCTCCATTTTTCTCCTCCAATGTACCTCCAAAGTACATTTACCACCAAGAACCTCTTTAAATTCTTCTCACATCACTCCAGAAAAACTCCATAGCTGAGTCTTTGAACCCAAATATTCACTCAAGCTCTCTATCAAACTGCTCATCTTTAGGATGTCCCCAAAATAACCTCAATCTTCTGCTGAATGTTCTTAGGGATCATGTAATTTCCTCCTGAAACATATATTCATGAAACCCACTCATGGTGTTCCAGGCCATACTTGAATACTTTTGTTAATAAAAAAAATTCATTTTCTTCTATGATAGTCCATTCCATCTTTGGATAAGTATGACAGAAATTATTCCTTTAAAGAATTGAAACATATTTTTCATTGGATTCTTCCCACTGGCCTTAGTTTGTACCTAGTTGGTTTTGAGTTAGAATAATCTGGTTTTAAATTCTAATTCTGTCACTTACTAGCTGTGTGAGATTAGGCAAGTTACAGACTTAATGACCTACAAAATAGACTCAATTATAGGCAACTCATAGATTTTTGTGTTAGCAGTGAATAAGTTGGAGTATGCGGAATTCTTAACATAATTCTTGGTACATGGTAAATGTTAAGTATTTGGTATCTATTATTAATACTGTGTTAATTTCCACTGACACAGTCTTAAATTGCATTTATTGACTGACTTGCTTTCCATAACAGTTTCTAAGACAAACAGGGAAAATGTTTCAGGTCCTCCAGTATTAGGTGGGAAGTAATCATACAAATACCGGAATCCTTTGGTTCAAGCTCCTCATATATTTAAGAACACTAATGCTCAAATAATAAAGTTACTTGCTTGAAGTTATTATTTGACAAAACAACAGCTACTGGTTTTTTGAGGCTCAGTTCTAACACTGTGTTTTAAAGCCCAGTGGAGATTTGCTGTGAGAAGGCACAACCTTGTGCTGTACAAGAGGCAATTCCATACCTATCCTGAAGATTTTGGTTGTTTGTTCTATACTTAATGTATAAATGCATAAACGTGTGTATTCGTTCTTTTGTATCATAGAAAGTACTATTTATTGTCTGGTGCCAAGTTTGTTTTTTCTATGCAATGACCTCCTCCAGTCATCGTTGAGTCTTTAATTTCACACACACAAACCTGTGTTGTAGGTGTTGGTACAAGGAGTTCAAAGTTTAGGACAAAGAAGGGAGACAGACTGTTTTCACTTCGTCCTTCTGCTAAGCCCAGTGTACTGTTGGGGAGGATGGTAGTTCTAGGCTTTCCAGTGGAGATAAACAGCAAAGCAAGCAAGTGGTTGTCCAAGATAATTTAAAAACATATTTAGGAAAAACAGCTGTGAAGGAGACAGGTATGAGATAAATGTTCTCTAATTTACCAGAAGAAGGTAATTCTCTAAATAGGGGGAGCTCCCAAATGCTTGCTTTGCATAGACAGTACGCTACATAAATGACCATACATTTCTCAGAGTCATAGCCATTGTCATGTTTTTGAACTCCCTCTTTTATGGCTAGTTCCACAGGAAAATAATAACTGCAGTCAAATCAACAATGTTGCTACTAGAGCTTGTCTGCCAATTCTGACAGGGATGTGTGTGAACAAGTGACTTCATTACGTACAGACACCAACGTATAAATCGAATGCACAGAATTAGAGAGCTTGAGTACCTTAGGTCCAGCACACTCATTTACAGGTAAAGTCCTCAGAGGTGAAATGACTTAGATTACATGCCCTTATTATCCTTCCAGACCTAGGACTTCTTTTTTTTTCTTCCTACTGAGAGTAGTAAAGGTATTCCTTCTCCTTCATTAAACGACTAATTAAAACCCATCTGAAAATAGACTCAAGTATGTTAATCTTCTCTTTAGAGACAAATGTAACAACTATCATTTGTTCCTTTTTTGGATAAATAATTTTCAGGAGAAAAACATGCCTATTCTATAGGAATATGTATATAAATGCACATATTGCATTTTTTTTTACCCGTGATCATTTTTTTTACCGTATGAAAAAATATTCAGTCTTAGAAACCTAAGTTTGAGGATGATACAAATAAGAGATGGATAGTAAACATAATGATTGAAAAAAATGATACAAAGTTGCAGGGATTATTTAGCCATATTTTGGAGTCCTACAATGAATAAAAATAATAAGTTGTAGTAAAAACGAATAGAGAATTATTTAATAGCATCATATATTTAGGGTTGTAGTGCAATCAATGGGAATTGAAAATATGTTGTGGTGATTAGTTGTAGGAACTTTAAAGTAGAGGGAAAAGAATGAGAGATGAAAACCAGGTTCTATAATGACCAAAAAAGGATTTTAGGAGTCTTAGCTTAAATTAGAGAGGACATGATAGGTATCTTTGTTTATGTGGCTGTCATGTAGTTTTTCCCTGAAAAATTATTTTGTGTAGCTTCAAAGGTGAGAACTGGGACCTGGGTGCAGGCTTCAACTCAGCACAAGTAAAACAATGTGAGAAATCACACGTTGAATACCACTTGCCAGGAATGCTGGAGGGAATTCAGGTTTTCGATGAGTAACCAGAAAATTCCATGTAACTAAGATGAGGTAATCTTAAAAAATATATTTTATAAGAAATCTTGCACTTGTTCTGTTTTCACTGTTGTTGTTGTTTTGTTTTGTTTATAGCTAATTTCTTGATGGTTCTCAAATGACTTAGGTCTTCAGAAATAACTCTTAAGACTGTGCTGTATGGCATCAAGTTACCATCACTTTTGTAGAATCTAAAAATACAGACTGTGAACGAGGTAGATAGTGGGCCAGAAGATGCTGAAGAAGACATCTCCTTCTTGCTCTTATGCTCCTGAATTAAATATATATATTCACAATACTTTATTAATTTTATTTTTTTAAAGATTACAATTTTAAGGTTTAAAGAGACTTCTTTTTACTCCAACTTTCCCTTACCAGACTGGGCGGAGAATGCTATTTCTTGGGTTCAAACATTTTGCTTTTGACCTGTGGCAAGCCTAATAAAATAGTGCCAGCAACATCATCATTAAACATTATCTATGGGTGCTTTATTCTTACAGCATTTCTATATGGGAACCTTAATAAGCTATTTCCAGATTGTCTCTTATAGGCAGCATTCATGAAACTGGCCAGGTTTCTAAAGATAGTGGTAGAATTTTGTACCTTAGCTTGAGACGCCACACCTTTGACAAGAAGGATCAGCGAAGTACTCAACACTTAAAAAAAAATGCTAATCCAAAAGCAAGATGGTCAAGAGCTGTGGGAATGTAATTCTGGTGTCTTATAAATGCTTTTTCCAAAGAATGAGGACCAATTTTTAAATAGAGAGGAAAGGGACGTCTGATGCAATAAACCTGGTGAAATCAGAAAGAGAATCTGAGAGGATCCCAATATTGTTAGACATTTTAAGCAGTGAGAGCCATGTAGAAATCCTTCTGTGAACCACGGAAATAATAAATGCTGAGCCCGTTGGAACATAATCTCAATCAGCAAGATGCCACTGCCTTCCAGATTTCCTCACAGGGCCCTGTGAAGTCCATGCCAAAACTAGCAGTGGATTTCTCCCATCTAACCTCCCCTTATGCCTTATTCGATTATTGTCACTGCTCTCTGACCATGCACTGTCGCTTCAGACTCTCATTTCCCAACTAAGTCAGTCAGAGGAGGCTAAGTGTCCATTAGGACGTACTCTAAGACCGCAAACCACCTTGTTCCATGTGAAAAGACGGAACAGAGAGTGAAGAGAGCAAGGGGAACCCTGCAAGTTTAGCTGGCAACCTTCTCACCTACTGGATTACTGGCCAGACACAAACAAGAAGGGCTATGAGTGGTCCGGGAGATTGCTCTAGTTAATTGGCAAAGGGGAGCTGGTTGGGAGGAGGAGAACCCAGGAGGAGGGAGAACTGGGCATTTCAGTGCACCGCAGGATGGCATCGCCTCTGCCCTGGCTCTACATTATTCTATGGTGAGTAAGACTTTTTTCCGATTTTTCCTTTTTGCTCAGAGAAAAGGGCAAGCACACACCCATTGGGTGACTTCTATACCAAATCATGGAAGCAGCCTGGGTGGTGTGGCATGTATGTGTGGTGGGGCAGACGAGGCTGGAATGAACAGCCTATTTCCTCTGAGGCCAGGAGTGAGGGTCATTGACTGTCTACTCACAGGGTAGAAAATGCCCTAGGGAAACTGGAAGATGAAGGAAACTTCTACTCCAGAAACATCAGTCGGATCCTGGACAACTTGCTTGAAGGCTATGACAATCGGCTGCGACCGGGATTTGGAGGTGAGAGGCGTCCTTACTAGACCAAACGTCTGTACTTTTCTTCCCCCTTAGTGCCATTCCAAGGCACAGAGGCCTCAGGATAGCAGAGTGGCAGGTTGCAGAGCTTGGGGAGGGACCATGTGTATGTTCCCATCCAGTCTCTGCCCCCTCCTCAATTCGCAACCTTATATGCCAGTCATTTGAACTCTAAGCCTCACCTTTCTCAAATGTAGTGTGGGTGTATGAACTGTGCTTGCCTCATAGGGCGTTTGAGTGTAAAATGAGATTTGCCATATAAAACACTTCCTTTAGCATTTATCCCATGAATGCCATCACTAAACATTAATTATTGTTGTAATTTTCTTTAGAATACTAACCTAGTTCTCGTCCATTCCTTAAATTTCACAATTTTGCCAGAATGCATTCAAAATAATGCAACTGGTGTGAGTTTGTAAAGTTGAAAATCCAAAGAATTCCTGCTGCTGGAATTACTTTAGGATGGGTTGCAGATTCTGGCCATGAGAAGGGACTTTGTGATAGACTTATTCAGTTCAGTCCCCTTAACATCATTGATGATAATTGCCCCCATCCCTCTGGGCTCATTTCAGGTGCTGTCACTGAAGTCAAAACAGACATTTACGTAACAAGTTTTGGGCCCGTATCAGATGTGGAGATGGTGAGTGAGCTCTGAGTGAGGAGAGTAATTTTGCTTAGTTGGGGGAGAGGGCTGAATCCCAGAATAAGTGATAAGGGGCGTTGTTACCAAACTTGGCTCCAGATCCAAAAGCAATATGTGTGCTCCTGCTGGGAAGGAATGGCCCTTAGAGCAGATTCCTGGCTTCATCTCTTTCACATTTCACTAAAGGCTCTGCTTGAATACTAATCTGAGGGGCCTTTTATGGTGATACCCTCTCTTCTGTTCACATATCATGCATCTATTCTTCCCTACAAAGAGAAGATCTTTCCCCATCTTTATGAAGTCCTAGTAAATTTTTGGAGGAGAAAAAAGAGAAACCAGCAAAGATGGTATGCTACATAAGTGTATATTGAGCATGTCTATTAAATTTAAAACATAGCTGTTTGGGCAGTGTATCTTTCTCGGTATGTGTTATTAAAACAGTAAAGGGAGTCCTTTGGAAAGAGTAATGCATTCCACCTTTTATGTTTGCAAATGGACCAATAGGTGTTCTGGGGACTCTGTTCCAGGTACAGATGGCTATAGGATTCATAGTAAGCGGCAATGAAAACCTGAACCAGCCTTCTAGAACAAAGTATATTATGATATTCCTTCATATTTCTCAGGTAGTATGTCCCCCTAAAAGTAAAATATACATACTAAAACGGAAGAAAAACATAACTCTTTAAAGTGGTGCATTAAATGTACTAGGGGAATGTAATTCTAGAAAAACAGTTATTAGATACTTTCATCTTCTGCTTTTTGAGTTGACGAGATAAGGAGAAAGGAAAGGAGGAGGAATTAAAAAAAGGGAAAAAGGAAGGAGTAAAAGAGAAAGAGAAAGGGGGGGGGCAGGAGAAGAGAAGAAAAAACAACACAGAAGAGGGGGAGAGAGTGAGGAGTACTTTATTTAAGAGATAAATGTCTTAAGACTTGAGAGAAATTAGAGTCAGCATTCTCCAGAATTCTCAATTACTTATCATATTTTTTCATTTGAGTACTGACTCACCCCAAGAATAAATAACCACAACCATATCTTATGGTACCATTGAAATCTGGGGACACTTAGAATTTATTTTATGCATGTGTCTCTTTTTTAAGACACACATCTTATATTTGTACAAGAGAGGCTTGTTATAGCCTGGATCATCATTATATGGATATGTTGTGTGTCAAATTATAGTTTTAAAATATAATCACCACTTGCAGTAATAGGTTTCATAAAGGAACATATAAAGTAGGCAAAGCAATTCTTGGCAATATTTTGACCTAATTATAAGTTGTTATTTATCATTGACTTTTGCAAAGGCCCTTATCATAATTCTTAAGATTTTTAATGTTATTTCATAAAAGCCACAAATTAAAACTCATAATTTTGATTATGCATGCTTAAATGATGCTCTGTTTGGGTAATCATGGTAACATTTGCTTTTATGTTCTCTGAGAACAGTATAAAACAATCATGATGTGCAGACAAGAGTATGCTTATCAAGTAAAGTTTCTCTATCCTTGGAACTTTACTAAGTGGTACCATGTTGCTCAGAGATACCTTTGAAGGTGAACAAGCTGCTAAGGGACTGGTTAGACTCACTGATGGTAGGAAGGTCAGCATAAAACCTAGACTAAATCTTTTTCTATTTTTCTTCTAAATTAAGGAGGGGGAGCTCAATAGGTCAATAGATGAAGAGATGGATGACTGATAGAAAAAGAGGAAGAATGTTAAGGAGGGTGAAGGTGGAAGAGAGAGGTTTGCACAATACAACACTACCTTTTATAATAATATTACAATCTTGGAGTGTGAAAACATAATAAGTCACTGAAATTATCACTTTCCTGATAGGTTATTGTCATCAAAAGTTGCTTCGTTTCTTAAGTTTTAAGATTGGGTATGTAAGCTAGTGAATAAACTATTCTTAATAAGCCATCTGCCCAGCATGCATGAATCTCTTATTTTGTCTTAGGAGTATACAATGGACGTTTTCTTCCGCCAGACTTGGACCGATGAGAGGTTGAAGTTTGGGGGGCCAGCTGAGATTCTGAGTTTGAATAACCTGATGGTCAGTAAAATCTGGACACCTGACACTTTTTTCAGGAATGGCAAAAAATCAATTGCTCACAATATGACAACTCCTAACAAACTCTTCAGAATAATGCAGAATGGAACAATTCTATACACCATGAGGTGAGGTTTCCCTAATTCTACTTCCTCTGCCCAAATTATCTGCCCATCACACTAACTCAGAACCACTTATTTCAATGTTCCTTAGGCTTACCATCAACGCTGACTGTCCTATGAGGCTGGTTAACTTTCCTATGGATGGGCATGCTTGTCCACTCAAGTTTGGGAGTTGTAAGTTACAAAAAGCTTCTGAGAGTCAAATAATGCATTCAAAATATATAATTATTTGGTTTTAGTCAGACACTGGAAAGCAAAAGAGAAATATTACTCTGACGTTCTCAGTATGATTCCAGGAATTAACTTACTTGATCACGTCTCTCTCAATCATACAGTCAGAGGTTTTGGTCACCAGGATTAAAGAAAATCATTTAAAAAATTTGTTTGTACTTCCTTTTTATAATGAACAAGATTTGCTTTGAAAGAAAAAAAAACACACAATTAGCCAGATTTACTTCTCTGTTTAATTTGTTTAAAAAATTCAGATGCTTACCCCAAAAGTGAAATCATATATACATGGAAAAAAGGACCACTTTACTCAGTGGAAGTCCCAGAAGAATCTTCAAGCCTCCTTCAGTATGATCTGATTGGACAAACAGTATCTAGTGAGACAATTAAATCTAACACAGGTAAGCATTTGATCAATGCATGGATGTAATCCTGCATGGTGACTCCAGTGCACATTTTCAAAATATCTGTTTCTTTTTCTTCTGCATTATCCATCCTCAGCTAAACTTATTGTTTTAAAGTGATAAGTAGCTTTCTTTAAAATTGATTTTGCAACCATGTGCATATAAAGATTTGTGTAGCCTTGGAGTGAGTAGTTTTGTATGTATATGACACAAAGAACCCCACAGAAAACCATGAGCTGATGTATCTATCATCTGCTGATTGAGTAGCTTTGTCATATATTGAAAAAATGCCTTTGCTTGTTTTCTTCCCACCCATATTAATTTAAAGATCTGCAAGATTTATTTCCAGTTGCATTCTTTCTGCACACTGTCAACAGCAATAATCCTGATATACCTGTCTTCCAACAGGTGAATACGTAATAATGACAGTTTATTTCCACTTGCAAAGGAAGATGGGCTATTTTATGATACAGATCTATACTCCTTGCATTATGACGGTCATTCTTTCCCAGGTGTCTTTCTGGATTAATAAGGAGTCTGTTCCGGCCAGAACTGTCTTTGGTATGCTTCACTCTTTGGGCTCTACTTTCTGTTCATCCTCCAGCTCACATTGCTTGTGTATCTTAGGGGAATGTTCACACCAGTGCACTTTTTCAACCCACAAAGGAAATAAACTCCTATCTCATTCAGACACATGTATCATATAAAATGACCCTCATCTTATCTCACATTGTGCGGCGAATCAACAAAAGATTAGTCTCAGCAAGAATTCTGGCTGGTTTCCTGTGACTTTGACGTGCCCTATTTAGGAAAGTTGTTTTTTTGTTGGTTTGTTTTGTTTTTTAAACTCAATTTGCTTTTTCATAACTAAAAAAAAGCAGAAAATTAAAAACTGACATGTAAAGCAATGAAAACAAAGGCTAAGATATTGAACCCACAAATACATAAATTATATCTCACTTTTATTAGGTTGGATCTTAAAAAAAATTGCCATTTTTAGGTCTAAAAATAGATAAATATCACCAGTTTCCCCATTGTTCAACCTAAATATTTAGTTACATTTATGATGTACAGAATCATTACTAGTGTGATGGAACAAAATGAAATAAGAAAAAGAGCTATAACAGAAAAATATCATCTGTAACGAAATCCAATATTTTTCTCAGTTTTTGTGATTATAAATTTAGTAGTTCATAGGGAAGACCTGAGTTTAATTGAAATCTCAGGTGAATTTTGACTTTTTAATTTACCATACTAAAATAGATCTCTTTTTGCAAGTTATAAAAGAATATTTATATACTGATGTTTACCATCTTTGAATTATATAAATCCTCCAAGACAGAAGACTGCTGGCAGATGAGTAATGAAATTATTTTCTCATGATTAGATATTTTATCTTAAAACCAAGCTAGAAATAAAAAAAATTGAGAAATCTAATTTATATTTATTATTCACACCAAATAGACTTATTAAATATGATGAAAGATTATACCAGCATTAAATTTGATCAGAAGTTCAAAGCTTTATTAGTTATGTAATAATTTGCTATTATATTATATTATTATTAATACACATCACCACACTAGGCTTTGAAGGAAACCAAAATGTGAATGCCTATGATAACTGTGAACAATTAAAAATAATAAAATAACAAAAAATACATTTGTAACAAAAATCCTCTCCACCAGCATGTTCCCACTTGATCTTGTTATTGGATTGCAAATGCTAATAGTGCATTTCTCATTCTGTTTCATTCTAGGGATCACCACTGTCTTAACCATGACTACTCTAAGCATCAGTGCCAGGCACTCCTTGCCAAAAGTGTCTTATGCGACCGCCATGGATTGGTTTATAGCTGTTTGCTTTGCTTTTGTCTTCTCTGCTCTTATTGAGTTCGCAGCTGTCAACTACTTTACCAATCTTCAGACACAGAAGGCCAAAAGGAAGGCACAGATTGCAGCCTCACCCCCAGTGACAATAGCAAAAGCGACTGAACCCTTGGAAGCTGAGATTGTTTTGGTAATTGTTTACTTTTCTAATGTTAGCTACCATATAGGAAAAGGCAGCCGGAATAGTTACCACAAACAATTAAATAGTCCAAAAGTAATATTAGTGGGGCATGAGTTACATAAATTTGGTTCCAAGGCCAACTTCTTCTCCAGCTTCACAGAAAAAAGCCAAGCAACAATCCTTCATTTATCTTTGCTCTAAACTTTTGGTATTCCTCTTTTATCACCCTCACTAATACTGGCAGATTGCAAGCTCTCAGAGGAGACAGAAAATTCTTAGCCTTTAGATGTTTTCTTTGAACAGGTTCCATTATACCGACTAGGGAGAATAAAGTTAAAAAAAAAAAAGTTCCTAATGAGGTTTCAGAGTCTGAAGGAAACAAGCAGGGACTCCATGGACCATTTCTGTTAGAAACCCACTCGCTGCTTTATTTCAGGAGGGCACAATGTATATATTAGGTTCTATGAATGCTGAGTCATAAGCCAAGTTTTTGACTCATGTGAAAACGTTCTCATGTTCACATTCATGTTATATGTATATAATATACATATTATTATGTATATTAATGTGGTTTTTTTGAGACACAATCAGTGAGAAATACCTATAAAATTAAGTTTAGATTTGCTGTGGCTAAGCTCTGGTCCCCAAAGTTTTTTTGAATAAAAAATAAATGATAGTATTAATAATTCAAGGGTCTTAAATGTGCCCCCAAATTTCAATTTCACATATGAATAAATTCTCACAACAATCAAATCGCATGTACTTTTTAAAAACTGGATTATAGAACTGATTGACAAGTGTACATTTTTATTTCAAAACAAACTCTAAACAAGTAGCTCTTGAAAAGAGGAAAATTTTGCTCTACAAAATCAAGTAATGCAGACACTTTGAACTGAAAATTTCTTTATAACTGATCAATTCTCATGACTATTTCCAAATCGCAAAACCACATACAGCCCAATTAATTCTTGGTTAAATCTTATGATAAAAATTATAAAGCTATATGTGTTTTACTTTCCAAATACTCAGGTGTTTATTGGCTTTAAAAGATAATTTTGTATTGAAACTTTTCTCTTTGATAAACTTAGAAACTTGTTAGAGAATTTACATTTTCTTTAAAGGATAAGACCAATCCCATGATAAGTGGCAATATGTAATTTAAAGACTTTTTTTTTCTTGAATTAGACTTTGTTTTTAAACAAACAAAAAAAAAGTTTGCCATCCAGTAATCTGGTCTAATTACACTTACGAATAAAAAACAGAGCCTCAGAGAAGGAAAACATTAGGCACTAGTTGGTAGAAAAACTAGGAATTGATTCCAGAACTCCTAACATCCACAGATTTACAGAGGCTGAGGCCCAACACTTTTTCAAAGACTGAAATATAATAGAGTGTGTACCCCTGGACAAAACATTTTCTGTATGTAGGTAAGGTTATTCCCAAAATTCTTCCCTTAATTTAATGATGTTTTCTTTATATACGTGTGTGTGCTTTGAAAGTTCACAAAAATATAAATTTTGTAACAAATATGTTAAGGATCCAGTTCAAAAGACTTGAAAATTATATATTTCAGAAAAGATGAATTCAAAATATTTTTGAGAATTATTTTGTTTGTAAAAATAAGTGATTATGTTACAACCTATCTGTACTTACATAGGTATATAATTGACATATTGTCCAAAGGTCATATATTATCTTAACATATAGCTGGAAAGGAAGAAGGAATTTATCATAATTCCATTTAACAGTTTCTTATTTGAGAAACACAGTAAAAATAAAAAAAGAAATTCATGAAAAAGAGGCTAAGAAAAGTGATTTTGAATATAGTCACTGATCTGATATTGAAACAAAAAGAAAGACCAACTTCCTTACTTCAACTCTTTTAAAATATATATTACTAAGAAGAATATGATTTCAAATCCTTAGAGAAAGCATAGAGTTATCGTTCCCTAAGTCCATTATTTTAAAGGTATAATTTATTAATAAGATGGAATTTAAGATCTCAGGTCTTCATATAAACTATCTTCTAATAGTTCTAAAGTAGTAACATATAATGAGCAGGTTCTTTGGGAAGTTGGATAAAAAATTGCATTTAAACCATCTCAAAGTAGTTTTTTCCTTGCAAGTTGACTTTTTTCCCTACAAAAAATATTTCTAAACCTGGCTCCACTTAAAATATTCCAAGGCAATGAAAAGGAGAATTTTGTTTCTGAAAGGCTAAGTTAAAGTGTAAAAATAAAAAGAAAAGTAACCAAACCTAACAATATTAACCTTGTAGGCATCAAAAAATATAGATGATTACATAGAACATGTACAGTTTTTTTTATTTATGTCAAAACTTGGCTATTGCCTTATATAATATAGAGGAACAAACAAATTACACATTTCAAATTTATACAGCACAATGGTATATTATGATTGCAAGGTCATTTTTTCTTTCAAATACCATGACATTTTAAAATGCCTATTCAGTTGTACTCAAAATGACATTATTTGAGTAAGTTGGACATTGAAATAGCAAACCAATGTGGTAAAGCTGAAATGAGATTAAGTGCTTGGATATTTCATGTGATTCTAACTTGTATGTTTTAATATGCACATTGCTTTTCAAAGGAAACTGCTTAGAATGAATGTGAAAACTTTATCGCTTTGAATTTGACCTTGAAATTTATTATAATAATGACAAAGAGATTCAGGCATTTAAAGCCTAGTAGTCACACCTGAAGACTCATCTAAAACTAAATCTTCAGAAGTGCTCTATAGAGTATTAATCTTTCTTATTTTAAGGCATTTGGAAGTGGAGACTTTACATTTTTGGATTTGGAGAAGAAATTGTCCACAGTTTCTTTCCTGCTTATAGGGTATCTTTCCATATTGTTTTTATTTGGTATGCTATTTTGGCTTTAGAGAGTTATTCCTGTATTTATGTTTCAGAGCTTATTACGTGTCTGGGGTAGATTTATTTTATATATAAGACCAAGTTTAGACTTTGATCTCTTTCTGGATGTTTTGCTAGTTTTCTTGTTACTTTAAAAATCTAAGCCCTCACCACTAAGTTCCTAAGAATGAATCCCCTGGACCCCTACCCATCAATACATCCAATGTGGTTTCTCTTTTTTTTTTTTTTTTTTTTTTCTTGCGGTACGTGGGCCTCTCACTGTTGTGGCCTCTCCCGTTGTGGGGCACAGGCTCCGGACGCGCAGGTTCAGCGGCCATGGCTCACGGGCCCAGCCGCTCCGTGGCATGTGGTATCTTCCCAGACCGGGTCACGAACCTGTGTCCCCTGCATCGGCAGGTGGACTCTCAACCACTGCGCCACCGGGGAAGCCCTGTGGCTTCCCTTTTTCACAGAACGTGTGATGTTCTTGGTAAATTATCTACAAACTAAGTTGACCAAAATTTAATTGGTCAAGATAATAACTATATTTATACTGATTACATTACTTCTTTTCACCTGACACCAATTTATTGAGTACCTATGTGTTCATCAAATTATTCATACCATAAGCCTTTATTTGTTAAGTGCTTTTTTGCCAGATCCTTTGTAGAATGCTGAAGCTACCTTAGTAAGTGACGTCAACAGGGCCTCTTCCATCATGGAGCTGCCTGTTGAGCATGAAGAGAGGAAACTACTCAAGGAGCCATGACAATATACTGTGATAAAGGCTGTGGTTAGAGATGTGTAGAAGGCTGAAAAAAAGCCATGAGACAGTACCTAACTCAGTCTGGAGGGGTGATTGTGGAGGAAGTGATGCCTATGCAGAGAAAAGAAAGATGAGCCTGGCCCTGCTCTAGAAACTCTCAGTCAGTTGTGAGAAACTTGGGCACAGAGAGGGAAATAAGACATATTTTCCTTCCTGCACTCCTTTCAAGGTTGGAACGTCTGCTGGGCCATTACTATGTTGCCCTTCACCTGTGTAGAAAAATATGAATCATAGCATACTGAAAGATTTACCTCCCCTGTTCCAAATCGTGCTAAGATTTCTTTCAGTACTACCATTACTCCAAAGAATGAACAGTTGAATTAAGACCATCAGAGACTCTGAGCACCAGAAAGATCATGATGTCCCTTCCCCATGGTAGCGCCGTCATATGACTTATAGAGAGGGTGGCGTGGATTAGATGAGGGGTGTAGGTGGTTGGCTCTCTCCCTATACCTTCCATCAAATCACCATTCAATATTCCTTTTTGCACCCTCCAAACATTCCAGTATGGTTTTCAGACATGCCACTAGCACCACTGACCCACCAGATTGCTACCAATAAGCTGCTTCTCTGCAGGCATTCTGGAATTGTCTCCGCTCCTCAATTCTACCAGCTGTAAAATAAATGTGGGGACATTTGACACACTGATTTATTTTCTCCATAATGATTAATATGTAGCTTAAAATAGGTCAAATAATAAATGTTTTCAAAAATATTTTCTCTTATTTTTGGTGCCCCTGTTCGCTGGTTCTAAAAGCAGATACTTTGTTTGTCCTTTGAGTAATGCAGCCCTGGTTAGAATATTTCTCCTAAGAGGTAACCCGTTGCCCCCTCTTCTTTAATATATTAGACTCACTAAATGCTGTATCAGAATTGCTCTAAGTACTTCCCAAATGCCTCATCCCTATACCAAATAACTGATTGTCACAAAGTCCAGTTTGACTCCAAGTACCTTTGCAATATGGCGTTACTTAAAACAAAACAGTGCTCTAAAAATACCCAAAGCAGGATGACACCGAACAGCAGGGGAGCCCCGGAAAAATTCAAAACCACAGGCGTTCTACTCAAAACAGTGACAGCCCCAAGCTGAGCCCTCATCTGGACTCTGACAAAAGCTTATTTTACCATCAGCTGAAGCTGCTGAGCTTACAATAGAGCAGGTGGGATCCGACACAAACCTGTAGCTTGAATGGTTTGCAATATTGGCTTTCTTTTCATTTCAGAAATTCAGTGTGATTCTTCTAAATTTTAGGTGTCCAGTCTCCTACACTGCTGATTCCCAATTATCCAGGAGCTGATTATCCAGCGTGTGGGTTAGCCAGCCCTCTGGCATTTCCTTGAGCACCTTGTATTTGCTGCCTGCTAGAAATCCCCCAGCCATCATTGGGCAATGAGACAGTGTAATTCTAAACCAGTGAAGCTCAATGGTGGGTGAATTTTCCCCCAGAGGACATTTGTCAAGGAACAAGGATATTTTTGGTTGTCAAAACCCCGAGGAGGTGGTTGCTACAGGCATCTTGTGGGCACAGGACAGGGATGCTGCTCAACACCCCATGATGTACAGGGCAGTTCCCACAACTAAGAAGTATCAGTATATCCGTAGCTTTGTGGTTGAGAAACCATGCCCTAAACCCTAAAGCTGATGGAAAGAAAAAGTAATATTTATTAAGAGTGGGGCTTCCCTGGTGGCGCAGCGGTTGAGAGTCCACCTGCCGATGCAGGGGACACAGGTTCGAGCCCCGGTCCGGGAAGATCCCACATGCCGCGGAGCGGCTGGGCCCGTGAGCCATGGCTGCTGAGCCTGCGCGTCCGGAACCTGTGCTCCGCAACGGGAGAGGCCACAGCAGTGAGAGGCCCGCGTACCACAAAAAAAAAAAAAAAAAAGAGTATGGTCTTAGGGATCTGAGAGGGATTGAGTGAGGTACTGCTGCTTATTACTTGTGTGAGCTTTCTGCTTACACCTTCATTTGCTCATCTCTGAAATGAAAATAATATTTTTACATGATAGATTCTTCCTAGGAATGAGCAAAATAATGCATGCAAAGTGCCATGTAGTGCTTGTTAATGGTAGGCATTTAGATATGGTAACGATAATATAAAGTAATATCAACAATATGCTAAAATATAGTGTAAAATAATCATAAAACGTTTTGTTCCCTTCTCTTTGCCTGACTACAAAGTCTTGGGAAATGTTTAGATTTTCATTCACTTGTTTATTCGGCATATGTTTATTAAGCGTTCACTGTGTTCTGTGCACTGGCTAGGAACTGTGGAACACTTACACATGAGAATAATATGCCCTCTACCACTAAGGCGATTTCATGTCAGGAAAGGGGATAAAGCACAACGGAAATAATATTTACAGGGAAGAGGTGATGACAGCAGAGAGTTGTAACAGTTAGGTAGGCAGAAATGTGTACAGAGAAAAAACACATTTCCTTTCTCAAGTTCTTAAAGAAAAAAACCTTACAGCTGAAACAGTAATTGGCCCTTTCTTTTTTTCTTTTTTGTTTAATTTTCTTTCTTTTTTTTTTATTCAAGTATAGTTGATTTCAATGTAAGCTTCGGGAGAGTCAGTGACTCCTAAGGCATGTCTAAGTCATACAGCAGCTAAGTAGTATCTATGGAATTGCAGTCTAGGGCTTTCTGACTCTGCTGCCCTCTTAACTCCTAAGCAACCCTCCACAGAGATTGTCTGGGGAAGCAGATGAGGAAAAGAGGAATCCTACTGTAGGAGACCTTTAATTCCAGGCTAATGCCATTGTGCATAAATTTTTCATGCTGTTAGGTGGTGAATGATGTTGCTTAACTCTGGACAAGGGTTATTCAGCAATCTTCATTAAGTCATTTGTGACACTGTGACGATGCCAAGAGATTGACAAATAAGTTTTCCCAACATCTCCAAAAGAGAGAGAGGTAAAACAGTGCCTTACATTTTTATGCTAGATTATGGTTTATAATCACTTTCATCTCAGTGAACTTATTCATGTCTGCCCTGTTTCTCCCTAAAAAAGGAAGAAACATAGGTGTCAGACAGACAATGCATGCTATTAAAAATCAAGACGTGTTTAGAAGAAAATCTGCTCTAAAGCCTTGCCCTCTTTCTTTCCATTACGATCCTTAGAAAATTTACTAGAGTAAAATATTTTAATGTTCCTCATATCTGGGAGGAAGAGAACTCTTTCTGAAGAATTAAACAGTGACAAATTTTGCTCTTTCAGGTGGAGAATATTTTAATAACATATATAATAGATGAAAATTCAAATCAGAGTTTGAGAAACATGATAGAAAGCTCTTGGCAGACAATGCTATGTTTATTCTCTCATACAGGTAGCATGCATTGAGACCAAAATACCACTACTCTGGTCCTATCCACACACTATCTAGTGACCCTGGGCACAGTAGTCCTGGGTTGTCACATATTTTTAATAGAAAATGTCACTTATTTCCGATCCAAGATCAGTAGACTTGGCACTCTTTTATTTTAAATTCTCTTCTACCTCCAATACCTATGATTTATTTCATTCTGTCCAGAGTGCCTAGCCTAATACTGGGTCAACAGATAACAAATAAAGATATTCTTTGCTTGAAATTCACCATGGTCATGTCAAATCAGACTTCATACTGATTTATTTTTGCTTTTGGTAAAGAAACAAATTTTCCCACGGTCCCTAAAAGCACAGTGGGCTTGAACTCTCTATGATGACTATTATAGATACTGGGCGAACTTCCATGACAAATCAAAAGCAAAATTCAGGATGGGAGTATAGAGAGGAGCGGTTCTCAGGGTGGTTGTTTCCCGCAGTCCAAATGTCACCACGTCGGTGGGTAATTCTGGTCCTGTGGCTCAACCAGCACAGGGGAGGCGGCAGCCTCATCCCGTTGCTGGGGGGGCTGCTGTCTAAAGCTCCAGGAGTCTGTGTCCACGTGAGTAACACACCCTGCCAGGCAGCAAAGTGGTAATTCTGCTGCCAAGGAGAAAACGAGGCAGTTTTACAAGAGCAGGGTTAATGTACAGCCAGGGTGTGAAGGCAGGGACCCGGCAAGGACAACCTGGCCACAAGGAGAGTGATTGTTATAGGTCGTAGACAAGAAAAGGTAAGAATCAGAGGAAGCCCCCCAGTCTCCACCATTATGAAAGGAGTCTAACGCAAATAGAATTAGAGTCTCTGAACCAGGCTCAATACTTTAAAGGTGAGAAAATGCTGGGATGAAACAAGCAGTGAGATTGACCAAGGCGGTTTATTACGGGCTGTGAAACTATGGGCGAAGCAATTCCCACATCTGGACCTCAGCCTTCTCATCTGTTACTTAATGCACTGAAGATCCCTTTCAAGACTAGGATTGGTTGTCTTATGATTTCAGTGGAACAGAAAATCTCATGATAGAAAAGAACATATGACAATTCTGAAGTTAGTAAATATATCACTTTGGTAACTTAAGATGGAGGGAGACCAGTGGAGAAGCTCTGAATGGAAAGCAGAAAGCTCTCAATATACAACTCTGGACCAAGAGGTAGTCGTATTTCCAGGGGAGAACAGTCATCCCACTCAATATAAGGGTATTTCTATTTTGTCACTGGCTTTTGATGTACATGAGCACCTTTATATTTTTTTTGCTGTTGTTGATACCTCAGTTGGTTCAAATTTATGAATGGTAAAGATTAGACTGTTGGCTGGGAATGTGTCTAGAATGTGTCTAAATAACATTTAGCCGAGCTGTTATTTTCTTGTATTGAGTAATTGCCCACACATTCCCAAATGAAATTCCCTCTCATTGCCCATACCCATTGCCCTATAGGTTTATGCATAACTGGGGTGGTGGGTGGATAAGCCCTTATAACC
The DNA here is from genome assembly GCF_011762595.2 of Tursiops truncatus. Classification (NCBI taxonomy): domain Eukaryota; kingdom Metazoa; phylum Chordata; class Mammalia; order Artiodactyla; family Delphinidae; genus Tursiops; species Tursiops truncatus. The sequence goes on from NC_047036.1 coordinate 137,425,722, forward strand.
TGGCTTATCTCCTAATGGTACAACACTCAACACAGTTTCTGGGGCATGGAACATGCTTAGCATCAATTGCTGATGTATTAAATTAGAGGACGTTGGATGTTAGCAAATCGATGTTTTTAAAATTTGTTTTACCGCTTTCTTGGAAAAGTAGCGCCATCAATTACTATCAAGAATTTGCTGATATTTTAACTTATATAGTAAGTAGTCAGTAACTATCTGTCAATGACGGAAAAAATGAATGATTAAGCGATGTCTATTCTTTTACCCAGGCTGAATATATATGTATCTTTTCCTTTACAGCATCCTGATTCCAAGTACTATCTGAAGAAAAGAATCACCTCTCTGACGTTGCCAATAGTTCCATCCTCCAAGGCCAGCACAGTCCTCACAAGAGCTCCCATCTTACAGTCAACACCTGTCACCCCCCCACCCCTCTCTCCTACCTTTGCGGGTACCAGTAAAATAGACCAATATTCTCGGATTCTCTTCCCAGTTGCATTTGCAGGATTCAACCTTGTATACTGGATAGTTTATCTTTCCAAAGACACGATGGAAGTGAGCAGCAGTGTTGAATAGGTTGCAGCCGTAATAACCTGTATTCTGTGAGTTCTCATTTTCTGAATGTTTAAAAATAGCAATGAGACTTGTATAGATGCTTTTCTGAACATGAAATCGAAATTGAAAATCTCTAACACATAGCTTTGAGTAAGCATGTATGGGCAAGAAAAGCAATAACGTTACTCCTCAAAATTGGAAGGTGAAGGTTGGTGAAAAATATGACTTTTCTGCACATTAGAGAAAATTTTATAAAAGGATAAAATGGATTCAAGATGAAGTTGCCAATCTTTGTCCTTCATTGTTCAATATTTTAATTGTCACTGTGAATATCATTTACCACAAAGCAAATAAAAATAAGAAATGCTGACACTTCCAAAGCCTGCCTTAAAATGTTTATTTTGGCTTAGTTCTCAAGAGAACAAAATATAAGTAGTCTAAATATTTATCAGTAGGTTAATACCAGCATGTTGGAGGCCTTTATGCTAGTAAAATGGCTTTCAGTGACATTATAAAGCCTGTATTGAGCTTAGCCATTTCTTTTTAACCTTGCTGTGCTACTTTACCTCAATAAAATATGGTGTTTGTATACATATGAATTATACATAGATCATAAATTATATATGCATTTGGACATAGCTTTAGTTGGACTGCAGTACAGTGTTGTTTTATCTCACTAAGCTCTCCTTTTAAAATAATATGCTCATTCATAATTCCATGAAGTGGTCGAAGGCTTGTATGTTATGACTGTTCTTATATCTCATATGCTTTACCTTTCTAAGTGTATCACTAAACAAAACAACAATAAACATGGTTCTCTGGGTCTGTTTAATAAAGCTCAGAAGTTTCCTTAAGTATGGGGAGATGAAGTGGTTACCTCCCCAGTGTTAGTGTCCCTGCAGATTCTGAGAGATAGAAGGTATGGGACAGCCAGGCTTGGTCACCCAGCTCTAAAAAAAACACGTGAATTTGTATTCAAATAGTCAATCCTGCTAGAAAACAACGGAACAACATCTTCAAAATGCTGAGGGAAAATGATTTTCAACCCAGAATTCTGTAACCAGCAAAATAAAGATAGAGGATATATTAAAAAAGTCAATCCTTCATCTCTTTTCTGCTCACTCAACACACTTTCTGTTATAAGATGAATGGAGTCTGAGGATCTAATGTATAACTTGGTGACTATAGTTGATGACACTGTATTGTGTAATTGAAATTTGCTAAGGGAGCAGAAATTAAATGTTCTCACCAAAAAGAAAAAAAAAGTAAATATGTGAAATGATGGATATGTTAAGTATCTTGCAATATTTATTTATCAGCTGTACTTCAATCAAGCTGAAAAAATGAATGAAACTCTTTTTCTTCCTTTCTACTATTCCAGCTCTTTCTGATGCTAACTCTACCCATGTTTCTCCCACACAGAATGGTATTAGGGAAACAGGAACTAGGAGTGGGAGAAAGCATGTGGTGTGGTTTGTGCCAATCAATAAACCCCTCATGAGTTGTAGCTGGCTCTTAAACATCATTGAGATCAGCCAGAGCTCTGAACCCAGAAAGAAATATTCTGGAATTACTACCTCTTGCCTTTATCCAGGAAAATACAAAAAAAATTCTACAGCCAAACAAATTAGAGTTTAATTGCAATAGCTCTCTACTAAGGGTGAGGAAGTTGAGATATCCATCTAACTGCCCTATTAATTAGCTCATAAAAAAATCACTTAGCCTCTGGAAGACATAGCTCTAGTCTCACCTATAGGACGAGGGGGATGGAATGGACACCCTCTGAAGGTCCTTCCATTTTGAACAGCTTATGTTTGTTTCATTACTTCTTTTTTTTTTTTTTTTTTTTTTTGTGGTACGCGGGCCTCTCACTGTTGTGGCCTCTCCTGTTGCAGAGCACAGGCTCTGGACGCGCAGGCTCAGCAGCCATGGCTCACGGGCCCAGCCGCTCCGCGGCATGTGGGATCTTCCCGGACTGGGGCACGAACCCGTGTCCCCTGCATCGGCAGGCGGACTCTCAACCACTGCACCAGGGAAGCCCCATTACTATTCTTTTCTATCTAGCTTAAGTCATTATACAAGGCCTGCTCCTGTTTTTGAGAGTACATTAAATAATTAAATGCTACGTAGGTGTTAATCACATTATATCCTATGTTACATTTAATCTTCATAAACCTGTAAAGTATATACTGCTGTTATCTCCATTTAAAGATAAGAAACCAAGGCACAGTGAAGATGAGTAATTTTGTTCAAAATCAAGTGGCACTCAAGTGTTATAGCTGAGAGCCATACCTAGGCAGTGTGAATACATAGCTTGTTCACTTAACCATAACCATACAATGCAAGTCTATTCTGTAATCCTCTCCAGAGTTCTCTCGCCTTGTCTTTCATTTCCTGTAATAACTTTCCTTGTATCCTGACCTGCCTCAGCATTTATTCTACATTTCACTGCAAAGCACATTACTGTCAGTCAACATCTATACTTGGAGTTGAAACAGATAAGTAAAACCCACTAAAATCATTACATATTATAGGCATTAGATTTCTCCTCAATTTTTTCAAGGGATCTTGAAAAAATTTGCAAAACTTTTGAACTGCTAAGGATTCTAGAGAATACTATTTCTCAGTGTATATCATGGAGTGGTAACAGAGGTTAACTGAAAATAGAACAGTTTCAGAGTTAAAAATTTTTAACAGAGCTAAAATTTTTTAACTCTGTTAAAAAATTTTAACAGAGTTAAAAAATTTGAGGGGAGATGCTGAGTCAAAGCAAAATACGTTTCTTTTCTGCTGGAGTTCTCAGAGCCTTTATTATGCTTATGTGCATTGTGATTCTCTCATAGTTTGCTATAGTATTTAACATTTCCCAAATCCACATGGCCATAAATATTATTTTGCAAGGAGGAAATGCTGGAACTAGCATTTCCCAGAAAACAGTTTGGGAAAGACCACCTTGGTATTATTTATACTATCCCTTCTGTCCCACCACCAACTAAACAGATAAAGGATTGAGTCTCTGAATGGGCAGATGACTTATCCTAGTTCATACAGCTATTAGAGACCAAATTAGGACTGCATAAAATAAAAACCAGACAAGGTATTTCAACAGAGAGAATTTAATACAGAATGAGCAACACAGAGATAGTAACTGCAGGAGTCAGACACCAAAAGGAAGATGACAGGGTTAACAGAACCTAAAAACTTGTGCAAGTGGCCTTTTAGAGCTGGATTTAATCATCTGTAGAGAGGGCATCACCTGGATGGGGTATTAGCTCAGCAGCTCAGAGAAGAGAACCCTAGAGCTGGGAATCAGACCTCCAAGGACAGGGTACCACCCGGCTGATATGAGCATCACAGGTAATCAGAGCAGGGGCTCCTCAGCCCTGGGTCTCAGACCTCTGAGGTCTGCCCACATGCTGCTAGCATCTCAGGAGCTTGAGGGAGGACACATACATTTGAGATCAGACTTGCAGGGAGGAAGGGCTGCTCGGCTGAAACTGCTATCTTTGGGAGAGCAAAATGAAGCTGGTTCTGGGAGAACCAAAAACTGGAGACTGGAATCAACTGTCACTTCAAGGTGACGGGTAACATTAAAAGGCAAAGCAAGACTAAAACAGGGAGAATATTCCTTTCCCTTTTCACCTGATTTCTAGTCTCTCTTGAGTCCCTCCTATTGGAAGAACCTGACAGAAATCCTAGTGGCAGAGAAGAAATGAAAATTAAGGAGTTCAGCCAGAGCATCACAAAATAGAGTATAGAAGGTTGGATTTGGAGCCGACAGAAAAATGCTTAATAACTGAAATAATTCACTCCCCTGGTTATCTGGTACCATATACACACCTCTGTACATACTTATACTGTTTCACAATCGTAAGATGCAATTACTCTTCATACAAACAAAAATACTGTCTTCATTAGTCCGAAAAGGAGATACACAAAATGCAAACAGCCATTGTGTTCATGTCTAGGTAACAATCACAGCAACCATTTCTGATGATATTTAATCTTCTATTACAATCAGAGTCCCATCTGAATATTCTGTTTCCTAAAGACTCAATTGTAAACCTATCTATGAGAAACTACCTTTACATAAAACAGTAAGGGGATAGGAGAAAGGAGGTCAAAAGAAAGCATATAATATATACAAATATTAATATGTCTAAATATCTATGTGGTCTTTATGGATAGGAAGAGCTATATCTATCTCTGTGAAAATAATAGCAAGCAAGGAATAAACTATACATAGCTCCTGTAGTCCCCATTTCTGTAATTAGTCACATGACTGTAGTAGATATAAATAACTTCCTTTTTCTACTATCCTTTTCTCTCAGTCAGCATCCCAGCTGGTTGATTTGGAGTTCTTTATCGCACAGAATTACTGAAGGGTCTTAATCCAACAGCAGGATAGTTTTCTCACATCCAGGAAGGTAGATTTCTTCCACAACTAAGATATCTTAGCCTTGGAGTTCTAAGATTCTCAGCATTGTTCAAGTCCCCTCAGATGTCACCATACAAGTTTCAGTCTCACTTTCCCAATTAATATCCTCGCTTTTTCATGAGAGACATGGCAAGTGTAAGATTTTGATTTCCATTGTAATTCTTCAATCAGCACAATTAAAATATGCACCTACTTTTTAAAAGAAACCAGCCCTGCACTATAAGAAAAAGAGATTCTTTCGAGTGCTTTAGAAGCTCTTCTGTTCTCTATTGCTTGAACTGAGGCTTAAAAGCCCTGAGTTTATACATTTCTGTCTGTAGGTTCTCCAGTGCAGTTAGAAGAGGCATCTCACCCACAGTTCTTGTAGCAATCATGATTACTATAAGAATTAAGGATTGAAGACACTGGGTTCTCAGGATATCACATTATAATCAATAAGAAGTGATCATTTAAATTAATTGTAATATAACTTTACATTATGAATTACTAGTATTTCATTTCCCACTGGAAAGGAGATCAGTACTTCATCAGAGGACACGGACATGACCAAATAATTCTCAGAATCTTCTGGCATCAAATAAGTTCAGAGAGAGAAACAGCTACCATCCTTAGGACTGGGGTAAAATGAAAAAGGGCTAGTTATCATCTTAGGGGAAGATTCCCAAGGAGCTGGGGCTCAGACCTTTAAGAAGGGGTCAGTGCCAGGGGAGTGATGAGGCTATTCCTGGCAATGCAGTAAGAATCAAGCAGAGGTCTGACAAAGTAGAGGGAAAAGTATGAAGACGCTCCTTATGCAAGAAGAGGCTTAAGAAGGAATGAAGAAGTCCCTTCTTACTTTTCCTTCTGCCTTCTCATCTCCCTATACTGCCTCCTATTCTCAGAACTCAGTAGGAAGCATTTTAAAAGGAGAAATGAAAACTGTGCAGTTTAGTGCCACTGTTCTCAAGTATAGAAGGGTGGGTTTGCAACTAAGTGACAGTAGCTTAAGCACAAACACAGACTGAGACATAAACTATTCTGGTGTCCAGTGTAAGCTCTTGAAAATTCTTCCTTAATGGTTGAATTCCAAAAGCCATAATGAGCTGGTGGGGGAGCCATACAGGAGCAGGGAGATTTGTTACTAGAAACCACTTACTAGTAAAAGCCCATTTCTATGTGTTATAATCAAATGACATATGTTATACACGTAAATTGCCCAGAACAGTGACTGGCATATACAAAGCACCATAATAAGTGATCGCTTAGAGTAGTAATAGTATCATCATCATAGCATCTTACTATACCTTAGTATTAAGCATTGATATGCAATTGATGAAATTAAGGTTAAAAACATTTTATGTCAGGTTATGAAATGTATAATCACAAACTTCCTGATAACAGATATTAGCTGGTACAAAAATAAAATGTATGCTATCACACCAAAAACAAAACAAAGCCACAAATTACTGTTGAAAAGTTTGAGTGATGCCCCAAAGGGTACATTTTCAAAGAGCTTCCTACAAAGTTTGGCTATTTGATTATGTGTTATGGTTTAATAATGTTCTTAACCCATGATTTTGCCAGTCCAATGCTTTCTGTCCCAGAAAAATCGATGACAATTATTGTCTTAAATCCTCCAGAACCTGAGCTACATTCATCTTTCTGAAGGCATGTGTTCGTGAGCATGTGGGTAAATATTGGGGGGAAACTAGAGATTAGCATTATGATAACATAATGTCCCTTGGAACGGCAATTCGTGCAGACTAGATGACTTACGTAGAGTCAGAAAAGACAATCTATAAACACTTTTCTTACATTTCTTAAATTAATTTGCTTGCTTCTCAATTAATACAAAATGGATTGACAGACTACCTTCTTTAACTTTTACGTTTTAGTTCTAATTCAACACATTAACATCTCCTAATTTAGTTACCAGAATTCCTCTCAACTCCCACCACCATCCTCAGCTGTGAAATAGTCAAAATAAATAAACCAAAATAAAGGTACTGAAAGGCAAGTGTTTTACTCACAGCAGAGTCATTCCACCCTCACTCAAAGCTTACACATTTATATTTTAAACCTAGTTCACACTGGTTAATGTTTCTTATCCCAATGTAGATAAGAGGAGTGAAATGTGGAGAAATAGGGGGGCATTAGAATCAGATAAACCAAAAGTAGAAATGACAGCAGAGAGAAAGCAGTTAGAGAGTAGAATATAAAAATCAGTTTCAAAATTGTGGGCTCATTGTGTATCGGGGCACACAGTCCTCCATTATAAAGTAATGCCTCACTGCCCTGGTGCAAGTGCATTGGAACAGATTTCTGCACTAGGTGAGGTGAAACCATGAACAAGTCAGTTACTTCTCTAGGCCTTTATTCCTACATCTTTATAATTGAGGGTCTGGTTAGATGATTTTCAAAATCCTTTAACAACCTAAATTTCTATTATTTTATAACAATTTTAAAATGAGCTTTCCATGACCTCCATTTAAAATGTCAGAAGGGTATGTGACACCTTTTAAAATATCTCTCCCAAAAGCAGTTAAAGGAAGTAAAATGATTTGGTCTTAATAGTAGTAAATACTTGTTATTTAGCAGAAGTAGGACATTTTTATAAGTACTTACATATATTTTTGATTTAATCATTACAACCATTCAGTGAAGTAGATTCTATTCATGCACATTGTTCCATTGAGGAAACTTAGGTTCACACAGGTGGTGTTAACTGCACAGTATCTCATGGTCAGACAGGATTCAAGATCCATTTTTGTCTTTTGCAGAACTTTATACTCCTCACTAAGTATCACAGATAGGCTCCATGTACTTGCAAGGGTGCTTCTGCTCTAAAAGAAACATTCTGGTGGCCTAGCCAGCAGTCAAACTACAGGTCTGCCCACCCATGTTATGTTGAGTGCCATTAAGAGCTGGACCCATGAGGTCTTTCCTAACAAAAACAGTTAATCCCACTAGTTGGGCTCATGTGTCCAGAAGCCAGCCTATTCCATTCCACACAGCATAGCCCAAAGGGGTTCATGGGCAGTCAACTGTACAGTAGCATTTATTGACGGGGATCCTTCTGACGTATTGGCATGTGGGACAGGAAGACGGTGAGAGTTGTTGTCCCCCATTGTCAGCCATCCCCACAGAGTCACATTAGCTGGGTCCATTTTTCATGAAAGTCCAGAGGAGAATGAAAACAGCATCTCACCGTAGACCCCACAATTAGATTCATTTGGCAGTGAGGCCACGGTAGCTTCCCAATCCTTGAATAGATTCCTCCGCTCAGGCTACGGATGATACGTAAGACATCTAACAGGCACAACACAGGGGAGATCATGACCACCAAACAAAATACAAGCAGTGTTCTGAGATAATACCACACCTGCCCGTGGTTTTTGTCCTGGTCTCCCATATAGTTCAGAAAAACTCAAGTTTTCAGTAATACAGCAATGTGTCCATAGGCCACAAAGCAGGCCACTCCGGTCAGTAAGGTTTAAGTTAAATCATGTATAAGCTAGAATGACTTCCCCGTATCTCCATATGTGACAATGTTCCCATAATTTCCCCCTTTTGATCGCAAATCTTTTGATAGACCAAAGTATATGTCACTAGAAGCCAGGGTGAATGCTGCCTGCCCTGGGTCCAGATTATGACCTTCTGTGCTTGACCTCCTTCATATTTGTCTAGTTATCCATGCTGGGGGAAAAGGGATCAGATACTGCTCAGAGGTATGTTAATGGGGAAACATTTTATAGGCTACACATTTCATCACTTATACGGAATTGTTACACGAGCATTGTGCATGTGCTTTCAGTGGCAGACTTAAAGCAAGCAGTCATACATCATGAGTAGTTATACTCTGTGACAACTTCATTAGACAATTTTCTTTTCCTCCTGAACATCAGGGCAAAACTGAGGCGAATACAATAACTTTTATAAATCTAGACCTCAATCAACAGGAATAGAATTTCTTATCTACTGAAATATAACATTTTTCTCTCTAAAAGTACGCTTATCACCACCAAACACAGCCAAATCAAGACTAATTTGTTTGCAAAGTAAGTCTGGTCAATTGACCACATAGGCTCCTCCAAACTGGCTGAGGTAGAACTCCTCAGAAGGAATCTCAGACTGAATTCCCTAAAGGCCTCTCAAGGCCAGGAAAGCCATGCCAGAGGTCTGCCATCAGGCTCTGCCTCAGTCGATTTCTCTCTGCTAGAGGTCTCCAAAATATAGAGATTCCCACACATGCCCGGAGACAGTTTTTCCCATCCACCTGATAAGGTTGCTCAGAACCCAAGAGTCTCCAACTTCTGAAGGGACCAGGCAGAGAGACAAGAAAAATGTTTCAATTCTACCCACAGGTGTAGTTTACCAAACTGCTATAAGTTATAACCAACTTGAGGGAAGGGCTTCCCTATATCTGGAAAACACAGATCAAAACCAGTAATATCAGACTTTCCTGGTGGCGCAGTGGTTAAGAATCCGCCTGCCAGTGCAGGGGACACGGGTTCGAGCCCTGGTCCGGGAAGATCCCACATGCCGCGGAGCAACTGAGCAACTAGGCCCATGCGCCACAACTACTGAGCCTGCGCTCTAGAGCCCGCAAGCCAAAACTACTGAGTCTGAGTGCCACAACTACTGAAGCCTGCGTGCCTAGAGCCCATGATCTGCAACAAGAGAAGCCACCCAGTGAGAAGCCCGCAAACTGCAACAAGAGTAGGCCCCGCTCGCCACAACTAGAGAAAAGCCCGCACACAGCAACAAAGACCCAAGGCAGCCAAAAATAAAAATTAATTAATTAATTTAAAAATAGAAACAAAAAAACAGTAATATTCCAGACAAAAAGCATAAAAATTATAACCATATTCACCAGTTCACTCAGTAACCAATCTTTTTTTTAACTTTTTAGGAAGCCATCAGGCTTTCCATTAGGATTCTTTAATTTTTTACCCCATTCAATGGTATCATAAAATTTATTAGAGACCTAAACTTGTCAAAATGTCCTTCCTATGTATCTTCTTGAAGATGAAGCACTTTTGCAAAAGCATCAGAGTACAACTGTCTATAAATGACAAAAGACTTAAAAAGGCAGAGTTAAACACCTAATTACAATAAAATAAAAATAAAGACACTTGGTTACCTTAACTAGAATTATGACTGATTATAATCAGAACCCTTAAAAACCTTAATATCTGGTAAAAACCAAGAAGCAAGTAATCGTGAATATCTGTCATACCAGCATTTCCTGATTGGAAAACTTACGCTTTAGTCTTCCCCTCCTAAGAAGGCAAGGGTAGGTAAACTTAGACCAGCCCAGCAATTAATGTTCTACTATTTTATTCTATTTGAAAGAACCCAAGCAATCAGTGAATTCTCTTCATTTAACTTAGTTTAGTTGCAAATTACCAAAATCTGGAGAGACTACTTTAGACAGACATTCCCCAAACATAATTATTCCTACAGAGTTTACCTACAAGCTCTTATTTCATTTACATCTCGAACGCATGAAAAAAGAAATACCAATTTCTTCTAGAAAGCTAACTTCCTCTAAGGGCATAAGCAAAAACCAGTTTTAGCATGTCCAAAGAGACCCATCTTAGACATTTTCAGGGATTTTTCTTTTTTTTCTTTTTTTCAGTTTCTAAATAGCTAATTCAGTTTCAACAAGTGACAGTAATAGACAATAATACAAATCATTCACTCACGTTCACATGCCTCACTTTCAGAGGAACCAGTATCAGCATTCAAGTTAACCTTCGCCTTGGCTGTCAGCTCAGCCTCTGTGACCTTTCTTAACACAAAAAGCAACAGCCAGCCCACAGCTGCGGCCACTTCTTTTTCCCCCACTGGAAAGGCGGCCAATATCTCCCCAACAGCCTACTGTGAGTTCTCTCTATTCCCTTGGCGGCCCCTGTTCATCAAGGACAGCCACCACAGGGCCCACATATGTGGATGGCCACTCTGAGATTCCCCTCTGCAACTTTCCAGCCACACATGTTAGTGGATGGCCCACAACCTTCCATCCCCTATCCTTACTTCCTGACATCTCGGTGCTAAAGGGAGTCTCCTTAGTCTTCTGGCTGCTCCACCAATTTCTGGGCTGCACCATGCAGTCCTACAAGGCCTGTACCTGCCCAGCTTCAGGATGGAAAAAGAACCCAGAATTGGCAGGCGACAGAGACATCAATGGTTTAAAGGAAGGTGGCACTTACTTGTTTGAAGCAAGGTCGTGCACACCCCACCCTGTGCAGCAGAGGCAGGCAGGACTTGGCGTCAGTCTTCGCTCCTGGGGGGAGAGGGAGGTTACCGGTTATAGGGGGAATTGATGTCAGGTGGGCTCATCCGTTACCCGGGAAACTAGCAGAGGGGCACGCCCCTCACCACCACTTTGATAAGCTATCAGGTGGAGATGTTCTCATCTCAAGGTTAGGGCAATCACCAGCTGGGGCAGGGGCAAGTATGTAGGGAGGTCAGTCATGTGAGTAGGGTGTAGGTGAAGCAGGCACTGGCTGAACAGGGATACACCAAGAGCAAGAAAACAGCCATCTTGGGTGGTCTGATCATACACTTGGTTTTCTCATAGAAAAACCAGTGATAATAATATTCCTTAGCTTGAAAGGTTGTTGTGAAGTAAATGAGTATGTATGTAGAACAGCATCTGACATACCATGTTTAAAAAACATGATGCTATTAGCTGCCTCAGAACTATCACTTAAGAGCCTACTGATAATTGGAGACACCTGAAGGCTATGTTCGGGCTCTATTTCTTTTCATTTCCCCAGTGCCTAGTGCAGTGCCTTATGTCTTTTAGAGGCTGCATAAATTTCTGAATGCATGTCATTTGCTTCTCTAAGGTTGTAATTATTTTCGTCTCTAATGGACCAAAAATACCAGCTTTGCCTACCTGAAAGGGTTATTATAGGCCATATAGTACACTAAGTAGTTTATTTTTATAAAATCTCTTCTACAGACAAAAAAAGCGCTCATAGGGGCTTCCCTGGTGGCTCAGTGGTTGAGAGTCCACCTGCCGATGCAGGGGACATGGGTTCGTACCCCGGTCCGGGAAGATCCCACATGTCACGGAGCAGCTGGGCCCGTGAGCCACGGACGCTGAGCCTGCGCGTCCGGAGCCTGTGCTCCGCAACGGGAGAGGCCACAACAGTGAGAGGCCCACGTACTGCAAAAAAAAAAAAAAGAGCTCATATACCTTGCTCACAATCAGCAAAGAAAAGCAGAGCCAGAATTTGAATCCAGGTTTGTCTTATGTCTGAACCAGGATGATTTGTTGCTTGTGTCTCATGAGCTAGGTTATGAGAAAGGGTTTATACCCATATAAGGCATTTGTACATGGTAGCAAGTTTGTAGCAGTGGCCTCTTAACAGCTAGTTCTCCTCAGTGAATTATGTACTCTCCTTCCCTGTTTATAAGTCTATCCTAGATATTGAGAAGCACTATTTAGGGTAAATGAGGGGAGAGTACTCTTGCCATTGCCACACAGATAATTCAAGTGGGTCAATTATCCAGTATGTGCATTATTCATATCCTTTCATTTTTCTAGTAATTGTCCAAATGCTGGCTCTTTTCTCAGTGTTAATAGCAAAAACACATTTAGATCAGGTCATTATGAAATTAATTAACAGGCCATCTAAAAGTCATTTGGAGAAAAAGAAATACCAATATATGTGTACAATATCTACGAATTTAGTATCATCATTTTCACTTCCATGTTCCAATGCACTCATCTGTAAAATAAGAATACCAAAATTCTTTCACTATATTCATGAGGATTAACATTTAAATGTACAGATCCCTCTATAGTGCCTGGTACATGTTCAAAGATCAATAAACTATAGCATATTGTGAATAGCAATTAGGATGAAGGTTGAAGTTTTTTAAACCAAAGTATCCACGGAATAATCACTGTCAAACAAAATGTGGCTCATTCTTCATATACTATGCAAATACTGAATTCATATCAAGTGTGGTCATCGGGTTCAAGAGGGGGCCCACATAGGCAGGACTATATATTATAGAACAGGGACAAATTTAACAAGTATGGTGACATAAATTATATATATCAAAGTCTCCATTCTACATAGATTGATCTCTAATTCAATACACATTGTCTATATGTGTTTCTGTATTTTCTCTTTTTCTGAATTTATTTCCCATTATTAATCTGAAATATAAATTTCATTCATCCATACTGAGCACTTATAATGTGCCTGAGCTGTGCAGAAATTTAGAAAAAGAAAAACCTGATATACACCCTATTTCCTCAAGGAACTCTGGTGAAAAGAGAAACATCAACAGATAATTAGAATCTCGGGAAAGAAGTGTTAATAGAAATATTTGTAACACAATATGGCAGGAATGAGGAAGACATGGGTAAGTGAGCGCCATGCTCTGCTAGGGGCATTAAGTAACACAGGAAGAGATGACTGATCTTTGCCAAATTGGCTCACTCCCCAAACTTGTTCATTCTGTTTCCCAGTAGAAACTGCTGCAGTGGAAGCTAAGAATATGGAGGTAAATAGAAAGGTTCATAGGTTGATGCCTATGCATTCTTTTTTTTAATTTAATTTAATTTTATATATTTTTTAACATCTTTATTGGAGTATATTTGCTTTACAGTGGTGTGTTAGTTTCTGCTGTATAGCAAAGTGGATCAGCTATATGTATACATATATCCCCATATCCCCTCCCTCTTGCGTCTCCCTCCCACCCTCCCCATCCCACCCCTCTAGGTGGTCACAAAGCACCGAGCTGATCTCCCTGTGCTATGTGGCTGCTTCCCACTAGCTATCTATTTTACATTTGATAGTATATATAAGTCCTATGCATTCTTTATCCCTGGCCTCGTCCAGGAGGGGAGGAAGAGAAGGGTGTTAGAAAACTGAATCGAAGAGAATTCTTTCTAATAGAACAAAAAGAGGAGTTCACTTGGTAGCTCTTTGAACGAAGCAGCACATAGTTTCACCTCTTTTGTCACCCTCTGTTCCTCCTTATGTATTTTCAATATATCAAGTGCTTTGGATATATTGTCTTACCTAACACTAACAGTTCAACGAATTAGAAATTATTGACCTAGTTACAAAACTGCAAAAAAATAAGGTTGAGGTTTTAGCCAAGTCTACAGAGCTGGTTAGTGGTAGTCAGTCATCAAATTCACTCTCCTACACAGCTTCAATACGTTGGAGAATGAGAGAACAGGAGCATATTACTACTAGTGTCATGTCCAATTCTATAAATACCAAATACTTCTAAAGAAAGCTCCCAATTTTATTTCTATCTTACTTATGATTCACTTGTTCATGAAAAACAAAAAGATAAGGAAGTGAGACCTAGTTAGATGTATGCTTTTTACATGCATTATGCATACTTAGAAATGTAACTTTGTAGTTACATTTGTACAAATTTGAGAAAGTGTTAGGATCATTGGGATTTGGAACAGCTAGTCATTGTTTTCACTGGCATTTTCCATGTCAGTGGATAAATGGATAAATGATATCAGACATACTGACAATAACATTATTTTGAATTTGTATAATTCATCTAAGTAATTTAAATATTGACAAAACAACTAAATTATCAGTCTTTTATAATGAGGAACAAAAAGGTTAAAGAATTTGGGCAAGAACACAGTAAATTAATGGAAGAGCTGATAAATTCATGAAGGCTCGTGAATTGCATTGAGTTGTTAAATTCTTGTTTGTAAAATCAGGAAGAACTCAGAATTCACTAAGTTGTGGTACATAATTACTTTTCTTGAAATATCATCAAATCCATGAAATAAATCTGTAAGAGAATATACTTTTGGCCACATGAAAAAAGCATATGTGTTATTATTGGAGTACTTCATCATACTCTAAGAGGTAATTAGTGTTAAAAATAAACCTGGGGAAGGCAATTCTTAAAGTAAAAATGGGCATATTTATTCATCTACTTAACTCCCTCAAGGAGATATTATGATGATTAACTGGATCATGACTACAGAGTAGTTTATGAAAAAACACCTTAATTCCCAAAATTATTAGCATGATTTCACCACAATTATCTCCAATTTGTACCCTTTCCTGAATTAAATTTCAACTTTGTTGGCTCCTTGAGGAAAACGGAAAAATCACTCAATGCTAGAGGCACACTCTCTTTCAAGAGGTTATGTAAAGGATAAAAAGAGGCAAACTTTATTTAATACATTGTGCAACCCTGTACTTATGCCTCAGAACAACCCTGTGAGGAATCAAATTTCCGCTGTTTGGCAGCTGCATCTCAAAGGACTCAGTGAAGTTTTAGACACATATTAATGGAATGATAGCGCAGGAGGGAAGGATAGAGAGCAATTAGTCTGACATCTCCATTTTATATAAAAAAACTGAAAGCTGGAAAGTAAAGTGATTTGCCCCATGAAACACTATCACTTGATATACTCTTGACTTGAGTTTGTTCAACTCTCTATTCTACTGTTCAATGTTTCACACTTCAGTGTGTGGGCATTTCGGGTTTAGACACTGGGAGAAGCATCAGGGTATGTCTCTCTTTCAACATATAAGGAGGATTCTTCCTGTAACAGACACTGTTTCTGACATCCAAAAACAAATACCATTTAGATTAGTACTGAGATATGTGCAGCAGCTCACTAACTTGAGTGCTTATCTACCGCAAGATTGTTCAGCTGATAACTCCTGACCAGAACATGTCCATAATTAGAATTACAAGAGGTTGCCAAGCACGAATCTACCCTCAGCAAAGTAAAAACCACTCTGGTCTCTGATAGAAAAGTAGAGAATATAATTTCTTGGAAAAAGTAAAAGTCATCAGATTATAACTAATGTAGCTAACTAGCCACTTTGAGCTCAACAAATCAGTGATATCAACTATTTCTTCTTCAAATGATGTGAGAAACTGAAGTCCATGTTTCATATTTACTATGATGACACCTTTAGAAAATAAATGTTTAAACTGCTTTTAGGAGTGTCAGTCGATGAATGAAAATGTTTCTCCATTTGTCAAGTGGCAAAATTACTTCCTTTTTTTTTAGTATAAATTCTAGACTCCTATGAAATGCTGTAATTGTGCCTACCCAATTTCCTTTTCAAATCAATCAAGCATTTATCCATGAGGTCAATTTCTCAGAAGATAAACTCAGAAAGTTCAAATAATTTAAAAAGGATTTGTTTTAAAGACTAACATTTTAAACTAATGAACAGAGCAAACAAGCCAAATAACACTATACAAATTATTTCTTTCAAGCGATCATGTCTATAAGCTCATATAGTTCAACTTATTTGACTCCATAGGAAAAGGAATGAACAATAAAATGACTTTTCCTACAAGTTTCATTAAAAGTTCCTTTTTAATTTTACTCTTCTTCCTTTTTTAAAATCAATGCTATTCTCAGATTATTTGGAAGGAGGTCTGTAATGTAACATCAATAATTCGCAATAGTGGTTTATTTATTTTTGCATGGTACAACAGACTTACAGTTTATTCTTTAGTGTCTTTGTGCGTGTGTCTATGTCTATGTGTCTGTGCATGTACTCTAGTTTTACTTAAAATATTTTTGTAGCTTTTAGGTATAATCTATATACAAAAAACTGCATGTATTTAATATATACAATCTGATGTGTTTGGACATATGCATACATCAGTGATATCATCACCATAATCAACTTTATAAATATATCCATCACCTCCAAAAGTTTCCTAGTGTCCCTTTTCTTTTCTTTCTTTCTTTCTTCTTTGTTGGGATAAGGACATTTAACATGACACCTACCCTCTTAACAATTCTTAAGTGCACGATACAGTACTATTAACTATAGGCACTCTGTTGTACAGCAGATCTCTAGAATTTATTCATCTTTTACAACTCTATACCCATTGAACAGCTCCCTATTTTCCCCTCCTCCCATCCCCTGGCAACCACTATTCTATTTTCTGCTTCTGTAAGTTTGAATATTTCATCTTTCTCATATAAAGAGAATCAAGCAGTTACTTGCCCTTCTGTGACTGACTTATCACACTTAGCACAGACTTCCAAGTCCATCCATGTTGTTCTTTTTTTTTAAGACAAATAATATTACATTGTATGTATATATCACATCTTCTTTATCTATTCATCTCTCAATAGACAGTTAGATTGCAAAGTTGCAGGATACAAAATCAACATACCAAAAATCAGTTACATTTCTATACACTAACAATGACCTACCTGAAAAAGAAATTAAGAAAATAATCCCATTTACAATAGCATCAAAAGGAACAAAATACTTAGGAATAAATTTAACAAAAGAGATGAAAGACCTATATACTGAAAACTATAATACATTGATGAAAGAAATTAAAGAAGACACAAACAAATGGAAAGACATCTATGTTCATGGATTGGAAGACTTAATATCATTAAAATCTTCATATTTAAACAAATTTAAAGGTCTCCTTTTGATACAAATCTCAATGTACATGTACCAGTTAACTAAATTGTAAGACAAAGTGGGAAAATTTCCAAGTTTAATCATGAAAGCAAAATGACATAGATCTCTATTTGTGGGCTATTCATCCTATGAAATTTCACCTATCCTCATCGTGTTATTGATAAATTTTAATGCTGTCCTCATGTTTTATACATTTCAAAGCACTTGAAATTGATTTTTTTGAGTTGATCCTCTTAGAATCTCAGTGAAATCCACATGAGAAGGTACCATTATTCTCATTTTATGGAAAAGAAAATAGAGGGCACAAGCGGTCAAGTGATTTTCTGAAGCTTCCATAGGCAGTCACATGTGCTTTTAATAGAACTGATCTGTGTCTCTCAGAGTTTGGCTAACTTTATAGCACTCCAACTCATGGCACTGTAACTGAATAGCAAATACATAAAATATGAAAATACGGCTCAAACTATAATAACTTAAAGCAGTATTTCTCAGCTCTTTCTTTTAGACATACATGAGGAGGGGGATATTATTTTTAAGGTCAAATTGAAGATCTAGTCTGGAAATTGGTTTTATCTGAATAGCAAGAAAATCTGCAGTCAAATCTCTGTTTTACTGACAACAACATGAACGTGCTAGAAAAATAAAACTTCAGAGATTTCCTGTTATACAAGTATTTTTCTTAGCTCTCAAATACTGCAAACATTTTAAAGTCTCTTTGAAGAAAGAAAAGAGAACACATATATCTCCCCTTTTTTGCATTTTTAAAACTCTTTTGGAGTATTTCAAAGATAAATTTATAGTGCAGATAGTTTCTCTGTGTCTTCTGTAAACCTAAAGAGAGGCAATATTGTTATATGAACCTCCATTTATGGCAGTATGAGGCAGATTTAGAGCTGTTGTTCAAAGCTTTTTTGATGTGTTTCTTGGGCCACTGTAGAAAACTGGGGAGGGAAAAAAGCTCTAAAATAGTTTATACTGCTTTTTATTTATTTATATATTTTTCAGATTATACACTGTGAGGTTGGAGAAAATCTTAAAACTGCAGCAAATACTGAAAGAAATGCTGAAGTAGTTTAAAGTATAGTTGAAAACAAGGGAAATTTGAGGAATAAAAACTGTGAAGTTACCTATAGATATGATGTTCCAGTCTTCCTCTTCTATTTATCTTGCAGGCATATTCAAGTTTGTTCTTTCCTTTTCCTGCAAGGCCTTATATGGCTATAGCTTGTATATACAAGGGCTTGGTAGAACTATTCTCATAATACAGCTTTGCTAATACTGCTTATTCAACTGCTATCTACTATTTCAAAATAATGACTTAAATTAACCCACTCCTTAGTCTTATAGATAAAGCAATTCCTAGGGTGAATTTTTCTCATTGGGTAGAATTTTTCCTAGAAGAGCTGAAGGAAAAAACCTTTCCACATTTCATATTTGAATTGACCTTAATAATTGACTGAATATTTTATTGACCAAAATCTCCCAGTAAATGCAAAAAGGTAGTATAAAAAGAACACTCAGAATTTCTAGCATTTCATATCTCTTAAAGGCAGCTTAACTGTTAATATTCAGGTAATGACATTCAGTAAGTATAATATAATAAACATGCTTTTCTTGACAGCTTGGATAACAAATCAAAATGAAAGTTTTATAGTCACCAAGATGTTAGTCTGGAAAAAGCTGAATTTAATTTATAGCTGAAATGGTGATTTTACCTTCATCATGTTTCTAGTAGTATTCTCTTTCTTCTTTTTATTATTATTACTAAAGAGTGGTATGTATATCTCCAAATATATCAGGATACATATATATACACATACGTATACATATATATGCATATATATACACATATTTATATGTGTGTTTCCTAAGTACCCCAATAGTTTAAACAATTTTGTGTTTTAATCTGTCTTGACTGAACTAATTTTATGATGATTTGAATTCTGGGCATTTCCTGAGTGAGTGTGATCAATACAGGAATATCTGTACTACAGACAAATTATAGTATCTATTCCTGCCACAAAACGTCTCCACATGGAGATGATATAAACATTTAATTTCCTGCTTTAAAGGTATAATAAAATTGTAATTCAGGCTACAAAGTTGTAGTTTTTTTCTGCTTATAACCTTATTTTTCATCATTTGAATAAACATGACTATCCATAACTATTAAGGACCACCTTTCTCAACCACAGATTAAGTTATGTGTAAAAAGAAAAAATATGCAATTAGAGTGATCAGTCCCAACACTCCAGACATCTTCAAAAATATTGGCCATACTTGCAGATGTTTGCTGTATGCATCCCTTATGTATAGTGACTTAAGTTAGAAACATGTGAAACTCAGTTAGTGCCTCTATCTTAATACATAATTAAATATAGAAAGATTTGACTTTCCATTTTTACTTGTGTGTATATTTCACTATTGTTAACCCCAGCAACTATTGCTTGTCATTTTGATACAATTCTAGTAAGACACTCTTCCTTTCCAAACATTATTTTCAATCAAAGGAGGAACAAACATATTTGAAAAGACTTCCAGGAGGTATCATAATGTGGGCAGGGCAGAAAGAGTGATTACTTTTAAAGAGCAACATTTATTTTGCCCTAAAATATTCTTTGAGTAGTGCCAATTCTGAAAGACAATACCTTTGTTACTGTGCGGCTACTTCAATTTTTTAAAAAAAAAACTTTAATGTATCTATGATATAAAATGTTACACATTTAACTTTTCTGAAATACATATAGGATGTACACAATGGAGGAACACAGCATATGGGATTTGCTTTCAAAGCCAGTATGTAAGGTAAGAATTATATGCTACCAAAAATAGGCTGTAATTCTTTAAAATGCCCATGTAAAATAGACCATATGTCCAGTTTTGTTCAGTACATATTAGAAAAGTCATGTGGTGAAAATTACATTTCTGTAAATACTAGAAGCCCAGGTCACAAGATACACTCTGGGTAATAGGAAATGAATGAGAAAATGGGAAATTCACTTCTGTCATTTCAAGATTACTCCAGCCCATATACTCATGGTGAGAAATGGCCAATAGGGCCATCAATGCTTTTTAAATTGTCATCTATTTCTCTCCCTCTCTCCTTCTCTCCATCTCTCTCTCATTCTCTCCCACCTCTTCCCTCACTCTCTCCCTCTTGTTCCCCTTCACTCCCTCACTCCTTCTCTCTTTCTCTTTTCCTCCCTCAGCTGAAAAACACAGAGTTGAATTTGTGTGGCTAAAATACAATCATTGCAAAATCTAAAGGTATACTGATAAGGAATACCTTATCAGTAAAACGTTTTCAGCACAGCCATCCTGCATTAAATTCTCTACCTACCTTACATCATCAATAGGCGCCATGAGTAGTTAAGTATTTAGTAAGTTTCTACCAGGTGCATAACAGCATTCTGAAAACTAGAATGCTGTCTGGGGATGGGCATCTTTGCAGTCTCGCTCTGCCTCACTCCAGCGGGTTGGTGCCATCTCTTTTTTTTTTTTTAAAAGTGTGGGCTCAGAACTGAAAATAAATGGTCAAAAAATTTTAATCTGGGGGCTTCCCTGGTGGCACAGTGGTTACGAATCTGTCTGCCAATGCAGGGGACACGGGTTTGAGCCCTGGTCCGGGAAGATCTCACATACCACAGAGCAACTAAGCCCAAGCACCACAACTACTGAGCCTGCGCTCTAGAGCCCATAAGCCACAACTCCTGAGCCCGAGAGCCACAACTACTGAAACCCATGTGCCACCACTACTGAAGCCCGCGTGCCTAGAGCCCATGCTCCGCAACAAGAGAAGCCACCACAATGAGAAGCCTGCACACCACAATGAAGAGCAGCCCCTGCTTGCCACAACTAGAGAAAGCCCACACAGCAACCAAGACCCAACATAGCTAAAAATAAATAAATTAAAAAAAATTTAATCCAATAATAGATTTATTATCTCATCTCATATTCTATTAATTAAGCCTAAGATGACATGTTGGCCATAGATCATGGTTGACTTGTATTGCTTTTATTGTCAAACAGCCCCTCAAACATTTTTTTTGAGTTTGTATATATACCTTTATATTTTTTTACAAACTGTATATATACTTTTATTAAATCACATTATCCATTTCCTGCAATTCAAGGAAGTACTTGCTTGTAGTGGGCTGGTATAGAGAAGGAGAGAGTATTATCCCTGTATATTCAACCAAGAGAAAGAGTTTTGACTTTTATGTGTATAGTTCCCCAACAATATCTCATTAAATTACTAGCCAGTGGATAATCCATGATAAAGTAGTGTCTTCTTAATAGCTTGTATTAATAGCTTGTATTAATAGCTTATATTAATAGCTTCTTAATAGCTTAATAGCCTGATATATCTGTCAATCAACAAGCATGAATCTGGCACCTGCCATCTACAAAGTATTGATACTGTGCAAGGTATAGAGATCAATTATATTTGTGGCTTTGCTTTTAAACAAAGAGCACGATCTCTATTGTGTAAAGGTGTTTTCTATTTTTATTATCTTTTGTAATTTGAATTATGAACTTTGCAGAATTCATGTCACTGCTGTAGAGAGCAGTATCCATAATCACTAAAATGTTGTTTTCCTCAATATATTCACTGATCTAATGAGTGTGTCTTAGTTGTGTGTAAATGATACTTACAGCAACTGCTTAAATTAAAACACAGTCCAGAAATAGTTATGTTTTACTGTCATGAACGAGAACTGACACTTCTATTCCTGAACTTAAGATACATAATATCACTTGTGCTGCATTATATATTCTGGATTTCTCTGTGAAATCTTTAACATAGGAAATTATGTGCAGACACGATAAAACTCATAAATTTAACAAATCTACTTAGTTTGTCAGAGCAAACTTTATCCTAAGAGTAGTTACAAATTTCTGCACTGGTAACAAAAGCTCAATGATAAAGGATTTTATTTGCTTACCTCTAAAGGATTTTATTTGCTTACCTCAGTGGAATAAGAAGGAATGTGTTTTGACTCTCATTGGGTTGTTGTGTACATAGATTAGGAAAGAAAACTTCGTGCTATATCATAAGAATTTTAAAGAATTAGGGGCAAGGGTTATCAAGTGCTTACCACAGTTTGCTTTTCCTTTTTAAAAAATAACACAGACTATCAATACAACATTCAAATATTTATAGAACATAACACAAATTATTGTAAATTGCCATATAGATTTCTGTAAGGAGAGTATTAATATCACTCCTTCACAGGTTAATCCGTCCTTTTCCATAGACTTCAGATTGAACTTTTAACCTCTGATGGCTATCTTATAATTTTTTATGCATGTTCATAAAAAACAACTTGGTTAAAAGAATGTGGTTGTCTCAAGGTAAAATTATTCCTATTACTATAAAAAATCAATGGTACCTCATGCCCTGAGATCAATATAATTATATGTAATTATTGTACAAATAATATCTTTGTAGAAAAAAATCCATTTTTTACCTGCAGACGAGGGTAGT
Organism: Tursiops truncatus; assembly: GCF_011762595.2. Lineage (NCBI taxonomy): Eukaryota > Metazoa > Chordata > Mammalia > Artiodactyla > Delphinidae > Tursiops > Tursiops truncatus. The sequence goes on from NC_047036.1 coordinate 137,448,619, forward strand.
TCCTTCCCAAATCCTCAAAAATGCATTAAGATAGATAGATAGATTGATCGATAAGGGAAAGCATGACATTTTACTGAAAATATAATAGAGGACTATATATGTGTATGTATCGAGACTGAAATTTGGTATAAAATAAGGATTTTCTTACACTCCATTCAAGGAATCAAGATAACTAATGATTTTCAAGAATACCATTTTAAGGGATTTAAGATCTCTATGTATTCAATCTTTATAGAACAAAAATTACAGGAACAAAATGCAGAGTATAAAATCAATAAGAAAACAAGGGAACATTTATAAAAATAAAACAGTAGTAAAACTAATATTCCTTTCAGCCCATGATATTTTTAATTGACAAAAAATGAAATAAGAAGCCAATTATTGTGAACATAATAGATGGATATTAGAATAGAGAATACACTTTATTTTTAAGGAACTATGGACCATTTACAAAAGTTGACCATATATTAGGTCTCGAAATAAACTTCGGTAGTTGCTAGAAAATAGACATTTCATAGAAATCATTCACTGTTCAAAGTGTAATCTAGCCAGAAATTAATTGAAAAACAGAAAAAAAACTTAAACCTGAGTAAAGAAAGAAAACTTCTCCCTAGTTAAATTAAGAATTTGTAAATCTTTCGTGAGGTGTCTGTTCAGGTCTTCTGCCCAATTTTTTTTATCAGGTTGTGTCTTTTATTATTTTTGAGTTTAATGATGTTTTTAAAGATGAGAATAATAACAGCTTTTTATATGCTGATGGGGATGATCCACTAGAGGGTGAAAAATAATGTAAGAGAAAGGAGGGTTGCTGGAACACACCTTTAGGATGTGAGAAAGACGGGGTACAGTGCTCAAGTCTCTAAATTACTCAACCACTGAATTTTCATTATATGAAAACTAAACAGTGTCTTTTGCACACACAGTATTCAGTATATGCTGAATATATATAAAGTATATATACACATATATATTTTGAAAGTATGTACATATACTGAAATGCAATATGAGAAACGTAGAAACTTAATTATGAGGTAAATCACAAGGTTGTTAAACAAAGAAACATTGTAATAGAACAATTTATTTCTCTGAAATATGCATATTTTAAAGTAGTATCTTGTTTTAAAAACTACAGTAGCAACTAGTATTTTCATTTCTTAAATATTAGTAAGAGATTATCTGTCCCCTGCATTTCTTTTCACTACATTCCTTCTGACCTAACATATAGGCTTGTAACATAGAGGCTGGTAAATAATACAATAACACTATATGTTAGGTCAGAGGGAATGTAGTGAAAGGGAATATAGTTTATTATTTATAATTTGTTATAAATTATTCATTATAATCACATATTAAGTATTATATCAAATTATAGTTTATTATAATATATTAAAATTATTTATATATTGGAATAAATTATTGGATTGATTTTTTTATAATTTAGTCCATTATTATTATATGGATTGAATGAACCTATTTGCATGCAGGCTTTTATTCATCCTTGTCTTTTCTTTCAGTTCTCAGTTTTCCCACTCTTTCCCATTCTTCTTTTGTCATGCCTTTTAGACTTTTTCCATGTCATTTATGACACTGGGTTTTAGTTATAGAAGAACAGAGTTTAGTGAAATTTCGGTTTAGTGAAATTATTCAAAGACATTACCATCTTTGAAAAATGTATTAAAATTTCCTGTAAAAGTGTTTAATCATGAAACATGTCTTCTCTTTGCCAAATTTATAATTTAAATAATGCATTTTCCTATATCAGACTAATTATTCTGACATTTCTATTCTGATACAGAAATGAAAAATGAAAGATCCTTGGCTTTCAAAGAATTTCTAAGGATATCAGGGAACTATTTCAAAACACATACCCATTTAGCTGACATCAACTGACACAACTCCTGCCTTTAAGTTGCTCAGTCTTGTAGGAAGATAATAAATATATAAATGTTATAAAATATAAGAAGTAAGATTGAAGCTATTTTATATAAATGTCATAAAATATAAGAAGTAAGATTGAAGTGAGAAACAGTTCCTATCTGTTGTGAGAGAATGGTCTCTCACTTAATGCTATTCTTAGGATCAAGTGAGACAATGCAGGAAGATGGCTTAATACAGTACCTGTTAAAAGGTCAGTGTTCATTAAATGATAGTGCTAGAAATTGTTAGTTTCATTGATCTTTCTCTTTGTTGGGGTTCTCCAGAAGCAGATACTAAGACAAGAATTTGAGTGTAAACAGTTTATCCAGTAGGTGATCCCAGATTACTTATATCATCAAGCTAGTTACCACTGTGAGCTTGCTTAATCTTGCCAGGGAGCTCAGGAAGATGGTCCACATCACAAGATCACACCTCAGAGTTATCCTCCACCTCCACTCCATGGGGTGTGGAAACTAAGGGTATGTATCCAATTCACAGGCTACCATTGGTAGAAGATGGACTACAAGGACATTAATTCTCTTATACGTCTGCCTTGTTCTAAGTATAGGTTCATTGCACCTGTGTCCTCTCCCCCAAATTCTTCTGGTGGAGAACTATTCACATTTACAGTGAGAAGCATTTTGATGTTGAGATGAAGGCCAATCACCCACAGTATCTGCTACTTTCTACAATGATGGTAATTGCTATTACTGAAATCATTTAGGAGAACAGACAAGAGTCACCCAGTTTAATCTATGAGAGTAAAGGCTTTCCAAAGAAAGGGTAATCAATGTATAATATTTGAAAGATGAACTTCTGGAAGGTAGAAATTTTCCAGATAAAGAGGGAATATTATGTAGGAAGGTCTGAAGGCTTTGGAGAGCCTGGTCTCCTTGATAACTGAAAATAGTTTGATCAGCCTTCAATACAAGTTGGGGATAAAACCTCTAAGGGGAAAGACAGAGAAGTTGGCAAGGACCAGATCACAAATGATATCATATGCAATGTTGCAGTATTTGGGTCTTATTCTAAGAACAATGGTGGCCCACAGAAGTATTTTAAAGCAAAGAGTCACATGATCCAATCTGAGATTTAGACAGATTTCTTTTCTGCTATAAAGATTTGCCTAGATTTCAAAGAGATTATCAGTGGTCTTTGATCATATAGAAAAAAATGTGTCACAGGTGCCTTCCAGGCACAGGATTCAAAAGGGTGACATTGTTTCTAAAATCAGAAATAAGGGTCTTTCCCATAGGGAAACATTTTGGTATTTGTTATAAAGACCCTAAACGGTCAGACTAGTATGTGCTTTCCTAGAAGAAAGACAAGAACTGTCCAGTAAAAATGAGATCTCACATTGAAAAAAATCAACAAAATGCCTTTGGAATAAATCATAGATGGGAATAAGTACACAGATGTTCAAAATAAAGAAATCTTGTTAATCTGGGTGACAAAAAATTTGAAAATAAAAAAGAGTCCAACTGAAGCATTCTTAAGAAAAATTTAACACTAGATATTCTCAAAATATTAATAGTAGCTATCCGAATTTTGAGTGACTGTTAGTCTTTACTCTTTTGCTTGCCTGAGGCTTTCTTTTTTAATGTGCATCTACAGTTCACATAAAAGTAACATTAAATTCCATATATATGTGTTAGCATACGGTATTTGTTTTTCTCTTTCTGACTTACTTCACTCTGTATGACAGACTCTAGGTCCATCCACCTCACTACAGATAACTCAATATGGACATACATACACTACCAAACGTAAGGTAGATAGCTAGTGGGAAGCAGTCGCATAGCACAGGGAGATCATCTAGGTGCTTTGTGACCAGCTAGAAGGGTGGGATAGGGAGGGTGGGAGGGAGGGAGATGCAAGAGGAAAGAGATATGGGAACATATGTATATGTATAACTGATCCACTTCGTTATAAAGCAGAAACTAACACACCATTGTAAAGCAATTATACTCCAATAAAAATGTTAAGAAAAAAAAAAGTAACATTAACAACAAAAACCAACACAGCACTATAATTCCACTATAGAATTATACTCTTGGAGGACTGTTAGAGGCATAAGTGGCCAAAGAGAGCTGAGGGATGGTAAATATATTTTATCTTCTGTTCTAATCTAATAACCTAAATATATTTTATCTTCTAGCTCTAATTGATAACAGTTGCATAGAGCACTGCGATAGGAATGATTCTGAAGCTGACCTTGATTAGTGATGCCTGCCATCGGTACAGAATGTAGAAATTATGGTATCTGGTGTTTTCCATTTGTTATCAAAATCTGCTCCCTCATTTCATAGAGGGCAAAATGGAAGCCCTTTGAAAGGAAAGGATTTATTGCCTGAGATCATACAGAGTTCTAATCACAGATCAATTATATGCACTTCTAATTCAGTGTAGAATAATATATATGTCTTGAAAAAGTCTCATTCATATACTAAACACTCCATGTGGTGAATCTGCAAATAATATAAGAATCCCTTAAAAATGCAAAATTAAAGAAAGAATAAAAAGAGTTCTGAGTTATCCTAATCGCTGAATCATTTTCCGTATTCAGAATTCCACAGCCTGAGCTAGCTAAGTCCACCTGACTCTGAGATCTCACTTTTATTTTTAAATCCACGAACTAGCATGCCCAGACGCGAGGTATCATTTTCTCTAAATTAAATAACAATCAAGACTCTGTCATTTTCCTAATGAAGACTCATGCATAGCACCAATCCTTCTGAAGTATATTCAGGTAAGGATGTGTGATTTTAACATCCAGACTTGCTAAGGGACTCATTTAAAGAAAGAGTGTCCTAGAAGGAGCTCTTGAGATTCAACACATGATTAAATAGGGAAAAGCTGGCAGAACTTGGCATTTTTTTCAAAGGAGAGCAAAAACTACAAGATTGAGATCTGCTACTGACTCATTTAACAAGGAACACAGCAATTTCCAATGAAGATGGAAAGTAGTGATGTTTAGGAACAATTATGACTGTTGTGGTACTTTGTGGACCACAAGGTCCAGATCACTTTTCCTCTCAGGATTCAGAGCTAATCTTATACACAAGTCTCTAAATAACCATCTCTGTTTGCATCACTTGACTGAGGAGGTACCTCCTATGCCCTTTAGCTTTCAGCTGAGTTGCCACTTTAGTCAGGAAGTTTTTTCTCTTCCCCAAACTGGGTCTTGCAGCTTTCCTATACATTCACTTAGTGTTCTTTATTTATTGGGTCATAGCACATATCAGTATGTTACCTTGTCTATTTATGTGCATTTTTCCCTGACCACATTATAAGCTATGTGAGGGCAGAGAGCATGCCTTTCATTTCTATTGATAATTCTTCCATAGCTACAATTGTATCTACTGCATAATAAATGATTACTAAATACGTCTGAATGAAAGAGCAAGTGAGTGAATTACAGAATTACCCATTATATTTTTATCAAGGTATTAGGAATATAAATGCCCTAGGCTCATCTCACCATTCCTTTTAAAGCTGCCATTCAATTCACAAGGGCTGATGGGGAAATGGGCATGGGGAGTGCATTATTCCTGAGCAATCACTAAAGATGTTCTGAGGAAGGCAAAACCCTGCCATCCTGATTTGTCCTCAAGATCTAAAGTACCACCTATGTGAAAAAAAGAGACAATAAAACCTAACCTATTCCTCTGGTGGTCATCACATCAAAGGGCTTATATATTGATTTGGGATGCTATCATTTACCACAATCGGAGCAAGTAAAACAATAAAAAATGTCAGTGTATAAATCTCATTAACTTGTACATTTTGAAGTTGATAGAAACAAGTGAAATTGGCTTTGCTTCATTTCAGAGTAATTACTGTACTCAAAACTTAGAAAGTCAATAAATGCATTTCAATGTATATGATACAATAATCATGCATTATGGTCCATTTTCAAACAAATCATAATTGTTGTCTGAATATAACTCAAATCACCATGGAACTTTCAGAAATGCTAAATTACTTGCAATTTGAACATGCTAAAAATGCCATGCCATTTACCACACAAAACAGATGAGTGATGGGCCAAACTTAGAAAATGCAATTTACTGTAAGTGGTATTACTAAAATGCTTAACACATGGTATGGTCACTGAGGTTACACAAGGATGGTTTATTAAAAAAAAGTCTGATTTTAGATATTTTCATGGATTTCCAATTAAGATGATTTTAAATAGTTTAAGCCTTCTGTGTTTGGAAAATATCAACTCAGTCCAACCCAAAATTCTTTTTTTTTTTTGGACAAGATGCAGAAGTCTCTCCTCTGGCCATCGAAATAATTTTGAGCTCTTTAAAGTCTCTCCTTGGGGTACAGGCACTTTTTTTCATTTAGTTAGTGTATTCTAATTGAGAATCCTTTAAATGTCAGGCTCAATGCTAAGGGCTGACTATAAAGAGTTTAAAGACACTATCCCTATTCCAAAGGATTCATGGTTTAGCACAAGATGACCATTGGTGACTAAAGGTTTGAAAACATCAGTCTTTCACCTCAGTGACTATAGGAGAATCTTCCCAAGCAATGGCTTGAAAAGTGAGTAGGTTTCAATCAGGATAGAGTGGGTAAGCAAACACTCAGAGTGGCTAGTAAATCTCTAGATGACTGGCAATAGGCCACTCAAAAGAAAAAGGCAGAGAGATGCCTGATCACAGTGGCCCTTGAGTGTCATGCTAAAGTGTGAATTTTATCCCTAATGGTAAAGATAATCCATTAAAGGATTTTAACCAGAGCAGTGACCCTTCATATTTATTCATTAGAAGGACACCTCTGTTGGCAGTGTGCAGCACTAATTAAAGAGAAACAAGACCAGGCAGATTCCAGAGCAGAGGCTGACCCAATAATCCAAGTGAGAGATTAAAGCAATCAAATGAAGATCTTTACAAATATGGGAAAGAGGTCATTCCTGATTGGGAATACCTCTGTCTGAATGACTAGTGATATACTACTTCCTTATCTTGTGAGCTGGGTGGAATAAAGTACATATATCCCAAAGCTAAATTTAAACTGATTCCATATAAGCATTTCATAAACCACACAAAGATACATCACATTTGGATACATATTTCATAAATAATACTTTTATGTATCCCTCTAACTTCATCACTTATTTAGCTACCCAAACGTTTGACTGAGCATTCACTCTGTGTATGCACAGTGGGAGGCACACAGGGAGTTATACAGGCATAATCTCAATCCTGAAACATCTAGACTTCTGGTTCCAAATCACAAGAAGCTAGTTATTTAACAACTGAAGGCAACATTTAAAAAAATACCAAGATATTTAAAAGCACGGGTTTTTTTGTTTTTTTCTTTTGCGATACGCGGGCCTCTCACTGTTGTGGCCTCTCCCGCCGCGGAGCACAGGCTCCGGACGCGCAGGCTCAGCGGCCATGGTTCACGGGCCCAGCCGCTCCGCGGCACATGGGATCCTCCCGGACCGGGGCACGAACCCGCGTCCCCTGCCTCGGCAGGCGGACTCTCAACCACTGTGCCACCAGGGAAGCCCAAGAACGTATCTTTTGAGCGTAAGGAAACCAGAGTAATATATCTAGACTAGGATAGTAATAGGAAGATTTTCTTGTATATATTGGGCACAACTGGGCTTTAAAGAAATGGAAAAAGACTAGAGGCAGACCCACTCTAGATTATGTAACAGAAATAAAGATCTAGCAAGGAGAATGAGTTTGGGGCATATGGAGGGGGTCAATATGGTATACCAAATATCCAAGTGCTCCTGGGAGACTGGCAATTCTGCCTTTCCTCCAAAGAATCTGCATTTATAAGGAAAGTTCAGCCCTTGAGCCTGAGAAGTCCAAAGGGTAGTTAGAAATGAATAATGCAAAAATGTGGAGATGAATAGTGGTAACAGAGTCCCGTCAACTCTTCAATGTCCTATTCCAGATTCTTCTTGCAATCTTGCTTTCGGCTTCTCTGACACACTCCTTTAACATCGTGACTAATTCCGTTTCTCTAATTAAGTAACATATTTGGTTTTATTATCATATTTAAACAGTCACTCAGGTAACCCACTTTACGAAGGAAAAAGATTTTAAATTCTTCAGGTGGGTTTCATGGTTACGCTTCCATTCACCTTTCCAGCTTTTTTGTGCCAGCTTGCCTGTTGCCCTCTTTGCCTTTTGTCAGTTCACTAAGCACAGCCAGCTTGTTCCCTTGTGAGGATCTTTCTGGACAACTGTTGCTCTTGCTTGGATTGTCCTTTCTTTTTCCTCTACTCTTGACTATCTCTCCACTCTTACTTCAAAGCTACAGTGTCACTTTCTTAGATAGGACTTTTGTGGCAGCCCGCTGTCTACATTTGTTCTCCCTGTTAAATTTATCAATACATATGATTTTTAAAATTTGTGTGTTTTTTAAGGTTTGTCTTCCTGTAAACTTATGAATAGCATATTTTTGGGTCATTTCTATATACATATTGCCTATAATACTCTGGAAACACTCATACATATTTTTTAAATGTATTTATTTTAATGTATTTATTTTTATGGATTTTAATGTATTTACTTATTTATTTTATTTATTTATTATTTTTGGCTGCTTTAGGTCTTCGTTGCTGCACGCGGGCTTTCTCTAGTTGCGGCCAGCGGGGGCCACTCTGCTGCGGTGCCCGGGCCTGTCACAGTGGCTTCTCCTGTTGCGGAGCACGGGCTCTAGGCGTGTGGGCTGCAATAGTTGTGGCACATGGGCTGCAGGAGATTTGGCACACGGGCTCAGTAGTTGTGGCTCGCCAGCTAGGAATTAACGGATAGAGAGACGGATAAATGTATGAGGAAAATAAAGCCATATTTTGTTATATTTATGCCCAAGTATTGTGTCTGGTGCTATTGCAAATGTATTTTTTTAAACGTTCATTCCAGTAGCTTAGCATTGGTATGTTGTAAAGCAATTGGTTTATATATTGACTTTTCTTCCTAAGACTTTTCTATTCTTGTGTATTATTTCTGGGAATGTTTTGGGAATCAAGAGGGGTGGTTTGGTATTTTCTACATAGACAATAATTATCTACAAATGAAAACATTATTATTTCTTTCCAACTTGTTTAGCTTTCTTTTTTGTTTTATTGTACTATCTAGGATCTCTAGCACAGTATGGAATAGGATTGCTGATAAAGGACATTCTTGCCCAGTTCTCCTTTGTAAAAAAGCATCCGGTCTCTCATATTAAATATGATGTCAACTGCACATTTTTTAATGGATATCCTTTAATAAATTAAGGATGTTAGGTTTTTAGTTTACTTGCAAGTTCTAACTTCCTTAATAAGTTAGAAAAACTGCTCTCTGCTTCTATTTTCTGGAAGAGATTGTGGAGAATTGGTATTATGTCTTCTTTAAATGTTTGCTAGAATTCACCTTTGAAACAATTTGGGTCTCTTGCTTTCTCTTCAGAAGTTATAAATTATTGATTCAATTTATTTAATACAGATAGGATTTATCAAGTTATATATTTCTCCTTGTGTGAATTGTAGCAATTTGTTGAATTTTTCTAGTGAAATAGGATCAATAGTGACAATCCCGTCTTCATTTTTAATATTAGTAATGTGTGTCTTACACCTTTTTTTCTTGGTTAGCCTGGCTAAATGTTTATCAATTTCATCAGCCTTTTATAAGAACCAACTTTTGTTTCAATGATTATCTCTATTGCTTTCCTGTTTTCAAGTGCATTGATTTATGTTCTAATTAGTATTATTTATTTTCTTCTGCTTGACTTAGGCTCACATTTCTTTCCTTTCTCTAACTTCCTAAAGTGGAAGTTTAGATTATTGATTCTAAATACTGCTCTTCTAATATAAGCATTCAATGCTACACATTTCCCTCTAAGCACTGCTTTTATTGCATACTACAAATTTTGATAACTTGTATTTTCATTATTATTTAGTTCAAAATATTTTTCATTTCTCTTGAGACTTCTTCATTGGCCCATATAAAAGAAGTGTACAGTCAATCTCCAAATATTTTGGACTTTTCCAGCAATCTTTCTGTTATGATTTCTAGTATAATTTCATTGTGATATGAAGGTATACTCTGTAAGATTCCAATTTAAGAAAAACTGTTAATAACTGTTAGTGTGTGTTTTATAATCCAGGATGTGGTTTATTTTATTGAATGCTCCATTGAGCTTGAAAAGAAGTGTATTCTGCTGTTGTGAGATGGAGTATTCTAAAAGAGTCCATTAGAACAAGTTGATGGACAGCAGTGTTCAATTTATCTATATTCTCTGCCTGCTTTATTTGATTTTCTTTCTGATTTTCTGCCTGCTTTATTTGTCCATTACTGACAGATGACTATTGAAGTCTCCAAATATAATAGCAGATTTTTCTGTTTTCAGTTCTATCAATTTTTGGCTTATGTAGTTTGATGTTCTGCTGTTAGATAAATACACATTAAGGACTGTGACATCATCTTGGAGACTCAACAATTTATGATTATTTAATGCCCCTTTTTACCCCTAATATTTTCCCTTGTTCTGAAGTCTGCTTTGTCTGAAATTAATATAGTTATTATATATTTCTCTTCATTAGTGTTTGCATGGTATAACTTTTTCTCAATCCCTTTATTTTTAATCTATATGTACTGTTATATTTAAAATGGGATTTTCCTCGACAACATAGAGTTGGGTCTTTTTTAAAATTCTGATAATCTCTTTTAATTCACGTGATTAGTTCTATCTCATTTAAAATCATTATTGATATAATCAGATTAATATCCACCATGTTTATAACTGTCTTCAATTCACTGATTTTGTGTCTGCACCTCCTCCTTTATTTTCTGTCTTGCCTAGTTTTTTTTTTTTTTTTTTTTTTTGCGGTACGCGGGACTCTCACTGTCATGGCCTCTCCCATTGTGGAGCACAGGCTCCAGACGCGCAGGCTCAGCGGCCATGGCTCACGCACCCAGCCGCTCCACAGCATGTGGGATCCTTCTGGACCAGGGCACGAACCTGCGTCCCCTGAATCGGCAGGTGACTCCCAACCACTGTGCCACCAGGGAAGCCCTTGTCTAGTTTTAATTATGCATTTTATATGATTCTATTTTGTATCTCCTATTAGCATATCATTTATATTTCTTTAAAAAAGTTTTTTTGAGTGGCTAGCTTTCAGGTTATGATATACATTTTCAACTTATCCAAGTTGATCTTCAAATAATACTATACTGTTTCACATGTAGTACAGATAATATAGAATGGAAACTTCCTAGTTCCTCCTTCCCATTCCTTGTGGCAATGTTATCATTTATTTCACTTATCAATATGTGTATAGAATTCACTGGGTATAGAAATCTTATGTGGAAAACATGGTCTTTTATAATGAAGTATGATATTAACAGTAAGGTTTTTAAAAGATGTTCTTTATCATGTGGAGGAAATTAGCTTCTTCCCTAGTATGCTAAAAGTTTTTTTTTTAATCATGAATGAGTGTTGAATTTTGTGAAATGATTTTCCTGTGCAAATACTCATATGGTAGATTATAATAACTGATTTTTGATTATTGAACCAGTCTTGCAATCTAGAATAAATCCCACTTGTACATGGCATATTCATTTTATACTTTGTTGGATTTGATTTTTATTTATTATCTATTGGCCTGTAGTAGCTCACTTACTTGCTCACTCCTTCTCACATTTATTTAACAGTGTTTGTCTGGTTTCTATATCTATGTAATGCTGGCCTTACACAATAAGGTGGAGAGTCTTCCCTCCTGTTCTATTTTCTGGGAGAAGTTGTGTGAGAAATGGTTAATTCTTCTTTTAATGTTTTGTAAAATTCCCCAGGGAAGCCATCTGGGCACAGAAAATTTTCAGGAGTTTTTAAAATACAAATTTACTTTCCTACTTTATCTTGATTGAGTTTTAATAGTTTGTGGCTTTCAAAGAATTGACACATTTCTTTTAAATTGTTGAAATTTTGAGCATTCCGGAGGCAGTTATCCCAGAGAAATGAAAACTTTTCATTTTTTCACAAAAAACCTGCACATGAATGTTTATAGCAGATTTATTTGTAGAAATCACAAGCTTAAAGCAAGCCAGATGTCCTTCAACTAGTAAATTGTTAAACAACCTGTGATACATATATATCCTGGATAACCACGTGGCAATAAAATGCAAAGAACTTATGATAAACTCAACAAACTGGATAATCTCCAGAGAATTATGCTGAGTGAAAAAAAAAGTCTTTCCCAAAATATTACATATTCTATGATTCCATTTATATGACTTTCAATAAATTAACAGAATTAGAGAAATGGAGAACAGGATATTGGTTGCTAGGTGTTGGGGAGGGAAGGAGAAGGGAAGTGGGTGTGACCACAAAAGGGTAGCATGAGTGATCCTTGTGGTGATGGAAATGGTCTGTATCCTGATGGCATCAATTTCAGTATTCTGGTTGTGGTATTGTACTATAGAGTTGCAAAATGTTCCCATTGGTGGAAACTTGGTAAAGAGCACTGAGAGTAAAGAGCATCCACAATCCTGCTGTATTATTTCTTCTAACTGCGTTTGAATCTACAATTATCTCAAAACAATAAATTTAATTTAAAACTACATTTAGGAGATACGACACTCAAAGGCAACATAGGAACTGTTTGCATCCTGATTAAAAAAAAAAAAACTCTCAAAAGATTTTATGACGATCAAGTAATTTGAATATAGATTGGTTATTTGATGATACCAAAGGAAGTATGATTATTTTGTTCGGTGTGATAATTGGCACTGTGGTTACAAAATGAAACTGTTTGAGATTCATACTGCAGTACTAGGGTCAAAAGAATGGTGGTTTTCTTTGAACTACTCTGGAAAAAAAATATAAAAGTGTGTAGAGGATTTATGAAACAAAATAATATTGGAGAAATAAACTGGTGCTGCATCTTGTCATCCTATGGCCCTTGCTGCTGCTTCTTCCCACAATCCTGGCCAGAGTCACTGCAGTAAGCGCTGAAAACCCAGATCCCATTTTCATGGGATATGTGCACACATTCACACCTCAGACCCCAGGACCACTGACACAGTAAGCGCACCTGTTCCCAAGGACCCAGGTGCTGTGGTAATTTTGCACGTACCTCATCCCAGAACCCCAGCTCTGCTACTGCTCTGACTGCCAGCATGCCAGGCCAGGTGCCAAAATAGATCTCCTCAACTAGAACTTACTCCCAAAGGCAAAAACAGAAACAAAAACAAGAAGAGCCTAGCAGTAGTAGCCTCTAAGGAGCCTAATAGCTCTAGCTACCACTGCCACTCACAGGTCCTCCGTGGTGCCGGCCACAGAAGATCTCCTGCAGTTTGCACTGATGTTAACCTCAGCTGACGCAGCTGCATGAAGATTATGCCACCATGCTTTTCCATGAACCAAAGGCACTGCATCCCATCCAGCTGGCACTCTCACAGCCACCTTCAAGTGAATGTCTTTCCCCACTGAAGCTAGTCCAAAAAGGCTTACTGTGCCCTCAAATGCACAAACATCAACACAAATCTGGGGAGAGTGATGGCCATCTGGGTACATGAAGCTCAAAGATGCTCAGATACAACCCAAGAGATCTTCACTGAGACACATTATAATCAAGCTCTCAAAAATCAGAGAATTTTGAAAGCAGCAAGAGAAAAAAGACTTATCACATAAAAGGAAATCCCAGTAAGGCCATAAGCTTATTTCTCAGTAGAAGCCTTGTAGGCTAGGAGAGAGTATGATGATATATTCAAAGTGCTCAAAGAAAAAACATTTCAACTAGAATACTTTACGCAGAAAAGCTGTCCTTGATATTATACACAGAAAACCATAAAGACTCCATTGAAAAATTTATATGAATTAGTAAATAATTAATATGTGAATACACTTATGAATTCAGTAAAGTTGCAGAATACAAAATCAACATACAGAGATCAGTTATGTAAGAACTCTTATGATGACTGATTCGAATTTTATCAAGTGATTTTTTTCTGCATCTACAGAGATAACCATATGGTTTTCTAATATTTTAATTTTAGGAATTTTGTGTCTGTGTTTACAGGTATTATTGGGCTATAACTTTATACTTCATACTATACTTGCCTTGCTTTGACATCAATTTTATATTTGCCTCATAAAATGATTTGGGAATATTTCATATTTTTCTATTCTCTTTAATACTTTTTGGAGATACAAATTATCCTTTCCTTTAAAGTCTGGAAGACTAAATATAGCTAGATCTGGTATTATTAATATCATGGGTTGATTTTTAGCTATGGATTCACATTGTTTAATAGTTAGAAGTTTATTCAGATTTTCTTTCCTTCTATAATCAGTTATGTTAAGTATTTGTTGTCTATTTAAGTTTTCAGCTGTACTATATGTAAAATCATATACCTTTTTTTGTATATATGTCGTCTTTCCCATCATATTTTTAGTGCTCTAAAAAAAGTGTGGGACTTCCCTGGTGGCGCAGTGGTTGAGAGTACGCCTGCTGATGCAAGGGACACGGATTCATGCCCCGGTCCGGGAAGATCCCACATGTCGCGGAGAGGCTGGGCCCATGAGCCATGGCCGCTGAGCCTGCACGTCTGGAGCCTGTGCTCCACAACGGGAGAGGCCACAACAGTGAGAGGCCCGCGTACGGCAAAAAAAAAAAAAAAAAAAGTGTGAATTTTTTATCTTTCTGATGCTTTTATAATTTTGCTATTTGTTTTTGTTTTTCTAAAGTTTTACTACATTGTGTCTTTGTGTAAATTTATTTTTATTAATCCTCATTTCTTGTTTTTCATCAGCTTTGGATAATTATAACTATTATCTCCTTAAATACTGGCTTTAGTTTATCTTATTATCTCTGTTCTCTCTTTTTAGAAATTACATTAGACATATGTTGCTGTATCTCATTCTGTTTGAAAAAGTTTTGTTATATTTTGACCATGATTTCCTTTACTTTGGCTTTTTTATTCACTAATATCCTCAACATTTAATACTATTGATTCTGAATAAATCATGTATTTGAGGGCATTTATTTATTTATACATAGATTAAATATGAGTTGACTGTCAGCTGTGTGTTTGTGAGGTACCATGTAAGGCACTGAAGATACAACGGTAAACAAAACTGATATATGTTCTTCTCTCATGGAAATTACAAATGCTATAATTCTTCTTGTTGCTAGATCACTGCATACAACCATGTTTATTTCCTTAGGATATGTTTTAGACATACATTTCCTGGTTGAAAAAAATGTGAAATGTGCTAACTTTGCCAATTTTTTTTTTGCTGAGAGCTTGTACTAATTTATACACAATAGCAATGTAAATGATGAGAAGCCTCTCCCACAAAAAACTATATAGTGTGTGTATGTTTGTGTATGTGCATATACATGTATACAGTCAGTAAAAGTTTTTTTTTCCTTTTGGATATTCTCAAGCATTTTCTACATTTTTAAAGTAAAGATGGTAATAGGAACATACATATCGATAATTACCTTAAATGTATATGGATTAAATGCTCCAACCAAAAGACACAGACTGGCTGAATGGATACAAAAACAAGACCCTTATATATGCTGTCTACAAGAGACCCACTTCAGACCTAGGGACACATACAGACTGAAAGTCAGGGGATGGAAAAAGATATTCCATGCAAATGGAAATCAAAAGAAAGCTGGAGTAGCAATTCTCATATCAGACAAAATAGACTTTAAAACAAAAGCAAGAGACAAAGAATGACATTACATAATGATCAAGGGACCAATCCAAGAAGAAGACATAACAATTGTAAATATTTATGCACCCAACATAGCACCTCAATACATAAGGCAAACACTAACAGCCACAAAGGGGAAATCGACAGTAACACAATCATAGTAGGGGACTTTAACACCCTACTTTCACCAATGGACAGATCATCCAAAATGAAAATTAATAAGGAAACACAAGCTTTAAATGATGGACTTAACTGATATTTATAGGACATTCCATCGAAAAACAACACAATACACTTTCTTCTCAAGTGCTCATGGAACATTCTCCAGGATAGACAATATCTTGGGTCACAAATCAAGCCTTGGTAAATTTAAGAATATTGAAATCATATGAAGTATCTTTTCAGGCCACAACTCTATGAGACTAGATATCAATTACAGGAAAAAAGCTGTAAAAAATACAAACACAGGGAGGCTAAACAATACACAACTTAATAACCAAGAGATCACTGAAGAAATCAAAAACAACCTAGAAACAAATGACAATGAAAACATGATGACCAAAAACCTATGGGATGCAGCAAAAGCAGTTCTAAGAGGAAAGTTTATAGCAATATAATCCTACCTCAAGAAACAAGAAACATCTCAAATAAACAACCTAACCTTACACCAAAAGCAAATAGAGATAGAAAACAAAAAAACGCCAAATTTAGCAGAAGGAAAGAAATCATAAAGATCAGATCAGAAATAAATGAAAAAGAAATGAAGGAAACGATAGCAAAGATCAATAAAACTACAAGCTGGTTTTCTGAGAAGATAAAAAATATTGATAAACCATTAGCCAGACTCATCAAGAAAAAAAGGGAGAAGACTCAACTGAATAGAATTAGAAATGAAAAAGGAGACCTAACAACTGACACTGCAGAAATACAAAGGATCATGATAGATTACTATAAGCAGCTACATGCCAATAAAATGGAAAACCTGGAAAAAATGGACAAATTCTTAGAAACTCACAACCTTCCGAGACTGAACCAGGAAGAAATAGACAACATAAACAGACCAATCACAAGCACTGAAATTGAAACTGTGATTAAAAATCTTCCAACAAACAAAAGCCCAGGACTAGATGGCTTCACAGGCGAATTCTATCAAAAATTTAGAGACAAGTTAACACTTATCCTTCTCAAACTCTTCCGAAATATAGCAGAAGTAGGAACACTCCCAAACTCATTCTACAAGGCCACCATCACCCTGACAGCAAAACCAGACAAAGATGTCACAAAGAAAGAAAACTACAGGGCAATATCATTGATGAACATAGATGTAAAAATCCTCAACAAAATACTAGCAAACAGAATCCAACAGCACATTAAAAGGATCATACACAATGATGAAGTGGGGTTTATCCCAGGAATGCAAGGGTTCTTCAATATACACAAATTGACATATTAACAAATATACACAAATTGACCATATTAACAAATTGAAGGAGAAAAACCATATGATCATCTCAACAGATGCAGAAAAAGCTTTCAACAAAATTCAACACCCAATTATGATAAAAACCCTCCAGAAAGTAGGCATAGAGGGAACTTACCTCAACATAATAAAGGCCATATATGACAAAGCCAGAGCCAACATCATTCTTAATGGTGAAAAACTGAAACCATTTCCACTAAGATGAGGAAAAAGACAAGGTTGCCCACTCTCACCACTATTATTCAACATAGGTTTGGAAGTTTTAGCCACAGCAATCAGAGAAGATAAAGAAATAAAATGAATCCAAACTGGAAAAGAACAAGTAAAGCTGCCACTGTTTGCAGATGACATGATACTATACATAGAGAGTCTTAAAAATGCTACCAGAAAACTACTAGAGCTAATCAATGAATTTCATAGAGTAGCAGGATACAAAATTAATGCACAGAAATCTCTTGCATTCCTATACACTAATGATGAAAAATCTGAAAGAGAAATTAAGGAAACACTCCCATCTACCACTGCAACGAAAAGAATAAAATACCTAGCAGTAAACCCACCTAACGAGACAAAAGACCTGTATGCAGAAAACTATAAGACACTGATGAAAGAAATTAAAGATGATACAAACAAATAGAGAGGTATACCATGTTCTTGGACTGGAAGAATCAACATTGTGAAAATGACTATACTACCCAAAACAATCTACAGATTCAATGCAACCTTATCTAATTTCTAATGGCATTTCTCACAGAACTAGAACAAAAAAAATTGCACCATTTGTATGGAAACACAAAAGACCCCCAAATAGCCAAAGCAATACTGAGAAAGAAAAATGAAGGTGGAGGAATCAGGCTCCCTGACTTCAGACTATACTACAAAGCTACAGTAATCAAGACAGTATGGTACTGGCACAAAAACAGAAATACAGATCAATGGAACAGGATAGAATGCCCAGAGATAAACTCACACACATATGGTCACCTTATCTTTGATAAAGGAGGCAAGAATATACAATGGAGAAAAGACAGCCTCTTCAATAAGTGGTGCTGGGAAAACTGGACAGTTCCATGTAAAAGAATGAAATTAGAACACTCCCTAACACCATACACAAAAATAATCCCCAAATGGATTAAAGACCTAAATGTAAGGCCAGACACTATAAAACTCTTAGAGGAAAACATAGGCAGAACACTCTATGACATAAATCACAGCAAGATCCTTTTTGACCCACCTCCTAGAGAAATGAAAATAAAAACAAAAATAAACAAATGGGACCTAATGAAACTTCAAAGTTTTTACACAGCAAAGAAACCATAAACAAGACGAAAAGACAATCTTCAGAATGGGAGAAGATATTTGCAAATGAAGCAACTGTCAAAGGATTACTCTCCAAAATTTACAAGCAGTTCATGCAGCTCAACTTTAAAAAAAACAAACAACTCAATCCAAAAATGGGCAGAAGACCTAAACAGACATTTCTCCTAAGAACATATACAGATTGCCAACAAACACAAGAAAGAATGCTCAACATCATTAATCATTAGAGAAATGCAAGTCAAAACTACAATGAGATATCATCTCACACCGGTCAGAATGGCCCTCATCAAAAAATCTAGAAACAATAAATGCTAGAGAGGGTGTGGAGAAAAGGGAACCCTCTTGCACTGATGGTGGGAATGTAAATTGATATAGCCACTAAGGAGAACAGTATGGAGGTTCCTTAAAAAACTAAAGATAGAACTACCATATGACCCAGCAATCCCACTACTGGGCATATACCCTGAGAAAACCATAATTCAAAAAGAGTCATGTACTGCAATATTCACTGCAGCTCTATTTACAATAGCCAGGACATGGAAGCTACCTAAGTGTCCATCGACAGATGAATGGATAAAGAAGATGTAGCACATATATACAATGGAATATTACTCAGCCATAAAAAGAAATGAAATTGAGTTATTTGTAGTGAGGTGGATGGACCTAGAGTCTATTATACAGACTGAAGTAAGTCAGAAAGAGAAAAACAAATACCATATGCTAACACATATATATGGAATCTAAATAATAAAAAAAAATTATCGTGAAGAACCTAGGGGCAAGACGGGAATAAAGATGCAGACCAACTAGAGAATGGACTTGAGGACACAAGGAGGGGGAAGGGTAAGCTGGGACACAGTGAGAGAGTGGCATGGACATATATACACTACCAAATGTAAAATAGATAGCTAGTGGGAAGTGGCCTCACAGTACAGGGAGATCAGCTCGGTGCTTTGTGACCACCTAGAGGGGTGGGATAGGGAGGGTGGGAGGGAGAGGTAAGAGGGATATATGTATATGTATAGCTGATTCACTGTGTTATAAAGCAGAAACTAACACACCTTTGTAAAGCAATTATACTCCAATAAAGATGTAAAAAAAATAATATAAATAAAGTAAGGAAAAGAAAATCAATATTAAATCAATTATTCTGCCTACTTCTTACAGGTTCATAATAATTTATTGGTTAAAATGTGGCTGTTGGATTTCCTGGGGGTTCCATTAATCCGTGCTATTTCTTTGATTCTTAACAACACAGGAAATTCGTAGTTGATTAGAATCTACAACTTCTCTGTAAATCCTAGGAGTTATTTCATTGACTTACTGGGTTGAGAAAATCACAATGAGAATCCTGGGTAATTTATTTTAGAAATATTGCCTGGCCTTTATTTTCATTTAAAATTATTAAATGTTAAATGTTCGATATTGTTCAGTAAATAAAATTCAGCCTAACTTAAAAATGTTGTCAAGAGGGCTGTCCTCAAAAATCTGCCTGAACAAGTAGATGAAAATGTTATATAATGCGAGCATGAGTTGTTTGTTTCAAAAGGACTGAGAAAAAGTTATTTATCAGACTAATATCTCTTGAAACACATTTCTAATTTTTGCATTCAACAATCTTTTTCTCGGCTTCCCTGGTGGCGCAGTGGTTGAGAGTCCACCTGCCAATGCAGGGAACATGGGTTCGTGCCCCAGTCCAGGAAGATCCCACATGCCGCGGAGCGGCTGGGCCCGTGAGCCATGGCCGTGGAGCCTGCGCGTCCGGAGCCTGTGCTCCTCAACGGGAGAGGCCACAACAGTGAGAGGCCCGCGTACCGCAAAAAAAATCTTTTTCTCATGGTTTGATAAAAGGAAAACATTAAATTAACTACAATGCCCATAAATTCCATAATAGTGGACTCCTGTTGAGTGAACCACAGTGAGTCAAGATCCCGCAAATATTTATAAGGTTGATACAATGACACTGAAAAGGAATTGGCATTAGCTTGTTTTGTTCTACATAAATTATACTCTTGACGTTCCATAGGTAATTTTATTTAAGCCTGATTAAATAATACGTTCAGTAGAAGTACTAATGTCAGAAAATTACATGAACGACTATGGAGAGAAATGAGGCTTTCTTGAAAGGAATGGAATGCTTCACTGGCAAATATCTTGAGAAGTGGTCAGTCTGGTGGCAGAAAAATGAAAATCCAGGAGGCGAGTCTCAGACCGTAGTAAGAACTTTCTCCTCTCTCTGGGTGAGAGGTAAGGTATCCTCCAGAGCCTGGAGATTCTTAGAGTGTTACCTTTGGAGGGACGGGGGTTGGGCTTCCTCTGGGTAAGCGGAGGAAGCCCAGAGCAACACCAAGAAGCAGCTCAGGCTGAGCTACTAAGAGAAGCTGTAACTTAGTCTTTGTGTTTTACTTCCCTCCCGTTATCTCTAGCTTTCAGTAAATTCTCATGGCAAAGAAGACTCTGGGCTTCACAACAGCACGTTAATGGAAAGAAAGATCTTTCTTCACACTTGGGACGGAGCTGAAAATGGAAAGAGGGATGGATCTCCTCCACTGAGCTCAAGGAAGAGACTAGCAGAATGCTCACTAAATGCTGCAGATCTGTGCGTTCATACCGGTCACCACACAGCAGCAGCAGTGTGGGGATAGAACTCCGAGGTCATAGTAAAGGACCTATTCCTGAAGAGAAGTGAGCATCAACCCAAGACCTCTCTAAAATAGTTAATAGTCACTTAGAGGGGAACAATTTTAGCCTGTAAGCCACTGGGAGCTCGTAGTATAAGAATATGGGTTTCATGAGATTTTTCTGCACGAGACTTTTCCCAATACTTATTTTTTTTAAAAGGGAGCAGGTCTGGGCTAGAGTTTATCAACCTCATTATTTCTGAGTTTCCTGAAAGCACCATCTTCTCTACAGAATCTTCACACTGCACTCTCCCAGTCTACACCTATTTCTTTCCTCTCTGCAGCTCATAACAGCTCTTCAAGTGTGAGAGGCATCTTAACACACTGGTAAGTGACAGAGAGAAATTCCAAGGCTGGTAGTGGGGATGAGGGAGGCTGGGAGGGAGAAAGGGAGGAAGGAGATAATCACACAGATTAGCCTCTCTTACTAAAAATAAGATGTGTGATACTCTGAAAAGCAGAGATTTTAACTGCTGAATCCAAATTTCTAAATGGAGTGTGTCTCTCCAGGACATCAGATTTTGCAAGAGAAATGACTAATAAATACCAAGGACCCCAGCATACATGAGTCCATTTTATGCTAAATACACACAACATAGAAAATCAATCATCTATCCTAACATGAATAGACAGCCCTATTATTTATTTTCATTTGAAAATCCAGCACTTAGTCTTTTAGTAAGAAAGGGTCATGGGTTTGTCCTTCATCCCTCACATGCCACTTTCTGAAGGAACTCTGCTCTAGTGTTGGGTGTTGTGTTAAAGTGTTACATGCTAAAATGTGATGATATGTGAATCATATAGGCATGTAGAGTAGGAACAGAGCTACTCTTTCAGGTCATTTGATGTGGGTGATATCATTTCCTGATCAAGTCATTACATTACAAAACACTTTGTGATAAATTTACACACATATTCTGTGTAAATGCTGGAGAAGGTCAAATCCAAAGTGCAGAGGAGTAGCATATGACCATAATTAGGGGTTTATGTTTCCTAGTGAACTCAATATTCCCATTCTTAAGTGAAACCATTGTGTTCATAGACCCCTCCTTCTTAGAGGAGTGGTCTCTGGGAGACATCAGAAAGCTTGAAGAGATGACAGCAAACCTTTTATTGGAAACTTGCATGCATGTATTATTCTTATGAATTCAATACTGTACAGAAGTGGGGCAATGTGATGTCTTATACTTATGCCATAGGAGTACATTTTGAAACAGGTTTATAAGAATCTCCAGAAACTGCTTCACCTCAGGAAAGAGTAGGAAGGGAGGACGGTGAAATTTATGTTTTCTGGAGTCACATACACTTTAGAATACTCAAGACAGAAAGTATCTCAGCATCTTGCTCTTTTATTTCCCAAGTTGTCTAAATTTGAATCTACAGAGGATAATCAAGGTCCCTATAAAAACTATAAAAAAACTTACAAGCAAGAGAGAAATACAAAATTAGTAGGGGTGTTCCAAAGAAATTGGCTAAATCAGTGGCTTTCAAACATTTTTCACTGTGATACACTATAAAAAATCCATTTGATATCACAACCCAGTATATACTTACATATGCATATATATTTACCTTTACTATGTTTGCTGCATTCACGTGTTTTCTTTTATTTCAATTCTATTTCATTTAAAAAATGCTTATAATCCATTAAGTTACTGTAATATCCACTTACAGGACTCAATTTGCTGTTTGGAAAACATTGAGTTTTACTAATGAAAAAAAATTCACGACAGACACCAAAAAGCCAGTAGCTTATTCTATACATCTGAATAACTATGAAATATGAAGGGAGCATGTAAAAAGGGTACACTTTCAGGCTTCCCTGGTGGCGCAGTGGTTGAGAGTCCGCCTGCCGATGCAGGGGACAAGGGTTCGTGCCCCGGTCCGGGAAGATCCCACATGCCGCGGAGCGGCTGGGCCCGTGAGCCATGGCCGCTGAGCCTGCGCGTCTGGAGCCTGTGCTCCGCAACGGGAGAGGCCGCAACAGTGAGAGTCCCGCGTACCGCAAAAAAAAAAAACAAAAAAAAAGGGTACACTTTCAGAAGTGTTCTGCCTTGCCTGCCCAATGTAAACTGTTTTAATATTAAGCTTTTACGGGCACCTCAGAATAATATAGAATGCTTTGCCTTGTTTTCTCTGATAACAAGACATGAGTTCAGTCACAAAGAAATGCCAAGGAGAAGGGCTTATTTTTCAAGAAAGAATGATGGAAGAGTGATTGGAAAGGACATGAAAAACCTGGCCCTGTGGAAATAATGGAGAGTTTCCCAGGTACACAGAGGGAGAAGCTACCTTGCAGGTAATCACCAGGCTACCAGGGAATCCTGGGTAGCTAAGAGAAGGGTATGCATCTTAAAAAGCCACTGAAGCAGGCTTCTAGCTCCAAGGACAGAAAAAATAATGAGAGAGAGAGAAGAGAAAAGAGACTCTTTCATGTTTTTTTTTTTTTTAAAACTGGAGAAGATGAATAATAAAATGTTATAATCAAGAAAGAGATGAGTTCAGAGGAGAGGACAGGATGCATATTTCAATGGAGCTTTGCAGAAAATAGTTTAAAAATTGGATTTTACTCTTAGTGAAGTAGGAAGTGATTGGAAATGCATTTTAACTAGCTTGAGACAAAAATTCCCTGAGTGAAATAATTTTTAAATAATGGTTTCACTTTTTTTCTGATTGACAGTTCTGATTGACCAAATAGTTTCAGAGAAAGTGATATACAGAATATTTGGGGCTCCATAATTAAAGGGACAGCGATAAATTCAAATGTGTTCACATGAGAGCATCTGAGATGGTGAAAACTCTAGAATAAATGTTCTCTTAAGGACCCCAAAGGACCTAGATGCATTCATCCTAGAGAAACAAATGCTAAAAAGAGACATATTTGTATCTTGTATGTAGTTTGTATCTACAAATATGAGGTCTTTTGTGTAGAAAAGGATAACACATTTTTGTGATTTGAATGAGTCACACACAAATCAAAAGACATGATCCTTCATGGAGAGGAGGACTGAAGATTTCTAATACCATATCCAACTTTAGGACTCTGTAACTCTAGATATCTACCTTAGAGTATGGTTGAGAAGATGAAATGATATGAAATGAAATATATATTAAAATATATATAACGTATATACATACAGTAATCAGAACATGGTAAGTAATAGATGGTAATTGTGATTAAACTGATAAATTTTAATTTACTAGTAGGTTCATTAGAAATTTTATTGAAACTTTGAAAATTAAAGTTGTTTTTCTGTTCTAATAAAAATAATTTTAAATCCTCAGTTAATAAAAAAAAAAAGTCAGTGAATTTTCTAGTGAATAGAATTATCTGGGTTACTTCAACAAAGATTTTCCTAATTCAGTCACAAAATCACTGATTAATTTTTGAAAAGGGACCAGTATAAAAAGGAATTCAGGTTTGAAATATTAGATGCTATAAGAAGTGGAAAATTATTTAGAAACAAAGATTTATAATCTCCAAAATCATGATGTCAATATGAAGATAGAAATTCATTTGTAAATAATAATGTACACATTTGGCTGAAAATGAATAACTATTTTAGTGTAAAAGACCCTAATGTTTGTGAGTGGGAGAGCCTTAGTTTTCATACTTCTAAATAAGTTAAAAATGTCTGCCTTCTCTCTCTCTGTCCCTCTGTGAATAGATATACAGACATTTTATATATATATATATATATAGAGAGAGAGAGAGAGAGAGAGAGAGAGAGAGAGAGGGAGACAGAGAGATTGACAAAGCAATTAGTACAATGCTTGGCACATCACTGACAACAGTAATAATTAGTTTGATAATAAGGCACATCACAAACATGTTTATTTAGCCAATTAAGGCTAAGTCAGCAGAATGTCCAGAGGAGACACAGTTACAAATACCACAGGGGAACAACTACTATACTCAGAAAATATCACTGATTTTGTTAATTTATCTTCAGAGACTTATTTTAATTTCATGCTGATGATATCTGTTTCTCTACAAGAATGGGAATGTGATATTAACACCTTTTCAACCGTGTCAACATAAATGGATTTTATAGTGTAATGATGCAGGGATGATTGTTTTCTGCTTTCTTTTCCTTTCTGTTAGAGAATTTTCTTTGTGAGAAACTATTAATTATGTAAACTTATGTCATCATGATTCCCTTTCTTGCCAAATATGTGCAGGACAACTGATATAACACACAACAGTCATTATTTACATGGTATGGGCACCCACACCATTACACTTTGATAAGAATTTAAAAGACACTTTACCATTATGATTATGATAATTTTTTTTTCTTTGAGTCTTGCTTAAGGTAGAAACTGACAGAAAACAAAGTATGATAAATAACATATACTTTGCTTTTACTTTGCTTCCTGAATGTAAAGGAACACTGTGATAGTTTTATACATGAGCTTGATTGGATCACAGGATGTTCAGATATTTAGTTAAATATTATTTTTGGGTTTGGCTGGGAAGGTGTTTCCAAAAGAGATTAGCATTTGAATTGGTAGACAGAGTAAAGTAGATTACTCTTCTCTCCCCAGTGTGGGCGGGCATCACACAAGCTGCTTGAGGCCTGAAGAGAACAACAAAAGGGAAGGAAGGTTGAAGTCACTTTCTGCCAAGACATCAGTCTTCTCCTTCCCTCAGCACTCCTGCTTCTCAGGCCTTCAGACCTGGACAGGAGTCTACACCATTGGCTGTCCAGTTTGCAGACCTGCAAACTCAGGCTTTCCTGAATATCCAGCTTTGAAATAGCAGGTCATAGAACTTCTCAGCCTCCATAGTCACATGAGCTGGTTCATTATAATAAATCTCTTTATATAACTATATATAAGTATAAATATATATAAGTATTATATATTATCATATGTTTTATATATATATATATATATATAAAATTACATATTATTAGGGTCTGTTTCTCTAGAAAACCCTGACTAATACAAACACATAAGATATGGAAGATATATACATAAGATATACACGCAAGATATACACATAATACATGGAAGATATAGCAAGTCTCCCTGCAGTAATAAAAGCTGAAGAAGTACCTGACATTATCCCATGCTGAGAAATACTTTATTTCTGAAGAGACAAACATTCAGTCTGGAATTCCTAGAAATTTACCAAATACTGGGTTTGCCCCAACTGAAAAGGTTTGACTTTAATTACACTACACTGCTTATTGCTTTGTCAAGGTGGGACCTCTGACAGGTGGGAACTCAGTGGACTAAGGTGTATGAATTTAT
This sequence comes from Tursiops truncatus, assembly GCF_011762595.2. NCBI lineage: Eukaryota > Metazoa > Chordata > Mammalia > Artiodactyla > Delphinidae > Tursiops > Tursiops truncatus. The sequence continues at coordinate 137,474,956 of NC_047036.1, forward strand.
CTAGTTTGTGGCTACTGGGCTGCACCCCACAGGCCTACAGGGTCTATACATGCTCAGCTTCAAGATGAAAGAAAGAGCCCAGAGTCAGCAACAGAGACATCAATAATTTAAGGGATGAAGAATCTTATGTCTGAAGCAAGGTTCTGGAGCGACACCCCACTATGTGCAGCAGAAGTGGGCAGGACATGGCTAGCTGCAGTCTTCGCTCCAGGGGGAGTGGGAGGTTACCAGTTACAGGGGGAATTGACTTCAGGTTGGCTCATCTGTTACCAGGGAAAGTAGCAGAGGGGCACACCTCTCACTACCTCTTTGATAAGCTATCATGGTGGAGATTTTCTGATCTAAGGTTAGAACAACCATAGCTGGAGCAGGGGCAAGTATGTAGGGAGGTCAGTCAGATGAGTGGGGTGTAGGTGAAGCAGGAACTAGTCAAGCAGGGGGTGTGCCGAGAGCAAGAGAACAGTCATCTTGAGTGTCCTGACTATACACTCCACCCCTACACACCCTGCACAACCCTTACAGTCTTGATCTGCCCCTCCTCTGAGATATCCCTAGGCTCAGGTATGTAGAGGGGCTCTGCAACCAGATACCACAAATACGCTACAGACAGCAGCAGCTAAATAATATCAAGAGTAAGATACCTAGTATGCTAAGAAGACTCAATCACCAGGATGCGGGCACATTTTGGAGCCAAGTACTTAACAGGTCAAAGGAGAGGGAGTCAATGGCGGCAGGGTCCTCTCCACTTATAAGAAAGGTAAGGCCACTCCTGGTCTTCACAAACCCAGAGCCACCCCCTAGGGAGGGAAAGGGCCCAGCTCTAAAACAAACATTCTGGTGGCCTAGTCAGGAGTCAGCAGTCACAGTACAGGTCTCCCGCCCCATGTTATGTTGAGTGCCATTAAGAGCTGGACCCATTAGGCCTTTGCTAACAAAAAGCAGTTAATCCCACTATTTGGACTTGTGTGTCCAAAAGCCAGCCTATTCCATTCCACACAGCGTAGCCCAGGGGTGCTCATGGGCAGTCAATTGTATGGTACCATTTACCGAAGGGGGTCCTTCTGATGTATTGTCATGTGGGAGAGGAAGATGGTGAGAGAGTTTTCCCCCATTGTTAGTCATCCCCACAGAGTCACATTAGCTGGGTCAATTTTTTATGGAAGTAAAGAAGAGGATGACAGTGGCATCTCACTGTAGACCCAGCAATTAGGCTCATTTTGCAGTGAGGCTATGGTTGCTTCCCAGTCCTTGAATAGATTTCCTTCACTCAGGCTAGGGATGATAAGTAAGACATCTAACAGGCACAACACAGGGAGACCATGACCACTAAGCCAAACAAAAGCAGTACCTGAATTGTGAGATAACACCACACTTGCCTGTGGTTTTTGTCCTAGTCTGTCATACAGTTTAAAAAAATGCAAGTTTTTAGTAATACAGGAACACGTCCAAAATCACATCTACGACGGCCACCTAGTTTTCCCTTGGATGTCTGAACGACAGCTACACCAGTCTAACTTTGAGATGTATTCCCCCCCACACAATGGCCAGAGCAGAGGTACAATGCCTGCTTGATAGGCCACAAGACAGTCCACTCTTGTCAGTAAAGTTTAAGTTAAATCATGTATACGCCACAATGACTTCCCCATACCTCCATATGTGAAGATTTTTCCATTATTCCCCCTTTCTGTAGACCAAAGTATATAAACCTTGAAGTCATGGTGAATGCTGCCTATCTAGCCTGGATCCAGATCATGTCCCTCTGTGTTAGACCTCCTTCATATTTGCCTAGTTCTCAACACTGGGGGAAAGCTGGTCAGATATCGTAAACAAGCTCAGGTGTTGATGGGGAAATATTTTAGAAGCTATACATTTTATCACATACTGAATTGTTACACAAGCATGTGCTTTCAGTGGCAGACTTAAAGTAAGCAGTCATACATCATGAGTAGTTATACTCTGTGACAACTTCATTAGACAATTTTCTTTTCCTCCTGAACATCAGGGCAAAACTGAGGCGAATACAATAACTTTTATAAATCTAGACCTCAATCAACAGGAATAGAATTTCTTATCTACTGAAATATAACATTTTTCTCTCTAAAAGTACGCTTATCACCACCAAACACAGCCAAATCAAGACTAATTTGTTTGCAAAGTAAGTCTGGTCAATTGACCACATAGGCTCCTCCAAACTGGCTGAGGTAGAACTCCTCAGAAGGAATCTCAGACTGAATTCCCTAAAGGCCTCTCAAGGCCAGGAAAGTCATGCCAAAGGTCTGCCATCAGGCTCTGCCTCAGTCAATTTCTCTCTGCTAGAGGTCTCCAAAATATAGAGATTCCCACACATGCCCGGAGACAGTTTTTCCCATCCACCTGATAAGGTTGCTCAGAACCCAAGAGTCTCCAACTTCTGAAGGGACCAGGCAGAGAGAAAAGAAAACTGTTTCAATTCTACCCACAGGTGTAGTTTACCAAATTGCTATGTTATAACTAACTTGAGGGAAGGGCTTCCCTATATCTGGAAAACATAGATCAAAACCAGTCATATTCCAGACAAAAAGCATAAAAATTATGACCATATTCACCAGTTCACTCAGTAACCAAACCTTTTAACTTTGTATGAAGCCATCAGGTTTTCCCTGAGGATTTTTTAATTTCTTGCCCAGTTCAGCAGTATGATCTGAAATTTATCAGAGACCTTCACTTATCAAAATGTCTTTCCTATGAACCTTCTTAAAGATGAAGCACTTTTGCAAAAGCATTGGAGTATAACAACTGTCTATAAATGACAAAAGACTTAAAAAAGGCACGGTTAAACACCTGATTAAAATGTAATCAATAAAGCAACTTGGTTACAATAACTAGAATTATGACTGATTATAATCTGAACCCTTAAAAACCTTAATTTCTGTCAAAACCCAAGAAGCAAGTAATTGTTAACTGTTTGTCATACTGGCATTTCCTGATTGGAAAATTTATGCTTAATCTTCCACTCCTAAGAAGGCAAAGGTAGGTAAATTTAGACCCACCCAGCAATTAATGTTCCAATATTTTATCCTATTTGAAATGACCCGACAGTCAATGAATTCTCTTCATTTAACTTAGTTTAGTTGCAAGTTACCAAAATCTAGAGAGACTATTATAGATAGATATTCCTAAAACGTAATTATCTGATAACGGGTTTTTTTTTAACATCTTTATTGGAGTATAATTGCTTTACAATGTTGTGTTAGTTGCTGCTGTATGACGAAGTGAATCAGCTATACGTATACATGTATCCCCATATCTCCTCCCCCTTGCGTCTCCCTCCCACCCTCCCTACCCCACCCCTCTAGGTGGTCACAAAGCACAGAGCTGATCTGATCTCCCTGTGCTATGTGGCTGCTTCCCACTAGCTATCTATTTTACATATCGTAGTGTATATATGTCCATGCCACTCTCTCACTTCGTCCCAGCTTACCCTTCCCCCATCCCGTGTCCTCAAGTCCATTCTCTAGTAGGTCTGCGTCTTTATTCCTGTCCTGCTCCTAGGATCATCAGAACGTTTTCTTTTTTTCTCTTAGATTCCATATATGTGTGTTAGCGTACGGTATTTGTTTTTCTCTTTCTGATTTACTTCACTCTGTATGACAGACTCTAGGTCCATCCACCTCACTACAAATAACTCAATTTCCTTTCTTTTTATGGCTGAGTAATATTCCATTGTATATATGTGACATATCTTCTTTATCCATTCATCTGTTGATGGACACTTAGGTTGCTTCCATGTCCTGGCTATTGTAAATAGAGCTGCCATTAACATTGTGGTACATGACTATTTTTGAATTATGGTTTTCTCAGGGTATATGCCCAGTAGTGGGATTGCTGGGTCGTATGGTAGTTCTACTTTTAGTTTTTTAAGGAACCTCCATACTGTTCTCCATAGTGGCTGTATCAACCTACATTCCCACCAACAGTGCAAGAGGGTTCCCTTTTCTCCACACCCTCTCCATCATTTATTGTTTGTAGATTTTTTAATGATGGCCATTCTTACTGGTGTGAGGTGATATCTCATTGTAGTTCTGATTTGCATTTCTCCAGTGATTAGTGATGTTGAGCATCGTTTCATGTGTTTGTTGGCAATCTTTATATCTTCTTTGGAGAAATGTCTGTTTAGGTCTTCTGCCCATTTTTGGATTGGATTGTATGTTTTTTTGATATTGACTGCATGAGCTGCTTGTATATTTTGGAGATTAATCCTGTCAGTTGCTTTGTTTGCAAATATTTTCTCCCATTCTGAGGGTTATCTTTTCATCTTGTTTATGCTTTCCTTTGCTGTGCAAAAGCTTTTAATTTTCATTAGGTCCCATTTGTTTATTTTTGTTTTTATTTCCATTTCTCTAGGAGGTGGGTCAAGAAGGATCTTGCTTTGATGTATGTCATAGAGTGTTCTGCCTACGTTTTCCTCTAAGTGTTTTATAGTGTCTGGCCTTACATTTAGGTCTTTAATCCATTTGGAGTTTATTTTTGTGTATGGTGTTAAAGAGTGTTCTAATTTCATTCTTTTATATGTAGCTGTCCAGTTTTCCCAGCACCACTTATTGAAGAGGCTGTCTTTTCTCCATTGTATATTCTTGCCTCCTTTATCAAAGATTAGGTGACCATAGGTGCATGGGTTTATCTCTGGGCTTTCTATCCTGTTCCATTGATCTATATTTTTATTTTTGTGTCAGTACAATACCGTCTTGTTTACTGTAGCTTTGTAGTATAGTCTGAAGTCCGGGGGCCTGATTCCTCCAGCTTCGTTTTTCCTTCTCAGGTTGCTTTGGCTATTCAGAGTCTTTTGTGTTTCCATACAAATTGTGAAATTTTTTGTTCTAGTTCTGTGAAAAATGCCATTGCTAGTTTGATAGGGATTACATTGAATCTGTAGATTGCTCTGGGTAGTATAGTATTTCCTATAGCATTTTGAAGTGTTTTGAAAGGCCTCTTTTTTTTTTTTTTTTTCACTCTCACAAATCAGATGATTAAAGTTCCTGAGAGCCCAGGTAGCTCATTTATATCTCAGAGGCACAGAAGAGAAATACCAATTTCTTCTGGAAAGCTAACTTCCTTTAACTGCATGTGCAAAAACCAGTTTCAGAATGTCAAAAGTTTCCCATCCTGGCCATTTTCAGGGATTTTTTCTTCTCAGTTTCAACAAATAACAGTAATAGATAATAACACACATCATTCAGTCACATTCACATGCCCCACTTTCAGAGGAACCAGATTCAGCATTCAAGTTAACCTTCACCTGGGCTGTCAGCTCAGCCTCTGTGGTCTTTCTTAATATAAAAAGCAACAAGTGGCCCACAGCTTCGGTGCCTTCTTTTTTCCCCACTGAAAAGGTGGCAAATATCTCCCCAACAGCCTTAGGAGTGTCTATGAGATCTCCATACTCTCTGGGCAGCCCCCATTCATCAAAGACAGCCACCACAGGGCCCCACATACTAGTGGATGACCACCCCAGGATCATCACACAACTTTTGGGATCACCCCGCAACCTCTGCACCCCACATTAGTGGACAGCCACCCTGGGATCACCTCTGCCACTTCTGGGCCCCACATGCAATACATGACGATGGCCCCCACAACCTTCCATTCCCAATCCTTACTTCGCAACATCTCAGCACTCACGAGAGTATCCTCACTCTCCTGGATGCTCTGCCCATTGTTGAGCTGCACCCTGCAGGCCTGCAAGCCGTGTACTTGCCCAGCTTCAAGACCAAGGAAAGAGCCCAGAGTCAGAGACAGAGACATCAGTGGCTTAATGGAAGGGAGACCTTACACATCTGAAGCAAGGTCCTGGAGCGACACCCTGCCATGGGTGGCAAAAGGTAGACAGGACCTGGAGGCAGGCTTTGCTCCAAGGAGGAGGAGGTTACCAGTTATAGAGGGAATTGAAGTCAGGTGGGCTTGTCCATTACCAGGATAACTGGCAGAGGGGCACACCCCTCACTTTCCCTCTGGTAAGCTATCATGGTGGAGATGTTCTGATCTAGAGGTTACAACAGTCCCTCGCTGGGGCAGGGGCAAGTATGCAGGGAGGTCAGTCACGTGAGTAGGGTGTAGGTGAAGCAGGCACTGGTCTAGCAGGGGATGTACCAAGAGCAAGAGAACAGCCATCTTGGGTGGCCTGCCCACACAGTGGCTTAGAGCAGAGGAAGAATATTGAAGCAAACCTCTAATGATTGCACCCATTGTGTCTGCTGACATTATCTCTAAGACTCTAACACAGGACATAGTGGAATTTCAATGCCACCATTTTTTTAATCATTCAACAAAGAAACTACTGATTTCTCTCTGTCCAACCAACTTTTGATTTCCTTTTTTGTATGCATACTAACAACATCAAAAATTCCCTATTTTTGTAAACTCCTTTTGGAAACTGCAAAGGCAGTTGAGATCTTTGATATGATAAAAAGTTTCTTGGCCAAGCAAAGTTGTGACTGTAAGAAAAGTATGGGCCATATGGGATCTTGGCACCAAATCTGGTTTGCTACTCTTGGAACAAGAAATTCTTATGTCATTGTAACCCATGAGCATCAGCTGATATAAAGGATACTACCAGCAATCCTCAAATAATTGTTGCCCACTGGCTGAAAAGTCACCAATTAAAGTTTTGTCAAGAGAATTTTCTGCTCTACAGATGACCTATGCCTTAATAGTAAAAAAATAAAAATAAAAAAGTCTTGGAGATATTTGAATAAAATTCAGGAATAAATATCACCTTCTCTGAGAAAACAAATGTTCAACTTGAAGAATAGTTTGACAACAAAGAGTTTATTAATTGCTTGGGTTAATTAGTAAAATGCTTGAGCCATATGAACAAAATAAATTGTATTGCAATGTCATCCATTCAGCCACCTCAAAGTGCTACCTAAGACTGCTACTAAACGAATCTGCCATTGTATAATGAAGTACTGATGACAACAAATAATCGGACTTTCTGTGCTGGAGGAAGTGCTTCTTAGTAGCAAATCCTGCTGACTTCTCTGCAGGTAAAATCTGGCTTGCAGAAGCAGTGTCAAACTTTCCTGAAGGTTAATTATTATTAAATGGAGGGACCTACGCAGAAGGGGAGAGGCAGCACAGCGAAAGGAGAGCCTCTGAAACAGGACAAAAAGACAACCCTCAGAAAGGGAGAAAATATTTGCAAATAAAGCAACTGACAAAGGATTAATCTCCAAAATTTACAAGCAGCTCATGCACCTCAATATCAAAAATCAGACAACCCAATCCAAAAAGGACAGAAGACCTAAATATATACAGATTGCCAACAAACACATGAAAGAATGCTCAACATTTCTAATCATTACAGAAATGCAAATCAAAACTACAAGGAGGTATCACCTCACACCAGGCAGAATGGCCATCATCAAAAAATCTACAAACAATAAATGCTGGAGAGGGTGTGGAGAAAAGGGAACCCTCTTGCACTGATGGTGGGAATGTAAATTGATACAGCCACTATGGAGAACAGTATGGAGGTTCCTTAAGTAACTACAAATAGAACTACCATACGACCCAGCAATCCCACTACTGGGCATATACCCTGAGAAAACCATAATTCAAAAAGAGTCATGTACCACAATGTTCACTGCAGCTCTATTTACAATAGCCAGGATACGGAAGCAACCTAAGTGTCCATCAACAGATGAACAGATACAGAAGATGTGGCACATACATACAATGGAATATTCCTCAGCCATAACAGGAAATGAAATTGAGTTATTTGTAGTAAGGTGGATGGACCTAGAGACTGTCATACAGAGTGAAGTCAGAAAGAGAACAATAAATACCGTATATAACACATATATAGGGAATCTAAAAAATAAAAATGGTTCTGAAGAACGTAGGGGCAGGAGAGGAAGAAAGACACAGATGTAGAGAATGGACTTGAGGACACGGGGAGGGGGAAGGGTAAGAAGGGACAAAGTGAGAGAGTGGCATGGACTTATATATACTACCAAATGTAAAACAGATTAGTGGGAAGCAGCATCATAGCACAGGGGGAGCAGCTCAGTGCTTTGTGAACACCTAGAGGGGTGGGATAAGGAGGGTGGGAGAGAGACACAAGAGGGAGGAGATATGAGGATATATGTATATGTATATCTGATTCACTTTGTTATAAAGTAGAAACTAACACACCAGTGTGAAGCAATTATACCCCAATAAAGATGTTAAAATGGAGAGCCTCTGGAGTGTGGGGTTCCGGAGTTTGGAGCTATGTGGCTGACAAGGTACTGTTGCTCTGGCCGGGTGTCCAGCCTGTGCCTCTGAGAAGGGATATCCAAGTTCAGGACATTAGTCCTCCAGAGCCCTCCCAGCTCCATATGATATCAAATGGCAAAAGGCCTCCCAGAGATCTCTACCTCAATGCTAAGACCTAGCTCCACTCAACGACCAGCAAGCTCCAGTCCTGGACACCTTATGCCAAACAACTAGCAAGACAGGAACACAACCCAAACCATTAGCAGAGAGGCTGCCTAAAAATATAATGAGGCCACAACACCCCAAAACACACCACCGGACATGGTCCTGCCTACCAGAAAGACAAGATCCAGCCTCAACCACCAGAACACAGGCACCAGTACCCTCCACCAGGAAGCCTACACAACCCACTGAACCAACCTTAGCCACTGGGGGCAGACACCAAAAATAATGGGAACTATGAACCTGCAGCCTGTGAATAGGAGACCATGAACCCAGTAAGTTAAGCAAAATGAGAAGACAGAGGAATACACAGCAGATGAAGCAGCAAGGTAAAAATCGACCAGACCAAACAAATGAAGAGGAAATAGGCAGTCTACCTGAAAAAGAATTCAGGGTAATGATAGTAAAGATGATCTAAAATATTGAAAATAGAATAGAGAAAATACAAGAAACGTCTAACAAGGACCTAGAAGAAATAAAGACCAGACAAACAATGATGAAAAACACAATAAATGCAATTAAAATTCTCTAGCAGGAATCAATAGCAGAATAACTGAGGCAGAAGAATGGATAAGTGACCTGCAAGATAAAATAGTGGAAATAATTACTGCAGAGCAGAATAAAGAAAAAAGAATGAAAAGAATTGAGGACAGTCTCAGAGACCTCTGGAACAACATTAAATGCACCAACATTCGAATTATAGGGGTCCCAGAAGATGAAGAGAAAAAGCAAGGGTCTGAGAAAATATTTAAGAGGATTATAGTTGAAAACTTCCCTATGATGGGAAAGGAAACAGTCAATAAAGTCCAGGAAGTGCAGAGAGTCCCATACAGGATAAGTCCAAGGAGAAACACATCAAGACACATATTAATCAAACTATCAAAAATTAAATACAAAGAAAAAATATTAACAGCAGCAAGGGAAAAGCAACAAATAACATACAAGGGAATCCCCATAAGGTTAACAGCTGATCTTTCAGCAGGAACTCTGCAAGCCAGAAGGGAATGGCAGGACATATTTAAAGTGATGAAAAAGAAAAACCGACAGCCAAGATTACTCTACTCAGCAAGGATCTCATTCAGATTCACCACAGAAATTAAAAGCTTTACAGACAAGCAAAAGCTAACAGAATTCAGCACTACCAAACTAGCTTTGCAACAAATGCTAAGGGAACTTCTCTAGGCAGGAACCACAAGAGAAGGAAAAGACCTACAATAACAAACCCAAATCAATTAAGAAAATGGTAATAGGAACATACATATCAATAACTACCTTAAATGTAAATAGATTAAATGCTTCAACCAAAAGACATAGACTGGCTGAATGGATACAAAAACAAGACCTGTATATATGTTGAATAAAAGAGAGCCACTTCAGACCTAGGGAAACATACAGACTGATACTGAGGGGATGGAAAAAGATATTCCATGCAAATGGAAATGAAAAGAAAGCTGGAGTAGCAATTCACATATCAGACAAAATAGACTTTAAAATAAAGACTATTACAAGAGACAAAGCAGGACACTACATAATGATCAAGGAATCAATCCAAGAAGGAGATATAACAATTGTAAATATTTATGCACCCAACATAGGAGCACCTCAATACATAAGGCAAATGCAAACAGCCATAAAAGGAGAAATTGACAGTAACATAATCTGAGTAGAGGACTTTAACACTCCATTTTCTCCAATGGACACATCATCTAAAATGAAAATAAATAAGGAAACAGAAGCTTTAAATGATACATTAAACAAGATGGACTTAACTGATATTTATAGGACATTCCATCCAAAAACAACAGAATACACATTCTCCTCAAGTGGTCATGGAACATTCTCCAGGATAGATCATACCTTGGGTCACAAATAAAGCCTTGCTAAATTTAAGAAAACTGAAAACATAAGAAGTAACTTTTTGGACCACAATACTATGACATTTGATATCAACTACAGGAAAAAATCTGCAAAAAATACAAAGACATAGAGGATAAACAATACACTACTAAATAACAAAGAGATCACTGAAGAAACCAAAGAGGAAATCAAAAAATACCTAGAAACAAATGACAATGAAAACACGATGACACAAAACCTATGGGATGCAGCAAATGCAGTTCTAAGAGGAAAGTTTATAGCAATATAATCGTGAAACAAGAAACATCTCAAATAAACAACCTAAACTTACACCTAAAGCAACTGAAGAAAGAAGAACAAAAAAACCCCCGAAGTTACCAAAAGGAAAGACATCTCAAAGATCAGATCAGAAATAACTGAAAAAGAAATGAACAACAGCAACATCAATAAAACTAAAAGCTGGTTCTTTGAGAAGATAAAAAATATTGATAAACCATAGCCAGACTTATCAAGAAAAAAAGGGAGAAGACTCAAATCAATAGAATTAGAAATGAAAAAGGAGAAGTACCAACTGACACTGCAGAAATACAAAGGATCATGAGAGATTAGTACAAGAAACTATATGCAAATAAAATGGACAACCTGGAAGAAATGGACAAATTCTTAGAAATGCACAACTTTCTGAGACTGAACCAGGAAGAAAGAGAAAATATGAACAGACCAATCACAAACACTGAAATTGAGACTGTGATTAAAACTCTTCCAACAAACAAAAGCTCAGGACCAGATGGCTTCACAGGTGAATCCTATCACACATGTAGAGAAGAGCTAACACCTATCCTTCTCAAACTCCTCCAAAATAGAGCAGAGGGAGGAACACTCCCAAACTCATTCTACAAGGCCACCATCAACTTGATAACAAAACCAGACAAAGAAAGAAAACTACAGGCCAATATCACTGATGAACATAGATGCAAAAAACCTCAACAAAATACTAGCAAACAGAATGCAGCAGCACATTAAAAGGATCATACACCATGATCAAGTGGGGTTTATCCCAGGAATGCAAGGATTCTTCAATATACAAAAATCACTCAATGTGATAAATCATATTAATAAATTGAAGGAGAAAAACCATATGATCATCTCAATAGATGCAGAAAAAGTTTTCAACAAAATTGAATATCCATTTATGATAAAAACCCTCCAGAAAGTAAGCATAGAGGGAATTTACCTCAACATAGTAAAGGCCATATATGACAAACCCACAGCCAACATCATTCTCAATGGTGAAAAACTGAAACCATTTCCTCTACGATCAGGAACAAGACAAGGTTGCCACTCTCACCACTGTTTTTCAACATAGTTTTGGAAGTTTTAGCCACAGCAATTAGAGAAGTTAAAGAAATAAAAGGAATTCAAATCGGAAAAGAAGAAGTAAAGCTGTCACTGTTTGCAGATGACATAATACTATACGTAGAGAATCCTAAAGATGCTACCAGAAAACTACTAGAGTTAACCAGGGAATCTGGTAAAGTAGCAGGATACAAAATTAATGCACAGAAATCTCTTGCATTCCTCTACACTACTGATGAAAAATCTGAAGGAGAAATTAAGGAAACATTCCCATTTACCTCTGCAACATAAAGAATAAAATACCTAGGAATAAACCTATCTAAGGAGACAAAAGACCTGTATGCAGAAAACTATAAGACACTGATGAAAGAAATTAAAGATGTTACAAACAGATGGAGAGATATACCATGTTCTTGGATTGGAAGAGTCAATATTGTGAAAATGAGTACCAACTAGAGCAATCTACAGATTCAATGCAATCCCTATCAAACTACCAATGGCAGTTTTCGCAGAACTGGAACAAAAAATTTCACAATTTGTATGGAAACACAAAAGACCCCAAATAGCCAAAGCAATCCTGAGAAAGAAAAACGAAGCTGGAGGAATCAGGCTGCCTGACTTCAGACTATACTACAAAACTACCGTAACAAAGACAATATAGTACTGTCACAAAAACAGAAATATAGATCAATGGAACAGGATAGAAAGCCCAGAGATACACCCATGCACATATGGTCACTTATTTTTGATAAAGGAGGCAAGAAAATACAATGGAGAAAAGACACCCTCTTCAATAAGTGGTGCTGTGAAAACTGGACAGCTATATGTAAAAGAATGAAATTAGAACACTCCCTAACACCATACACAAAAATAAACTCCAAATGGATTAAAAACCTAAATGTAAGGTCAGACACTATGAAACTCTTAGAGGAAAATATAGGCAGAACACTCTATGACATAAATCACAGCAAGATCCTTTTTGACCCACCTCCTAGAGAAATGGAAATTAAAAGAAAAATAAACAAATGGGACCTAATGAAACGTAAAATCTTTGCACAGCAAAGGGAACCATAAACAAGACAAAAAGACAACCCTCAGAATGGGAGAAAATATTTGCAAATGAAGCAACTGACAAAGGATTAATCTCCAAAACTTACAAGCAGCTCATGCATCTCAATATCAAAAAAAAAAAACCCAATCCAAAAATGAGCAGATTACTTAAATAGACATTTCTCCAAAGAAGATATACAGATTGCCAGCAAACACATGAAAGGATTCTCAACATCACTAATCATTAGAGAAATGCAAATCAAAACTACCGTGAGGTATCACCTCACTCCAGTCAGAGCGGTCATCATCAAAAATACTGCAAGCAATAAATGCTGGAGAGAGTGTGGAGAAAAGGGAACCCTCTTGCACTGTTGGCAGGAATGTAAATTGATATAGCCACTATGTAGAACAGTATGGAGGTTCCTTAAAATACTAAAAATAGAACTACCATATGACCCAGCAATCCCACTACTGGGCATATACCCTGAGAAAACCATTATTCAAAAAGAATCATGGGCCTTCCCTGGTGGCGCAGTGGTTGAAAGTCCATCTACTGATGCAGGGGACGTGGATTCCTGTCACGGTCTGGAAAGATCCCACATGCCGCGGAGCGGCTAGGCCCGTGAGCCATGGCCGCTGTGCCTGAGCGTCTGGAGCCTGTGCTCTGCAACGGGAGAGGCCAAAACAGTGAGAGGCCCACGTACCACAATAAATAAATAAATAAATACAAACAAAAAGAATCATGTACCACAATATTCATTGCAGCGCTATTTACAATAGCCAGGTCATGGAAGCAACCTAAGTATCCATCAGCAACTGAATGGATAAAGAAGATGTGGCACATATATACAATGGAATATTACTCAGCCATAAAAAGAAACGAAATTGAGTTATTTGTAGTGAGGTGGATGGACCTAGAGTCTGTCATACAGACTGAAGTACGTCAGAAAGAGAAAAATAAATACCATATGCTAACATATATGTATGGATTCTAAAAAAAAAGAAAAAAATGGTTCTGAAGAACCTAGGGGCAGGACAGGAATAAAAACGCAGATGTAGAGAGTGGACTTGAGGACACGGGAGGGGGAAGGTTAAGCTGGGATGAAGTAAGAGAGTGGCATGGTCATATACACACTACCAAACTAAAAAGATAGCTAGTGGGAAGAAGCTGCATAGCACAGCGAGATCAGCTCTGTCCTTTGTGACCACCTAGAGGGGTGGGATAAGGAGGGTGGGAGGGAGATGCAAGGTGGGGGGATATGGGAATATATGTATACGTATAGCTGATTCACTTTGTTATATAGCAGAAACTAACACACCATTGTAAAGCAATTATACTCCAATAAAGATGTTTAAAAAATTATTTTTAAATGACTTTAAAGTTCATTTCTGGATTTTTCTTCCTTTACTACATCTCAGATTATGGATGACCTGAAGTTTGTGAAAGACAGTCTTGCAAGAAAATGAAATGTTTCAAGTCCAATCCCCCATGGAATCCTGTTGATCATTAATCCATGAATATCAATATCCAACAGTTTTTATTTTATTTGCCACTTGTCTGAACTAGTGTTTTCATCATTATCGTCAAAAAGAGCAATTGAAATAAAGTTGTTTTAAAAAAATGAAATGCATATCACCAGAAGAAACATCACCCCCCAAATTTAACTTCATCTTTAAAGCAAACAACATTGGCTTTTCAAAGAAAAGCCACTTTTGAGCTAAATTGAGGTTTAGCTCTATTTTTTTTTTTTTTTTGCTATTTAGATTGATTTAAGCTCTTTAAAAATGAAAGCAACAGAGATCTTGCTCTTTGTAAAGATAGTTTTCAATCCTGTGAGGGACATTAATTTCAACCTCAGTAAAATAAACTGCACATGTATATTCCTGGTGCTTGGAAAAGTTTTTGTCTACTCTTTGCCTAACTCATTATTTTATGTAGATTTCAAATCAATCATTAATTTTTGAGAAAAGTGTTTCCTGACTGCCTTTATTTAGGCAAATTTGCATATTCTATATTCTCACATGACCAAATACTAGCCCTTCATACTACTTATCATAGATCCCATTTTATGTATTTGTGTGAAAATTTTAAGCTGATACGTTCTTTTACTGCCTGCAACTTCCCTGAGAGCAGCGACTCTGCCTGGTTTTCTTTATCATTGTTTTCCCAGCACCTAGAAGAATGACTGCTCATGGTAGGAAGTTGCAAAATTTTTATTAAGAATAATGAAACCTTACCAAATTGAAACCTTCTTGAATCTGAGAAAAAGAGTCATAGCTCTGTGGTGGAGAAGACTAACACTTAACATCTTGGGAGACATGACTATGACCTTCAAGCTGCTAGGCCATTGATTTGTTCAGGTTCTAGAGAGTTTGAGAGACACACAGACAGACAGACAGACAGAGACAGACTCAGGACAACTGCAGGACATATAAGACTAAACAACTTTGTTGAGCCCTTAAAATGAGATCCATTGTAATTGTCTTATATATTTTACTATTACTTATGCATACAAATATACATATATTACATACATATACAATACATATATATATTACATACATATATTTCAATGTTCTGTGTAAGTATAAAGACACATTATCTTCAGTGCATCATTATTTTTACATGTACATTCTAAACACCCTATAAAATAAAGTGTAGACAACTGTCCCAAAGTGATTATGCTCGTGAACTTCTTTTCCTATGTTTCCATTTCAGTAACTCTTAGGAGACATGACAGTTTTCCAACTCTTTACCAGGGAGCTCCAAAGTTGGAAAACTATCCTTTTAGTTTAACAGAAAAATGTTTATTTTCTTCCCTAAAATATGAAGAATAAAACCTTGTTATCCAAGCTGGTTATCATGAACATATTTTTCCAAGACATAAACAAATACTTTTCTGACAATTTTTAATTTTTGCTTAAACTAAATACATGAAACGACTAATAAATAACGTGCCAAGATTGGAAACTTCACTAATAACTAATTACTTTGATAATCTGGCTGGTAAATGTGTGATTTTTTACTGTATTATGAACAAAAGGTGATTTTGTCAGCTGGGCTTTTTACAGTGTATTCAAGATATTCAGTTGTTGGCGGAACTGTAATGAATCAGATAGGATTTGGAAACACACCATGATGTGCAACAGCATTCTGCACCTTGAACAGGACACCATGTTTTTTTTTGTTTGTTTTTTGTTTTTATAAATGTAGAAGACATAGCTCTTTTTTTATATATAAATTTACTTATTTTCTTTTTTGGCTGCGTTGGGTCTTCATTGCTGCGCTCGGGCTCTGGAGTGCACGCTCAGTAGTTGTGGCGCACGGGCTTAGTTGCTCCGCAGCATGTGGGATCTTCCCGGACCAGGGCTCGAACCCGTGTCCCCTGCAATGGCAGGCGGACTCTCAGCCACTGCGCCACCAAGGAAGCCCGGCAGGCAGATTCTTAACGACTGAGCCACCAGGGAAGCCCCAGGAGACCATGTTTCGCAACCTGTTAATCTGCAGTGTAAGGTAACTGCCACCTTCTTCAACACCCACCTCGCTCTGGTGTGACTTAAACACGGCTGTCATTAAAAGCAACCTCAGATCATTACTAACTCCTGTGGCTGCTTAATCATCCAAGTGCAGTGCTGAGATGGAGAATTCAAGGGACATTCTTAAGCCTCCTTAATTGCTAATAATAGAAAATACACCTCAAGGAGAAAGCCTGGAGTTATAAGGAGAAACCATTATTCTTCTCTGCTTAAAGATCATCGGAGTTAATTCATAGTTACTTTCAATAGTTTCTTCATCAGCATAGAATTCTCAACTTTGGTTTCTAGTTGATTTCTAGACAATATTAAGTCTGAGAGGCCTTTCACACCCCAAGGTCAAATGGGAAACTAGATCTTTGATTAGGCACAGCAAAGGACTGGATGATTTTGATGCATTTAACAGTGCTAGCCTTTAAACGCCTATGTTTAATAAATTTCTATTTTTTAATAAATTTCCCATTCAAAATCAATTTGAAATGTTACAAGATATCTCAAGATCTTAAAACTTATATACATTTTTTGTACATATAGTGACAAATAATTGAATGCATTTTTGTGCATTTACTCTATAAAATATTACCTCACATGTTAATGTTTATTTAAAATACCTATTATTATTTTACTAAAAATAGTAAACCATACTACAAGATTTGGCTATAATTCCCTGTGCTATGCAATATATCTTTGTTGCTTATCTATTTTATACATAGCAGTTGGTATCTATTAATCCCATACCCCTAATTTGTACCTCTCCCCTTCCCTCTCCCCTTTGGTAACCACGAGTTTGTTTTCTATATCTGTGATACTGATATATGCATGATATTGAATCAAAATGCTGTACACCTGAAAATAATATAATATTGTAAATCAACTGTACTTTAATAAAAAATAGTGAGATATATAGTAGGATTAATAAGAATAATAATAACAGCAAGATTTGTCATTAACAGGCACTTACCCTGTGTATCAATTGAAATATTTTCTAATTTTATTTAATCACATTGGCATGAAATAATAATGTATTGTGTAGGGGTTATTATAATTCATTAAGTCAGTCAAGGTAGGCTAAGTGCTCAAACATACAACTTTACAAGTTCAGAGACTTCCACATTAAGTGTTCATTTGACATTCATTTTGCCTTTCATTTTGTGAACCCATCTTGCAAGTCCTTGCAGCATTCTACACGCGTCCAACAAACAGGGACAAGGCATGGTAGAAGACCACAGGGCAGTATTTTGGGACAAGCCCAAAAGAGGCTGTTATCATCACTTCCATTCATAGTCTATTGGACAGAAGACAGTCACCTGGCCACTTCTTACTGCAAGTATAGGAGGAGAAAAGTGAAATAATTTTTGGTGAACACATGATAGTCATCTATCAGATTCATATTTATCAGTGAATAAAATGAGAATGAGAGAATTATGTCATCATCCCAAACCAAACAAGCTGTGGCATTTCCAACTATGATGAAGTAACTGGAGCCAGTCTTGATGTCCCATAATGGGAAATGAAAAAAAATAGTAAATGTATGAGTAAATTTCTTGCAGACCTTGATCAACACACTGAGTAGGACTCTGAGTCCTTAGAAGAGAGGAAAAAAAGTGAGGTGAGCCCTACAGTTACCCTGGTTTTCTGGGTGCACTTTCTGGACCATAATATAGGAATAAGGAAACCAAGCAGAACCCAGCAAATCACTAAGTTGAGTAGACAGAGAATGGAGTGGGAGGAGCTTGAGGCAGGTGATATTTGCCGTCAGAGTGCCAGAGAAGAGAGAGCTACACAGAGAAAAAGCATCACAAATCTACAAAGGGGTCCCCATGCGTCTGTTGTTGAATACTAAAATATGCATACATCAAATGAACCTCTACAAGGCTGGGCACAAAATAACTAGGGAGCTGTAAACTAAAACATTCTCATAGTTCACTCAGGGATAGGAGAATTCAAGTTCAAGCAGCCAGAGAAGTCTTTATTGAATACTCACACGCCATTAAGCAAAGAGCACAGAAGATCATAAATTTGTAGTAGGGTCTAAGTAGCCCTAGAGTAAAGGCTACAATAGATCTGCTCTAACAAAGCAGAAAAACATGTTTTAAAAGGATTCAGATATTCTGCAAGTAACTTCCTGTCAACCAGAAAGAAGTGCATTAATCTATAAAGAAAACACCAAAATACAACTGTCAACAATGTAATACTCAAAATTTGTTGCAACCCCTATAAAATTATTAAGTGAAAAAGTGGGGAAAATAGGAGCAATAGCCAGGAGAAAAATCAGTCAGTAGAAAAGACCTAGAAGTTACTGAGATGGTAGAATTAGCAAACAAGGAATTTATAATACCCAAGGATCTAAAAGAAAAAATTAATAGAATGAGGATATGAGTAGAGGTCATAAAGTAGAACCTAATGGGACTTTTGAAACTGAAACATCCAATGTTGAAATTATAAAATTCACTGGATGACATTAAAAGCAGTTTGGACACTTCAGAAAAAAAGAACAGAGAACTTGAGGAGTTTATATTGAATCTACATAAATTGAGGCTCAGAAAGAAAATGGGGAATTATGATGCATTTTGTTACCATAAAGACAACTATGAACTTGACAAGTTCTTATGTGCAAAAATATATGAATTTCATGACAAGATAAAATGTGTTTTTCCATTATGTAAAACCACTAATGGCATCTCAACATATTTTAAAGTATTTCAAATATCCTTTTATATAAAATTTATGTAAGTGATATTTGTATTATAATACAAAGCATGATAATATAAAGAGGTGTCATGTAATAGGCTATAGTCACAATTTATAAATTGTTCAATATGATAGAGGCATTACTAATTTTTTCCTTTTCCTAATTACCTAGCAGTGAATGGCCCCTCTCTCTATCCAGTCATTTGCTCAAGCATAGGAGTCATTCTTGATCTACTGCTTTCATTCTCTGAGCCCTGTAACACATAATTCCATCAGGAGTTTTGTTAATTCTCCACCTTAAAACCTCTCCACCCCCCCCCCCAAACTAAACTGTCTAGAATTGCTCCAAACATGTCCAAGTTGGTCTACTTGACTCACTCTTGTCTTCTATATAATCCATTCCCCACCCTGAAGCTATGCTGATCTTTGTAAAACACAAGTTTGATCATATAAATCTTACTTAAATGCCTTCAATGGCTCCCCAGTGATCCAAATACGAAGTGTAGTCCTTTTGCCATGGTTTATAATTCCCTATACGAGCTGGCTCCTAATTACTTCTCCAGCCTCATCTCTTGCCATTCTTTTCCTTTCACTTGAAAAGGAAAAGGAAAAGACAAGGTTACACTGGTAGTCAGTCTTAAGCAAAGGGTTTATTGCTATAATGCTTTAGGACAGAGTCCGTCAGATTTTGAGATCACACTCTCTGCCTTTAGTTTGTACAAGTAATAGTTTACAGTCAGACAAATAGCTTAAAATTTTACAATATTATGTCTGACATGAAATTTTTCAAATGCTATTTTATAGTAAAACAACAACAAAATACGTATTATCTAACAGAATTATTAGGTCTATACTTATATTTACTTGATGTGTTTTGCTGTATTTTGCAATATAGACCTTTTTATTTTTCTGGTTACAACTGTAAAGAGGAATCCTGAAAATTTTCTGTCGTAGCTAGTTAAAATTATAATCTGCTTTGTTAACAAGTTTGGGATATTTGCACATATCTTTTGAACTGAAGTTTTAGAGAAGCCCTCTTGTTCAAGGAAATGCCTTGAGCTGAAAAAGAGAATTTTTTCCTTACTAAAAAAAAAGTCTGTAATTACTGCTGTGCTTTTCAGAAGGAATTGATTTTTGTTTGAGGAGAATTGAATCATAAGTGCAAATATTTTCTTTCAATGTCAGATCATAGAATGGCTTGTGAATCACAATATTAGAGACAGATACAGCTAAAATACTGATTAATAGACAAAAATACCTGTAATAATAATTATTCTGCTTATGTGAGTTTTTATTATAAAGATTTTTATTTTGCTTTAATAATCATTGACACAAACTAGTTTATATTTGTAAAATAACCTATTTTGAAAAAAACATTGAATATTTTTGTATCCATTAATATAATAAAACAATTTGGAAGGTAAATAAATAAATCTTTTCAAATAATATATAATTTAATTAGTTTTGGTGTCTCCTTTCATTCTCAAAATTAACTCCTACTATAGAGAAGACATTGAAGGAAAAGTCTCATTACAATGATCACCTTTAATTTTGGTCTTCCTATGTTAACATACAGAATGGTTCGACATTATATTTTGAGCAGAGTTCTTATCGTTCATTACATTTTTAAGACCTACTACATATGAGGTGCTAATAAGCATTTGTTGAATTCATCAATCAGGACAAGTTTATCTGTATTTTATGGTAATTATGAGTACCTAGTACATAAAATGTTCTATCCTAGACATTGGGACAGATACAGAGGTATAAGACTAGATTGAACAAATTTTCTACTCTCCGACTTAATTAGAATGATGGCACGTATACAAAGTGGCATGTTTAGAGTCTGTATCTCTGAGTGCATTCCTTCATATATTATTTCAATATGTTTTTCGTATTGTGGAGTTATTTACTCAAATCTCTTTAGCTCTGATAAAATACTTTATCTGTACCTTTCTTTGTAGTACATGTCATTTTTGATTCTATATTAGAAATATTTACAAGACTTATTTTCTCTACTATATTGTAAACAAATTGAGGTTAGGTCCATGTTTGATTCTCTGATGACTCTTTCAGAGTTCTTAACAAATGGAAAGAGCTCACAGTGTTTATTGAAACGATGAATGATATAACTACTCTACCAGGCCATGTATAATGAATGCATATTACTGATCCTTTACTATTCAGAGAAGGAATAAACCATTTCCAATTAGAGATATTTTTGCATTCAATAAGCATTTGCTTATCAGCACTATGTGTCAAGCATTGCATTGGGCACCGTCATACAGAAGTAAATAAAATAAATATGGTCTTTGCCATTGTGAAAGAAAATAAATGTTATGTTATTAATAAGTAATTTTAATCTGAGCAAACTTTATGAAGAAACCTCAGGATATTATGAAAATAGGCAATAAAGAGGTCTGACTTGGTTAAGGAAGTGAAGAAGGTAAAGGGTCTGTCAGGATTTGCTTTCACAGGAAAGATTCCTTCCTGGCTCAGGAATATGAGGATTGTAGAGAGGGAGAGATTAAAGAGGCAAGATAAAGGGCAAATGGGAGCAAAGGGGTGAAATCAGAAAGGTGTGGGGTATGTTTGGCAGTCCTTGAGTAGACCAGGAATAGGGGGAAATGCTAATGAGGTCGGGAAGGTCAAATTCTGGAGTGCCCTTACACATTTTAAATCTCAGCTTCATCCTGTAGTAGGGTGGGGGGAGATGGGACATGGAAAATTGGGGGAGAATACCAGTGACATAAGCAAAGAAGCTTATGCATTGGATACAGAATGGATTTGGAATAGAGAAAAGGAGAAAAAAGGTAGAATGTGTAAGAGAAAAGTCGAGAATTAAAGGTATTTGTTAAAGTAATTCTGTGATTGTCCAGTAATGGGCCTGAACTAGGATAAGGAGGAATTTGGAATGACTTTCTTTAAAAGTTAAAGAAATCCATAGCTCTTCTTTGAAAGGTCAAGATCTCGGAAGGCCTCAGATTGTAAACGTCATTTTATTTATATTGAAAAACGTTTTTTAAATTAAAATAAAACTTGCATCACTTTGATACCAAACATCTTCTGAAACTCATAGAAATGAAAAAGGTGAGGGTAGTTAAAGGCTAAAGGCAGTGGAAGAAGCAAACTATTATTAAAATACAGTAAGTATAAGGGTTCTAGATTTCTTGATAGACCTGATTCTAGTGCTACAAAAGAACATACACAGAAGTTCATCCAGAGCTATAGATATTTCCATCACTTATTACCCTTATTATGCACATAAATGCTTACACTTTTGGAAAAAAATCTATTTGTTAATTTTTTTCTTATTAACATTAACAAAATATAACCCATTTTTTGACATAAGCAATAAGGCAGACATTTCTACAGTTCTCTAAAAAGATTTTTAAAAAGCATGCAGAGGGCTTCCCTGGTGGCGCAGTGGTTGAGAGTCCACCTGCCGATGCAGGGGACACAGGTTCGTGCCCCGGTCCGGGAAGATCCCACATGCCGCGGAGCGGCTGGGCCCGTGAGCCATGGCCGCTGAGCGTACCGCAAAAAAAAACAAAAACAAACAAAAAAAAGCATGTAGAAAACATCTATTTCTAACCTGAGAAATGAAAACTGTATCTCTTAGTAAATGAAAACACCACTTAACATAAAAACCTTCAGTAGTAAGAGTAAAATTTTACCAACATTAATTCCATGACCAGTGCCCCTTTAGCAACTATATCCCCTGGGGGCTCCATGGGTCTCTGAAAAGTGTTATTCAAAGTTTCCCCAGAGTCTAATGAGGATAATTTGCTAATGGATGTTTTGTTTGATTTTTATCCAAAGGCAAAGAAGGACATAATTGATTAGCATCTGAATGTGAGAAACACAAGAGTTTCCTTTAAAAAATGATGCTCTCATAGTACTAACAAAAGCCATGATTAATGTTTTTGTCAAATCTGTAAAAGAAAATGGAGAGGACACTGCCTTCCCCCATCAAACATGTACTGTATAAGGATGAGAACAATGCTTTGGCAGACCATTTGTGCATTCCCTTCGGACATGGCACTAGCTGGCTCCTTTTTAGTCTCGAGTTATAAACAACTAAATAGGCTATTAACATTTTGATCAATATTTAGCCCTGCCCTTGCAAGTTCCACGTTTGTTTAAGTTATGGTTTTAGACTAGGGTCACTTGAAATAGATATTCTCATGACACTTGGTTTGAGGTTATATTAC
The DNA here is from genome assembly GCF_011762595.2 of Tursiops truncatus. Lineage (NCBI taxonomy): Eukaryota > Metazoa > Chordata > Mammalia > Artiodactyla > Delphinidae > Tursiops > Tursiops truncatus. Next base: position 137,498,115 of record NC_047036.1, read on the forward strand.
TTCTTTATAAGTCTGGAAAATTTTTTAAATAGTAAAATTTCTAAAAGCACAGAGAGGTATAATGTAAATGTTTCCTTTGTGCTTTTTACCACCTCCTGTTTTACTCCCGACTTAACTATTAGCACTTTCTCATTAACCAAAATATGAAGAAATATAAGAAATTATAACATGACATAAAAATAATTTCTTGCTTGTGCAAAGTATTTTACAATTTACTAATAACTCTCATATAATTTGTTATCTTTATCCAACCTTGTACAGAGGGTGAAACTGGGGCTTAGAAAGGTAAGTGACAAATTAGATCACATAACTAGTGTCTGTGGGGTAGGACTTTGATATAGATCTTCCGCCTTGAAGATTCCGAACTAACACGGGTAGGCATGCATGCTTATGCTATCTGCAAGAGGACATCAAAAGCAGTGGAAGGAGACAGACTGATATAGGTTCCTAAAAGTTAGTCGGTTAAATAAGGCGAAGTTTAGAAAAGCAATAACATAGTATCACAGTACAGTAACACAATGGGAGGAAATGGCCACAGAGGAAAGAGGAAGGTTGAAGGATCTGCTGTATGCTGATAAATGAAGTACTAAATAAATGAATAACCAAACTCAGTATTGGATTTTTGTCCAAAAAAAGAAATGGTCCCCTGCAATTGATAATCCAGCATGAATTGTGTAAGATGTACCTGAAATTTCTACCTCAGAGTTTCCAAAAGTGATTACTATGGCACACAGATCTTGTAAGGTGCTTAAAACAAAAACCTATGCTTACACCGATTTGGGTATATTGATGTACCATATTCTCTGTCCCACTCCTTTGGAAATATGAGAGTATCAAAGCCTCCATGAATTCCTACGAGGAAGAAACCTGTCTAACGTTGTTTATGTGAGTTTTTCTCAAATTTAGTTGACCCTTGGTCCCATTATGGATGCCACACTATTAACTTCACAGGGCACATTTCAGGAAATGGCATCTTCTTAAATGCAGAAAAGTTTGGGCTGGAGGTATAACAAGTCAGTTAAAGAAATAAAGCATAATGTTTCTCCTATGTCATTTCATACCTTGTTCTTGACTGTTCAGACAAGGACAAGGAAATCTGTGGACACTTTATTGAGAATTCTCACAATTGCTTCCCAGACACTAATACGTTCAAGAACACCTGATTAGGGGAAGACGTTTTTAACTTTCTATTATTCATGCTGCTTGAGTTCCTTCATAGCTAAATGGATATAGTCAATCAATTAAATAATCAATCAGCACACATTTTCCTTGTTTACAATGCATTCCGTAAGATAGATGTTGAATCTGCCTCAAAGAGCTTGTGATTTAACTGAGGCGGCTGGGGATGGATACACTGACAAATTATAGAACTGTGTGATGTTAAATATACACCATCAGAAATGTCACAAGGTGGGCATGATTAATTACTGAGTATCATGGGTCATTCACTTGCTGTGAGTTCAAAAGGAGTGAGGTCACAGTGGGTGATGGTGACTTAAGATGGTAGTGGAGTTCCTGAGATTCACATACTGTGAAGCATATATTTATGGCTGTGTCCAGGCACAGTTTGAAAAATGGCAGAAAGTTTAAATGCGAGCAAGTACAATAACACATTTGAATTTTTGAATTAGAAAAGACACTAGCTGATAAGAGAGGAAGAAAAAAGAAGTTAGGAAATTGGCCACTCTGCCAAGTTTCAAGAAGAGGACTTTGAAGCAAAATAGTGAAATAAATGAAATGAGGGACTAAAACATATGTATTAATTAATTGAACACATCACTTGATCATTGTTCATTATCTCTGCTCACTTGTAAAGGGAGAGACACACAACGAGTCACCACTTAGATTGGGCTTGAAGTTGGACTATGGAGTGGAAATTGCCCAGTGAGGCAATTCTAAGCTTTGGCTCAGGGATTCCAAGTGAAATTAGATATTAGAAATTAATGAAGACATGTTTCTCTGATTCTATAAACCAGAAATTAATTTCATTAACAAAACAGCCTGGAGAGAAATAAACTATATAGCTAGATAAAATAAATTTAATTTCTGAGACCTATGATGTATTTTTTAAGCAGCACAGTATTTGCTATATATTTTTTTACATCTGGAAATTGATATGTATTTATAACTCGAATAGGGAGATTTTGTTTGGCACACTTTGATGTAGATGCGTACGTTTCACAAATATGAGTATAGGCTACACAGATTTTTTTCAGAATTTTAAAACTTAACAGAAACCCATATCTCACTAAGTTAAACATCTCCATCTTCATGTAACATATGAGGGAATTAGGCAGCAATAACTCCATGTGTACAAAGAGGTTCCCCCCAGTTCTGCCTCTTACATTATTTTGACAATATCACACTCCAAAAGATATAGGCATGAAGCACCAGAATTGTGCATTTGAATACATATCTTTATAGAAGACACAGGGATATATATATAGTATATATACTACATATATAGTATACTATATATATATATAGTAATAACCTATATTTCAGCATGCGTCTGAGAACTTAAGTGTGTGTGTATTACTAATGTTATTACTAAGGAACTTAATCTGAATTAACTAAAAACTGAACTAAACCGTTCTCAAAGCTGAATCCCAAACCATATCACAGCACAAAACATTTTCATAGGACCATTAAAAATGCTAATCCACTATTAATTGGCCAAACCTAAACATTGTGTAAACCGTTTCAAAATCTGTTCTGAGCCAAAACTATTCACCGTGAGTCAGTGGCTCTAATTCCCTTGCTCAGTTCCAGTTATTCCAAACCATGTTACACCCAGTCATCACAGTGACCCAGACTCAACAAGAAACCAGCATTAGCACTGGAATAAAAAGATTTAAAGTAGGTCAGTGGATGATCTGCTTTCTGTTTTTCCTGACAAGTTTAATGAGACATCCAATGCATTTATTTGTTCATTTAAAAAATATCTGTTGAACACCCACTGTTCACTCAGCACTGAACAGAGCTCTGAGAGGTACAGGAGAAAACTTGACAATGGTTTTGCCCTTGTGGAATTTTCTAGATTAGCAGAAGAAAATAGATATTAAGCAAATACTTTCCCCAAAATGTGTGCAACAGATTGTGATATGTGTGCAGAAGCAGCAGCAAAAGCACTTGTAGGAGTAGATGATACAGAGCTCTCCTAAGCAAATGTTGCAGTAAAAATTGGAGGCGGAATCAAAATGCTCTCATCTCTTAAACTAAATTTGGCTGGTGAGTGAATTTTTTCTGGACGTGTAAGTGATGCAAATTTATGCATATACTTTATATCCTGACTCTTCACACCCCTTTTCGTATAATTTCCTTATTGGGCTCATTGCAGTTAAAATAATGTTTATACTATAGAGAAAGTCTTGAGACTGCATGGGATTTGCAACACAGAAAGTTTAGAGCTAGTTTTTTGTCTTTGCAGCCTTATAAATCTGCCACTTTTCAGACTGTTTTTAAAAGATATATTTATTTAGCAAATCTATTCTGTTACTTTGATAAAATCTCTGGGTTATATTTAAGTTGTCTGATTTAAATAATTTTGCAGTGTTTAGTTCATGTCTAATTTATTTATTTCATCTCTGACTGGTAGAGGTGGACGTATGTATTACAAAAGACATGGAAATATCGTCGTGTTTGGAGAAAAAAGTACAAAAGGAAACAATAAGGAAGACATTATGTACTATTTAATATCTTTTTAAAAAGTGTAGTGATGACAGTAGACTTGGCTGATTTTTTTCTGCATTTGTTTCCATTCTTCAAAGTGCTTTTATCTTTGAGTTAGTTTTTTTGTATTGCAAGCTGTTTTTCATTGCGCCTTGCTTTGTAAGGTTTACAAAACTCTCCCACACAACACGAATATAAAGAAGGATGTAATTTGTGAGGTTATAAATGGCATCTTTTAACTGTAATAAAATAAGCAAAGAATAAATAACACTGGATTAAACTGAAGCCCATTAGTGAATTGTGAAACAACACCAAAAGTGAGTGGAAGGATTTAGTAACAAATCTTCAAAGAGTGTTCCTTTGTGTAATAAATGTTTGACTGTGGTGGGAAGCCTCCTCCATGTGTCCTTGCACGTGCCAAGTAATCCTCTGCCTTTGCAGCTAAGAGAAGAACCATGCTGTCCGTATACATAACAGTAGCTCCCCTGCATCTATTAGAAAAGAGTTAAAAATTGGGAACCATTGAAATGAAGTCTAATTCTACAATAATTTATTGTTAATTCTGTCAATGACTTTCATTACGTAGACACTAGCTTCTCTTTTGTTCTAGTCCCCAGCTCCCAACACCTGGGTTCTGCTGTCATATGGTGGCAGAGGGTGGGAGGGTGGGAAGCAGAAACATCGGGGAAGGCGAAAGGATAAGACTATGGAAGCTGAGTCAGGTAGTCAAGACCCACATCTTCTCTCCATCACTAACAAGCTGCATCACTTTAGGCAAGTTATTTCACTTTCCAAACCTCAGTTTCTACATCTGTGAAATGGTATAATAGTAGTCCCTACCAGAGCAGGTTGTTGTGAAGATGTACTGAAATGTAGCATGTAATGTGCTCCAGACAATGCAGCATACAGCATGTTCATAGTCATGAGGAAAATTAAAACAGAAGAGCGTATATGTTAAACATTGAATAAGTACTAGAAGCAGATATAAGAATTATTAAGAGAAGCCCAGAGAAAAGAGGGATGTAAATATAGTAGCACTGATGTACCATGGGGGTTCCCACACATAAATGAAGGTGACATGATTAACAGTCGTATGAAATTATAGTCGGATTTCAGTTTCAGAAGCTGTGTAACCCTGAATCTGCCTCCTTCCCTTCCTGAATTTTACATCAGTCACTTAAAAAGCTTTTTATTGGTTTAAAAAATTCACATGGGTGTCACTTAGTCACTACCAGCTGCTGGAAATACTAAAGGAGGTTTAAAAGCATCTGATTTGGAGACTGTAAGAGTCTCTTAGTAACTGTTGTCATGCATAGCATCCACCAATGGAACTTAATATTTTAACTGATACTAGAGGAAGATACAGAAACACTGATGCTTAAAATTCTGTTTATGGAATTCTTACGTTAATTTTTATGTTAAATATTTCCATTCCAAACATATTAATACGTCTGAAAAATTCTCAAGACCTAACTCAGCGCTGTCAGTGAGTTGGGTAAACCAGAAGTGATCAACTGGATGGGAAGATACAAATAAATTGTTCTGTTCACCCCAAACATAAATGCAGCTGACTCTCCTTAGTGACAGAGTATAAATAGATCATGTTATATAAGGCACATTGAGGCTTTTTTTAACCTTTCAAAAGAATTAGCATTGCACATAGCATTACTATTTAAGAATTTCCTCCACACAGAACATGGTGTTTAAAAATCTACCCCCACTGACACTCATCAGAATCAAGAGAGTAAACAAAGATTGAGAATCTATATCTTGAGGAGTCTTGGTAGATGAACATAGGCTGGTGAAGGCAGAGTCATGAATGCTTGAATTATGCTGAGAGTAGGCATCTGGTTAAACGAAATTTCCATTTAACAGAGTCTAGCAGAAACCTTAGTTACCTGTCACAAAAAGTCAGATGGCTCTTTTTCCTGGCTTGGAAAATCGAGCAGCACATGGAAGTGTCCTTAAATTTCATAACTACTGGGTTGGCCAAAAAGTTCATTCTTTTTTTTTTTTTTTCCTGTAAGATGACTCTAGTAGTACTTAGTTGTCTTTAACTTCATTCAAAACAATTCTGTTAGATTGTATGTGACAGTTGTCACATCAGCGTGTATTTAAAAAAAGACTTGTCAAAATTGGTGAAATTTTGTGTAGCCATTTTAATATTGAAGATGGAAGCAAAAAGCAACATTTTTGGCATATTATGCTTTATTATTTCAAGAAAGGTAAAAGCACAACCGAAACCCAAAAAAAGATTTGTGCAGTTTATGGAGAAGGTGCTGTGACCAAATGAACGTGTCAAAAGTGGTTTCCGAAGTTTCTTGCTGGAGATTTCTCTCTGGACGATGCTCCATGGTCAGATAGACCAATTGAAGTTGAGAGCAATCAAATCAAAACAATAACATAGAATGATCAACGTTATACAACACAGGAGATAGCCGACATACTCAGAGGATCCAAATCAAGCATCTAAAAACATTTGCACCGGCTTGGTTATGTTCATTGCTTTGATGTTTGGGTTCCACATAAGTTAAGCAAAAAAAACTTTCTTGGCCATATTTCCACATGCGATTCTCCACTTAAACGTAACGAAAACATTCTGTTTTTAAAACAAATTGTGACAGGCAATGAAAAGTGGATACGGTACAATAATGTGGAATGGACGAGATGGTGGGGCAAGTGAAATGAACCACCACCAACCACACCAAAGGCCAGTCTTCATCCAAAGAAGGTGATGTTGTGTATATGGTGGGATTGGAAGGGAGTCCTCTATTATGAGCTCCTTCTGGAAAACCAAATGATTAATTCTAACAAGTACTGCTCCCAATTAGACCAACTGAAAGCGACACTCGACGAAAAGCGTACAGAATTAGTCATAATCTGCCTAGTCATAAGATTAGGCATAATCTTCCATCAGGATAACACAAAATCTTCCATCAGGATAACGCAAGACCTCATGTTTATTTGATGACCAGGCAAAAACTGGTACAGCTAGGCTGGGAAGTTCTGATTCATCTGCCGTATTCACCGGACATTGCATCTTCAGATTTCCATTTATTTAGGTCTTTATAAAATTCTCTTAATGGAAAAAATTTCAATTCCCTGGAAGACTGGAAAAGGCACCTGGAAGAGTTATTTGCTCAAAAAGATAAAAAGTTTGGGGAAGATGGAATTATGAAGTTGCCTGAAAAGTGGCAGAAGGTAGTAAAACAAAAGGGTGAATAGATTGTTCAATAAAGCTCTTGGTGAAAATGAAAAATGTGTCTTTTACTTTTACTTAAAAACCGAAGGTACTTTTTGACCAACCCAATACTTTGTGAGTCCTGATTGCATTCTTATTTGTTTCTAGTACCAGTGACAGCCAAGAGATATCGATTTGGTTAATTTGCACCTGGAGTGCTTTAAAAATTCATGATGTACAGTAATACAGGTGGTTCTCTGTTATTTGAACCAATGAGCATTACATGTAAGTGTCTCAAAATCAGTTAGGAATATCCAGAAGAATGCAATCCTTCTTCATCCCATGCCAGTCAATTTCATAATGACAAGACCAAGCTTCCTGACAGGATCTTCACTGTCTTGAGGATCACTGGCAGTCAGGCACTATAATGGACATGAGGACATGGGCAATTTCCCTTCTTACTGAGTGCACTCTCCCTTACCCTCTGTGCGCTTCTGTGTGAGCCAGGTTGTAATCACACTTACTTGAAAGGACATCGAATCATTTTCCTGTGTCTGTGGCATTTTTCCATCAATCACTCTCATCAGTGCACGGAACAATTGTGCATTATCTGGGGACTTTGTTAGGGTCCAGATATTATACTGTCCACCTATCATCTCACTGGCCTGGCAACCTCATTATTATGAGAGACAAGTGTTAATTGTGAATACAGGAATACTGTAAACTGAAACAGTTATATTTTCTCACCTGAAGCACATTTTAATAATACTTGCAAATATCTGGACATATTTTAACTTCATAATTTTTCTGCCAGAAAGTAAATTGGATGATGCTTTAGAAAACATAAGGACAAAAAGGGAGGGAGAAAAGAACTTGAGTCTCATTTCATTTTAAAATCTGGGCTGACTGGCCATATAATTAGCTAACTAATTAGGAAAAATAATTAGCATCTTAAGACTTTCACTTCATCATCTGTACGTTGGAGACTTTATTTCCCTGGAATGATTTTTCAAGAGTTTTCGATTCCTAAGAAAAAGTATATTAAACCACATTTGAGGATTATAAAATATCACCTTGTAAGAAACCATTAGCAACAATTATTTGTTTAAAAAGTTAGAATAACTAGCCAACAAAGAAGTTAATTACATTATGCTCAGAAATTAATTGGATAATCAAATATAAATGCATTTGTTTGTATAAGAAAAAATGACAGAGGAGAAGAAAATACAGTTGGAATATGTTAATATTTTTCATTGACATATTTAACTAAACTTTTCCTGAGCAAGAACATGATAAGAAAGTAATTGAACAACTTTGCTGATTGTCAAAGCGTTAACTTTGTCATTCCAAAGACCTATCTTTTATTCACTGACCTGAAATAAAAGAGGGGAATAAAAGACCAAAAAAATAAAAAAGAAAAACAGGCTAATACTTAAGATTAAAGGGGACACGTTTTTGGCCTATAGAAGAAAACATCATTATATAAATGAAATTACAAAACTATAGAAAAATGAATTAATTGATAAAACACCCACTTCCTTTTGCAGTTTTTATTTTAATGCCCCTTGCAAAACATTAACTTGACAATAAATGAATTAAGGAAATGAATGGTGTTTCTATGTGCTTTTGCTCATCATCCCTCATGTACCACAAGATACAGCAATTCTGGAATCACTGGAAATAAACACTGCCAATTTATCTGGTTCCTTTCTTTGACTTTAGCTAGTATCCAATCTAAACTATTTCATTTGTGGGTACAAGTTAGAACCAAAATAATCAGAGAAGGGTGAAAAATTTGTAGAATGGATGTCTGGTTTCATTCTTCTCACTCTGTAGATGATAGAAACTAGACCAAATGGTTCTATGCTTTACCTGAGGCCAGATACCTAAATTAGAGGCAGAAACAGAACAGAAACCTATGTCTCCTGACACTGACTCCTGTCTCCCTTCCAATACACGATGTTGCCAACATTTAAAATTTGAAATATTCATCAATGAACTCTCTGGTGGATTCACTGGTGTTTTTATTGGAAATTAGAAGGTGGTTTTCTCAGGGAACAGTGAAAGAGCATACTATTAGAAATACATTTTTTTCATAATATTTCCATTTTATGTTTTAAACATATCATTAAAATCCATTATTTAACTATAAAAACTTACATAGAGTAAAAGTAGCAAACTCCTTTCTCTCTCCTAAACCCACTTTTCCCATTATTTTTCTTTGTTAACTGATATGCATTCTGCCCATCTTTTTTCAATGAATTGATGTGCTCATCCACATACACTAACATGTAAAATCTCAAAGTGATTTTGGATGTAACAAGCTAAACATACAAAAGAATCCAGCCTCGGTACTAAGGAAATTTATTGGCTCACTTACTGAAAGTCTAGATAAATGTAGATTTCCTGGTTGATTTAATCCAGTGCCTCTGGCTATATTTCCTGTGACTCCCTGCTGGACTCTACCTCCCCTGTGCATTGAGCTTCTTAGTAGGATGGGTTAAGTACTTCTGGGTCTTACATCCACATACACAAACATCCTCAGAAAGAGAGAGCTGTTCTCGGAAACTATCCCATAAATGGAAGAAGAGTTTTCCTAGAAGGTCCCCAGAAAATTTCCTCTCACAGCACATAGGCCTCTACTGGATCATATTCCTGAAAGAATCACTGGTAAGGAAGAAGCATATGGAGGGTCTTAGGTCCATGGAGACACATGGGATGCACGGAAGAAATGTGAATTTCTGAAGACAGTTTGTATTCTGGTAAGAAGACAGGAAGGTACAAATGCTAAGTAGCAGTTTACAATGTTTACTACACACAAATAAATAGTTCTCTCTCTAGACATATAAATATACATATATATCTTGAACATATTTTATGCCATCATACATCTCTACATCTCTACCTTATTGTCTTTAATTGCTTCATAATAGTTCATAGTACTATTGTACTATGTACTAATTGTACTACAGTACAAATGTACTGTAATATTTAACTGATACCCTAGTGATATGAATCACTTTTTAATTTATTAACTGTGTTTCTGTAATTTGGATGAGGCCTGAGTGAGAAAGTTTTAAATAACTCTCGTCAGAAAGTTAAAACCAAACAAACAAAAAGCACATTCCTAGACTAAACATTCATGTTTAATATGCCTGGTCCTGTGAGCTCTGCATGTAGCACCCAAATAGTAGTTAATGAAGTTTCATACACTATGTTTCTCTATTTTTCACGAACTGAAAAATGGAAGTTCTTCAGTAGTGACAAAAAGGAAAATGACAGTGGCGAAATATTTTATTCAAAAGTCATAAAGATCCAGAGACAGCAGAAGCAGGAAGAATTACAATCCTGCAGGCTGTGGACAAAAACCACATTCTCAGAAAGATAGACAAGATGAAAAGGCAGAGGACTATGTACCAGATGAAGGAACAACATAAAACCCCAGAAAAACAACTAAATGAAGTGGAGATAGGCAAACTTCCAGAACGAGAAGAGAGAGAGAAAGGACCAGAGAAAATATTTGAAGATCTTATAGCCAAAAACTTCCCTAACATGGGTAAGAAAATGGCCACCCAAGTCCAGGAAGCCCAGAGAATCCCATACAGGATAAACCCAAGGAGAAACACACCAAGACACACAGTAATCAAATTGGCAAAAATTAAAGACAAAGAAAACTTATTGAAAGCAGCAAGAGAAAAACGACAAATAACATACAAGGGAACTCCCATTAGGTTAACAGCTGATTTCTCAGCAGAAACTCTACAAGCCAGAAGACAGTGGCATGATATACTTAAAGTGATGAAAGGGAAGAAACTGCAACCAAGATTACTCTACCTGGCAAGGATCTCATTCAGATTCGATGGAGAAATCAAAAGCTTCACAGACAAGCAAAAGCTAAGAGAATTCAGCACCACCAAACCAGCTCTACAACAAATGCTAAAGGAACTTCTCTTAGTGGGAAACACAAGAGAAGAAAAGGACCTACAAAAACAAATGCAAAACAATTAAGAAAACAGTCGTAGGAACATACATATCGATAACTACCTTAAACGTGAATGGATTAAATGCTCCAACCAAAAGAGAAAGGCTTGCTGAATGGATACAAAAACAAGACCCATATATATGCTGTCTACAAGAGACCCACTTCACACCTAGGGACACATACAGACTGAAAGTGAGGGGATGGAAAAAGATATTCCATGCTAATGGAAATCAAAACAAAGCTGGAGGGCTTCCCTGGTGGTACAGTGGTTGAGAGTCCACCTGCCGATGCAGAGGACTCAGGTTCGTGTCCCGGTCTGGGAAGATCCCACATGCCGTGGAGCGGTTGGGCCCGTGAGCCATGGCCGCTGAGCCTGCACGTCTGGAGCCTGTGCTCCACAGCAGGAGAGGCCACAACAGTGAGAGGCCTGTGAAATGCAAAAAAAAAAAAAAAAAGAAAGCTGGAGTAGAAATACTCATATCAGATAAAATAGACTTTAAAATAAAGAATGTTATAAGAGACAAGGAAGGACACTACATAATGATCAATGGATCAATCCAAGAAGAAGATATAACAATTATAAATATATATAAACTGAACACAGGAGCACCTCAATACATAAGGCAACTGCTAACAGCTATAAAAGAGGAAATCGACAGTAACAGAATAATAGTGGGGGACTTTAACACCTCACTTACACCAAAGGACAGATCATCCAAAACGAAATAAGGAAACAGAAGCTTTAAATGACACAATAGACCAGATAGATTTAATACATATTTATAGGACATTTCACCCAAAAACAGCAGATTACACTTTCTTCTCAAGTGCGCACAGAACATTCTCCAGGATAGATCACATCTTGGGTCACAAATCAAGCCTCAGTAAATTTAAGAACTTGAAATCATATCAAGCATCTTTTCTGACCACAACACTATGAGATTAGAAATGAATTACAGGGAAAAAAACGCATAAAACACAAACATATGGAGGCTAAACAATACGTTACTAAATAACCAAGAGTACACTGAAAAAATCAAAGAGGAAATCAAAAAATACCTAGAGACAAATGACAATGAAAACAAGACGATCCAAAACCTATGGGATACAGCAAAAGCAGTTCTAAGAGGAAAGTTTATAGCAATACAATCCTACCTTAACAAACAACAAACATCTCAAATAAACAATCTAACCTTACACATAAAGGAACTAGAGACAGAAGAACAAACAAACCCTAAATTTTGTACAAGAAAAGAAATCATAAAGATCGGAGTAGAAGTAAACGAAATAGAAACAAAGAAAACAATAGCAAAGATCAATAAAACCAAAAGCTGGGTTTTGAGAAGATAAACAAAATTGATAAACCCTTCGCCAGACTCATCAAGAAAAAGAGGGAGAGGACTCAAGTCAATAAAATTAGAAATGAAAAAGGAGAAATTACAACAGACACTGCAGAAATACAAAGCATCCTAGAGACTACTACAAGCAACTCTATGGCAATAAAATGGACAACCTGGAAGAAATGGACAAATTCTTAGAAAGGTATAACCTTCCAACAGTGAACCAGGAAGAAATAGAAAATATGAACAGACCAATCACAAGTAATGAAATTGAAACTGTGATTAAACATCTTCCAACAAACAAAAGTCCAGGACCAGATGGCTTCACAGGTGAATTCTATCAAACATTTAGAGAAGAGCTAACATCCATCCTTCTCAAAATCTTCCAAAAATTCGCGGAGGAAGGAACACTCCCAAACTCATTCGAAGAGGCCACCATCACCCTGATACCAAAACCAGACAAAGACACTATATAAAAAGAAAATTACAGACCAATATCACTGATGAACATAGATGCAAAAATCCTCAACAAAATGCTAGCAAACAGAATCCAACAACACATTAAAAGGATCATACACCATGATCAAGTGGGATTTATCCCAGGCATGCAAGGATTCTTCAATATACATAAATCAATCAATGTGATAAACCATATTAACAAACTGAAGAATAAAAACCATATGATCATCTCAATAGATGCAGAAAAAGCTTTTGACAAAACTCAACACCCATTTATGATAAAAACTCTCCAGAAAGTGGGCATAGAGGGAACCTACCTCAACATAATAAAGGCCATATACCACGAACCCACAGCAAACATAATTCTCAAGGGTGAAAAACTGAAACCATTTCGTTTAAGATCAGGAACAAGACAAGGGTGTCCACTGTCACTATTCTTATTCAAAATAGTTTTGGAAGTCCTAGTCTCGTCAATCAGAGAAGAAAAAGAAATAAAAGGAATACAAATTGGAAAAGAAGAAGTAAAACTGTCACTGTTTGCAGATGACATGATACTATACACAGAGAATCCTAAATATGCCACCAGAAAACTACTAGAGCCAATCAAGGTAAAGTTGCAGGATACAAAATTCATGCACAGAAATCTCTTGCATTCCTATACACTAATGATGAAAAATCTGAAAGAGAAATTAAGGAAACACTCCCATTTACCACTGCAACAAAAAGAATAAAATACCTAGGAATAGATCTACCTAAGGAGACAAAAGACCTGTATGCAGAATATTATAAGACGCTGATGAAAGAAATTAAAGATGATACAAATAGATGGAGAGATATACCATACCATGTTCTTGGATGGGAAGAATCAACACTGTGAAAATGACTATACTACCCAAAGCAATGTACAGATTCAATGCAATCCCTATCAAATTACCAATGGCGTTTTTTATGGAACTAGAACAAAAAATCTTAAAATTTGTATGGAGACACAAAAGACCCCAAATAGCCAAAGCAGTCTTGAGGGGAAAAAAATGGAGCTGGAGGAATTAGGCTCCCTGACTTCAGACTCTACTACAAAGCTACAGTAATCAAGACAATATGGTACTGGCACAAAAACAAATACATAGATCAATGGAACGAGATAGAAAGCCCAGAGATAAACCCACGCACCTATGGTCAACTAATCTATGACAAAGGAGGCAAGGATATACAATGGAGAAAAGACAGTCTCTTCAATAAGTGGTGCTGGGAAAACTGGACAGCTACATGTAAAAGAATGAAATTAGAACACTCCCTAACACCATACACAGAAATAAACTCAAAATGGATCAGAGACCTAAATGTAAGACCGGATACTATAAAACTCTTAGAGGAAAACATAGGAAGAACACTCTTTGACAAAAATCACAGCAAGATCTTTTTTGAGCCACCTCCTAGAGTAATGGAAATAAAAACAATAATAAACAAATGGGACCTAATGAAACTTAAAAGCTTTTGCACAGCAAAGGAAACGATAAACAAGATGAAAAGACAACCCTCAGAATGGGAGAGAATATTTGCAAATGAATCAACGGACAAAGGATTAATCTCCAAAATATATAAACAGCTCACGCAGCTCAATATTAAAGAAACAAACAACCCAATCCAAACATGGGCAGAAGACCTAAATAGACATTTCTCCAAAGAAGACATACAGATGGCCAAGAAGCACATGAAAAGCTGTTCAACATCACTAATTATTAGAGAAATTTAAATCAAAACTACAATGAAGGATCACCTCACACCAGGTAGAATGGAAATCATCAGAAAATTTACAAATAACAAATTCTGGAGAGTGTGTGGAGAAAAGGGAACCCTCTTGCACTGTTGGTGAGAATGTAAATTGATACAGCCACTATGGAGAACAGTATGGAGGTTCCTTAAAAAACTAAAAACAGAATTACCATATAACCCAGCAATCCCACTACTGGGCATATACCCAGAGAAATCCATGATTCAGAAAGTCACATGCACCCCAATGTTCATTGCAGTACTATTTACCATAGCCAGGTCATGGAAGCAACCTAAATGCCCATCGACAGACGAATGGATAAAGAAGATGTGGTACATATATATAATGGAATATTACTCAGCCATAAAAAGGAACGAAATTGTGTCATTTGTTGAGACGTGGATGGATCTGGAGACTGTCATACAGAGTGAAGTAGTCAGAAAGAGACAAACAAATATCGTATATTAACGCACATGTGTGGAACCTAGAGAGATGGTACAGATGAACCCATTTGCAGGGCAGAAATTGAGACACAGATGTAGAGAACAAACATATGGACATCAAGGGGGGAAAGCCGTGGAGGGGTGTTGGTGGTGGTGCGATGAATTGGGCGATTGGGATTGACATGTATACACTGATGTGTACAAAATTGATGACTAATAAGAACCTGCTGTATAAAAAAATAAATTAAATTAAATTTAAAAAATTTTTTTAAAAAGTCATAAAAATCCAATTGAGACCAAAATTTCTTCCCAGTTCATTTTAGATAAAATATGATGGAATTGGCTTTGAAACATTTGAAGAACATCTAACTTTTCCAATTAACTGAGTGATGTTTAATTTAGGCTTCATTAACTGTCACACCTAGAATTGACCTCCCTGCACTGGACTCTAAGTACCACAATATCAGAGACAATGTTTTTCTTATTCATTATTGTATCCCCAGAGCCTAGTACAGTGCTGGAGAAAAAGTAGGCACTGGATAAATAACTGTTGACTGAATAAATAAACTAAATAGTAGTAAAGAATGGCATGAACCTTGCCCTCTACTGGGGGTGATGGTATAGAAACAGTTGTCTTGCAGGATCAAATATCGTAAGTGCTCTAAGGAATGATTAAAGTCCTATGTGACAAGTGAAAGTAATAACAGGTGAAATCAATAGAAATGAGGAATCATTAAATCTTTTAATGACCAATACTCCTATATATCCTGCCTATATGAACAGGAAAACTTCATTTTATTTAGGATTATTTCAATTGCAAGGAGCAGTGATAAAAGTGATCTCAAGGAAGGAGCAAGAAGGAATTTATTTAATATGACATATTTCATTGGGTATTGAAGTACAGAAATGACTCTACAATATAGCCGGGAAGCATAGAACTAGACCTTGCTCTTTCTGTCCCTCTTGGGAGCTGAATGATGGGTGGTCCAGCCTTGCTAATCTTACCCAGTCAAATTCTCTCTCAATGTCAAATCACTGCCTCTGCTTCCTTGTGCTTTTTGTATACCATAACTGTAGTTTTCTTCTACCTCCTTGGGTTCTGTTGACTGTTTATTATAACATTTGTAATTTTGTTCCAAATGATAACTGATTAACACCTTGATAGCCTATTTTTTAAATGTCAAGTGAAATGTCTCCTTTGACAAGCTTCTATCTTCTGTTCAGACAATAAGTAACTAGCCACCCAATATATAAACTAAATTTAGGGCAATTTGTGGCTCAGGGTCATGTAGCATGCTGATCTTTCTTCAGGGGTGTAAATAATTACAGATTTCTGAGAAGAAACCATGGAAAAGTGGACAGGCATAAAAGAGATCTAGTGCAAACATTTACTTATTGGCTACTTTTTCAGATTATAAAATCAATATATAATTAAAGATAACTCATGGTTATCTTTAAAACACTGAATCATTACATGTATTCTAATATATTTTTCTCAGTCTATTTTCATGCATATATTTCCAATATTGTGTACTGTATACATTTTTTTAAAAAAGATGTGGGATCTCACTCTGTATTTTGGTAGATCTCCCATTTCTAGCTGCTTATTTATACTACTTACTCCTCTTACGAAAAATAATTGATTTAGATGACTATATAATATTCTCTCTTAGAAATTCATCTTTTACTCTCCCTGCCCCCAATTCCTGCCAAGAGACTTGTAGACAGAATAACCTGTGGCAAATATCCTTTTATCTAAATGTCTCTATATACTCTGATTAGGTCCCTAAGATAGATTCCCAGAAATAAAATTACTGGATAACTTGGCATGAACTTTTTAAAGGCTATTGAAATATATTGCCAAATTGCTTTCAGAAAAGTTTGTTTACTTTTACTCTCAGTAATTGTGTAAGAAGCTATCATTTAATCCTCATTAATTATCCCAAGCATGGGGCTAATGACTGTTCCTATAAAGTTCAAAGACAGGATTTCTAAATAAAGGAAGAGTGGGTTGTTAATGCTTGAAGTATTGAAATCTAGAATCAAATGAGAATATATTTCCTCTTTTGGAGTTGCTTTCAGATTTGTAATAGTCTAGGCAAACTACATAATCAAAATTCTCTTAAAATTTTAATAACATAGGATATTAGAACACAGACCATCAATATAATTCCCCACATTTTTTTGCTTGTTTGTTTTGTTTTTTTTTTTTTTGGCGGTACGCGGGCCTCACTGCTGTGGCCTCCCCCGTTGCGGAGCACAGGCTCCGGACGTGCAGGCTCAGCGGCCATGGCTCACGGGCCCAGCCGCTCCGCGGCATGTGGGATCTTCCCGGACCGGGGCACGAACCCGTGTCCCCTGCATCGGCAGGCGGACTCTCAACCACTGTGCCACCAGGGAAACCCAAGTCCCCACATTTTAAAATTAATTCATTTATTTGTTCATTTATTTTTTTTTATTCTCAGTAAACGTCAGACGTCAACTGTAAGCTTAGGTTGTGCTAGGTACTAGGGAAACAAATATGAATAAAATGTTTTTCCATATCCCCAAATCCCAAGGTGGTAGAAAGACATGGAAACAACCTATTACAATGCAATGTTTTAAGTGATATGATATAAGAATATACACAGAGCTACGGGACTCACGAGGAAGAGGTGGCTAACTCTGCCACAAGAGACAAGCAAGGGAGGCTTCACAGGGAAAATGATAATACTTTGATATTAATACTGAAATACTAGGCAAACGCAAACTGGTTAAGATTGTAGTTGGAGAAGAGAAAAAAAAAAGAGATTCGGCCAGATAGTGAAGTTTCTATCAAACAGTTCGGAATTTATCTTGAAAGCAAGAACAAGCCACTGAAGGCTAGAGCAAATTGGAGGTTGTTGGAGTGATCCAGGGAAAGATTAAGTGTTGCTGATACTGCTGAGTCCCTGGGAAGCAGTGAAGAGACTTGGCAATATTTGAGAGAGAGAGTCAACGATGTTTATCAACCAATCAGATGTGGATTTCAGAAAACTGGAAGCAGAGTTGTCTCAGTGTGTTGATTAGTACATGGTGGATCTGTGGATACAATGCAGAGTCAGTCAGTTTGGGCTTTACTAAGTTTGAAGTGAATGAAAAATATGAATTTGTGTATATAAATCTGGAATTCTATAGAGAAGTGGAAAACAATGATTAAAATATGAGAGTAAATAGCACATAGATCATAAATCGTATTTGAAATTATAAGCAGGGGAGAGTATAAAGGGTAAGAAGAATATAGGGTATAAAATGGAACCCTAGGAACAATGAGTGTTTTTACAATTGTACAGAAGAAAGGAGCAGCTAAAGGAGACTGAGAGTCAGTGAGACTCAGTGCTATCCTAGAAGAGAATAAGTGTTTCAGAAGCACAGAAAAGAGGGAATGGCCACCTTTGTCAAGCACAGCAGACAGATTGGGTAAAATGAGAGCTAAAATTACCCAAAATACTTTGTAATGGGAGGTCACTGCTGACCTGAGCCATTTACAGTGGCTTTTGTGGAGGTATAAATCACATTGTAGTATAAAAAGTCAAGAATGGTAGGTGAGAATTAGATAAAATATAAACTACTGTCTCAAAAACTTGATGGTGATGTAAAGACTATATATAATCATAGTTATAAGAGATTTCATAGTGGAATGAAATTATGGATTAGCAAAGTCTCTGAGGATGGAGAGTTTGAAGATAAAGGAAGAAAAGAGGATATTTAGTGATGAAAATAGGCTAGCAAGTCTGAAGACCCAATGCTTTAACTTAAAATGACAAAAGTTAGAGTATATTTTGATTCAATATTACAGCTATATGTTTTAAATAATTTAAAATATTTTTAAAGATTACTTTTCATTTACGCTTATTACAAAATATTGGCTATATTCCCCGTGTTGTATAATACATCCTTGAGCCTATCTTACATCCAATGGTTTGTATCTCCCACACCCACACCCCTATACTGCCCCTCCTCCTCTCTCCCCACTGATAACCACTAGTTTGTTCTCTATATCTGTGAATTCTCTATATCTTCTTTACTGTTATATTCACTAGTGTGTTGCATTTTTTAGGATTCTACGTATAAGTGATATCATCCAGTATTTGCCTTTCTCTGACTGATTTCACTTGGCATAATGTCCTCCAAGTCCATCCGTGTTGCTGCAAATGGCAAAATTTTGTTCCTTTTCACAGCTAAGTATTCCATTGTGTGTGTGTGTGTGTGTGTGTGTCTACAAATACATATACATCTTCGTTCATGGACACTTAGGTTCCTCCCATATCTTGGCAGCTATATGTGTTTAAAATTTTATATAGTTGAATTTAAGTACTCATATTGTACATTTAGTTTATAAACTGAGTATTCCCAATTCAAAGATATAAACCTCTGGATTTCAACTTGTCACCAGAGTCAGTGTGTCCAAAGCATTTGACAGATTCCATTAATGTGAACTTTGTTAATTTCAAATGCTATGGCCATGGCCTAGAATAAAATGTAGAAAGACATTTCACCAATAAACAAACAAACAAGTAAATAAACCATAGAAAGGCATACTATTCAGTTGGGTAAAATTATCTAAGTAGGTGCAGCCAGGAAACCCAATAGGCTACTAAATCTATGAGTGGAGAAACTATCTTCTTCATTTAAGTTATCTTCAGGACGTAACACAGTTCCTGGTACATACTAGACATAATACAGTGCATTTTACAGTGTAGGTGAGTTTTGGGAGCATCAGACTGGGGAGATTATTGAAGCCATTGAAAACTGATTTATTTTGTCATCCATTTGTGTAACTTAGCAGAGAACTGGACACACATTTACAGGTCTTGACCGCATAGTTGATTTCTAAAAGCAAACTGATACGGGAGAAAAGATAAATATCCTTTCATATTTGTCTTAACTCACCTGCTTCCTCTGCTTTCCTATATGTGTTTCCTACATTTTCTATAATCATAAATCTAACACCCCCTCATTTTCTCTGCCTAATTTTCTTCCTTCCTTCCTTAATAGTAAACTTTTAGCATTTATTTTGGCTATTTTTAACTGAAGGAAAATAACAGCCACCTAGATGGTATCTTTCTATTTTTTTTTTAACATCTTTATTGGAGTATAATTGTTTTACGATGGTGTGTTAGTTTCTGCTTTATAACTAAGTGAATCAGCCATACATATAAATATATCCCCATATCTCCTCCCTCTTGTGTCTCCCTCCCACCCTCCCTATCACACACCCGCTAGGTGGTCACAAAGTACCAAGCTGATCTCCCTGTGCTATGTGGCTGCTTCCCACTAGCTATCAATTTTACATTTGGTAGTGTATATATGTCCATGCCACTCTCTCACTGTGTCCCAGCTTACCCTTCCCCCTCCCCGTGTCCTCAAGTCCATTTCTATGTTTGTGTCTTTAATCCTATCCTGCCCCTAGGTTCTTCAGACCTTTTTTTTTTTTTCACATTCCATATATATATGTGTTAGCAAACGGTATTTGTTTTTCTCTTTCTGACTTAACTTCACTCTGTATGACAGTCTCTATGTCCATCCACCTCATTACAAATAACTTAATTTCGTTGCTTTTTATGGCTGAGTAATATTCCATTGTATATATGTGTCACATCTTCTTTATCCAGTCATTTGTTGATGGACACTTAGGTTGCTTCCATGTCCTGGCTATTGTAAATAGAGCTGCAATGAACATTGTGGTACATGACTCTTTTCGAATTACGGTTTTCTCGGGGTATATGCCCACCAGTGGGATTGCTGGCTCATATGGTAGTTCTATTTTTACCTTTTTTTTTTTTTTTTTTTTTTGCGGTATGCGGGCCTCTCACTGCTGTGGCCTCTCCCGCTGCGGAGCACAGCCTCCGGACGCGCAGGCCCAGCGGCCATGGCTCACGGGCCCAGCCGCTCCGCGGCATGTGGGATCCTCCCGGACCGGGGCACAAACCCGTGTCCCCTGCATCGGCAGGCGGACTCTCAACCACTGCGCCACCAGGGAAGCCCCCTATTTTTACCTTTTTAAGGAACCTCCATACTGTTCTCCATAGTGACTGTATCAATTTACATTCCCACCAACAGTGCAAGAGAGTTCCCTTTTCTCCACACCCTTTCCAGCATTTATTGTTTGTAGACTTTTTGATGATGGCCATTCTGACTGGTGTGAGGTGATACCTCATTGCAGTTTTCATGTGCATTTCTCTAATGATTACAGATGTTGAGCATCCTTTCATGTGTTTGTTGCTGATCTGTATATCTTTTTTTAATAACATTTTTATTGGAGTATAATTGCTTTACAATGGTGTGTTTGCTTCTGCTTTATAACAAAGTGAATCAGTTATTCATATACATATATCCCCATATCTCTTCGCTCTTGCATCTCTCTCCATCTCACACTCCCTATCCCACCGTCCTAGCTGGTCACAAAGCACTGAGCTGACCACCCTATGCTATGCAACTGCTTCCCACTAGCTATCTATTTTACATTTGGTAGTGTATATATGTCCATATATATATACTACCACTCTCTCACTTTGTCTCAGCTTACCCTTCCCACTCCCCGTGTCCTCAACTCCATTCTCTGGTACGTCTGCGTCTTTATTCCTGTCTTGCCCTAGTTCTCGATGATCTTTTTTTTTTTTTTTTTTTTTTTTTTTTAGATTCCATATATATGTGTTAAAATACGGTATTTGTTTTTCTCTTTCTGACTTACTTCACTCTGTATGAGAGACGCTATGGTCCATCCACCTCATTACAAATAACTCAATTTCGTTTCTTTCTATAGCTGAGTAATATTCCATTGTATATATGTGCCACATCTTTATCCATTCATCTGTCAATGGACACTTAAGTTGCTTCCATGTCCTGGCTATTGTAAATAGAGATGCAATGAACATTGTGGTACACGACTTTTTTTGAATTATGGTTTTCTCAGGGTATATGCCCAGTAGTGGGATTGCTGGGTCGTATGGTAGTTCTATTTGTAGTTTTTAAAGGAACCTCCATACTGTTCTACTTAGTGGCTGTATCAATTTAATTCCCACCAACAGTGTATGAGGGTTCCCTTGTCTCCACACCCTCTCCAGCATTTACTGTTTGTACATTTTTTAATGATGGCCATTCTGACCGGTGTGAGATGATATTGCATTGTAGTTTGATTTGCATTTCTCTAATGATTAATGATGTTGAGCATCCTTTCATGTGTTTGTTGGCAATCTGTATATCTTCTTTGGAGAAATGTCTATTTAGGTCTTCTGTCCATTTTTGGATTGGGTTGGGTTTTTTTTTATATTGAGCTGCATGAGTTGCTTGTAAATTTTGGAGATTAATCCTTTGTCAGTTGCTTCATTTGCAAATATTTTCTCCCATGCTGAGGGTCCTCTTCTCATGTTTTTTATGGTTTCCTTTGCTGTGCAAAAGTTTTAAGTTTCATTAGGTCCCATTTGTCTATTTTTGTTTTTATTTCCAATTCTCTAGGAGATGGGTCAGAAAGGATCTTGCTGTGATTTATGCAATACAGTGTTCTGCCTATGTTTTCCTCCAAGAGTTTTATAGTGTCTGGCCTTACGTTTAGGTCTTTAATCTATTTGGAGTTTATTTTTGTGTATGATGTTAGGGAGTGTTCTAATTTCATTCTTTTACATGTAGCTGTCCAATTTTCCCAGCACTATTTACTGAAGAGGCTGTCTTTTCTCCATTGCATATTCTTGCTTCCTTTATCAAAAATAAGGTGACAATAAGTGTGTGGGTTTATCCCTGGGCTTTCTATTCTATTCCATTGATCTATATTTCTGCTTTTGTGGTAGTACCATACTGTCTTGAAAACTGTAGCTTTGAAGTATAGTCTGAAGTCAGGGAGCCTGATTCCTCCAGCTCCGTTTTTCTTTCTCAAGATTGCTTTGGCTATTTGGGGTCTTTTGTGTTTCCATACAAATTGTGAAATTTTTTGTTCTAGTTCTGTGAAAAATGCCAGTGGTAGTTTGATAGGGATTGCATTAAATCCGCAGATTGCTTTTGGTAGTTTTCTCATTTTCACAATGTTGATTATTCCAATCCAAGAACATGGTATATCTCTCCATCTGTTTGTACCATCTTTAATTTCTTACATCAGTGTCTTATAGTTTTCTGCATACAGGTCTTTTGTCTATTAAGTTAGGTTTATTCCTAGGTATTTTATTCTTTTTGTTGCAATGGTAAATGGGAGTGTTTCCTTAAATTCTCTTTCAGATTTTTCATCATTAGTGTATAGGAATGCAAGAGATTTCTGTGCATTAATTTTGTATCCTGCTACTTTACCAGATTCACTGGTTAGTCCTAGTAGTTTTCCAGTTTCTTCTTTAGTATTCTCTATGTATAGTATCATCTCATCCGCAAACAGTGACAGCTTTACTTCTTCTTTTCATTTGGATTCCTTTTATTTCTTTACCTTCTCTGACTGCTGTGGCTATAACTTCCAAATCTATGTTGAATAACAGTGGTGAGAGTGGACAACCTTTTCTTGTTCCTGATTGTAGAGGAAATAGTTTCAGTTTTTCACCATTGAGAATGATGTTGGTTGTGGATTTGTCATATATGGCCTTTATTATGTTGAGGCAAGTTCCCTATATGCCTACTTTCTGGAGAGTTTTTATCATAAATGGGTGATCAGTTTTGTTGAAAACTTTTTCTGCATCTATTGAGATGGTCATATGGTTTTTCTCCTACAATTTGTTAATATGGTGTATCACATTGATTAATTTTTGTATATTGAAGAATCCTTGCATCCTGGGATAAATCCCACTTGATCATGGTGTATGATCCTTTTAATGTGCTATTGGATTCTGTTTGCTCGTGTGTGGCTGAGGATTTTTACATCTATGTTCATCAGTGATATTGGCCTGTAGTTTTCTTTCTTTGTGGCATCTTTGTCTGGTTTTGCTATCAGGGTGATGGTGGCCTTCTGCAATGGGTTTGGGAGTATTCCTCCTGTGCTATATTTTGGAAGAGTTTGAGAAGGATAGGCATTAGCTCTTCTCTAAATGTGTGATAAATTCACCTGTGAAGCCATCTGTTCCTGGGCTTTTGTTTGTTGGAAGATTTTTAATCACAGTCTCAGTTTCAGTGCTTGTGACTGGTCTGTTTCTATTTTCTATTTCTTCTTGGTTCAGTCTCAGAAGGTTGTGCTTTTCTAAGAATTTGTCCATTTCTTCCAGGTTGTCCATTTTATTGGCATAGAGTTGCTTTTAGTAATCTCTCATGATCCTTTGTATTTCTGCAGTGTCAGTTGTTACTTCTCCTTTTTTGTTTCTAATTCTATTGATTTGAGTCTTCTCCCTTTTTTTCTTGATCAGTCTGGCTGATGGTTTATCAATATTGTTTATCTTCTCAAAGAACCAACTTATAGTTTTATTGATCTTTGCTATTGTTTCCTTCATTTCTTTTTCATTTATTTATGATCTGATCTTTATGATTTCCTTCCTTCTGCTAACTTTGGGGTTTTTTTTTTTTTCTTCTTTCTTTAATTGCTTTAGGTGTAATTTCGGTTGTTTGTGATGTTTCTCGTTTCTTGAGGTAGGATTGTGTTGCTATAAACTTGCCTCTTAGAACTGCTTTTGCTGCATCCCATAGGTTTTGGGTCATCGTGTTTTCATTGTCATTTGTTTCTAGGTATTTTTCTACTTCCTCTTTGATTTCTTCAGTGATCTCTTTGTTATTTAGTAGTGTATTGTTTAGCCTCCACGTGTTTGTATTTTTTACAGATTTTTTTTCCTGTAATTGATATCTAGTCTTATAGTGTAGTGGTCAGAAAAACACTTGATAAGATTTCAATTTTCGTTAATTTATGAAGGCTTGTTTATGACCCAAGATATGATCTATCCCAGAGAGTGTTCCATGAGCACTTGAGAAGAAAGTGTATTCTGTTTTTTTTTGGATGGAATGTCCTATAAATATCAATTAAATCCATCTCGTTTAATGTGTCATTTAAAGCTTGTGTTTCCTTATTTATTTTCATTTTGAATGATCTGTCCATTGGTGAAAGTGGGGTGTTAAAGTCCCCTACTATGATTGTGTTACTGTCGATTTCCCCTTTTATGGCTGTTAGCATTTGCCTTATGTATTGAGGTGCTCCTATGTTGGATGCATAAATATTTACAATTGCTATATCTTCTTCTTGGGTTGATCCCTTGATCATTATGTAGTTTCCTTCTTTGTCTGTTATGATAGTCTTTATTTTAAAGTCTATTTTGTCTGATATGAGAATCCAGCTTCCTTTCGATTTCCATTTGCATAGAATTTCTTTTTCCATACCCTTACTTTCAGTGGGCATGTGTCCCTAGGTCTGAAGTGGGACTCTTGTAGACAGCAAATTTACAGTTCTTGTTTTTGGATCCATTCAGCCAGTCTATGTCTTTTGGTTGGAGCATTTAATCCATTTACATTTAAGGTAATTATCAATATGTATGTTCCTATTACCATTTTCTTAATTGATTTTGGGTTCTTATTGTGTTTCCTGCCTAGAGAAGTTCCTTTAGCATTTGTTGTAAAGCTGGTTTTGTGGTGCTTAATTCTCTTAGCTTTTTCTTTTCTATAAAGGTTTTAATTTCTCCATGGAATCTGAATGAGATCCTTGCTGGGTAGGGTAATCTTAGTTGTAGCTTTCTCCCTTTCATCACTTTCAGTACGTCGTTCCACTCCCTTTTGGCTTGCAGAGTTTCTGCTGAAAGTTCAGCTGTTAACCTTATGGGGATTCCCTTGTATGTTATTTGTTGCTTTTCCCTTGCTGCTTTTAATATTTTTTCTTTGTATTTAATTTTTGATAGTTTGATTTATATGTGTCTTGCTGTGTTTCTCCTTGGATTTATCCTGCATGGGACTCTCTGCGCTTCCTGGACTTGATTATTTCCTTTCCCATAAAAGGGAAGTTTTCAACTATAATCTCTTCAAATATTTTTTCAGTCCCTTTTTTTTCTCTTCTTCTGGGACCCCTATAATTCAAATGTTGGTGTGTTTAATGTTGTTCCAGAGGTCTCTGAGACTGTCCTCAATTCTTTTCATTCTTTTTTCTTTATTGTGCTCTGCAGTAGTTATTTCCACTGTTTTATCCTCCAGGTCATTTATCCATTCTTCTGCCCTAGTTATTCTGTTATTGATTCCTTCTAGAGAATTTTCAGTTTCATTTATTGTGTTGTTCATCACTGTCCGTTTGCTCTTTCGCTCTTCTAGGTCCTTGTTAAACATTTCTTGTATTTTCTCCATTCTATTTCCAATATTTTGGATCATCTTTACTATCATTACTCTGAATTATTTTTCAGGTAGACTGCCTATTTCCTCTTCATTTGATTGGTCTGGTGGGGTTTGCCTTGCTCCTTCATCTGCTGTGTGTTTTTCTGTCTTCTCATTTGCTTACCTTACTGTGTTTGGGGTCTCCTTTTTGCAGGCTGCACATTTGTAGTTCCTGTTGTTTTTGGTGTCTGCTCCCAATGGCTAAGGTTGGTTCACTGTGTTGTGTAGTTTCCTGGTGGAGGGGACTGATGCCAGTGTTCAGGTGGATGAGACTGATCTTTTCTTTTTGGTGGGCAGGACCATGTCTGGTAGTGTGTTTTGGGGTGTCTGAGACCTTATTATGATTTTAGGCAGCCTCTCTGCTAATCAGTGGGGTTGTGTTCCTGTCTTGCTAGTTGTTTGGCATAGGGTGTCTAGCACTGTAGCTTGCTAGTCACTGAGTGGAGCTGGGTCTTAGCATTGAGATGGAGATCTCTGGGAAAGCTTTCACTGTTCGATATTACATGAAGCCAGGAGGTTTCTTGTGGACCACTGTCCTGAACTTGGCCCTCCCACCTCAGAGGCACAGGCTTGACACCTGACCAGAGTACCAAAACCCTGTCAGCCACATGGCTTAGAAGAAAAGGGAAAAAAAGAAAGAAAGAAAGAAAGAAAATAATTAAAATAAAAAATTATTAGAAATAAAAAAAAATTTTAAGTAATTGAAGAAAGAAGAGAGCAACCAAACCAAAAAACAAATCCACCAATGATAACATGCACTAAAAACTATACTAAAACAATACAAAACAAAAAAATCAGACAGACAGAACCCTAGGACAAATGGTAAAAGCAAAGCTATACAGACAAATTCACACAAAGAAGCATACACATACACAATCAAAAAAAGAGAAAAAGAAGGAAAAAATATATATATATATTGAAAAAAAATGAAGAGAGCAACCAAATCAGTAGACAAATCTACCTATCATAATAAACTCTAAATACTAAAGTAAGATAAACATTAAACCAGAAACAAATTAGATGCAGAAAGCAAACCCCAAGTCTATATTTGCTCCTAAAATCCACTGCCTCAATTTTGGGGTGATTCATAGTCTATTCAGGTATTCTAGATGCAAGGTACATAAAGTTGATTGTGGAGATTTAAGCCGTTGCTCCTGAGGCTGGTGGGAGAGATTTCCCTTTCTCTTCTTTTTCGCACAGCTCCCTGGGTTCAGGTTTGGATTTGGCCCCGCCTCTGTGTGTAGGTCACCTGAGGGCGTCTCTTCCCCACCCAGAGAGGATGGGGTTAAAGGAGCAGCTGATTCAGGGGCTCTGGCTCACTCAGGCCAGAGGGACGGAGTGGTACGGAATGCAGGGCGAGCCTGTAGCGGCAGAGGCCCACATGACATTGCAACAGCCTGAGGCATACCCTGTGTTCTTCTAGGGAAGTTGTCCCTGGATCATGGGACCCTGGCAGTGCTGGGCTGCACAGGCTCCCAGGAGGGGAGGTGTGGATAGTGACCTGTGCTTGCACACAGGCTTCTTGGTGGTTGCAGCAGCAGCCTTAGCATTTCATGTCCATCTCTGGTGTCCATGCTGACAGCCATGGCTCGTGCCTATCTCTGCAGCTCATTTAGACGGTACTCTGAATCCCCTCTCCTCATGCACCCCAAAACCATGGTCTCTTGCCTCTTAGGCAGTTCCAGACTTTTTCCCGGACTCCCTCCTGGCTAGCTGTGGCGCACTACCCCCTTCAGGCTGTGCTCACGCAGCCAACCCCAGTTGGAGCCTCAGCTCCCAGCCACAACCCACCCTGGAGGGTGAGCAGACAAGTCCCTCAGACTGGTGAGTGCTGGTCGGCACTGATCCTCTGTGCAGGAATCTCTCCACTGTGCCCTCCGCACCCTTGTTGCTGTGCTCTCCTCTGTGGCTCCGAAGCTTTCCCCACCACCACCCCACCACCCATCTCCGCCAGTGAAGGGACTTCCTAGTGTGTGGAAACTTTTCCCCTTTCACAGCTCCTTCCCTGAGGTGTAGGTCCTCTCCCTATTCTTTTGTCTCTATTTTTTCTTTTTTCTTCTGCCCTACCCAGGTACGTGGGGAGTTTCTTGCCTTTTGGGAAGTCTGAGGTCTTCTGCCAGAGTTCAGTAGGTGTTCTGTAGGAGTTGTTCCACATGTAGATGTATTTCTGATATATTTGTGGGGAGGAAGATGATCTCCACATCTTACTCCTCCACCATCTTGAAGGTCTCCCCTCTTTCTATTATATTATCTAAAGAACCACCAGTGTCATCTTTCCAAATTGTAATTGATGTCCTGCTCTAAAA
The DNA here is from genome assembly GCF_011762595.2 of Tursiops truncatus. Taxonomy (NCBI): domain Eukaryota; kingdom Metazoa; phylum Chordata; class Mammalia; order Artiodactyla; family Delphinidae; genus Tursiops; species Tursiops truncatus. The sequence goes on from NC_047036.1 coordinate 137,526,531, forward strand.
ATATAATGGGTCCACATTGCTCTCAGGAGCAAGTCCAAAGTCCTATAATTTTTTTAAGTCCATGCTTAATCTGCCTTTACCTAACTCCCCATTATTATCTCATGTCCCTTTCTCTCTCCCTAACCATGTTGTTCTACTGTTGTTACCTCTTCTCAACTAGAGTCTATGTACTAGCAGTGACAGAAATGCTTTTTCTAATACATTTCCCCTCTTGCAACTAGCTGGTGCTGGCTACACAAATCACAGTTATCTTCCTAGTTCTACATGTTCATGACAGGCCGTGTTCTTTGTAACGAATATCATATAGTTGTTAATAAACTTTTTTTTCCTTGTGGTATATTCTTCTTCCTCTACAGGATATACATTCCACAAGGTCATGGATTTATCCATTTGCTTATCTCTATGTTCCCATTGTCCCTGAACATAATAAACACAATAAATATTTATTGGAAAAATAAATGAAATGATGGTTTTTGAGGAAAAAATATGCTATAAGCCACTCATAATTAGTACAATTTTAAGTGATTTTCAAGGATGAGTATCTGGGGTCATAGTGCAGAGAAAAAAAATCCAATTCTTTTTCAGTCTCCCACACATGCAAGTCTGATGGTCAATATTGTGGTAAGAAAGTTAGGAAAATGAAATTTTGATTAAATGAAGTTCTCAATGTTCTCAAGTTAATGATCTTTTAAGGTTCAATGTTAAGTAAAGAACCAATTTTAACTTAACAGTATTGGCATCCATCTCCACTAAATGTAACACAATCACAGGTTTTGTCCATTATATTATATAGGATTATATAACCTCATATAAATTTCCAGAATTAAATATTTGCAACTTCAGAATTTTAATACTGAACAATAATAATTTTTTTTCTTGGTTGACCTTTTATTTTTTTATTTTTATTTTTAATTAAAGTATACTTTATTTACAATGTTGTGTTAGTTTCAGGTATACAGCAAAGTAATTCAGATATACATATATTCTTCTTCAGATTCTTTTCCCTTATAGGTAATTACAAAATATTGAGTATAGTTCTCTGTGCTATATAGTAGGTCCTGGGTGGTTATCTAAAATTATTCCATTTTTGATGACTAAAAGTTTTAATCAGACTCTGGACCCTCAATCTGGATGTCAGAAATTGCAAACCATGTTATACTAAACGAAATCACGAAAATAAAATAATTGAATGTTACTTTCAACAATGAGATTGGGACCACCCCAAAGGATTTTTTTTTAGTAAATTTCAATGAACCAGAAATTGACTATTTCTGAAGATCCCATTCCCCCAATACTTTTTGTTGTGGTTATGGCAAAATATATAAAATAAAATTTACCATTTTATCCCCAAATTTTAAGGTTAAATAAAGATGTAATGTACATGGTAGAGACTACTTCGCTGTTCTCCAAATCTGTTTCTTCTATTTCTTGTACTTAGTGCTATCATTTATTTCCCAGCTGTGCTATTAGTTTAGTGTGGCCATATGGCTGGATGGTAGCCCATGGAATACAGGGTGTGAGTGGAAGCTAACATGCTTCTCTTCCACACTTTCTCTATAAAATACTTCCATCCAGAGTTCCTCCATGCTTTTTCCTCATCTAGTGGTTCAATGAAAGGACTAAAAGGCCACAGAGCATTGTAAACTCACAAGAGGAAAGGATGCTGGTTTCCTGAATGATCTTGGAAAGTGAACTGACACAATGGAGCATTTAACGCCATCATTTAATGTGGAGTGGAATTTGGAAGTTTGATGGTCACAGATACAGAACCTGGTATTACCCTAACAAATACTATGTGCTCTCCATAGCAGATGCAAATATTGACTGATAGGTTTTCCAAGTACTAAACTAGCAAAATATACGATGGGTGCTTTTTCTTTTGTTTGTTTGTTTTCCTCTTAATTGACCAGCTTCCGGAAGTTGATGGTAGCAGTTGAAGAGACAAATAAAATAACCCTATATAACTAATAGCAGGAAGAAAGGCTACGATGAGCAGTACATCTTTTTGGGGGTGGCACAATTCTCTATGGAATGCTTGAGGCAGACCTGAGTTCACATCAGAATGTAATGTTGCCACGGCAACAGGGTGGTAGCATTTATTTCTGTTGAAAATATCTGAAGCACATGCAGCACCTTTTCCAAATTGAATGCTCTATTTTGAAGTTATCTGCCCAGATTCCATACCCTAAACTGCTACAATTCCCTGCTGAGCTCCACTCCTTACTATAAAGGGCAAAAAGCCTCAGCACACATTTGCCATGTCACTGTTCACTCCCTTTTCAGCTCATTAGGAAGACTAGATGGGAATACAGAAGGATATCTGTGACTGGGGAGAACGTGAACCATAAAGGTGATAAGGTATAAACTGCTCCCTGTGAGGGGAAGGGAGGAAGTTACTGACTTCCTTCTGAATCACTATATTTGGATGTACCTGATAGTGAGCTCTGCTAGGGTAACTTCATAGAAAATATAGCTCACTTTCTCTTCTTAAAGAGTTAAAACAATACTCTTAGGAAGATCTGGGGGATGGGGAGATCTCCAGGTTAATGAAGCTCACCTAGAATGATTCTTTTGTAAAGCAGCCAATATTACCAGAGAAATCACTCCCTTGCTTAAAATACTTCAGTGGCTCCCCATTAACATAAATGTTTAAATTCTAAAGAGGCTACAAATGCCTTACTCACTGCTACATACTCATCTCAGGATAACCTCCCCATCTCTGCCTTTACTTCAGCTTTATTTCTTTCATTTTTCCAAAAGGTCATGCTTACTTGCACCTCATAACATTTCCATTTGCTGTTTGTACTGCATGGAATGTTCTCTGTGGACCACAGTTTGCAGTTAGTTAATTACATCTCATCCGTTAGAACAGCACTGAGACAGTGCTACCCTCAGGCTTTCCTTGCCTCCTCAACTAGGCTGAGGATCTCTTTCACATGTCTATTGTGGGTTGCATTATTTGTTTAAAATATTCTCGGTGGGACCCTTCTCTGGTGTTGCTTTTTATAGCAGGAGTGTATTTCCTTTCCCACTGATGCATGATTTTACGATGAGGCTTGCTTTATACAATGAAATGAGAGTGAAAGTGCTGATGGCATGTTCATGAAGCGGCTTCAAGGCTGATATAGCTAAGATAAGAGATGATCTTTTCTCTTGGATTCCAGAAAAATAGGACATGGAGCAGAGTTGCAGCTGACCCACAAGGGACATTAATATGAGTAATAAATAAGTAATTAAACCTTTATGGTTGTAGGTCACAGAGACTTGAGATATGTTATTTGAATATAATGTAATGAAAGCTGAGTAGTTCACTGTCATAGTTTACTTTTTTTTTTTTATAAATAAGAGGAAGTAGAGCATGGTAGTATTAGACAGGCTCTAAATTCAAACTCCTATATTCGATGTCCATTCTGCCACTTGGTATTTTGTGTTCTAAGATATCACATTATTTAATGTCTTTGGCTTCTGTTACTTTACTTGTGAAATGGAGATAATACTAGTATATATCTCATAAGGTGGTGGTCAGGATTAAATGAGTTAATATTAACATTAAATGTAATTAAGTATTACACCAATGTCTGGCACAGAACAAGCCCTCAGTGTTAATTATTAGTATTCATAGGACTTAGCAAATTTTTCAGTCACAAGTTTTCTATGATTATTTGATTAAGGTCTATTTGATTAAGGTTTCCCTTATTAGACTGTTAGAATCCTGAGAGCAGAAACCTCACCAACTTGATTCACCTTTGTATCACCAGTGACTAGCATAATCCTGACACATAATGAGCAACTGACAAATATTTGTTCCTACAATGAATTTTTAAAAATGAATGAATAAAATAATAGCCCAAAGCTAACATCAGTCATTGTATTGAAATGAATAAAGAATAAATACTATTAATATTTAAAATTACTTGTAAGAGGAGTAATATTTCAAGCAATGCTAGTTTTGTCCACTGAAATTATATAAAATCTAGACTGATGGAAAATCCAGACTTTCTGGTTAAAATCTGCAGGGTAAAATTTCCTGTGGTAGATGGCACTGCTGGTCTGGTGACAGCAGCATTGCTATTCCAAAGGGCACAATTGTGTGAAATATGGGATGGTGATCATTTGTTAAGATGTTTCTCAAAAAAATACTTCAATAATGACATATCTAATTATTGAATTTTATGATGAATAAAACCAGTCCTAATATCTATATAATGCTTGTTCTCAAATTCTCCCATTGCCATGTTCTGCCTATCTTAAAGGACATTTCCTGGTACCCCACGTTGGCCATCATTTTTCATATCGTCTGATGTGACAGCAACTTCATGCCCATCCCTCTCTGATAGCACCACCATCTCCCCATTTCCGCTAACCCTCAGCCCCTGGCAACTATTCTACTCTCTGTTTCTGTGAGTTTGGCTTTTTTAGATTCCACATGTGAGATCATACAGTATTTGTCTTTCAATGACTTATTTCACTTAGTATAATGCCCTCAAGCTCTATCCATGTTGTCACAAATGGCAGGATTTCCTTCTCTTTAATGGCTGAATGGGCCTTCCCTGGTGGCGCAGTGGTTGAGAGTCCACCTGCCGATGCAGGGGACACGGGTTCGTGCCCCGGTCCGGGAAGATCCCACATGCCGCGGAGCGGCTGGGCCCGTGAGCCATGGCCGCTGAGCCTGCACGTCCGGAGCCTGTGCTCCGCAACGGGAGAAGCCACAAGAGTGAGTGGCCCGCATACCGCAAAAAAAAAAAAAAAAAAAAAAAAAGTAATGGCTGAATATAATGGAGTATATATATCACATCTTCTTTATCCATTCATATGTAGACAGTCACTTAGGTTGTTTCCATATCTGGTCTATTGTTAATAATTCTGCAATGCACATGAGAATGAAATGAAATCCTGATTTCATTCCCTTTGAATATATATACAGAAGCAGGATTGCTGGCTCACATGGCAGTTCTATTTTTAATTTTTTGAGGAAACTTCATACTGTTTTCCACAGTGGCTGCACCAATTTACATTCCTACCAACTGGGCCCTTTTTCTCCATATCCTTACCAACACTTATTTTTTAACTTTCTGATAACAAACAGGTGTGAGGTGATATCTCATTGTGGTTTTGATTTCTATTTCCCTGATGGATTAGTGATATTGAGCATCTTTTCATATACCTATTGGCCATTTGTATGTCTTCTTTGGAAAAATGTCTTTTCAGGTCCTCTGCCCATTTTTAGTTCGATTGTTTGATTTGTTGCTATTGAGTTGTATGTGTTCCTTACATATTTGGGGTATTAACCTGTTATTAGATAGGCAGTTTGCCAATATTTTCTCCCATTCTGTATGTTGCCTTTATATTGTATTGATTGTTCCTTTTACTTTTTAGTTTGCAGAACTAAAAACTGCAGAAGCTTCTTAGTTTGATGTAGTCCCACTTATCGAGTTTTGCTTTTATTGCTTGTACTTTTTGTGTCATATCCAGAAATTGCTGCCAAGACCAATGTCAAGGAATATTTTTCCCCTGTTTTCTTCAAAGAGTTTTACAGTTTCAAATCCTATGTTTGTCTTTAATTCATTTTGAGATAATTTTTGTGAGTGGTGCAAGATAGGAGTCCAATTTATTTTTTGCAGGTGGTAGTCCAGTTTTTCCAACAACATTTATTGAACAGACTATCATTTCTCCATTAAGTATTCTTGACTTCTTTGTCAAATATCAGTTGAAGTGTTCATTTCTAGGCTCTCTATTCTGTTCAATTGCTTCATTGTGTATTTTTTTTGCCAGTACCATACTGTTTTAATTACTATAGCTTTGTAATAAGTTTGAAATCAGGAAATATGATGCTTCCAGCTTTGTTCTTCTTTCTTAGGATTGCTTTGGCTAGTAGAGGCCTTCTGTGCTTCCACACAAATTTTAGAATATTTTTCTATTTCTGTGAAAAATGCCCAGACTTGTGGTTGCCAAGGAGGGGAAGGAGAGGGATGGTTCACAAATTTGGGGTTGGTAGATGCAAACTATTACATTTAGAAGGGATAAACAACAAAGTTCTACTGTATAGCACAGGGAATTATATTCAATCTCCTGGGATAAATCGTAATGGAAAAGAATATTAAAAAAAGAATGTCTATATGTCTATGACTGAGTCATTTTGCTATACAGCAGAGATTGGCACAACATTGTAAATCAACTATATTTCAATTAAAAAAAATATCCAAGAGAAATCTAAATGACTGAATAAAATTTATTCAAATTATTAAAGACTATATTCATCAGATAATAGATGAGATTCATGTGATGGTAAATGTTTTTCCTTGAGTAAAGAGCAGAGACAGTTTACAACAATGAATAGAAATACTTGATTTAAACAAAGTTTAGAGGTGTAATAAGCTTCGGAGTCTAAATTTCTTGCCCTGTTATCTCTATAAATATAGATCTGATTTCCTTAGAAAAATTGAGTGCTTGTTTTCCTGTATCCTATTTTCCTGTATCCTATTTTTATCTCCCCAAAGAAAACTTTGATATCTCTGACATATAATGCAAGCTTCCAGTGCTCCTCTTTCTGTGAGATGCTGTCTCTTACGGACTTCATTCCATTAGTCCTGTGTGGATTGTGGGCATATTTAATCTGGGCAGGATACCAAAGGGACAAAAGCACATTCCTGAGCTTTTACATAAAACCCTTCATTTGTCTAGCCCTGGCACCAAAGGGTGAAATATCAATTATTATAAACGTATTTGGGGCACTTACAGGCATTACTCATTCTTCGATGTGGAATGGGAATTTGTGTTTCCAGGAGAAGAGAGGGAGTTGGCAGGTGCAATGAGAAGCACTGCAGTAAAAATTTCCCTACAAAGAGAGATGCTGTGTGTAGAGAGTGTGCGTGCAAGATCTCCTGCATTGCTTAATCCATTTCTCTTGGGTAGAGAAGCCAGTTTACATTTTCCAGTGAACCATATCCACTGATGATTGCTTTGATTTCACTGAACAGGAGGCTTAACAAACAGCCAACGGATTTACATTTTAGAGGAAAGCATGGCATAACCTTCAGCAGAAAACCTCCTTCAGAAAGAATCAATGTGCTTAGACTGCCAAATGCATTTTAAGTGTTGCAACAGATTAAGAAAACAGGACATATGTGTGCCATGTTCACCAGGCGGAGTGTCCTCTGAATAACCCCCTTGGGAACAAGTCCACACAATAGCACTCACATGTTTCCTGATCTTAGCAACATCTGCATCTCTCTAGTTGGTGCTATAGACGTTGGAAAGAAACTATTTGATGGTAAGATTGTTTAACTCCATTTTAGGGATTTGTACCTTTAAGAGCTGTTCCTTTTTTTTAAAATATATTTATTTATTTATTTATTTATTTATGGCTGCATTGAGTCTTTGTTGCTGTGCGTGGGCTTTCTCTAGTTGCAGCAAGCAGGGGCTACTCTTCATTGCGGTGCTCGGGCTTCTCATTGCAGTGCCTTCTCTTGTTGCAGAGCACGGGCTCTAGGCATGCAGGCTTCAGTAGCTGTGGCTCACGGGTTCTAGAGCACAGGCTCAGTAGTTGTGGTGCAAGGGCTTAGTTGCTCCATGGCATGTGGGATCTTCCCCAACCAGGGATTGAACCCATGTCCCCTGCACTGGCAGGTGGATTCTTAACCACTGCGCCACAAGTGAAGTCCCAAGAGCTGCTCCTTTTTAATTCATACATTTTGCTCTTTGTTGAGGGCAAAAGCAAGATATGCTGTTTTAAATGATATGTGTGGATAGTATGACATTTATTTAAAATACCATTTTCCCTTGTAAAATTTGAATTGCAAACAATTACAATTTTAACTGCTTTACTGAGGTATGAGTAACAAATAAAAAGCTGTAAATATTTAATTTATACAACTTGATGTTTGGAGATTGGTATACACTCTTGAAACCAATGTATCCATCACTTACAAAAGTTTCCTCTTGCCCCCCTTGTGTTTTTTGCTTGTTTGTTTATATGTTTTCCCTTTTTGTGATCACAGCACTTACTATAAGATCTAGCCTCGGGGGCTTCCCTGGTGGCACAGTGGTTGAGAGTCTGCCTGCTAATGTAGGGGACACGGGTTCAAGCCCTGATCTGGGAGGATCCCACATGCCATGGAGTGACTAGGCCCGTGAGCCACAACTACTGAGCCTGTGCGTCTGGAGCCTGTGCTCCGCAAAAAGAGAGGCCGCGATAATGAGAGGCCCGCGCACCGCGATGAAGAGTGGCCTCCGCTTGCCACAACTAGAGAAAGCCCTCGCACAGAAACAAAGACCCAGCACAACAAAAGTAAATTAATAAATTAATAAACTCCTACCCCCAACATCTTCTGTTAAAAAAAAAAAAAAAAAAAAGATCTAGCCTCTTCTTGAATCTGTTGGGCCCTGATTGTCTTCAGCTAGAAATAACTCACTTACCAAAGTGGCACATTCTGGGGCAGCCTCCCCTGAACCCCATCACATCATAATGGTAGGCTTTATTTTTCAAGCAGGGATACTGCCTTTGGGGAAGTTTCAGGAAAAAATATGGGATCAAATATGATTTCTGTGGCTGGTTTCTATGTGGGTTAATATAAAGACACATTATTTTATGCAGTATAGACGGAAGGAAGGAAGATTGAAGCAAAATACTTGTTGGTCCTTGATTTAAAAGCTTTCTCTCAAACAGGTTCTGTGAGCTTTATCCTAGCTCTATTTCATTAGTGGTTATAATTAGAAAGTAACTGTTCTCTGTTCCTGTGGTATTCTGATATAAAATTTGGGGAGAGACATGTGCTTTATTGATTTTGTATTAGTTCAATGTATGAGACTTTTAAGAGAAAGGTTTTTTCCTTATTTGTAAATAATCTTTAAAATTATTTTTAAAGTCACTTATTGCTCACAAGCCAGCCTAGCACCTTCAACCTGTGCGGCACCGTGCGTTAGAACTTGGCTCCTGCTGTTCCGTTTGTCCAGAATACGTCTTCAAACCAGTTCAGGTCTTTCTCCCTTTCTTCACAATGTTGTTCAGATATCATCTGCTCAGTGAGGTCTTCCATGGTCACTCTATTCAAAGTGTCACCTCCATATCGATATTTCCTGTTCCCCTTCCTTGCTTTACTTTTCTCTCCAGAACTTAACACCTTATAGGAAAGTATATAATTTTTACGTTGTTTACGTGATCTCCATCCACAAGGATGAAAGCTCCATGTGGGCAGAGGTTTTCAGCTGCTTTTTTACTAATACTAATCAGAACTTAGAACACTGTCTTACATCTAATATACACATATTTGTATATATACAAATATAGCATTAAGTAAAAGTTATTAATACAAGAAACTTTGAACAATATATAAATATAACTACATATATCTTAGATTCATTTTAGTAAACTACATGTAATCAGGGACTCTAATAGAAGCAATAATCAAGGATACTTGTCTAAATACTTATAATACTATGATTCCATATTTAGGGAATTATTTAAAAATTAAGAAGGCTGCATTAATTTTAAAAGGAATAATTTATCATGGATTTAGGCATCAGTTCCTGAAATCTTTCAAAATTTGTTTTGCAAGGTATATTTTAGCCTAAAGGATATTATTGCTTTCAAAATATTTTCCCAGTAACAAAAGAGGAACTTTTTTCCTTACATTTTAAAAGGGTCCATAAGAAATTATAATAGAGTTTTACCTAATTTCAATCATTAACTGAAAACTACTAAAACAAGAAAGACCAAAAGCAAAACAAAACAAAAGTTACATCCTGAGAAAATAACAACATTGCAATCTCACATACTATGGACTTTTTTTTCTCTTAGCACAGTCTCTCCCACCTGTGTTTATCTGCCTGCATTTACTGGTGGTGGGTCCAGCTTCATAAGATCTGTTTTCAAAGAGACATTAGCAATCAAACCTGATGTATGAGTTTGTTTTCCATGTTAAGCCTGACTAGGAATTAATTGCCAAATAAAGGATTACATATTAATTCATCCTGTATTTATTCATTCAGTATGCATGTATGTGTGTGTGTATTTAGCAAAAGCCCACTATGTACAAAACATTAGGCTTTGTGCTACCTGCAAGAAGAACAAAACACAATCTTGGTCTTCAAGCAACTTACATGCTATGGGAGATAACAACTTGAAAATCCAAGCTGTGTGTGACGATACCCTGACGACTCCCCTGGGAGCCTTCGTAGTATTGCTCCCTCCGTGGGGATCCCTAGGACTGTGAAGTGCACAAGTGGTCATAAGGTCTGAAAGTGTAGGATGTGATGGAAACAATTTTATCGAATAAGGCAGGAGAGCATAAGTGCTCTTCAGGAGGTGTAATCATTGTGTCATGGGAGTAGTTAATTCTGCCTCAAAGACTGGAGGGTGGGAAGGGGGTGGCAGGAGCTGCAAATGGTATAATGTGATTTCTTCCAAAGTCAGGAAGATTACTTGACTTAAGTAGACTGTTACGAGTAACTGGACATAAGAAATAGAAAACATTTTACAGATCACTTCTAGTTCAATATCTTTGTTTTATTGGTCAGGAAACTGAAGCTCAGAGAGAGGAAGTGACAGGCCCAAAGTTACAGAGCTAGTTAAATGCGGTATGGAATTCTAATCGCATTTATTAGCTGTTACTTACTATTAGATATTATTTTCAATTTAGAATTTTCCTTTACTTTTTTCAATGAAACTCATCTTTCTCTCAATCTCTTGATTATTGAAGTGGTCTTGGATCAAATATTAAGGGAATTGTAAGGTGATATAGTATGGAAGACTTTTGGGATAAGATCATGTGTTAAAAATCTACTTCAGGGAAGAAAACAATTAAAAAACAACTTTGTACAGTTTTCCTTAACTAAATGCACTTAAACTTAAGATTCTATATTTTTTAGTTTCTTCTCATGCTTTAAAAAAACTGTGACCATAGCAGAAATACTATGTCACAGCAATACTGAAGTGGATTTATATGTTATTTGTGAAAAACTCTTTCTAACAAAACTAGGAATTTCTTTAAATCCTTTAAGTCTACTGCAACTAAAAGAATTAGAGCTGGAAAAGTTTCCTCAGCAGAACATAAATTAGAAAGTGTATGGCCTCAGTGTGGGTTCCATTTCTGATTTCACTCCCACCTTCTTCCCGGCATGGTGGCTCTACTGGTAAAAACAATTTCATTTAAATACTCTTTACTTAAAATTGAAAAAATGCTTGTAAAATTAAACACAATTTAAATTATCTTTTAAATTTTTAAAAAAAGATCTGTTCTAAAGCCTTTACATAAATAGCCACTGAATCTTGAATTTACATTTACCTATATTTGTAAAAGTTGAGAGTGCTCATATTCTGTAAGCACAGGAATTTAAGGGTAATGGTACAGTGACCTTATATACCCTTTATATATATATATATATATAATATACACGTATATAAATATATATATGTGGCTAATATATAAATAATATATTTTAGCCACAATGTGATAAGCATACAAAAAAATGATGTTCTACAAAAAATTTCCCAATTTGTACGGAAACACAAAAGACCCCAAATAGCCAAATCAATCTTGAGTACGAAAAATGGAGCTGGAGGAATCAGGCTCCCTGACTTCAGACTATACTACAAAGCTACAGTAATCAAGACAGTGTGGTACTGGCACAAAAACAGAAAGATAGATCAATGGAACAGGATAGAAAGCCCAGAGATAGACCCACGCACATATGGTCACCTTATCTTTGATAAAGGAGGCAGGAATGTACAGTGGAGAAAGGACAGCCTCTTCAATAAGTGGTGCTGGGAAAACTGGACAGGTACATATAAAAGTATGAGATTAGATCACTCCCTACCACCATACACAAAAATAAGCTCAAAATGGATTAAAGACCTAAATGTAAGGCCAGAAACTATCAAACTCTTAGAGGAAAACATAGGCAGAACACTCTAAGACATAAATCACAGCAAGATACTTTTTGACCCACCTCCTACAGAAATGGAAATAAAAACAAAAATAAACAAATGGGACCTAATGAAACAAAAGCTTTTGCACAGCGAAGGAAACCATAAACAAGACCAAAAGACAACCTTCAGAATGGGAGAAAATATTTGCAAATGAAGCAACTGACAAAGGATTAATCTCCAAACTTTATAAGCAGCTCATGCAGCTCAATAACAAAAGAAACAAGCAACCCAATCCAAAAATGGGCAAAAGACCTAAATAGACATTTCTCCAAAGAAGATATACAGACTGCCAACAAACACACGAAAGAATGCTCAACATCATTAATTATTAGAGAAATGCAAATCAAAACTACAATGAGATATCATCTCACATCAGTCAGAATGGCCATCATCAAAAAATACTTAATGATTTGTATTTTCCTTGGCAATTAGTTAGAAATTAGTGATTAATCTGAATTGAAAACGCCATTTTAAAAGTATTAAATGGGACAGTTAACTAATCAAATAAATTTACATACTTGAAAAAATGTTATGAATTTGTAATATGAATGATAGTAACTAAATTTTTGAAAGACTCTAGTTCTGGTAAAATGTGCTTAAAATCTAGAGGCATTATGAAAATATTAATTAAATAAAACCTTTAAATTGCTGCCATCCTAAACATAAATCCATCCCATTTATGGAATATTGGATTAACTTTAGTGCCAGGTTAATACTGTTCACTAACTTGAATCTGGCTTTCTAAAAGTGTTCATTATTTTACAGCATTTAGGAAGAGGAAAAGAGGCTAATGTTTATGTGTGGGTATTTATTTTTCCATGGACAACAAAAGTTAAAGAGAATGAGAAGTAAAATATTAATGGTAGACATACTTGAACAATGAGATTATCGTCATATTTTTCTATGTTTTAAATTTCTAAATTTTTCACTATTTTTGGTTTAGTATGTATTGTACCTATCATTTGGAAAAACAACCACGACTTAAAAACAGACAAAACAACAACAAAACTAAAGCAGGTGATTTCTCATAAGATTCCTTGGTGGGGAAAGTGGTGGGGGGTGGTGGTAGGATGAATTGGGAGACTGGGATTGACATATATACACTAATATGTATAAAACAGATAACTAATAAGAACCTGCTGTATATAAAATACAGTACAAAAAAAAAAGATTCTTTGGTAGATTTTTTTTTACCTATAGGTAATATAGAACCAGATAGAAAAGGTCTGAGGATAACTTGTAAGAGAAAAACACCACAAAATAATTAAAAATCCATAAGTACTGAAACATTTGGTGAAGATGACAAATTTAGTGGCTTAACTGTACACTCAAAAAACGGCAGTGACCCGCCATGCCTTTGACTTTTATGGAATATGGATGTACCACATGATCTTACTCTAGAGTTCGCTGTCTCCACATTTTAATCTGGGCCAGCTAGAAAACATAGGCAAAAACTCAGCAGATGGCACTCCTATCCTTAGGTCTAGACTAAAACCAAATCTAAAGATGTTTGTTTCACACTTCAGGATAGAAATGGCACTTAAAAACATGTAAAGACTATTTATCATCATACTAACATGGATCAATGCAATCTGCATCAAAGGCTCAGCAAGTCATTTTGTGGATCTCAACAAACGGATTCTAAACTTTATATGGAGTGGCAAAAGACCCAGAATAGTCAACACAATACTGAAGGAGGAGAGCAAAGCTGGAGGACTGATACTACGTGACCTCAAGTTTTACTATACACCTGTAGTAGGCAGTTCAGATCAGGATGGTGGAGCTAAAGGAGCATGGCGCTCACTTTCCCCCATGAACACAACAAAAATGCATCTACAGGTGGAACGATCCTCACTGAAATCTAACTGGAATCTGTCAGAAGGGCTTCTGTACAACCAAGGCTGTAAGAAAGATACACACCTAATTGAGTAGGAAGGGAAGAAAGGCAATCGGGTCAGGACCTGTGCCCTTGGGAAGGGACACAGAGGAAAAAGGAGATAACAAGGGCGGACTCCCACCCTGGGTAGTGTACAGTTTGAGCCACAGACTGGGCACCCGGATCCTGGGGTCCCATGAGAGGGAGACTATCCCCGTTGGCTGGTGGACCACTGGACATAACAGAAGGGCTGTGGGAAGCCTGGACGCCACTCATGAGGTGCCTACATGCTAGCTTGCCCCCGAGGCAGGGTGGAGAGAGGTCTATTCTGAAGGCTACTGTATTTCCAGCAACTACTTCTCTGTGTATCCCAGTCTGAGCTGAGCAAACACTTCGGCCCCACTTACTCCACATCACAGAGCAGCACTATATCTGGGGTGGCTATGACAGGGGAAAAGGCTGGACCATGGAACACAGAGGTGACCCGGTCCTGAGATAGAGCCTGAGTGGGACAGTGGCCACGGTCGGTGCTTATTCAAGCAGTGTCTCAGAAGCAGCCCAGGTCTCTGACGGCGGCCGCACAACCACAGCTCCCCTCCTGAGACATGCTGAGAGTCCACGTGGGCCCTGTCCACACTGAAAAGCAGCTCTACAATGGGGCAGGGGCAGCAGAGGCTGGGGTGAGCGATCAGCTGTGCTGGACAAAGGGGACTTGCATCCAAGGATACATTTGAGAGAAAGCACCGGTGCCTGCACACTGAACCTCTGCCTGTGTCTGACACAAGCCGAGAACCTGCAGGGGCCCCAGTTACTTCAGCACTACCCTCTCTGGGGCAAAGGTCCCGGTGCTGGGAGAGGGAAAAACACACAGTTCAAGGGAACAGAGCCTGCTTGGGCTTCAGACCGCACCCTCATAGGGTGGTGATTGTCACTGAGCAGAGAGGAAGTCCCACCTCACACCTGGCTCCAGCTCTAACCCCTCCACCTCCAACGTCCCCTCCTACCAAGGTGATAGCTCTAGCACACCCTGAGGCAAGATATGACTTGCATCCACATCAAATCCAGCTCTCCCACCAAAGGCACTGGGCACACACGGTCTGTACAGAGACACTCCCACATAGGACACACATTCAAGACCACAGTAAGTAGCTGTTTCACTCAAATTGATAGATGCAGAGAAAGTTAAGCAAAATGAAAAGGCAGAGGAACTACTCTCAATTGAATAAGCATGAGAAAACTCCTGGAAAAAATAATGAAACAGAAATAAACAATTTACCAGATAAATAATTCAAAGCATTGGGAATTAAAATGTTAACTGAATTAGGGGAAATAAGTGATGTAATCAGTGAACACTTTAACAAGAAACTAGAAAATAAAAAAGACCCAATCAGAAATGAAGAATTCAATAGCTGAAATAAAAAACACACCAGAAGGAATGAATAGCAGACCAAATGATACACTCCGCTTGATTTCCAAAACAGCAATGTTGTAAAATGGTCTCAGTAACTGCACATTTTAATCCGGAAGCACTCCAGTATTGTTTCTGGATTGGTGCTTGCTGACATTCTGTCTGCCCCTAATTTTACTTTACACCTAGTGTAAAGAGAAACATGGCATTGCCACTTTGCTAAAATGCCATTTCTTAAGAAAGACAGAATTTTCTTGATCAGACTGTGGAAAACAGGCTCCACCCAAGTTATATCACTCCCGGAAATTGTAATATACATTTATAAACTGTAACTCCCACCGTTAATAATGTGGAGGTATTGTCTGTCTCAAGCACTGCTTAAACCCCAGTATTTAGAACAGTGCCTGAATGAATGAATGAACCTGTGCAAAACAGAATAAAGGAGGCTAAGAGAAACATATTTTTAAGGAATTTATCCAGAAACTCACAACTTATAAGTTGTACAACCAGAATTTTAACTACAGATTTCAGCCCAAACCCTGTGCGCCTTCCACTGCGCCAACTGTTTCCATCTTGCTTCCAGCAGTTAATGTCACCATGTCCGTGGAGAGCAGCATAATGTAGTAGTAGTTTGAGCCATATGGAATTTCCTTTCTGAGTTGAGTGCCATTTAATCTATAACATGAAGTATATAAAGGAGTCACTCTGCTAATAGGTAGGCGGCTATGTTATGCAGAAGAATCAGTAAGTTCAAGGGCCCATATGTCAGGGAAGAGTACAGATTATTCTAGAAACTGACAAAAGGCCAACATAGTTGGAATTTGAGTGACTGACAAGGAAAGTGTTTGAAATGAGACTAAAGGGTAGGCAAAGTCTAGATCCTACATGGTCCTGTAGGTTATATAAAGGAATTCAGATTTTATTCTAAGCACAGCAGGAAGCCACTGGTTTTAAGTTAAAGAGTGACATGATCTAATGTGAATTTCTGAACAGTCACTCTGGCTATTGCATGGAGAAAGAACTAAGAATGGGAAAAATCTACATACATACACCACACCTTCACACCCCACATGTCACCTGTGGAAGCGGGTAAAGGATGGGGAAAGAGAGTGTTTTGCATAGCATTAGGTACATGGTGACAGTGGAGTTTATGATAGCATTCCACGTCTCTGAACACCAGATATAGGTGTGTCTCCCTCGCTGTCCAAGCTGCCTGCCCTCTGCAGCAGTATGAGAAACCTCACGGGGAATGGGACCCTACCCTACAGATGGCAACTCTGATATGAATGGAACACTAAACTAGACATAATTTCATATGCAAAACATTCAGCGTGTAACATCTTACGTGTTTTCTATTGTTAAGATGCATTTTATTCCTGAATTCTATCCAATTGTTAACAACGGTTTTCTTTAATTTTTTTCTATGGCCGGGTAATTCTTACCTCTATTTTTTTTTTTTTTTTACCAGCTCTCTGTTTTCTTTTATTTTCTAGCATAAAATTCAGGCATTTAAAGTTGCTCATGGAAAAGGCAACCTTCCTACACGGTTGCTGGGAATGTAAATTGGTGCAGCCATTATGGAGAACAGTATGGAGGTTCCTTAAGAAACTAAAAATAGAGCTACCATATGACCCAACAACCCCACCCCTGAGCATATATCCAGAGAAAACTATAATTCAAAAAGATACATGCATCCCAATGTTCATAGCAGCACTATTCACAACAGCCGAGACATGGAGGCAACCTAAATGTCCATCAACAGATGAATGGATAAAGAAGATGTGGCACATATATACAATGGAATAATATTCAGCCATAAAAAGGAATGAAATATGCCATCTGCAGCTACATGGATGGACCTAGAGATTATCATACTAAGTGAAGTAATTCAGAGAAAGGCAAATACTATATGATATCACTTATATGTAGAATCTAGAATATGACACTAATGAACTTATCTACAAAACAGAAACAGACTCATAGATGAAGAGAATAGACTTGTGTTTGCCAAGGGGTGGAGTGGGCGGGGAAGGGACGGACTGGGAATTTGGGATTAGCAGATGCAAACTATTATATTTAGAATTGAGAAACAACAAGGTCCTACTGTGTAGCACAGGAAACTATATTCAATATCCTGTCATAAACCATAATGGAAAAGAATATGAACAATAATATATATATGTATAACTAAATCACTTTGCTGTACAGCAGAAATTAACACATTAAAAATCAACTATACTTCGGTAAAATAAATTTTCAAAAAAAGTTCCTCATGATCTGGTCCCTGTATCTTTCTCTGTTCTCACCTTTATAAGCAATTCCCGTTCATCCACCACACACATACAAACATGCATACACACACACTTTGTGCTGAAGCAGTAATGAATATAGTCATTGCATTCTATGATTTTTCCCATGCTTTCGGGATGTTTGCTTTTTGATTCGACAAACTTGTATTCAATCTTAAAAGCTCAGTTGCTGTCATATTCCCAGAAAGCCATCCCTGGTACTCCTTTAACTGGAGGCAGTTATACTTTTCTCTAAATTTTCTCTACACCTTATTTATGGATATATTAATGAATTCACTTATCAAATTGGTATTTATTTATTACCAGAATGAATTTCCTGTTAAGGGATTACTTTTCATTTGTTTTATGCTTCTTGTGTCTAGCAGCATTGGGCTTGAGGCAGTTTGGCCATTCAAGGAATATGTTCTAGATTGAATTCTACTTTTCATCTATACAGATATTCTGAATAACTACTATGCATGTGCAAATAAAGTAAATTCAGATCATGAAGTAAAAGTGGAAACCAGGATAATTATTATTAGTCATTTGTCCAGTCCCCCTTGCAAAAAAGTATTGCAACTTGACAAAAGGAAACACAACATAAATTCTTAGTGAGACTGCAAACATTCTTAGGCATTTTTTTTCTTTGTGGTGTTGAAAGTCTATATTTATGAAAGAGATAATGAAGAATAATGGATAAATTAAAAGTCCAAAACAAGCTTTACTGTTTAAAAGAACTGAACTTGGAAGAAATATGTCAATATACTGTGGCTACCACCTTTTTATGGTTTTGATTTAAAGCACTTTAAAAATAATGTTTCCACTGAAGGCCTCTACCACAATTTATAAAGGTTTCTGGTCTTTACTCTTTTGTTCAGAATGCTGCTGACCTTTGAAATTCAAGGAACTGGGAGGGAATCATTATTTATTATTTGAGGTGGCAGTGCATAACCAGGCTGATTTTCACTCTGACAAAAGAGATCAGAGCTTGTGAAGGTACAGGAAAAGTTAAAAAAACAACCAAACCAAACAAACAAACAAAAAACCTCATCCATCCATAATCCTGGTAATAATAATAGAATATAACATACTTTCTAGACTCAAGATCCCAGAAATTAAAAAAGAGAATACATTTGCCATAAAGAAGAGGTTTAGGTGGATATAGTTTTCTGTTGAATGTTATTTCTTCCTCAGATTTCCTCGCCTCCTTTCACAAGGCCACTGGAATGTCTAAAAATAATATAAATAAAAATAATGTTCTAATGAATTAATTACTTCAGAAAAAGCATCACAGACCTCACATGGTTATGTGAATTCCACTAGATTCTAGATATTTGTGGGTGGGATCTTTGTTTATATCTTGTTCCCCCTGCAGATCCTGTACCTAAAATAGTGGAACAAACACAGTGGAATCTCGGTATTTGTTGGACTAATGAATGATATATTGAATACCCAACTTAAATATAAATGGAGATAACTCTATTCTTTCCAATGGTCATGCAAATATATACATATATATGTATACATATATATTTTTAAAAGATTTTTTTGTTTTGTTTTTTAAATTTATTTTATTGAAGTATAGCTAATTTACAATGTTGTCTTAATTTATACTGTACAGCAAAGTGATTCAGTTATATATATATTTATACATTATTTTTCATATTCTTTTCCATTAAGGTTTATCACAGGATATTGAATAGAACTCCCTGTGCTATACAGTATGACCTTGTTGTTTATCCATGCTATATATTTATAATAGTTTGCATCTGCTAATTCCAAACTCCCAGTCCATCCCCCCCCCATCAGTTGAATGGTTCTTATCGCATCCCTGACATCTACTTTGTCACCAAATCTTGACTGTGTCTTCCCATTTCCATTGTTACCTTCTTCTTAACTCATCATCTCTCCACTGTAGGTCCACCAACTGAACATTTTCTTCCTACTGCTGAGAGAGTGTTTTTATTGAAAATAGCTCTGCTATTTCTCTTACCCAATCCTCTGATTGTTAAGTTTTGCCACATTTATTCTATCGCCCAATCTATATATAAATATATAGCCATTATCTTTCATCTTCTCCTAAACTTTTCAAGAGTAAGATGTACGCAGAATGTCCCCACTCCAAACAATACAGTATTTATGTTCCCCAAACAAGGATACTTTCTCGAATAAAAATCATATAACCCTCCCTCAATTTAAGTTCCTCAATCAGGAACCTAAAATTGGTACAAAATTCAAGCCCACATTCCCATTCAAATTTTGTCAGCCGCCACAATTATGACTCCTTTCCCATTCTGGTTCTCATTCTTATCCAAGACACCATAGTGCCTTAAACTGTCAGGTCTCTTCTGATACCTCCATCCTGAATCAGTTCCTCAGTATTTTCATGTCTTTTTGTCTTTCATGGGTTTAAAGGGGGCAGGTCTTAAACTCTATAGCATGACGCTCAACCTGGGTCCATCTGATGATTCTTCTTGTCCTGATGGAGGTCATGCATTTTTGGTAGGAATTCCACAGAAATGGTGTTACACACTTCTTGGAGCATCACTTGAGGGGACACTTGATGTGAACAATCCTTCCTTTGGTCACTTTAACTTTAACTACCTAGTAATACTGGCCTCTGCCAAGTTCTTCCCCTTTACAGTCATCATTTCCCCAGTTTAATTGATTAGTATTATATTGTAGGAAAGTATTTAAAAATAATTCCATAAACCCATTCCTTATCAAACCACCACCAAATAATTTTGGTATCCATTAACAGCATCTTCTTAATTAACCATGATTTCTCATGTTTGCCAAATGGCAATTCTCTATTTCCATTATCCCTACAAAATTTGTTGGCAATCTATTGTAAGGAAGAATTTTATTTCTACATAGGTTTATTTATATAGCTATAGCATAATATATAGGCTATCTATAATAGAACCCACAATTCTATTCATTCATTCATTTGTTCATATATTCTATCAGTATAATATCATGAGTTAACATCTTATTCATTGGGGTTGCAATCTATCATTGTTATTTATTTTGATGCCAAAATCATCCCAAACTGTCTCCTATGTGCTTTAGGAGTCCCAAAATTCACTGAGCATTACATTAATTTCAGGTACAATATGATGTTCAAGGCTTATCTCATCCTTTCCCTGCCTAGTCTAGGAATAGTTAGTTTTCCAGGAAGCCCTGGTTCCTTTTAGTGAAGACATCATTTAGATGTCTTGGCACTCACTGTACTCATTGTTATAAGATTGCTGTTGCCCTATTAATTAATGGGCAGAGCTTGGAAATATATGTATATGACTCCATATACAACTACAATTACTTATATGTATAGTTGTATGTATGTGTTACAAAATCATGAGTCCATATTGAAATCTCCAGTTTTAGTCTAACACTTCATGCTTCTTTTCATCCTTTACTTTTCTTTGTTAATATCTTCTTTTGCTTCCAGAGCCTTCATATTATTCTCAATGCATGTATTTATTTGCTCAATGTAACCACACTCTAGCCATGCAGGTCATCTCTTCTGTCATCTCCAACCTTCTCACATCACTCCCATTCTTGGTCATCAAGTCTTCCAGTCTGCTGAGCAATGTGTATCTCTAGCCCTTTTCCAGTGCCCTGCCTTCCTGGTCACCATCAATCCTACAATCCCACAGCTCCATGCAGTTATGCAACTCCCTGTCCCCTCACCACCTCACATGCTAGGTGACATATGTTGTCCTTTACACAGGGAAGAGAAGGAAAAGAAAAACTACACATGAATTTTTAATAGCATTTTTGTCCACTGATGAGTACTTCACAAGAGATTCATCATAGTTCACACTGTACATTCCTAGAATACCAACAGAAAGAGAAAGGAAAGAAGAGGGAAAAATACATAGCTCTTTCTGTTTGCTTTTGGGGTTATATATGTAAATTTGAGTAAACTAAAGAAATAATTCTACAATGGTACCTAAGACTTTGTCCCTTTGCAGTTCTATCCCCAGAGGAAAAAATTAAATTAAATTAAAAGGTGTTTATTTTATAATTCAAGAACTCTATCACTTGTAAACCCTGAAATTAGAATAAAAAAGGTTGTGGTGCAACACTAATTATATAAACAATTATAAGTTTCTTTATAGAGAATACTCACATAAAATCTTACGATTTTAATTCAATAAAGGCAACTATATATATTATATGCAAAGTACAGCCCTTATATAAGACCATATGTAGGTAGGTCATATTTACTGTCACTATTCAACAATAGTTTTATAAGTTCTCAGAAGTATCAAATTCTTCCACTTTCACTATACCACACAACTGACTTTAAGACAACATAAAATTACACTTAGAGTATTCTGCTCCTCTCTTCCAAAAATACACAGTATTGTGATAATATCTTGATGGATGACTTGAGCCATAAACAATAAAATATCCCATGTCTAGAAAACATCCTGACTACAGACCTACAAAATTAGTAAGAATCATGAAATCTCACAGATCCTGAGATGAATCAGTTTATGGAATGATGATTCTTAGAGAGCATTTAATCCAATGCCTGAACTTCCCAATAAGGGGTAATCATTGGGGATTATACTACTTCACACAACAGGAAGCTTACTGTCAATAACTGTAAAGGGTCTGAGATTTTACTCTACCTGTAAAAAAAACTGGCCTGTAACAGTTTCATGAATGCAAGTGAACACAAGACTCTGGGTCAGAAATAGAAGGCTTTATTAATCACAGCAATAACACGGGCCACAGTATCAGCTTTTGCACCACTCCCATGAGTCCCATTTCCACAGGGAAAATCAAAGGGCTGGGTGATGCCTGTTCATAAAGTTGGTTGCATTACAGGAGAGAAATTCTAAGCTTAGGAAACCAGAATCTTTTTTAACAGGCTGTAATCTTGCCCAAGCTTTATCTTACAGGTAAATATTATCTTCATCATACTGAAAAGTAAACAAACCAGCTCTTTGTTGCAGAAGGAGATGCAATTTCTATATTCCAAACCTGTTCATTATACAAACATCCTTGAAAAATTAATAAGACACAAAGGCTGTCAGTACCACTGCTTGCAAGATAGGCAGAAATGCAGAAGACCCATGGGAAATTGTCTCTCAAGGCTTTAGCTTCAGGTTGATTCCAGGATGGCTTTAGCAAGTCAGCAATAGCATCATGGACCCAGTGGTCCAGAGAACTTTGGTTCTCTGTTATCCTTAGCAAGTTGATGTTTTTACTCATGGTTGTAAGATGTTTACAGCAGTTTCTTGGTATCATATTGATGTCTGGCCTGATCTAGTGAAAAAGAGATGTTTCTACTCTTGCTTCTCTTTTAATGGTGAGGCCACATTGACAGATTTACATGCCTGTTCATTTGGTCAAGATTGGGTCGCTCATTCATG
Organism: Tursiops truncatus; assembly: GCF_011762595.2. NCBI lineage: Eukaryota > Metazoa > Chordata > Mammalia > Artiodactyla > Delphinidae > Tursiops > Tursiops truncatus. The sequence continues at coordinate 137,549,419 of NC_047036.1, forward strand.
CCTAATTAATGACTGTCAAGGGGTAGAAGACCTATCAGAATTCTTCCCCTCTATTTTCTTTTCTGAGTCATATGAAGGGGAACATCCAATCAAATGGAGATTCTGCAGCAAAGAAATAGGCAGATGGGGCAACCAACTGAGACTGCCAGGCTCCTGGATTCCAGGAACATTTCTACTTCTCTGCTTTATAAATTTTAAACTTTTATTTTTCATTGCAAAGGAGGAAAATGGTCTTTCTCTTCCATATAGAATAATAGGATATAAGCAATTGCAAAGTTTTTACATTTTGGGAAAATCATAATGGTGGAGCTAAGTAGAACACACACTTTCATCCTATTATCTGATAGTCTGTGATTCTTACTCAATTTATGAGATTGAAATTTAGAGATTTCCTTTTTTTAACCCTGAGGATTAGAGATAATGAATATCAATGTTACTACACCTTTAAGGAACCCTTCTCAAGCTTCTATTCTGAAGTGTTTCTTCTTATTTACAACTTGAAAAAAATATGAGTAGGATTGCTCTTAAAAATTGAATTTTCTTAAATTCCTTTGAGAGCTTATCATTATTATCTTCATCAAGAAGTCATCTCCTGAATTACCAGAGAGCCAATTAGCATGATTATGAGAGCAATTTATATTTGAATGGTACCTAAATAGGTATTTTATGGAAGGAAAGTGAAAAATATCTATTTGATTAATTTAATTACTAAAGGTGAAATTCAAGAAAAGAGAGTACTTTCCTTCCACTAGATTGGCTTTTCTTTTCCCCTAGGCTAAACTTTTACATCCAAGAGCTCTCAAACATGCACCCTGCTGTGATGTAATGGAATCTTATGAAACTGGATTACCAAGTACTTCTAGAAACCTAGGGAAGACTCTTTAACCTTTTAACTGGTGGAAGCTTAACTGAATATAATAAAGGCCTTTTTTTTGAAGGAATGTGTTCTCATGTCTCCCTTCTTTAAGGGAAGTAATTACATACAGTGTTCTACCTGGTTTTTAAAATCTGATTTGAAATATGTCACATTTAGTTTCTAAACAGAGGACACTTCAGTCTTTGATCTCTGACATTGGTTCAAATGTTGTTTCTTTAGTTGGTTTTTTGTTAGTTTTTTTTTTTTTTCTTTTTTTAAACCAGGATTGTATCTTCTATCAAAATTTCAGGAAAATAAATGTATCCTAGTTCATACATACACCTGTCTACATGGTAGAAGGGGCAAAACTAGAGTCCTGGACCAGGGCTTTCCCCCTAGAATAAGTTGCCGGGAGCACTTCACATAGTAAGAAATTTGAAGTAAGGTTCAGGAAGCCCCAGTTAGCCTCTGTTACTGTGTGACATTGGAAAATTTGCTTAACTGCCCTGGGATCTTTGTTTCCTTATTGTGAAGTTCAGGCACTGGATTAAATGCTCTCTAAGAATCATCATTGCATAAGCTGATTCATCTCAAGACCTGTGGGATTTCATGATTTTTACTAATTTTATAAGACTGTAGTCAGGATGTTTTCCAGACACAGGGAAATGCTTTTAAGCCTTGAAAATTCTTGTTTTATAAATGTTTTAAAGGTTCAGTTCCATGATTTTTATCTCACTGTTTTCTTTTCCATTTGTGAAAAACAAACACTAAGCTTCCTGGCTCTTTATCTTCCTAATTTCCAAATTATCGAAATATTATTGCCTTTTTTTCTCATTGAATATATTTCTCTTATGGAAATAAACAGATGAATTTAACTGATATAAAAGAGAAGGTTCTACCGTGTGCAATAATGTCCTCTTCTTCTGAATTTGTGCTCTAGGACATCAGTAAAACTTTTAATAGAATAACGATAATAAAACAGAGGTAGTGAATGCCACAAGGCATGCCATATTCTCTTTGAGAACTAGGTGGAGTCCATATAAAAATAAACAAAACATAAGTAGACTATGTTCTTATATTATGTTCAGTAAGTAGGCTACTTTCTTGAAATATATGTCTAATCTACCTAATCATTATTTTGTAGTCAAACTATTTATTTATTTATTAAGTCCACTGGGTATGCAACAGCATGACACAATTTTCCACTCACTCAGCCTCTGCCATAACCTGATGGAGGTAGTGTTGCTTTCTGCCAAAAGCTTTGTGAGTAGTGGTTCTTGGATACATTCTCTTGCATAAGGGTATGTATTTCATGAACTCAAAAGGAAAAAGTTTCCTAAGGAAATAATGTCAGAGGTAGAACTCTTTTTAAAGGAAGATAGATGGTAGGCGAAAGCAGCATTGATGAACTTGAGTTCTACTTCTTCATATGCTGACTGATTTCTCCCAGAAATCTAGCTGGCAAGGTGGATGGAGGTGATGAGAGTTGTGGATGGGATATAAATAATTGCAACGTCGTTGTTTTAATTTTAGAAAGGCTAAGGGATCCTAAAAATGTTATTGTCTCCCAAGGAAATAATCATTTTCTCTGAAATTGGGACTGTGCAGATTTTTGTTGATGCTGTGGTCACTGGTTCATTAGCTTAAATGGTACTACTTCAGTGAAAAGAACCCTGGCTTCAGTCACAATGCTCAAATGCCACAGTGGCCTGTTTCTCAGCATCTTCTCAATACCAGGAATGGTGAGCCCTGGAAAAATGGAAATCTCCTTGACTACAGATATGAAGAGATGCGTAGATTCTGTGCTCCTATCCTGGGATCATGGGAGGTCTGCAAAGTGGCAGAGAAATCAAACCCATCTTCAGCATGGAGCAAGCTGAGTGTTAGTGGGAGAACCAGTTTAGATCAAATAAGCATCAGCATTTTGTGCTCTTAAAAAAGTGGTTCTTTAAAAAATTGGAGAATGGATTTTTTTTTTTTTTTTGCGGTACGCGGGCCTCTCACCATTGTGGCCTCTCCCGTTGCGGAGCACAGGCTCCGGATGCGCAGGCTCAGCGGCCATGGCTCACAGGCCCAGCCGCTCCACGGTATATGGGATCTTTCCGGACCGGGGCACGGACCCGCGTCCCCTGCATCGGCGGGTGGACTCTCAACCACTGTGCCACCAGGGAAGCCCTGGAATTTTTTTTTAAAAACTTTTATTTCATAGAATCAGTTTCCTCAAACATGGGATTTCTATCGGTAAAATAAGTCAGCATGCCTTTTTCTCCTATGACTGTTGGTTAGGTTCATGGAATTGGCATTGCTCCATGAATAAATACTAGTGGCCTGTTACTAGCCCGTCAAAGAAGTTACTATTGCAGCAGTTTGTCCCCTCTTGATATCTGCTCTGGACCATTCCAGTAGATTCCAACTTGGCTTTCTAATATCTAGTTTCGTGCCCCACCTCACTCACCTCCTCAAATCAGCCTCTCTTATGCATTCTTCACAGTGACGTCAGAGAGGTCTTTGAAGAACACAAATTTGATCATGTTTCTTTTTGCCTAAAATTGCTTAAGAGTGCCACATTGCCTAGAATATAAAGCCTAAGTTCCCTAGATTTGCATTAAAAGTCTTTCACAGTTTTGCCTCTGTCTACCTCTCTAAATGTGTACTTCTGTCCCAGGACCATGTATCTACTCAAAAGCCAACTCACTTTTATTCTCTAGCTATAGCAAAGATGCTGAAGTTCTTGGGAAACACCATACTGCTGTCTCTTTTCATTTACTACATTTTGTACCCATCTTGTATTTCCATTTCTTCTCTACTTGCAAAATGCCTATTCAACCCTCAAAACTTAAGTGAGCTTCTTTTGGAAAAACTTCCACGACATACTCAAACATTCTCTCTTTTCCCACATCCTCAACATTCGCACAGTAGCCAGTACATGGTAATTTCTTAATGGTTGTTTTATTTATGTACGTAATGTTAATGACAGTAATTTTCAGGATCTTTAATGAACAAATGTGCCTGCAATCCTATAAGAGGAGTGTGGAACGTACAGGGTGTATCAGGAATTGCATCCAATTGCTGGTAACAGACCTGGTTGGAATGGCTTAAACACAGTAGGGTTTTATATTCTCACTGAAATCAAGATAAGAGGTAGGGCTGATGTGGTAATGCCACAGAGTAAACTGAAGTTTCATTTATAGTGTTTTGTAGAAAAGAAAAAACTCTGACAGTTTTTCTTTTTGTAATGCAAGTGCGTGATTTAAAATCTGCCTAGGCATCCACTTCAATGATGGCTGTCTGGAATAAACACAGTGCCAACCACAGGGCCAGATAAAGAGCCAGGCCATGCCCCCCTACCCACTTTGTTTTAGAGATCTTGGTTAATTTCAATAACCGACTATTTGGGACATTGTTTTTCTCTTCCTGTGCCTTAAATTTCCACACTTAGGTTTTAAATTCACCAATACAGAATGAGTCTTTGAAACCATAGGCCCTCACCCTAGACCCCAATCAAGCTGAACTCCAAGTGCGCTGGCTCTCTCTCTCTCTCTCTCTCTCTCTCTCTGAGACCTGCCACGGGGCCCTAAATGTGCCAAGTAATTTCCAGGACTTGTAAGTAACAAACCTTCTTTTTCCCCCTAAAGTTTCCTGATGGTTATTGCTGGGGGTGTCTTGTGTAGGGAAGCAAAATTTGCACCCCAATGTGTGTCTCTTTGACATGAGGATTATTTTAGGTTGACTATTTTTAGGAGAAAGAAGACTCAGGAAGTCTTTCTTTTTACTTCCCCCTAAGCTGCCTACAGAATTAGATAAAAGGGGCTGCAACAGGAATGGAACTATCACCAAAGGTATCTACCAAGAACTGGGCTACGTGGGGGAAAGGAACTTGGCAGGGCCTGGAGAGTCCTTGGTAAAGTCCTGTCTGTGTCCCATTGTCTCTGTGTGGCCCAGCAAACATTTGTTTATCAAACATTTGTTTTTCCATCTCCATGTGAATCGCCTTCCTTCCCTTTGAAGTCCCAATCCAATACCCGCAAAGTTCCCTTTTGTCTTTAGCTGTAAATAGATAGTGCTTAAGGTGAGGGTTTGGGCCATTTTAGTGAGTTACTTGTTTTTCCTGGGTCTCTTGCATGTGAGAGACCCAGGAAATTAAATTAAAATTATTAAATTTTTTGCTCATTTTTCTCCTGTTAATCTGTCTCATGTCAATTTAATTCTTAGAAGGGGCTTCCCTGGTGGCGCAGTGGTTTAGAGTCCTCCTGCTGATGCAGGGGACACGGGTTCGTGCCCCAGTCCGGGAAGATCCCACATGCCGCAGAGCGGCTGGGCCTGTGAGCCATGGCCGCTGAGCCTGTGCGTCTGGAGCCTGTGCTCCACAACGGGAGAGGCCACGACAATGAGAGGCCCACGTACACCCGCCCCCCCAAGAAAAAAAATTAAATAAATTCTTAGACCAGCCAGAAGAACCTGGAAGGGCAGAGGAAAGTTTTTTCCTCCCGCACACTTGCAGTCATAATAAGAACCACAAGGGCTGGTCCAGCCACAACCCTGGTTATCAGTAGGCTGAGACTGGCACAAAACAGTGGTATCATGCTAACTTCTTGGATTTTATCCTAAAAACAACCCAATGTCACAAGAGTGTGAACTACTGGAACTCCAGCCTTCACATATAACTACGAACCAGAAAAGTAAAACAAGAAAATGGCAAAATGGATCCCTTCCAATCTTACTTACAGCCCTCTCTAAAGAACTTTTCTCATAACACAATCCGAAATTAGATTTACATTTCATTGGCCTCCTCAATGAAATAGAGGCTGGGAAATATAGTCACCTGGTTATTTTATATATATATATATATATATATATATATATTACCCTAGTTCTACTCCTTCTCCGAATAAAACATAAAAAACGGTGTTCTGTTACTAAGAAGGAAGAGATGTGGATAAATAAATTCTGCTAGAGGTGTTTCAAACTATGAAACCCTAATTTCATAAAACATTAGCATTTCTAGAAACGTGCATTCTTTGCAACACAGTTTTGGAAACAATGGTCTAGGTAATCTCTTTTAAACACTTTTCCCAGTGTAAAAACATGTCATTAATTACTAGTTACCCAAGGAGTGAATTTCAGATCCCCTCAGATTTGATATTCTACTCTTCTATTAGATCAAAACCTGCCTTTTTAGTTAAGATAAATTTTTGTGTTCCCTTTGGCTCTGTGCATTTGTGAAGCATTTCTCTAGGATGATAATGATCTTTTCTCTTTAGAGATATTTTCCAGAAACGCATCATCTTTCTTCCAAAGGACCATAGTCTAGAAGCACCTGGAATAAAGCATGGGTCAGCTATTTCCTCATGCTAGATGATCAGTTTTGGCACTTCTGCCCATCTTATTATGTAGACAATCTGTTGTCTGCTATGGCATCCACTAGAAGAAAAACTGTTATGTGCTGTATTTCAGCTGCTGTATAGAGCCAGGCTTTTCAAACAATGCAGATAAAAACCACCAATCATCTTGTCCCATGACTGAACCTAACAATCGTTGGGATACTACAATTCTCTATCAACTGATGACAAAGCTGCCTGCTTTATAAGGGAAGAAACATCTGCAGCATAAAAGATGATGCATGAAAATACAGGCTGCTTATTCTGCAAAGATCCTGGCTCTGGAGCCAAATTGTTCAAAGGTTCAAATCCTGGCTCAGGCATTGGGTAGATGGAAAAATCTCAGTCAAAGAGCTTTACCTCTATGAGCCTGAATTTCCATCTCTGAAAGGAGCATCAAAGCATTTTGCAGAGTAATTTCAAGGTTTCGAAAAAAGCCAGTAAAGTGTTGAGCATGGTTCTTGGCACACGTGTTCCTCCATAATTTGTTGTTTTCCTTACCTTCTTATTCCTTCCCTACCCCTCGTCATCCTTTTCCTCATTTTTAGATTGCTATTTTTAGTAGCAGTAGAAGTATTAGTGTTTTAGTAGTAATAGAAAGTTAGTTGCAAATATACTTCATCCTGTTCTACAAACATTTTCAGGTAAAGGCATGTTTTTTCTCATTTTTTTCACAGTCCATACACCTGCATTCCACCGTGCAAATGTATTCCTTATTTTCAGAAAACTCATGGCATCAATAGACTTTGTGTCTTTTTAAAAGTAATGAGGGGGCTTCCCTGGTGGCGCAGTGGTTGAGAGTCTGCCTGCCGATGCAGGGGGCACGGGTTCGTGCCCCGGTCCCGGAAGATCCCACATGCCGCGGAGCGGCTGCACCCGTGAGCCATGGCCGCTGAGCCTGCGCGTCCGGAGCCTGTGCTCCTCAACGGGAGAGGCCACGACAGTGAGAGGCCCGCGTACCGCAAAATAATAATAATAATGAGGAATGTGAGTCAATTTAACTTCACAAAGGAACAGAGACAGCATCTACCCCACCTGACTGCCTATTGTACTCTATAATTTTCAACAAGATCTGGCTCCTGCACAAATGGCTAAATTCATCCTGTATCCCTTTTCTAATCACTCATTATATTCCAGCCACACTGCCTTTCTTTCTCTTTTTCAAGCTTCAGTGTTTACTCTTGCTGCTTCTCGCTCTCTCCCTCTATCTCTTTTTCCCACCTTCTCACTCTCTCTCCCTCTCCTTCTCCCTGTCCTCCTGGAATGTTCTTTCCCCAAAACTCTACATGGCAGATCTTATCCTAAATGCTATCACTTCAGAAAGGCCTTCCCTGACCTCCCTAATTAAAGAAGCTGTCCTAGTGACATTATCCTTTTCATTTAGCTTCATAACATTTATAACCATCTGGGATTTTAAAATCTATTTATTCACCTATTTATATTTGTCCCTGTTCACTAGTAGGCATGCAGCGAGAGGAGGGAAATTGTTAGTCATGGCTAGTGCTCTATTCCTGGTACCCAGAATAATACCTGTCACCTGCAATGTGCTTGATATACGCTTGAATCAATGAACTAATGCTAAGTAAACATTTATTAAGCATGAAGAAAGGGAATCACAGGGTATTGTTTGCTCTTTTATCCTTGCTCTTTTATCCAGTTCTTTTATATGCCGTATCTCTTTATTTTTCTATGTTCTGTCAAGAACCATGAAGTATCTAATACTTTATCGTACTTGTAAGCTAACACTTTATTCTGCTGCAGTTTCATGGATGCTGGCAGAAGACATAAGACTCCTAAATCAAAGATGAAGGACTTTATTATTCCAGGCACAGCAAGCAGCACGAGCATCACGTTTGCATCAGTGCTCCATGCCCCAATTTCCACAGGGTCACACGCACAGGGCCAGGTAACATCTGCAAATTGAATGGGGTGCATTATAGGAGAAGAACTTTCAACTTAGGGAACCCACATCTCTTACTATGAGAAGTGAGCATGCTTGCCCTCTGTTCCAGATGGGAACAATATCTCTACCTTCCAAGACTATAAGAAAATATGCTTTTTGCTCTGAAGAGAGACACTCTCTTATAAGGATGTTTACTAAAGAAACATCCAGGAAAAAATAATTTGGAATAAAGCAACGATTGTCCTCTGCTCATAAGATGTGCAGAAATGCTAGAAAACAACAGAGGATTGTCTCCCAACAAGTCCCTCTAACTCTTACTCACGTTTCACCCCAATGTCTATTTTGCTCTTCTAGCTTCTACCTTATATATGACTTGTTCAATCCATTTGTCTACTCTGAATGCTTCTGGTTCTCAGAAGCATCTTTGCAGAATAGTCTAATATTAGTGAGTAAGGAAACCCAGGTTTTCCAGCTCCAAAACCAGTATTACCTACCCCACCCCGTGAGTACAGCCCCCTAAATAGTTGAAGTGGCGGCCACTGTTTCTCAGGGCTATCTCCCTAGGTATACTAGACAAAAAGTAGTCATGTAATGCTTTTCAGTGAGAATAGAAGGCTGGCTATCTTCTGAAGCACTTAGAAATATTAAACTTGGCAGGAGAAGTTTAAGAATGATTGCACTGAGGGAATTCCCTGGCAGTCCAGTGGTTGGGACTTTGCCTTCCAACGCAGGGGGTGTGGGTTCAATCCCTGGTTGGGGAGCTAAGACCCCACATGCCTTGTGGCCAAAAAACCAAAACAGAAGCAATATTGTAACAAATTAAATAAAGCCTTTAAGAATGGTCCACATCCAAAACAACAACAATGACGAAAAAGAACCGCTTCATTAAAAAAAATAAAAATGACTGCACTGAGAAAAATCCCCTCATGTGAATTGTTGATATTTGTAATAATCAGAATATCCCTAATCAGTATGGCTCCAATACTTTGGAGCTGGAAACATGCCTGTCATAGTTTGCAATGTAATCTGTCTATATTTGTAAGGACAGGATTAGGGGAGGGAAGTTTTTAGTCCAGTAGAAGCCTAGGCACCAATACCGGAGTGTCAAGTTTTTGAAAATGCTCAGTAAGGTCTTTTGCCTTATACATAAGGGATACATGGGCTGATATACAGGAAAACAATCTTCTTGCCTAATAATTGCAATGAGGGACATAGCCTTTAGAATTCAAAAAGTAGAGAAGGGGATGGGGGCATATACAATTTGAAAACTGCAACATTAACATACTTTTAGTTATGCACAGATTCATGGAGCCAAGGAGAAGTAATTGTGCATTCTGACTGATCTAACCAGTGTTCGTATGATCTTGATCTTTCTAAACATTTATCACTAGAGTGTAGTCTTTAAAATAGGGTTCTCTAAAGCCTATAATGACTGCCCATGCTGATATACATTAGCATCACTTCTTCTAGGAATCTTGAATTCATCAATTAAATCCTAAATTGTACAGTGCATTCAGAGACATGTGTTCATTGATGTGTGGCATTTGCATGCTTATTTTGTAAATTCTCAAGTGATGGTGACACAGCTGTGTTCCCTAAATAAAAATCTTATTAGTGTCACTGTCTCCGGTAATGGTACCTATGGTGAAATTTCCCTCAGATTATTGATTTCTAACCTCACTGTGAGGAACAAATATTAATCTCAGTCTATAGAGAAACTGAGTCTCAGAAAGGTTTCTTATAGTAGTGATAATAATAATATTAATAAGAATAGAAATAATATCAGTTACCTTTTTTAAAATGTTTATTGAGCATTTATTATGTGCTAGGCACTGTGCTAAGCACTTTATCTATCCAATCTAGGCCTCATAGGAAAAAATTTGAAGTGGCTCTTATTCCTAATTATCAGGCAAATAATCAGAGACACAGAAATGTTAAGTGATTTAGCTCAGTAATTAGCTGAGCCAAGACATGACCCCTGTTTCCCTGAAACTGCTCTGCTGTACCTCTACTTGGACATTTATTTCATGCAGTTTGTTTTGAACAAAACCTCTAAGTCACCTTTATGCCCTTCCAAGATTGGACATCTAGCCCCTACCTGCAAACTCTACTCTATCTTCATCTAAGAGCAGAAGGGAAGTCCTCTTTATAACCAGTCTGGAGACTGATGCATGCCTTACTTTCCTGGATCATGCTACGTTGACTATCAAGCTAAGCTTTACTCACTTAAACTCTTTTGAAATGCAAATTTATTTAAGTTGGGTGGGAAATAAGAAATGCTAATCTCATCTACCACAATGCAATAGTAAAATGTAACAGAGTTTGGGGGTTTTTTTTGGTTTTTTTGTTTTTAATTTATTTTTTTAACATCTTTTTTTTTTTAACATCTTTATTGGAGTATAATTGCTTTACAATGGTGTGTTAGTTTCTGCTTTATAACAAAGTGAATCAGTTATACATATACATATGTTCCCATATCTCTTCCCTCTAGTGTCTCCCTCCCTCCCACCCTCCCTATCCCATCCCTCCAGGCGGTCACAAAGCACCGAGCTGATCTCCCTGTGCTATGCGGCTGCTTCCCACTAGCTATCTACCTTATGTTTGGTAGTGTATATATGTCCATGCCTCTCTCTCGCTTTGTCACAGCTCACCCTTCCCCCTCCCCATATCCTCATTAACTTAGAAGTGTTTCAATAAAATCCTGCAGATATATTTATCAATGATTAAGCCTGATCCTTTCATCCTTTAGACAGAAAGCTATGCTTTCAATCCATAGAAAATAGATGCCCAAAATGTAATGTATGTTCATTATGGAAGAATTGTTTTCTTTCCCTGTACAAAGATGCAAAGCAGAATTATACTTTTCTCTTGACCATGAGGTTAACTTTTTTTAAATTTCCATAAGAAGTGAACTATGATGCTACATATTTTAGGAGTGAAAACAAAGAAACTTGAGACATTTAAATTTACTCTCTGTTTTAAAGCTTACTCTCTTTGCTGAGGCTATGTGAAAATAAAAACAACAAAAACAAAAATAAAACCTTCCATATGAGAGAAAGGAACATGCTTGATAGGGATTTGGAGTTGTTTACTTACATACCTGTTATGCAAAGCCACAGAACCAAACTTAAACATCTTTCAAAGTAAGGGATAAAAGGGGATTTATTTAACAATAAGCCTATGAGAATTACATACTAGTGAAGAGTTCCAAAGTCTGCAGACAGAGAACTAGGCAAAGAACTCTGGTTCCCATCAATGTGATGCTAACATATTTAAACATAATACTCTCTAGGGTAGGAGGCAAGCACAAAATAAATTCTGCCTGAAACCCTGAAACAAAAAAAAAAAAAAAAAAGAAAGAAAGGCTGGGGGGCTGTAAGTCTCCATACTGGTGATACTGTAAACTGATCTGGTATTTATAGCATGAACCCCAGCATCTTTCCTACTCAACCATGTCTGTTCAGTTGTTTGACAGCCTCTATCTTTCCATCATTTGTTATGGAGTTTACAGTAAACCTATAAGCACATTATTTGGAGCAGTGCCTAAGATTCTGAACAGGTTATCTTATTTCTGAAGGGAACTGTTACTCCTGGATAACTAGGTAATTAGGAAAAGTGAGTTTGAGCTTCTAGCACTAGGCTGCCACTTCCTCCTCCACTTCTAAGAGAAGTGAATGAAACCTCAGCAATTCTGAGAATCCAACTCTTTCTGAGTGACAATTATAATAACAAACCTGTCTCTGTAAACACATAAGAGTCAGACTTCTGGGGTTTTAAGTGAACTCAGGTGTTGTTGATTTATTTCTTCTGTATCCAGGCATTTGTCTTATCCTTTTTCTTTTGGTTATTGTTTTATTAAAAATTTTACAGAAGATGCACACACTTACTTAAAAATTGTACCATGTGGAAAGGAAAAAATAAAAAGGTGTGATCTCTGTTGATGGTTTTGTGTATCTGAAATGTGTGCCATTTCAGACCTATATTTTATCTTGTTTTTATATGTATTTTGCAAAACAGAAATCATACTATTTACATGTTTGCTTTTTGATTCAGCTATACATTGCAAGTATCTTTCGGTGTCAATGGGTAAAGATTTACTTAGGTCTTTTTAAACATTGCATATAATTTCATGATGTGAATACACCAAAATTTATTCTACCATTCCCCTATTTTTGAACTTTTAAGATGCTTCTAATTTCAGAGGTATTTACAGATGATTCTACATTAAACTTCCATCTACATACACCCTTTCCCACTTGCACTAAAATATCTAAAGAATGAATTCCTAGAAATAGTATTACTTATTTAAATTTTGTATATATGTATTTATCATTTGATATATACTAACAGAATGCTTCCAATTTTATTACCAGCAACATTTCAGATGAACATTAAATAAGAACATCAAATTCTTTAAAACATTTTTATTAATCTGATAACCAAGACATTATCTTGCTTTAGTTTGTATTTTCTTGATCACAATTGCAGTTAAATATCTGCTGTCATGTTTCTATTAGCAGAATTTCCATACTGATGTATCATTTCATCCTCCGTACTCATTTTTCTGAGTTGTTTGTCTTTTATTATTGATTTAATTGATATAGAGGATTTGTAGATTCCTTCCTTCACCAGGAATCCATTTTTATTTACAGTTGGAGGTGTAAATCTAATTTAAAGGTTTTTGTTTGATTTTAATGTACGATTCATAATCCTGTTCATGTATTAAATAATAAATTATTTTACTGATTAGGAATACTACCTTTTCATATAAAATTTCTCATATGTGCATGAATCTGTTTCTGGGCCAGAAATTTTGAGTTTATTTACTATAGCTTTTCATGTATATTTTTCTATGTGGTAGAACAATCTCTGTGCCTAGACTTTTTCTCCCCCAAAAAATTCTTGATGATTTTGTTCACATATACTCCTTCAGAAGAACTTGTGAATTGACTTCACCAGTTCTAAAAATAATCTGACTAACTATTTAGTACATTTGTGAAGATTTTATATGAAATAAACTCTGGAACGTCCAAGGCAGTAATATATATAGATTGAATTCTGCAAATGGGCATGAGAGAGTGAAACTAGTAGTCCTAAGCAGGTGTGTCCTTCAACAGAGTATGCTGTTAAATAAAGAAATCTCAAATTTGAATTTGGAAACTAAATAGAAATTATGATTTGTAAAAAGGGTGGTTACTGAGGCCTCTTCAAATAAAAATGACATGAACAAATCACTACTTAATACTGTCCAGGTGTCATTTTTTAAATTTTTATATAAAATTTTATTTTTCCATATATTTGATGTGCTGAGCTCTGAAGACCTTACCTATCTTTATGTCTTAATCAACGTTTCAAAAGAGAAGGGATTTTAGCAACTTTAGAGTAAGAATGATATTTGAAAGGGCTACATTTTCAAATTTTACGAACACTTTCTCTACCTGTATCCCTGCATTATGGTAGAGGAGCTACTATAAGCTTTAAACAAATTTAGTCCTAAAATGTTTGGTTTTTTTTCATCTTACATTTTCCTGGTACCTCACAAGCTCTTCTCAAGGAAGGTATTAGCCTGTCTCCTGTTTTTATTTTCCTTTGCTCTTATATATTGCTCAGGGCCAAGTTATACACTGATTTGGAGAAATGTGAGGGGAGGAGGCCACAGTTTGTAATGGAATTTTTTTCATAATTTATGGGGCCTCCCATGAGCATATATATGGGCTACAGACGCTGCTCTGAGAACAGGGCTTGTATTTGCATCCTCCTTAAGCCTTTGAGAAAGGCTTTCTGAACCCTGACTGACCTTCCCCGGCCCTGTTCTTCCAATGCCACAGGGCAGTTCTGAATTCGCTGACTTGCTTGCGAGCCTGACAAAAATTTCTCTAGGCAATGAAATCATGATTTAAACATATGGCTGTCAGACTAACTTAGGACAGTTCAATCCCTGCAATAGCTAGTTTTCCTAGAGGTATGGAGTCTCTCAAGGTCACCTAAAGTGTAACTATAGTATTTTAACCTGGTTCACCGCACTAATAATGAAGGATAAGAACAGAACTTCTGTCTAGTAAGTTGCTTTTCAGACACTGTTTCTAAGTTCTGGCTTTATAGCACTTGGCTCGTTTAGAAGAAATATAAGCACCCTTTTAATTCAGATGGATCTATTGAAAATTGTGAAACAAAACAAAATGTTTTGCATGATTTTCAATTCAATAATAGTTGATATTTGTGTTTAACTTGAATTTCAGAACATCGATATGATTTGCTTGGTTCATCAAGGAATGAACTTCCCTGCTAAAAGATTCCCACACACATAAATAGAAGAAAAAGCATGGTATAAAAATAGATCTTCATAAGAGTTTTCCCTGATTCCTTATTTGTCTAGTAAAGGTTGCTTTTCAATTTCAGAATCTGCTGAATCCATAATAAATGGCTTGTCCTTCAATGTTTCCTTCTAGAGTTTCTGAACTGCTTCCTACCTCAGCAGCATCTACTCCAGTTATCAGAAAAGAGTAAAGCATAGCAAGAATAGATAATTTTCCTCAACCTTTTATTCATTAATTTTCACCCCATTTATTTTGTATTCCGTTTCATCTAATTTCAATATTAAGCCATCTTATATTTTCACTAAACGTACATTGTCTTACTGGCAAAATAGTTGAGCAGAAGTTGGATGGGGAAGAATTTTTCATCTCCTGTTGTGGGGTTATGGCTGAGTCTTGCAGATGCTTCAGCCTTAAGCATTTTATGTCTCATGTCCTACCACCTGCTGAGTCTAATTTCTCTGAAATAATGAATTCACTTTCCTTGCAAAGGCCAATGGTTTCTTACTACAGCCTCCAACTATATGAGGAAAAAGCCTGAATGATCAATCTGGTATTTGATACACTTTGGCTGTATTGGTTCAACTGCAAAGCTTCAACTTAATTGTTTGCCATGTGCAAAACCTTAATTTCAATATTTGAAAAACTAAGTTACTGGAAAAGTCATATGTTATCACAGATTATTACATTGCAAAGACTGTGTTAACTGCAACTACCAATTGTTGAAAATATTTTGTAGGTATTATATCATGGATGTTCCATGTAAAATAAAGTTATTAATCGTTAATACAATACAAATAAAGAAACGGAAGTTTAGAGAAGTTAGGTGACCAAACAGTAAGTCATTGACAGGGAACGAAAATGTCTGACTCCAAATTCTACTTTCTTAAATATATTATTCTGCTTCTCTGTAGCAAACATTTAAACATTTTACTTCATAAGAACTACATTTCACTATCACAAACGTTTGTGATCAGAAATATTTTCATCAGTCTCTCATGGCAGTTCTACCCCCAGGCTACACAGAAGGGACCTACCTTCATTGCCTTATAATTATGAATTTTTGGAAGCCACAAAATCTATGCCTCGGTTCAAATCCAGGCTCTGATTTATACCCCAGGTGTCTCTGGGAAAGTCCCTTATTCTTTTTGAACCTAGGTTCTCTATCTGTAAACAGCATTACTGTGAAAATGCAGTTGCAAAGATTATGTTGAGGGTGTCTTGTATATTATAGCTACTAAATAGGCGATAACCTCTATTGTGAGGGGAGAGAATAGTATTGTGGAGCTCATTCTCTCATCTCCTTAAATGAAATTTATGAAAGGTCTACTTTATGTCGAAATTCTAACACTGAATATGAGTAGTAACAAACAGTAAGCCCATTCAACTGCTTTCAGAATCGCACTTTACCTCTTTCAAAGGCAATTAGGAGCTGTCATCTTTATAAGCAGTTTAAGTGTAGGACAGATAAATATTTCTTCATTTGTCATCTTGAGTCTTTAAGTTGGTATTGGACTTTATGATTTCTGATGTATCTTTTTACTCATCAAGAGTAATGCTCACTGGGCCAAGTATCTAGTTCTCATGGTGAACAGCCTACACTTCCAAGATTTGCATGGGTTTTTTGTTTCATAAATACAATTACTCAAAAGTGTTTATCATTCTCCTTTAAAACTCTTTAGTTCCTCCCTACCCCTGCCCAAGCTCATATGTATACATGTGTATATACATACATATAATTGAATATATATATAAGAATATATGTATAACACAATATATATAACTGAATATATATTATATTACAAGAATACATATAATTAAAGGAGGTTTTGAAATATTCTCTTAGAAAAAGGTTGGTGACTGTTATTATAAGCAAAACGGAAATGGGTTAGGTTGAGATTCTTTACTTATAAACGATAGGAAAAAAAGTCTAATTAGTTCTATTTTCTACATTTAATACAAGGACATAAGTTACATTTGGATACATTTATTAACAACCTAATAAAAATGCGTTCATATCTACAGACTCGTTTTCATTTCATTGTACAGAACACAATTATTATAAACATCAAGAATTGGGAGCTATTGAACAGATGGGGCATTAGTGTCTTAATTCTTGATCTTTGGTCTAGTAAATCCTTCCATTTCATATCCTTTGCACAAATCCTATGGCCATTCAGGGCATGATGAATGATTTTTTAAATGCTGCTTTAATGTTCATGTCACTTTTTGTGTTTTACTATTTCAAACAAATATGTAAACACAGGTGATCAAACAGGATAATGAGGACACATTAAAAATCTTTGAATATTCCAAACTAGGCATATCCTAATCCTGCCAGAAGATTCTGCATAAACTAAATGCAGTTTCTTGGCACCAACATATCTAATGTTTTTTTTATTATTTCTGATAACTAATATCTGAAAATTGATCCCTGACTCAGAACTTTATTTTTCCATGCTGCACTTAATAAATGATACTGATTATCTATTCATTATGTTTATCTTAAACAAAAATAGGAATATATGAACATACTAATGGTTTATAGGACATTACACAGAGACCATATGCACGCATGCACACACTCAAAGCTTACTGAAGGAAACACACAGACATCGCGAATGCCTTAATTTTGCCATAAAAATAGAGAATGCATGTTTCCTCACGCAAGTCACATAGGATATAACATTTAAAAATATCGAATCTAGGGTTGTGACAGTATTTTAACAAACTATGTATGTTTCCTTACCTCCCTCCTGGCTTACACTGCAATCTTCAAGTTGCAAATGGAATCTACAGAGTCCAAAACCCTTGTTCAAAGTTTTAGAAATTATCGATATTTATATGGTATTTGAAAATCATTTCTTTCAACAATCAGCATATACTATAATCCCTCTTAACTTTGAATAAAACTGCAGCTTCCTGCTTGGATTGATAGGATTGACATCTATGCAAAGAAAAGACTCAAAGAAAATGGGTGAACCTAAGTTACACATGAGTTGCTGATAACTGAAAACTGCCACAGAAGAGAATTGGATACTGTCCTACTTATATGACTATTAAATAGAATCTGACTCTCACATGTGTATTTTATTCCTGATGGTTATTGGTTGGGTCCTTCTTCAATCTTGTGGAAAAATAATGTTGTTAACTGTACCTTTGGGCAAAACTACGGCTGACTGTAGTAGCCCGTGCTTGCAGAGTGTGTGTGGTCGGTTCTATCTTGGACCATATTCTCCTCAAATCTTTCTGGTTTGGGGGAGAGCAGCCAGGATGATGGGGAAAGACTCTGAGCTCACCTCTTCTCACAGGCACACCAAAATCACAACTATCTGCAGAACAACCATCAATGAAAAAGACTGGAACCTACCAGAAAAGACCTTCTCCAACATAAAGAAGGAACCACAATGAGAAGGCAGGAGGAGCAGACGCGCGAAGTAATCAAATCCCATCCCCCGCCCCTCAGGCGGGCGACACACGCGCTGGAGAATAATTATTTTGCAGAAGTTCTCCCACAGCAGTGAGAGTTCTGTTCCCCCACGTCATGCTCCCCAGCCCGGGGGTCCTGCACCGGGAAGGCGAGCTCCCAGAGCATTTGGCTTTGAAGGCCAGCGGGGCTTCATTGCAGGAGCCCACAGGACTGAGGGAAACACACTTCACTCTTAAAGGCACACATAAAATCCCAGGGCAAAAGCAGTCATTTGATAGGAGCCTGGGCCAGGCCTACCTGCTGGTCTTGGAGAGTCCCCTGGAGAGGCGGGGTGGCTGTCCCTCACCTTGGGGCCGTTCATCCACGTGAACATGGCGGCTGCGTGTTTGCCTCGTTAGCACCGATTTGGCACCTGGTCCCACCCAACAGCCTACACGTGCCGGAGCTGGGAAGCCTCGGGGCCAAACAAGTAACGCGGGAACAGAGCCCTCCCCGTGAGCAGGCAGGCTGCTTAAAGACTGAAGAGCCCTCCGCTGTCTCTACAGTCGCCCCTAGACACGGCCCACCCCACGTGACGCCAGGGCCCGGCTCCACCCACCAGGGGGCAGACTCCGGCCCCTCCCACCCGGAAGCCCGCACAAACCTCTAAAGCAGCCCCACCCACCAGGCGGCAGACACCAGAAGCAAGAAAACTAAGATCAGCAACCCAGGTCAGACCCTACCCTGGGACCACCTGGGCCCTGGCTCTGTCCACGATCAGACCAACGCAACCTTCGGGACACCCCCTACCCCTTACCCAACTGTGCGAGAACCATCTCCCACCACCAATTATCTGAATCGAGCTCTGGGATCCCTGAGCCCGCAGCCAGACTCCAGGAACCAGCTGTGCCTGCCAGTAGACTGGCAGTAACCCCGTACCTGGCTTCACCTGCCACTAGGTGTGCAACAGCCTGAGTCTTCAGGACCTTAACTCTGCCCACCAGTGAGCCAGCACTAGCCCTGGGACTCCTAGGGTTCCTCAACCGGCCCCCTTGTGACCAGGCCCCACTAAACAGCAGCCACACAAGGCAGGGCCTGGCAGCGAACCAGACTAGGGGCCAACCAAGCCTACCAGACAGCCCACGTAGTTAGCCACCACAATAGAAGGACTCGTGCAGCCCTCTTAGGGGGAACCCCCAGAGCATATAGCTTGGGTGACTGCTGGGACTCATAGAACGCCTCCTATAGAGGGCCACTTCTCCAAGGCCGAGAAACATATCTAACCTACCACAGACATAAAAATACAAATAGCAACTTAGAAAACATGAGGTGGCAGAGGAACATGTTCCAGATGAAGGAATAAGATAAAACCCCAGAAGAAGAACTAAGTGAGAGACTTCCCTGTTGGCGCAGTGATTAAGAGTCCGCCTGCCAATGAAGGAGGACACAGGTTCGAGCCCTAGTCCGGGAAGATCCCACATGCCGCGGAGCAACTAAGCCCATGCGCCACAACTACTGAGCCTGCGCTCTGAAGCCCACGAGCCACAACTACTGAGCCCGTGCTCTAGAGCCCGTGCTCCGTAACAAGAGAAGCCACCACAATGAGAAGCCAGCACCGCAATGAAGAGTAGCCCTGGCCTACGCACAGCAACGAAGACCCAATGCAGCTAAAAATAAATTAATTAATTAATTTTTAAAAAAATGAACTAAGTGATGGGGAGACAGGCAATCTACGGAGAAAGTTCAGAGTAATGATAGCAAAAATGATCAAAGAACATGAGAGGAGAATGGATGCATAGAGCGGGAAGTCAGAAGTTTTTAACAGAGAGAAAATAAGAAGAACTGAGATGTATGGCTTGGATTGCGTATAAAATACTCTATGCCTAGGGCAGGAGCAGTGAGAAGCATTCTTTTTCTCGGGATACCTTAGAATTAAGAATATGCGCCTAGGATTTAAGGTGGCATGTGAGCTACTTGCCATAGTAGCTTGTCTGATAACTGAGAATTTTATGGTTCAGTTAAAGCTTATGGAAAATGTGGATAAAATAATCAGTATTGCGAGTTATATGAACATGCTGTAGATAATCCGCTAAAATGTTTGATAAATAATGAATTTGTGTTGAGATAAAAAAGAGAGAAGGAAACTGGCATTCACTGGATACCTACTAGGTGCTATGCAAGAGGACTATATGATTTGCATTTGTTTTCCCATATTATCCCACAACCAGCTAATAATAGTACCTCATTTTAAAACTTCAGAAAATGAGATTCAGAAAAGTTGAGTAACATACCAATGGTCACACATCTATTAGGGGTCAGTGACTTCAGATCTATATCCATGTATGAGGACTCACGGTGCCATCCTAACCTGGGTTCTTCTTCTGCAAAAATCTTGGGGGAAATTACATAATCTTTTGGATTTGTCAAAGAGGTTGGAACAAACAATCTCTATATTCCTTTAGAATGTCAAACATTTATGACTTAAGTATGAGAAAAGTTTGGTTTTCTTTTTACTGTACTCACTAAGTCTCTCACTATGCTGAGATGTCAAACTAGCCTTCCAGCCTGGGAAAAAGAATTTGTCTAACTAACCTGATGACAAAGAAGTCTCGCTTCAGGAACAAAAATTACTCTATTACTTATCACAGTTCTTTTCTTTTTATGAACTGAACTAGTAGTTCAATATCAATTATAAGAGAAGGGCTAGCCCTCTGGACACGTGTATAGTTCATTAACAAGATGGTCTGTATTATATACAGGTAAATTAGAAAAAGGGGAGCTAGTTTAGTGGGTGAAAATATTCCATATAAATATCCAAATATATATATATATATATATATATATATATATACATAAATGGGGGTGAAATCATATTTAACTGCCACGTGTACATTTCTTGTTACAGATTGATAACCATTAAAATGTTAGCATTAAAATATATTTTCAGTGTATATATCTGAGCCATGCAAACACATTTAAAAAGACCACTTTATCCTAGATTTCAGCTGAAGCTTATTTGGTATTTTATCATTTTACTTATCTCTTCTCCCTCATCTCAAATTATTTTGTAAATGTTAAAAAGCCACACTGAATTAATGAGAACATGCTTGCTATTTTTTTCTCATTTGGTTCACATTTAGTTGGATGAAGTAAAAACATTTCTGCTGAAAAGAATCAGTACACTTCTTCAATTAGGTCAGGGCTTCCTGCCATTCAAAATCGACAGAAAAAGCAAAATGTACCAGTCTGCAACACTGGAAATAGAGCTGTTAGGCCTCCCCAGGATCCCTGGTCCCAGGTTTGACCTCAAATCCCTTCTGCCCAAAACTAGTGACTGTTCAAAGGGCCTTCAAAACTGGCCTCATGAGACTGAAGGAGAACAGCAGGAAACTCCAAAATACTAAAGTCAGCCTGACACCCTGTTGCAGTTGGATGCACTAGATCATCAAATGGAAGAATCTCATCATGAATAAATACCTTTTTTAAATACTCAGAGGTAGGTTTTATGTGACAGCTATTAAGATAGTCGAACATAGATATAAGACGAATAAAACAGATCTTAACATGAGCTCACAACCACATAGTAAGGAAATAAAGTAATGTAGAAACATGGTTAAGAGAATAAGCTTTGAAGTTGGAAGATCCGAGTTTGCATGCCAGCATAAACACTCACTTGCTGTGTAACCTTGACCAAATCTCTCGCTCTCTCTAATCCACAAATGATTTAGTGATTTGTAAAAGAGGGGTATAAGACTATCACAGACTGGTTTTGAGAATTAAATGGAATGATTTATGCAAATTGTTAGCACATTACTTGGCACTCAGTAAATATTTTAAGAATATTAAACATCATGGTTATTGTGATTTCAAGAACTTAATTCAATCAGATGCACACTTACTTTGAAGAGATTTATCAAGAATTTCAACAATTATATAAAAGAGTCAATTTAATAAGACAATATAAAAAAGTGATTTCCTTGCCATTAATTTCTTATGGTTTACTCCCTAGTGTTATGTGCATATGTTACTGATACCTTAGATGGAAAATAATAAAGCATACTCATAATTTAGATTTGCAATTGCTGTTTTGGGAATAGTCAAATTACCATATTTTAAACACCCACAATTTATTTATTAAATTTATTTATTAAAAACATACATGTCCCAAAACAAATTATAGGTACATCATCTAGCAAAAACTACCTTGTGAATATTGTATCTTAAACAGAGAATCAGAATATGGAATTTCCATTTCCATATTTGTACCATAGCTTTAAGATAAACCCATAGCTATTTATAAATATTCATTTGTTTTAAAATGTATGGAAATGCTGTGCAATTGTATCCTGTTGGATAGTCACATAACACTTTTAGTCTCAAGTAAAATGTGACTGGCATTGTTTTCAGAGATTATTGTTCAAATGATAAAGTTTCAGCAATTGTGCTCGAAAAAACAATCAGCAGAGTGATTTGGTTGTATGTCATTAGGTATAGGATATAAAGTCATTCTCAATTTGTAAAGGGAAGTAAAATGAGCTGTGACAATTTAGTCAGGAGGAAAAAAAAGTCTAAAAGGTCACTTTTAGGACTATTAGTCTTTGTTGAATCAAAACAAAACTATGGAATTGCATTTTATATTGCCAGGTAAGAAAATAATGTTTTCTAATTAACTCGGGGTTTCAAAACCTTACCAATGTGAGCTTTATTCTCAGAACTGCTCAATAAATAAGCAAATTAATGGATAAGCACATAAATAAATAAAAATTGGGTAATGTCACATAAGGAAGCTCTGATGTTCCTTCAACGGTTATTGTTAAGAGTACATTACATGGGCTTCCCTGGTGGCGCAGTGGTTGGGAATCTGCCTGCCAGTGCAGGGGACATGGGTTCAAGCCCGCGTCCGGGAAGATTCCACATGCCCCGGAGCAACTAAGCCCTGGTGCCACAACTACTGAGCCTGCACTCTAGAGCTTGCGAGCCACAACTACTGAGCACACGAGCCACAACTACTGCAGCCCGCGCGCCTAGAACCATGCTCCACAACAAGAGAAGCCATAGCAATGAGAAGCCCACGCACTGCAACGAAGAGTAGCCCCCGCTCGCCAACGAAGAGAAAGCCCGCACACAGCAATAAAGACCCAACACAGCCAAATATAAAAACAAATAAATAAATTTATTTTAAAAAATACATTACATTTGTTGTGTCTGAATAGAGTAGGCAACGAAACAGGGATATTATAAAATGATCTTCAAATCTCCCTTCCTTGAAGATTTATTTCTAAAATAACTTCCCAATGACACTTCCCTTTTAAAACTCACAAGAAACAAGTCCAATTCTAAATGTGGTCTTCAATTATATATTCCTTATTATTTCATTCACCTGTCTTAAGTTTTATTCATGTTAGCTGACTGCATTGCAGCACAAAGTCAATGAACACTTGCAGAATCAAAAACGCATGAGTGGTATGGACTGGCCATTTTGGGTTTTTTTCTTCCCTTAGCCAAGATCTGACCCTATCTGAAATGTCTCCTCTGGTAGAAATCCACGGAAAATGACTAGGGAGCTCACCAAAGTTCAGCCCTTATTCACCAGAAGCACTGCACGGAGGCACCCACCTTTTCTTTTCAGCACCTGCTACCTAGTCCAGGGGGAAGTGCTAAAGGGACAATTCCCAGAGCCTCAGGTCATTTCAGTAAGCGCTCCCAGGAACACAACACCCATCTCCTGTCTGCTACAAACACCCATTCACAAAATCTGAGGAGAGAACTACAGTCGTCCCTGATTCCTTGGAAATTTAGTTAGACTGATGTAGAAACACACCCTCCTTCCCTCAGTGTATAATTATTCGTGGGTGAAGAGCCACCAGGGAGGGTAACAGAAGAGGAAAGAGGGAAAAAAAAAGTAGAAGCGGGTTTTGACCTGACTTCTAAAAGGCTTTCTGTTAATCTCTCGTCCCCCTCTCTCATTTTCCTAATCCCGAGAATGATGGAGTTACAGGCAAGGGAATGATTCCGGAAATGCAGATATGACTCTCAAAC
Source organism: Tursiops truncatus (assembly GCF_011762595.2). Classification (NCBI taxonomy): domain Eukaryota; kingdom Metazoa; phylum Chordata; class Mammalia; order Artiodactyla; family Delphinidae; genus Tursiops; species Tursiops truncatus. The sequence continues at coordinate 137,573,318 of NC_047036.1, forward strand.
CTAGAAATGATCTGGGCGATTTATTTAAAGTTAAATACTCCTCGTGCTAGGAACCCAGCACAATTCATATTTAAAGGAGGCCGTGTTTTCTCCATCATGACATAAACAAACAGTTGCCTCCAAAGATGAAAAACCCGGTTCCGGAGCGTGTTCTTGCTGTCCTCTAAGCTGCAGACTGAGGGCCGGTGGAGAGCGCTCACAACCTGTGAAAGTGCGGAGGACTCTCTCAACCCGGTGGCCAATTCCCCACCGGCCAGAACTCTTCCCCACCAGCCCTCATCATTCGTGACTCTGCAAGACACAGGGACTCAGACGTGTGTGGGAGTGCGTGTGAGGGAGACAGGCGACAGGAGAGTGCGCTTTCCACATGTGGAACCCTGCATCTCCCTGTCTCATAGCTTGCGTCCGTTCATATGCATGCAGTGGTTAAATATTTGATCAAAGGTGGAATAGTTATACTCATCAGTTGTATTTTTAATAGGCACGCCTTAAAATAGAGGGTTCATAAACTGAAAGTGTGAAAAGATTCTGAGTATCGTCCCTATGTCTCTAACCCTTTCTACTCTTCCCTCCCCCATGTCTACTCCCCCCAAAAAAGGAAAGCTTGCAGCAGATTGTAGAAGGATTTGAGTCTGCAGCTAGAGAGAAGGGGATTAGGGCCAGAGCGGTGCAAGTTAAATTGTGCTGCCTATAAAAAATGGGCGGATTGGTCTCCAGATCCAGAGGCTGGTACCACCTTCCTTTCTAAAATAAAATCTCTCTGGCATGAAGTCACCGCCTATTTCACATCCGGTTTGCCCTGGGACGTATTACTACTGTCTTGGTAAAGAAAAATCTTTTGTTGTATAGCTGCAGATTGGATACTGGGAAGCAAATTTGGGTGTGAAATCTTCAGCAAAGGAGCACGCAGAGTCCATGATGGCTCTGACCGCTCAGAGCGAGTGAGTGAGCGGCAGAGCGAGGACGCCCCTGCGCTGCCGGCGCGCCGGGACTCGCGGACTCGCGCTGGCTCCCAGCTCTCCACGATTTTCTCTCGCAGACTTTTCTCGGGTCTTGAGCGATCCTCTGCCCAGAGGGGGCCCGAGGTAAGTGCGGCATCGGACCGCTACACACAAGCTTTGAACGTGCCTTTTCCTTGCTGGAGTGACAGGAATGCAATAGAAAACAGAGAAGGAGGGAACAGGACAAGAGCCTGATCCCGCAGCAGGTAGAAAGAACGAATGTTTTTCTTTCAGGGTGAAAATCGCAGCGATCTAGGAGCATTATTATTATTATTATTTTCTCCGTCTCTCTTCTTTCCCTCTTTCTTAGGCAGAGTTGAATGTATTCCGCGGGGTGGGTGGTGACATGTTGTTTTGGTCTTTTTTGGGTTTTTTTGTTTTTTTGCAAGACGGAGCTGGGGTGAGGTGGGGAGGGGCGTTGGGTGCATCGTCTAAAGTTAAGACGCTGGGATAGAAAACCTATCTCAATGTTCCATCGTAGGGAAGGCACTCTCTCTTTCTGGCTGCAAAAATGCTTCTTTTCTCCTTTCCAGTGGACGCTGCCGTAATGCCGTCTGGTGTAGGGGTCTCTCTCATTCCGAACACGAAAAACTCAAGTTATCATTTGCTGTGGGTGGCATAGATGTGGGTGTTCAGAGTGTGTGTTTGATGGGGCGAGGTTGAAGGTGGAAAGGGGTAAGGAGACAGCTTAGCGTTTCTTTTAAACTATTAGGTTTGCATTTGCAAGAAACTTTCTTACTCAACAACTCAAGTGCCATGATAGGTTTGTTTTTCTCTTTTCAAAATGTCAGAGGAGGACAAAAAGCTATGCTATCTTGCTTTGGGGTTTTGTTTTGTTTCACTTACCCCTTTGGGAATTACCCTTTTTTATAAAGACCAACAAATATTAAAAGGGTACGAGAAGTTGTTTTTCCTTTATAACGGATGTTGAAGGTTAATAAAAGGGTGAATTATAATTATGCAATTTAGGTGCAATATTTTAACATAAGGATATTTACCCAATATTTCTTGTCGTATTCAAATCATCTATGTCAAAAGCAGTCACTCAATTAGGGAAAAACTATGAAGCTCACAGTTCTTACCTCTAGGTCTAGACCATTTCACTCTAAACACTTTAATTATGTTTCATTGCTTACATGCCTGTTTGGAATGTTTTTTACTGATATAAATGATCCTGGAGAGTGCGGAAAGCATTTGTGTAGATGTATTTAAAGGCATACCACATTAAACTATAGAGTGCCTAATGGAAAATATGCTTTAAAAGACTTGCAATCCATTAATCACTGATCCTGCTAAGGAGTACAGATTCAGGGAAGTGCTAACAAATTTTACCTTGAACATTTCTCATATTATGACTGGAATCAGTTATAGCACATTCAAATAGTGTTACCATGTCTGCTCATTCACCAGGTAGTGCTCTGATTTTTAAGAATTACACAAATAGATTATAATTTTAAAAATCCTCTAAGCTTTCCATGCTCCTCCATTCCTCCAACATCCCACTACCAAGTCTAAATTCAACAGAGGGTGATTGATTGCACTTTACCTAAGAGGGAAAAAAGATTCCCTTTTTCATGCAAAGCAAAGCACTCCAGCTTCCATCTGTTTTAGATGAAACATTTTCTAGCAGCAACCTGGCAGAATCTGAGAGGGCTTAAAAGACATGTGAGGGCATGCTTGTGTGCATTTATGTGAGTGTGGTTTGTATGTGAGAGATCAGCACATGGCTTGACTATAAAGTATGTCCTTTAGCCTCACAGAAGCATTAGCGAGCATATTTAACGAGGCAATCACAGGCAGAGAATTACAAGCATGATTTCGGCATTCAACTGAGTGTTTCCTACGATTTTATTATTTTTTTTAAAAAGATAAATAGCAGTTGCTTCTGAAATCAAGGTGCACCCAGAATCCAAAGATAAATTCAGTCATCAAAGCATATGAACCTACCCCATCACAGCCTCCAAACATGCTCTCCCTGTTGTAGACACCAGCTGAAAATTGTCAGTGCACAGTTCAGTTGTGGGAACTCAAATAAGAAAGGTCAAATTTTTCAGATGATAACAAGAAGAGAGTAATGCAAACTACATTGTAAATATAAAACCTAGAGGAAAAACAACTCACAGTTTTTATGTTAAGCAATATTGTCACCTGAGAGAATTTCAACTTGTATTCTTTTACAGGAGAAATTTAGACACTGATATTTCTGAATGGAGAAATGGGAGTGAAAGTGGAGAATGGATGGTCCAGGTTTCCATTGCTTCCAATGAGGTGTCATAGCCCAGTGAGGTCATTTCCTGACTTCAAAGCATTTATCTGAACTGCCTCAGTCAGCCCTAGTGGTTATAACCTGATGTTTCTTGCAAGAGACATTGATCTCTACTTGTTCTACTTTTCAGCTGCACAAGCCCGCAATGAAGAAAAGTCCGGGTCTCTCTGACTACATTTGGGGCTGGACCCTCCTTCTGAGCACATTGACTGGAAGAAGGTGGGGACCCTTTATTTTAAATCTGCATGAGAATTTCTGTAACTTTTCATTTATTCTTTCAGGGGGAAGAAAATTGTCCTTGGATGAATTCATGACTAAGGGAATTCAAAAAACTTAACTGCAATAAAATTCCAGCTAATAAGGAAGAACAATATGAAAAAATAATCAACTTATTTGCATGTTGGTTAGAATACGCTTAACACGCTTCTGTTAAGGAACGTATTAATTCAACATTTAATTCTTAAATTGAACTTTTCACTGCTCAGTTGTAACTGAACAAAACATGTGGTTTCCTAATTCACAGAAAAAGTTACCCCAATTAATGTCAGCATACTATGTGAGTTGATTTTCCAACAAGAAAATTTCTAACCAGTTGCAAAGATCATAGAGTAACTTCTAACTATGTGGAAGTGGAAAGGTTAGAATAACATTTGTAATTTGAAAGTCATAAGTTTTTATAAATGCATGTGCATTATGTTTTGAAACTGTTATTTATGTAACCAATAGAAGTAGAATATACTACACACATATTTAAGAACGTTAGACAAAACTGAACTTCTCTATTTAAGTTTAACTACTGTGGAGACAAGTTATGAGAAAAAAATGTAATCATATGATTAACCATATTCAAAATATTTGCTAATGATCCCATCAAATGCATAGACATATTATACTAACAAAGATACAAATGACCAAATATTTCAGATTCTCCTTTATCTGCTTTTATATTGTTTTGTGTAGTCCACTCCTGTGGCCCCAAAGAAAGTCTTAGACATATTACAAAAATCTAAGATTCTCCATAATGTAATGAAAAGTGAACCCTTATGAGTTAAGGCAGAGAGGTGGAATAGACTGGAAAGATAAGGACTAAGGAGGATTTTTTAAATTGAGAAGTTGTCTATTTTTATTGTTTGTTATTGTGTATGATAAATAATGACCGCCAGATGAACAGAAAGTGCATTATTGCCAGATACTCTTAATCTGAGGAGTTAAATGTTCTTCACCGCTCTCGAAAAATTGTATGAAGTGTTGCTATTGTAATGACCTGTAGATGGAGTTAGTGCACAATGTTTTATTATATAGTGGTTCATATGGAATCAAAATCACGTACTGTAACTGACATTTCTCTACAAATTATATATTCAGTTTAGGAAACATTACATTGGCATGAGTATTTAATAGCAAATAAATAATCTTGATCTTTATCCTAGGGTCATTGTCTGACAATTACATAGTAAATTAGAATTAAAAATGAAGCATAACCTGATTAAGAAAAGCACATAAAAGAAACATTATCATTCCAATTGGCAGAGCAGAACTGGTTCTCTGGGAGGGAGGGAAAAGTCTCTTTTGGCATTTGTACTCCAATGCAAACAATTGGTGAGTACAACATTTATAAAATAAAACCAGGGGGTAAAAAAAGCATTTCCTGAATTTGACGTAAGCTATGAAAACAAAGAGAATGCAGGTGTAGGTAGTAGATCACCCCATATTTTGGGAATCATATTAACAATCTAATTTGCTCTGTCATATCACACCATCTCATCTTTTTCTCCCTTCTTATTTTAGTGATTCTTCCTCAGACTACTTGGTCAGGCTCTCGTCACAACTCAAAGTGTGTTAGCATTTCTTTTCCACCTTTATCAAGATGACCTTCCAGTATCCTTGAAAGATGCATGCATGGCAGTAGGTTTTGTGACAATGAGTTTTTATAAATAATTGTATTCAGAAAACTATTTTTGCTTTACTGCTGTCATCTGCTAGCAAGACATCCTGGAAGACACAGCGCTCGTTGAAAATTTGATTTCAAAAACTAGTAAGATCTTTAATTCTGCCAAAGGAGAGTAAACCCTCAATCTGCACAGTATTAATGTTGAATTTAGGAGAATGGAGAACTGTTTCATAGAGGTACATTTCATATCATGAATAACTTTTAGTTATAATAGCTTATTAAATTAAAATTTTATCAGAAAAGTTTTGCATTTTGCCAGTATAACATTATTACCCAAATAATAGTGTTTGTTTTTGAATTGACACTTTGATTATATTTCTTGCTTCTGTCAAATCAGTGAACCCTGGTTTCAAATGTTATTATTTTTCTTAGATTGATCAGTAATATAAACACACAAGAGAGATGCCAAAAGCATATTAAATTGAAAGTGATATGTTTGTGTCCGTTTTTTAGTTCACACTCTATATTCTTTTTTTGTTTTTCTTTTTGCTCAAGGTCAGAGCTATCATTGAAATATATCAGTAAGTGTGATCCCTCCTAACATAGAATACTCTTCTCTCAAAGGATTTTGGAGGTGTCATTCTAATCATTACATAAAATATGATTCAAGGAGCATAGATAGTAATGTGATTGATGTAATAAATAAATAATATGTGAACTGCAGTCATTATGTGGTCAAATTCAAAGACTAGTAATGACTGGTAAGGGATAAAAACTAGACCTTCACATAGAAAGACTTAAATAGGAACAATTACTCTGATATAGAAGAATGAAAATAAAGTTTTAGACTAAAAGTTAAAGAAAGCTGGATTCTAGTTCAAACTCTACAAATGGCTGTGTTTTCCTAAAACGCTAATCCTGCATTAGTTTAGTAAAACCATAAATTAAGAATACTGGACCATATCTTTTCCAAGCTGTCTTTTACTTCTAAGACCAGAAATGACAAAATTCAATTAATTAGAGGTTTGAATAGACAAATTATAAAAATTGGTTCATAAACCTTAAGAAGAATGGAAATTACACACTGATGTGAACATGTAATTATCCTAACAAGTTTTATCTATTTTTCTCATCTAAATACCAGAAAGAACAACAAAAACACAAAAATAGATATATATGAAGTGGATAAAGGGACGGTTGTTGGTAGGTGAAATGTTAGGATTATGCTACATGTTAAATTAAATGAAAACAAAGCTATTACGTAATTTGGTAGCTCAGAAATACATTTTTTTTTTAATTTGGGAAGAAGTTTCCCAGATCTAGGTTTTTTACTAAAGTGCATTAGTGTTCTTGCTTGCCCAGAGAAAACATTCATTACAACATTGTATACATGCTGAGAATTATAAATGTAAAGACACAACTCATTTCCTGTAATTTTCCTTCCATAGTTAGAAATATTAGAATAAAGAGCATATCATCTATGAGAACAAATACGAGAAAATGGTAAGAATTAAACTATGACATCTTTTTACTTTACCAGAAGAAATTTTCAAATTAAGATTCAATAGAAAGGAAGTTGGAAAATTGCGGAAGGTTTTATTTGGAAAAAGGTTTTAGTAGAAATGTATAATTTAGATATTGCCTCCCTTTACATTTTTTTCAGCTATGGACAACCCTCATTACAAGATGAACTTAAAGACAACACCACTGTCTTCACTAGGATTTTGGACCGACTCCTAGATGGTTATGACAATCGCCTGAGACCAGGATTGGGAGGTGGGTAGCATTATCGTGTTTTTATTTTACAGAACAATATTAAACATCTACTATTAAATTATTGCTTCCCTCTACATGTTAAAGTAATAAGAATGGAAGCACGTAGTGTAATGACATCCTATTTTTAGTATATTGCTCAATATTAATTCAATTTTCCACGATCATCCCATGCACATACCCGTACGTAGTAGAAGGCAGATTCAAACGTCTCATAATGTCATGAAATAAATGTTACATTTACTTGACAATCAATCTTTTCCATGTATGATTTGATTTTACAAGGGAAAAAGGGGGGTAATATCATCTCTTCCAGCTCAAATACTGCATCTCTGTTTCATTAGGCATAGCTATGTTTGCATTGAATTCAAGTAGAGTATCTCTGAATCTATTGCTCTAAACATTTATTTGGGAATATTACATATTGATCCACTATTTTGTGTTAGATTACCCCACCTCTAGGATAAAAGGTGAATGAGATAGATGATAGTGTGTGTTTTGTTTTGACTGTGAATTTAAACTTAAACCCTAATTTTCTATAGTTAAAATGTTTTGGTTTTTTTTTTTTTGTATACCAGTTCATTGGTTTTACTAATGAATTTCTACTCAGGAAGAAGTTAGCACTTAATAATACAGTATTTATAACAATAAGAGTAAATAGTGCAAGGCATTACACACTTATTTAAATAGTCCTTGAGTAAGATAATCAACCTATCTTATTTAGTTAAACAAAGACTAATGAAGCCAAAACAAAATATTGATCTCAGAGTAAAACAAGTGAAGCAAGGAAATAAATTATTGTTCAAAGTCACATAGGAAACCAAGGATAGAATCTATGACTCCCAACTGTAACTTATGCTGCACTCTCTCCAGAGCGTTTGTTGAAACTATTTAATAGCAATATTTAAATTACAATGAAATGACAATATTAAGAAATTCATCTCCTCTTCATCTAGACAGCAAAGTTATGCAAAGAATAAGAAGGTTAAGAATTCAATTTTTGATTTTAAAACAGAATGGTAACATGGATTTAGTCTTCCTGTTAATACTCTGGGCAGTGTAATGACACAGATATGGATCATAGGTCTGTTTTGAGGCTGCCAAATGTCATTAGTGTCTCAGAGGTTTAAGGAAAACTCCTTTATCGAAGACATGACTCGGATATATGTCAAAGGTCTTACCAGGTGTCCTTTCCTATCAATCTCAAGCATTCGTTCTAGGACACACTATACAAATTCCTCCAGGTTTGTACTCCACTTGGTTTCCTTTTACTAAGTTCTTTGAAAAAATATTAAGGAACAAAATGCATTGGTCACAAAATGGAGTGCATAAATGTGTATGTGATGTATTAATATAAGGTCCGTGTATATCTAAACCTCTGGAGTGGTTTCAGGAAAATTGTTCTTGGTTCATAAAATTTGAAATAAATTACAAAGACTGCAGGTGGGGGAGGAATGTACAAAAAGAAGAAATTCAGGACAGTGATAATAACTTTTAAAAAGAAGACTTTTAAAGTACTAATGGGCATGCATCTGATTTCTTTACTTCTTATTCTTCCTTCTCCACGATATCTCCTTAGAAAATCAGCAGAATTTTATAACACATCTAGAAAATCTTATCTTCATTCTAGTTTAGGAAATCCCATTTAATACTTTACCTTGTGAATGTGAGTATCCTCTATAAGTTCTGTGCATAGTTTTCAGTTTGTTAAACAATTTTACACATACACACACACACACCCCTTCTTTAATAATCAGCTGTTTGGTTGTATTGTTATTTGGAGTACAAATAACAAGCCCATGACTGCTCATTTACATTTAATTATGTGTAATAACTCTTTAATCAAATATAGTATAAGCAGGAAGCATTTCACCTACTCCTCATATGCATACCTGAGTCTTGGAGAGCCACAGACCTTGAGGATGTATAATATAGACTAAGAATGGGTCAAAAAGCTAATTTTCAAGACTCAAGATAATGGTGGATTTATTAACAGAAACAACTACATTAATTCAGGCTGCAGTTTTGGTGGAATCTACTTTATTACCTACTTAATACCCTCAAAATAACAAAAATAGATATTTAAAGAAAAGAAATAGTAGTTGGCTAAATATAGACAAGATATATTCTTTTTAATTGAAATGGATATAATATGTTACAGTAATAGAGAATTCAAGGGCTCAGGAAAATCAAAAAGAATGGATATGCTCTAATTTTTGCTAAAGATGATTTTTCTGATATTTATGATTTCTGGAAACAGTGATTTTGAGATTATGATAGACATGAAAACAAATTAAAAAGTAGCCCAAATAGTTTCCTCTATTTCTATTTTATCTATCATCCTGGAGCATACTGCAATTAAATCTGATGGATTTGAGATTTATGAAAAAACTTTAATACTAACTAAATTTTTGTCATTTTTTTGTCATGCTTTTTCAGTCTTAAGGGATATAATGGCATGTGTTTATTACATATATAGCATGTGTTTACTACATATATCTGCAGAATCATTAACACGTTTAAATACATTTTGAGAATGTTTTTCTGTCTTTAGAAAACATCTTAACATGTTTAAGTACATTTTGAGAATCTTTATCTGTCTTCAGAAAACATCTTAAATATTAAACACAGATTTTAGATATTTTATAAAACATAATCAGCTACAGAATAGAGAAAAATGTTAACACCATGATTTTTGGATGCTATAAATTGAAATTATCTAATATATATATTTCTGCAAAATTATTTAATTTTATTTCTTTATCATAGATTTCTGGTAAGCTAAGTATGACATGCATTCCAGTAGCTCTCTTGCCATTATAAAAATGGATTTTTTTACATGATCCATTTGCTTTCAGATGTAAAAACTATGTAGAGGCAATACTTGAAAGATTATCATTAGCTTATAAGGCGGTAAAAATTTCTTCTTAGTAGGTTCATTGATCACAGCTGGGATAATCTTCTCTCGCAAGAGATAGGAGCCCACCCTCTTCTTTATTATGATAAAAGTCTGGTTTTATAAAAATAACAACATTGTGCAGAAGGCAGGGATATTTCTGAATGTCTTGAGAAAATATAGAAATGTGATAAGCTAAGACTTGAGACTAATGTAAGAAACTCTTGTACATGCAGATTCATCATGACCTGTTTTTCAGAAACACACACAGAATCCAAAAGTGTAACATTATTCTTTGGAGATGTACACCCTGGATCCAATAACTAAGAAAACAGATATATAACACGGTTCATCGAGATGATAGGAATCAGTTGCAGATTTTGTAACACTATTTCAAAAGGCTATCTTTTCAGGGTCAAGAGCAATCCTGAGAAAGTAGAAAGAAAAGGGCAACCTAGAGATATCCTGGAAGACACGTATCTTTTTAAATAAAATAAAAGAACTAAAAAGGATAGACTGTGTGGAATTCTAATAATATACTCTATTCAAGGATGTAAAGAGAAAAATATGTTGGCAAGTTCATATTTTAAGTATAAAATTAATGAAGAAAGCTTTAAATAGACTTGAATTGAAATAGTCAGTAGTCAGAAAATACAAATCGAAACTGTCAGTGATTGTTGGATTCATTCTCATTTAATATCTCTTTCTTTGAGGACAGGACGTGGAGGGCTGGTTCTTCCTTGCAATCAGGGCCTGAAGAATGTTTTTGAAAAGCTCTTGCCTAAAGCATCGTCACTAGAGAAGAATAAAATGGTTGAGGGAGGGGAGGAGGTAAAATCCAGGAAAAAAAAAATGGCAAGAGAAGAAAGAAAAGGTTACAGAAGAAAGGAGAGCAAAAGAGGGTACTGAAAACAAGAACAGAGAAAAGTGAGAGGGTTGGAGAAGGCGAAGGAGAGCAACTTAGAGAAAATGGAAAAGGCATGTGTGGTAGGAGGCTGGGTAGGCTCAGGTGCTCCTTGGTTAATCAAGATTCCTCTTTTTGCCTTAAATCAAGACCAAACCAATCACCTTCTGAGAAAATTCATTTCCTCAAGGTTTCTCTTTATTGACTCTGAATCTAATAAACGAAAGAAGCCTGAATTTTCTCCAACTTCCGAAAAAATTAAATGATGCTCCCCCTGAATTACACCTATCTGGGTAAAATTTCAGCCACCATCGTTTTGGCTTTCCCTGCACTCTGGGAGAGGGAGTAAGAACAATCCAGAAACATAGATCCAAAACTACATTCTGAAGAAAGTTTTCAGATTTTTAAGAAGTAATGCCCTTCCAGTGATAGTTTTCCCTTCCTTTCTGCCACACCATATATACAGGCTACATCTCTCTTTCTTTTGAAAGAGTACACGTGTGTACTCATCATGTGACAAACCCAGATGGATGGGGGGAGAAGTAAATAAGTAAATAGGTAGGTAGGAATGGAGGTAGAGAATGGGCTTTATTCCTACTATATGCTTAACACATTTAGTTAAGATTTTCTTCTTTTTCCTATAAGTGTTATAGAATTTGGGGGAATTTTTTTGTTTGTTTTAGATTTTACTTAATTGAAGCTATCAGTTAGGTGAGTATTTGTGACTGGAATGTAGCTGGGATTTTTCCCTCAAGGTATTTTAGCACGACATACTATTTAACAAACAATCTATGCTTCAAAGCAGACTTACTCCTTATCTTCTTAATTTTCCCAATTTTTGATTTTTTATGCCTGTATGAGACCTTTTAGACTTCATTTAGCCCTATTATTGCCAGAGATCTTAGCTTTAAGATATAAGCATCTCCAACAAGGCAAGGAGACTGGGTTCGATATGAGTGCTACTGGCAAGGTGGTACGGGCTCCTTGGGGAATTAGCTTGGGATATTGGGTTATGTTTCTTTAGGTCAAAATAAGTAAAGGTGGGAAACTAAGAGTGTTCTGGAGAAAAAAATCAGATTAACTTGTGAAATTTTGTGCAACTCTAAACTTTAGGTGACTAGACTTTGTTCTATCTCAAGATGATATCTGATATTCATGTGATCTTTTATTATGTTTTTGTATCCTGTGTGATGTTGAGATCAGAGGCAACCATTTTATTCATGTTCACCTAACTTAAAACACACATTTTGTATTTATATTAAAAAGCCAGAATTTCTAAAATTTAGAGGGCAAGATATCCGTGTCACAATGTGTTCACCTTCAATAAAATAAAAAGATTCTAAATTACTGACAATACCCCCCCCAAATTTAAAAAGGTTAGATTTATCCAATATTTTTTTATTGCTGTTGTTACATTTTCTTTACCAGATAATGGCTTTTCGTATCAGCTTTTGAAATTCTACTCTGGAATTCTTTTTGAATTTTCTATAGGTGTATCTGGTGCTTTTAATGCAAGGTGTGGAACAGATGCTCAGGCTTTGGCATAATGCAATCTATTTACACTGAAATACTATATTTAGACATTCTATAATTCAGTTGAATTTTAGAGAAAAAGCAGTTACCAAAAACCCAAGAGGAATTGTTAAAATGAACAGAGAACACCTTTTAACTTTTACTGGCTGAGAAATCCAGTCAGCTCATGAAGCCAGCTCATCTAATGAATCCAACTGAGATGCCCAGAGGAATGTTCTAGCATATTTAGAAACTTTCTGCTTCCATCTTTTCCTATTGTATATAAATCATCTTGCCAAGCATTTCCTAAGATAAAATGTAGCCACTTGGATTTTGCTAAAGTTATAACGGCCAAATTATTAGTAAACAGCTGCAGTTTATATTTTGTGCAGTTACTTTTGGACTTTTTATATAGTTTCCATTTCCTATCTTGATTCTAGAACCAATGTAAAATATTAAAAAATATACATTTTTTTCCTGTATATGATTTTTTTTTGCAGCCTGAACTTGAGTTCTTTATTTGAAAAATAGTGTTTGTAGTGTTTCTGAGGTAAGAATCCCATATTTGAAAAATAGTGTTTGTAGTGTTTTTGAAGTAAGAATCTTATTGTTAATAGTCATGGACTCTGCCATTTTGAAGAAGTTAAAACCAAGTCCTAAGTGGACGCCATATCCCTCCATAATATATATAATATATAATGATATTATATTATTATTCTCATATAATTAAAATTCAATAATAGGAACAGAAAGTAGGATACCTCAAAGCTACTGCAGGTTAGGCAATTTTGATCAAGACTTCTACAGACCAAAAGAAACCTATTCCTCCAACACAGCAATCACATTCTTCTCTACAGCTTTGCTCTCTCCCAATAGAAAATGCCATGATGTAAGGAGGGAAGGAGGCAAATTCTCAGTCGAGAAGAAATAAATGTCTCCTGTAATAAACTTTACCTTTTTTTCCCTGGGAGATTCTTGTATCATCTGAGTTCTTGGAATCTGAAAACACAAAGGACCAGGTATTGGTTAGACACCTCGAAATGTGATTTTCTACCCCATATCCAGGTTTAGTAGCTGAATATCACCAACATTAAGTTGCTCTACGTTATCAGGGAGGGGAAAATTGCCAACTATTCTGAAGAATTAAGGGAATGGAAGTGAAGGACAAGGAGCAAAAATGTTGCCCCAGGCAGATTGGCAGGGAGCTGAAACATTGTCCAATCCAGGAGTATAAATTGATGGTTATGTAGGGAGCTCAGGATACTTTCAATTTCCAAACAGGACCATTTCAAAGTGGGGTTTTAAGACATACTTTATTATGATGACTAATGTTAGCCAATTCATTCTCCATATAGTGACTGCCTCTGTGAATTAATAGAAGCAAAGTAGCCTGAAGGAGGCAATAAACCTCCTTCATTAAGTTATGAGTACACAGAACTGGGCCCAGTGAATATTATTCTGAGTTCCTCAATAGACAGCATTTCCAGTGAAAATAGGGCCAATGCCATATTAAATAAATTGTTGTAATAGGGATTCCTAAGGAAACACCACCTACAATTCTTCACTATTGATTCCCTCTTCCATTATTTTTAAAATTACAGTCACTCTTAAAATCCACTCTTCACACATCAGCTGTCTTCTTAAACTGCAAGTAACATTCCTTCACTTCATTACCCAAAGACATTGCATTAGAACAAAGGTCAGCTGCTTCTATAAGAAGCTCTTTAGGTGTGGCCCTCTTTCCTCTAGAGTGTCATCTTGTACCGTGATCATCAGCTTCACCAAGCTCCAGATGTACTGGACTTTCTGTTTCTTAAGTCAAGCGCATCTATTCTCACCTCAGTTCTTCACCTTATTCTTTCCTCTCCCTGAAATGTCTTTCCCTGTCTCTGTTCATCCTTGAATTTTTCTCACCTTTTAGGTTGCAGTTCAAATGTCATCTCTTCAAAGACACTCTTTCAGAACATTTATAATGATGACATTAACTAGTATAATTTGTGCATATGTGTTCACACACAACTACGTATGTAATTCTTCCTATCTATCTATCTACCTACCTATCTATGTTTCTAACCTATTTACCTAAAATATGTTTTACCTAAGATTGTGAGATATGCTACAGAAGAAAAGGAGCAATTGCACTTTTGCTCATCAGTGTATCGATATTATTATTACCTAGAACAGTGCCTTCCTGGCACATAGAAAATGCTCAGTAAACATTCGTTGACTAAATTAATGTACCCAGTAAATACATCTCAAAGTGTTTTCGGCATTAAAATCTTATTTGACCCTCACTCTAATGCAATGGAGTTGACTGTGCGGGTATTATTTCTTCATTAAAGAAGTGATAAAACAGTCTCAGGGACATTAAAGGATTGTACCTAAAGTCACACAGCTTGTTCTCTAGGAAAATCAGAGTTAAAATCCAAGTGTTTTGACTCTTAATCCAATGTGCTTATTACTCACTATACTGCACTGCTTTTCTCATTTCTGCCTCAAGCACTAATCATCTTTTTGAATTATCACTTCAAAACATCTGTTACTTCAAAACTTATCAGCAGGATATCAACATTGTAGGAAATCCCCAGTAAAAAACAGATTTACTGCTGTCTAGCTGTTATAGGGGGATATAATATAGTGTGTATATATATGTGTATACATATATGTGTGTGTTTGTGTACATATATGTGTGTGTGCTCATATATGTTTATAAATTATATATATATGTTGTATGTAAAACATATCTTTGAAGAGTGTGCTTGTTTAAAGACTGATTTTAATTAATTTATCATCATAAACTTCATTTACATTGATGTACTATATTAAGATATTCTTAGGCACTGCAATAACAACCATCATCATCATAATCTCATTTTATATAATTCCATTCTATCTTTATCCTTTGAAAACTTGAACATGTGTATTCAGTTATACTAATTTGAAAGAATCTGTTGATTTTTTTACATTGGACAGAGAAGGATTATTGTGATGAAAATATTTGATTGAAAAAAATTATTTGCTGAATTATCTACTCTCTGAACATTTCTTCCAACTGAGTTATTTTAATTGATTTCCACTTGCATACAATTTCCTCATTACCTAAGAGGTTCATTCATGTTTAACTTTGGCTAGGTGTATAATCTTCCTAGCTGAACTTCATCAGAAGTTCCTGACTCATGCTGTATGCTCTTAAATAGAATATATCAAAGCAAAAAAATATGTTGACTTTTCCTCATGTGACCCGTAGAAAGGCCTTGAGTACTTTATAGGTATTTCTAATAACACTTTAGAGTCTAACGCTAAGTCAATAAAGTCTAGTATTAGAGCACGTGATTTAAATTCTGTTTCAATGTTCCTTAAACAATAAATTTTATATATATATATATATATATATATATATATCCCTACAACAGGGATTTCATGTTGATGGGGGGATGACAAAGTTTTTCTCGAATTGGGAAAAAATAAGGTTCCTCAGCAGTTGCCCTAGCTCTCAGCCAAAGCACATAGGTATGAGCTCATCTTCCATTTAAGCCTGGTACACCTGAAGAGCACTTGATTACAAACCACCATTTCTTTGTCAAAAAAGCAAGTTAACCATGTCTCTATTTACAGTTTGGCTGAAGTTGATTCACAACAACCCTCTGTCTTGAACCTTTGCACTCCAGATTATAAACTTTCTATCTTAAAGCAGAATGACTTCACATGCCACTCACGGACTCCCTGGTGAGCTGCAGTGAAAGACACACTTTGGTCAAAGGATCCTATTCCTTGTCTCTGAGATGGTACTCAACTGAGTGAGAATGTGGTTTGAGGATAATCATTAAGTGTATATTTGAATAGAAAAAAATATGTAAGGGAATACATCAAGATATTAACAGTGGATTTATGTGGAAGGTGGTATTCCAGGGAATTTAAATTTTTTAAAATATTTTTCTGAAGTTTTTAAACTTATATTATGAACTTAAAAAAATTTTTATAAACAACATAATATGTTATATGGGCCTCATGCTTACCCTAAAGCTTTTGTAATGTTTTAGAGTAGCATTCCCAAGTAAGTTTGGGAAACACAGGGGTAGATGATGTTGACCACGTTTTTATTTAAAACATGGTTTCTTAGAGACATTAGCATGCTAATGTGCAAGACAAATCTTTCGGAGGCATACATAATAAGCAGAGTTTTACAGCAATGGAAACTTCTTGCTCCACTGCATACTTACTAACAGCTGATGACAAATCAAAGAAAACTGTTTGGATGTGTGACAAGGGAAATATATTAGAAGGGAAAATATAGAAAGTGAGTGTTCTCTTCTGATTATCTTACACCCCCCAAGTTGAAGATGGAATCATTTGCTAACAATCTAAAATCAGCAGAGGGAAATAGTCCATATATTTGGCAAGTGGATAGCTCACTTCTTCAGACCATTTTATCATGCTAGATAAAACAGATTTGTGGTGTGTATGTGTCAATCACAATCTCCCAATTTATCCCTCCCCCATCTTACCCCCTGGTAACCATAAGTTTGTTTTCTACATCTGTAACTCTATTTCTGTTTTGTAAATAAGTTTGTTTGAATCCTATTTTTTAGATTCCACATATAAGTGATATATGGTATTTGTCTTTTTCTGTCTGACTTACTTCACTCAGTATGACAATCTGTAGGTCCATCCACGTTGCTGCAAATGGCATTATTTCATTCTTTTCATGGCTGAGTAATATTCCATTGTATATATGTACCACATCTTCTTTATCCATTCCTCTACTGATGGACATTTATGTTGCTTCCATGTCCTGGCTATTGTAAATAGTGCTGCTATGAACATTGGGGTGCATGTATATTTTTGAATTATGGATTTCTCTGCTGGATCACATGGTAGCTCTATTTTTAGTTTTTTTAAGGAACCTCCATACTGTTCTCCATAGTGGCTGTACCAATTTACATTCCCACCGACAGTGTAGGAGGGTTCTCTTTTCTTCACATCCTCTCCAGCATTTAAAAAAAAAAAAAGAAAAGATTGGTTGCCCCTAAAATATCTGGTAAGCCAAGTTGTGTAAAGCTAGCTACCTTGGGGAGTTACCTTAAAGTGTAGAAATTATACCCTCCTCACACCCCCGAAATGGATAATAGTGATAAAGGAGTCCAAGAGAACCATCCCACACCACCAAGCACTTGCAAGTGTGCAAACTGAGATTCGTATATATTTCCCAAATGATTATGCATTTAATGACAGATCTCTGCTGTAAAAATAAAAATGAAAGAAAGGACATAATTTTAATTCCATAAGTGTCACTCAAATCTGTAAGATATTCACCATAAATCTTATAGTTTATAATCTGGAGAGAACCAAAACTCAAACTTGGGAACAAAATGAGGTTTTTTGCTTGATCTAGAAGGGGAAATCTTGAAAGAGAAAGATGAAAGTGAGCTCAATTAATAAGACAGATTCTAGCTTTTGTGACTAGATAGCATATATTTTCTTTTCATTATGGTTTTTAATTGAAAGTCATTCCTGACATTCTAATAAAGTATGAGCTCTTGATGGAGTCATAAGAAATAGCAGATATTTAAACTAGGAAAAGAATCAGGGCTTCCCTGGTGGCGCAGTGGTTGAGAGTCCGCCTGCCAATGTAGGGGAAACGGGTTCGTGCCCCGGTCCAGGAAGATCCCACATGCCGCGGAGCGGCTAGGCCCGTGAGCCATGGCCGCGGAGCCTGCGCGTCTGGAGCCTGTACTCCGCAATGGGAGAGGCCGCAACAGTGAGAGGCCCGCGTACCGCAAAAAAAACAAAAACAACAAAAAAAGAAAAGAATCAGTCTATTAAAAAATAAAAAAAAATATATATATATATATGGAAACAGAGTGTGCAATAGAGAGACGTATACATTGCAGAAGTGATTGCTGGAAGGGGTGAGAAGCGGGACTGGTATGAGAGGCAAGTGGTTAATACAGCTGAGACTTATTGCTGACAGCTGCTCTTCTTAAGCGACGCAGTTGTGGCAGGATGTTGGATGTTAAAGCTGAGGTTGGAAATGAGTTCTAAAAACACATCTCTATTCTCTTTGTCTCAAACTACCTCCTCTATTTTGAAGCGTTAAACAGTGTACCCCACATAACTCTTATGTCAGGGGGCTCATTTAAGCATTTTGGAGCCAGTCAAATTGTTGGGGGGGAAATGGCCTAAAAATATTAGATTGGTTATTGAGGCGACTCTCTCCACCTCAAAATTATTATATCATTTGTTGAGCCAAATTTATACTGAAAGTATTACCTGTTTACAAGTGAATTGCTAAGGGATAAAATTTTTGATTTTCAAAAGAATTCTTATTGCATGTATTGGATCACCTTTTTAATGTCCTACACCAAAGATACAAATGTCCTGATAAATGAAATGAATTGCTTAAAATACTGGACTGTTATTTCTCAGAGCTAAAGTTGAAAATTACAGAGTCATCTTTTTTCATTTTCACCTCTTAACAAACTGTTTCCTTTTATACAGGCAACATTTTTCTCTCTTTTTTTTTTTTTTTTTTTTTTTTTGGTGAGTGACTGTATTTCCTTGAAAATATCTGTGTTGAGTTGTCACCAAACTATAATACATATGTTTTATTGGTTGAAATATATGCCTCAGAGACCAATAACATAAAATCACATTGAGCTTGAAATGGAATCTATTAAATGAACTTTTGCTGTACCGTCATATGTTCTTCTTATCCTCAAAACTGAAGAAACTTATATAGGTTGTCAGATTTTTTTTCCCAGGGGGTAATTTGGATAATTAACTTATGATTTAGTGCCAGAAAGCAATCATTTATAAAACATACCCTTGAGTCCTTAGACAGTTAATAAAGCTCACTACAGTACACTATATACCTCCCAAGAGTAGCCTAAGTACCTGGAGCATCTGACGAGCTGTATAAGACTGTTTAAGCTCAAACCATATCCATATGCTAACATATTTTTATTATAATATGAAATGGCTTGGTATCACTCAGGAAAGTGTGTCCATTCTTAAAGAATTCATTAAGCATCATCTGACCTCTCCATAAAATCTATCTCCCAAAGTGGCATATTTAGGCTCCGTTTTTCCACTGAAAGATATTCACTGTGAAATTTCATGTGTAAGCAGTAAATTATCAGGACTACACAGTGGACCAATTTTAGAAATTGCTAATCAAAGCCTATAAATTTCCCATTTGGGTGTGAGTTTGTGGTGGTGAGATCTAATAAGGGCTGTTGATAGACATTCACTGTCCCAATTTCTTGCTTCATCAGAGCGTGTAACTGAAGTGAAGACTGACATCTTCGTCACCAGTTTCGGACCCGTTTCAGACCATGATATGGTAAGTGACTGCATTTTTGGTTTTCCTGGGGTATTTTCTAAATTTAACTTTTGAAAGAAAAAATATAGATTAGGTATTTAGGAAGCAGCTCGCGATGCCTTGGCTATATCTTCGTGTCTCTCTGTATGCATAATATGTAATACATATAATATTTATGTAGTAGAAAATACCCATTTACTTTCCAGACCAGTCCTATTTATGGTTATCAACCACTGCAGTCTTCTTTTGTTCCATCCCTGAAATTACTCCTTTGCCTTGGCTTATGTTCTGCGAGACAAGTACTGTGAATTACCTTATATTTTAGTTAGGAGGACATACTGATTGAAGAATGCTAGGTTTCTGGATAGCCAGTGCTATTATAAAACAGCCATAAACACTGCAATTGCTGAATTATTTTTGGTTAAAAAGGAGAAATGTGTTTAAAAGCTGAGTGAATACTTGACCAGAATTAGACAGAGAATGAAATAACACCTGTGGGAAAGGTTCAGCTTCATTGCAAAAGGCAATCGTTAAATTATTACCAAGAGTGAGAATAAAATGAATACATGCCTGTTCTCTCTTTTCCCAACCCAAATGAACTAACATGAGTTTCTCTTCTATCTGATGGGAGCTGGTGAATCCATAGAGCTCTGCAGATATTGTATAATATTTCTGAACTCATAACAGCCAAGCTCCTGTATAAGCAAAAAATCATAAAGAGGCCATGAAGATTCATCGTTATGGTATTTTGAAGATATATTAATTAAATACTATTTTTGAAATGCCTTTTTGTTGATACCACCTTAACATTAAAGTCTTCTGGTTTCATAGTAACTCAGAAGATTCAGAATAAAAGTTACAGAAAATATCCATTTAGACCAGCATTTCCCAAAGTGTGGAAATTCACAGGGCATCCAGCTTGGCAGGGTTAAAGCTCTGACCAGTCCTGAGGTAAGGTAAACTGTTTAACTGCATTTAATCTAGTGTGTTCCAATCATATTTGTCCAAAACCCTTTTCTTCAAGTGATACTTGTTGACATTCTGTGAGTCATACATTGGGAAATGCTGGCTTAGGATAATTAGATACTTTATGCCTAAGAGAGGTTATGAAATGCACCAACTGTACAAATTAGAGTCAGTGGAGCATATGAGAGACAGCAGAGTGCTAGGTAAGAATACAGATCTCTGAACCAGAATGCCTGGGTCTATAATCCCAGCTCCTCCATTTATAAGAGTGTATCCTTGGGGAAGTTGCTTAATATGTCTCTGCCTCAGTTTCTTCATGTGTAAAATGGGAGTAATAATAATAATACTTCATAGGGTTATCACAAGTATTAAACAAATTAATACATGAAAAGCACTTAAAAATCATTGGCGTATCATGAGCACTCAACAAATGTCAGCCATTATTACTATGTAAGAAATAGAAATATAAAAGTTAGCCATAATTGTGGATTTATTCCTCTGGCAATTCATTTTGTCATTGTGGTCAGTCCGTAGACCACTTTATTGAAATACTGTGTGATACAATTATTTTTGCTAAATTGATTGCGGTCTGAGGACCTACTGTGATTCTCCCATATTGGAACTCAGTCTTCCCACCACCCTATTCTCTCATGCTACTTTTCTAATCAGGAACATTTAATAGATCCTAGTCAAGGTTAAGGTCAAATTTAAACTCCTCTGCCTGTATCCCATACAATCCATACACGATTTACCACTAGACCTCACTTGTTCCCAATATTTACTATTTAGTCATTCACGTTAGTACTACTTTCTGTGAGGCATAACACTGGGGGTTAGCAGGACTGGCTCTAGGATTCAGGCTGGCTGAATTCAAATTCCTCACTAACAGCAGCATGACCTTGGGCAAATCAGTTAAGGCTGTAAGGCTCAAAGTCTCTAAAGTGAGTATATTATTATAATTACCTATCCTTGTAAGACTGTTAGGAATTTTAAATGAGATATGTAAATAATGGTCTATTGATGGTGCTCAATAAATGGTAGCTATTATTATTTTGCCTCTGAACCCTTTATCAAGCCATGCACTCTTTGTGGAAATTTCCTCTACTCTCCACCCATCTAAATTCTGTATTTCCACAAAAGCCCTAATCAGGACCCAAATGCTTGATGAAAACTTCTTTTTTTAATTAATCCAATAACAAGTTAACTTTTCCTTTCTGCATTATAATCACATTTATTGACTGTAAGGTACAATTTAGCTTTTGCACACTGCTTTGTAAAGTTATTTATCTTACATAAATATCTTATTTTCCTAAAGTGATGCCAAAAAACATAAAGGTACTCTTGTTTTGCATCCCTCACAGTAACAGTGCATTGCTATTTTACAGTAACTGTTGAATTTCTACTTATTTGGTGAAAGGCTGAGGAGTCTATATTATCTTTTAAAAATTAAGGTCTTCTGAAACTCAGTAAATAACACCCTCTTTCTTACCTGAATCTTGAGCCTTTTGAGAAATAAGGCTGCAGTGTAAGGGATATGGAAAATGAGAATATCATCTTTATTACTAATAATGATGGTATTGCAAAAGGTGGCTTATATCTGCAGACAAGTGAGTTTCCAGAGAGTAAACAACCAGTCAGATTAACCCACCCCATCAGCAGGCAGAGTTGGTTTCCCTCTGCGAGGGTGTAGACTGTCCGTGTAAAACTTCTAGCATAGAGGAACACAGCTGCATTTGTGAGTCTAATGGACAGCCAGCATCCAAAATGCAGAAGACAAGAGGAAGAGGCTGAGATAGGCAAGATTGATTTCTCCTTGCAAATTCTCCTGTCGAATTAAATTATTCCTCCTCTCTCCCCTCCCCAAATAGAAGAGTGTGAGATAAAGGAGAACTTTCAGAAGTTTTACACTGGTGAAGCTCTCTTCTCATAGATGGAAACACTAAGAGAGGGGATGAAGCATTACAAAGAGCACATACTGATAATGATATTACTCCTAATAATAATAATAAATAACTTTTCTCTCTCTATCTCTGGCACCTAGCATGATGTCTCACAAAGAGTAGATGCTCGATAGAAGTTGTTAGGGACAGTGCCCAGATAAAGCCATATGCAATCAAAAAGTTTTCTCTTAAAAATATTTGGTATACCTTTGAGTTATTGGTTCAGATTAAGTATGATCTTAGGAACCAATGATGTCTTTTGTCTTAGACAAAAGATGCACTCTAGGATTTTGGATACACCATTAACCCTAAGATTATCATGAATCACTTTTTATTTATGGCCTTTGATCAAATATCAGGTAGGAAGAAGGGAACGGAGTCTAAACCAGTGATACCGTTTTGCCTAAAACTCTTGAACAAGACAATATCTGAATTGTTCTATCAAGGGATCAAATTAGCCATAGGCCTGCAACCGGTTTCCTAAGTGACAAGCAGAAACTGTACCTTACCACTTTGAGATTAATCATTTAAACTACATTACTGGGGAATTATCCATAAGAAAGAGCAGTATGATTTAGAGGCTATCAAAATTAAAAGGCAGAATGACAAAGCTATTTTTCAAGACATGAAATGTAGTTTTTAAACTGAGCGCTGATAAAATATCTAATTAATAATAATAACCATAACAACATTCAACACGATTGAATGCTACAATATGTTAGGCACTGTGCTAAGGGTTTTATAGATCATATTTCTTCTAATCCTCCTGCCCACATTTTAGCTAAGTGTTATTATTACCCACATTTTCCAGAGGAGAAAAGTGACCCAGCTAGGTAGCAACTTGAACTCAGCCTGTCCGTCCTTAGAGACTCCATAGCTCCCAAGGCATTTGACTTCATCTGGAATAGAAAACAAAATTAGGACAACTCCTTAACTTTATTTTAAAAACCATTAATTGGCAATCAAACCTCACATTCCCAGGGCACTAGGTTCTGACAGAAATATCCAGGCAGCACAATCATACAGCCCTGTTTTCCATAGCGCTTAAAGTGTATTAAATCAAAGCACACGCAGACAGTAATAAACGGTGCAAGCGGGAACGCTACAGTACAATATTTATTTAGGAATATAATGGATGTTCTGTCCCAGTCTTCAGAAAAAGGCTCATATTCTCTAGGGTCCTACTCTATTCAACAGGGTAACTTGGAGAGAATTTTCACTCAAGTGGTGTGGGCTAGGACACTGAACCCTGAACAAAGTGTTCACCAGAGCTTCTTATTTGTTCAGGCACTTTTCTGTGGAGTCTTCTGTTTTGCCTCCTTTTTTTGTTTTGCTTAGTTATGACCACTTTCTCACTTTCTTCAGGTTTTCTGTCCTACCACCCTTCCAAAGAAATTGCACTTTTTCCATTCCCAGCTACCTAGAAATCTAATATAAATTTGTGTTGATTAAAAAAAAAGAGAGAGAGAGACAATAACTTTTAATGTTTACTGAGAACTTCTGTGTTCTAGACTAGGGGTCCCCAACCCCCGGGCCATGGACCACTACCAGTCCGTGGCCTGTTAGAAACCAAGCGGCATAGGTGAGCAGCGGGCAAGCGAGCGGAGCTTCATCTGCCGCACCGCATCGCTCCCATTCTCGCCTGAACCATCACTCGCATTACCTCCTGAACCAACCCCTCTGCCCACCGCCCCGGTCCATGGAAACATCGTCTTCCACGAAACCGGCCCCTGGGTGCCAAAAAGGTTGGAGACCGCTGCTCTAGACATTCTTGTAAGCTGTTCACTTGTGTTGACACTTCTCACAACAGCAAAGTGAAATAAGTATTTCCATGATCCCCACTTTATAAATTGGCAACTAGGGCATTAGAGAAAATAAGAAAATGACCTAAGGCCGTTCATCTGGCAGAGGGACGATTCAGTTCTAGTTAGCAGACTTAGAATTTACATGTGTAACCATTATGCTCTGGCTCTACCCTCTCCTTCTTGTTCCAACTTCCTAAAGAAGGGGCTCTGGCCCAGCTTGGTCTAATGAATTTCAAC
The DNA here is from genome assembly GCF_011762595.2 of Tursiops truncatus. Lineage (NCBI taxonomy): Eukaryota > Metazoa > Chordata > Mammalia > Artiodactyla > Delphinidae > Tursiops > Tursiops truncatus. Next base: position 137,597,830 of record NC_047036.1, read on the forward strand.
CATGGGGAGAGGTCACACTATACAAGTAGCTGCTGGGAGCTGCATGCTGCTACCATGGCAATATTGCAGGGGCCATTCTCAGGATATGGGAGACCAAATACACTCTTTTTTAGGCAAGAGGTGATCATGATCAACTGCTTTATATCAGTTTTCATTTCCACTTCTAACAGAGGAAATCATGGAAATGAAAGCTAATCCAGTTAATTTTGCCCCTTGTACTTGTGTGTGTGTGTGTGTGTGTGTGTGTCTGTGTGTGTGTGTGTGCACACGCATGCTTGTGTAACTAGGTATTCGAAAAGAGAGTATCTTAAATGAATTTGGGGATTTCATTGTCCACCATTATCACAGGTAAATAAAGCTAGCTGTAAATATGATAAACTTGTAAACCTTAGGACCTTGGCAAGTTTTGACATAATTTTTTGGAATCTTTGCCTTTGGGATATATCTTGTCAAACGCTTGATGATAAATATAGTTTAAGTTTATTTTATATGTAACATTTATTTTAGATTCAAAAATCTCCTTGGAGCAAGCAACAAGTGAACAAATGTTTCAGATTCATGGGGGTATGGTCAGTTTAGACATCCTTGGAACCTTGGTTTACGAGAGACTGTTGCCTCCACTGCTGACCAGGCTAAAGTTGTTCAGTTGCATAAACTATAGAGCGCTGATTCCTGAGTAATAGAAATAGCATCATCATCATAGCCCTATCTCAGAAGCTTGTCTATTGTCCAGAGAAGAGAACATGCACAGCCCAGAGTAAACCCATACGCTCTGCTTCCCTAGCAAGCACTGCTACTCTGGATCTTTTCCTGATATAATCCACAGGCACCCCCCTCATTTCTCTCCTCAAGAAAAATACTATTCTAAACCAGTTTACTCCTCCACAAGTTTTTCCTATAGCTTCCAAGTCCAAACAGTTTCTCCCTCTGTCGAATTTAACAGATGCTTAATAAATGTGTCTAAGTAAATTCCTATGCCAGGTATCCCAGTGCCTCTCATCTGACACTTCCAGACAGAGAAAACAAACAAAGTAACTTCTCCTGCCTGCAAAGATAGACTGGTGTCCTGTTACACATTTTTTTTTTTTCCTATCTCAATCGCACTTACCACTATGCCTCGTACATTATAGACTAACCAATAATAATTCTTAGTTACCTGATCAGTAAGGGCTCAGCAATGTCAAATGTGTGCTTTGAAAATCTTCATTCAGTCTTTACCCAAACTTGCATTAACCCCGGGAAAGAGACAGGTCGTAAAATTCATGCACAAAAAGCCTGAACACAGACACTATTGTGCATGTGCTAAAGACGATACGTATAAAAGATTTTAAAAAACAGCTTTCTGATGCATCAGGGTTTAGGGGATTAAGAAAACAGAGCATGATGTTTTCAAGTTAGTCTTCCTTCCAGTTTGGAGCATTCTAAGATTAATGGAGAATGTGGTAATCTTTATTTCAAACCATTGACTTCCAATTTTAGTGTCAGTGTAGCAAGTCCTGCAAAGAAGATGGATATTATTACCCCTTTCAATTTTAGGAGCTGGTAAATCACATTGCTTGTTTTCAGATTAGCAGATGTTTGTCTCTGGGTATTGCCATGAGGAATGCTGTGCTTATTCAAATAAATAGATTCCCTGGCTGTGAATGATGATGAGCTTCACACATTTCTCCTGTGTCTCATACACACACATATATATACTCACAAGCACACACTCACACACACCCGCATATTCTGCATTCTTTTCTTTTTTTCTTGGAAAGTATGCAAATTACCTGAAACAATTTCTTATTTTCATAATCTTCTTCACTGTGTAGAACTGAAAATCTATATACATTATTTGTGGAAAAAAAATGTTCACTTAGCCAAAAAGAAGATGGGATTATCACATTCACATTAGCACCAAGGATGTCTTGGGACTGGGTGTGGGGTTTTCAGAAACCATAAGAGGGCCCCCCAAATGCTTTATTTTTATAACTAGGATTGCCTAACTTAAACATTTTCCTGTATATAATAATCTGTAACATGAGTTTTGTTTTCACTTGCAATATATTCTATCTCTTCGAGTACTGCTGTGGTGCAGGTGGTGGTGGGAATAGGGTGCTAGTTTCCTTTCACATGTCTGAGGAGATACTCAGCAGAAGTTTTCTCACCAAAAAGTAATTCAGGCATTTAGATATTTTTCAAGTGATTATGTCAACCAACGATTCACCTGATACCAATATGTACAGGCCACCACAAGTTTACTTCTAGGAATATCATCTAGGTCATATTTTGCTTCTAAAGTTGCAAAAATTATGCATCGTCTGTGTAAGCCATTTGCATTGCAAAATACAGCACAGTGAACTCTTTGCCATTTTCCAAAATTACCTAGGAATATACAATAGATGTATTCTTCCGTCAAAGCTGGAAGGATGAAAGGTTAAAATTTAAAGGACCCATGACGGTACTCCGGTTAAATAACCTAATGGCAAGTAAAATCTGGACTCCGGATACCTTTTTCCACAATGGAAAGAAATCAGTGGCGCACAACATGACCATGCCCAACAAGCTCCTACGGATCACAGAGGATGGGACCTTGTTGTACACCATGAGGTAAGGATGACTGTGTTTCCGTTCGTGAGTTTTTCTAGACCTTCTCTTTCATGTGTAGGCAGTCAACACGCTGATGGGCCATTGTAGAGCATCTGGTTTCCTGTTTTCCCTGTTTTTCAACTTTAATAATTATTCTACTATGAAAACTAAACTGGCTGAAATATTATGCAAGTATTAAAGCGTTAAGTAAAATGATTAGACAAAATGAAAAAAAAATTTACAATGTATAAGTAATGCAATATATATATATATATATATATATATATATATATATATATATATATATATCCATCCCCAATATGTTCTAATTCAATAGAGGACTTCTCCCTACTATTAACCTCGTGGATTCCTGCATTCCAGTAAGGTCTAGATTAAATTTCTAGAAGTTATCTCATGGTATATATCTGAAAATGTTTCTATTTAAAAAGGAGAAAAAAACCAGAAAATAGAAGAAGTTCAAAATTTTTATATATAAATTCATGTGGAAGTATACATTTTGAAGAAGTATATTAATTCACAATGATGTTAATTAGACTGAGAATATAAATATTCTTAATTTTGCTTAAACTGAAGACTACATATATATTTTTGCTCCATAAACATTTTCCCCATTTTGAGATTACTGTAAGCCCAGAATCTGGATACCAATCATTCATTTATGGATGAATGAAAGAAACATGAATTGAATAAAGGTTTGAATATTTTTAGAAAAAAAGTTGTTTAAAAACATTCCTATTTTATGAGAAATTAAGAATTATCCAGGACTTGCGACTTCCCTGGTGGTCCAGTGGTAGAGAATCCACCTTCCAATGCAGGGGACATGGGTTCAATCCCTGGTCGGAGAACTAACATCGCACATGCTGCGGGACCACTAAACCAGTGCGCCACAACTACTGAGCTCGCACACCTCAGCTAGAGAGCCTGTGTGTCGCAAACTACAAAGCCCACACGCCACAACTAGAGAGAAGCCCACGAACTGCAGCGAAAGATCCCACATGCCGCAATGAAGATGCTGTGTACCACAACTAAGACCTGACACAGCCAAAATATAAAATAAATACATAAATAAATAAAATATTAAAAAAATTATCTAGGACTCATTCTGAAGAGATGCAGTTTTTTCATATCCAGATGACTTGTTGGAATGTTGTTTTTATAGATCTGGCCAGCACTTGGTAATTTAGACCATCCAATTATTCCTTTGGTATGAAAAGGTAATAAAGGCAACCCCTAGACTTGGCGGATTGTGTTTCGAGTGGGAGTAGAGTGATATTTTGACTTTGGAGAAAGCTGCCAGAATTCCTAGCTTTTTATACCCAAATGAAAGAAAAACTGCTTTAAGAGCCACTTTAGATAGATGTTGGACTCAACTAGTAAAAGTGTAATAGGACTGAAAGAATGAAAATTCCAGAAAAGAGAGAAAGTAGAGGATCAGTGGACAGATGTGTTGAGAACTTTCCAGATCATCTAAGCAGGATCTATTTATATTTGAAATTTGAAATATTCTCCCCTTGTAAAATACCCTACACTTGTTTTTGAGCCTAAATCTAGTATCCTTTCCTGCCAGCTGCTAATTATCTAAGGAGGGATTTGTGTATACTGAGCAGTTTATCAGTTAATAGTTCCTGATATGTGTAATATTCTTTCTCAGTAACTAACCTATATCCCCCTTCTCCTAAATTTCTCATCACCTTTGCTAATGTGTTACCACTTCCCTGAATAGTTTGACTTAAGTATAAGAGTGTAATCATTAATTTACACATTTCATATTTACTTTAATTAATATTGTAATCACTTCATGATTTTACTTGTTATAAAGCCATCTTGCCACATTAGAGTTACTTAATAATATGGGTAAATATATCTCCTGAAAATTATGTGAGGAATTTGGGTGTAAATTTTCCATAGTTCCACCCAATGACATCAAATATATTTCAGTGAATTCCTTTCTTGACTACCCTTTTTAAAACATAAATAGAATTCACATTCACATTCCCATAACATAGGGACTAAAAAGAAGCTCAGCAGAGTACTGGCTTCAATTAGGCAGTAGATTTGTAGGTAAAACTAAATGGTTGGAATATAGTGAAATCACTTATAAAGGAGACTTTAAGTGAATGTCAGCTTCACAGAACCTGAGGACAGTTCCTCCCTCACCTATTCCTTTGTTGTCTTATGCATTTGGTGCTATATTAGGGAAGGGGGTGGGGAGAGATGCACTTAGGAATGGAGAAATTTGCCTCTCTTCCTTGTTATCCATGTCTTCTCAACCAAGGATGAATTAGTATTATTGCAAGTATTTATTTGCTTACATCCCATTTTATTCTCAAAGGATTTGCTCTGGTAGGTGGATTAGTTGATGATGCCTATTTTGGAAAACTTTGGTAATCTTTGGTAATTATCTTTTGGTAATCTTTGGTAATCTTTGGCCCATCATACAAAATCAGGTGTCACCTATTTTCTCAAAACAGACCAAAAAATGGATAGAATCCAGTCATTGTTGTAAATAATTCTTTATATTTTTTATTTTATTTTTTAAATTTTATTTATTTATTTTTGGCTGCATTGGGTCTTCGTTGCTGCGCACAGCCTTTCTCTAGTCGCGGTGAGCAGGGGCTACTCTTCGTTGTGGTGCTCAGGCTTCTCATTGTGGTGGCTTGTCTTTGTTGTGGAGCATGGGCTCTAGGTGCGTGGGCTTCAGTAGTTGTGGCTCATGGGCTCCATAGTTGTGGCTCGTGGGCTCTAGAGCGCAGGCTCAGTAGTTGTGGTGCACAGGCTTAGTTGCTCCGCGGCATGTGGGATCTTCCCAGACCAGGGCTCGAACCTATGTCCCCTGCACTGGCAGGTGGATTCTTAACCACTGAGCCACCAGGGAAGTCCAATAATTCTTTTTAGATCGTTTGATTATTAACAGTTCGGTATAGCATTGCCATTTGTGTTTGTCTCTCCTGCTTTCTTAATATATTTGCTATAGTTAATAACATCCCACTTGTATTTATCAGAAAGTATCTAATCTATAGGACTTTTGTTTGTATCCCATATTTCCCTTAATCGATAAGGCTGACGGTGAGAGCTGAATGTCCAATGCATTTGGAGGATTTCCCTATGGATGCCCATGCCTGCCCACTAAAATTTGGGAGCTGTGAGTAAATTTATTTTATTTTTATTTTTATGAGAGGCATGTCTTTAAGCAAGAAACCTCCAGTTAGTTATGAATGTTCAAGAGACAGATAAAGAACATCAAGAATATTTAAACAGTGATTTACTGCAAGTGCTTTCTATAAGTAATAATCTTTGACTTCACTTTTTAATATTTTTTCAGGAAGGGGTTATTCCCTATCTGTTGAACTAGAAGGAAGGGATTTAACTATTTAGTGGAAAAATTCTATTTTTGTTCAAGTAGTATTCATAAAAAACCAAATGGAGTTTGGATGCTTATACCTCATAGATAATATCTTCTTTCCAATAAATGGAGGTCACTGTTTTTATTTTATATCATTACTGACATTGGTTTGTTCTTAAGAATAATTTGACTTGTTTATCAAATGGAAATATTGGTAGGTGGCAAAGGACAATAATTAGGTCCTCTTAATAATGAAGCCTACACCCAAAGATGATGCTAGAAAAGAATTTACTCTAATTATAGTCTTAAAACAGTTCTAGATATGTTTGGATATCTCATGAAGTTCATGTATATATGAATGCTTTTGAAGCTATCTTAGATAAATCACCTTTATGATAACTTTCAGGGTTTCTGCTACTTGAAAATATGCAGGCGCACACGTTAGAGGAGCCCAGAGAACGGTGGTCAGCAGAGTTAGGTTCTCTTGTCTTCCTCTGCTTTTCTGCTTTTGATTATAGTGTGCATGCATAAAGTGAGGAGGAATAATGTATTCCTGGTTTCCTGCAGGGGAGTTACGTATAAGGACTGAGTCAACCTCTTGACTAACCTAACCAGCTTTCTGTTCTCACTAGACAGGCAATCTGAGCAACTATTTTGGTGAAGGTATGATTCACAGAAGAAAAATAGTGGTAGTGTAGGAAGACAGCAAGCAAAGAAAATAGCAAAGGGCCTTCGGGTTCCTAGCAGCGCTAGTCATGGAAAGACAACTTTCTCTATTTATAAATCTCATTCTATACTGAAACCCAAGGGTAGACTACTTCAAAAACTGTCAGCTAAACAGGCCTTTGATGATAACTCCCTCCTATCCATTTTCTTCCCCAATTTAATGTATGTTCTATACCATGAACTATTATTTTTTTCTGATTACCGGTTCCATTTTTAACGATAATATTATGTATTATGTGTTACTTGTATGCCAGGCAGTGTACTAAATATTTGTATATGCATCAGCTCATCTAATCCACAAAATAATCTTATAGTTAGGGATATCATACATCATAGTTTGCCTGAAACAGTACTGATTCATGACTAAATCCTGGTATAACTAATAGTACCTCCTTTTGGCTTCAAAAATATATTGTTTTAGACAATTAATTTTATGTTTAGTATATTAGTTAGCTCACTCACTTTTAAGCAGTGAGTATAGCTTAAAAAAGAGGAGTTTATATTTTTATACAAGATATATGAAGGTAAGTGACTGTTGGTTAATTGCTGGTTAGTTCAGCATCTTAACAAGGATGCTGTCTTAAGACGTCCTTAGAAATTCTTCCTGATGACAGAATGGTTGTTGCAACTCCAGCCATTGCCTCTGCTTTCAAGATGAAGAGGAATAGTGGGAAAAGATGAAAAGAGTAGTGCCTGTGTCAAAAAAGTAAAATCTTTCCCTAAAGACCTAACAGGTATCTTCTCACATCTTATTAATTAAAGCTGTGTCACATGACCAATGCTAACTGCAAAGGAGGCTGGGGAAAAATATTTTTAACTAGGCACATTGTCATCCTGAAGAAAATCAACAGTGAGGAGAAAACAAATAATGTCTCATATAAGAAAACTGAAATTTAAAGAAAAACAAGTAAGCTGTTTTCCACCTCAGAGCCTTTGCACATGCTCTTTTTTCTGCCTGGGTTACTCTCCCCTTGGTTTTTAGCATAGCTGGTTTTATTTTTTAAATATTTATTTTATATATATATATATATTTTTTAAATATTTATTTATTTTTTTGGCCATGCCTCACAGCTTGTGGGATCTTAGTTCCCCAACCAGGGATCGAACCCTGGCCCTCGGCACTGAAAGTGCCGAGTCCTAACCACTGGACCGCCAGGGAATTCCCCGTGGCTGGTTTTATTTATCCCCTACATCTCAGCATAAATATCGGTTCCTAGGGCCTTTCTTGAAGCCCTTATCAAAACTTGTAGGTGCTCCCATCAGTCTTCTTGATCACAATACACATTTATTTTATTTTATTTTATACTATTTTTATTTTTTTTTATACTATATTTTATTTTATACTATTTTTATATTATTTTATACTATATTTATACTATATATACACATTATTTTATTTTATACTATTTATACTATTATTTTATACTATTTATACTATTTATCACAGAAATAATTATTAGTTCTGTTAACATTGTTATTGTCTGGAGACTGCAAACACCATGACAGCAGAATCTATTCTGTTTTACATTTCCTAGCACAGAGCCTAATACAATGTAGGCACTCAATAAATATTTATTGAATGGATAAAGATGATAATAATCAGGTTTTAAACGCCCCTTCAGTGTTTAAGCCTCAGAAATGATGGCCTCAGAAAAGAGGGTTTAAGGACTGTGGGGAATGAAACCTCAACATCAAAGACTTAATATTGAAGAATAGGCTCAGAAGGCACATGCTCAGTGGAAGGGAACACCATGGAGAATTACTGTTGCCTGCCAGTAGCATGGGAAGATGCAGCAGTGGTCCATTTATTGTATAGTCATTTCTCCAACGTGGCCTAGTGTATTTCAGAGATAAAGAAACTGGGGCAAAAGTGAGATAAAAATGCTTTGACCCAACTTTTAAAGCAAACACCTTGCCAAAGTATCAGAGAAAATAAGGAAAACATAAGCAAGATGATTTCACAATAATTTAGTAAAGCACTATGTAATAAGTGTTCATGAGGTCCAGAAGCAACTTCATCCATATGTTGATAAGAACCAAACCTGGAAAAGCAGATGTTTTCCTTACCACTCGCCATTAGATTCTGATTGTCAGTGCTACATTATACTTTCTGCTTGTTAGGGATAACACCCTCTGTATAAGGCCAGATAACTCAAACACAGTATATATACATAAGGCAGCTGACATCTTTTAACTGCTTTCTGAGGAATTTACAAAATAAGGCTTTGATTCTAGAAGAAGAGATTCAGATTATATTCTGACAATAAGGTCTAGGCAAGTGCTAGACGTAGTCAGGACATAATAAATGATCATTTCCTGACTGATTATCAAGCAGTGTCTTATAAACAAGGAGAAAGGGATAAATAGAAATTCAAAAGAATTCTGAACAATAAATAATTCTAGAAATTATTTGGTGTACCTGCCTCATACAAATGGAAAAACAAAGGCCCATAAAACCGAAGTGACAGATGCTCTCCTGATACTGTCTATGCCGTCGTTTAAAAAATTTTTTTCTTAAGTAATCTACTGATTTATTTGAAATCTGAGCTTAATGTTTTTGACTACATAGCTGAAGACTCTTTCTAACCTTCTTTTCTTTATGCTAAATACTGTCAAATCAAAAAAGTTTTCATAGGACCTACTTTCCAGATATGGAAACAAAGAAATAATAAGATATATCGCCTATTGTGGAACTTTAGGTTGAGCTTTTAGGTGTATCTGTCTTCTATATTTAAAACAGCAAATTTCATCATGTGAATTTACTCTTCATTTTGGAAGATTTCTATTGAGAGATGTAAACAATGAGTAATCTCTACCTTCACAACAACAGCATATTTATAGTAGATTTCATACACAATGGAGTTTCTAAAAATTGCAAGAAATGAGACCCTGAATTATATGAAATGAGAAGTCGATGGTAACACATTTTTCTTTTCCCTCTACAAGTAAATTAGCAGCCCATTGGCAACACATAACAAGGTATAAAAAGATAGGGTCCAGGGCTTCCCCGGTGGCGCAGTGGTTGAGAGTCCGCCTGCCGATGCAGGGGACACGGGTTCGTGCCCCGGTCTGGGAAGATCCCACATGCCGCGGAGCAGCTAGGCCCGTGAGCCATGGCTGCTGAGCCTGCGCGTCCAGAGCCTGTGCTCCGCAACGGGAGAGGCCACAATAGTTAGAGGCCCGCGTATCGCAGAAAAAAAAAAAAAAAAAAAAAAAAAAAAAAGATAGGGTCCAGCCACTGTTGCTAATGACAGTGTGATAAAGTAGCAAGAACTCTAATTTTTACGAAATGACACAAGGTTTAGAATTGGTTTCATCAATAGTTACATGACCACCAGTTACCTTTGCTCGGCTTTTGAGCATATATTAGAGAGTCTTTGCCTAGAAAATTCTTACTAACAGCAGTGGAGTAGAATGAATGCTATTCTATGTTCTTATCTTGGTTTTCCCAGTAAGTAACTATGCACCCTTAAACAAGTCATTTAATGTACCTGTGCCCCAGCTTGCCATTTGTAAAATGAAATAAACTATGTGACTCTAAAAGTTCTTCCCCATTAACATTCAGTGATTCCAGGTCACCATAAACCCAGTATGTCCTCTTTGGTAAGACCCTTCCACTTGACAAACAAGAGTTTATCATGACCAGAAAAACATTTTACTGAATATAGGTACCTACAAATTTTAAGTGATATGGTTCCTTTCAAATGTGTGCTCTGGCCTCTCCAAAGGGATTTTTTTTTTCAATAAATAAAGTTTTAGACCCTCCTATCAAATGCAATCATGCCACTATATACAATTCTGAAATGCTTAATTTTTTTTTTGTTTTTTTTTAAGTCAATGAGATGTGTTAAGTCAATGGGAGAAATCCTTTCACAATGTATAATAAATCCTCACGTTGTACACTTCAAATATCTTACAGTTTTATTTGTTAATTATACCTCAATAAAGCTAAAAATAAATTAATAAATAAAAGACTACTGCAGTTAAAAAAATTTCAGTGAGGACCACCACAATTAATAAAATAAAAAAGGCAATGACGATAAACTCCAAAATTATCTACTGTCACTCTTACATGTTTCTGAAAGAAGCCATAACCACTAAATTAATTCCTGTATATTCTCTCAAACTTCTGAAAAAATTTGTTTAAAAAGCTATCTGATTGCTAGTTGGTTCAGGAATGATGCTGGAGCAGATAGGATACCCACATAAAATCTGGGGAATACTAGCTACATTTTTCTGCATCAATCACCCAGAAACAAGTGGTCACTCTAAAGAGAATGTGGTTCAGAGAATGAGGGGCACGGGCTCACATCTGGTTTTAGGCAGCCTCATGTTTGTGTGAAAAGGCCACCATTATTTTACATCTCATAGTATTGTAGTTTGGACAAATACAAATTTGGACAAAGTATCCAAGCCAGGTTACCATGGGGTGAGGGTTGTGTCGAGCAGGGACTCATTAAGACTTCTGAGCCAAAGGCATGTTTGCCTTTGAGGGCCATTCCTCCAAACATATATATTAAAAATGTATTTTCATTTTTATTTTCTCTTTTAAATTTTTATATTTTATACGATGTTAATAAAAAGTTTGATTATATTCATTTTTTTCTTCTGATTTTAAAAGAAAGTGAAACATGTCTGTGCCTCCTAGGTATGGAGCCTACTGTCCCTAATGGAGAAGTTGGCCAAGGGGTAAAGCTTTCACCATAAGGCTAACTTTTGCTATCATATCTCACACTCAGAAGCCCTGGAAACTGTTTTTGCTACTGCGATATCCCTTCAATGTTTATCTCTCTACATCTAAACAGAGGAGAATAGGTACCACCATTACAACCTAAATGACGTGGGTGTTCTGTGACTAGAAATCAGAAAAGCTATGGAATTCCTTCTCTTTCTCCTTCTCTGTCTCTCTCACTCTGTACATCTCCCGTCTAACCTTCCTGAATTAAAGATAAGGATTATGACCTAACTTCTCCTATAGGAGGATGACTAGGTTAAAGTGTTACATGACAAATAAGAATGACTGAGAAGTAGAAAGAGCTGTACGGTCCTCCTCCTCCTCTTCCTCAGCATCATGAGAGTAAATATCTATGAGAAGGATAATTAATTAAAAAGAAAGTAAAATCACACACTTTAAAAATGGAGATATCACCTCACACCAGTCAGCATGGCCATCATCAAAAAATCTACAAACAATAAATGCTGGAGAGGGTGTGGAGGAAAGGGAACCCTCTTGCACTGTTGGTGGGAATGTAAATTGATACAGCCACTATGGAGAACAGTATGGAGGTTCCTTAAAAAACTAAAAATAGAACTACCATATGACCCAGCAATCCCACTACTGGGCATATACCCTGAGAAAACCATAATTCAAAAAGAGTCATGTACCAAAACGTTCATTGCAGCTCTATTTACAATAGCCCGGAGATGGAAACAACCTAAGTGTCCATCAACAGATGAATGGATAAAAATGATGTGGCACATATATACAATGGAATATTACTCCGCCATAAAAAGAAATGAAATTGAGTTATTTGTAGTGAGGTGGATAGACATGGAGTCTGTCATACAGAGTGAAGTAAGTCAGAAAGAGAACCAACAAATACCATATGCTAACACATATATATGGAATCAAAAATAAAAAAAGGTTCTGAAGAACCTAGGGGCAGGACAGGAATAAAGACACAGATGTAGAGAGTGGACTTGAGGACATGGGGAGGGGGAAGGGTAAGCTGGGACGAAGTGAGAGAGTGGCATGGACATATATACACTACCAAATGTAAAATCGAGAGCTAGTGGGAAGCAGCCGCATAGCACAGGGAGATCAGCTCAGTGCTTTGTGACCACTTAGAGGGGTGGGATAGGGAGGGTGGGAGGGAGACGCAAGAGGGAGGAGATATGGGGATATATGTATATGTATATCTGATTTACTTTGTTATAAAGCAGAAACTAACACACCATTGTAAAGCAATTATATTCCAATAAGGATGTCAAAATAAAAAAAGGATGCTTAGTAAAATTTCCAGTGTTATCACATTTATCATGACCTTCCCCTGGCCTGATATAATCTGGACCCAGGCTATTGCCTCTAACCTCATTTCAACTCTTCATTCTGGCCACATTAGTCTTCTTGTTCTTCGTTAAATATGTCAAGCTTTTACCTGCCCTGGAGGAAGAAACTTGTTAGCTCATCTATCCAGAGTACCCTTCCCCAAGACATTGCTCCCTCTCACATTTCTGTCATGTATTTGTATAAATGTCATTTCCTCAGTGAACCTCTTTGAGTCCCTTACCTAGAATAGGCCCCATCCCCTCCATTCTCTATCCTCATATCTGTTGTATATGGCTTTACTGCATTTAACACTACTTGAATTATGTATTCATTAGCTTCTCTGCTTTTGTCCCCACTACTGCAATGCATGTTCCACAAGATCAGGTGTTTGATATGTTCACTGCTGTATCCTCAGCAAGGTACTCAGTCCTTTGTAGATGCTTAAATACCATTTGTTATGAGTGAACTGATAACTGAATGAATCAGGAAAATGCGTCAGTTTTCCTAAACTAAGGGATATGGGCTCTCCTTTCCTAGGCTGACCTCTGGAACCATGTGTTAGAAAATATGAAACTGATAGAACACACCAACTAACTAGGAGAAGCAAAGCGGCAAAACACATGGACCATCTTCCATTCTTTCCTTTTAGATGCTTACACGAGAGCGGAAGTTGTTTATGAGTGGACCAGAGAGCCGGCACGCTCAGTGGTTGTAGCAGAAGATGGGTCACGCCTAAACCAATACGATCTTCTTGGACAAACAGTAGACTCTGGAATTGTTCAGTCTAGCACAGGTGAGTGCCATTTAGTTACTTTAGATAGGGGAGAAGGACCAGAAAAAGTTTTTGTAAGAATGTGCAAATTCAGTTAAGTCCCTCAATGACACAAGTAGAGAGAGTGAAAATTGCACTAAACTGGGGAACAGTTGGACTGGGAACTAGTATAAACTCTATAGACCTGTGACCTTGAATTTGACATTTAATGCCTTTTGGTCTCTGGGAGGTTTTGTTGTTGTTTGTTTGTTTACAAAATGAAGAAGTAGTTCCATGTGATCAGGGTAGCATTGTATTTAGACATGTGAACTTTTGGAGATGAATATACGGGTTAAATCCTTATTCCTCCAGCTTGCCAGTTAATTGTGGTCACCTCACAGGGTTGTTGGAAGGAATGAATTAAATCCATGAAGAGTAATCATCACACTTCCTGGCACATAAAAAACTCTTAATAAATGTTAGCTATTAATATCATCTAGGCCCCATTTATTGTCATGATTCAATAAATCTTGGTAAATTTCTAGCGGCAATCATTACGCATAGGATACCAAAAAGCCTTTTTTTCCCCACAAATCCATTTGTAACTCTAGCCAGGGATCTTCTACAGCTAAAATCTACACTGATCACTCCATTCTGGAATTAAAAGTAGATGGACCACCATCCTTCTTGGTACTGTAACTGTTTTACCAATGAAATACTCAGAATTAGATCAGATACTATGAAGCAGCTGTATCTAAAATTTTAAACTTTTGAAGTTGCTTCAAGAAATAAGATGAGTTTAGTTATGCATGTATCCCTTTTGTGACTGAGGGATATGTGATCATAGGGTCAGATAATTATAAATAAAATTTGGATTCTAACAATTAGGAAAATGTACTCCCTTAATACCAATATTTTTAATTATGTTCAATTACTGAAAGCTTAGCAAGGATCAACAATTTTATGACTGTATCTAAAATTTGAAATTAGTTCATTCACTTTGATTTGTAATTCCTAAAAAAAAGACAATTAAGTGATATGTAAAGGCAGAATTGCTCTTTTTCTCAGGAAAATTTCTTCCTTACATTTCAGACTTTATATTAGGACCATGATCATTATAATCTGACCATTCTAAATTCAAGTAATAGGTCAATATATCTTACTTTGATTATTGGATAATTGCTGCTTAACAGGATCTGTCTTTTGCTTACTTTATAGCATCCATGGCTACTATAGAAGTTGAAATATTTATATTTCTTGCTTTGAAAAATGGAGAAGATTTTCCCTCAGCTTTGCCTACCTTAGAAATGCACATGGCATAGTGGGAATGTCTTAGGCTTTGCAGTGAGAAAGATGTGGGCTCAAGTCCTAGTCCTGCCTCTTAGAAGCCTGGTGACTTTGGGAAGGTCATTTATCCAATTAGAAACTCTGTTCTCTTCTAATATTGGCGAGTCTGTAATTTTGCATTAAAGATGAGATAGTATAAAACGCTAAACAGAGTATTATACAGTAGATGCTCAAAATGGTGTGCAATAGCTGTTGCTATTGTCCTGAAAATATCCCCAAACGTGAAAAATACCGAAAATTTTTCTTCCTCACCAAGTTATGTTGGAAAAGATACTAAAATGAGCAGTGCTTACTTTTTAAAACTTGAATGCTATTATAAACTGGATATTGTGGCAGGTGCTACAGTCAATGATAGACAAGACATCTCTCGCTCTCATGAAATCTGAAGTCTAAAGGAAGACAGACAAACACAAACTATAGTTATCAAAATGGGTGGTAAGTGTTGTGATTAACATTTTTGTGAGGGCAAGTACGTGTCCGTCTTCTGTATCCCTATGATTTACTACAGTAGATGAAACAGGAGGCACTAAATAAATATTTTGAATTAATGAATAAAAAATAAATGAATCCAGCCTGGGTAGTCAAGGAAGGATTGCTGCAGGGGTTGACTTTCATTTTGTCAATCTGTATTTGTTGGGATCCAAGTAATCACTATTCTAGGCCCAGGACATTCAGAATAATAGACAAAGAACTTCCCCTCAAGAAATTCTCTCCCTACTATCATTAGAATGGAGGTTAGAGGATATCAGGGAAATAGTAATTCAAGTGCAGTAGCATGCATGCAATAGAACAAATATATACTACGGTTGCTGGGAGGAAGGAGTGCTTCCATTCTCTTCTAACGCTAGTGAACTTGGTGTGTCACTGTATCCCTCTTTATATTCTAGTTCCCATGTCTGCAAAATGAGTGGCTTAGTCTTATGAACTTGGAGACCTGTTTCACTTTTGGTTTCCTAAATCAGCCTACCTATATTCTTGTTACTCAGAAAAGATATACAGTCCCAAAAGGGCAATAGGAGAGAAAGAGTGGTCCAACCCACCACCACCAAGCTGGCTAGACCTCATAAGTTAGGCTCATTAAAAGTCATCATTTCGTGTTAGAGCTGCAAGTTTATCTGTACAAAATAAGAGCTTTTCCTTGTCATTCCAATAATGGATATGGGGGGAGGTGGGGAGGAGAATAAAGAGCAAATTCTCAAATGTGGGAGCTCAGTTTGACGTATGTTTTCCCCTCCACACTAAAACCCTGAACTACCCTTCCTCTGGGTCTCCTTTAGCTCATCAAAAATCCACCTTGTTACATTTCTATGAGAAGAAACAAAGATCTTTTGTAAGGTCTTCAATCCCATATTTCACAACTCCTACAGAGCCTTGCAAACATTAAGATAAATGACATTGAGTGCTATTATCTCCCTGTTTCTGCCAGAAGACTAGGAATGGTGGCAGAAAAGTACACACACATTGAGAATGATTAGATAAAAAGCATCTTCTCTTACCTTAAAATTCTCTGTGGGGAGAGAAGCAATTCAGGTCACCTTCTAGAAGGTTAGAAGGTGTTTCCCCGCTTGCGTGCAACCAGCACATGTGTGAATACTCACTCACACACACTACCAGTGACCTCTTTCAGGTCAAATACCTCTAGATCACTTCAGTGCCACAGGAGGGAAGATATGAGGCTCAATCCAATACTTGGATTTTTCTCAGTGCAAACATATTAGAGGGACAGTCCCTTCATTGGAATCTGCCATCAGTTTGGGGGAAAAAATGAGTTGGAGACTTAGTTTGAAGTGCACTTATTCACCTGGCAGAGCAAACTTGTTACAAGGACACAGAAGGATGAGTCTAGTCAGTTTTCACATCCGATGCAATTCTCTGTTATCCATTCATTTATTCGCTTATTCCTTCAACCATTTGCTCATTTACTCTGTTTGACACTGTGATCGGGCCTGGAAAAGAGAGGTGAAGGACCCGTAGTTCCTGCACTCAAGAAGCTCATGGTTGAGTGATGTAAGTAGCTAATACGCATTGCGTTGTTCTAATCCTTACAACAGGCCGAGGTTGTAAGTATTATCATTATCTCCATTTTACAGATGGGACATAATTGAGGCCCAGAGAGGTTTAATAATTATTCCAAGGTCACACAGCTAGGCAGTGGCAGAGCTGGGATTTGAACTTGGGAAGTCTAGCTATAGAGTGTGTGCTCTCACACATGACACACTAGTAATAGGCAAGATAGACATGTGAAAATGCAACAATGTGGTATAGCATGGAGCTTAAGGGGTGGATTCTGGAGTTATACTGTGAGGTTTTGAATGTTGGTTTTACCACTTATTAACTGTGTGACCTTTCTCTGTTCATCTTTTCTCTTGTACTACTTGGAGATGATCAGAGGATCTACTTCATGAGTTACTGTGAAATTGAAATGAGAAAAATGCATGTAAACTGCTTACCAGAGTATCTGACATGTAAAAATTATATAATAAATATTAGATATTACTATTAATAGTAATGATGAAGTTAGTACAAGAAAGCTACATGATGACACCTAAGAAGACGTCATTTCTTCTTGAAGTATAAGGGAAGGCAGTTTGAAACTAGACCCCAGCCATGGCCCCCTGACTCATTCTAATATACCACAATATGCTTCCTAAGGAATTCTTTAAGGAAAGCCCACACAAAAATTATAATTGTAATTAAGGGACATGACAATGTGACTTACACAGAAATGCAAAGTTGTTAAATTTGGCATTAGGTATAAGAATAATATCACGGCTATAAAATAAGAAGAATGTAATATAAAATGCTTTTTTTAAAACACAGTGATGACTGGAAAGTCATCATATTTGCCTAAGTCAATAGACAGGTGTGATCAAAGGAAACGTAGGTGAGTTTTGTCTAATAAGAATGTCTCTTCTTGGGCTTCCCTGGTGGCACAGTGGTTGAGAGTCCGCCTGCCGATGCAGGGGACACGGGTTCATGCCCCGGTCCGGGAAGATCCCACATGCCGCGGAGCGGCTGGGCCCGTGAGCCATGGCCGTTGAGCCTGCGCGTCCGAAGCCTGTGCTCCGCAACGGGAGAGGCCACAGCAGTGAGAGGCCTGCGTACTGCAAAAAAAAAAAAAAAAAAAAAAAAAAAAAGAATGTCTCTTCTTTGTGAACGACTTTTGTTTATCCTTAGAACAGATGACCAGGGAAAATTATAGGATCCTCTTTCCTAGAAACAGTCTTCTCTGGATGAGTTAAGGATGACTCTGCAGGGTTGAAATGAATGAGGAAAGCAACAGTTTTCACTGACCAGGGAGCAATAGTGGTGATCGACATTCACCAAAGGAGCCTCAGGACTTCTATTTTTGCAGCCTAATACATGATCTCCAGAGAAATAATAAAACTGTAAGACGTGAAAACAGGTTTGTAGGAGGGAGGATGGAGAGGGAAACTTACATAGTCATCTGGTCAACCTAATCATATTTCAGATGAGGAGATAGGTCCAGAGGGGTTAAGTGGCCTAGAACTATAACCATTGTTTCCTTATTTCTATTTCAGTATTCTCTGAAGCAGATATTAAAATACCAGCCCCTCCCTCAATGACATTTTTTATTCCTCATTCCTTTGAAAACGGTAGCATCTTAGAAAACATAAAATTTAGAATACTTGAAAGGAAAGTGATAGCTTTACATGGAATAAGTATCCACTACAATTTTGTTAAAGAAATGAATGGAGCTAGAGAATCCACTTCTATCCTTTCTACCTTTACACTGTAAATCTGCATGTGACTCAGACTTTTTTAGAAGAACTTTCACATCTGTTATTTCATATTATCCTCACAGCATCCCAGGAAACAGTTAAGTAGCACATTATCATTTTTACTGAATAAATGAGAAAACTGAAGTCAAATAAAGTTAAGCAAGGAATTTACTCTAAGTAACCAACATTTAAGAAAGTAAAGGATGGAAGCCAGATCTAAAGAAACCCTCAATGCTGCTTTACAAAATTATATTCCTGCTTCTTTTCTTCTCTCTCTTTAATTTTGTATTGTGATGTATAAGAAATATTGTCACATCTAATTTACAAGCTTCCCTCAGGGTTACATGATGTGAAAGGATATTTGAATTACAATTCTTCTAGACTGTTAAATCAGAGGGAAATAATTTGACATGCTTAGTACATAAGCACTTGATGTCTAGAGATACTCTTTCAATCCAATTTACATGACTTTTTTGGGGTTTTTTTCTTTCATTTTTAAATGATTACAATGTGATTCTGATTTTGCCGCCTTTTGCTCTCCTTATTTAAATGTTATTGATGGAAATAATAAATAATATAGAATAAGAATAGATAAAAGCTTTATTTGCGCCAATCTGTGGATTATTTATTTTACTGCGCCAATAAGAATAGATAAAAGCTTTATTTGCGCCAATCTGTGGATTATACACAGATTCAAGAAGTGCTCAAATTGTGCTCTACCAGACTACAACAACGGGGGAGGCTTACAAAGGCAAAAACTGCAAAATTACATAAGCTGTTTGTCAGAAATTATAGATGGAGCTGGCAAGAAGTAAGGATGTTTATTAAGCAAGGGTTGGTTGGGGTCCGAAATGGATGCATAGTTACATGGGGAGAAATTGAGACCATAAGGTTGCAGCTGGCAGCTGCTAGCAGATATTATTTTGAGAATGGCTGGTGGTGTCCTTGAGTCTGGTAGAGTTCGGAAAATTGAAATTCTCAGTGATACAGGAATATATCTGAAACCACATCCACAGTGGCCACCCAGATCCATTTTGGATGCCTGAACCTCAGTTATTCCATTTAGATTTTTAAATGAATTCTTTTCTTTAATGGTTAAAGTCGATGTACAATACATGCTTGACAGGCCACAAGACAGGCTGTTCTGGTTAGCAAAAAGTATCAAGCAATTCATGTATAAGCCAGAATGACTTCCCCATGCCTCAACATGTGAAAATTTCTTCCATCAACATTTTGTACCAAAACTTCTTAGATTTTGTTTAATTGAGGAAGGTGACGTCAAAAGATTTGAAGTTTTCCTCTACTTTTTCTAATTTGTTAGTGAGGAAGTGGTTTATAAAACAAATATAATGTCACATGATAGCTCCTCCAAAAAAATAATCTTTGCAGAATCTTCCCAAAATGTCACATTGTGAACAACAAAAGATGATAATGGAATATATATAGACATTCACCTTTCTGACATTATGTGACAGATGGAATTTTTTCTTTGAGCTGATGACATTTTGCAGGCTACAATTGAATGAATGGTTAGGAATGATAATGCGTACTCCTGGGAGGTGAGATGTAACCTGACTATATCTACCCAAGGCTACATTTTAGCAGAGTCCCAGGAAAAAAATGTGTTTTTTTGCATTTTTCTCAAATTTGCATCACTTGTTTATTTCAGATGACCTTGGAGACATTATCCAAGTTATCTACAGAAAATAGAAAAAAATTAGATAACATTTTATTCACCTTTCAAAAAAGAGATGCTAGTGGATGTTAATTGCAATGAGTATTCTTAAGCCTCATTCATCCCTTTTCACCATAGGTAGGTGCTGAATATCGAGGATATGTAAAGCCATGCTATACTCAAAGAACTCTCTCTCTTCTTAATTAGCTTTCGGTTTGGTGGAGGTGTATAAGTACATAAATAACTAAAATTAAAAGTATATAATATATTGATAAGTGTAAACAGAAGCTGTAAATAAATTTGAAGTTACTTAATATTGATCAGTAAATGGCAGGTGTTATCATTAATAACAATCATGAAAACATAACTGAATGTATCGATGATTTCCTACTATAGAGAGTACAGGGAGCATTTCTTCTACCAATAATTCTACCAATTCTGACTGGAGAAACAAGAAAAGAAATGGAGAAAGCAACTAAAATTTATTTTAAAACTCTTATGTAGAATGATCTTCACTAGAGCCCTTATTCTGTATCCTCCCCACAATATACGTATCACTATTTTATAATGAGGAAACTGAGGATCAGAGAGTTTAAGGCTACACAGCAAGAAAATAGCATATCTGGGTTTTGAACCCAAATTCATTTGCTTCTAAAGCTAATAAAGTGTCCCCATACAGTACAGTTCTTCCTCTTCTACTATGGACTGAGCCCAGCCCATAGATGAACAAAATATTCGGCTATAGAAGAGGTCAAGTAGGGAATTTTGTTGATCAGATTACTGAGATATGAAAATGTGTGGTGAGACATGAGATGTGATACTGAAACACGTGTCAGAGCTAGGATGTGGAGCGTGTTGGGGATTGGTTAGGGAGTTTGCTTGTTAGTATGTAACACTGGAGACACTGTTGATTATCACATTGTGGGAAGGGAGAGTGGCTACAAGTGGCATCTAGTGGGCAAGAGGCAAGGTATGTGGCTAAATATCCTACATTACACAAGACAGCTCCCACAATAAACAATTATCCGTTCTGAAATGTCAGTAGTACTGAGGTTGACAAACCCTGATGTGGATAATGGGAGTCCATCAAGGTGTTTTAAGGTATGTACGTATGCTTTAAAACAATCACTCTGACCTCAAATTTAGGGAAAAGTGTAGTTTAGGACATGACTGGAGACCAACAAGACAGTTCATAGATTATGGTAGATTTACATTGTAAATCTGCAAAGGAGATAAGAGCAATGACCATGAGATAAGAGATAGACTGAAAGATACTGCACAGGTGAAATTAAAATTGTGATGATCAACTGATTCCTTTCTCTCTCTTTTGGAAGTCCTACTAACAACCAAGGATTAATTCCAGGTTTTTATCAATAGCCTGAGTGAACAGACAGATGAGAGTGCCATGAATTTAGAAATGGATGCTAAGTGGAAAAGAAGCCCTGCTATACGCTAGTCATTATTTTTTATGGAAAAGTTTAAGTAATATCACTTTTGAACATATTTAGTTGGTGATATCAATGAAAAATCAGTATCTATGAGATGTCTAGTAGATATTCGGAAATACAGTGGTTTTTGAGAGCAATGTCACTTAGAGATGTAGATTCCCGCAGCCATCTGGATAAAAATGACATTAAGAGCAGGGGTGAGAAGGAAAATTCCTTATTAGAGTCAAGAAAAAAATATAGAGATGATGACAGCTAAAGACAGAACTATAACAGGAACCTCTGCATTTGCTTTGCAGAAAGATGAAGATTAGTGCCCAAGAGACAGGAAGAACTCATAACTCTCTGACTGAAATATCCAGTGAGTTAGCAAAAGAAACTGAAAATGAGAGCTAAAAGGAGAATGTGAGTCTAGAGAGTGCTATCAAGATGGTAGGGGCAGTCAGCATTGCTTAATTTTTAGTGCTACAAAGAAGATGGTCAGTGGGTTTGAAGATTGAGATCTTTAAGACTGAGATGTTCAGTTATGGATATTAAGAGATCGTGAGCAGTTTTAACCACATTATAGGGGCTGAAGCTGGATGGCCATGAGCTGAGACATAAATCACAGGTTGAGGAGGGAAAAGTTTGAAGTTGAAGGGAAGGAGGAAGTTAGAGAAATGTGAATACCAAAGACAGCAATATTTTCTTAGTAAGAATACACCTATTTTTCTCCTACCCACACACAGATAACTAAGTATATATTCAGAGTGAGTAAAGCTAAAAACTTCTAAGACTTGCAATTAAGAAATAACATCAACTAAAAACAGAAAACACCTCCTACAATTTGGGCTGTGTGTTTATTTCTTTGGGCCTCTAATCAAATCAGACTTTGACATATATGAAGACCATGGAGAGTGCCTAGCTACTCCATTATTTCCCAGACTGGTCTAGGAATTGAGACAAGTTCAAAAGCTACTGACAAATAGGATTTTTCTGCCCTCACCTTAAAGAATGGTTTGTGTGAATAGGTGGGACCTGAAGAGTTGCATGTTTCGAAACCTTCCCAGGTGATGGTGATGAAGGTGTTCCTCAAAACAAATTCTGAGAGTTCTATCACACTCTTCTCACCTTGATAATCAGGGTAAGCCAAATCCAAGGTCAGACAGCTACTGAAAGAAAGTGCAAGAGCTGGAATTCAGCTCCCCTGACTTGGACACCAAAGCTGCTCCATTAGACAGCCTGACTCTTTTCTGCAGAGGACAAACGGGTGTCTTCTAATCCACTGGTGTACACCATCAGGATCTAGCACATTGCCTTCAGGGTTATTAAAGCCAATCTGTAAACATATGCTCAGATTTGTCTCTTAAATGTATCAGGTACCGGGATTAGGACATAAGAAAATCGATGAGATCTCTGGCACATCAATCTCAACCTCAGTGCCATTTTGGTGTTTGTTTTTTTTTTTTTAATTTTTATTGGAGTATAGTTGATTTACAATGTTGTGTTAGTTTCAGGTGTACGGCAAAGTGAATCAGTTATACATATATCCACTCTTTTTTTTTTTTAGATTCTTTTCCCATACAGGCCATTACAGAGTATTGAGTAGAGTTCCCTGTGCTGTAGAGCAGGTTCTTATTAGTTATCTATTTTATATACAGTAATGTGTTATGGTGTGTTTTTTAAATGTCTCTTTTCTTTCCTGGATAAAAGCTTTTCTCTCCAGGAACCAGATGTCACATGGATAAAGGCTATGTCTAACCTCCAGGTTCTTGCTGCTGATGGAAAAACTCACAGATAATTTATTTTCAAGGTCAAATTGCTCACCTTACTGTCTGTTTTACCCTCCAGGAGAATATGTTGTTATGACCACTCATTTCCACCTGAAAAGAAAGATTGGCTATTTTGTTATTCAAACATACCTGCCATGCATAATGACGGTTATTCTCTCCCAAGTCTCGTTCTGGCTCAACAGAGAGTCTGTACCAGCAAGGACTGTCTTTGGTAAGTGCCAATCAAGATGCACATGCAAGGGTCTGGAGGGCAAGTTGTATCATATCTGTGACATTGCAGATAGAATGAAAAAAGTAATAATACGTTAAAATCTGAAGTTAATACAATAGGAATATTCAAGGAATTACCATTCTCGTTATGACATGATTGTAAAAAAATTCTTTTTTTAAAATAGCAAGCTGTTTTAGTGCATGTTAATTGATGGGATTAATGAACACGTGATTTGCTATTTTAAGAGAAAAATGGAATGAAGCAGGTATGAAATGCCTGTGATAGATTAAAATACACACATAGAAACATTAATACTTAAATCATACATTTAGAATCATGTGTCAGTGTATTTTTTGAGAATCTGAGAAAATATAGTACCAGCAGAACTACTTCCTTACATATATAAGAGCAAGGGGTCCTTATGTAGAAAGAACTCATTGATGACCATGACACCAGTACAGGAATATCTCATTTTACCCAATGTGTGCACTTCTGAAGAGGTACAAATATTTTTTTCTATGAAAATATTTTAAATGCCTTAGATGCTTTAAGTCAGTCTAATGGAAAAATGTTTAAAGGGTAATAACGTTTTACTAATAGGAAAACTCACTCCCTAATTTATAATTTTAGAAGTTTGTATTTCATATAAAGAGGCATTTCCTGCCTGTGTCATAGTACACTGTCTTAAGTGTACTTTTCAGGCTGATGAAAACAAGATTTTATCACCAAAAACTTACTGATTCATTCATTCATTCACTCATTCAATAACTGACTTTTTCTTTGAAATCTACTATGAGGTCCTACTATGTTCTATGCATGGAATGTAGCTGTTACCTTAACATAAACCATTTTTTTCATGAATGTTAAATTCTGGAGCTTAAAATTTGAATAACAATAAAATCATGCAGAATACTTATTGAATGCTTTTATATCAGGCTTTGTTCTATGAAACAACCCTATATTATCTTATTTAACACTAAAAGAATCCTCTGTAATATTATCCCTGTGGTATAGACAAGAAAGCTAAGGAGCGAGATATTAAGTAACTTGCCCAAGTTCAGAAGCTATGAGGTGAAGAAGTCTGGAGTAAGACCCAGACTCTTAGCTCTAGAGTCTGTGCACTTAATGATGATGAGGTACAACTACCCATGTACTTCCTGCTGCAATGACAAGGCATGGAACGGGGTTGTCGTGGGCAACATAATTTATCTGGAAATTATAACCACATATTTAATTGGTGAAAGGTACAATTATCAAGGCTCATTCCAAAAGTATCAACTAGGCACATGCTATGTTTAAAACCCTTTACTACAAAACAGAAGCCTTCAGCTGCTTACATTCTAAACTGAGGATTATTCTTGTGCAGAGACCCCTGTGGCATCAGTCATCTCAGGAAAAAAAGCAAGACTCTGTTACAAGGGCACAGAAAAACATCTTTTCTTCTGAACTTAGCAAGGTGCTTCTGGGGTGGAAACCACGAAATCTTTGCTGTGACATTAGCCTGAGAACAGCTAAGTTAAGACCCAGAATGATTTCACCTGCAGAGCAAAAGAGTAGTTCATTTAAAACTCTTTTTTTCCCTTAACACAATTTGTAAATATTAACTAGTGTTTACACCACTTATTAGAACTGAAGATTGAACTCTTGTCAGATGCTCACTTCTATATGTGTATGTAGTTTGAGCCCTTTATTCAGTTGAATTTTTTTTAAATGAGAACAAAAGACATGTACTTTATGTTTATTTTTGTAGAATGAGCCCAGCACTGTAGTGAAAATGATTTTTTAAAATGCTCATTTCCCCCGCCTTGGTCCCCAACAAATCCTACCCTTCCTTTTTGGAAATCCTCTAAAGCACTTTGGAATGTTTTATAAGTCAAAAACCTTGTTCTTAACATTTTCAACAGTCTGCTATCTCAGCTGACTCATGCCCTTTTGGTAAACATAACTGCATATCTGTAAACTCAACCCTGGCAAGTGTTTCTGTGTATCAAGTTATATATTTCTAATGTTTTAAGTTCAATAAAATCACAAATACAATTTTCTGAGACCTTCAGCCTTCTAACATTTATTTAGTACACGTCTCTATTCTTTCTAGTCTGTGCTCAGCACATTCCTCTGAGCTGTGGGGAATGCCTGAGAGGGTCATGGGTATTTAAAGAAAAAATACCAGAGGGAAAAAATAAAGCAAAAGTTGTACCTTATAACAGTTTAGTAAATGGCATCCAAAAGGCAACAAAGCTGGAGCCATTTCATGTCTTAAAACATCATCTTCTTAACCTTCCATGCTCTTTCTCATTTGGAGGCTGTGGTCATGTAAATTTGCTGCCAGACAGACCCAAGTCTTAGGTTCAATCTTCAGTCTTCTAAGTGTCAGTTGCCTATAAAATGAGAGTACAATTAAAATAAAATAGTGCCATTTAAAAGATTAAGTGAGAAAAATAAAATAAAATTTGTAAATTGTCGGGCTCAATACTTGAAACTTAATAGATACTCAGCATGTTTTTGGTTTTTTCCCTTTCCCTATAGCAGGAATTGTAAGACAACACACACACACACACACACACACACACACACCTCTCTTTATGTTATTGTTAACTGTTTTTAATTTATGGATACATTTTTTTTAAGAACACCCATTCCCCAATTACTTTTAACAGTTGGTGGCCCACATAAGCCAAAATTCAAATAAAAAATGGAATTCACTTTAGCGGGGATTTATCCAAAAGGACTGAAGTTGATCATAATAAGTTATTAACTTTGGGGCTTCCCTGGTGGCACAGTGGTTAAGAATCCGCCTGCCAATGCAGGGGACACGCGTTCGAGCCCTGGTCCGGGAAGATCCCACATGCCACGGAGCAACTAAGCCCGTGTGCCACAACTACTGAGCCTGCACTCTAGAGCCCGTAACAAGAGAAGCCACCGCAATGAGAAGCCCATGCACCGTAACGAAGAGCAGCCCCTGCTCACCGCAACTAGAGAAAGCCTGCACGCAGCAGTGAAGACCCAACACAGCCAAACAATAAAAAAATGTTATTAACTTTGTCCTTAGTAAGTATCAGGCTAAGTGCTAAACACTTTATTACATTATTTTATTTAATACTTACAATAGCCCTCTGAGTTAGACTTAGTAAAATTAATTTATAAGGAAATAATTACAAAACATCCAGAAGCTCAGAACCGTGAGGCAATTTTCCCAACGTCACTCAGCAGTTACAGAGCTGGGATTTGAAACTGGGTTGTTCTGTTTTCCAAATACTGACATTTAATTACCTTGCTCTTTGCTCAGGTTAATATTGATATGTAAATCTGGGGGCTATTTTCCCACCAACATTCCTGAAACCATTTGTTGGTTACATAATATGGTTAATGCCCCAGAACTTTCTGCAACACCTCCAATGTTCATAGTAAGTCTATTTCCTACAACTGTGACCATGTATCAAAAATATGAGTTAATAAAAATCTCAGTGTTTCTTCTTAGTCCTATCACTTTCTAATAGAGTTAAAGATCAACTATCTTGAAAATCATGGAAACTAGGGAATATTCTATGGTTTAAAGCAGCTTAGAAAAATTAGCCACCGACCAGCTGTGTAACCCTGCTGAATCTCTAAAATTAATCAAAAGGGTGAATCATAGGTATGAGTTTTAGACACACGGGATGACAATACCTTCTGTGGCAATAATTTACTTATCTTTAAAATGCTTTCACATATTATTATATTTAATCCTCAAATAATCTTGTAAATGTGCAGAACTTTTCCTCTCTTAGAATTTCAACAATGATGTAAACAATCAAGAGAATGAAGTTTAAATCATCACTTTTAAAGTTATGGAGACTGAGGGCCCTAGAAGTTAACTCGCTTACTCAAGGCTATAGAGCTAAGTAGTGAGGAACTAGTTACTGGAAGAGGTTAAGATTTTTTCAACATCATGCAACCTAAGCCACCCCCACTGGGTTCCTGTGATTTTTTTTCATACATTTTCAAATGGCTTAAAAGGGAACTTACAGTATTCTAACTAGTTTAGTGTATTACATATAGTAGATTGATAATATTAATTTGTTAAATGAACATTAATGGATGTCATCATTCACATACCAACACTTATAATAATCTAAGTAAACTAAAAGCAACTGATGTGAAAATTGCTTTGAATGTAGGTGATTTTAATCAGTAGGGATAGATTCACAGAATAGGGAAGATAGGGCAGCATTAGCAGAGAGAGTAAGACTGTGGACATTTGAATCTGATGAATGGGTTCAAATTTGGTTTTGCTACTTCTGAGCTATGTGACCTCAAGCAAGTTACATGCAACTTATTTCAGGAACATCTTCAAAAGAGTATCTATTTGAAGAATCAGGAAAATATAGTATAAAAGCCAAAGAGTTAATAATGTAACAAGATATTATCCTAAAATAATTTAATTATCTATCAATGATGAATTATCAAAAAGTTATTGGTCTCTTGGATTGTATATTCAAAGTACACAGGTAGAATATTAAACAGAGCTGAGGATCCAGGACTAATTATGGATCAAGGACAGTGAAGATACCTGCTTTCTTTTTCCTACAGTTGGGGACAGTGAAGGAATATTATTTCCTTTCCTACCCAGGACACCATGTTCAAGACACCTATTTACGGGAGTTCACTATCTTATTAACAGCTTCTCAATAGCAGAGGAGTTTATCCCTCCAAGAGCTCTCCATCAATACTGCCATACCATGAACTGCAAACTACACTGGGGTTAAATTAAAACTCATCCATCCCAGACCAAAATGGGATAAACTTGAAAACACACTCTGTCTGTGTTTCCCTTTACATAAGTAGGCTGACCTCAGTGATGACAGTTTGTAGTATGAACCTACAAATTCACTTTCTTTCTTTACAGGAGTAACAACTGTGCTCACCATGACAACTTTGAGTATCAGTGCCAGAAATTCCCTCCCTAAGGTGGCTTATGCAACTGCTATGGATTGGTTTATTGCAGTGTGCTATGCCTTTGTATTCTCAGCTCTAATTGAGTTTGCCACAGTAAACTATTTCACCAAAAGAGGTTATGCATGGGATGGCAAAAGTGTGGTTCCAGAAAAGGTAAATGCTTTAATATTTCCTGTGATATAGCACTATTATGTCTTTTTAAACATACAGGATGGGATGTTTGGACTTGGGGAAATGGATGAAGAATGCAGAGAAAGGGTAAAGAGGATTCTTTGTTTCTTATGTCACAAATGATTAAGTGCTATGAGAATTTTGTTATTGCTAAGCAAAGGTTGTTTCAGTGGATAGATGTTCAGAGTAGAATGAATGTGATAAAGGAGAAACACAAAGGTAAACATCTCTCCTCAAATATGCTTTCCTATGGTCCCCATTGATGTGAGAACTGTTTTAACAAACCTTACATTAGGAGCAATTAT
This sequence comes from Tursiops truncatus, assembly GCF_011762595.2. Lineage (NCBI taxonomy): Eukaryota > Metazoa > Chordata > Mammalia > Artiodactyla > Delphinidae > Tursiops > Tursiops truncatus. The sequence goes on from NC_047036.1 coordinate 137,626,895, forward strand.
GCCATTATAATTTTTGTAACTTGAAAATTATAGTCTTCTGGTTGTTTTCCAAACCTAATAACTTTGGTCAGAAATGTTATTACTTTAATGGCTCAATTGAATTGAGCTTGCAAAATGCATTATCTCTAATTTTCACTCAAGGGTAGGAAACACATTTTCTTTTTCCAACATAGAGGTTTGCTTTAAGAATCATAACACACAGAATTCACAGAAAAATTCTTCACTGTAGAAAATTATCAAGTCAAGAATATCACTGTTCTTCTCAATTAGAACCTACTTTAGAGTGAATTTTAAAGCATAGTTGGGAGGGACTTCCCCCACGGTCCGGTGGTTAAGACTCTTCCTTCCAATTCATGTGGTGAGGGTTCCATCCCTGGTCAGGGAACTAAGGTCTTGCATGCTGCAGGATGCAGCCAAAATAAATAAGTAAATAAATAAAGCACAGTTGGGGAGGATATTTCTACTTCTGGGGTTTGAAGGAAAAATATGTCAAAATGCAAGGGAGCCTTGGGATGGTGGAAAGAAGGGCAAAGTCAGAGACACAGAGATTCTAAGACATCTAGAAGTAATCTAGGAGGAATCACTCTACAGCAAATATAGAATTCTAGTGTCTTGAGTCAGTCCCTAAAAATACAGTTCTGTGGTCAAATACACTTGAATAATTCTGCATACTGTCACCAAGTCACAGTATAGTAAAGAGTCTGAGAGGGTGTATAGTAAAGAAATCCATTTAATGATGTTTTTCCCATAGCTCCACAAATATACTTGAAAAGAGGATCCTTTGTGTTGGAAACATCTACCACATTTAATAGAATCTAAAGCGTTACTGCTTATACGATGTACCACTAATACGCGTATACATAAGAAAGAAAATATGCTGCCAAGCAAAAGCTCTTTGAGCTTTACCTTTCAGCCACAGGTGAATCAGTTGAACACCTCAATGATCTTGTACACAAGCAACAGCATAGACGGTTCTGCATCAGATGCACTATCACAACCAAAATGGGCCAGAACCAGTCCTCAAAATTCACCTTGCCTTGAAACATCCTTGCCCAGTATAAAAAAATCTCTGAATTTTCAAATCAAGGACCTAGGCTCAGGTTCAGTAAAGAGGAGACAAGACAAAAGGGACTGCATTTACCAGTTGGAGAAAGGGGTGAGAGAGTGGAGACAGAGTTTGTGTCCTATACTTACCTTAGCCATTGATGGCCTCCATTTGTCCTAGAACAAAAGGGCAGTCCCAAAGGAAAGAGCACCAAAACTGAAGATGAGTGATCATAAGACACTACCAATTGTAAGACATAGCCCAAAGTCATAGATGTGGACATTTAAAAAATGCACATCTTAGAATCACTGGCATATATTCTATTAAAGTTCTTCAAAATTAATTATATGCAAACATCGGTGATATGCAACTGAAAAATGAAATGCAAGCACTGGGAAAAGTTGCTTTTCTATCTTAATCCTTTCTTTGCATGCTGCAAGAGGCCAATGTCTTTCTGATTGTGGCTCATCAGTATCAGTGGTTAATGACTTGTTAGATGAATTGAACTTGATCTGGAAAGCATAGAATTTGGGTTGAGGGATTGGTGAGCTCATAGTTGAGTTTACATTTCTCTCTTTCTGACCGTATGTTAGTCTTTCAAGTGCTGTGTCTCAAATAAAATATTTCAATCTCTATCAATCTACAGTCCGTGTTATTCAGTGTACACATATAGCTATAGGTATGGTCATATCTATATATTTTATGTATATATAGATAGATAGATAGATACATATACATAATGCCTATATCTGTCATCCTAATGAGAAAGAGAATATTTTTTATAATTTATCTATGTCTCTGTAAAAATCTTCCCCAGGGCTTTGCCAGTTTGATTAGCTTATAATAAGGAGCATGATCACAGTGTGATCCAGGTCTCATTTTGACATTCAGAGAGAATAAATAACATATTTTTCCTGTGACCAGGTGAGTGTTTTCAGGAGAGGTAAAATTTCAATCTCTGACATGGTATAACTTGAAAAAAAAAAAAAGAAAATCCACATAGGGCATCATGTTTTCAAGCAAGCATATAGTAGCCTTCTCAAGATCCATCCTCATATGTTTAATTGTTGAAAGAAATACCAACTTCTTTTTTTTTTTTTTTTTTTGTGGTACGCCGGCCCCTCACTGTTGTGGCCTCTCCCGTTGCGGAGCACAGGCTCCGGACGTGCAGGCTCAGTGGCCATGGCTCGTGGGCCCAGCCGCTCCGTGGCATGTGGTATCCTCCCGGACCGGGGCACAAACCCGCGTCCCCTGCATCGGCAGGCGGACTCCCAACCACTGCGCCATCAGGGAAGCCCCCAACTTCTTAATGAATATGGGAGAGCTCAATATTTTCAGAAATGAAAAAAACTATACTTTTCCTGAGAAGCCAACCAGATATTTCTAAATATCCTTTTCAACATGATGCTGCAAAAAGAAAGCAAGAAATAAAACACTTAAGTTGAGAAAATTTAGTATTAGGGTATTATGATAAATTGGCAGTAGGAGAGACGAAATCTACCAATAATACAAACTCTTCTCCAAGAATTCTTCCTGTGGCAGATTATTCATTTCAGGTTATCTAATAAGGTGTCTGTCACTCAACAAATTTTGTTTAGATTAGAACCCATTGCCTCTCTTCAACATCAGAGTGCATATACATTTTATCTAAAGGACATACATGCTTTTCAATGTATCCTTTAATATTAGATCTGCTATTTTCTAAGCAGTGGACTCAATACAAGTTCAGTCTGGCTGTTTGTGTTGAAATAATTCATATCACTTTTTGACTTGTAGTCATTTGGACCACATTCAGAGAGAATCAATTTAACTCATTTTATTTTTGTACAAATAATTATAGAAATTTCTGTCACTCCTCCTAAAGCTTAAGCAAATCTGCCTTCACTATGAAATGGGTGTATACTTGGACTAAGTGGCCTTACTTTTAATGGTGTACTACTAGGAGAAAAAAAAATCTGGCCGTTTTTTTGGTTTTAAGTCCCAGTGAATGTATGCTTAAGGACTTGGAGAGGAGAAAAGGTAGCAGATAGGTCATGGAGTTGGATAATAAAGAAATTAACCTGTTAAAATTGCACCTTGTGAGTGAGAAATATCAGCTCTTCTAGAAGTAATAGTTTATTCTGATTTGATATTAAAAATACAGATTGTCCAGAGTATATCGAGTCTGGTTGGTCAAGTTTAGCTGCTCATGAACATTCTCTGTGTAGTTTATTCACAATGTCAATAATCAGGCTTCACTCCCTAGGAGTTCTGATTCAAAATGCAAGACTGTGCCCAAGACATTTACACTTAAAAAAATTTTAACTGGTGATTTAGTGTGCACAAAAAAACAAGGCTCACTCTTCTAGACTAGTGCTATCCAGCAGGAATATAAGTGAGCCATAAATGTGAGCCGTATATATAATTAACATATTTCTGGTAGCCTTATTTAAAAAGTACAAACCAGTGAAATTAAGTTTAATAATATACTTTAGCCAATATGTCAAAAATATCCTCTTTACGTATAAATAATTCTAAACATTATTTAGGAGAAATATTGTACTTTTTTTTTTTTTTTTTTTGCGGTACGCGGGCCTCTCACCGCTGCAGCCTCTCCCGCCGCGGAGCACAGGCTCCAGACGCGCAGGCCCAGCAGCCATGGCTCACGGGCCCAGCCGCTCTGCGGCATGTGGGATCCTCCCAGACCGGGGCACGAACCCATGTCCGCTGCATTGGCAGGCGGACTCCTAACCACTGCGCCACCGGGGAAGCCCTGTACTTTTTTTTATTTTTCATACTAAGCCTTCGAAATCCTATGTGTACTTTATACTTCCAGAACATCTCAAATTAGACTAGCCACATTACAAGTGCTCAATAGTCACAAGTTACTGATGGCAACTCTATCAGAGCACATAGCTCTAAACAATGATACACTTAATTTTTGAGAAACACAAACTCTAAGAAATACCGCACTTGTCAATTACCGCACAGATAACGTTGATAAGCAGCCAACACTGAGCAAGAATTGAATTCAGGGTATCCTGACTACGTAGCCCTGCTTTGCCATTTGCCCATTGGAAACATGGGGAGAAGGAACAAATAATAATTAGCTCAGCAGTTTTTCACTGCAAAACAAACTACCCCAAAACTTAGTGACCTAAAACAACGACCAAGCATTTTGGGCTGGGAAAAACCTGATGGTATTTCTATTAGTCTGACCTAGGCTCATGCCAAAAAGTCCCTGATACGTGGTCATAGTTGGTCCTGCCCAAAACATCCATAAGATGTTTGGTCCACACCAAAGGACTTTGTTATTTCATCCTGTCCAAAACCATTTGGCATGGACACGATATGCTCATGGACATTTTGGATAGGACCACATTTCAAGGACTTGGCGTAAACCAAATGTCTTACGGACCAACTGTCTTATGGACATTTTGGACAGGAACAAATGTCCTGCAAGGTCACTTGTCAATCTGGTTTTTCATTTCTCCCCAAAATGCAGTTGTAAATTATGTTCCTTAGATTTTAAATAAAGCACATGTTTGAGTTCTGAAGGTCCCTTTGCTCAGCAACTTATAAACATGCTTCCCACAGTTTACTAAACAAAATACTTTTACTCTTTCCTTCTACAGCCAAAGAAAATGAAGGATCCTCTCATTAAGAAAAACAACACTTATGCTCCAACAGCAACAAGCTACACACCTAATTTGGCCAGGGGTGACCCCGGCTTAGCCACCATTGCTAAAAGTGCAACCATAGAACCAAAAGAAGTCAAGACGGAAACAAAACCACCAGAACCGAAGAAAACCTTTAACAGTGTAAGCAAAATTGACCGACTGTCAAGAATAGCCTTCCCGCTGTTATTCGGAATCTTTAACTTGGTCTATTGGGCTACATATTTAAACAGAGAGCCTCAGCTAAAAGCCCCTACCCCACATCAATAGGTCCTGTCATTCACATTCTGTTGTTCAGTCCTCTGCGCTGGGAATTGCTTTCTGTTCTCAACGCAGTAATTCCCATCTGCTTTATTGCCTCTATCTTAAAGAATTTGAAGATTTCCTTATTTCCATAATTCATATAAGAACAACAGACCCCTGTCTGGCAGTCCAGAGCAGAGCATATAGCTGAGACAGGATTCTGAAAGAGAGAGCAAGACAGAAAAATCACGACAGAAGGAGACAGAAGGGAAGAGAGAGGAAAGGTGGGGGAAGTAGGTCCAAAGACATGAGAAAAAGTAGAAGAAAAATCAAACTTAACTCTATAACTCTGGGTCATTTGTAGATATATATTTCCAAATATTCTAGAGAAAAGGATACTGTATATGTCAAAAATATTTTTATGTGAAGGTGTTTAAAAGAATAAATTATAAATGTTTAAAGAAGAAGCATTTTAAAAAATCTATGTCTTTATTGCACAAATTACAATGTGCTTCTTACATTTCTGTTTTGTTTTTTAAACCGATGTATAGCTTTAACATTCTGTTTCCAAAGCTAAAGATCCCCACTCTTTCTCCTTTTAAGAAATGCCTAATGCATTATTTTGTTGTTAAATGCTATTTTAAAATTTATGGAAATTGCATTGGCAAATGTGCAGTTCCTCACTGTAGAGCACATTTAATCCAATGGAGACAAATGCTTTAAATAGGCTGCTTTACTATCATCTGAGCTTTTACCACTAGACTCAATGAGGAGTCATTTTAACAGATACACACTCAATAAAACTAAAAAGAGAAATAATAAATTTAAATAGAACAATTTTAAAAGATTTATTTTCCATCCTGTCTATATCCAGATAGCACATGCATCCAATAATCACTGGATTTTCATTCTGAAGATGTTTTTAGAGGGGCAAAAATATTTTGCAAGCTCTAGAATTGTTGAATGTATTATTTTATATAACAGTACATTAAAAGCTTTAGATTGAAATTTATGACTAGTAAACAAATATAGAATATATAAATTATATATGTAAATATACGGCATGAGATTGTAAATTTTTTTACTTTTTTAAAGGTTGTGTTCTTAAAATACTGTGTAGGACTCACCGCTCTTAGCTGTTAGAATGTTGTTAAATGCTATGGAAATACTTTTAGAGCCTGCATTTAAGACCAGAACAGCCTGAAGGAATCAGATGGAAGTTCCAATATATGGGTATAAAATCTACTTATGGAGAGAAAGCTTGTAATTGTCCGGTGTACAGCAGTAAATCAGTTGCTATCTGCTCAAGTCATCCCACATTTCCCTATTTTAAACTCTTGTAATATAGAAAGAAAATGGAAAAGCACTAGTGGGAGCTAGAAAATCAACTGTATATTATTGCTATCTTTGCTGATACCAACTATTTCAATAAGTGTTGTACCATATGTAGCATTAAATATAAAAATACATGAAAGAATGTACAGGAAATAGCTTTTATTGAGTAATATTACATTTCATTTATACTGTAGCAATATATTTGTAGGCATACTACGTAAGGGCTTTAATGACAAGAGGTCCATTAATACTCCCTATGAAAATTCTAGTCTGTTTCATTACTTCCCAGATGTTTTAGAAATAAATATTTATGCAGAAGGTATTTTTGAAGCCTCCTTTTGTCTGACAGAATTTCAGAGATATTTAAAATTAGTGTCCAGAATCCACAGGTTATGGTCTAACCACATTTAGAATACTATGACATAAACCTGTCATCGTAATTACCAAATAAGACAGTTGGGATCCATACCCAAGTTTTGAGCAATGTTTGTCTCAAAAAGCTGCTATCCAATGATGCAGGAAAATACAGTTGTGTTTTCCTAAACAAACTCTGGTTTTGTTTTTAAATGTGCTTTATTGTTTGATATGGTCCTGCCTAAATTCAATGAGCTAGCCCAATAAAGTGTGAACCAGGATATTTCATCCTTCGGTATCATGTGTAGATATCATGTATAGAAATAAAGTAAAATATGGCTCTAACTTCTGTGTTGCTGTTAATCTTGTTATTTTGGGGCGTTAATCTAATGTGTTTATTAAGAGCATTTTATCTTCCAGACTCCTCATAGCTAACATTTGGTCTGTATTTTGCTCATTAGATGTGAATATTTCTTATTAGTCTGCTTTCTGCTATGCAATGACTGCATTTCTATCATTTCCTAGTTTGTTAGTATATGTGGACAGTATTCTATTGTATAAATTGATTGCACAACTTATCAAAGACAAATGATTCTATGTAGCTTTTCTACAGTGCTTTGCTAAACCATGTAATACTAGTTAAGTCTTCCTTGAAAATAAAGATACACTCTTATAGAGGACAGTTCCTGTAAACTCCCAGGAAAAATTTTTTAAAGATGACACTGAATGTTTATTGCACCTTAGTGCAGTGAAGTGGCAATAAAACCTAACATGAATCGAGATTGTTTATGGCAGATGCATGTATTGCTTTACAGAGTTTAGCAAAAGCTCTTAACTTTATGTCATACTGTATTCTATTATAATAATAAAGCTAACATTATTCAGTAAAAAATGGAATGCTTGACTTTCTTTTCATGTTATCAATATGACCTACCATTGCCTTGTTTTAAAATATTTTCAAGTAGGAGCACCTAAAAGTGCCAAGTGCTAATAAGAATCTAGGCTACTCAGAAGAGTTTTGAAGATGTATCAATAGTATGATCCTAAACTATGATTTAAAATGAATCACTTTCAAAAAGAGGAATTGTTAAACACCTGGTATCTGGTGCTGCTAGTAGCACCTCAACGCAAAATTTGTAAAGCATAAATACAAAAGAGTCAACATACTGAAACAATAGTAGTTTGTTCATATCTATTGTTAATACAGTAGATTTGTTTTCTGATCTACTCCCGGGAGACTGGTTTAATTGTTTTAGAGGAAGAGTCTCAGCATTATAGTTTTTAAACCTCCCACAGATCTATTACATTCCTTAATGTTTCTATAAGCACAAAGTTAAAGTACAAACCACTGAGAGGGACCTTCAAGATGGTGGAAGAGTAAGACATGGAGATCACCTTCCTCCCCACAAATACATCAAAAATACATCTACATGTGGAACAACTCCTACAGAACACCTACTGAACGCTGGCAGAAGACCTCAGCCTTCCTAAAAGGCAAGAAACTCCCACATATCTGGATAGGGCAAAAGAGAAAAGGAAAAACAGAGAAAAAAGAATAGGGATGGAACCTGCACCTCTGGGAGGGAGCTGTGAAGGAGGAAAGGTTTCCACACACTAGGAAGCCCCTTCACTGGTGGAGACAGTGGGTGGCAGCGGGGGAAGCTTTGGAGCCACGGAGGAGAGCGCAGCAACAGGGGTGCAGAGGGCAAAGCAGAGAGATTCCCGCACAGAGGATCGGTGCCGACCGGCCCTCACCAGCCCAAGAGGCTTCTCTGCTCACCCGCCGGGGTGGGTGGGGGATGGGAGCTGAGGCTCAGGATTGGGAGGTCAGATGCCAGGGAGAGGACTGGGGTTGGCTGCGTGAAAACAGCACAACAGCTAGCTGGGAGGGAGTCCAGGAAAAAGTCTGGAACTCCCTAAGAGGCAACAGACCATTGTTTTGGGGTGCGCGAGGAGAGGGGATTCAGAGCACCACCTAAACGAGCTCCAGAGACAGGCATGAGCCGCGGCTATCAGCGTGGATGCCAGAGACGGGCAGCTGCAGCCACCAAGAAGCCTGTGTGCGAGCACAGGTCACTATCCACACCCCCCTTCCGAGGAGCCTGTGCAGCCCGCCACTGCCAGGGTCCCAGGATCCAGGGACAACTTCCCCGGGAGAACGCACGACGCGCCTCAGGCTGGTGCAACGTCATGCCAGCCTCTGCCGCTGCAGGCTCGCCCCACATTCCGTACCCCTCCCTCTCCCCGGCCTGAGTGAGCCGGAGCCCCCTAATCAGCTGCTCCTTTAACCCCGTCGTGTCTAAGTGAAGAACAGACGCCCTCAGGCATCCTAAACACAGAGGTGGGGCCAAATCCAAAGCTGAACCGCAGGAGCTGTGCGAACAAAGAAGAGAAAGGGAACTCTCTCCCAGCAGTCTCAGGAGCAGCGGATTAAATCTCCACAATCAACCTGATGTACCCTGCATCTGTGGAATACCTGAATAGACTACGAATCATCCCAAATCTGAGGTGGTGGACTTTGGGAGCAACTGTAGACTTGGGGTTTGCTTTCTGCATCTAATTTGTTTCTGGTTTTATATTTATCTGAGTTGAGACTTTAGAGCTTATTATCATTGGTAGATTTGTTTATTGATTTGGTTGTTCTCTTCCTTTTTAAAATGATTATATATATATATATATTTTTTTTTTTTTCCTTTTTCTCTTTCTGTGAGTATGCACATGTAGGCTTCCTTGTTTGATTTTGTCTGTATGGCTTTGCTTTTACCATTTGTCCTAGGGTTCTGTCTGTCCATTTCTGTTTTTTGGGGTTTTTTTTTAAATAGTTTTTAGCACTTGTTATCATTGGTGGATTTGGTTTTTGGTATGGTTGCTCTCTTCCTTCATTCTTTGCTTCTTTTCTTTTTATTACTTTTCTATTTTTAACAATTTTTTTTTTATTTTAATAACTTTATTTTATTTATTTATTTTCTTTCTTTTTTTTCTCCCTTTTGTTCTGAGCCATGAGGCTGACAGGGTCTTGGTGCTCTGGCCAGGTGTCAGGCCTGAGCCTCTGAGGTGGGAGAGCCGAGTTCAGGACATTGGTCCACCAGAGAACTCCCAGCGACATGTAATAACAAATGGCGAAAGCTCTCCCAGAGATCTCCATATCAATGCTAAAACCCAGTTCCACTCAACAACCAGCAAGCTACAGTGCTGGACACCCTATGCCAAAAAAACTAGCAAGACAGGAATACAACCTCACCCATTAGCAGAGAGTTTGCCTAAAATCAAAATAAGTCCACAGTCAGTCCACAACACACTACCAGATGCGATCCTGCCAAAAAAAGACGAGATTCAGCCTTATTCACCAGAACACAGGCCCCAGTCCCCTCCACCATGAAGCCTACACAACCCACTAAACCAAACTTAGCCACTGGGGGCAGAGAGCAAAAACAACAGGAATTATGAACCTGCAGCCTGTGAAAATGAGACCCTAAAACACAGTAAGTTAAGGAAAATGAGAAGACAGAAATACACAGCAGATGAAGGAGCAAGGGAAAAACCCACAAGGCCAAACAAATGAATAGGAAATAGGCAGTCTACCTGAAAAAGAATTCAGAGTAATGATAGTAAAGGTGATCCAAAATCTTGAAAATACAATGGAGAAAATACAAGAAAAGTTTAACAAGGACCTAGAAGAATTAAAGAGCAAACAAACAATGATGAGCAACACAATAAATAAAATTAAAAGTCCTCTAGAAGGAATCAATAGCAGAAAACTGAGGCAAAAGAACGGATAAATGACCTGGAAGATAAAATAGTGGAAATAACTACTGCAAGCAGAATAAAGCAAAAAGGATGAAAAAAATTGAGGACAGCCTCAGAGACCTCTAGGGCAACATTAAACACACCAACATTCGAATTCGCAGGCTCAGCGGCCATGGCTCATGGGCCCAGCCGCTCCGCGGCATGTGGGATCTTCCCAGACTGGGGCATGAACCCGTGTACCCTGCATCAGCAGGTGGACTCTCAACCACTGTGCCACCAGGGAAGCCCCAGCATCATTCTCAATGGTGAAAAACTGAAACCATTTCCACTAAGATCAGGAATAAGACAATGTTGCCCACTCCCACCACTATTATTCAACATGTTTTGGAAGTTTTAGCCACAACAATCAGAGAAGAAAAAGAAATAAAAGGAATCCAAATCGGCAAAAAAAACTGTCCCTGTTTGCAGATGAAATGATACTATACGTAGAGAATCCTAAAGATGCTACCAGAAAGCTACTAGAGCAAATCAATGAATTTGGTAAAGTAGCAGAATACAAAATTATTGCACAGAAATCTCTTGCATTCTTAAACATTAATGATGAAAAATCTGAAAGAGAAATTAAGGAAATACTCCCATTTACCATTGCAACAAAAGAATAAAATACCTAGGAATAGATCTACCTAAGGAGACAAAAGACCTGTATGCAGAAAAATATAAGACACTGATGAAAGAAATTAAAGATTATACAAACAGATGGAGAGATATACCATGTTCTTGGATTGGAAGAATCAACATTGTGAAAATGACTATACTACCCAAGGCAATCTACAGATTCAATACAATCCGTATCAAACTACCAATGGCATCTTTCACAGAACTAGAACAAAACATTTCACAATTTGTATGGAAACACAAAAGACCCTGAATAGCCAAAGCAATCTTGAGAAAGAAAAACGGAGCTGGAGGTATCAGGCCTGGCTTTAGACTATACTACAAAGCTACAGCAATCAAGACAGTATGGTAGTGGCACAAAAACAGAAATATAGCTCAATGGAACAGGATAGAAAGCCCAGAGATAAACTCACACACATATGGTCATCTTATCTTTGATAAAGGATGCAAGAATATACAATGGAGAGAAGACAGTCACTTCAATATGTGGTGCTGGGAAAACTGGACAGCTACATGTAAAAGAATGAAATTAGAACACTTTCTAACAGCATACACAAAAATACACTCAAAATGGATTAGAAACCTAAGGCCAGACACTATAATACTCTTAGAGGAAAACATAGGCAGAACACTCTATGACATAAATCACAGAAAGATCCTTTTTGACCCACCTCCTAGAGAAATGGAAATGAAAACAAAAATAAACAAATGGGACCTAATGAGACTTAAAAGCATTTGCATAGCAAAGGAGACCATAAACAAGAAGAAAAGAAAACCCTCAGAATGGGAGAAAATATTTGCAAACGAAGCAACAGACAAAGGATTACTCTCCAAAATATACAAGTAGCTCATGCAGCTCAATATCGAAGAAACAAACATCCCAATCCAAAAACGGGCAGAAGACCTAAATAGACATTTCTCCAAAGAAGACATACAGATTACCAACAAGCACATGAAAGGATGCTCAACATCACTAATCATTAGAGAAATGAAAATCAAAACTACAATGAGGTATCACGTCACACAAGTCACAATGGTCATCATCAAAAAATCTACAAACAATAAATGCTGGAGAGGGTGTGGAGAAATGGGAACCCTCTTATACTGTTGGTGGGAATGTAAATTGATATAGCCACATGGAGAACAATATGGAGGTTCCTTAAAAAACTAAAAATAGTACTACCATAAAACCCATCCATCCCACTACTGGGCATATACCCTGAGAAAACCATAACTCAAAAAGAGTCATGTACCACAATGTTCATTGCAGCTCTATTTATAACAGCCAGGACATGGAAGCAACCTAAGTGTCCATCGACAGATGAATGGATAAAGAAGATGTCGCACATATATACAATGGAATATTACTCAGTCATAAGAAGAAACGAGTTTGAGTTATTTGTAGTGAGGTGGATGGACCTAGGCACTGTCATACCAAGTAAGTCAGAAAGAGAAAAACAAATACTGTATGCTAACACATATATATGGAATGTAAAAAAAAAAAACAAACGAATGATTCTGAAGAACCTAGGGGCAGGAAAGGAATAAAGACGCAGATGTAGAGAATGGTCTTCAGCACACAGGGACGGGGAAGGGGAAGCTGAGATGAAGTGAGAGAGTGGCATGGACATATATACACTACCAAACGTAAGGTAGATAGCTATTGGAAAGCAGCCGCATAGCACATGGAGATCAGCTCGGCGCTTTGTGTTCACCTAGAGGGATGGGATAGTGAGGGTGGGAGGGAGATGCAAGAGGGAGGAAATATGGGGATATATGTATCTGTATAGCTGATTCACTTTGTTATAAAGCAGAAACTAACACACCACTCTAAAGCAATTATACTCCAATAAAGATGTTAAAAAAAATAAAAATTACCTTTGTAAAAAATAAAAGTTCAAAATACTTGTAATTGCTTGAAAGACAACGGAGAAATTTCAACAATAGGCACAAAACTGTACCTGCTTCCTACAGACAAGACCATGTGAGGCCAAATCTTTCTATGTCAGATGGTTGCCAGGTGAAAACAAAGTAAATTATATTTCTACAATACAACATGCATCTTCTTAAAAAAATGATTCAGGACTTAGGAAAATTAATACTTTTAAAATCCTCCAGTGAAATGACTTATTCAAGCCAAATAAAACTACCCATGAAAACTAGGTGAACCATAACATTCATTGATTTGTTGGCTTTCATAAAAATGAACGTAGTGAATGATGATTATTTTGGCTATCAAACTATATCCATGTCAAGGCTAACCATAACAATTATCAAAGGAATCAGAATAAGAATGGACTTGGCATTATAACTGACCATCTGTTTGAATTTAATTATACCTGTTCGTTAATCTCTTCTGTTGGAGTTTTCTAACATCCATCTAGCTCTTGTGACCAACAAGAGCAGTCTGAGTTGATTATGTTATAGCCATGATTTAGTCAAATAAATTAACTCCAAATGTTAATTTAATTAAACTAAATTCTACTAACATTTGCTGAGTCTCTACCCTGTGTTAAGTACTGTGCTAGTCAATAGGGATGTAGAGATAAATATTTCATGGCCTTTTTCCATTTGGAAATCAATGCTATCATTGGGGAGGAAAACAAAGAATTAGGCAAAAATAATGATAAAAATATTGTAAGAAAAGTAGAGGATGCTATGAAACACATAACAGGGGTTCCTTGCCACTCTTCATAAGGTTAGGTTATTGAATCTGTAGGAACTAATAATGTCTAAGATGAAACTTGAAATATAAGAGGAAATGAAGTAGTCCTGCACCACGGGACAGTGGCCTTGGGATTTAAGGCCAACCTATGAGGTGTTAGCCATTTAACCACTGACTAAACAGTTGGGACATGTTATAACAGTAAAAAAGATGTAAAGGGACAAAGTACAGGGCATTTATACTTGGGAAGTGGTATGAGGGAGGTCTTCAGATGAAAGTGTTGGCTGAGCTACGTTTTGAAAGATGATTCAACATTTATCCGGCACTTTAGTGTTGGGGAGGCTGCTGATGAGAAGGGACATATTTTTTATTCAAAGATAATAACACGTTAAAACTTAACTCAGTCACAAAGTCTACTGCCAGGGAACTAACATGTATATGTAAAGCAGACAATATCACATCAAGTGAAGCTTTGGGGACTGTGAAAAACAGTACATGCCCCCAGTCTCTTTAGCCTCAGCTCCAGCTATTTGGTGCCATGTGGGGAAAGGGTCCTCATATTGCTATGTATTACAGTGTTAGGATAAAAAAAACCAAACACTTGATTCTGAATTTCTTTTTAACTCCAATTTTGAAACTATTGTTTGTCACATGTAATGTATCAGCCAGTTGAATTTGGCTAATTCAGCTGATTAGTGATCTCTGTTTTTCAGAATATCTATACAAATCCACACATTCATTGGGTAATCATTAATTGAACACCTATACTATGTTTGGCGTTAAGATTATTTCACAGAGAAAGGGAAGGTTGTCCTCTGTATTAGTTAGCAAACGTCAAAACTCTATTTGAAAGAATGCTGATTTACTACATTTTCAAAAGCCACATTATTTTTCAATAAAACATTTATAGTCTAAAAAGAGATCAAAGTTTCCATAGGATTGTAAAATATTAAGATTCTTTTTGGTTTTGGTTGATAATTCACCTGTCTTTCTCTGTAACATGTTATTATAGAAAAGATCATGTCCTAATTAATAGTCCATCAAAGTATAATTTATGCATATTACCTTCTCTGATCTTACCATAGAGTAGTTATAAAAGAAGAAATTCATATAGGGCTATTGATTCGTTTACAACACTGTGTAAGTGATTTTGCCAGATTAAAAAAATAATTTGTACTGAATTATAAAGATACTTTCAAAACTCATCTTTAAAAATCTTACACTGGATCTCCTTGGTCTATGTTTTATTTGAAAACTTAATCATCATATAAAGTATGAGAACATGAAAAAAATTGGCATTTCAGGTCAAAAGGAAAAGTCATCCTAAACAAACTAGAGATGATGGGGATGGCCAGCACAAACACTCTGGTATCCATTGAAGCAGAAAGAGCATGGCCACTGGAGTCAGAGACCCCACTTTAAATATTGACTTGACCCATTGCACAGTTCCTTCTGAGCCTCATTTACGCAGAAAACAAGAATAATAGTAGTTAGTGTAGACATTTCTAGAGTGGCGCAGTGAGGACCTGAACAATTCCTCTCCCCAAAAGCAATAATAAAACTTGACAGGTTATCTAAAAGCAAAACTTTCCAGATTCTAGAAATCAACAACAATGTAAGGGGTATTTATTTTAAAAAAAAAAAAAGCACTACTGAAACTTTTGTAAGAATGTTCATATGTAACATTTTAACTTGCAATTGCACTCATGGCCCCTTCAGCTCCATTTTTGCAATAATGCTACCAGTGAAGCACAAGCTGTATAAATATGCATCTTCACCACTGGGGGGATGGGGGCTCTTACTTAAATTGGACCAAAGTATGCAAAAATTCTTTACCCATGGAAATAGTAGTAATCTTGTAGGCAAATGAATAGGAAAGCCAATACTTAAGGTAACCAGAAGTTACAATCCTTATTAAAGCAAACAAAAGACTGGCAAAAGAGGAAGAAATGGAAATTTAACAGGAGGATAAGGAAAAAAAGTCATCTGTAGTGGGCTGATTTCAAATCAGTATAATATGCATGTTCAAAGGATGAAAAAAGTTATGTTCAAATAATAAAGAAAAGTATTATAGCAATGATATACATTAAATACAGAATCTCAATAAAGAGAAGAAATCATTAAAAAAGTAAATCTAAAGGGAGAATCTGGACTTGGAAATAAGGATAATTTAAGTGATTAAGTTACTAGAGGAGCTCAGAAGCAGATTGGAGATTTTATTTTATTATTTGCATATTGTATCAACATTACCCACAGCCTATGTTTACAGATTCATTGGTTTTATTTCAGAAACTAAAGTAACACTACTTGCGGGGTGAGGAAGGAGGGATGACTGGGGATTTAAGCAATAAAGTGTAGCATTACTAAGGAAAATCTAGACAGTTTGCTGTCAATGACAAGGAATTAAAAGTTTCATTAAAATAAATCTTGGAGATTTTGTCTCATTCAGTATAAAACCAGTAACTATAATAAATTCCCTCCATAAATGGAAGAGTGAATATAAATTCAATGGAAAAATAAAATTCGACGGAACTGTTGAATCAGAGGGTTTTTTCTTTCATAATAAAACACAAATATTTTTTGAAAATTAAATTGTTTTGTCCTTTAAAGAGGAAATTCAATTTCAGACATCATAAATAAGACTATACTCTCCCCTCTACATTATAGCACAGCTATTTGTAGGTCAAGCAGAAACATTTGTTCCTGCTGTTTGTAGCTATCTTTATTTTGCCCACTAGCTCTAATTTTCAACTAATATAAGATCAGGGAGAAGTCTGTAGATATTATTACAAATTTTTATAATCTTGAAAGATGAAGTATAGGTTATGCTCAGAATGATCTAGTTTTAGAGCTTGCCATGAAATAATGAAACACTGCCTAGATGTTTATAACACTCATGGTTACAAAATGACATTGTTGAATATAATTTGGATTTCTGTCATCACAATTATCTCAAGGTGAAGGGTGCAATAAGGTCTCTTCAAAATATTGTTGAGTATTTTTCTTTAACAAACTTATTCAACTATTAAAAGGTAAACATTTAAAATTGTTTTTATTAATATTAGTGAGTCTCTGTTCCTCAGCAGCCCTATTTCTGCACTGACCACCACTGGGAGTTGGTGAATTAACATGTGGAAACTGAATACACACATAGGTAGGTCAGTTGTCCACATAAATTCAGCTTTTTTCCTTCATGGCCACTGCAAAAAATAGAAAGAAACAGAAATAACAAAACTGTTTTTAAATTCAAGCCTTAGGTAGTATTCTCAGGAACATTTGTGATTCAAAAACTTTTTCTTGAGCAAAGGATTATTCAAAGGTAAGATTAAAGTGCTATGTGGCCCAAAGAAATGGGACTTTTTCTCCCCAACAAAGTTTGGCCAGGGCACCCTCGAAAAGTGTCTGTGTATTCTACGGATCCTAAACAAAACTTTCCATAGGAAAATAAACCACTGTATGATATAACAGGGATAATCATCACTAATCTATAGCTCCCAATAATGTACTGCTTTCTTAGTGACAGGGATTACACTGTATCATTTTCATATATTATTTAATTCTCATATCCCTGTGATGTTGTGATGACAATCCCATTTTACAGATGAGAAAACTGAAGTTTAAAAAGATAAATGAACTAACCCACTGCTGTGTAGCTATAAAATGCCAAACCACAATTTGAAACAGGATTGGAATGAGGTCACTTTTTATGAGTTTAAATGGGCTTAAATTTTCTCTAAATTAATTCCTTTACTTTATAAATAAAAAATAATGAAAGCCATCATGGATAAACTCCCTGTTAAAGGTAGATTCAAGATTATAGTGCACATTTTTTGAATGCCAATAAAAAAATATGAGAAAAAAACCTATTTTTCCAAGTGGAAAAATAGTTGAAAAAACCCAACAATGAGATTATTGGGTCTGCCAACGAAATCTAATTTTCCTGGAACAATAATTTAAACAGTGTGTCTTCTGCTTAGGTATGTTTTAACATGTGAATTTTATTCATTTCCTATTGATTGTCTAATGCCAGGGGGTGGTATAAGTGGTGGGGAGGGGAATGGAAATATGGAAAATTGTAAGTACAGATTGGAATTTGTTATAAGCTTTGTCTTTTTTAGTAAAGAAGACTGCCACCAGTAAATTAGGAAGGGCCAGTTGTGGAGGTGAGATCAAGATATTGGACTAGAAAGATGCTGCGCTCACCTCGCCCCACAAACACATCAAAACTATTAGAAATATTGCCATCAAACAAAGGTAATTCCTAACATTTTCCTATCTACTTTTCATTGTTGTAAGGAGCAAATAAAGCTCATTTCCCCCTAAAAAAAAAAACCAAAAAACAACTACCACCATGTATGGAGCCACTTTCTCTGAGAACTACGACAGCTCTTCTATAACCAAGGTTATAAAGAAACAACCACAGAGAGTCTGGTAGGAGGGAAGGAGACACAGTCTAGTCTAGACCCACACCCCTGGTGGGTGACCCAAAAGAGGAGGCGGGATATCACAGGCTAAAGAATCCTGCCTAAGGGGTGAGGAGTGGCTGGTTTGAAAACCAGTGGGGCTTATCAGAGGGTTGTAGGAAATTGAGACTCAGCTTCATTCATTAACATTATCTTTTTTCAGTTTTGTAGGCATTTGGAGGCCCCTACCTAGTCTACAACACTGCACATCTCAGTGGAAACAGAGCTGTTAGACTTTTTGATGCAGTGCCTTCTCCATATATTTTAGTTTATAACTTTCTCTTTCTTATATTTGGGAAAATAATAACTATGTATGTGTACATATATGTGTCATGCAGTATGTGTCTATTTATACCTTTCCCTCTCTTTCTCTCTCTCTTTCCATACGTAGAGAGAAAAATACAGAAGTAGACAGATAAAAACATAGGCACACGCAGATACATACACACACATACATATGTAGTTATTATCTCCCCACATATTTCCTCCTATTTGCAGAATCTGGTGAAGAGAGGGTAAAAAGTATAACAAAGATGGTAACCAAATGTGGGGATTTTTTTGGTCTAGAAATATAACAAGCACATAGGTGATCTAGATTCTAAATGAAATTTCTGAAGAGCTAATGCCTTCTTGTGGGGTCAATGACACCTGCACTTTTTAAAATAAAGAAAGGGCAAATTCTCTGTATTGGCATCCTTGGCTTTCAGGTACCTGTTTGCTTTTGTTTTGCCAAAGGTTATTGGGACAAAGCAGAAATGACAGATTGTCTGGAGACCATAAGGCTGCTACCAGCCCACAGCAGTCCAGGCAGTGCCAGGTAGCAGCCTTCACAGACTGCCAGGCCCTGTTCTCTTTAATGAGGACTGCTAAACAAGGCAGGTGGCATGGAGATTGGGGCATCCTAGTATGACGTGGGAGAAATAAGTGAATACTCCCTTTCCACCTGTTCCATTTGGCTTCTCTTCGTTCAGTACAAATGTCCTTGGGAGCAAAAGGGACCTGCTTTTAAGGACAGGTCCAATATCATTTTTTTTTTATTTGTAAGAATAAAAAAATAAATAAAAACCTAAGGGGAAAAATTAAAAAAAAAAAAAAGATCCTGTTTGTCAGAAGCAGACAAGGGCAGAGAGCCACAAAGCCAAAGATTTCTACAGATATTACAGATAGAATGTGTGGTTTTCACCTCTACCTCCCCTGGAGAGGATTGCCTCCTGCATGGGCTTGGTTAGGTCCCTGGGCTAAACCTAACTTCCCTGTAAATATGTGCATTATGGGTTACACCTCCACCACCCCAAAGTCTTCTCTAACCTGTATGGCAGGAATTTTGTTTCAGATCAATTTCTAATTCTTATTTCCTCCCATTTAATTGCAGGTCTGCCTTTTGTTATTCTCCTTATTCTCTTCACCAGCAATGCAACCTTCATTTGCCTTGCCAGGCATCCACAGCCTCACTAGCCGCTCACTCCTCCACTTGTCCCTGGATCCTGAGACTCTTACTGGCCCAGAGACCGACCATGGAGGGATCCGACATGTAAAATCAGTATTAACCCAACGGCAAAGCTAGTCTGCTTTGAGTCACCTACAAACTCAGCTTCGATTGACTGCAAAGACTCTCCTCTTAACCTCAACAGAATTTCACTAAAACCACAAGAAAAAGAGTAAATAGAAGAGACAAAATGCACTATGAGTTCAGAGGTGAGTATACCCATCCGAGCTCAAAACATCAGGGAAGAATGCTCCTTCTTCCCAAGTGGCTAGATTAGGTGTGAATAAGCAGAACAGAAGTTGTGAGCATCACGAAGAGGACTGCACAAGGACAAAGGTGCCAAGTTAGAAACAGCCTGGGCATACTGTGAGAACGATGAGAAAAATGGGAAAGCAAGAGTGGAAGCCTACATTGTAAGACCATGTTCTAAAGTCATGTGTCTTGATGCTTACGTTATTTCCATTCATGAAGGGATCTAATAAAGTGCAGTGCTTATGAGTATGGATTCTACTTTAGAGAAAACAAAATCCAAATTTCCTCTGTCTGTGTGAACAAAGGTAAACCCCATATCCTACCTAGGCTTATGTTTTCTGATTTAGGGTGGAAATATTATTTAGCTTCCAGATTGACTGAAAAAACTGAATGAGTTAATGCATGCAAGAACTTAGTACATTGCCTAGCACATAGAATTATTCAGGAATTATATGATTATTATTAATTTTTCAATCATGCGATACTTTTTTTTGAGAATCTATTAGGTTCTCTTTGTTGTGTTGGGCACTAGGGATAGAATGAAAAGACAACCTACAGAATGGAAAAAAAAATGTTTGCAAATGATGTGACTGACAAGGGATTAACCTCCAAAATATACAAACAGTTCATGCAGTTCAATATCAAAAAAACAAACAACCCAATCAAAAAATAGGCAGAAGATCTAAATAGACATTTCTCTAAAGAAGACATACAAATGGCCAAAAGGCACATGAAAAGATGCTCAACATCACTAATTATTAGAAAAATGCAAATCAAAACTACAATGAGGTATCACCTCACACCAGTCAGAATGGCCATCATCAAAATGTCTACTAATAATAAATGCTGGAGAGGGTGTGGAGAAAAAGGAACCCTCCTGCACTGTTGGTGGGAATGTAAATTGGTGCAGCCACTCTGGAGAAATAGTATTCAGGTTCCTTAAAAACCTAAACGTAGGATTACCATATGATCCTGCAATCCCACTCCTGAACATATAGCTGAAGAAAACCATAACTCGGAAAGATACATGCACCCCAGTGTTCATTGCAGCACTATTTACAATAGCCAAGACATGGAAGCAAACTAAATGTCCATCAAAAGATGAATGAAAAAAGAAGATGTGGTATCTATCTATCTATCTATCTACCTATCTACACACCACCATACTATATATATATATAATATATATATTTATATATAATATACATAATGGAATATTACTCAGCCATAAAAAATGAAATAATGCCATTTGCAGGGACATGGGAGGACCCAGAGATTATCATACTAAGTGAAGTAAGTCAGATAGAGAAAGACAAATATATTCTATTGCTTATATGTGGAATCTAAAAAGCTGATACAAATGAACTTACATACAAAACAGAAATAGACCCACAGACATAGAAAACAAACTTATGGTTACCAAAGGGGAAAAGGTGGGGGGAGGGATAAATTAGGAGTTTGGAATTAACATATACACACTACTATATATGAAATAGATAACCAACAAGGACCTACTGTATAGCACAGACAACTATACTCAATATTTTATAATAACCTATAAGGGAAAAGAATGAAAATATAAATAAATAACTGAATTAGTTTGCTGTACACCTGAAACTAACACAACATTGTAAATCAACCATATTTCAATTTAAAAAAGGTATAATAAAATTGAGTTCCTGTTCTAATTTCACTATCTATGGAAGAAAGTGGGAAGTTAGCTAACAAATTCAGTACCATATCATACATAGTGTGATTAAAGTAAGTACAAAGGCCCTGGATCTGCTGAGGTGGAGTAAGCAGCCCCTGGGGCTGAGGGGTTGAAGAGTTTACCTGATTCATACCTGGGAGGTCAGGTAAGATTTCCAAGACACAGAAATAACAAGCTGTTAAGATGGAGGAGGGATCTTCCCGGCAGAAGGAACAGCAGGTGCCAAGGCTTCACATGGTTCATAACGGCCCAGCCAAATGACGCACCTGGAGCACACCCAGGCAGGACAGGAGCTGGGACTGGAGGGTTTCCCAAGGATCTGCCTTTTGTTCCACCCTGATTGCTGTGGGGACGGTGCAGGCTCAGATGTTACCTTCTGTGTACAAATCACAAGGAACGAGGAGGGAGGTAATGTGAGGAGGGAGGTAATGTGCTCCATACAATCTGCTGTGAGGGTTCAAAGCATGGACTTTGGAGACACGGCGGTTCTGTATTTTTATACTTGCTTGTTACCTTTGTGACTCTGGGCAAGTTAACTGCTGCAAATCTCATTTTCCTTATCCGTAAAATGGAGACAGTATTTCTCATAGAGTTACTATGGTGATTAACAATGATAATGTAAATAAGCAATTAGTTCAGTGCCTGGCCTATAACCAGGACTCCGTATTGGCTAGCTTTGCTTATCACTGACTATTTTATTAATGATAATAACTTTGGCTTCAGAATGTTAGACAGAGTTCCAAAGCCATGCCTGCTGCTGTCACCACCTCTGCTTGTACAAATAAAAGTATAATAATCCATAAAATTTATAGTGAGAAAAGGAAAACTTAAGCTTGAAGGTGGAACTCCAGGTTACAAAAGAGATGGAATTAGAGAAAACCTGGCTTAAAATATCATAACTCTGGTTTCTCGTTCACATTTCCTCTTTCTCCAGACTTGCTATCCTCCAGTTGTCTTCACCACTTGCTTTCGTGACCCAAGTCCTAGCTACACTTTCCTAGACTGTCTTCATTTCTGTGCTCTAAGAAGTAGGGGAAAAGGTTTCATAACGAAGTCATAGTGGAATGGGTAGCCCTACTCCCTTAAACATATATAACATGGGGCCCTACTCCCTTAAACACAGCTGATTTTACCAAGACTTGAAAATTGATACCAAGTTCTTTCAAGAAATTTGGAAGTTGAGTCACTTAAATATTATGTTTGAACTGAAATATCACAATGAAAGTATCAGCTAGCACTTAATTTCTTACTCTGTGCCAGGTACGGGCTAATAACTTTACATGTGATATGGTGTGATCCAACTGTTGACAAATTGTTACTTACTTAAACATGGAGGAGTGAAAATAAATTGGGCAGGTCATCACAACTAATAAGTGAACTTTGTTAATTCAGAGTCTTTGAATTTAAAAGAAAACTTAAATTTGATTATGTAACCTGAAAACTCCAAACCAAGAAATAGAAAAAATAATTTCTTGCTGATCAACGGAAGGGCATTCTTGGGCAAGCCCTCTTATCCTCTCCAAATCTTGACTTCCAAATTTGTAAAATGAATAGATAGGTTTGAGACATCTTAACAATTCTATGTTTCTATGATTTTATATGAGCCCTCAATACATTTCTCAGATGAGCATTTTCTACATCTCCGTGGGAAATTTATGGGAAATTTTAATTCAAAAAGGTAACTAGAGGATAATGGATTATACCAGCACATGAATGGAAAACACCTGTCACTCCTGTTCAAACTCCCTCATTCCTCTTCCAAGAGAGCTATTGCTATTCAATCACCATACTCATTCATGCCAACACTGGCCACATTATCCCACTAAAAATCAGAATTGACATGTGAAATAAAACTTATTTGTCAACACATCTACACAGTGATGAAAGGCTACCCTAGAAAAGTGCTGCAGGTTTCACAAACACCATTTTGAAGTACCAAGTCTGCAATGCTGGGGACAAACTGTTCTCATTTTTTTCAATTCCTTGGATGCTATCTGTCTTCATGGACCATATCAAGCCCCATGTTTTTCCTGCATCCTTCCTTAGTAACCTCACCAGCACTAATTCATTCCTTCCTCGCCTTCCTTCCTTCCTTGCTTCCATCTGTTACCTTTTCCTTCTTTCTTTCTTTTCTTACTTTCTTTCTTTCTCTTTCTTTCTTTCCTTTCTTTTTCTTTCTTTCTTTTTTTGAATTTTATTTTATTATTTATTTTATACAGCAGGTTCTTATTAGTTATCTATTTTATACATATTAGTGTATATATGTCAATCCCAATCTCCCAATTCATCCCACCACCCGCCCCCCCCCTTGCTTTACCCACTTGGTGTCCATAAGTTGGTTCTCTACATCTGTGTATTCCTCCCATTGCCAGACCCCCAGGTTGGGAGGCCTGACGTGGGCCTCAGAACCTTCACTTCAGTGGGTGGACTTCTATGGTATAACTGTTCCCCATTTTGTGAGTTACCCACACAGTGGTTATGGGATTTGATTTTATTGTGATTGTACCCCTCCTACCATCTTACTGCAGCTTCTCCTTTGTCTTTGGATGTGGGGTATCTTTTTGGGTGAGTTCCAGTGTCTTCCTGTAGATGATTGTTCAGCAGTTAGTTGTGATTCCTGTGCTCTTGCAAGAGGGAATGAGCACACGTCCTTCTATTCCACCATTTTGAACCAATCTCCCTTCTTTCTTTCTTTCTCTTTCTTTCTTTCTTTCTTTCTTTTTCTTTCTTTCCTTCCTTCCTTCCTTCCTACCGTCCTTCCTTCCTCCTTCCCTCCTTTCCTTCCTTCCTTTCTTGCTTTCTATCTTGCCAGAAGCCTTACTGCCTCAACTTGGATTATATTTAATTTGGAGCATGATTATACAACATTTTATAAAATTAAATAAGTTATTCTTAGGTTCATTCATTTACTCATTATTCAACAAATATTTGAAAATTTGTTTTTACATACTAGGTGCTGAGCTAGGTACTATGAATAAAATATAAATAAGATAGACATAGACTACACTTATGAAACTTCCTATTTCACAGCAGATAAGCAACAACTGAAAAAGATGTTAAACAAGATATAGGCACACATAGTAGCAGTAGCAGCATCTGGGACATGAAGGAAGTTTTCATACAGAAAATAATGTTGAGTTCTAGAGGGTATGTAGAAATTAGAGAAGTATAGATATGAGGAAGGGGGTTTCCATGGAAAGGGGGCATAAGGGGCAAATATCTAGAACCAGATGAGAAACAACCATGGTATATTGTGAGAATAAGACAAAAAGGCTGGTAAATTAATGAAGAACACTGAATTCAGTAAGTCCAAGATGCAAGGTGGGGCATTTTAAGAGATAAGGTTGAAGGTCTATGAAGGCGTCTACTAATAAATGTCCTTGAAAGCAATCAAAATCAACTATGGATAACTTTTTAGAAAATGAAAGAACTTATTGAAATGGTTAAATCACAAAACTGATGGAAAAGCTATATAGCCAGTACACAAGAAATATAAGAACTATAATATTCCCAGGGAACTCAGTAGCAGGAATTTATGGTATTTTCTTTAAGGCACAGTCATTGCATTGGTTCAACTACAACCACCTTAGTTCTTTTTTGGCACTCTACTCTGGGCTCAATTCTTAGAAGATTTTGATCGGTCTAGTTTGGGTCAGGTACTTACTCCTTGGAGAGACACAGTTGGTGGTGGTTCTAATAGAACACTATGAAATGGGAGGGGCAGTGTACGCCAAAACACATATGCACAGGAGGGTGCTATGTTGGCCAAAGGAGCTGTAAGCAATAAAGTACAACAAACTCAAGAAATGCCTCCTATGTCATGATAAAACATTTGAATGCTAAACTGAGGGCAATGGATTGGCACTGAATGGAAGAATGCTCTGAGCAGGTCTGTATTTAAGGAAAAGTACAAGGAAGGATGGCTAAGGGGTGGACCTTCCTGGAGGCGTGCAGACATACAGGTGTGAGATGATGGATGGAAATTTGTACAAAGGAGGTCGTAGAAGGGACAGAGAAAAGAAAATTGGTTTAAGAGATATGAGTCCTGTAGAATGAAAAGGGTAAGGGAATACTATATGTATCACAGTAGCCAGTGTATTTCCATGAACAAAGCAGGAGCTCAGCAAATATCTATTGACAAGACTTAAATGCAGAAATCTGGCTTAGAAGGTGCTTAGTACATTTTGACATTTGTATATATTCTGTGCATCACAATATCTGAATTTTTTCAACTTGTTCTTCCTTTTTCACATCATTTATTGTATGACTCAATTCCACAATTTTATAGTTTCGCTGCCTAATTGTAAGTAGTACACAGTGGTTCATAGGGAGAATGAAATTATTTCATTTCAAAGAGAATCTCCATCTGAGAAGAAAAGGGAACATGTAGAAAAAAAAAAAAAAGGTTTCCAAACTTGCAGGTGTTGCTTAAAATTTAAGAAGGTATAAAACCTTGGTAAGGGCTTCCCTGGTGGCGCAGTGGTTGAGAGTCCACCTGCCAATGCAGGGAACGTGGGTTCGTGCCCCGGTCTGGGAAGATCCCACATGCCACAGAGCGGCTGGGCCCGTGAGCCATGGCCACTGGGCCTGCGCGTCCAGAGCCTGTGCTCCGCAACGGGAGAGGCCACAACAGTGACAGGCCCGCGTACCGAAAAAAAAAAAAAAAACAAACAAACCTTGCTAAGTGGACATGTAAGAGTAATTTTCATAAATGTCCTAAAAATTTAGGTTTGGTACCGATAGCAGTTTTACAAAGCTTAGATTTCAGCTTCTCTCTCTTCCCCAACTATAACAAACACATCAGTGCTCTTTACCCATTTCTGAGAACATAGAAATAATTTCCTCTGCACATGGAATTTGACAGCAATTAACTGGAAGACATGGATGTTAACAGATTTTGATATAATCTGATTTAAATTAATTCAATAAATTTATATGTTAAGTTAGTATAACGGCAGCCCAAATTTCAGATAATTTTGTGTTTTGGGAACAGAGAGGGATGAACAAGGTAAAAAGAAAATCACCAAATTTCCAAAACAGAAGAAAAAGAAACATTCTAGAGAGAAGGTTGCTGTAGCATACCAATGAGAGGAGGGATTTGGGAGCTACTCATGGAAATCTATAGTTATCACACTATGCACCACTGTCACAAAAAAGGAAAATGAGAAAGCAGATCCCAGGCTCAAGAGACATAGAATTGAAATGTAAATTAAATGTAATCATGCCATGTATTACCACCTCTGCTCCTGCACAGCTCAAAAACCCATTTCAGCATAAACATTGTGCTGTGCTGTTCCATCTTTAACAAGCTGACCTCAAAGGGGGAAAAAATGAGCTATTTTTACAACTGAAGCTTACTCTTGATTGAGGAAATCTGATTGTAAGGGCAGTTTTGACATACTGTTGCAATTTAAATGAACTCTTCAAATTTGAAAGAATATCATCTATCAATCTTCCAGTAAACCTCTCCTTTTCTTCCTCTCTTTGTCTCTCCTCCCCTCTCTCTCTCTGTTTTCTTATTATTGAGATATAGTTAACATGTAACATAGTATAAGTTTAAAGCACACAATGGCTGATTTGATACATTTATATATTGTAATATGATTACCGCCATAGTGTTAATTAATATCTCTATAAAGTCCCTTAGCATTTCTTTTGTGTGGTGAGAACACTTAAGATCTAGTCTCTTAGCAACTTTGAAGTATATAATTCAATGTTATTGACTATAATCACTATGCTGTACACTAGATCACTAGAACTTAACTCATTTTCTAGTTGCAAGTTTGTACCCTTTGGCCAACATCTCCCCAATTTCCCCACCTCTTGGCCCCTGGTAACCAACATTCTATTCTGCTCTCTGTTCACAGTCAATCTACTGAATATTAAGGTTAACAACATGATCTTAAAACCCAAGAAAAAGATAAGACAGATAAGAAGGTATCATCAGAAAAAATACAAGAAGGTAGAGAACTATTATCTTCAAAATACTAAAAAAAAAAAAAATACTGATAAACTAAAATTTAATGTGCACATAAATTATCATTCAAAAGTGAGATGAAAACTAAAGACATTTTCAGACTTATAAAGAATGTGAGAGTTTATCACCAAATTAAGTTTACAAAAGTAAGTCCTAATTAAGTAATGTAGAATCCAGAAATATGGAATATAAATAATGAAAAAAACAGAAACTTCTAAACTCTTTATAATTAAACCAAATTTCACTAGCAATACTAAGTTCAATTAACTACTAATTGTAGTTAATACTAAATATTAGTATTTATTTTGAAAAGGAACAATAAAGAGTCTTCAGCTTCTGGTCATAATGGAGTAACTGGGATCTAATTTCCCTTCTCATAGTAAACGGCTAGAAAACTGGAAAAGCACAAAAGTCTGCAGCTTTTAGACACCGTAGGAAAGACAGCAAGGACTGGGATCACCAAGAAAAGGGAAACAAATAAGATGAGCCCTGTGATCACCCCAGATTTCTGTCTAGATTCAACTTCCTAACAGTCCAGAGAGGGTGATCCTACATGGAGCATTGTAATCTCCCTGAGAAGAATCATTAATCAGGGAAATGCATATTACAACCACAATGAATGGCTCTAATCACCCATTGAAGTGGCTAAAATGAAAAGTATTGAAGGATGTGGACTCATCATATGATCTAGCAATTGCCCTCTTAGGTATTTGCCCAAGGGAAATGAAAACATATGTCCACGTGAAGACTTGTACCTGATGCTCATAGAAGCTTTATTCATAATAGCAAAAAATATAACAAAAACAAACAAAAAAAAAGTGAGAAGCAATCCAAATGTCCTTCAACAAGTGAATGGATAAACAGTTTGTAATATATTTATTTAATAGAACACTATTTATAAATAAATGGAAGAAAGTACTAATACACATAACATCATACATGAAAGTCAAAAATATGTTGAGTGAAAGAAGCCAAACCAAATAGACTAGCTACTGTATGATTTTTATTTACATGAGATTCTAGAAAAGAAAAATCTGATAGCGACAGAAAGCAAGTCAAGGTTTGTCTGGATCCAAGCATGTGCGGTAATGATAGAAAATGAGCTTCACTGAGGTTAAACAGTTGAATAATTTGTCATAATTTGTTGAATTTATAGACTTTTGTTATTTTTAAATTACACCTTAATTTAGTTAATTAAAATGTAATAAGGAAAAATCTAGAAAAACATTATATAGCTAATAAGCATATGAAAAGATACTCAACTTTACTCAGATTTAGGGAAATGCATAATCAAATTGACAAAAATTAAAATGTCTGAGAATACCAACTATGGACAAGAATGTGGAAAATCATAACCTCTCAAACCTGACTTTTGGGGGTGTTAATTAATACAACAATTTTGGACAACATCTGGTAGATTTTGAATGTGCTTGCCCCAATAAGCTATGTGTACAATGTCACATGCAGTTAGCTAGCTGGGGTTCAAATCCTTCTCCTCTAACTATCATAAAGTCTTGATTTGATTCCCTTATTTGTAAAAAGGACAATGATTAAAGCTACTTCATAAAAATGTTATGAGCATTTAGTCAGTTAATATATGTAGTATATGTAAAGTCTTAGAACAATGCCTGGTTTGATTTGGGATGGTTACCCAGGGAATTTCAATTCTTTCAACATTTATTTATTTTTTCTTTGAAAATTATTTAAAGCAAATTGACCATGTTAAATTTTGTAAAGCATGTGCTGAGTCACGTGTAGTTATTTAAATGGTTTACTATATTGGAGTTTTGTTTGTTTGTCTGTTTGTTTTGTGGTACGCGGGCCTCTCACTGTTGTGGCCTCTCCTGTTGCGGAGCACAGGCTCCGGACGCGCAGGCTCAGCGGCCAATGCTCACGGGCCCAGCCGCAGAGCGTGTGGGATCCTCCCGGACCGGGGCACGAACCCGTGTC
Source organism: Tursiops truncatus (assembly GCF_011762595.2). Taxonomy (NCBI): domain Eukaryota; kingdom Metazoa; phylum Chordata; class Mammalia; order Artiodactyla; family Delphinidae; genus Tursiops; species Tursiops truncatus. The sequence continues at coordinate 137,656,454 of NC_047036.1, forward strand.
CCCTGCATCGGCAGGCAGACTCTCAACCACTGCACTACCAGGGAAGATCTACATTGGAGTTTTATCTTCAAATAAAACTTTCTAGTTTTTCTTACACAACAACTAATCCTCATCTTATCTGCTGGCCCCAGTAGCAGTTATGTTTATAGTCCCTCCTCTAAATTAATGAGACATTTTCAGCATAGATTTCAAGAACATTTCACACTTACAGACTCACTTTACATACATGTATAGCATATCCTTGTAGTTTTATCAGATATGAATACTAAAACTGAATTTGCATTACTTAAATATTAATATAAAATATTTAGTTCTTTAATCGTATTTAACATCAATTTCTTTTACTAAAATTTTGCCTTCTTTTCTTGTAAACTTACTTGTTTTGCTTAATTCCTTTCTATTTTAGTCAGGTTTAATAATGGAACGCCTACACTCAAGCATCTGGAGATCAATTACTTCTTTTATATGAATTTAAATGTTGATTTTGCCAATTATTCATTGTATCATCAACTGACCACTTCTTTTCATTCCTATCCTAGTGCCCCAGATTCCATCATTGGTTATGTTTTGAAAACGCATTTTATCATTATATCGTAAATCATTTCTGAAGCATTTTCCAAAAATCAATGCACAGAATCATGTAACTTCAACATTTTCCTTAAAGGTAAATTGAGTAGTCAGACTGAATGATCTGGGAATTAATAGAACAAAATTGAAAATTGTTCTTTGAGAAAGGGGGAGGGGGGATGGAGAGGGAGGGGGAGGCAGAGACAGAATAGAATGAAACTAATAAAATATTAGTTTTAAAAAAAGTTTTTCCTAGTGCAGCCTCTTCTAGTGCTGACTCTTTCATAAAACCGAGGTTTAGAGAGTTTAAAGGCATCACTAAAATGGAAGCAGCAAAAAAAACTGGAACAAATAGTTGTTGACAGATTTAAAATAAAAGTATGTTTGTTACTATTTGCTAAAATATGAACTCAGATTAAATGCTTTTTAGCTACTAGGAATTTATTTGTTTTTAAGTATTTTTTCATGCACAATTACAGAATTTTTTTTATATGTGGGGGCATTAGTGGTATTGTATTTATCATTTTTGAGGTTTATGTTCTAACAAAATATATTACTTTGGGAAATTTTATTGTTAAAAATTTATCTGGACATTTCAGAAAAGCACAAAGATTAGAATAAGAATTAGAATTTATTGTCATGTCATACTCAACACCTAGGATCATTTCAGTCCCGTCCCTGAAACTAACTGTTAGAGTGAATAAAATGGTATATTACATTGAAAAAAAGCAAAAACCTAATGAGAAAGATATAGATATAATTTATTTCACTGAGTAGCTACAACATACAATCCATCACAATTGTACAGCACCGTGGTTAAGAACATGTTTTGTAATTTGCATTTTTTGGTATAAGCTTTTCTAGCTATGTGGTCTAGGGTGAATTACTATACTTCTCTGTGTCTTAATTTCCTCAGCTTCTAAAGGGGGATATTAAAAGTTCTTAGTCCCATAGTTTTGGTAAGAGAATTAACAAATTAATACATGTAGAACACATAATGTTATGGACCCAATGTATGTGTCCTCCCAACATTTTTATGTTGAAGCCCCAACCCCCAATGTGATAGTATTTGGTGGTGGGACTTTTGGGTGGTAGCTAGGTTTAGATGACTTCATGACGGCGAAGCCACCTGAATGTGATTAGCATTCTTACAAAGAGACAAAGAGAGCAGAGCTTGCCCTCTCCCCACCATGTGAGGACACAAGGAGAAGGCACCCACCTGCAAGCCAGAAAGAAGGCCTTCATCAAGAACCCCACCATGCTGGCACCCTGATCTTGGACTATCCAAGACTCCAGAACTCTGAGAAACAAATGTCTGTTGTCTAAACCATCTGTTGTCTATGGTATTTTATTATTGCAGCCCAAGCAGACTAAGACACACAGAAAATTAGTACATAATAAGTAGGCACTAAATGTTACTTTATATTATTTCGGCTTTTGTTTATTAATAAGCATGTAATTTGCACTCAAACTTTTGATTTAGGCATGTTTACTAAAATGTTAAAAGGGAAGGAAACACAGAAATTTAAAACTAAATGTCAGCCCAAAGCCAGTCTATTATAACCACATTCCCACCTTCATTTTACAATTTACAGCACAGCTATGGTTCAACATTTCACAGCTACACAAGTAGTCAGTGAATAGCACCAGGATAGAATCAGGGGTTTCTTACTCCAGGGTCAGCCCTCTTTCCACAAAATTTCTCCTATTTATCTTAAATACTTTTTTTTAATGCATCATAAGTCATAACACTCATCTCAGAATGTAAGTTTAGAGTGATAAATAAGAAATAACAATTCATCTGCCCACCATTTCTATAGATATAAAGTACTTAAAATGATTGCTAAGATTTGTTATTAATTAATGATTCTTTGTAGAAGAATTTGATACCTTCAGTTCTGGCTAGTTAACCACTTGGTAATGACACTTGAGGACTGCCGGCAAAATATGGCCAATTCAACACTGGGCTATAAACACCGCTTCCTCTGTACACCCCCATTAAAATGTCCATAAGCCAATAACACAGGCACATATCTAAAATGATGAAATGCATGGAGGAAAAACAACTATTGCATAGAGTTGTCAACAGAATATTGCGAGACAGAAATCAGATGGTCAAGTGGTAATTGACATGACAAAGCAGAGAAAGCTGAACATGTATGCCCATGACTTTTCTCATCAAGAAGCAATGCCACGCACACAAGGCCATATGGTTACTGGACAGCTACATGTAAATGAATGAGATTAGAACATTTCCTCATACCATATACAAAAATAAACTCAAGATGGCTAAAGACCTAAATACAAGACCTGAAACCATAAAACTCCTAGAAGAGAACATAGGCAGAACAGTCTTTGACCTAAATCGTAGCAGTATTTGTTTGGATCTGTCTCTTAAGGCAAAGGAAATAAAAGCAAAAATAAACAAATAGGACCTAATTAAACTAAAAAGCTTTTGCACAGCAAAGAAAACCATCGACAAAAGGAAAAGACAACCTGCTGAATGGGAGAAAATATTTGCAAATAATATGACCAATAAGAGGTTAATATCCAAAATATACAAATACAAAGAAGTCATATGGCTCAGTATCAAAAGAAAAAAAAAACAACCTGATCAGAAAATGGGCTGAGCACCTGAATAGGCATTTCCCCCAAAATGACATACAGGCACAATAAAAGACGCTCAACATCACTAACTATCAGGGAAACGCAAATCAAAACCGCAGTATTGGGGCCTCCCTGGTGGCGCAGTTGTTGAGAGTCCGCCTGCCGATGCAACGGAAACGGGTTCGTGCCCCGGTCTGGGAGGATCCCACATGCCGCAGAGCAGCTAGGCCTGTGAGCCATGGCCGCTGAGCCTGCGCGCCCGGAGCCTGTGCTCCGCAATGGGAGAGGCCACAACAGTGAGAGGCCCGCGTACCGCAAAAAAACAAACAAACAAAAAAACCCCGCAGTATCACCTCACACCTGTCAGAACGGCTGTCTTCAAAAAGTCTACAAATAACAAAAGTTGGCGAGGATGTGGATGGCTGGTTGTGGAACCCTAGGGGGGCTCCAGGGCCAGTGCTGGCTCACTGGTGGTGGTGGGCAGAGTCAGGGTTCTGAATTCTCTGGGGCTGTTGTACACCCACTGGCAGGTGAAGCCAGACCCTGGGGTTAGCACCGGACCACTGGCAGGCAGAACCAGGTTCTGGGTCTGCCGTCTGGCGGCAAGGCCCCAGAAGCCCAGAGCTCTTTTCAGATTGTTCCTCAGGCCGGAGTAGGGGTGTGGTTGGGCTGGGGGTGGGGAGACGGCTCCTGACACAGTTGCGTATGGGGTGTGGGCTGCCCCGAAGGCTGGCTTGGCCTGCTAGTGGGCAGGGCCAACGCCCAGCCAGCCGGTCCCAGGGTAGGGTCTGACCTGGGCTGCTGATCCTAGTTTTCTTGCTTCTGGTGTCTGCCGCCCGGTGGGTGGGGCTGCTTTAGAGGTTTGTGTGGGCTTCCGGGTGGGAGGGGCCGGAGTCTGCTCCCTGGTGGGTGGAGCCGGGCCCTGGCGTCACGTGGGCTGGGCCGTGTCTAGGGGCGACTGTAGAGACAGCGGAGGGCTCTTCAGTCTTTAAGCAGCCTGCCTGCTCACGGGGAGGGCGCTGTTCCCGCGTTACTTGTTTGGCCCCGAGGTTTCCCAGCTCCGGCACCTGTAGGCTGTTGGGTGGGACCAGGTGCCGAATCGATGCTAACGAGGCAAACACGCAGCCGCCATGTTCACGTGGATGAACGGCCCCAAGGTGAGGGACAGCCACCCCGCCTCTCCAGGGATCTCTCCAAGACCAGCAGGTAGGCCTGGCCCAGGCTCCTATCAAATGACTGCTTTTGCCCTGGGATTTTATGTGTGCCTTTAAGAGTGAAGTGTGTTTCCCTCAGTCCTGTGGGCTCCTGCAATGAAGCCCCGCTGGCCTTCAAAGCCAAATGCTCTGGGAGCTCGCCTTCCCGGTGCAGGACCCCCGGGCTGGGGAGCATGACATGGGGCTCAGAACTCTCACTGCTGTGGGAGAACTTCTGCAAAATAATTATTCTCCAGCGCGTGTGTCGCCCGCCTGAGGGGCGGGGGATGGGATTTGATTACTTCGCGCGTCTGCTCCTCCTACCTTCTCATTGTGGTTCCTTCTTTATGTTGGAGAAGGTCTTTTCTGGTAGGTTTCAGTCTTTTTCATAGATGGTGTTCTGCAGATGTTATTTTGATGTGTTTGTGAGAGGAGGTGAGCTCAGTGTCTTTCTCTGCCATCTTGGCTGCTCTCGAGGATGTGGAGAAAAGGGAACTCTTTTACCCGGTTGTTGGGAACCTAAATTGGTGCAGCCACTATGGAAAATAATACGGAGTTCCCTCAAAAAACTAAAAATAGATCCAGCAATTCCACTGCTGGATATATATCCAAAGGAAATGAAAACAGTAATTTAAAAAGATACATGCACCCCAAGGTTCATAGACACATTATTTACAATAGTCAAGATATAGAAGCAACCTAAGTGCCCTTCAATACGTGAATGGATAAAGAAGATGTGGCACACACACACACACACACACACACACACACACACACACGAATATTACTCAGCCAAGAAAACAATGAAATTCTTCCATTTGCAACAATGTGGATGGAGCTAGAGAGTATAATGCTAAGTTAAATGTCACATAGAGAAAGACTCTATGTTATCACCTATATGTGGAATCTAAAAAATAAAACAAATATATGTAACAAAACAGAAAGACTCACGGGTATAGAGAACAAACCAGTAGTTAATAATAGGGAGAGGGAAGCGGGGAGGGGAGAGATAGAGGTATGGGATTAAGACACACAAACTACTGTGTATAAAATAAATAAGCAACAAGGATATATTGTACAGCACTGGGAAGTATAGCCATTCTTTTGTAACTTTAAATGGACTATAATCTATAAAAGTATTGAGTCACTATATTGTACACCTGAAACAAATATGGTAAATCAACTATACTTCAATTAAAAAAAAAGTTCACCATTGGAAATACCAGATAGTTATGACCGTAGGACTTGAGGAAGGGACCTGAAAACTTGAACGACTTGGAAAGCTATTTAAGAAGTTTTAGACCTCCCCTCCACGCCAGATCTCCTTACTCACATCCTGCCTCTCCCCCACTCACTTACATCTGCATGCAGCTACAAGACACCTCTCCAACCTGATGGCAGACAGCAGATTCATTCTCTGGATGAATTGAATCTGGTGAGCTCCACACGAGGGCACCAAGAAGCAGGTGTGACAACATCCCAACAACAGCGGGTTGGGGATTTGAGAAGTCCTAATAAGTAACAACCTTCTTTCATGTCTGAGTTTAGAATCATCTGAGATATAGACATATTTTTGATAGGTGGAAATCAAAATATAAGATTTATGATGAGCAGAGACCACTTGGTAGTCTATGCCTTTAGATCTGAAACAAAATTAGACTTCCTAATTTTTCTCTGAAGAATTATATTGACTTACATACTCTATCAAAATCAGAACTCTGAAGCTTTAGGTTTTCCCTGTAGACATCTCCACCATAACGTTTAGAGCACAGAGAACGTGAGGTTGCTTGTGGTTGCATGCTGGCTCCCAAAATGACAGAGAAGAAGGGGTGGTGCTGAGCATAGTCAGTTTCCTCTGATATGCTCCCGAATCAGATAATGGAATTAGTGAGAGTTGGGGAGAGAAGACGGAAAACTCACCCTCTTTCTAGGGAAACCTATGAACCAACATAGTAAATTACATAAAGTAAAAGTACTGTACCGTGGGACATCCCCAACCTCTTTCTTCTGCTCATTTCCCAGAAGGCTGGCATCCAGGCATGGGGTGGCAGCCTCAACCCTCACTTCCAGCCAACTCCAGGTGGATGGGATAACTTTTCTCTAGAGAAATCCATGTTTTTGAATGAAAATATCCAGAAACACTAAGAATATTTTTCTATAGGATTCTTAACACATAACCATATATTTCTTCTTCTTCTTTTGTGTGTGTGTGTGTGTGTGTGTGTGTGTGTGTGTGTGTGTGTTTTATTTCTTGACATTGAGAGCCAATTGAGAGCCTCAGGCTGAAACCCATTCCCTTTGGACATTTATTATTTCTTATTTCTACTGGGTGATATCTTTCTCCTGCCATAGCTCTTTGTTATCTGCTAACTTTGCACCATCCCTATGCCCTGTTCAGTTCAAGGCGCCATCATTCCTCACCCGCAATGCAATGACAGCCTCCTTAACTGGGCTCCCAGCCTCCAGAATGGTCCATTTTTGGGGACTTTGCACACATAGCTACTACCTTTTTCAAAACCTGAATCTGCCTCTGCAATTGTGATGTATTGACTGCCATTTACAAAACACCCAGAAGGCCTTTCTAAGTCTGTATATCATTTGTCTCTGCTTGTTTGCTTGCTTTCTTGCTTCATTTCTTTTCCTTATTTCAAAAGTAATACATGTTTATTACAGAAAATATAGAAAGACAGATTATCAAAAAGAAGAAAATAAAATTACCCATACTAGCACCACTCAGATCAAGGTGAATCACTTTGAGCACTTTGGCATGCACTTTTCCAGTAAAGCCAAGTCTTGAATTTGCCTATCTACATTAATTTGGTCATAAGAACCTGTTTACTAAGAAAATATTTTGATCTTATCACTCATTTGCTTTTTGTTTTGAAAATAGCATGGATGTTTCAAGTACAGATTTAAACTGCTGAGAAATATACAGAAAAACTATTACAATGATAATATCTATCCATCTTGAATCATAGTTCACTATTGAAATATATGAGATAATCTGCTGTAAATTTTTATAAATTAGCTGAGTAATAAAATACAAATCATAAATCTTTTATTCAGTTCATAGGCCATATCACTGCATAAGAACATCAACCTAAAATAAAATAGAGAGTAGCTAGCACTGCAGGCAGTGAGCTTTGACAGAAATTTAAAAATTAATGTAAATACCATTTAAAAGTTACACTGATTGACCCAGTAAAAAATGACTTTGTAGACACAATCAACAGGGAGTAAAACTTACAGTTTCTAAAACTGCTTGGTAAATTTTTTATTGCCTAAAATTGTCACGAGAATCAATTCTTACTGACAAAACTTATGTCTGAAAAAAATTGTTTTTCTGTGGTTTGTTTCCTTATGAGACTGCTGCCTTATCAATTTCATTTTTGGAAAATATAATACAATGAAATGAAAAGAAACAAAACCACAGAAACTATAATCAACAAGATTCAAAATAAACAAAAATTCAGTAAATTAAGCAAATCTTCATTGTAAAATGTGTCAGAAAATAACTGTTCTTCTTTACAATCATGTTTAAACTGTCCTGTTCATAATATTAAATCAAAGAATTATATTTGCTTCTCTGGGATAGTATCAGAAAAAAACTTTTGATAAAAATCCATCAATGTTGGTATAATTGGGTTAAAATATTCCCTAATAAACTGAGAGTTAAAAGGTCTGGCTCAAAAGAGCAGGAACAAAATGGTGGGGTCATAATTCCATGTGCTATTTGTTTCCCACTCACACTGGATTAAAAACATCATGCTATACATTTCCTTTGGTTGCCAATGTTCATTAAAAATTATAAATAGTTTAAAATAAATACAATTATACAGCTAATATATTTCACCTCTAATCTTACTATTCTAGCCTGGGAGATTTTTATTTAAAATACTGTTATAGGTTTTATCTTAAAAAAATAAGGACCCTTTATGGCTTAAGAAAGAAATGTTATTGAACTTCTATGTGTCCTTTATCCTCTCACATTCTCATCACTTGTTACAAACAAAAGCTCCATCATACTCCTGATACATTTCTTCCATTTATAACCATTCAAATCTCCAGACACACCTGAGCTCAAGCCTAGCTCTGCCATTTATTAGTGGCAGGGTCTTTTTAATTTTTATTTATTTATTTATTTATTTTTAACATCTTTATTGGAGTATAATTGCTTTACAATGGTGTGTTAGTTTCTGCTTTATAACAAAGTGAATTAGTTATACATATACATATGTCCCCATATCTCTTCCCTCTTGCGTCTCCCTCCCTCCCACCCTCCCTGTCCCACCCCTCTAGGTGGTCACAAAGCACTGAGCTGATCTCCCTGTGCTATGTGGCTGCTTCCCACTAGCTAGGCAGGATCTTTTTTAAATTCCTAAATCCTTATAGTTCAAACTTTCCTCAATTTAAATTGGGGGAATAATCTTACCATGTCCTTTCTGCTGCTGTATGAACCAAGGAGGTTATTCATAAAACTACTTAGCACTATACTTGGTATATGGTACATAATGTAATAAATGTAGCATTATTACTATTGTTGTTGTCCTTAATAAAATTAAGATTAGTTACTAAATCCATACAATGCCCTCCCTTTGAAATGGCTTTCAACTAGAAACTTAAGAGTAAAGCAGCTGAGGGGTTAGGATAAAATATAAAACTTAAAGTCACATTTTATAAAAGGCACTAAAATGGCCATGCAAATAATGAGTTATTTGTATAAAGCTACAATAATATTTGTAATATAATTTGTAGCTTTTTCAAAATGTATTAATAAAAAGTTAGCTCCATTTGGGGCTTCCCTGGTGGCTCAGTGGTTGAGAGCCCGCCTGCCGATTCCGGGGGCACGGATTCGTGCCCTGGTCTGGGAGGATCCCACCTGCCGCAGAGCAGCTGGGCCCTTGAGCCATGGCCACTGAGCCTGCGCGTCCAGAGCCTGTGCTCCGCAATGGGAGAGGCCACAACAGTGAGAGGCCCGCGTACCACAAAAAAAAAAAAAAAAAAGTTAGCTCCATTTAAGACAGTACAGAAAAATGTCTTCTAAAAGATGATAGTGATAATGGAATAAAATACAACCTCCAATATGCTGATATATCATTCTCTATACCACTGTAAGACAATTGATGGGAAAAGATTTATGCATGTGAATACTATGACCCGTATGTATGAAGAATAAGCGATATACTATCAAGGTGTGTGCTCAGAATACCCATCCTATATTTGGACTGCTAAGGATATTCCTGTTTATTTACTTGTTTGATGTTATACATTCTCCATGGTAACTAAATCTAATTAAATTTAATCATGCTTATGTTTACTCAGATTCACACTAAAGAATAACTTTAATCAAAAAAGAATGACACATATTTTCAAGTGTAGATTAGGAACATTGAAAAATAACATTTTAAAGATTTCCAAATGCAGAATAGGTAAATTATTCAGGAATTATTATTACATAATCTAAAATAAACTATGATTAAAATCAAGTGGAAAAAAGGTGGCAGAATACAAAATTTTAAACGAATATACCAAGAAAATCGTATTTTCTGTGGTATTTGGACTTCCCATGCAAAGACATAATGTTAAAATGTATTTTATCAGCAATTTATGATAAATCACATGTATTTATCATGAAAATTTTATGAACTAGAAATTGGTATTTAACTTCTAATTGGTTTGTCTTTAGGATTGTTTGAAGGAAAAAGTAGCAGAGAATCATCTAAAAAATGATATTCAATTTTCAGGGTTATCTTCAAATGCAACCTCTAAAATTGGGTAGCTATAAGAGATATCAATCATATATACAGATCTAATAAAAAATATCTCTCATATAAAGGTACAGCTCTAATCAGTGCTACCGATCAATGCTTATCTCTTACTGGGTAGAATATCAATGAAACGGGGAAAAAAAGTAACAGAAAGTAAAATACTTTTTTTCTAGCTAATGTCTTTTCAAATAGCTGGTAGATATAGTACATTTAAGCCTAAATATATTTAATATTGAAATATTGTTATCTTTAAGTTGATTTTCATGGAATGACATTGCATATATTGGCTGACATAAATGTTTATATACCATTTGCAACCTCTTCATTTTGCATGTTTATTGATTCCAGAAGTCTCAATCTAGAAATCACTTAAAGTTTCAAAGTATTAAATATAGTTATAAAAGTAATACAGTTGTTTTGATATTTGCAGTTGAAGCATAATTCCAAAGAAGTTCTCAGGCTCTAAATTATCTCCCTGGCTCCAGACACATTTCAAAGAATATTTCCTAATTATCTCTGGTGCCTGTACATATGCCTTTGCCCAAGGGATCTCTCTCTATGTATGGATATCATATTTGGCATAATATTTAATGACATACTCTCATTCCTTCAAGTCAAGTTAGTCATAATATCAGAACATATTCCCTTTTATAAAACCATGTAGACTTTTGAATATCTCAAAGGTCACAATGGGATCAAACTCATCACTTTGGCTATTTTTTTGTACTTTGAAGAAATTTTGCGAAATACATGTAAATCAATTAGTGTTTTCTAAGCATCTGGTCAGGAAAAAGTAACATGTGTTAGCCTTGTAGGGAATACAATGTGTACAAGTACATTCCCCATACTGATTGAGTTCTTAACCAAGATGTGTGTTTGTGTGTGAGTGTACTGTGTGTATGTGTATGTACATTTGTATGTTATGGGGAGCATTGAGGGTAATGGTAAAATATGGGCATGAGAAAAATTAAGCTGCAGCAATCCAAGGTAGACTAGAAGGAAATGCCCAAAATGTGTGTTATCTTGGCCATATGTGCTCTGGGAATTCAACTAAGAAGGTGGGTAAGGAGGACCTTAAAGATGGCAGAGGAGTAGGATGTGGAGATCACCTTCCTCCCTACAAATACATCAAAAATATATCTACATGTGGAACAACTCCTACAGAACACCTACTGAACACTGGCAGAAGACCTCAGACTTCCCAAAAGGCCAGAAACTCTCCCACATACCTGGGTAGGGCAAAAGAAAAAAGAAAAAACAGAGACAAAAGAATAGGGATGGGACCTGCACCTCTGGGAGGGAGCTGTGATGGAGGAAAAGTTTCAACACACTAGGAATTCCCTTCACTGGTGGAGACAGGGTGTGGGTGGGGTAGAAGCTTCAGAGCCACTGAGGAGAGCACAGCAACAGGGGTGCAGAGGGCAAAGCAGAGAGATTCCGCACAGAGGATCAGTGCTGACCAGCACTCACCAGCCTGAAAGGCTTGTCTGCTCACCCACTGGGGCAGGAAGGGGCTGGGAGCTAAGGCTCAGGCTTAGGAGGGCAGAGCCCAGGGAGAGGACTGGGGTTGGCTGCGTGAACACAGCCTGAAGGGGGCTAGTGCACCACAGCTAGCCGGGAGGGAGTCCAGGAAAAAGTCTGGAACTCCCTAAGAGGCAACAGACCATTGTTTTGGGGTGCGCGAGGAGAGGTGATTCAGAGCAACGCCTAAACGAGCTCCAGAGATGGGCGCGAGCCACGGCTATCAGTGTGGGCACAAGAGATGGGCATGAGACGCTAAGGCTGCTGCTGCATCCACCAAAAAGCCTGTGTGCAAGCACAGGTCACTATCCACACCTCCCCTCCTGGGAGCCTGTGCAGCCCGCCGCTGCCAGGGTTCCATGATCCAGGGACAACTTCCCCCTGAGAATACATGGCACGCCTCAGGCTGTTGCAACGTCACGCTGGCCTCTGCCACCACAGGCTTGTCCCAGTCCGTACCCCTCCCTCCCCCCCGGCCTGAGTGAGCCGGAGTCCCCTAATCAACTGCTACTTTAATCTCGTCCTGTCTGGGTGGGGAACAGATGCCCTCAGGTGACCTACATGAGGAGGCGGGGCCAAATCCAAAGCTGAACCCCAGGGGCTGTGCGGAAAAAGAAGAGAAAGGGAAATTTCTGCCAGCAGCCTCAGGAGCAGCGGATTAAATCTCCACAATCACCTTGATGTATCCTGCATCTGTGGAATACCTGTATAGACAATGAATCATCCCAAAACTGAGTCAGTGGACTTTGGGAGCAGCTGTAGACTTCGGGTTTCTTTGTGCATCTAATTTGTTTCTGGTTTTATGTTTATCTGAGTTTAGTATTTAGAGCTTATTATCATTTGGTAGATTTGTTTATTGATTTGGTTGCTCTCTTCCCTTTTATTTTTATGTATCTATTATTTTCCTTTTTCTCTTTTTGTGAGTGTGTATGTGTATGCTTGTTTGTGTGATTTTGTCTGTATAGCTTTGCTTTTACCATTTATCCTAGGGTTCAGTCTCTCTTTTTTCTTTTTTTACTAGTATAGTTTTCAGTACTTGTTATCATTGGTGGATTTGTTTATTGGTTTGGTTGCTCTCTTCTTTCTTTTTTTTAATACCTTTTTATTTTTTTCTTATTTTTTATATTAATAACTTTAATATATTTTATTTTATTCTTTCTTTCTTTCTTTCTTTTCTTTCTACCTTTTCTTCTGAGCCATATGGCTGACAGAGTCTTGGTGCTCTGGCCAGCTGACAGTCCTGAGCCTCTTAGGTGGGAGAGCTGAGTTCAGGACATTGGTCCAGCAGACACCTCCCGGACCTACATAATATCATACAGCGAAAGATCTCCCAGAGATCGCCATCTGAAGGCTAAGACCCAGCTACACTCAATGACCAGCAAACTACAGTGCTGGACACGCCATGCCAAACAACTAGCAGGACAGGAACACAACCCCACCTGTTAGCAGAGAGGCTGCCTAAAATCATAATAAGATCACAGACACCCCAAAACACACCACCGGACATGGTCCTGCCCAACAGAAAGACAAGATCCAGCCTCATCCACCACAACACAGGCACTAGTCCCCTCCACCAGGAAGCCTACACAACCCATTGAACCAACCTTACCCTCTGGGGGCAGACAGCAAAAACAACGGGAACTATGAACCTGAAGCCTGTGCAAAGGAGACCCCAAATACAGTAAGTTAAGCAAAACAAGAAGACAGAAAAATACACAGCAGATGAAGGAGCAAGGTAAAAATCCACCAGACCAAACAAGTGAAGAGGAAATAGGCAGTCCACCTGAAAAAGAATGCAGAGTAATGATAGTAAAGATCCAAAATATTGGAAATAGAATGGAGAAAATACAAGAAACGTTTATCAAGGACCTAGAAGAACTAAAGAGCAAACAAACAGTGAAAACACAATAAATGAAATTAAAAATTCTCTAGAAGGGACCAATAGCAGAATAACTGAGGCAGAAGAACAGATAAGTGACCTGGAAGATAAAATAGTGGAAATAACTACTGCAGAGCAGAATAAAGAAAAAAGAATGAAAAGAATTGAGCACAGTCTCAGAGACCTTTGGGACAACATTAAATGCACCAACATTCGAATTATAGGGTTCCCAGAAAAAGAAGAGGCAAAGAAAGGGATTGAGAAAATATTTCAAGAGATTATAGTTTAAAACTTCCCTAATATGGGAAAGGAAATAGTCAATCAAGTCTGGGAAGCATAGAGTTTCCCATACAGGATAAATCCAAGGTGAAACATGCCAAGACACATATAAATCAAACTATGAAAAATTAAATACAAGGAAGAATATTAAACGCAGGAAGGGAAAAGCAACAAATAACATACAAGGGAATATCCCCAAGGTTAACAGCTGATCTTTCAGCAGAAACTCTGCAAACCAGAAGGGAGTGGCAGGACATATTTAAAGTGATGAAAGGGAAAAAACTACAACCAAGATTACTCTACCCAGCAAGGATCTCATTCAGATTCGATGGAGAAATTAAAACCTTTACAGACAAGCAAAAGCTAAGAGAATTCAGCACCACCAAATCAGCTTTACAACAAATGCTAAAGGAACTTCTCTAGGCAGGAAACACAAGAGAAGGAAAAGATGTACAATAACAAACCCAAAACACTTAAGAAAATGGTAACAGGAACATATATATTGGTAATTACCTTAACTGTAAATAGACTAAATGCTCAAGACCTGTATATATGCTGTCTACAAGAGGCCTACTTCAGACCTAGGGTCACATACAGACTGAAAGTGAGGGGATGGAGAAAAAGATATTCCATGCCAATGGAAATCAAAAGAAAGCTGGAGTAGACATTCTCATATCAGACAAAATAGAATTTAAAATAAAGACTATTACAGAGACAAAGAATGACATTACATAATGATCAAGGGATCAATCCAAGAAGGAGATATAACAATTGTAAATATTTATGCACCCAATATAGTAGCACCTCAGTACATAAGGCAAATGCTAACAGCCATAAGAGGGGAAATTGACAGTAACACAATCATAGTAGGGGACTTTAACACCCCACTGTCACCAATGGACAGATCATCCAAAATGAAAATAAATAAGGAAACACAAGCTTTAAGTGATACATTAAAAAAGATGGACTTAATTGATATTTCTAGGACAATCCATCCAAAAACAACAGAATACACTTTTTTCTCAAATGCTTATGGAGCATTCTCCAGGATAGATCATATCTTGAGTCACAAATCAAGTGTTGGTAAATTTAAGAAAATTGCAATTGTATCAACTATCTTTTCCAACCAGAATACTATGAGACTAGATATCAATTACAGGAAAAAAATCTGTAAAAAATACAAAAACAAGGAGGATAAAGAATACAGTATTAAATAACCAAGATATCACTGAAGAAGTCAAAGAGGAAATCAAAAAATACCTAGAAACAAATGACAATGAAAACATGATGACCCCAAACCTATGGGATGTAGCAAAATCATTTCTAAGAGGGAAGTTTATAGCAATACAATCCAACCTCAGGAAACAGGAAACATCCCAAATAAACAACTGAACCTTACACCTAAAGCAATTAGAGAAAGATGAACAAAAAATCCCAAAGTTAGCAGAAGGAAAGAAATTATAAAGATCAGATCAGAAATAAATGAAAAAGAAATGAAGGAAACTATAGCAAAGATCAATAAAACTAAAAGCTGGTTCTTTGAGAAGGTAAACAAAATTGATAAACCATTAGCCAGACTAATCAAGAAAAAAAGGGAGAAAACTCAATAGAATTAGAAATGAAAAAGAAGTAATAACTGACACTGCAGAAATACAAAGGATCATGTGAGATTACTACAAGAAACTCTATGCCAATAAAATGGACAAGCTGGAAGAAATGGACAAATTCTTAGAAAGGTATAATCTTCCAAGACTGAACAAGGAAGAAATAGAAAATATGAACAGATCAATCACAAGTAATGAAATTGAAACTGTGATTAAAAATCTTCCACAAACAAAAGTCCAGGACCAAATGGCTTCACAGGTGGATTCTGTCAAACATCTCAAAAAGAGCTAACACCTGTCCTTCTCAAACTCTTCCAAAAAACTGCAGAGGAAGGAACACCCCCAAACTCATTCTACAAGGCCACCATCACCCTGATACCAAAACCAAAGATACTACCAAAAAAAAGAAAATTAGAGACCAGTATCACTGATGAATACAGATGCAAAACTCCTCAACAAAATACTTGCAAACAGAATCCAACAACACATTAAACACATTAATCCAACAACTCACTTGATCATACACCATGATCAAGTGGGATTTATCCCCAGAATTCAATATATGCAAATCAATCAATGTGATACACCATACTAACAAATTGAAGAATAAAAGCCATATGATCATCTCAATAGATGCAGAAAAAGCTTTTGACAGAATTCAACACTATTTATGATAAAAACCCTCCAGAATGTAGACGTAGAGGGAACTTACCTCAACATAATAAAGGCCATATATGACAAACCCACAGCCAACATCATTCTGCATGGTGAAAAACAGAAACCATTTCCAGTAAGACACAGAATAAGACAAGGTTGCCCACTCTCACCACTATTATTCAACATAGTTTTGTAAGTTTCAGCCACAGCAATCAGAGAAGAAAAATAAATAAAAGGTATCCAAAATGGAAAAGAAGAAGTAAAACTGTCATTGTTTGCAGATGTCATGATACTATACATGGAGAATCCTAAAGATGCTACCAGGAATCTACTAGAGCTAATCAGTGAATTTGGTAAAGTAGAAGGATACAAAATTAATGCACAGAAATCTCTTGCATTCCTAATACTAATGATGAAAAATCTGAAAGAGAAATCAAGGAAACACTGCCGTTTACCAATGCAACAAAAAGAAGAAAAAACCTAGGAAAAAATCTACCTAAGGGGGCAAAAAGACCTGTATGCAGAAAACTATAAGACACTGATGAAAGAAAGATGATACAAACAGATGGAGAGGTATACCATATTCTTGGATTGGAAGAATCAACATTGTGAAAATGATTATACTACCCAAAGCAATCTACAGATTCAATGCAGTCCCTATCAAAGTATCAATGGCATTTTTCACAGAACTAGAACAAAAAATTTCACAATTTGTATGGAAACACAAAAGAGCCCGAATAGCCAAAGCAATCTTGAGAAAGAAAAATGGTGCTGGAGGAATCAGGCTCCCTGACTTCAGACTATACTACAAAGTTACAGTCATCAAGACAGTATGGTACTGGCACAAAAACAGAAATATAGATCAATGGACCAGGATAGATAGTCCAGAGATAAACCCATGCACATATGGTTACCTAATCTTTGATAAACGAGGCAAGAATACACAATGGAGAAAAGACAGCCTCTTCAATAAGTGGTGCTGGGAAAACTGGACAGCTACATGTGAAAGAATGAAATTAGAACATTCCCTAACACCATACACAAAAATAAACTCAAAATGGATTAGAGACCTAAATGTAAGGTCAGACGCTATAAAACTCTTGGAGGAAAATATAGGCAGAACATTCTACTATATAATTCATAGCAAGATCCTTTTTGACCCACCTCCTAGAGGAATTCAAATAAAAACAAAAAGAAGCCAATGGGACCTTATGAAACTTAAAAGCTTTTGCATAGCAAAGGAAACCGTAAACAAGACGAAAAGAAAACCTTCATAATGGGAGAAAATATTTGCAAACGAAGTAACAGACAAAGGATTAATCTCTAAAATATACAAGTAGGTCATGCAGCTCAATATCTAAAAAACAAACATCCCAATCCAAAAACGGGCAGAAGACCCAAATAGACCTTTCTCCAAAGAAGACATAAAGATTGCCAAAAAACACATGAAAGGATGCTCAACATCACTAATCATTAGAGAAATGCAAATCAAAGCTACAATGTGGTGTCACTTCACACTGGTCAGAATGGCCATCATCAAAAAGTCTACAAGCAATGAATCCTGGAGAGGGTGTGGAGAAAAGGGAACCCCCTTGCACTGTTGGTGGGAATGTAAGTTGATACAGCCACTATGGAGAACAGTATGGAGGTTCCTTGAAGAACTAAAAATAGAACTACCATACAACCCAGCAATCCCACTACTGGGCATATACCCTGAGAAAACCATAATTCAAAAAGAGTCATGTACCACAATGTTCATTGCAGCTCTCTTTACAGTAGCCTGGACATGGAAGCAACCTAAGTGTCCATCAACAGATGAATCGATAAAGAAGATATGGCACATATATAGAATGAAATATTACTCAGCCATAAAAAGGAATGAAATTGAGTTATTTGTAGTGAGGTGGATGGACCTAGAGACTGTCATACAGAGTGAAGTAAGTCAGAACGAGAAAAACAAATACCGTATGCTAACACAGTATGGAATCTAAAAAGCAAAAATGGTTCTGAAGAACCAAGGGCAGGACAGGAATAAAGGCACAGATGTAGAGAATGGACTTGAGGACTCGGGGAGGGAGGAGGGTAAGCTGGGCTGAATTGAGAGAGTAGCACTGACATATATACACTACCAAATGTAAAATAGCTAGCTAGTGGGAAGTAGCAGCACAGCACAGCAAGATCAGCTTGGTGCTTTGTGACCACCTAGAGTGGTGGAATAGGGAGGGTGGGACGGAGATGCAAGAGGGAGTGGATATGGGGATATACATATGCATATAGCTGATTCACTTTGTTATATAGCAGAAACTAACACAACATTGTAAAGCAATTATACTCCAATAAAGATGTTAAAAAAAGAAAAAGCTGGGCTTCCCTGGTGGCGCAGTGGTTGGGAGTCTGCCTGCCGATGCAGGGGACATGGGTTCGTGCCCGGGTCCGGGAGGGTCCCGCATGCCGCGGAGCGGCTGGGCCCGTGGGCCGTGGCCGCTGGGCCTGCGCGTCCGGAGCCTGTGCTCCGCGGCGGGAGGGGCCGCAACAGTGAGAGGCCCGCGTACCGCAAAAAAAAAAAAAAAAAAAAGCTGACACATGGCAGAAAAGAGAGAGATATTCCCTTTTTGCAGAGAAGAGATCTTCTCTTTTTTGTTTTTTTTAGTTTTATTTATTTATATTTGACTGTGTTGGTCTTCATTGCTACACATGGGCTCTCGTTGCGGCGAGTGGGGGCTGCTCTTTGTGGTGCGAGGGCTTCTCATTGCGGTGGCTTCTCTTGTGGCGGAGCACAGGCTCTAGGTGTGTGGGCTGGGTAATAGTGGCTCACAGGCTCTAGAGTGCAGGCTCAGTAGTTGTGGCGCATGGGCTTGCTTGTTCCGTGGCATGTGGGATCTTCCTAGACCAGGGCCTAAACCCGTGTCCCCTGCATTGGCAGGTGGATTCTCAACCACTGCGCCACCAGGGAAGTCCGGGATCTTCTCTTTTTTAATGTTTGGACTTAAAACATCACCAAGAGTATCTTCCCTACCTTTGCAAACGTTAAAGACATTAATTTTTAACTTAAAGCAGCTTTTTAAAATTCTGTAATGTCCTATACTTGCAAATCAGTTTACAAATGTTTCCCATTACTACTTCCATGCCACAAAAATCAATATGTTTTTACAGAATTTGGGGGGGGGGGTGAAGGAGCTATACATTAATGTTAATATATTCTACAAGATGCAAGAAGGAGGAGATATGGGGATATATTTATATGTAAAGGTGATTCACTTTGTTATAAAGCAGAAACTACTAACACAGCATTGTAAAGCAATTATATTCCAAAAAAGATGTTAAAAAAATTTTTTAAAGAGGTTGGGTAAAGAGAGTTGTTCAAATCTGAACTAGACATTGAGAAAGAAAAAGAAAAGATTTAGGAAAGCAGAGAGGATGGTTAGCTTAAGCAAATAAAAAGGAGAAGGATTTATTATTCACATATTGAATTCAGGTACTCAGACATGTTGGCTTTGTTCTCTGCCTCCCCATGAAAGTGAGATAGTTGCCTGCCGGACAGTATCTACATTTAGAAGTTTAAGACTGTAGGAAAAAGAATGTCTCTCTCTTGAAAAACCCTTGTACATATAGACAAGAATAAGTTTTGATTGGGCCATGTGTCTATCTTGAGAGTAATAACTATGGACAGAGAACGTGATGCTTTGATTGCCCTGGACTGAATTATATGATACCTTGAAGACAAAGGTGGGCTCAGACCCACCTAAACACCCCCTGCCAAAAGAAGGGAGAATGAATGTGCATGACAAAAACAATAAATACCCAGTATACAAAGGCGCATATGTAATCATCTAACACTTACATTTGTTTTCAGAAACTTACAGGATATATTGGCATAATTAAATTACCAGCCTTTTACAGACTGTACCACAGAGTTTGTAATTACATAAGTTCTTACCTTTAGTGTTATATCTAGGGTTAATGATCAGTACCATTTATCATGTGTTGTGCTTGGTGCTTTTTGTATGTCATCTATAATCTGTTGTAAACCCATTTCATTGAAAGCATTTATTTTTTATTCTGTCAAGCTTTGAAAATCAGAAGGGTTTTTTCTTCTTGTTGCCCCCCATCCTGCTTTATTGAGATATAATAGATATACAACATGGTGTAAGCTTAAGGTGTACAGTATATTGATTTGATACCTTTGTATGTTGCAATATGATTACCACTGTAGTGTTAGCTAGTACTTTCATCCTGTCATATAACTACCTTTTCTTTTCTGTGGAGAGAACATTTACGATTTACTCTTAGGAGGTTTCAAGTATATCATACAGTATTGTTAACTGTAATCACAATGCTGTGCACTAGATCCCCAGAATTTATTCATCTTCTAACTGGAAGTTTTTATTCTTTAACCAACATCTCCCCATTTCTCCCACTCCCCAACCCACAGTAATCACCATTCTACTCTGTATTTCCACAAATTGGGTTTTTTAGATCGCACATATAAGTGATGTCATACAGTACTGTGCATCACTGCCTTGCAACTAAATCCAACTCTAAGTTTTAGGCTTTCTATATGTTTCTAACATCTCTCACATTATTCTCTTTTCTTCTTTGGAAATTATCAACGTTTCCCTTTTACAGTTTATTTAGTTTAGTTAGAGTTTCTGAAGAAGAATGGCACATTGTCTTATCAAAGATTTCCTCTTTCTACTGTTATCATAAATATGCGAGATGATGGATATGTTAATTAACTCAATGGGGGGAATCCTTTCACAATGTGTACATACATCAAATTATCACAGTACATACTTTAAACATCTTATACTTTTATTTGTCAATTATACCTTAATGAAGAAAAATAATTTTTCAATATTTTAAAGAAAAATATACAATGTACAGATAGAAAAAGATTCCATAGTCTCGATAAAGAAACTAGCTATTGAGATGAATTTAGTAAATCAACAATATTAGTTACAAAATACTACAGTATTGTTACTACCTTTTTAATAACTTTGATTATTCATATTGAAAGGTTACCATATGCAATACATTCATTATACATGAGGCAAGCGAAGATGCAGCCGAAAGATCCAATATGCTCCTATGGCCCAATTTACTCAAGGTGACGCAACCAATTTGTGTTATAATCAGAAATGAACTACAGCTCATAATGGAATCCCCATTTCACTAGACTATTGTCTCATAGACTTGGGTGGCATTCATCATGATGACACATTACCCGTAGGCTGGACCAATGAAGTATGACACCCATAGTAAAAAAAAAAGTAGTGAAGAAGAGAGAAAGTCCGTTTATTCAAGTTACAGAGTATTCCTCTACTACAGTAACTCCAAATTTACCAGCATGCTTATTTCACCCCACAGGCCTATTAGAGTAAGTGGGAACAAGATGGAAGTGCAATATTTGGGGAAAGAAACCACCTAGAGTGACATATTTGACTCCATTCCTTCTTCTTCAGTACCCAGACAGAATATTTGGTCAACACTAACCAAACATATTTTATAAAGCCATTTTCTCAGCTTTCTATTATTTGTTCTCTTTAGTTATCATGAATAAAATGCATTTTCAGAGAGAGAAATGTATAAAAGATATTTAAATCTGACTTATCGTCCTCTTAACATGGCTTACACCTTCACTTATGACCTTATCTTCAAAAATCAAATGCAAGTTTATTACAGTGGATGTATATTTTACAACTCACAATATTTAAATAAGTTTGAACAGTAATTGCATTTCTCAACAGTTGCTTGGGAGGATGTAAAATACTATTATTTTTTACCTTTACCTGCAGGAGAATGACTTCATTATTGCTTCCTCTATAATAGACAGTTTCTACAATCACTTACTTTGACATGACATAATCTGAAATATTTTTATAAATAAATGAGAAAACATTTTTCTTCATGGATACCTTTCTATAATCTGTAAGTTTGGACAACATATAAACACACAGACATACACTCACACTTACATTATACACACATACCCCAGAATGAAAAAGTTAACTCAAATAAATATTTGAAGATACAGACAAAATTTTTCTAAATCTTCTCTTCTTTCAGGTCAATCCTTTTCAACATTTGGTAGCTTTATCAAACCATCTTGCAATGTGGTATCTATCCACTACTCAAAAGCAAAGAATTTTCTCCCTTATACAGATTCTATCCTTTAATTTATTAATACAAAAGGAAAGCACAACTATTTTTAGGCACTTTCTACTATTAGCTCATATTGAATTAAAATTCCTACATCTCTTCTACCTTTATTTTGATGAGTAAATTCCTGTGAACTTCCTTTTGGCAACAAGCATACATTTGTATTGTCACTTAATATTTTTTCTACTTAAAATGATCAATTACTTTAACCTCTCAAGGACTTTTTTGTATCTGATTCTGTAATCAATCATGTTTGTTTCTTATACCTGTCATGTCAAAATTAAATAGGCGGGCTTCCCTGGTGGCGCAGTGGTTGGGAGTCCGCCGGGGGATGCGGGTTCGTGCCCGGTCTGGGAGGATCCCACATGCCGCGGAGCGGCTGGGTCCGTGAGCCATGGCCACTGGGCCTGAGCGTCCGGAGCCTGTGCTCCACGGCGGGAGAGGCCACAGCGGTGAGAGGCCCGCGTACCGCAAAAAAAAAAAAAAAAAAAAATTAAATAGGCAAGCTATCAATGTCCTCATCCAAGTCAATAATAAATTTTTGAATGTGTCTGATCCAAAGAAAATGCCATAACATCCCAAGCTGACAGTGACATATATCCATGGCTTATAGGCTATGATTTCACCTCTCTCCATTATTAGCTATGAACTATTTCTACAACTAGTCCAATAGTAATATTTCTTGGAACTCTATCAAATGCCTAACTGAAATGAAGTAGTTCTGTCATTTCAGTCTATGAAATCTAGGTATTGGAACAGGTACAATAAATAGAATATTCACTTAGATTATAATAACTAGTTTAAAATTCATGACTATCTCAATAATTTTTTCACTAATTCTAAGCAATATTATGAAAAAAAGATACCACACATCCTTTTTAGAACCTCTTCACCATCATACTTTTCTGCATCACCCATTTAGGTCCATATTCTGTGCCTCAATTTCTTTACACCAGAATTTTAGATCTCATGGATTAGTTAAATTTTAAAAAATAGAGATCCAGGAGTAATAAGTTGCCAGCTTTTTTTTTTTTTTTTTTTTTTTTTTTTTTTGCAGTACGCGGGCCTCTCACTGTTGTGGCCTCTCCCGTTGCAGAGCACAGGCTCCGGACGCGCAGGCTCAGCGGCCATGGCTCACGGGCCCAGCCGCTCCGCAGCGTGTGGGATTTTCCCGGACCAGGGCACGAACCCGCGTCCCCTGCATCGGCAGGCGGACTCTCAACCACTGCGCCACCAGGGAAGCCCTTGCCAGCTTTTTAATTTTCTAAAAGGCTACAAATAAGTATTATTACTTTCACTTAATGAAGAATATTTTTTATCAAAATCATGGGCATAATATCAGAACTTAAAAAAAAAAGTAACTAAATTTACCTTTATGAAAAGTGACCACATACACACATTTATTTGTTTGTTTTCACTGGCTGAGAAAATATTTCCACATACCATCTTTTGGGAACCACTGATCTAGACCTTATTGTTCATCAATTGAAAAAGAAAGATTCCGGTTGCTCAGTACACATACAAAACAATGCTTCATGTCAGGAAGTGTGGTAGGTGCTAGAGGGATAGAGAATTTCATAAGCTATGCTTAGTTGAGGATAAATAATAGACAGGCAAGTAGAAAATTAATTGTCATATAGACTGGTGGTGAGTGTTAGGATCAGCCTAGGGAGCTGTGGGAACATAGCGTGAGGGCTCCCATACTGATCTTGAACAAGCCAGAGAAGGCTTCCCGGGGAAACTGAGGGCTAAGTTAAAAGCTACCTCATGGTGCTAATGATGCTGACTATGATTATGATGATAATAGAGAGCAGTATGGAAGGAGGGAAAAGATACAGAGAGGAAAGGTTGTCCAGATATTAGGAAGAAGTACTGTGGCCAGGCATTAAGAACAAAAACTGGAATTTTACAATAACTAAAATTAGTTTAGAATAAAGCACAGAATCTAAGGATAAGATTGATGGGACATGAAAATAAAATAGAGATATTCTTTACTGAATATCCTCTATTCTCTATTGAAGACAACGATGCCTGGTTTCTATTTGGTTTCTACTTGGTGCTTTACAGTCACATTATTTATTCAAATTAATTTCATCCTTACATTTTTAAATTATATTTAACAAGCACTGTAAAGTGCTTACATTTACCAGAATCTCTTCTAAGTCAAACAGAAAGAGAAAGAGAACGAGAAAGTGAAAGAGAGAGAGAGAGGAATTAATTTAATTCTCAGAACATCTATGAGGTATGGATATTATTATTTCCTTAGTATTTATGGGGAAACCAAGGCACAAATAGGCTACACAACTTGCTCAAGTGATATAGCTGGTGAGTAGCAGAACTTGTCTTCAAACCCAGTCTAGCTTCAGAATCTATGCTCTCAAATACTGCATTATGCCATAGGAAATACATAATGTCTCTATTTTGAAATTGAGGAACTCAGTCAAAAAGCTGGTCCGAGACTACTAGGACCAGAACTTTGTCTACCATACTCTAGCTTCTGTGTTGTACAACTACAGGAGAGTAGCTCTGGGCATTCTGAAGCCAGACTGTCAGTGTTCATATTTCAACTCTACTGCCTATTAACTACTATTTATTAACTGTGTCACTCTGGAACAGTTTCTTAGCCTTCCTATGCATCAGTTTCTTCATCTATAAAAATTCAATAGTAAAATGCTTGCTGTGTAGGGTTGTTGCTAAGAATACTAGCTAGGAATTACTAGCTAGTATTCCTAGCTAGTCATTCCAACTAGCTAGTTGTAGCTAGGAATTACTTCTTCTGAAATACTTTAGGAGTGAGCATGATTGATAATAAAAATCATGTATTATTATGTTGTTTTACACTGCTTCCTAATAACAACAGACTCTGAAATAATTCATCGTGATCCAGTAGAGTTTCACAGAGGTGTGTTCAAAGAAAATGACTTTCTATTTGTTTTATAAAACCACACCTGACCAGATTAAATGAGCAAACTGATCTTGTGGTTTTCTAGAACCTGACTGGAATATTAATCATTTTAATCTTAAATTAATCATTACTTTAAAATATGTTTTGTTGTTCTTGTTATTAGAATGTTAGATTTAGGACATTCAGATATTAGTTTTAGCTGATGGGAAAATTAAAGAGATTCCTTGTGTCTGTTGCTGAGCCTTTTAGAGAAGTGGCTTTCTTTTCAAGAAGAAGCCAGTATCCTCAATTAGAACACTATGATCTGTCAGATGAGTGAACCATTTGTTGATTTCAACAATAAGATGTCTACAACTGATTTTGTTGTTAGTTTTCTTTTCTCTTTATTTTAAGACTCCTTAAAGAATTAAATACAACAGAAAAGCAGGCTGAAATTTAATGGAAAAAAATAAGATGAATTACTTACAGTGAAAATGAAATATTAAACTTGGCTGAATTTTGCATCACCATTGTGACAGATGTAATTTATTCTCTAAGCCAACCCATAACCTCATCAACTTGTCTTTCACACATTTTGTATTCATTCAAAATGATTTTTTGAGTGTCTGCGGCATGTGAGGCATTTAAAAAAAGTCTACTGAACAGAGTGTACCACATTGTTACTTAAATATTCAAAGATCTATGGATTTATTGACTCTGCATGTTTCTTCTAAAGTTTAATTCAGAAAGCAGGCAGAACTTGGATTCCCTTTTAAATTTGGGAGATGCTAGAGGAAATATTTAGCAAGGTCACTAGATGACACTACAAAGAAATATACTTTATTATATTAAGTATCACTTAAATCTCTTAGACTATCAGGCCAAGTATATTTCAAACCCAATTATATTTTATAAAATATCATCAATATTGACTTACCAAGTGCCTGACAGTGAGTTTGAATGTCATATATAATGGACAAAATATGTACTCTCAGTCTATTTTATGAAGAAACAAGAAAAATAAATCAATAAGTAGAATAAAAAAAGACCATGTTTTTTAATAATGAGAGAAGAATATGATGATAGCCTTTGTCACTAGCCTCCCAAAATTTAAAAGCATAGAATGGAGCCCAGTCTAACTTGAATCTATTTTTCCCTCTATCCACTCATTCAGTAAATCTTTATAGAACATATGCTATGTGTTAGGTACGTGTTAGATATCAACAATACACAGGCTAATAAGAAATAGTCCCTTCCCTGAAGGAACAGTTATATTTCTGTTATTTTATAATTCTAAAATTCAAATTATCACTTAACCTAATATTTAGCATCAATGTTTATTCAATCAGTCAAATTATTTACTGATTGCTATCAGTTAGTTTCTAATTATTATTTGTCCCCCCTAAAAGGAAAGAGGAGCATATTAAGATACATCCATTGACCTTTTTTCATGGAGAGTATCTCTCAAGTTAACAAGTAGACATTTAAAAACGTGGTATCAGTAGTTTGGCCTTTCTCCAGAAAGGATTGATCCAGAATCAATAAACATTATCTACTATTGATATAATTCTTGGTTAAAGGTGAAGTGGATTGATTGTCTCCAGTTTTGTATGGATAGGTGTTTTATTCTTGAGAAGAAAACATCATTCTCAGTTAGAACCAATCAGATAAATCTTTTCTAAGGCTACATATAACTAAATGCATACATTAGCATTACACACTTCTCAATAGTTTCTCAAAGTCCTTTCTCCTAAATTATATCCTTTCTGATTTCTTCACTGATGCCAACATTTTTTCCCTTGTAAAGAAAAAAGAAACAAGTAATTAGGATAATATTTTGGATAAAATGCTTATTTATTAATCATATATAATGTAATAAAACACCTTTTATTTGTTTGATGTTCTTTTGTACTTATCTGACAGGAATAGCCATTTAAGAATATTTCATAGGATTATAATAAGCCCTTTTTAAAATTTTCTTAAAGCAATTTATTTCCTTAAAGCAATTTGTTTTGAAAGTATTTTAAGATGACTCCTTTTCAAAGAAAAAGAAAACCATAAAGGCATCTGAATTAATTAGATGGATAAATAATACTTATCTACAAAGATGGAAATCTAGATATATCATTTCATTAATTGAAAATAATACCCTTAATATTTGTCTGGAAAGGAAATAGTTTATCTGGCTTCCCTGGTGGTGCAGTGGTTAAGAATCCGCCTGTCAATGCAGGGGACACGGGTTCAATCCCTGCTCTGGGAAGATCCCATATGCCACGGAGCAACTAAGCCCATGAGCCACAACTACTGATCCCGCGCTCTAGAGCCCGTGAGCCACAACTACTGAACCTGTGCACCACAACTACTGAAGCCCGCGCACCACAAAGAAGAATAGCCCCCACTCACCGCAACTAGAGAAAGCCCGTGTGCAGCAACGAAGACCCAATGCAGCCAGAAATAAACAAAATAAATTTATATATAAAAAGAAATAGCTTATCAACTTAAATTAAGACTGTGTTTGCCTCTTACTGAAGCAACAAGTGGTGACATGCATTAGCCCTGAAGCAGGACAGGAAATTCTGAAATTTTATTGTGAGCCCCACATTAAATTTAACAGGGCAGTCTTTAATGGTTTAAGTTGAATGTGTATGCTTTCTGAATACAGATTTTTTATTTTTTTATTTTTCAAGGAATATTCTGTGCATGAATTGCTATGGAATGACTTAGTTGAGAAAAATGTCCATGGTTATCTTAAGATGACACTCAATCAGCTCTCTTTGTGTTAAAAGCAGTTGTGTTTCCATATCCACAGAAATAACTGGACCATTTTCCTCATTGTTGGAACTAGAAGCGTTTTTCCTAGTATTACAAGAGGAACATTTGTCTTGCTCTAAACCATTCCACCAACTGCAAATTGGAAGAGTGTTGAGTTTTTACTAGTTACTCACACACACAGGCATGAGGAGAACATGCTAACCAGCCTCCCACCTTCATCAGTTACCTCCCTTAGGAGGGGCTCTAGCAATACCTGGCCCAGCTGGCTTTAACTTGGCACACCCAGAAGCCAGTCATTTTCACAGTGCTCCAAACACACTGAACTTTAAAAACCAGAACACGTGCATTGTCTGTCCTTTTCCTCTCTATGTAACAGCACAGTGTCTCTCTCTCTCTCTTTTTTTCTTAAATATATGCATCTCAGAATCTACACACTGCTTCAGTTCTGTTGATACATGCAAAGAGGGCCTCTTCAAACATATTGGCACAACAAAGAACCAAGTCTGTTTTGCTGGAGCACTTAGAGATGGTGCTGGAGCACTTAGAGACAGTGCTGGCAGAATCACAGCTAGGCAAAAGAAATTGTAGAAACTTGGAAGCCAGTTAAGCAGGAAACAACTTACTCAAATGTAATTGAATAATTTATTTCTGATTCTCTTATCATACAGTTATGACTACTATATTTTGAACTCTTACCATGTACAGGGACTGTTCTATGAATTTGCTAGAACTTATCTAATTTATTTCTAAATAATTGAGATGTAACTAAAATGGAAAGTTATGTAACCTGCCCAGCTTACATAGTAAAGGGAGAAATCTGGCTTTCATCAAATAGCAATAATTATTATTCAAAAATGTTAACAGATTTGTTTCCCAGACCTCTCCCAATGTCGTTTTTCCCCCACTCTAATAATCAAATGAGAAAACATAAAGAGAACTTAGGGAAAAAAAGAACCTGTTACTCTTGCTCTCATTTTTGGTACTAAGAGGTGTCTGTTTCTATTTTTTCCAGTGACTATTGTCTCATTCTTTGATATCTGAGATTGGCCATGAGCAGATTTTTAGGTTCCTTAAAGCTAAGTACTTCAGAATTCCTAATAGTGGGTTTTCAGATTCATAGGATAATGGCAGCTAATTAAATTAAAATATGTTTTTCAATAACCATACAAGCAGATCCATAAGAAGAGATTCCAAACAAAAACAAAAAACCTATTAACTTATGCATACAGTAAAATGAAGAAACATGGGGTACTACTACTCTCGATTTACACGTAAGTAGGAAGTTAAATGCCCAGGCTTGGCACAGCTTGCTCTAGAGCCTACACTGAGTGAGGGCCCAGTGATGGTGGGAAACAGGTGAAAGCACTCCCTAAAAGAGGAAGTCCCACCTGAGGGAGGAAATAATAATAGATCCAAGACCCTGGGGCGTCAGAACACTGGCTACAGGGAAATCAACAGCAAGGGACTTGAAATTGGTCAGAACTAGAAATGACCATCTCGAAAGAGTACTGCTCCTGGAGGAGGACCAGACAGATCTTAGAAGCCTCGGGGTAAAGAGAATGAAAGAAACAGGTGGTGGAAAGTAAAATTCCTACAGAACAAAAGTGAAGTGCAACCCTCCGCAAAGAGTTCAGTTCCTGTGAGTGTATGAAGTTAGGTTACTGGCCCCTGGAACATAGAACTCATATACTTCTACTAATCCCATCATGGGCATACCTGCTGTATTTTTAAAATGGAAAGAGAAGCTAATGCTTCCTCTTGGGTAGTATAAATGTTTATATATTTATCTTTGGTCTGTGCCGGGCATTTGGCATACACTTAGGTGTCCTAATACCACCAGAGAAGTTGGGAGCTGGTTTATTTTTCCATCAACTCTGTCCCTCATTAGTTGAGGGTAACTCCTGGGGCATTAACTTCCTAGCAATTCCAGCTTGCTCTGTGTCCAGACTCTTCAAATTCTTGTAGTCAGTGAACATTTTCAGACAAAAGAACTTAGGCTTATTGAGAAGAAAAGTGCATTTAGAAACAGTAAAGCTGTTCTTCTGTAGACCTTCCCACGGCCCTCATTTGCACCTCATATGTTCCAACTATTTGCTATCGGGTATCTCTATCTTTATCTCTGTCTCTATCTCTGTATTTTGCTTATTCCCCACTGTATATGTGTGTATATACACGCATACAAAATTGCTTGCTTGTTTCCAAAAATGGTTAATGTTACCTCTCCATCCTGCATGAATAATCTTGGTTTGACCTTCAAGCCAATGGGCAGAGCAGATGCTGTAACAAAAACCTGAACATCATCCTTGAAATCTTTTAAGTCTCTTCAGTCATATCTAAACATTCATAATGTCCTGCTGATTCTTCCCTAACCGTCTCACAAGACCATGCACTTTTTTCCATTCCCACTGCTATTATCCTTTCTAGCCTGGATTAGAAAGGCAAAATTCCATAGAAACTGTTGTTTCTTAACTCCAAAGGAAGAACAGTTAGAACACTCCAGTAAGTCCCCATTGATGGTAAGGCTTTTGGCTCTGGACCATCATGCATGCTCTTCTCTAAGCCTGAAATACGATTTCCAGTTGTCTCCATAGGGAAAGATTTATTGATCATTCAATATCAGTCCAGGTATTACTTCCTGTTTTCCCCTACTGCCAACATTTTTCAAGTGACCTTCCATGTGCCTCTGTGGTGCCCTGTATTTCTCTATCATAGTCCTTATCACACTGCATTGTCATCACCTTTTTTATCTCTCTGTCTTTCCCAACTAGATTGTGAGCCCCTTGAGGGCAGGGCCGAGTCTTTTTTATTTACTCTTCTGCTTTTCATGCTCAGTAGGAACATTAAATCTTATTTGAAGTTCTGAATGAGTAAATGCATATAAGTTTAAAGATTGAGTGAGTATCAAATGTCACGTACTGAAAAACCCAAGTTTCAAGTGTCCAGAGGATGTATGGTCAAATGTGTATAATAAATTTAAGTGTAGATGGAAGAGTTGCTGAGCTAGAAAAATGGTGTAGTAAAAACTTTACTCCATGTCATTGGAAATTTACTTGGAGCTAAAAACCCCAGTAGATAAGTTGGTATTAATTGAACTACTTTCTGGTACACTGGATTTTAATTAGACTTTTTTCTTGTCTGATATAACTTAGTTCGTCCTTTTTTATCATCTTTTTTTTTCACCAAAATTTCCTGCTGCATAGTAACCATAACACAGTTGTCAGTAACTTTAAGTGTGCCTTGTGATGCTAACTTTGAATTTAACAGGGCTGTGTAACTGAATATCTTTATTAAATATTAGTCACTTTAGAGGTTGAATGGACATGTATTAGAAAATCAAACATCAGGTAGAAAAATGTAGGCCTTTTGAATTTATTAAAAAGTAATACACATAAAAAGATAACTGTGTTCAAACCTCAATACCTCTCCTCCTAGGAGAAAATATACCACCATGACCACAATCTTGGAAAAAGCATTTCTTTATTGCTTTCGCTGGGAAGTTTTTGTTAGAAAACATCATAAGCCTTCTTAGTTATAAGGATTACATGCCCTGTACCCCAAAACATTGTCATTTTGCCTTTTAAGTTTTTCAGCATTTTTCCTCTACTACATGTACTCTAATTCTTTAACTTTTTATTTTGAAATAAGTATAGATTCATAGAAAGTTGAAAGATAGCACAGAGAGGTGCTGTGCCCCTATCACCCAGTTTTCCCTAATGGACACATCATAGTACAATATTAAAACAAGGAATTTATTTTACATGTACAATGTGTGTATACAATTCTATATCATTTTATCACATGTGTATTTTGTGTAACTGCCACCAAAATTAAGATATGGAACTCTTTGAGCACCACAGAGATCTCCCTGGTAGTACCATTTTATGGTCACACCCAACTCCTCCACTTAACTATCCCTAAACTATAGTAACCACTAATCTATTTTCCTCTATATAATTTCAGAATATGGAAAACATTATATAAATGAAATCATAGAGTATTTTATCTTTTTCTCAGTCATCATGAGTGAAATAATTTGTTCCTTTTCTTGCTGAATAATATTCCAAGTAATGGATGTAGTGCAGTTTGTTTAAATACTCACCTGCTGAAGGCATTTTGGTCATTTCCATGTTTTTACTATTCCATAAAGTTGCTATGACAATCTTATATAGGTTTTTGAGTGGACAGAAGTTTTCACTTTTCTGATAAAAATGTCTGGGAGTGCTACTGTGTTGGAGGAGATCATCCAGAGGATGTGACTGCCAGTCGATCCATGAGCTGGACCTAAGCAGTTGAAGGCCCCTCATCCCCTTCCCTGTCCTCAGAATGTACGTTCTGTACACCATTCCCACACTAGGAGCTGTTTCAAGGACATAGCCTTGAGAGAGTAAGGTCTTGTTGAGGCCATCTGAACTGTGTACATGACTGAACTCTGTTAAATTTTCTATTGGGTGGGCCAAAAAGTGCCTTTGGTTTTTTAAGTGAAAGTAAAAGATGCATTTTTCATTTTCGCCAAGAACTTTATTGAACAACGTATTCACCCTTTGTTCCACTACCTTCTGCCATTTCTCAGGCAACTTCGTAATTCCATCTTCCCCAAACATTTTATCTTTTTGAGCAAAGAACTGTTCCAGGTGCCTTTTACAGTCTTCCAGGGAATTGAAATTTTTCCCATTAAGAGAATTTTGTAAAGACTGAAATAAATGGAAATCCGAAGTTGCAATGTCTGGCTAATATGGTGGATGAATCAGAACTTCCAGCCAAGCTGTAACAGTTTTTGCCTGGTCATCAAAGAAACATATGGTCTTGTGTTATCCTGATGGAAGATTATGTGTTTTCTGTTGACTAATTCTAGATGCTTTTCATCAAGTGCTGCTTTCAGGTGGTCTAATTGGGAGTAGTACTTGTTGGAATTAATCGTTTGGTTTTCCTGAAGGAGCTCATACTAGGACTCCCTTCCAATCCTACACAACATCACATTCGTTGGATGAAGACCAGCCTTTGGTGTGGTTGGTGGTGGTTCATTTTGCTTGCCCCACGATCTCTTCCATTCCACTTTTTGTACAGTATCCACTTTTCATCATCCGTCACAATTTCTTTTAAAAACAGAACGTTTTCATTACGTTTCAGTAGAGAATTGCATGCAGAAATATGGTCAAGAAGGTTTTTTTCGCTTAACTTATGTGGAACCCAAACATCAAAATGATTCACATAACCAAGCCGGTGCAAATGATTTCAGCACTTGATTTGGATACTTTGAGTATGTTGGCTATCTCCCGTGTGGTATAACGTTGGTTGTTCTCAATTATTGTTTCCATTTGATCGCTATCAACTTCAACTGGTCTACCCGACCATGGAACATTGTCCAGTGAGGAATCACCAGCACAAAACTTCGCAGATCACTTTTGACATGTTTGATTGGTCACAGCACCTTCTCCACACACTGCACAAAACTATTTTTGCGTTTCAGTTGTGTTTTTACCTTTCTTGAAATAATAAAGCATAATATGCTGAAAATGTTGCTTTTTTTCTTCCATTTTCAATATTAAAATGACTACACAAAAATTCACCCATTTTGATAAGTCTTTTTTTAAATGCACGCTGATATGACAGCTGTCACATACAATCTAACAAAATTGTTTTGAATGAAGTTAAAGACAACTAAGTGCTACTAGAGCCATCTTACGGAAAAAACAAACGAAGCTTTTGGCCACCCAATATACAGACTTTTACGATTCTGGCAGAAGGGTGTGGAGATACACTCAGCTTGTGGTTGCCTCATATGCCTATTCAAACAGCTACCTACCAATCTGGAGTTGTCTCAGTCTCTCCTTGCCCTCCATGTATAGTTTTCGATTATACCCAGCAATTACCAACATTGCAAACCAACGAATGGCAAGCCATCCAGGAGACTGGAGAAATGAGTCTTGGGAAAGGGGCTACCTCGAGGGAAATCCTGAGTTGGCCATCCACTCTATGTGGCCCATATGTTAGATGCTCGTGGACCCCCGCTTTGTGAAAACATCTGCTGATTTGATGAATTGTGCATAGACTGTGATAGTGAAAAACAATGAAGCCCTCTTTGAGGAGACAGTATCTAAGTTTAGATTGGAAAGATGAAAAAGAGCTAGTCATTTGTGGATTTGAATATGATTATCAGTTGGACAAGTGGGTTAGTTTGAATGTAACAATGTTTCAGGCAGAAAGAATAGCAGTAAGTTGGAGGATGAGGAGGCCTTGGAATCTTTGAGGAAAAGAAAGGCCAGTATTCCAGGACAATGTTGAATGAGGAATAACATGGCATGGGGTGGTGTTGGAAAAGGGAACTGACTCAGATCTTGTAAAAGGTGCAGTGAAAAGCCATTGACAACTTTAAACTTGGGATGACATAATATAAATTACATTTTAAAAGACCTCCTTCTTACTGCTGTGTGGATAATAGATTATCTGAGAGCGAAATTGAAAGCAAATGTCAGTTGGAGGTATTTTGCAAGAGGTTCTCCAGGTGAGATATGATGATGTTTTGGACATAAAGTATTAGAGATTTAGAGAATGGAATGGTAAATATCTAGATAATTTGGACTTTCACAGTCATCCTGAGAAGATGAAATTTCTTTGTATTCTACAAGGGTCACTATGACACATTTTTGTTCCTAGCAAATACCAGCTAGGTAGAAGCAACTCTCTTAAATGTTAAAAAAAAAAAAAAAAGAGTGTTTCCATTTTTGAGAGAGACAGTGAAGTGTCATGGTTAAGAACATAGGCTCTGGAACAAGTCTGGGTGCTAGACTCACTCCTGCCACTTATGAGGGGAATATCTGGTTAAGTTTCTCAATCTCACTGTGCCTAGTTTAATAAGTTGGAGAAATAATAGTATCCACTTTACTCGGTGATAACTGTATAATTTAATGCCTGTTATGTGCTGAAACAGAGACTTCCTCATATGCATTGCTCACTACTAGCAGCTATTAATTAGGTAATAGACTTGGTTCTGAAAATTTGTGTATACTTTTTTTGTGTGTAAATTTAGTTTACTTATGAGTCTAATATTATGATATTAAAGGATTCAGCTATTAATATAAAGGTAAATAATTCTATAAAATAAGTACTTTAATCAATTTCTTTCGCTATTTTGATTCCAGCTCTATTAGGTTTCATTTTAACTAAAAGAAAATGTGTGCCTAGAGACTGAAATAATTTAAACCCTGCAAGATTCAAATAAAATCATTTTCCACTGATTGGATTCAATGTTTTGTCTGGTTTGCTTCTGGACAATTCCCAGGCCTGCTCTCGTATACATATTCTTAGCCTGGATATCTGACCCACACCCTTGCCCATTAGTCCTCCAGTTAGGTTTTCTCATATTCACAATGGAGATAATGAATCTGGAGCATAGTCATCTCATGAAGATAGCCACAAACTTTTTTGAAAGAGCACAGATCTCTTTTTAATGCATATTCTTTGTAAAGAAATAATATCGTTCTTCATATTCATAAATACCTACCAAATCAGAAGTACAGGTGGCAAAGCAACCATACTCCAATTATAAAACAAAAAAGAAATACAGGTGGCATATAAGTCATAATCCTTTTATCCAAGGCTCACAGGAACAGGACTCATCTTCTTTTGGCATTTGTTTCATGCCCTATAAAGTTTTAAAATCAATGTTTTAAAAGCCTCCTTTAATCAGATTTGCTATGGCCTTTATCCTTAATAAAATGTTGACTGTCTTACATTGTACCAGAGTATAGCTTTGTCACTCAGACCTTAGACTATGAAATAGGTTTAATTACATACTTAAAGAATCCATAATCTGTGTAATCTTTATTAAGAAATTATTTGCTTTGGTATTACCACCGAAGTCAATTTATGGTAACAAGTTAAACAGATTATAGATCCTTCTCTTCTAATATTTTTCATTTTGACTCTTTTATATGGGCTCTGGAAATTATTTTCATTATGAATAATTGTTAGAAAAGAAACTTTATAAATATATATTATACCATAATGAATAATAAAAATCTAATACCAGGTCTTGATCTTTATATCATCTAAGGAAAGAGTAAAAGCATAAATCTTCTGTCTTCTTGATCGCTAAAGATATTACAAAGCACAGCTAAAAATAACTCCATATAATCAAGATTGACCTTTTAAAGTTCAAAAAGGTTTTAGGCCATCTTTTTACTTTTCTGTTTCAAGAACCAACTGTTCTTTAAAGAAGTTGAAGGAAAGTAAGATTTAATTCTTAAAATATTTCAGAGTAAACTTTCCTGGGTTTAGAAATCTCTTTATTTTCATTCTTTTTAGTTTTAATTTTAAAACATTGTTGATTTTTATATAGTCATTATATCATATATTCATTCTTCAAGGTTAAGTAACTGATATGTATTGTAGTAGAAAACTGAACTAAATTCCCCTAAAAGAGAATGTATACTTAGATGTTAATAAGTGAAACAAAATGTTTACTTATTTCTAAAAAGCCAATCACAGTGGCATAAATTAAATCTCACATAAAGAATAGCTTCCAATACATTTAGTGAATATAAACCTTCAGTTAGCTGGATAAATATATCAGTTTTCCTGGAAATGTTGTTATTTCTTTTTCCTTGATAAAGAATTAATAGTATTTTACTTTGTCCTTTCTAAATGAGCAATCTATCAGACTCACAGATGTTTCTAATTCATCAGAAAACTAATGAACTCTCACTCTGTATAAGTTCATGTCCTGTAAAGGACATGAGGCCAATGTGGTGCTCTCAAGACATGAAGAACAGTTGCTGTCTGGATAATTTTACCAAGACACTCTTTTCTGAAAAACTATGTCTTCTCATATAAAGCCAGAGAGATCTTGTTTTATTTAGAGTTTTTCCTAGTAAATCTGTACAGATAAAAAATGGGTTCAAGTATTCCTCTATTACTAGACTGTGCAAAAAGTGCTGGTTAGATTTTTATCAGAAAGGAAAGAGCATTTGGAATGATTTGACTTAAAGGTACATCTTCCTTACCTGATAAAATATAAATCTTTGGTGATTTAACTCCTGTTCTCTTGTGAAAATATTTATGGACTTACTTCAAAGCACAGTCTTTGGAATCTACGTGGGTTTGAGTCCTAGCACCACCGTTATGAGACACTAGGAAAAACCTTTAATCATGAGCATCTCCAAGTTCCTCTTCTGTAAAATGAGAACAATACTAAGTTAAATACCTCCTAGGGTTGTTATACGATAAAATTAGATGATGATACACTTGAAGTAGCCTTCAGAGTATCCGGCATATAGAAAGTATTCAGTTAACATTAGCTAGGTATTATCAGTATCACTTTTATTCTTAGGCAATTATTATGAATGTTAGTGCTTCTTGACTACAAAAAAATATAAAATAAGCCAAATTGGACTTCTGAATAATACTGGTGAAGATAGAAAGTATTTAACTCCCCCTGCCCCCCAACCTGGGGGCAGCTTTCTCCTCTTGTGTCACTAGTTCATGATCAAATGTGTTTAACAAAGAGCAACCATTCACAATTATTCCTCATCAATCAACAAATAAGTATTAGCAGCCATCATATATTTAGTATCAACTATATAATAATATATAAAGGTCCAATGGGAGATATTTTAGGGGTATAAGGCATGGATCGCCTCTGCTGTTAAAGAACTTGCATTTTGGGATGAATTAGAGAAGCCTAATTGGTGTGAGTCATTCATGAATAATATAATGGACTATAAAACTAAAGGCTATATAAAGTGTTGATGTTGTAGTCTATTGGTAGGAAGTACTCCACCTACAAATGGAAATATACAACTCAAATTAGATGAAATAAAAACATGAATTTATTGGCTTGTATAATGAAAGATTCAAGGCAGATACTGGGCATGGCTGGATCCAAGGAATCAAATAGTTTTATCAGTCATCAGTTTCTATTTCTTTATTATTTTTTTCTGTGTGGGCTTCATTTTCATAGAGGCCCTCACTATAAACTGGTGAAATTGTTGTTGACATCTCCTGACTCATAGACTCAAAGTTTAGCAAGCCAAAGTCCAGAGAATGTGTCTCACTGATCTCTAGTCTCAGGCCCATCCTGAACCGATCACCGTGGACAAGGGGATGAGGATATACAGTCAGGTCGGAGTCTAGTGCTTCTGGATCTGGAAAACTGAACATAAGAATTGACCATGATGGAGAAGTAATTTCCCAAAACAAAAGATACTATTATCAGTGCATATCTATATATTTTTTAAAAATTAAAGAATTTGCACACCTTATGACACTTCATCTTTAAATACTCCAACGTGCACCACCTAAGAATTAAGATTCTTGTCTATTAATGAACATACTGTTACTATATCTCATAGTATTAATAATTCCATACCATCAAATGTAGAGCTCATATTGAAATTTTCCC
This sequence comes from Tursiops truncatus, assembly GCF_011762595.2. Classification (NCBI taxonomy): domain Eukaryota; kingdom Metazoa; phylum Chordata; class Mammalia; order Artiodactyla; family Delphinidae; genus Tursiops; species Tursiops truncatus. The sequence goes on from NC_047036.1 coordinate 137,694,743, forward strand.
AGCTGTTCAAAAACTGGGCTGACTGGTAACGCAATTCACTGACATTGAGGTGGCGAAGACTGTGTCCTCAAAGATTCTTGACCTTATATGTTGTTCTCTGAATCAAAGACACTGAAAGTTCCTAGAAGGACCTAGACTATTTAATATCTATTATTTGCTCCCTCCCTCCCCCAATAGTTTAGATAAATGCTAAAATTAAATTTTTTTCAGCTTTTTAAAACTATCTTTATTGGAGTATAATTTCTTTACAATGTTGTGTTAGTTTCTGTTGTACAACAAAGTGAATCAGCTATATGCATACATATATCCCCATATTCCCTCTCTCTTGAGTCTCCCTCCCACGCTCCCTATCCCACCCCTCTAGGTCATCACAAAGCACTGAGCTGATCTCCATGGGCTATGCAGCAGCTTCCCACTAGCCATCCATTTTACATTTGCTAGTGTATATATGTCAATGCTACTCTCTCACTTCATCCCAGTCTATGGCCATACCACCCTGAATGCGCCCAATCTTGTCTAAAATGAAATTGAATACTAAAGTGAAAATTCCTATTTCTTAACTTGGGAAAAAGGGGATACAAAATATTGAGAAATAAATGAAATGTGGGTTCTTTCCAAGTGATCCCATTTAATAAACAATGATGTTGGGCTTCCCTGGTGGTGCAGTGGTTGAGAATCTGCCTGCCAATGCAGGGGACACAGGTTCGAGCCCTGGTCTGGGAGGATCGCACATGCCACGGAGCAACTAGGCCCGTGAGCCACAACTACTGAGCCTGCGTGTCTGGAGCCTGTGCTCCGCAACAAGAGAGGCCGCGATAGTGAGAGGCCCGCACACCGCAATGAGGAGTGGCTCCCGCTTGCTACAACTAGAGAAAGCCCTTGCACAGAAACGAAGACCTAACACAGTAAAAATAAATAAATTAATTAATAAACTCCTACCGCCAACATCTTCTTAAAAAAAAAACAAAAAACAAAAAAACAATGATGTTGAAAAGACTATTTCTGGAGGCGATAGGTAGTTGATTGATAAATAGATATCAATAAAGATTAATAACGGTGTGTTATTTACAATTAGCAGAAACAAATTTTGAATATATTCATCAAACCAAGCGGCATTGGGGGAGAATAATTTTACTGGAAAGTGAAGGGCTAGATTCAGAAACAACTTAATCCTTCTTCAAACAATATCATGAAGTCTTTTTTCTCTTTTTGCTTCTTATCTATCCATTTTTTTTTCAGCCAGTTTTCCTTGACTGTTATATATGCTTTCTTTCAAACTCTGTCCACTAGGTGGCTCCTGACAGCCCAAAGTCATGAGAAAAATACTCCTTTAATTATCTCAGTAAAAGCCCATGACTAGCCCAACTATATCACTAGTTCTGGCTTGGCTAATGCCCACACCTGAACTAATCACTATCCATGTATGAGGGAGGACAGAGGGAGACAGTTGCAATGCTTTAAATTAGTCCTGTCTGAGTCACACAACTACTCCTAAAGCCAGAGGTGAATTCCATACCACCAGAACCAAATCAAATGGATTGTTATTATGGAAGGGTTGGTTCTCCAGTGGAAAAAAAATCAACATGCTGTGTACCACAATGTTCATTGCAGCTCTATGTACAATAGCCAGGACATGGAAGCAACCTAAGTGTCCATCGACAGAGGAATGGATAAAGAATATGTGGCACATATATACAATGGAATATTACTCAGCCATAAAAGAAATGAAATTGAGTTATTTGTAGTGAGGTGGATGGACCTAGAGACTGTCATACAGAGTGAAGTAAGTCAGAAAGAGAAAAACAAATACCGTATTCTAACACATACATATGGAATCTAAAAAAAGAAAAAAGGTTCTAATGAATCTAGGATCAGGACAGGAATAAAGACACAGATGTAGAGAATGGACTTGAGGACACAAGGAACAAGGAAGGGGGAAGGTTAGGCTGGGATGAAGTGAGAGAGTGGCATGGACATACATACACTACCAAATATAAAACAGATAGCTAGTGGGAAGCAGCCGCATAGCACAGGGAGATCAGCTCGGTGCTTTGTGACCGCCTGGAGGGGTGGGATAGGGAGGATGGGAGGGAGACACAAGAGGGAGGGGATATGGGGACATATGTATACGTATAGCTGATTCACTTTGTTATACAGCAGAAACTAACACACCACTGTAAAGCAATTATACTCCAATAAAGATGTTTAAAAAAATCAACATGCTATTAATAGACGATTGTATGGATGCCTGGAACATTCCAAAATAGATGCCCATACACTGCTGTTCTTACGCTAGTTCTTACTACGGCACTGCTCCTACAATTCCTGTCGAATCTTCTTCAGCAATAACTATTTGATGAGAAAGCTCTAAATTGTTTTTCACTGTGCTTTCAAATAATTTGAAACACTTCATTTGCATATCAGCCTTGTGAGGTAAATATTATCATTTTCATATTGCAAATGAGGAAACTGAAGCTGATCTGGGATTTGTGCATGACCACAGGACAAGTAAAGACCAAGTACACAGAGCCATGTCTGCCTAATCTAAGTCCCTTGCTATTTTAGGGACATCAGCCTGCATTTCCTTGGCTTAAGTCTTGAGACATAAATTCCACTGTCTATAGAAGTGAGGCAGGCAATATAAATTCATGAAGTAAGCAAGGTAGAGATGAACAAAGTCACAAGTATTCATATCTTCTCCAGAGGGAACAGCTTCTACTAGTGTCAGATAATTGCTGTGGTACAAAAATGTAGGCCATATATGCCAGACCTTCCAAATATTAAAAAGAGGCTGAATATTTGAATGTTGTGTGAAATTTCCTCTAATTTAAATCTGAGCATCTAATCTATTAAAAAAAAAAACAACTGTGTGGGCCACACAAGATATTTCTTATGCCATCCATGTACGGTCTGCTTTTTTAAATAGCTCAATGCCCTGGCTCCTACTCAATGTCAACACTGCAGAATTAAGTGTGTTTACTCCACCTTTCTCAACCTGCTGTTACTAGAATGAATAAATTCAAAGGAGCTTTGTGCTATTCGTTAGATAAATGAGCTGCGTACTTTAATCTTGCTTTTCATCGTTTCTCTTTGCCCTCTGCTTTCTTTGTTGCATTATTATTCAACTTCTATAAATTGTGAAAGTTGAAGAAGAGGCAAATGGTATAGAAAAAAAAAGAGGAAGATCAGAATGATTCTGTCTAGTTAACATGGGGATGAAAGAGAGAGATAATTTTAAAAATGTTTCAGAGATAGAAGTGAAAGGATTTAAGTCCTTTGGGTAGCTGAGAGAAAGGAATTGTTGAGATTCTTCTGTTACTAAATGAAGAAACAGATCAAGGGGGCTTGTGTCAATCCACAATTAAGGGCAGAGATAGCCTTAAAACAACCCAGATGTTGTAACTTCCAGCTGTCAGTCACTTATCTCTTGAAAACTTCCAATAGGTTCTTTTTTCTCTCTCAGACTGTGTGTGTGTGTTTCTGTATGTCTGTGTGTGCGTGTTACAGAGTGAGATAACAAAATTGTCACAGACAGCCTCATTTCTGTGCTTGTTCATAGGAAGATCTGAAAATGAAAATGGAGAATGGAGAATGAGGGTTGGGCATGAAAAAAATAAGTAAAAAAACAAAGAAAATATCCATTTAAATCTTTCAGTAATCAAACTCCTTGTTCTTCTAAACTTTCAAACTTCACTTTAAGATCTGAATATCTATTCCCTACACTCACCTAAAAAAAAACAGTAGCATGCCTGTGATATTTTATCCAATAGTGTTTCTTGCATTACTTTAACTTGAACAGATACGTTTCTACCTATCACTTTGTTCTAATATCCCTACATTTTCCCCATCTATCACTTTCTCCAGTTATATTAGCATTTTTTTCCCTGTTCCTTGCACATGCTAAGATCTTCTTCACTTGCTCTTCCTATTGCCTTAAATGTTCTTTTCCCAAATTTTCACACACCTGCCTATTTCTCTCTATTCAGACCCAGTTCATACATTGAAGTAACTACTACCCAATTGAAGTAACCCCCCTCAGGTAATTACTCTGTCTCATAAGATTATTATAAAATGATTATCTTAGAGATGTGTTTATTCCTTTTTATGTTATGTCTCTTCCACTAGACTGCAAGCTCCATTTGAAGAGTCTTTCTCTGTCCATGTCACCACTGCAACCCAGATCTAGCTGAGTAGCTGACACATTGAAGGTGTCACATTCTCTGAGAGGCCACATCTTTTCCATATGTGTTCCAGGAAAACAGAGAGAGAGAAGGAACCAGAGTGGTAGATGAGGGTGAAAGCATTATCTACATTACTGGCTGTAAGCTAGGATGAGAACCAAATGGGTCAACTAACTGGAGAATTAGTTGACTCTCCTTCTGTATCTCAGGCAATACCAGACTGGCCTGATGCAAAAAAATATACCCCTGGAAAATCAGATCAGATTCCTAGCTTACAATGAAAAAAGGAAGGAGCTAATCAGATAAGGCCACTGTCTTCCCAGAGGATCAGTATGTACAGAGGCAGAGAGAAGCCGATAGGTACATGAAGTGATCTCCTTTCATATGGAAGGAAATATGCAGCGTGAGAGATTTGTTACTCCCTAAATACTAATCAACACATACTCTTGGAATGAATTCATTTTCTTTAGTTATCATTATAGATGGCAAAAAGGAGACACTGTGAGGTTAAAAGGGATTTTCCCCAGCTTATTTAAGGCAGGTGTCCTGTTTTCTAGTCCAATATTTTCATACAACATCATGAAAAAGTATTTCCGGGTTAGGAGCTATTTGGTGACTTGTGAAGGCTACAGGAACTAATGATGAAGGGTGAATGAAAGAAGACAAATATGCCCCAGAATTTCAACAGAGAAAATGAGACCAGTGTTTATATTCTGGGTGCCCATCCGTCTGGGCCCTAAGAGCTGGTTTCCTCTGCTCATCCGCTGTTCTTTTTCAGCGAGTCTCCACTACTAAAAGGAGACAAACCATCGGCGGAAACTAATCTATCCTCATTCAATTAAACTGCGAAGCAATTACTCTTTTTTTCCCCTAAGAAAGTGCAATTAGTCCCCTTTGAAAATTTATTCCAGCTCCAGGAGAAAAGCAGAACCTCTGAAAACGTATGTTGAAAGCAAAAATGCTTTGAAGCAATTCTCCTCACGCTTTCTTATCCATCTGCAGCTTTAGTTTCCCTCTTTTGGCCCAACTGCCATTTGTTTGGTCTTTGGTGCCTCCCTAAGATAATTTCCTGCATGCGGCCTTTTCCAGTAGGAACTTTTTCTCATAGTTCAGAGGCACCCAGGTTAAGATCTAAGAATACAGAGAGGCAGCGTGGTGACCTAGAAGGCACTCTGGACTTGGAGGACGGAGCTCTGATTTACGGTTCTTTGCTTTCTGACTCTGGGCAACCTAGGTTGCCTCTCTGGGTTTCAGTTTCCTTATTTTTTATTTTTTATTTTTTGCGGTACGCGGGCCTCTCACTGTTGTGGCCTCTCCCGTTGCGGAGCACAGGCTCCGGACGCGCAGGCTCAGCGGCCATGGCTCACGGGCCCAGCCGCTCTGCGGCGTGTGGGATCCTCCCGGACCGGGGCACGAACCCATGTCCCCTGCATCGGCAGGCGGACTCTCAACCACTGCGCCACCAGGGAAGCCCAGTTTCCTTATTTTTAATCTGAGGTATTTGGATTCACACGGGTGTTTCCATAAAACACTTTAAAAATTTTTCCCATCAAACTCTCACATGAAAACCCACAACAATTTACAGCTGCTCTGTTAAAGTAGGAAGGGGCAGTAGTGGCGGGGAAGAGGAAAAGCCAAGGGGAGTCCCTCTTACTACCTTCACAGTCCCTCTCAGGCCCTTAGGTATATATGTGACAATCTCTGTGGTTCTCTTCATGTCTAGTAACTCATTCTTCCTGGTCCAGGAGTATTATATAAACAGGTCACCCAAGATGGGTGTTCTCTTGCTCTCCGTACATCCCCTGCTCAGCCAGTGCCTGCTTCACCTGCACCCTACTCACACGACTGACCTCCCTACATACTTGCCCCTGCCCCAGCTGGTGATTGTCCTAACCTTCAGATCAGAACATCTCCACCTGATAGCGTATCAAAGTGGTGGTGAGGGGCGTGCCCCTCTGCTAGTTTCCCGGGTAACGGATGAGCCCACCTGACATCAATTCCCCCTATAACTGGTAACCTCCCCTCCTCCCAGGAGTGAAGACTGCGGTCACGTCCTGCCTGCGTCTGCTGCACACATTGGGGTGTCGCTCCAGGACCTTGCTTCGGACAGGTAAGCTCCCCCTTCCATTAAACCACTGATGTCTCTGTTGCTGACTCCGGGCTCTTTCCTGGGTCTTGAAGCTGGGCAAGTACAGGCCTTGTAGGCCTGCGGGGTGCAGCCCAGCAATTGGCGGAGCAGGCCAGGAGGCCGAGGAGACTCCCGTAAGCGCCGAGATGTAAGGACCGGGATGGGCAGGGATGGAAAGTTGTGGGGCCTGAAAGTTCCAGGTGGTAACCCCAGGGGGGGCCATCCATGAATGTCCTGAAAGTTCCAGGGGTGATCCCCCAAATTGCAGAGGAAACCCTGGGTGGCTGTCCACTAATGTGGGCCCTGTGGTGGCTGTCCTTGATGGACAGGGTCCGCCAAGGGAGTAGGCAGAACTCACAGACGCCCCTATGGCTGTTGGGGAGATATTGGCCGTCTTTCCAGTAGGGGAAGAAAGAAGTGGCCGCAGCTGTGGGCTGCCTGTTGCTTTTTGCATTAAGAAAGGCCACAGAGGCAGAGCTGACAGCGAGGCGAAGCTTTGCTTGAATGCTGCTTCTGGTTCCTCTGAAAGTGAGGCATGTGAATGTGAGTGAATGATTTGTATTATTGTCTATTACTGTTAGCTGTTGAAACTGAATTGGCTATTTAGAAACTGAAAAAAAAAAAAAAAATCCCTGAAAATGTCCAAGATGGGGCTCTTTTGATATTACAAAATTGGGTTTTTTTTGCATATGCCCTTAGAGGAAGTTAACTTTCTAGAAGGAATTGGTATTTCTCTTCTTCTTGTGACTTTGAGATGTAAATGATCATGTGGGCTCTGTCCCAAATGAATTTCAGGTTCATGTAATCTGGGAAATAGCAGTACTGAATTGATAGCTGGTATTGAAGGTACATAAGCTTGTTGGTCTGATTAATTTAGAGTCATCAGTATTAAGTATGATACTTCTGTTGTACCTAGGTTTACTAAAAGTCAAATAAGACCTTATTATGTCTGTTGCAAATTGGTCAGCAAGGAAAGTAACTTGATATGATAAAACTATAAGTAAATGTAAATGAGGTAAGAGCTTGTAGGTAAACTCTATAGGAATAATTATGTTTTGGGAATGTCTATCTAAAGTAGCCTCTCTAGATTTTGGTTACGTGAAAGTAAGTTAAATGAAGAGAATTCATTGACCATCCGGGTCATTTCAAATGGGATAAAATCTTGTAACGTTAATTGCTGCGTGGGTCTGTTTGCCTACCTTTGCCTTCTTAGGAGAGAAAGACTAAAGCATAAGATTTCCGCTCAGGAAATGCTGATACGACAAACATTCACAGTTACTTGCTTCTTGGTTTTTACCAGATATTAAAGTTTTTAAGGGTTCTGATTATAATCAGTCAGAATTCTAGTTATTGTAACCAAGTTGCTTTATCGATTACGTTGTAATCAGGTGTTTAACTGCCTTTTTAGTTCTCTTGTCATTTATAGACTGTTGTTGCACTCTGATGCTTTCGTAAAAGTGCTTCATCTTTAAAAAGATTCATAGGAAGGGCCTTTTGATAAGTACAGGTCTGTGATAAATTTCAGATCATACCACTGAACTGGGTAAGAAATTAAAGAATCCTATGGGAAAACTTGATGGCTTCATAAAAAGTTAACAGAAGGCTTGGTTACCTAGTGAATGGGTGAATATGGTTGTAATTTTTATGGTTTTTGTCTGGAATATGACTGGTTTTGATCTGTGTTTTCCAGATATAGGGAAGCCCTTCCTCTCAAGTTAATTATGACTTAGAGCAATTTGGTAAACTACACCTGTGGGTAGAATTGAAAGCTTTTTCTTTTCTCTCTGCCTGGTCCCTCCAGAAATTGGAGACTCTTGGGTTCCAAGCAGCCTTATCAGGTGAATGGAAAAGACTATCTCCTGGCAAGAGTATGGTCTATAGTATGGTCTGTAGGTAGCAGATAGATTCTAGGTTTGTATTCAAGGATCTTCATGAGCCTTGGAAAGCTTTTTATGCTCTCTATGCAGATGGCTTCCTCTTTAGCAAAATGGGGGAAATACACATAAATTTCTCTGTGTGTTTGAATATTAGCACACTTTTTCTGAGACATTTTTCTCTCCACAGTGTCTTATAATTCTTTCTGGAAAAATAGATATGAATCTCCCTCATCTCTGTAACAACTTTATACAATTCCAGAGCATAGATACACCAGAATTACCATTCACCTTCTTATTGAACTTTAGGGTGTTACCTTTTTTTCTGCTGCAAATAATATTGCAGTAAATATCTTTCCATATGTCTCCTTCCACATGTGCAGATGAATATCTGGTTTATGAACCTAAAGTAGAATCAGATATTCAATATTTTCCATTATAGTAGATAACACCCAATTACTGTCCAAAGTTAATTTGCTAATTTATAATCCCAGCAACGGTTACCATTTTTTGCTATAACTACCAATATTTGAATTCATCAGACTTTTTAAATTTGGGAGATTTGTAAATTTTATCTTAATTTTCACTTATTTTCTAAACTAGTGCAGAACCTAAGACATATTAGGTACTTAATAAATACTTATTAACCTGAACAAATCTGTTATTTTGCCTGTAACAGACATGAAAATAATAAAGTATTATATAACTAGTATTTTTTCTTGCCATATTAAGCAATTACTTAAAGAATTTACAATTATAGCTAGATTAGGAGTTACTGCTAATAATAGAGAAGTTTAGAAGTCGGTCTATATATGAGATGTAGTTTCATACTGAAATGAGCAATTAATTTGAAGTTGGACAGATCTGAGTTTGAATCTCAGTTTTCCCCCCCACTAGCTATTTTGCCATGGGAATTTTGCTTTGCCATACTATGCTTTAGTTTCTAGTTTATAGAGCAGAACTTTGCGTACTTTATTTTTTAGGACTTAGAAAAATGTATGATTCACATATAATAAAAATAAGGTGGTTAATTTGCCCTATAATAGCTACCAGGTAATACTGGTCAGGCATATACAACATGCCAGTCTGGTGATCTATGCTACAAACTTTATGTGTGGTTTTAATTTATTTCTTCCCAAAACTCCATGAGACAGATATCAATATGATTTTTTTATTTGGCAGAATTTAAACTTAACTAAAGGAGGGAGGTAGAAAATATATCACAGTATTGTTAAAAATTTAAAGTAATAAAACGTATGACCTCATAAATATACTCAAATGATTTCAATAAATTATTTTTAAAGAGAAAGATCTACTTATAATCCTGGGAGTCCTGGGTTCAACTACCAGATCCACCTTTCATAGTGATATGAAATCACTGAACCTCATTTAATCTTTAGCATCCTAATCAATAAAAGGGGGTGTGCTGTTTCCCCAGTGATCTCTACCTTCTGGTCTTTTTACCCTTGGGTATTTCTCCCATTGAGTGTGAGCTGAAATTCTTCTCTTCTAATGAATAGCACAGTGCAGAAATGATATAATGTCCCTTCTGATATTAGGTTATAGAAGACTGTGGTTTCTATCTTGTGTTTTCTCTCTCTCTCTATCTCTTCCCCCGCCCCCTTTCCTTTTTTCCCCTCCCTCTCTGTTCCTTGGCTCACTTCTGCTGAGAAAGCCAACTTCCATGTTGTGAGCTAAGTACAGACAGACTCATTTTGTATGACTAGGAACTGAGGCTGTCAGTTCAACATCCGGTAAGAAACTAAAGCCTGGAAATCATGTGAATGACTTTGGAAATGGATCCTTTAGCCCCAGTTAAGTTTGCAGACCTGTCTGACAGCTTCTTTGCAACCTCATGAGAGACCTTAAGTCCGAGGAGCACAGCTAAACTACTCCCAGATTCCTGACTCACAGAAACTGTGAGAAAATACATCTTTATTGTTTTCAGCCATTAAGTTTTGGTATCAATTGTTACAGAGAAAAAATAATTTTACTGTAATATATAGGGAGACCTCTTCATAGGTATTTTATATTTTAATAAAAAGAAAACAGTATGATGGTGGTTTTTATTATGAAGAATTTCAAGAAAACATCTTGGGAGTTTTCTCTGCCACTTACAGAGAATATTCCTCTCTTCCACTTGTCCTTAATATCTAGACAAAGGTAAGATTTCTTAGGCACCCTCCAGTAGGTTATAGTCTAACACAGGGTAAGCATAACAAACTTTGGTTTTACTACAAGTCATGCTCTAGGGCATGGTTTCTTAACCTCAGCACTATTGACATCTTTGACCAAATAATTGAATAACTGATTCTTGTAGAAAGGCTGTTCTGTGCATTGTAGAATATTTAGCAGCATTGCTGTGGCGTCTCCCCACTAGGTGCCCATAGTACATCCCCCTTGCAAAGGTGTGCCAACCCATAATATCTCTAGACATGGTCTAGCGTCTCCAGAAGGAAAGGACAAAGTCATCCTGGTTGAGAACCACTAATATAGGAAAAGATTTCAGGCAGTCCCTTATAGTCCAACATATGTGTACAATCTGAGCGTTTCTACTCTCAAACTACCACCTGTTCTAAGCATCTAGAGTTCTGCTCCTTGTTTTTCATAACTATTTTTTTGCCTGCTTCTTTGTTTGCATTGATGTTTTTAGCATTCTGCTCTATTGACTAAAGGAAGGACCTTGTTTACAAGGAATAATTTGGACAGAGAATGGCAGACTGCACCTCCTTTCTGCTGAATGTGTTAACCTGGGCTAGCAGCTCTGAATGGACTATAACCTGCATATAGGCATTAGATGGTGCTCACGATGAGTCTGTGGGTGTGCCACAGATACCCATTGGCTCCTGGGGCAGTCAATCATTACATGTCCCTTCACACTGTGTGTTACCTTTTTATAGAGTCCCACAAAACACTCTAACCTTATTGAGTGTGATTCCTAGGCTTTAAGGGTGAGAGCAGATTTGATTGTCTATATTTTCTTTCAAATATATTTTTTATAGTATAAACTCCTTTCAAAGCTTACCCTTTTGATTTCTAAATTAGCAAGCTCATAAAAACTAAATCTTTTGGGGCTTCCCAGTGGCGCAGTGGTTGAGAGTCCGCCTGCCAATGCAGGGGACACGGGTTCGTGCCCCAGTCTGGGAAGATCCCACATGTCGCGCGGAGCGGCTGGGCCCGTGAGCCGTGGCCGCTGAGCCTGCGTGTCCGGAGCCTGTGCTCCGCAACGGGAAAGGCCACAACAGTGAGAGGCCCACGTACCGCAAAAAAACAAAAAAAAAAACCCCAAAAAACTAAATCTTTTGTTTTCAAGGTTAAATTCTCTCCAGAAAGTTTCAAGAGGTTGATTTTTGTTTTGAGGGTTTTTGTTGTTGTTTTTTTACTTCTTTTTCCTGTACCTTTGATTCATCACTCTGATCTATTTTAATGTGACTAGCTATGTAAAAAGAGGGGCAGCGTGGGCAGGGAGGATAGTTGATAGGGAAAGACATCTCTAGTAGTTATTGTATATCAAAATATTGCTGCACAATAAATTGAAATAGATTATTTCAATGTATTGCGACAAGTGAAATAGTTGTGTTGCATGTCCATGAAGCCGTGGATCTGTGGTTATGGAGCCATAACCCATATGATTTAGTCTTTAATGACTGTTGCCGTTTTGCAGCATGATTTACAACTGACATGTTCTGGAGGCCATTATAGATGGCCTGATTCATAAGTGCCTAGAAAATTTGTGAATATATCCTTTTAATCTCTAAGTGCAGAGATAAGCATTCCCTCCTGAACTTGGTCCAAAGACCTCTCATCCTTCTCCCATCCTCCTTTGCTCTAGATTCTTCAAGACCAAAATCATTTACCTAAAAAAAGGGGACAACACTTTCCTACACACTGTGGAAGAGAAACACAACAAAACATCTTTGGTGAAGTTGTAATCCTCTTCACGTACAAGGTTTAGGGAAGGGCTCAGAAAGTGAAAGTTTTGGCAATCTGTGCTAAGTGCTGTGAGAACACAGAGAAGGATGATTTCTATCTGTCTATGGGTGCAGGTAGGACCAAGGGTGGGGGGCAGAAAAGTATGTATAGATGAAGTGACGGTAAGTGGAATCTTGAAAAATGAAGTTTCCAGAAGGAGAGAAGATAAGCTGCAAAGATGTGATTCTTTTTCCTTTCTCCTAACTCTTTGAATCCATAGTTTTCTCCTCTGAATATATTACTTGATGCAATCTGTGGTTGTGTGTGCTTGTCTGTACATTGTCTCTTCAATCGTATGATACATTTCTTGAGGTTAAAACCGCGTATTACACTTACGGTTCCTAACAGAGCTGTTTAGTGAATTGCAGATACTTAATAAAGGCTAGTGTTTTGACTGTTGATGAGAAGGTGATAAAAATTCTATCATCCCTCTGTCTCCCTTCCCCTCCATGAACCTAATCCTCTTATGCTAAATTCAGATAATGCATGGCTACATGGAGGCCTTCAAAATCTTCAGCCCCTGGAAGGAAAGCGTGGTAACTGTAACTCACAAGGCACTTTGCTTATGTGGAGCTTGGAATAGAAGTGTGGAGGAGGGAAATTCCACAAATGATCACAGATGTATTATTTGCAGATTAGCTAACATATGGCAGGTTTAATTGCAGTTCTGAAACAACAGTGAGATGAAAATTGATGGTTCATTTTTAAAGTTTCAAGTTAGAGAGCCTTTTAAACATCATTTGAAAATGTCAGTGTTTTGGTGGGCTACCCAAATTACCTAAAGCATTTTTCATAGTTTAAAGATTGAATTGGAAATTCCAAAATGATTGAAAGCTTAAGGGAAAAGAGGATTGGAAAAAATGTGTTGACTTTTCATTCATATGGTAAAGTCACAGTCACCTTCCTCTCTTTCCCCCCTTCACTTTGAGCAAAACCACAAGATATGAAATAAAAGCACAGTACTGCAGCGTGAAATTGATAATCTTGCTTGCCATTAATCTTGAACAATAAAAAGAAGGACGGAAATTGAAAAAAAAAAGAAAAGATTAATTCTAAAATTTTAGGTTCCTTCAGCATCTACCTTCATATTGAGGTTTTTGGACAGGGAAGAGGCCTCCATGCTCTGTTAGACTTTGCTTGGATTCACTGTAATTATAGTGAGGAAGCAATTTCAGGACTCTATACTACAGAGTGGACAAAAAGTTTCACCCGACCCCTATACCTAATCAGCTACAATTGCCCACTTCACTTCTACATATTACTCTTCCAGTTTTTAAATCTCTACTTGGAAGTAGATATCTTCAATTTTCTGGAAGTTCAAGGAGCTCACAGCTACCAACGCATTTGCTTGTGGGAAGGGAGTAATGATTGTCAAATCCTCACAACCGAGACTCTGGCAGGCGCTATTACCCTGCAATTCCATTGTTTAAGCTATGGGTCTATAACGAGATCCAATTTCAACTTCTTTTTTATAGTACTTTTAATTCCTGTGAACCAAGTTTCTGCCTAATATATTTATGGAGATACATTATCAAAAAGCAAGAGAGGAATATGCGTAATCAATAGTGAACTTTAACCAGAAGAAGTATGAATATCACCCATCTTCCCTCAGGACAGACATGCAACCAATCATCATAAAATGTAAACAGATGCTTTATCTTTATCAATATATTCATTTTTTGTAAAAAGAAAAAAATATATATATATGTCTTGCTGTTACAGACTGAATGCTTGTGTACCTTCCAAATTCATATGTTAAAAGCTTAACCTAGGGCTTCCCTGGTGGCTCAGTGGTTGAGAGTCTGCCTGCCGATGCAGGGGACACGGGTTCGTGCCCCGGTCCGGGAGGATCCCATGTGCTGTGGAGCGGCTGGGCCCGTGAGCCATGGCCGCCGAGTCTGCACGTCTGGAGCCTGTGCTCCGCGACGGGAGAGGCCACAACAGTGAGAGGCCTGCGTACCGCGGAAAAAAAAAAAAAAAAAAAAAGGCCTAACCTATAGTGTGGCCATATTTGTACATGGGACCTCCAAGAAAGTAGTTAAGGTTAAATGAGGTCATAAGGGTGGAGCCCAGATATGATAGGATTAATGTCCTTAGAAGAGACAGGAAAGCTCACTTTCTTCTAGCTCACTTATAAAGAAAGGCCATGTGAGGACAAAGTGGAACTCTGTAAGCAAGAAAGAGAGTTCTCCCTAGAAACTGACCCTGCTGGACTTTGATCTGGGCCTTCTAGCCTCCAGAACTGTGAAAAAATACACCCAGCTTATGGTGTTTTGTAATGCCAGCTCAAGCAGATGAATAGACTTGCCAATACTAAGTAACCTTAGGCTACTTTTAAAAGTTAAGGTCAGGTTGATAACAATGAGAAGCTGTTCTTCTGAATGATTATTCTATATTTATTTTGCTAGTTTATGATTAAGTGATCTTACAATATTGTTCTTGATTTGTCTTTTTCATTGAAAGTCATATTTGGGGGAAAAACCCCCAGAATACTGCAAAACCACAAACCAAGTGAATATTTCAAATTTTTATCTGTGAAATTGAAAGAATTCCCATGAATTTCTAGCATCATTTTATGTTACCTACAAATTATCTAAGATTGTTATATAGGTGACCTGAGGTTGATTATATTGCTATTTCTGATTTTTATTGTAACCTATGGTATTTGTTTAAACTTTACTTTTTTTTGTTTGTTTGTTTTTTGGGTTTTTTTTTTTTTTTTTTTTTGCGGTACATGGGCCTCTCACTGTTGTGGCCTCTCCCGTTGCGGAGCACAGGCTCCGGACGCACAGGCTCAGCGGCCATGGCTCATGGGCCCAGCCGCTCTGCGGCATGTGGGATCTTCCCGGACCGGGGCAAGAACCCGTGTCCCCTGCCTCGGCAGGTGGACTCTCAACCACTGTGCCACCAGGGAAGCCCTAAACTTTACTTTTTATTGTGACATTTTGACCACATAAAAATGTGTCAATATGTAATTACATAATTCATATTTAATTAAAGAGTGAAAACTCATTAAACCACTGTCAAAAATATAATATTGAAAATTTCTTAGAAGATTCCCTGATTCCCTTCTTCACTCAAACCATCCTTCTATCCCTGGAGGTAATCACCATACTGAATTCTGTGATAATCATTCTTATTCTGAGCAAGTGTCACTCTCTCCTATTCCCACTGGCTTTTTATTGGGAGCTTGCCCATCTGTGTCTCTTTGGCACTAAAAGAATCCAGGAGACTCCGCTTAGCCCTTCCAGGGTTTTGAACTTAGCTTTTTAGCTTCTTGCCCTAGAAAGCTTCAACATTTGGCCAATGTCTTTAGAGGGAGACATACTGGAGCTGAGGCAGGCCTCCATTAGTTCTTTGTCTCCTAAGCAAAGTGAGAACTCCAGGGGTTTCACCCTGCTTTTGTCCTAGATCCTCAGGCTCCCATGCAGTCTCCAAATGCAGGAAATGTCCCCTGGGGAAAACCAGCCATGAATTTCAGAGTCTACAGTTTTCCAGTTTGTTATCATAGCTGCGTACTCTCACTGAAACTTTTACAGTTACCAATATAAGCCATCTTCCTGGGATAAATGAGAGCCTCAACCTAAGCCCAGAATTAACAAAATCTCCCAAGGGAAAAACAACAGTGACAGCAAGAAAAACAGTTGGCCAGCTGGCAGTTATCCACTCACCTCAGAAAGATTCTCCCCTCTCTGAAATGTTACTTGTACTCATTGTTTCCCCGTCTTTATTGCACTGCATTTGTCCTCTGGTGGCTTAAATACACAATATTTGTAGTACATTTGGCTTTATCTTGTTGATACAGTCAGAGCTTTGGCCTGTAGCAACTATGTATTCTATTTAGTAGAAATCTTGATAGAAATTTTGTAAACAAATTTCATCAGGACTTTCCTAGTTTGCTACTTAAAAATTAAAAACAAATATACCGAATTTTATCAAACTTTTAAAAAAAATCTATCAACATCAGGGGATTTTCTGTTCTTTTTTATTGGAATATAGTTGCTTTACAATGTTGTATTAGTTTCTGCTGTACAGCAAAGTGAATCAGCTGTACGTGTACATATATCCCTTCCTTTTTGATTTCCTTCCCAATTACGTCACCATAAAGCATTGAGTAGAGTTCCCTGTGCTATACAGTAGGTTCTCATTAATTATCTATTTTATACATAGTAGTGTATATATGTCAATCCCAATCTCCCAATTCATCCCACCCCTGCTCCCCCGTTTCCCGCCTTGGGGTCCATACATTTGTTCTCTACGTCTTTGTCTCTATTTCTGCTTTGCAAATAGGTTCATCTCTACCATTTTCTAGATTCCACATGCATTAATATATGATATTTTTCTCTTTCTGACTTATTTCACTCTGTATGACAGTCTCTAGCTCCATCCCTGTCTCTGCAAATGGCACAATTTCATTCCTTCTTATGGCTGAGTAATATTCCATTGTATATATGTACCACATCTTCTTTATCCATTCATCTGTCAATGGACATTTATTAAGAGATTAAAATAGAAAATCCCTGGAAGCAACGTAAAGGGATTTTCTATTTTAATCTCTTAATTAATACATTAATTTTCTAAAGTTAAACTACCTCCTTCCCCTTCTGTGGTGCCTGTAACGTTATTATTCATTTTAAGTTGTTGGTTTTAGTTTGCTATTATTTTGTTAGGGTATTTCTAACATTCATAAAGAAGCTTGGAGTAGATAAGAGATGAACATATATAGAGAAAAATATAAATGGTCAAATGCTATCTAAATTATTTCTATGTAAAATAATTATTTTTCTATAGAAAATCATTTAAAAAGTCATATGCCATCCTTCATCATCTTACTGTAACAAAATGTCAATTAAATATATTTGGGAATATGTGTGGTCACCCATATTGAAACTCCATTTCATATTTCAAGATGTGTATGATTTTTGCTCAAATTTATCATCATGATTACAGTGTTATGAAATATATTCTGTAATCCATTGTTCTTTATTCCTGAAAATATTAGGAAGAACATTAGGTATAAAGTAAACAGACCTGTGAAATAACACTGTTCAAAATGTGAACTTTTGATTTTGCAGCCACTTTACTGTTCTCAGAAGGACATGATGAGTTCTTACGTACTGACATGAGTACATACACCTACCAGATGGTACCTTGTTCCTAGCTTTAACTCAAGAGGGAGCAAAATTCACTTAGGCTGTCATTGTGTCATCTGCAAAGGAAAGATCCTAATTTTAGTAGTTATCTATCAGTATGGGTCTAAATTAACATAGGATGACTACACCCTGACATCAATGCCTCAAGGTTCAATGGGCTTGAGACTTCTCAAGGGCTGAAAGAATTTGCGTAAAAATCCTTCCAGGGTCTTTTATTTTGCCCAAAACTAAACGGAAGTGTATATGCTAATTTGTAAAGGTAATGCTCTCAATGTCTGAGTGTCATTTCTTGTTTACTGAAGTTTTCTTGTGAAATTGATCGTGAAGTGTTTTCTGAAGAAAGCTTCACCTCACTGTTTCTTTTTGTTTGCTTTTGGTTTGTATGTGTGTTTCAAATTTTAAAGAGTAATACACACTCATTGCAGAAAGCTTAGGAAACAGAAAAGAGAAATTTAATTTTTAAACAATCATTCATAATTCACCACTCACAGAGGATAATTTTTAGCATTTTGATGTTTTCACTCCCAGATGCATGTATATACAAGTCATATATACACAGTATGTATCCACTCTACTGTTGATAGACATATGAGCTATTTTTAATTTAGACTGTTACAGGGAAAAATAAACCTGCTGGAACATGTTGTATATGTCTTTCAGTGGACCTAAGAACTACTTTTGTTGAATTTATAATTTATACTCAGTTGTACTACTCCAGGATCATAGAGTATACATATGTTTCACTTTTTTCTTAGAAACTGGCAAATAGTTTTCCAAGTGGCAATACCAGTTTCCTAGCAACCTAGCAATGTAACATGCAGCACATTGGCAACACTGGTATTGTCCATCTTTTTATTATTAGTCATTTTTCTTGGGTGCATAGTTGTATTACATTGTGTTAATGATTTGTAATTCTCTGATGATTAATGACATTGCTCACTTTTTGTTTGCTGTTCAGTTGATAACCTTGAGAAGCACCTGTTTGAAGCTTTGGCTAATCAAAAAAATTTTTTTTAGTTGCGTAGTAGATTTCATTTTTGTTTTTGTCTGAAACTAACATACTTCAGCTCTCTTTGATTATGATCAGCATGGTATATCTTCCTCCATCTTTTTACTTTTAACCTAGCTAAATCTTTATATTAAAAATGAGTTTCTATTAGACCATGTATAATTGGATCTTTCTTCTTCTCTAACATCTCTTGTTTTTATACCATTTGCATTTAAAGTGATTATTGTTCTAGTTAGATTAACATCTACCATGTTTGAAACTGTTCTCTGTTTCTTATAATTGTTCTTTGTTGCTTTTTTAAAATTTTTGTGCCTTCTCTGTTTTTAATTAAAAATTTCATATGGTTCCAATTATCTCCTCTCTTAGCGTATCAATTATACTTAAAAAATGATGCCCTATAATTTACAGTATATAATTGAGCTGAAACTGGAACTCCCCTGTCATATACATTTAACATGATAACTGATATAGTTGTACTTAAGTATACTATTTTTTTTTGTTTCCCATAAGTTGTGTTTTCCTCTATTTTTTGTCACATATCTTTGGATTAACTTAGTATTTTAACTATTCCATTTTATGTCTTTATTAGCTTTTTACTAACACTTTTGTTCATTTTATTCTTTTAGTGGTTACTCTATAGATTAAAATATGCATTCTAGATTTATTGCACTATTGATTGAATTAGAATTGGTTCATTACCATTTCCCAAAGAACAAAAGAAACATTTTGTCATTATTTACTACCTCCTATTCTTTGTGCTAAATATGATTTTAATATATTATAAATTTCAAATTTCACAAGATAATGTTTTTCTTTTATTAAATACCTAATATTCATTTGTATTTACTATCATGTTTGCCTTTCTAGTGTTTTGTATTTATTTCTTAAAATTCTATGCTTCCATTTGGGATCATTTTCCTTTAATCTAAAGACATCTTTTTGCTAGTTTCTGTGGATTAGCCCTGCTGGCAATAAACTATTCAAACATATCACAGTTTTTTATCTTAAAAAAAAACAAAACAAAACTTTGTCTTTCACCGTATTACTAGGAAATATTTTAGTTGTGTAGAATTCTGAGTTGTCAGTATTTTTCTTTTCTTTTAGTCCTGTAAAGATCCACTTTGTACTTTCACAAGTTTTGTTAAAAGTTTGCCATCAGTCATATTTTTCCTCCCTTTTGTTTTTGTATTTTTCATCTAGCTATGTTTATTTAAGATGTCCACTTTTTGGTTATCATATGCTTAGGTGTGGTTTCATTGTATTGATTCTGTATAGGATTTGCTGAGTTTCTTGAAGCTATGAATTGATTTTTTCATCATACTAGGAAAATGATTGGATAATATTTCTTTAAGCAATATTATTTATGCTCTAGTGTTACTCTTCTCTTTTCTAAGAAACTCTAATTGTATGTTATAAATTTTGACTGTGCTTTACACGTTTCTTAGACTTTCTTCAATCTCTTTGTACTCCAGTTTGGATCTTTTCTGTTAATTTGTCTTTTAATTCACAAATCCTGCTTTCTTCTGTCTCCAGTCTGCTCTTAAAAATCACCCAAACAGTTCTTAAGTTCAAATATTAAGTTTTGTAGTCCTAGAATGTTCATTGTTTTTAAATAAATTTCTTTTATCTGTTGAAATTCTCTATTCTTCTTCATTTTTCCATGTTTTTCTCAGTGGTCTTTAACATATAGTTATGCTGACGACTTTGTCTACAATCAGTATCTGGGTCATATCTGGTTATGCTATGGCTGAACCTTTTTCCTCTCTTGATTACCTGTTTCTTTTTCTTTCTTTCTCACATACTTTTATTTAATGTGCATTGGGCATCATGGAAGAAATGTGGTGATTTATACAGACTTTTGAAGATCCCCTCTGCTTTCTTTTCTCTCTGGCCAGGTTTTCCAAATCTCAGCTGTGTGGGCAGTCCTCGAGTCCAACTCTATGTTCTCTGCCTGACTGACCACTGCTCTCTACTTGAAACCTATTTCCCTGCACCACATTTTAGAACAGGGATTGACAAAAATTTTAATGGGGGTGGTGGCTATAGTTTACTGACCCATGTTTACAACATGCTCTCAAGGTAAAAGCCAAAGTAAAGGTGAAGTCCAACTCCTATGCATCCCTTCTCTCAATAATTTTACCTGCCCTTGAGAATACACAAAACAGCAAACAACTGATTTTTTTAAAATATCCTATACACCTTTTATAGTCTCTCTCTCTCCTTTTTTTTAAACAGTGAGATGGTCTAATGACAGCTACTCCATCTTTATCAGAATATGTAGCCATCTCTTCCTATTCTTACTTCCACATGAAGTTTATAGTTCAATTATAAAAAAGAAAGTATCACTTATATTGTAATGCTAAATTTCCTCTGCTGACCTCAAAGGCAGATGGGAGGTATAAAGTTTAGAGAGTGAGGGGGTAGGGGACTTGGAATGAAGGCAAATAAAAAAGGGGTGGGGGGAATCTTTATATGTTGCTTTGCTTCAACATATATATATATATATATATATATATATAAAATATATGTATATGTGTGTGTATATATATATATACACATATATATGTGTGTGTGTATATATATACACACATATATATATATATATGTATATATAAAACCAAATTACATTGTCTCTGTCTCAAAAAGTGAACATTTAACTGAATCGCAAGTGTTTTTGCTTTTAATTTGGTGAGTCATTTCTCATTTCTCTTTCTTCCCTAAATCTTAGATATACTCTGATCAGGGACATATACATAATTTGAAGCTTGCTTGAAGTTTGAAATTTTTGGAACTATTCCCCATTTCCATTAACATGTGTAATTAAGAGGTACTCAATCGGTAGCTGCTGTTATTATCTGTATTTAAGATGCACTGGGAGTGCAGTGTTTTAGGGCTTAAATAATAATGTTACTTGACAAGAAAAGTTACTTAACAGAATTTTCAATTTAAAGCTTAAATATCTTAAGATAGAAATTATTTTCCTTCAAGAATGTGTTTTCGAAACCCAAAGAAAAACTAAGTGATATTTTTCCTAAGCAGAAAGAAAGGGAAAAAAAAAACCCCGCAAAGCTTAATTAGAGGCAGTGCTTGTGTCTCAAGGTCATGCAGACGTTCAAATTCTAACTTAATTCAACTCACATCCTTCTCTCCACTCTGAAGTGATGTTTGTGGATGTTAAAAATAAAGCCAAGTCATTTGTATTTACCAGAATTGCATTTGTAAAATTACAAACCTATTGCAAGTAAATGTCCTTGATTTATCATTTACCTCCAGTGAGCTCAACCCAATTTGAAATAAAGAAAACTAAACTGCCACAGAGACATTCCTTGCTGTAACTGCCTGAGGTATATTCATGCTTTGAAATATTTCCCAAATATAGGTGGTTAAATTGCCTCTAAGAAGAAAGTGTTGAAAATCTCCCTTAGTGTCAACTCATTACTTGTCATATAATAGATATTGCCATTCTAAATATAAACTCTGACATCTAGAATTAAAGATTAAAGGACACTGAGGAGAATTTTATCTGACCTTTGTTGTACTTGATGACCTGTGAACAAATGAACTTGCTTTATGCAGGAGCCCTACAGATTGCTAATAAAAAATCCTGAGAACTACCACCTACTGAGTACCTAATACACTGTCAAACACTTTACATAGGTTATCTGTAGTAACTCTCCCAATATTTTATAAAGTATTATCCCCATTGTGTAGCAAATGAAACTGTGACCCCAGATAGTTAGGTGATTTGTCACAATTCTGAGAGCTAGTCAGTGTCAAAGCCAAGTTTACCCCATGTCTTCCTGGACCCAGAACTAGGGATCTCAATGACTTTGCCATTTTGTCTTTGAGCTAATATGACAGTTATGCAAATTTAACTCAATAAGTTAAGTTTTTGACTAGACAACTAAATTACAAGTTCAGAGAGAGTGAGACCACTTCTACCTCCACCTCTATGGGGTATTCATTTTCATTATTCACTCATTTGTTAACTCATTTAACAAATATTTATTAAATGCCTTCCCCCACCCCCAACCCCCAAGCAGTAGAAATTTAAACAACTCAGACAAAATTCCTGCCTTATGGAAATTACATTCTAGTAAGGAAGAGTGACAGTAAGCATAATAAGAAAAACAAAATAATTTCTCATAGTGATAAGTTCTATGAAAATTATGAAATATGATAGAAATGGAATGAAACTTAACATGGTCAGGGGAGCCCTTCTTTGTGGAAGTAACACTGGATTTAATAAAATAATAATAATTTAATAAAACTCAGCTTCAACATCTTGAAGCCTGAATTTCATACCTGTCAAGCCTTGAGTTTGGTTAATTCAAATTCAGATTTGTTCTCCATGTCTTTAATATTGCTTCAGAGGAAGAGTCATTGAGCTCCTCAGATGTAGATGAATCCTTCTATTGCTAATGTTCTTTTTAATCACAGATATCACTTTATAGTAAGGACATTTATTTTCTTTAAAGAATAATTGGTTCCTGCAGTAGTATAAGTTCAAAGAAAAAGTGATTTTTTTCTAATACTTGTTCCTTACCATTTCAAAGGGCCTCTTTTGCCATTGTTAGTCTTGTTGTGCATGGTTCAAATAGTGAGAGGAGGGTGATCTGCCTTAGTGGAAGGGGAGTGTCAATCCATGAGCTGGTAGTCACTTTCTTTCTTCCCTAATATGTTAGGAATGGCAGTCATCAACCAGGGGAATGGGAGAAATGTAGTTAGAATACGCAGTAGTCTTTTGGGCACTGCAGTGTAGTTGGTTTTCCTGAACCAAATAACTGTTTGCAGCTTGTATGAACCAAACACTTCCTTAATGTTTACTTTATAATGAAACAAAAAACAATTCAGGCTTAATTTTTTTAACATCTTTATTGGAGTATAATTGCTTTACAATGGTGTGTTAGTTTCTGCTTTATAACAAAGTGAATCGGTTATACATATACATATGTTGCCATATCTCATCCCTCTTGCATCTCCCTCCCTCCCACCCTCCCTATCCCACCCCTCTAGGTGGTCACAAATCTCTGAGCTGATCTCCCTGTGCTATGCGGCTGCTTCCCACTAGCTATCTATTTTCCATTTGGTAGTAGATATATGTCCATGCCACTCTCTCGCTTTGTCACAGCTTACACTTCCCCCTCCCCATATCCTCAAGTCCATTCTCTAGTAGGTCTGTGTCTTTATTCCCATCTTACCCCTAGGTTTAGCATATGGGATGTGTTTTTCTCTTTCTGACTCACTTCAGTCTGTATGACAGACTCTAGGTCCATCCACCTCACTACAAATAACTCAATTTCGTTTCTTTTTACAGCTGAGTAATATTCCATTTTATATACGTGCCACATCTTCTTTATCCATTCATCTGTCGATGGACACTTAGATTGCTTCCATGTCCTGGCTATTGTAAATAGAGCTGCAATGAACATTGTGGTACATGACTCTTTTTGAACAATGGTTTTCTCAGGGTATATGCCCAGTACTGGGATTGCTGGGTCGTATGGTAGTTCTCTTTTTAGTTTTTTAAGGAACTTCCATACTATTCTCCATAGTGGCTCTATCAATTTACATTCCCACCAACAGTGCAAGAGTGTTTCTTTTCTCCACATCCTCTCCAGCATTTATTGTTTCTAGATTATTTTATGATGGCCATTCTGACCGGTGTGAGATGATATCTCTTTGTAGTTTTGATTTGCATTTCTCTAATGATTAATGATGTTGAGCATTCTTTCATGTGTTTGTTGGCAATCTGTATATCTTCTTTGGAGAAGTGTCTATTCAGGTCTTCTGCCCATTTTGGGATTGGGTTGTTTGTTTTTTTGTTATTGAGCTGCATGAGCTGCTTGTAAATTTTGGAGATTAATTCTTTGTCAGTTGCTTCATTTGCAAATATTTTCTCCCATTCTGAGGGTTGTCTTTTGGTCTTGTTTATGGTTTCCTTTGCTGTGCAAAAGCTTTGAAGTTTCATTAGGTCACATTTGTTTATTTTGTTTTTATTTCCATTTATCTAGGAAGTGGGTCAAAAAGGATTTTGCTGTGGTTTATGTCATAGAGAGTTCTGCCCATGTTTTCCTCTAAGAGTTTGATAGTTTCTGGCCTTATATTTAGGCCCTTAATCCATTTTGAGCTTATTTTTGTGTATGGTGATAGGGAGTGTTCTAATTTCATACTTTTACATGTACCTGTCCAGTTTTCTTTTTCTTGCAATTGTAAATGGGAGTGTTTCCTTAATTTCTCTTTCAGATTTTTCATCATTAGTGTATAGGAATGCCAGAGATTTCTGTGCATTAATTTTGTATCCTGCTACTTTACCAAATTCATTGATTAGCTCTAGTAGTTTTCTGGTGGCATCTTTAGGATTCTCTATGTATAGTATCATGTCATCTGCAAACAGTGACAGCTTTATTCTTTTCCAATTTGGATGCCTTTTATTTCTTTTTCTTCTCTGATTTCTGTGGCTAAAACTTCCAAAACTATGTTGAATAATAGTGGTGAGAGTGGGCAACCTTGTCTTGTTCCAGATCTTAGTGGAAATGGTATCAGTTTTTCACCATTGAAGACGATGTTGGCTGTGGGCTTTTCATATATGGCCTTTATTATGTTGAGGAAAGTTCCCTCTATGCCTACTTTCTGCAGTGTTTTTATCATAAATGGGTGTTGAATTTTGTCGAAAGCTTTCTCTGCATCTATTGAGATGATCATATGGTTTTTCTCCTTCTATTTGTTAATATGGTGTATCATGTTGATTGATTTGTATATACTGAAGAATCCTTGCATTCCTGGAATAAACCCCACTTGATCATGGTGTATAATCCTTTTAATGTGCTGTTGGATTCTGTTTGCTAGTATTTTGTTGAGGATTTTTGCATCTGTGTTCATCAGTGATACTGGCCTGTAGTTTTCTTTCTTTGTGACATCCTTGTCTGGTTTTGGTATCAGGGTGATGGTGGCCTCGTAGAATGAGTTTGGGAGTGTTCCTCCCTCTGCTATATTTTGGAAGAGTTTGAGAAGGATAGGTGTTAGCTCTTCTCTAAATGTTTGATAGAATTCGCCTGTGAAGCCATCTGGTCCTGGGCTTTTGTTTAATGGAAGATTTTTTAATCACAGTTACAATTTCAGTGCTTGTGATTGGTCTGTTCACATTTTCTATTTCTTCCTGGTTCAGTCTCGGCAGGTTGTGCACTTGTAAGAATTTGTCCATTTTTTCCAGGTTGTCCATTTTATTGGCATAGACTTGCTTGTAGTAATCTCTCATAATCCTTTGTATTTCTGCAGTGTCAGTTGTTACTTCTTCTTTTTCATTTCTAATTCTATTGATTTGAGTCTTCCCCCTTTTTTTCTTGATGAGTCTGGCTAATGGTTTATCAATTTTGTTTATCTTCTCAAAGAACCAGCTTTTAGTTTTATTGATTTTTTGCTGTTGTTTCCTTCATTTCTTTTTCATTTATTTCTGATCTGATCTTTATGATTTCTTTCCAACGCTATGAGACGAGATATCAATTACAGGAAAAGATCTGTAAAAAATACAAACACAGGGAGGCTAAACAATACACTACTTAATAACGAAGTGATCACTGAAGAAATCAAAGAGGAAATCAAAAAATACTTAAAAAAGGGCTTCCCTGGTGGCGCAGTGGTTGAGAGTCCGCCTGCCAATGCAGGGGACACGGGTTTGTGCCCCGGTCCAGGAAGATCCCACATGCTGCGGAGCAGCTGGGCTCGTGAGCCATGGCCGCTAAGCCTGAGCCTCCGGAGCCTGTGCTCTGCAAAGAGAGAGGCCACAACAGTGAGAGGCCCATGTACCGCAAAAAAAATAAATAAATAAAAATAATAAAACAAATGACAATGGAGACATGATGGCCCAAAACCTATGGGATGCAGCAAAAGCAGTTCTAAGAGAGAATTTTATAGCAATACAATCCTACGTTAAGAAACAGGAAACATCTTAAACAAACAACCTAACCTTGCACCTAAAGCAATTAGACAAAGAAGAACAAAAAAAAATTTTTTTAATAAATCAATAGCCACAAAATTCTTACCACCGTGATAATACACTGCTATGTTTATTGACCGTTAACTTTACTAGGGTAACCTCTGAGTTAAATTTTCATTTGTAATGTTTCCTGATAGCATCAAATAAAAGCTCTGTAAGTAGAGGCAGTTAGAAACTTGCCTTACACAGAGGAAAACGTACCACTGACTTTAAGCATATTCTTCATTTGGAGGACAAATGAAGGCAAACAGATAGCTTGATGCAACTATTAAACTCTGAAATAGCTTGGTAAAGTGTACTTCCATATTGTTTTACTATGGCCAAACTATGATTAAAAGAATATTTATATTCTTATTGCCAAAAAGGTCCAATGTGTTTTTTTGCCTCCTGTTAATTGAAGTGTTATAATCTCTAAAGGCAAGAATAGAACCATCTACTCTCTTTGCCTCCTTTAGTTATTTTGTGTTAGCTTTGACAAGGTGCTATTGAAGATTTATTGCAAAGAATTTCACTTCACTGGAGCTTCAGCCTTACTGTGTAAGCATGGGCAAACCTGAATTCTCTGACTTGTGTACATGGTTTTGAAATAGCTGTATTTGCAAAACAAATCTCAAAATGTGTAAAAGACACAAGATGTGACAGGTGCCATATACAATGAACCTTTGCTGAAGGCAAGATTTGAACCAAAATTCCTTTTTTGTTAACTCCTTTATAGCTTGTGTAAACAGTCATTATGCCTTCCTGGATTTTTGTTCCATAGATGTTCCGTCCTCTGTTTCTCTAGCACCTTCTTTATAAGGTCCATCAGGGGTGGTTATTTGAAACATAAATGTTTCCTGTTTTCTCCCACTTGCTCTCTCTTTGTGATGGTGTTAAATAACGATGCTTTCTTTTCCACGAATCTTCTGAGAATCAAGTGTGACCTCATTTGCCTACCAGGTAACTCCTGTTAACTTATTCAGTCATGTTAAATCCCAGGAATTATTCAGTATTTTATCATAACTCACATGAAACACCCCCGCTTACCTTCCACAACACGTGAGGACACTGGAGTGTTTGTGGTGGGGCACAGGCAGAGCTGAGAGCTCAGTGCGTGTGCAGCCTCACAGTGGACCTGGAATCGCTGTCTACTTTCCTGACCTTACATCCCTCCACCTTGCATGAAAAAAGCAACAAAGTTGTGCACACATTCACAAATGGTATTGAAGCAAAGACACTGTGACTCTCAATCCTGTAAATATAGTTGGAACTGAGGTATTTATTTAAATATAATTTAAATAATTTTATTATTGTGGGGAAAGCACCTGTATTTTTCTGTGACTTCCAGTTATGAGAAATTATAAATTTTCTTTAAGTTAAGTGATGTCAACACTGTCAACTTGCAACCCCAAGTACCCTCATACTATATCTCAAACACTATTAGTGGTGATGTAAAACATTGCAACATTTTCCAGATAATTGTAAGCAAGTAATTTTAAATACTTTAAAAGGTACACCTCCTGTGACCTAACCACCAATACCAAAGGTCCATTTTATGGAAATAAAGTCATATATATATTTATATATATATATGCATATATATGAATATATATATATATGCATATATATGAATATATATATATAATTATAGCTTTCAAGTTAAGTTACAATAAATACTAAATTGGCACAGAGAGACATTCATTGCATATATTTTTAGCATTTTTATTGGAGTAAAATTGCTTTACAATGGTGTGTTAGTTTCTGCTTTATAACAAGGTGAATCCATTATACATATACATATGTCCCCATATCTCTTCCCTCTTGCGTCCCCCTCCCTCCCACCCTCCCTATCCCACCCCTCTAGGTGGTCACAAAGCACCGAGCTGATCTCCCTGTGCTATGCGGCTGCTTCCCACTAGCTATCTATTTTCCATTTGGTAGTGTATATATGTCCATGCCACTCTCTCACTTGGTCCCAGCTTACCCTTCCCCCTCCCCATATCCTCAAGTCCATTCTCTAGTAGGTCTGCTTTTTTATTCCTGTCTTGCCCCTGGGTTCTTCATAACCATTTTTTTTTTGATTCCATATATATGTGTTAGCATATGGTATTTGTTTTTCTCTTTCTGACTGACTTCACTCTGTATGACAGACTCTAGGTCTATCCACCTCACTACAAATAACTCAGTTTCGTTTCTTTCTATGGCTGAGTAATATTCCATTTTATATATGTGCCACATCTTCTTTGTCCATTCATCTGTTGATGGACTCTTAGGTTGCTTCCTTGTCCTGGCTATTGTAAATAGAGCTGTAATGAACATTGTGGTACATGCCTCTTTTTTTTTTTTAACATCTTTATTGAGGTATAATTGCTTTACAATGGTGTGTTAGTTTCTGCTTTATAACAAAGTGAATCAGTTATATATATACATATGTTCCCATATCTCTTCCCTCTTGTGTCTCCCTCTCTCCCACCTTCCCTATCCCACCCCTCCAGGCAGTCACAAAGCACCGAACTGATCTCCCTGTGCTATGCGGCTGCTTCCCACTAGCTATCTACCTTACGTTTAGTAGTGTATATATGTCCATGCCTCTCTCTCGCTTTGTCACAGCTCACCCTTCCCCCTCCCCATATCCTCAAGTCCGTTCTCTAGTAGGTCTGTATCTTTATTCCTGTCTTACCCCTAGGTTCTTCATGACATTTTTTTCCCCTTAAATTCCATATATATGTGTTAGCATACGGTATTTGACTTTCTCTTTCTGACTTACTTCACTCTGTATGACAGACTCTAGGTCTATCCACTTCATTACAAATAGCTCAATTTCGTTTCTTTTTATGGCTGAGTGATATTCCATTGTATATATGTGTCACATCTTCTTTATCCATTCATCCGATGATGGGCACTTAGGTTGTTTCCATCTCCAGGCTATTGTAAATAGAGCTGCAATGAACATTTTGGTACATGATTCTTTTTGAATTATGGTTTTCTCAGGGTATATGCCCAGTAGTGGGATTGCTGGGTCATATGGTAGTTCTATTTGTAGTTTTTTTTTTTTTTTTTTTTTTTTGCGGTACGTGGGCCTCTCACTGTTGTGGCCTCTCCCGCTGCAGAGCACAGGCTCCAGACGCGCAGGCTCAGCAGCCATGGCTCACGGGCCCAGCCGCTCCGCGGCATGTGGGATCTTCCCGGACCGGGGCACGAACCCATGTCCCCTGCATCGGCAGGCGGACTCTCAACCACTGCGCCACCAGGGAAGCCCTATTTGTAGTTTTTTAAGGAACCTCCATACTGTTTTCCATAGTGGCTGTATCAATTTACATTCCCACCAACAGTGCAAGAGTGTTCCTTTTCTCCACGCCCTCTCCCGCATTTATTGTTCGTAGATTTTTTGATGGTGGCCATTCATTGCTATATTTGCCTGAGGTATATTCATGCAGAAGAAAGCTTTAAAATATTTCCAAAATGTAGGTGAAATATATATTCATTGTATATATGCATTCATATATATATTCATTGTAGCTTAACTTTTAAATGGCAGGTTTTATCTATCTATCTATCTATTTATTTATGTTTTGAATAAACGAGTCACAAGGGTGGTTGTATAAATACCCATTTGCGCACCTCCCATCACTCAAGGTCTTTCAACTGTCATTGGACAGAAAACATTACATTTCTTTGGTCTCAATTTTATATGTGGGTTGAAAGTTCTAAACTTAAAATGTACATTCATTATGAATAAATATTATGTTTTATATTAACAAGATGGGACCTTCCTTCAACAAGGAAAGATTATGTGATTTTTTTCCAATGTGTTAGGTATACATGCTAGTTAACTTTGCACTTACATTTTTCATTTTGGCTTTTTATTCTAGGGCATTGTTAGTGAAAAGTAATTGACAGCATCCCAATCCTTAGACATAATATATTCATTAATTAAATTAACAAAGGTTGAACCATGTCATAGGAAGTTAGCTTCATTGCATTCTCAACTATGTATATATGAATCTTTTGTGAGGAATGTGTATTGATGAATGTAAATATTTTCTAGATGAGAGGATAAGGACTATGAATTTCATCACTGATTAAGAACTATGAGGTTTATATTCTTAGTCACTGATTAGAGACTATGAAATGGTAATCTTAATACCTCTTTAAAAAATCATGAATAATTAGGAACCAAGATGGTAGAGTAGAAGGACATTCTCTCACTCCCTCTTGCGAGAGCACCAGAATCACAACTAGCTGCTGGACAGTCCTCGACTAGAAGACATTGGAACTCACCAAAAAATATACCCCACATCCAAAGACAAAGGAGAAGCCTCAATGAGACGGTAGGAGAGGCACAATCACAGTAAAATCAAATCCCATAACTGCTGGGTGGGTGACTCATAGACTGGAGAACACTTATACCACAGAAGTCCACCCACTGGAGTGAAGGTTCTGAGCCCCACGTCAGGTTCCCAACCTGGGTGTCCAGCAATGGGAGGAGGAATTCCTAGAGAATCAGACTTTGAAGGCTAGTGGGATTTGATTGCATGACTTCGACAGGACTGGGGGAAACAGAGACTCCACTCTTGGAGGGCACACACAAAGTAGTGTGCGCATCAGGACCCAGGGGAAGGAGTAGTGACCACGGGGGAAACTGAACCAGACCTACCTGCTACTGTTAGAGGGTCTCCTGCAGAGGCGGATGGTGGCTGTGGCTCACCATGGGGACAAGGACACTGGCAGCAGAAGTTCTGGGAAGTACTCCTTGGTGTGAGACCTCCCAGAGTCTGCCATTAGCCCCACCAAAGAGCCCAGGTAGGCTCCAGTGTTGGGTTGCCTCAGGCCAAACAACCAACAGGGAGGGGACCCAGCCCCACCCATCAGCAGTCAATGGGATTAAATTTTACTGAGCTCTGCCCACCAGAACAACAGTCAGCTCTACCCACCACCAGTCCCTCCCATCAAGAAACTTACACAAGCCTTTTAGATAGACACATCTACCAGAGGGCATACAGCAGAAGCAAGAAGAACTATAATCCTGCAGCCTGTGGAACAAAAAACACATTCACAGAAAGATGGACAAGATAAAAAGGCAGAGGGCTAGGTACCAGATGAAGGAACAAGATAAAACCCTAGAAAAATAACTAAATGAAGTGGAGATAGGCAACCTTCCAGAAAAAGAATTCAGAATAGTGATAGTGAAGATGATCCAGGACCTCAGAGAAAGAATGGAGGCAAAGATCAAAAAGATGCAAGAAATGTTTAACAAAGACCTAGAAGAATTAGAGAGCAAACAAACAGCAACGAACAACATAATAACTGAAATGAAAACTACACTAGAAGGAATCAGTAGCAGAATAACTGAGGCAGAAGCATGGATAAGTGACCTGGAAGACAGAATGGTGGAATTCACTGCTGTGGAACAGAATAAAGAAAAAAGAATGAAAAGAACTGAAGACAGCCTAAGAGACCTCTGGAACAACATTAAATGCAACAACATTCGCATTAAGGGGTCCCAGAAGGAGAAGAGAGAGAGAAAGGACCAGAGAAAATATTTGAAGACATTATTGTCAACAACTACCCTAACATGGGAAAGGAAATAGCCACCCAAGTACAGGAAGGGCAGAGAGTCGCATACAGGATAGACCCAAGGAGAAACACACCGAGACACATAGTAATCAAACTGGCAAAAATTAAAGACAAAGAAAAATTATTGAAAGAAGAAAGAGAAAAATGACAAATAACATACAAGGGAACTCCCATAAGGTTAACAGCTGATTTCTCAGCAGAAACTCTACAAGCCAGAAGGGAGTGGCATGATATACTTAAAGTGATGAAAGGGAAGAACCTACAACCAGGATTACTCTACCCTGTAAGGATCTCATTCAGATTCGATGGAGAAATCAAAAGCTTTACAGACAAGCAAAAGCTAAGAGAATTCAGCACCACCAAACCAGCTCTACAACAAATGCTAAAGGAACTTCTCTAAGTGGGAAACACAAGAGAAGAAAAAGACCTATAGAAACAAATCCAAAACAATTAAGAAAATGGTCATACGAACATACATATCGATAATTACCTTAAACGTGAATGGATTCAATGCCCCAACCAAAAGACACAGTCTTGCTAAATGGATACAAAAACAAGGCCCATCTAAATTCTCTCTACAAGAGACCCACTTTGGACATAGGGACATATACAGACTGAAAATGAGGGGATGCAAAAGATATTCCATGTAAATGGAAATCAAAAGAAAGCTGGAGTAGCAATACTTATATCAGATAAAATAGACTTTAAAATAAAGAATGTTAAAAGAGACAAGGAAGGACACTACATAATGATCAAGAGATCAATCCAAGAAGAAGATATAACAATTATAAATATATATGCACCCAACATAGGAGCACCTCAATACATAAGGCAACTGCTAACAGCTATAAAAGAGGAAATTGACAGTAACACAATGATAGTGGGGGACTTTCACTCCAATGGACAGATCATCCAAAATGAAAATAAATAAGGAAACAGAAGCTTTAAATGACACAATAGACTAGATAGATTTCATTGATATTTATAGGATATTCCATCCAAATACAGCAGATTACACCTCCTTCTCTATTGTGCATGGAACATTCTCCAGGATAGATCACATCTTGGGTCATATATCAAGCCTCAGTAAATTTAAGAAGATTGAAATCATACCAAGCATCTTTTCTGACCACAACACTATGAGATTAGAAATGCATTACAGGGAAAAACAACGTAAAAAACACAAACACATTGAGGCTAAACAGTACATTACTAAATAACCAAGAGATCACTGATTAAATCAAAGAGGAAATCAAAAAATATCTAGAGAAAAATGACAATGAAAACACGACAATCCAAAACTTATGGTATGCAGCAAAAGCAGTTCTAAGAGCAAAGTTTATAGCTATACAAGCTTACCTCAAGAAACAAGAAAAATCTCAAATAAACAATCTAACCTTACACCTAAAGGAACTAGAGAAAGAAGAACAAACAAAACCCAAAGTTAGCAGAAGGAAAGAAATCATAAAGATTAGAGCAGAAATAAATGAAATAGAAACAAAGAAAACAATAGCAAAGATCAATAAAACTAAAAGCTGGTTCTTTGAGTAGATAAACAAAATTGATAAACCATTAGCCAGACTCATCAAGAAAAAGAGGGAGAGGGCTTCCCTGGTGGCGCAGTGGTTGAGAGTCTGCCTGCTGATGCAGGGGACACATGTTCGTGCCCTGGTCCGGGAAGATACCACATGCCGCGGAGCGGCTAAGGCCCGTGAGCCATGGCCGTTGAGCCTGAGCATCCGGAGCCTGTGCTCCACAATGGGAGAGGCCACAACAGCGAGAGGCCCGTGTACTGCCAAAAAAAAAAAAAAAAAAGAAAAGTAAAAGAGGGAGAGGACTCAAATCAGTAAAATTAGAAATGAAAAAGAAGTTACAACAGACACCACAGAAATACAAAGGATCCTAAGAGAGTACTACAAGCAACTCTATGCCAATAAAATGGACAACCTGGAAGAAATGGACAAATTCTTAGAAAGGTATAACCTTCCAAAACTGAACCAGGAAGAAATAGAAAATAGGAACAGACCGATCACAAGTAATGAAATTGAAACTGTGATTAAAAATCTTCCAACAAACAAAAGTCCAGGACCAGATGGCTTCACAGGTGAATTCTACCAAACATTTAGAGAAGAGCTAACACCCATCCTTCTCAAACTCTTCCAAAAAATTTTGGAGGAAGGAACACTCCCAAACTCATTTGATGAGGCCACCATCACCCTGATACCAAAACCAGACAAAGATACTCCAAAAAAAAAAAATTACAGACCAATATTACTCATGAATATAGATGCAAAAATCCTCAACAAAATACTAGCAAACAGAATGCAACAACACAATAAAAGAGTCATACACCATGATCAAGTGGGATTTATCCCAGGGATGCAAGGATTGTTCAATATACATAAATCAATGTGATAAACCATATTAACAAATTGAAGAATAAAAACCATATGATCATGTCAATAGATGCAGAAAAAGCTTTTGACAAAACTCAACACCCATTTATGATAAAAACTCTCCAGAAAGTGGGCATAGAGGGAACCTACCTCAACATAATAAAGGCCATATACGACAAACCCACAGCAAACATCATTCTCAATGGTGAAAAACTGAAAGCATTTCCTCTAAGATCAGGAACAAGACAAGGATGTGAATTCTCACCACTATTATTCAACATAGTTTTGGAAGTCCTAGACATGGCAATCAAAGAAGAAAAAGAAATAAAAGGAATACAGATTGGAAAAGGAGAAGTAAAACTGTCACTGTTTGCATATGACATGATACTATGCATAGAGAATCCTAAAGATGCTACCAGAAAACTACTAGAGCTAATCAATGCATTTGGTAAAGTTGCAGGGTGCAAAATTAATACACAGAAATCTCTTGCATTCCTATACACTAATGATGAAAAATCTGAAAGAGAAATTAAGGAAACACCATTGCAACAAAAAGAATAAAATACCTAGGAATAAACCTACCTAGGGAGACAAAAGACCCGTATGCAGAAAACTATAAGACATTGATGAAAGAAATTAAAGATGATACCAACAGGCGGAAGATATACCATGTCCTTGGATTGGAAGAATCAATATTGTGAAAATGACTATACTACCCAAAGCAATCGACAGATTCAGTGCAATCCCTATCAAATTACCAATGGCATTTTTTATGGAACTAAAATAAAAAAAAATTAACATTTGTATGGAGACACAAAAGACCCCAAATAGCCAAAGCAGTCTTGAGGGAAACAAACGGAGCTGTAGGAATCAGACTCCCTGACTTCAGACTATACTCTAAAGCTACAGTAATCAAGACAATATGGTGCTGGCACAAAAACAGAAACATGGATCACTGGATCAGGATAGAAAGCCCAGAGATAAACCCACGTACCTATGGTCAACTAATCTATGACAAAGGAGGCAAGGATATACAAAGGAGGCAAGGATATACAATGGAGAAAAGACAGTCTCTTCAATAAGTGGTGCTGGGAAAACTGGACAGCTACATATAAAAGAATGAAATTAGAACAGTCCCTAACAGCATACAGAAAAATAAACTCAAAATGGATTAGAGACCTAAATGTAAGACCGGACACTATAAGACTCTTAGAGGAAAACATTGGAAGAACACTCTTTGACATAAATCACAGCAAGATCTTTTTTGATCCACCTCTTAGAGTAGTGGAAATAAAAACAAAAATAAACAAATAGGACCTAATGAAACTTCAAAGCTTCTGCACAGCGAAGGAAATTGTAAACAATACGAAAAGACAACCCTCAGAATGGGAGAAATTATTTGCAAATGAATCAACGGGCAGAGGATTAATCTCCAAAATATATAAACAGTTCATGAAGCTCAATATTAAAAAAACAATCAACCCAATCCAAAAATGGGCAGAAGACCTAAATAGTCATTTCGCCAAAGAAGACATACAGATGGCCAAGAGGCACATGAAAAGCTGCTCAACATCACTAATTATTAGAGAAATGCAAATCAAAACTACAGTGAGGTATCATCTCACACCAGTTAAAATGGAAATCATCAGAAAATCTACAAACAACAAATTCTGGAGAGGGTGTGGAGAAAAGGGAACCCTCTTGCACTGTTGGTGGGAATGTAAAATGATATAGCCACTATGGATAACAGTATGAAGGTTCTTTAAAAAACTAAAAATAGAATTACGATATGACCCAGCAATCCCACTACTGGGCATACACCCAGAGAAAACCATAACTCAAAAATACGCGTGCACCTCAGTGTTCATTGCAGCACTATTTACAGTAGCCAGGACATGGAAACAACCTGAATGCCCATCGACAGAAGAACAGATAAAGAAGATGTGGTACATATATACAATGGAATATTACTCAGCCATAAAAAGGAATGAAACTGGTTTATTTTTAGAGACGAGGATGGATCTAGAGACTGTCATACAGAGTGAAGTAAGTCAGAAAGAGAGAAACAAATATCGTATATTAACGCATATATGTGGAACCTAGAAAAATCATACAGATGAACCAGTTTGCAGGGCAGAAATTGAGACACAGATGTAGAAAACAAACATATGGACACCAAAGGGGGTAAGCGGCAGGAGGGTTGGGGCGGTGGTGTGATGAATTGGGAGATTGGGATTGACATGTATACAGTGATGTGTATAAAATTGATGACTAATAAGGACCTGCTGTATAAAAATAAATAAAATTTTAAAAATTTTAAAAAAATGAATAGATAATATTAAATGTTAGTGACAGTGTTAAGCTATTGGAATATATTGCTGGTGGGAGAGTAAATTGTTATTATGACTTTGAAAAATAATTTAGCAGTGCCCTATAAAATTGCACATACCCGAGGCCCACCAATTCCATTTCTAAGTATATGCTTCGTCTATTCTCTATCCTTCTATATGTGCACCAGAAGAAATATTCAAGAAAGTTTATAAAAGAATAGTTTGTAACTGAAAACACAGTGAATAATCCAAATAACTATCAACATTAGAAGAGGTAAATAACTTGTGATATATTAATTCAACAAACTGTCCCATAGCAGAGCCAAAATCATTATATTATAGCTACATTAAACAACATGGATGAATCACAAGATTTGAGCTGAGTAAAAAGAATAATTGAAGAATATATAATATAATTTTATTAACATATATTCCAAATGAAACAGGGTATTTTTAGGGATATAAACATATACAGCTAAAGAAAAGCAAAGAAACTCAATACAGTGGCCATTCTGAGGATGTAAAGAAGATGAGGAAAGGATTGAGAACACAGAGGACCTCAGGATAATGATAATAATCTTTTTATTAAACTGAGTGTTGTGCCCATAGGCGATCACCGCATCTTTATTCTTTACACTTTATATATATTTTATAAGTAATCTTTTACAACTATTAAATATTTAATTTAAAAATCATTTAATGAGAATGAGACAAAATTGTTTAATATGTGTTTAAAATAGGTATTGTTTTGATTAAATAACAAAACTCCAAACAAAATTTAAAAAGAGATGGAACAAAACACACAGTATTACTTTAAATTCCTGACATTAGCCACTGTCATTATCTATTTGTCATCTGTGGTGTAATTAATGTGAGGCCTTAGGCTTTGCATCTTAATTTTGGCATATACTATCTTAATTTTGGCATATACTATATTTAAAAAAATACTGATAAGAACTGTATCATTTTGACTCTCACAGAAGCCAGGTTCTTAGCCAAGTTTTTAGTATGCATTTTCTTGGAGGTATGTTTTCATGTGTGTGTACGTGTTTGTGTGCGTGCGTGCACAGCCAGACACTAAATCCAGGTCAATACTTCATGCATTTGACACCCTTTTTCAAGAGCTATGACGTATGTCTGATGAATTGAATCTGGTTGTAAGATGATATATCACTATTATTCCATTGTGAATTGTCCATCACAAGGGAAGTCAAGCTATCAGGCTTCAAAAAAGAGTTGCGGGAATTAGAAAGTATTAAAGTCAACTCACACAGATTTCATCTTCCTGTGTTACACGTCAGATGCCCAAGGTCCACGTCAGTCCTTCAACACCCATGTCTAGCCACAGCTGCAGGTTTCACCAATGCTCAGATGTTTAACCACCATAATGTTGATTCCACCTAACATAAGTTCTGCAAAATATGTTTTCACTGGCAAATATGTTTGGGAAGTATATTGCCAAAGGTAATAGGTTTCTTTACGGAAGAACATTTTAGAGGATGTAAAACCTCTAAACTCTTTTTTGGTTCTCCTCTAAATCGGAGACATTGCACACATTGTTCCTCAAATTCATTTGATTATGATGCTTTTTTTCCTTTGGAGGATCATCTCATGGGATTAGTGATTTGTATAATAGACTTTGAGAAATGTTGCTAAAATTTATTCTATTCTATGCTCTACCCTTTCTAAAAAAGGTATAGTAATTAGAGAATTTAGGCTATATAAATAGATTGTTAGAATATATTATGGGGTGGCAGAATGGGCAAAGAAGCAAACTGAAGTGAAATTGAGTATATATATGTATATATACACTCTATAAAAATATTAGAAAAAAAGGTATTTTTTAAAAGCATACTTTTTATCTTTTGATCTCTCAAGGTGTTATTAAAAGTTCCCTTTGTCCTTAATATTTCCTTTTCATCCTGCTGTACCTTTCTTTCCCCCTGATCTAGACCCTATAATATTAATCTGATCTCTAGAGTTAAACAAAAGAAGAAGAAAAAAAAGGAGTCTTTGGGTAGATTCATCTTCTCTTTAATCAGGCCAAAGAATTTTCACTTTAAATATAGAAGTATGTCTCAATCAAGTTTCTCTACAAATATCATGCGACCTACATCCTACTTGGTTGTTTTTAGATTCTTAGTCCTCATAAAAGGATAAGGCCAAAAGGTGAGAGAAGTCAGGTGAATGTTCTGAATGAAATGGAATAAAATTATTTAACCCTCCAGAGGGAGCTATGTTTTATTTAAGTGTGAAACTGGGGGAAAAGTAACCTATCGTGCTGTTATTAATGCCTTATGGTTTTCAGAATTTTCAAAGTAACTTTGCACATACCAATTTCCTTCACAACTTTTTCAAGGTTGTGTATATATAGGATGATTATTTTTGTTTTTATGTGATGATTAGTAATGTGCAAGACACAGCAAATTTAGGTAACCTATATAGTCACAGAGTATAGTGTTGCTGTCATAAAATGAGAGGGTTGGATTAAATGGGCATTAAGGGTTGATTCCAGATTTAACTCTGTTGAATTCTATCCTATGATAATGTTCTTTCTAGTCACAATTTTCTTCCAGTAACATCAGGGAAATATGGCAACAGGGAATACAACCAAGGCTGTATGTCAGGAATAGTTTTGATATTTGATACTAACCACATTTACCACCTTGATCAATTTCTAAATCAGCCATTCATCTTTGAGTCTAATGTGGAAGCATGTGCTGACTGGGAGTCCACTGCTTGTTTCCCACTTGGCTAGGCATGGGGAGAGGGATATTACAGCCCCTTGATCTATAATAGAGGATGGAGGAATCCTGTCTGCTAGGACATAAACAAAAATAATATGGCATGCAGAAGCTGGATAGATTAAATAAATTAAACAAATAAAAAAATAAGGCAGATAACGGACTGCTTGATTCCATAGTTCCTGGTCTATTGACTGGATGACGTTTATAGTTTTGTCAAACTGGAAAACTATCACTCATCATGATCCCTCTGTATTCTATTCAGTCCACAGAATAGTCTGTGGACTATTCAGCATCAGTCCAAGCTTATGCTGTGAAGCCTTCAGAAAATGAACTGTGGTGGTAATGTCAGCTGTTGGCTAAACTTCAACTGGCAATTATATTTATTAATGACTCTTGCAACTTCCACATGAATTGTTTGTACACATGAGCATGGGATAATCAGGTGTTGCAATTGAAGCATCAGCCAATGTGTAGAAAAATATAGGGGAATGATACCTCTCCATTCTTTATCTTGTGCTGAAGCACTGCTCTGCTGACAGAGAACTGGAAATCTCAGTTCTCAGCAAATCTTTGGTATAAAGTGTACCTCTTAAAAAGATTAGGGGGACTTTGGCAGTACAAAACTGTAGGATGGTAAATTCTAATATTTTTCAGATGTTAATGTGTTTCTTAAGCCTTTGAAACAGTTCTTACACATTGCTCTGATGATTATTTCCATTATATAAAACAAGAAGCCATTTCTCAGATTAAGACAACTAACCGAGATTGAAAACCTGGAAATGACAAATTCAGAATTCCAATTTAAATGTTTCTGACTCTAGCTAGCCCTCGATGTCTTAAGCACTATGGCATGCTGTCCCTAAAGAAATTAGAAGCGTCAGTTAATGTATCAGTAGAAGAGAACTTTTCTGAAACCCTGAAATAATATTATTGTGATCTCCCCTCTACATAAGGCCAGTTTGGCATCACTCTCACATTTATCTCATCATCAGGGACAAATTTACCCATATACAGTGTAAAATTCAGGATTCTGGGATTGTTTTCTGTCTGTGAGAACTGAGGCAAGTCACATCCCCTTTCAGAACTGTTTCCCATTTCATATAATGGGAAGGCTGGAGTAGATGATCTTTAAGATGATTGAACGCTGTTCAGAATTCCATCACAATTTTCCCTTTCTGCCTAAGAGTATGATGTTAAAACTTGTTTCATATATGATTCTTTTGTAAAGTGGGACCATACAATAAATAAATGAATGGATAGATAAGTACATAGATAGATTAACTTGTATTGACATTAACACTTTCCAACCTAAGTATTATAGATCCACCTTTTACATTTTAAAGCTTTATAGTGCTCCATAGAACTCTATGATATTCCATAATGTACCAAGTTTATTTAGGCTTTTATTATTTTGCTTTTAAAAGTAAGGTTACAAGGTATATACTATATTTAAATTGGACATATGCCTAAGATTTTCTAGTATTGCTAGCTAGGACAATAGGAGGTGAACATCTTAATTTATTTACAGTTGTTTGCTGATGAGTATCCAAAAATATTACCATGATTTATGTTACCATTGACAGTGTTTGACATATTATCAGTCTACTTTGAGTTGCAACTAACAGAGTGTCAATTTTAGTTTATTTAAATAAGAAAAGTCATTGTCTTGTGTAACCCTAATTTGGGGGATGAGGAGAGTCGGCTTCAGGTCTCCCCCCCCCCCCCCCCCGCTATCCCATCCCCACCTAGCTCTCCAAGGTGCTTACAAGGAGCTGCATCTCTTCCAGGTGTCCGTTTTAGACCTGACACCATCCAGAGGCAGAAATGGATCTTTTGATCTATTTTTTAAATAGTGGGCAAGTCTTCTGCAGAATTTTAGCAGCAGATTTCTCCTCTTATTGGCCTGAGTTGTGTCAGAAATTCACGATTAAGCCAATCACTGGAAACCAAATGACTCACCAGGATTCAACCCTGGAATTGGAACGAGGGCCAGCATACTCTGCAGTGAGTGTGTGTGCTGAGAAGGGTAGAGGACAAAATTAATTGTTTTTTGAAATAAAGTGGTAATTGGTTGTGGTTAAGCAACCATCAATGTCTGCCACGGATATTTTCCATCTTGGGGGGGAGAGGCTGCACCAGTCTGATCCTTTTCTCATTACTCTGTTGGGATAAAATTACTTACCAACTATAGGAGCTCTTTGCAGAATAATATATTAACTTTAGAGTCAAATATTTTTTTAAAAAATTCATAGTCTATAGTTTGGCTTTGATTACTTTTACAGTTCACTTTTGTTATGAAGATTTCTCTTCACCTCACCCACCTTTATGGATTCTGGATTTTTGTCTGAAGCTATACGCTACAAAAATATTTTCCTGTGACTATGGAAGTAAAATCTAATGCATTTACTTACTGGCTTTGATATCTTTTGATGTGAAGTATTATGATAAACGGGGAGAGAGTTGCTATTAGGCACATATTAATTAGAACAAATGACACATTAGAAAGCAGGATTTGTTAAGGACTACATGTGGCCTTCCTTGAGTCCCATCTCAATATAGTCACATCCTCCACCCTGTTACTATGTCTCATTGCAACTTATTTAATTTTTCCGTGGTGCTTATGACAACTTGTTAGTTCATATTTATTAGTATGTGTTTTCTGTTTAATATCTATCTCCCCAACTAGAAAACAAACCCAGAGAAGGGACAAACCCCCTCCTGCTTTATTCACTGGTGTACCATCAGGACATCTAGAGCATATTGTTTGGCACATGATAAGTTTTCCATACCGTATGTTAAATGAAGTAATTAACACAGGGTGAAGTAGGAAGGTATCTCATGAGGAAAGAGAACATGAGAACATTGAAACTTCAGTAGTTGAGCAAGTGGAAGAAAGGAGCTATTACCCTGGAGAGACCATTTCTAAGAATTGGTTGCTGCCACATTCCAGCAAGTTGGCAATATTGATAAAAAAAAAAATCAAGAACTATAAAAATACTTGTCCTTTGACTCAGCAACTGGATGTCTAGAAATGATTCCAGGAAACTAAGTAGAGAGACAATCAAAGCTTTACATACAAGAATATCCTTACTATGTTATTTGTAATGGTGGATATTTGGTAACAGTGTAGATGCCCAATAAAAGAGGACTTGTTAAAAAACTGGAACATAAAAATGATGAAATATTATCTAGTCATCACAATTAGGGTTTCAAAGAATGTTGTGACCAATGGAATAGCATTAAAGGGGAATTTCAAATATTTTTATTCAGTATTTTTCCAAACATTGTACCTAGAGTATGGATTCCTTCTACAACTAGCCACATGTGAATATTATAAAAATATAAAGACTTACATTTCTCAGAAATAACATTGGCACAGTCAGTACTTTCTAAGGTAAAAGCATTCACTAATTCCTTATGTATTTATTAAGTATGTTTAAAAAAAAAAAGAATAGTCCCTTTAAGTAGCTACATATCACATTGGAGTTTGAATTTTCCAAAAGTTTTTCATTTGTTTAAAGACAGAAGCCCAGAGTCTGAAATAAAATGATAAATGACTAAATAGGTTTTCCCCAGGCAGCTGGAGATGACAAGGTTAATATGGTCTAAAGGAAAATGAAAAATGTTTGAAAGTCTGAGTTCTTATGTTAGAAAGGAACATTTTTTTTCATTTTTCTTTGCTCATACTAAAAGCCTTATGCTAGTGTAGTTAAAATGAACAAATTTTTCTCAAATAGAAATAAAACGCAAATTTTTCTCAAATAGAAATAAAACGTATAATCACTGCTTACATTGCTGTAGACCTAAGGTATAAGTACTTTTTAAAAAGTAACCAAAATAAAATAGTTGGTTGTCAGTTGGGTAAGTACCTGGGTAGAATTGAGATTCCAAGAAAGAAATAAAGGAAAACAATCTGAAGGGAAGAATAGGAGGTTGAGACTGTCACCAACTCAATGGCTCAAACCAAGTTCTATCATTAAACTAAACTCTCAGCCAGCGAAAACTACCTAACTGAATCCCCTCCATGCCCTAGGACACTTTTCTTCTGTATCCCCAGTATCATAAATGACAAATGGTGTTCTGCTATACAGAAGAGTTAAATATCAGGACTCAAAAAGTAAATCATCCTTTGAAGATTGGATTAAATAAATAGAAAACAATCTCACATATTGCAGCGTATTCCATAAGAAGAACTGAAAGAAAAATACTTTATAGTGATAATCTTCACCTTTGTTTTAATCTACAAAATGAAGTTTTCTTCTTGGGGGTGGGGGTCATAGTAGTCAGTAGTTTTCTTGCAGATGAGGCCTAGTAGTCAGGAAATCTGCATTGCCCATCCTGGCTCTGTTATTAATCAGCTCGGTAACTTTGGATCAGTCATTAAATTTCTCTGGGCCTAATTTGCCTTTTTATTACAAAGAGGAGCTTTGGTTGCATATTTTCTAAAGTCAATTTCAGGCCTTACATTACATTCAATACTTTTTCACTGAGTAATTAACTTTATACTGATTAATGGAAATGTCTGAAGTAATAAAAGTGTTAAACTATCTAATTTCACAAACATAACATCAATGAACTACAGTAATTTCACAAAGTTTTAGTTGATACTCCATTCAGTATTAAGTCCCCACAACCAGCCATGTGTAAGTTCTCAGAATGTCAACATTTATTTCACCATCTTCAATCATTTTTCCAAAGTGTATGCACAGTGCCTTCCTCATGAATTTGTGTGGGTCTTGAGGACAAAAATCATGGCTTACTCACCTTTATAGCCCCAGCACCTGGCACAGTGTCTGACACCTTAGTTGACAATTAACAATATTAGTTAAGTGAATGAATGAATGATTTGATAAACTGACTTGAAAGCATACTGGTTTGGCTAGGTTTCTGGATAATTAAGTTCAATTTTTTTTCCCTCAAAATAGGATTTCAACAAGTAGGAATAAACTTTATAAGTAAATAGCTGCTTTACTCATGTGAATTGAGGAGATAATGTCAAAGGAATTCTCTCTCCTAATTATTATCATAATATTGTATAACCATGACTACCGTCCATCTCCAGAAACTCATTTCATCTTGTAAAACTGAAACTCTATACCCATTTAATCATAACTTCCCATTCCTCTCTCACCACTAATGGTGGCAACCATTCTATTTCCTGTCTCTAGGATTTTGAAAACTCTAAATATCTCATATAAGTGGAATCATGCAATGTTTGTTGTGGCTGGCTTATTTCACTTAACATAATGTCCTCATTATGCACATTCTGTGCATGTGTGAGAATTTCCTTTCTAAGGCTGAATAATATTCCATCATACATACATATGTAGCACAATTTTCTTATCCATTTATCTCTTGATGCACACTGGGCTTGCTTCCACTTTTTAGCTATCGTGAATTTACCCCTCATTTTGAGCCACAGGTTTGGAGTTCAAGAAAACTACTTAAGGGAATGACATGTGTTCCTTGAAGAATCTGGAGGACACAGGGATCTGTACATGACTCAATTATAACAGTCTAAAGGCAAGAGACTATGGCTAGAGCT
Source organism: Tursiops truncatus (assembly GCF_011762595.2). Taxonomy (NCBI): domain Eukaryota; kingdom Metazoa; phylum Chordata; class Mammalia; order Artiodactyla; family Delphinidae; genus Tursiops; species Tursiops truncatus. The sequence goes on from NC_047036.1 coordinate 137,739,630, forward strand.
TTCTGGTAACAGAGGAAGAGACTGGGTACATTGGAAACATTCTGCCCTTTCAGAGCTTGGCAACAAAATTGTGTGTTTTCCATGAGTCATATGTGGCTCCCAGGAAAGGGGGTTGGCTGTGCGCCATCTTGAAATATTTCACATAAAGGACTTCTGTTCAAAATGACAGGGATCTCCTAGAGATGCAACAACTGAGGGAGATCATCACCACCACTCAAATACATTTTCTACACCAGGAAACTTCTTGGTAGCCCTTAGCTTAGCGGGTATCTCTTAAGAACTCTCAAAAATGCCTCATAAAAGAGAGAGAGTAATTGTGTATCTGCGGTTCTGTCACCAGATTTTAATGTACCAGTCAAGTGATATCTACCCTTCACCCCACTCCTTGTTAAAAAGCAGCTATATGGCATGTAGCTGTTTGTGTTTACACGTGCACATATGGGTGTGTGGGAGTGTTTGTGTTAGGGAAAGAGTGAGGGAAGGTATACCAAGAAAAATAAGAAATGTCATTTAGTCTTCCCCTTTTCTTTTCAGATTTCTTATCCTGAAGTAAATCTTTTCAGTGCAGCAGGAATGTTTTAAATTGCAAAGTGTTTAGAGTTTTAAGTTGAATTGTGTCAGTACATGTTAAGCCCTGTTAAATACCTCTTAATTTATTAGCTACAGGGCCAGGGAAAGCTGTGAAGCTATGCCTGGGATTTCATGTGGAAGAAATGAGGAGTCCACAGAGAGACTTTAAATGAGGTTTTGTGAGAAAGACCTTTTACAAACTTATGTCTCAGATATACAGAACTTGTTGTTCCAGGAGACTCTGAAGTGAAGGGGTCTACAAGGCAGTTGGATATGTATTTGTGAAACATAGAAGAGCATTGGGAAAGGACTTATTACATTGTGTTCCAGTGAGAGTGAGAATGGCAGAAAATTAAGTCACTAAACTATAAGCTCCTCAAGGGCAGGAAATATGTATTTAATGCAACTTTGTTTAAATGATGTCTAGATTGAGGCCTGTAATTATTAGGTACTAATAAATTTTGGTGAATGTTGTCCGATAATAGAAAAACACATAATAATAATATTGAATATTTAATACGGATCAGAAATTGTATAAATTGTTTACATGTATTAGTTCATTTAACCCACACAGCTCTATGAGCTTAGTATTATTTGCTCATATGCAGATGAGACAAATGTAAAAAATCTTTATCAGTTGTGACTGATAAAATTTCTAATAAAACTTAAAAAATGGATAGGGCTTCCCTGGTGGTGCAGTGGTTGAGAGTCCGCCTGCCGATGCAGGGGACACGGGTTCGTGCCCCAGTCCGGGAAGATCCCACATGCCGCGGAGCAGCTGGGCCCGTGAGCCATGGCTGCTGAGCCTGCGCGTCCGGAGCCTGTGCTCCGCAGCGGGAGAGGCCACAGCAGTGAGAGGCCCGCGTACCGCAAAAAAAATAAAACAAAAAAAAAACATGGATTAATTTTTCCTGCTGAAACCTCTTATTTTTTGACAAAGGCAATAGAAATTATTACATATTTTCTGTAAGTTTAAAGAAACCATATTTTCTATGAAGTATTAATTTGAAGTGCTGAAATATTTTTCCTCAATAAAGTAGTCTGATGGTTTTAAACTATAGTTTGGTAGGCCCATATTGTATTTCCTGAGTTTCTATGTTTTTTTCTTCTGCTGTAAACTGTGCCAAATAAATTGTGATGGCTACAATAATGATTTTATTTATATTTGTGTTTTATAATTAAATTTTTTAAGAGATGAAATCAGTCATTTAAGAACTGATTCACCTTTTGACTGAACCCCCAAAAAGGGAAATTAATTAAAAGAATTCCAAGAATGCCATAAATTATCACTATAATCATTTGCTGTCATTTTCCTTTGTCCTTTTTATTCCCCTGCAGTTTAAAATCCTCTTTTATTGGGTACTTGAAGGGATTCTGAAGCCAGGAGGGGGAAATTCATACTGTGGTTCCAGGCCTCTCTGTCCCAAGAGTGCCATCCACTAATGGTCACACTGAATGATGCCCCTGTGACTCCAAAGTCTAAAAGAAAGTCCCTAGAAGGCATATCATTAGCAGTGAGAGACGTTAGCCTGAGAAAAGTCTTTTACTGTGTCATGATTGCCTAGAACATCTGAAAATCATCACAAGATAATCCTCAGCGTTGATCAAGTTCTTATATCATGTGCGATTCTGAGTCAATGTTGAGAATGCCTTAGTTTTTCAGGCCTTACTTTTGACAAAAAAAACCAAAACGAAACAAAACCTGTGTGTATATATATATGTGTGTGTGGAGATATATATATCTTCAAAAGAATGGCTTCAAAAAGAATGGCCAAATTGGCATTCATACATTTTTGTTGCAAATATAAACTGACACAATGTTTCCAGAGGATACTTTCTAAGACTCAACTTTTAGATTTGAACAAATAGTCAATAAGCCTATAGTATGTACCAGGCCCTCTTCTAGATGCTGGGGAGAGAGCACTGGATCTGACAAGTATACAAATACAATGTTGTCGCGAAGAACTGATGTACTTACATGATGACAGGAGCATTATAAGAGGATGAAGAATGAAATAAAGAGGCTCTTTGAGGCCCAGACTTAGAACTGACATATTTGTACATTCCGGTGGACAAAGGGAATTTGAGGTCAGCTCAAATTCAGAGCGGGAGAAATAGACTCTGACAGACTCATCTAATATCCTGAGCAATGAGGTACTTTAACTCTCCCATAAGATTTAAGAAGACTAAGATTGAGATGACCGAGTCAAACTTTTTTTTTTCCAGTTTATTTTAGTGTGCAATAACAAGGACATTGACCCTATTAATGTCATGCTGTTAAGCTAACTTCCTTGAAGGAGCTGTAGATATCTCCTCCCACCTCACTCCCAAGGAAATCCTAGTCAAATTATAGGTCACTGAATGCTTAGAACTGAAAAGATCCTTATATATCACCTGTATCATCCATCACTTTATTGATGAGAAAATAAGCGTTAGAGAAATGAAGTAATTTCCCAAGTCATAGAGTTAATGACAGAACTAAGATTTCTGACTCCAGACTCTATGATCTTTGTATTAAATCATGTTTCCTCTGAAGTTTGATTATAGCTCATGATTAAGGAAGTGAATTAGTAACTATGTTATTTATTGCCACAGTTATGTTATTGGAAAACTGTATACAACCATGCTTAAGAGATCAGTTTCTTAGATCAGACTGTCTGGGTTTACAATCTGCTCTGCCATAGACTATAAACTGGGTACTGTGGGTTATCTTGGACAAGTAATTTAGCCTCTCTAAACTAATCTTCCCATGTGTAAAAACTTGACAATAATATTACCTGCCTTCTGGCTTTTTTATGAGGATCAAATAAGGCCTGTCACACAGCACTTTGCCTGTCACAGATTATGCTGTTGATAAGGATAATGTTTATTTTATCAATAGAAACTTTATTAAGGTGAAATTAATAGACAGTGAAATGATTTGATCTTAAGTACATAATTTTATGAGTTTTATCAGTGTATAAGCCTGCGTAATAACTTTCCTAATCAAGAATACTTCCTGTACCCAGAAATTTCTCCTGTGCCTCACCATGATAAGCAACCTTGTTCTGATTTTAATCACATAGATTTCTTTTGCTTCCCTTGAAGGTCATATAAATGGCATCATATAATATATACTGGTGTTTGCCTGGCTTCTTTTAACATAGTACTTTTGAGATTCAACCATGTTGTTGAATGTATATATGTGTGTGTGTATGTGTATATATATGTATATTATATATTAATATATGTGAATAAATTATTCATTAGATTATTCCTGAATAATATGTTTTTCCATTTTCTAAATATACCCTGGAATCTGATTATCCATTCTTCTATTGATATTTGGATTGCTTCAAATTTGTCTATACAATTCTTACACAGGGCTTTTTGAGGTAAACATACTTTTATTTTTCTTTGATATACATCTTGAAGTAGAATGTCTTGGTCATATGGAAAGTGAATGTTTAACACTGAAAGAAAATGCCATAATCTTTTTCAAATAGTTGTACCATTTAATATTCTTTCTAGGAAATGCATGAGGATTTTTCTGTAGCCTCAAAAAATTTGTCATTGTCACTTTTGCTGATTTTAGCCATTACAGTGCATGTGAAAGATATCATTGTGGTTTCAATTTGAATTTTCTTAATGAATTCTGATGGTGAGAAACTTTTCATGTGCTTATTAGATACACTTATAACTTTTTCATAGAGTCTGTTCAAGTACTTTGACCTTTTTCTATTGGGTTGTTTGCATTTTCACTATTAAGATGTAAGATTTCTTTATGTTCTTTATTCTGGATACAAGTCCTTTGTAAGACACTTATATTGTGAATATTTTCTCCCTGTATGTGACTTGCCTTTTCATCTTTTAGTAGTCTTTTGATGAACAGATATTTTTTGTTTTTATGAAGACCAATTTATCAGTCATATTTTATATTTAATACATTATACCTTCTCTAAGAAATTTTTGCCTACCCCAAAGTGATAAAGATATTCTGTTTTCTTAAAATTAATAATTTTAGCTTTTGCATGTGACATAAAATAAAGGGCACATGTTATTCTTTAAAATAATTTAATCCTTTATTCCAACATCATTACTTTAAAACATTCATCTTTCCCCTTCAAAATGCCTCACCTTTATTGAAAATCAAATGAATATATGTATAGAGCTCTTTATTCTTTTTTCTAGCTTCTAAAGTCAGAAGTTTAGATCACTGTTTTCTTTATTCAGTGTATTTACAGGCATAAATTTTCCTCTAAGACTTGCTTTAGCTTCACAAAACAAATGTTATGTTGCATTTTCATTTATTTTGAAGCATTTCCAACTTCTCTTGTGGTTTCTTCTTTGATTCACATATTATTTAGAAGTATTATTTTTTCAATTTTCAAGCTTTTTGAAACATTCCTACATATTTTACATTTTTGATTTCTAATTGAAATCTGTTGTAGTTAGAAAATATACAAGCTTTCAAAAATTTGAAATTTATTGAGGCTTATTTTATGAACAGTTGAAAAAGATGTACCTTTTTTACTTTACTCTGCAATTATTGGGTATATTATTCTACAAATGTTAAGTCAGAGGACTTTTAATGTATCCAACTATGATTGTGGAATTTGTCTATTTTTCCTGTTCTGTCCGTTTTTTGTTTGTTTTTTTTTTTTTTTTTGCTGTATGTGGGCCTCTCACTGTTGTGGCCTCTCACGTTGCACAGGCTCCGGATGCGCATGCTCAGCGGCCATGGCTCACGGGCCCAGCCGCTCCGCGGCACATGGGATCCTCCCAGACCGGGGCACGAACCAGCGTCCCCTGCATCGGCAGGCGGACTCTCAACCACTGCGCCACCAGGGAAGCCCTGTTCTGTCCGTTTCTGCTTCTATTTATTTTGAAGCTCTGTTACTGGGTGTGTAAAATATTATATTTATGTCTTCTTGATGAGTTGATCTTTTCGTCATCATAAAGAATACCTCTTTATCTCTTGTAATACTCCTTGTGTTCATGCTTATTTTCTACCACCATTTTGCTATTCGCATTCGGCTTGTCCCATTATTTTCCCCTCTGGTACTTTCTACCTTCTTTTGCATTTACAAAATAATTTTTGGTATTTTATTTTAAATTTTCTAATGATTTTTAGGTACAACTTTTTATATTACCTTTAGTGGTGCTTTAAAGATTATCATATTCACCTTTAACTTACCAAACCCCGTGTACAGTTGCTATATCATTTCATGAAATAGACAAGAAATTACAAAAGTATAATTTTATTTGACCCCAACTCTAGGCTACTTTGTGCAGTTGTTGACATGTATTTTATACATATATGTGTTATAAACTCCAAAATGCAGTGTTATAAGTTTTGCATTAAAAAGTCAGGTGTCACCTAAAAGAAATATATATAAAACTATATAGTTTCCTCACATGTTACCCATTTTCAGGGCGCTTGCCATTGATCTGGGTTCCCATCTGCCATCACTTTCCTCAGCCTGAAGAATTTACCTTAGCATTATTTTCATCTCATCTCTGCTGGTGACAGATTCTCTCAGCCTTCCTTTATTTGAAATGTCTTTTTTTTTCCTTTCACGTCTGATGGACCTATTTACTGGATATACAATTCTATGTATAATTTATTTTCAGCACTTTAAAGGTATCATCCACTGTTTCCTGACCTGTTGTTTTGATCAGTCAGCCATCATTGTAATATTAACCTCTAGCAATTGTAATGTTTCATTTTTCTCTGGCTACTTTCAAAATTTTCATTTAATCTTTAGATTTTAGGTGTGTGACTATGAAGTTCCCAGGTATAGTTTTCATTGTGTTTACCCTGCTTGGGGTCTACTAAGCTTCTTGGATCTATATGGAATATTTTCACAAACTTTGGGAAAGTTTTTGGCCAATATTACTTCAAATATGTTTATGTTTATTCTCTCTTTCTTCTCCTTCTACACTACTTTATCAGGAGGCTAGATATTGTCTCACAGTTTCCAGTAGTTCAATTTTTTTCAATAGTTTTCTCTTTGGTTTTCATATTGGATAATTTCTGTTGACATGTTTTCAAGTTTACCAATCATTTCTTCTACTGTTATTCTTCAATTGCCAATCTGATATTAAAACATGCATGATTTTTTTTCTTTCAGGCATTATAAATTTCAGTTCTAGAACTTTCTATTTTGCTTTATTTCAAAAAATAGTTTCCATTTCTCTTCTGAGAGTCCCTACGGTACACTCATTGATCATATAAGCATCATGGCCATGTTTTGTTTTAAGTCCTTGAACTATTTAAAACAGTTGATTGAATGTCCTTATTCGCTCATTGCATCTCAGGTTTGGTTGGTTTGTACTAAATGCAATTTTTAAAACAATATGTCTTATTGTTTTGTACTTTGTATGTCTTACGACTTTTTTTTTACCATGTTCTCAGATGTTTTATATATTACCAACATTCAGATTATAATACTCCTCTGAAGAATATTGATTTTTGTTCTATTAGGAGTTAAAATTTTTTTTAATTTATTTGTTTTTATTTTTCGCTGCATTGGGTCTTCATTGTGGTGCGCAGGCTTCTCATTGTAGTGGCTTCTCTTGTTTCGGAGCATGGGCTCTAGGTGCCCAGGCTTCAGTAGTTGTGGCACATGGGCTCAGTAGTTGTGGCTTGTGGGCTCTAGAGTGCAGGCTCAGTAGTTGTGGCGCACGGGCTTAGTTGCTCCGTGGCATGTGGGATCTTCCCGGACCAGGGCTCGAACCCGTGTCCCCTGCATTGGCAGGCAGATTCTTAACCATGCTCCACCAGGGAATTCCCGGAGTTAAATTATTGACAAATCACTTTAATGTTGTGTAAGATTAGTTTTCTACTGTTTTCAGGTTAGTTTCAGTTTTGTCCTTAGGCTTAGAGCAAATCCTTCAAACTCCAAACTCAGTATCTCGTACAGGGAATGGCAGCCGAAACACTGGCTCAACTTTTTCAGTCTTTCAGTTTTTGCTTTCTTGCAGTCTTCTTGGTGCCCTTCTGCTCTTTCCATTCAAAAACAAATATCTAAACAAAGTTTGCATGTAGATCTGGAGTCTTACCTTTCTGTTGTTACTTTGTTTCTATGATTCCCACCCCACCCCACCCCCCGCCCTTAATTTGAGCTGCTCTGGCAGCTGCAACTCTCCTCTGAAACCTCAAATCAGTAAGATTGTTGCCTTCTAATAATTTTAACCAACCTTTACCTCTGCAATTCAGGGTTTTCCAGGGATAGGGGACTTTCCAAGCTAAAACTAGGGAAGTTCCAGGCAAATAGGGAGAACTTGATCATTTTTTAAGCATCCTCAGGGAAAATCCTCATAATCCTAGATCTCATCCAATTCAGTTTCCTCTTTTTATGGTCAAACCTTCACCACTTTCAGCCTGCTTTTGGTGACTTTCTAGTACTTTACATAGTTGTTTATTTAATGTTTTGTCGCCCAGTTATAAATGTTATCTGCAGGATGGTTAGTCTACTTCATCATTAACCTAAGTATTTTAATTCTGCAAGTGATAAGAGATTTGGTGTCAACAACCAAATTGATCCAAATTTTGACCTTATAATTCACTTCTGTGTGTAGTAATTATAATAATAGTAATAGTAATAATAATAATATCAAAGTAAAAGTAAACTTCATTCAGAGAAAATTAACCTGCCAAACAATTCTCCAATATATTGACAAGGGCTTGTTTGAATAAGAGGTTGCAGGTGGTAGTTTTTATCTTTCTACGTTTTAATAACGTAAAAATATTAGTATAAAATGTAGGCATATATACACATATATTGTTTGCAATGAAAATATGAACATCACATTTATCAAATAATGGGAATTTAAATATGTATCACAACATATCTTCTTAAAAATGGGCAAGATTAAATAATAGCTAAAATGTGATTACAAAAGAAATTACTAGATGAAGTATCTTATAAATACCAGTGAATATATGTGTGGCAAAATCTTAGAAAATTTATTAAAATACTTTTTTTTTTCAGAGAGCAGCCGCCAGATAGGAAAGCTCCACAGAGGAAAACTGAAGCTTACTAGCCAGGAATAGCACAGTTAAAATTGTACCCAGATACTATAAACAGTAAAATTTCCTCTGTGGATTCTCTTAATATGCTGAGAGGTATTCCATTATTGAAATAGATTATAATTTACAGGGATCATTATGATACCAATAAGGAATCAGAATTTGAATTACTACTTTGTGAACGTGATAGCATTCATTCTCACAGCTTCAGTATGCTTATCACTAAACTCAAGGGGGGGAAAAAACTTACATTGGAAAATTGGAAATGTTGTATTTGGTAGAAGGCAGAATTGTCACATCAGTTTTTATTTACAACCTAGTGGCCTTGCATATATGTTGGGTTTGGCCTCCTTTGTATTTTAAAGATTAGGACATTTCTCACAGTTACATTCCCATTTCCTCCGGCAACTGCCTGGAACAGAGCAGTGGCAACTCCATTCAGATGGGGTATGGCCACCCCGGTGTGCATGGTTTCCACCACTTTACTGTTTCACAACTAGCCCTTTTCTTTTACTTATCTCACTTGCTTGGTTTTTGTAGGCATGGGAACATGTAAGCGTTGGCCTACCAAAATATGAGAGAATGTCTTTACTGAAAACACAACAGTATACACCTATTAACAACCTAGGCTCTTTCTGTAAAAAAAAAAAAAAAAGAAAGAAAATTATAAATATAAGGAAGGCCAAAATTCCTCACAGTGCAGTAAGGAATAAGAAAATTGAAAAAAAAAACGGATTTGCATTTGTTCTGCCTCTAATTTAATCACCAAAAAAGAAGTCAATTGGCTACTGCATGTGAATGCTGTTGTTTTAACTGGATTTTGTTCAAACGCCGTAAAATAACTGCCTAAGTTCTAAAGGCATGCAGGTTTCCAGGCGTGTCTGTTAGGGCTTTTTTGCTTCAGAATGTGTCTCCTCAGCCTCAAGGAAGCCACCAGTACTTCTCTCTGCTTTCCTTAAGTATATTTTAGGATTGTAGATGAAGTGTGCACCTACTCATCCCATGTTCTATTTCTATGCCTCCTGGACTCCTTACTCAAGTTCCCCACCTGGAAGACTTTCTTGTAGAAAAGGCACTGGTTTTGAAATGACTCCCTGCTATGTTCCAGGAAGGGATCTGATCCGTCCTCTTCACTTGTACTTCTACATGAACATCTTTGCTGTGGTCTCAATTTTGCAGGAACCTTGAAACACTCCTCCACTTTCTTCTCCATGATGAGTGAATGGGATTTCCTCTGCGATGGATGAGCTAGGTTGGCATAAAGGGATATCTCCCATGTATCAGTATCCATGGTAACATTCTAGGCAAGAAGGCAGCATACTAACACCACTCATCCACCCCAGAAATTTTCAGAATTGTCACCAAGCAGAGCAACAATAACAAAAGTCAAATCCCATAGAGCAAACAGAAATCCCTTTATATTGTTAATGTCCTCTTGACCTTCCCCTTTGTCCAACCTCCTTTCAAAGAGCAGCCCCCTATTTTGTGGTCTGTAGACTTTACTCAGGCAGCTATTTTCATGCATTTATTTTCTTCAACCTTCAAGAAGTTTGTATTTGTACATTTTCACTAAAGATGGAGAGCAGAAAAAGGAGTGAATACTGGGGATCATAGATTCTTCTTGTTTTGTAATTCTATCAATGTTTTCTCCCTTCATTAAAATTGAAAATTCACCAAATCTGTTTTCTTACGGGATGGTTTACAGAGAAACAGCCAATCCTCCCCCACCGTCTGCTCCCCCTCCCTCTACAATGTAACCATGATTTCTAATATTGCATGATTTTAAATAAGGATTCTTGGCAGATCTGAAGAGAGAAACCTTCTGTCGTTGGTGATATAGTATATGGTCTTCCTAAGCACCTCTTGTCCCCGTGAAAGCCCGTCCTTGCATACTTTTGTGGGCAATAAAGGGTTAAAAGGCGCTGGAAAGACACCACGCATGTGTTAATTCCTGCTGCAGCAGCGCGCATTGCTTCCACTTTGACCTCATAGTTAATCTGCGTGATAGTTAACTCACGCAGAGACTCGTGCATTTCTTTTAAACACACACACACACACACACACACACACACACACACACACACACCTGCTGCCCTCTAAAAGAAAAATCAAAACAAATCAAATAAACAAACCTCAATTGATGGACCTGGAGGAGTATGTGTGAGCGTGGGGGGCATGAGTATGTGTACGAGTGTGCATGCGTTTCCCTTTCCCTTATTTGTCTCCTGTGCGTCTCTCCCTGTACCCTCCCCCTGCCTCAATTATATTATTCCCCGGGACTTGGAAGATGCTCCCTGAGCTGACGCTTTGATGGTATCTGCAAGCGTTTGTGCTGATCTTATTTCTGCCCCCTGAATATTAATTCCCTAATTCCCGAAGCTGCTAGCAATACAGCTCCCCAGTGACGGGACCTACTAGAGGCAGGTGGGGGGAGCCACCATCAGTTCATAAGCATAATAATAATACAAAGGGGAGGGATTCTTCTGCAACCTAGAGGCTAGAGGCAGGGGAGAAAAAAAAAAAAAGGGATGAGTTCGACAAATACATGGAGCACAGGAAGCTCAGTCTACTCGACTCCTGTATTTTCACAGAAAATGACGGTGTGGATTCTGCTCCTGCTATCGCTCTACCCGGGGTAAGATATGCCCTTTCCGGCGTCGTTTTGTTTCAGAGAGGTTGGGGGAAGGGGTGGGGACAGAGGAACTCGGGAGACCACCCAGATTTAAAAGACTCTTATAGGATTTGGGGCTTTGTAATTTAGGGGAATGTGAATATTTGGGGCGGGAAAAAGGAGGGAGGAAAGAGAAAGGTCACTTTCATTTATTTATTAATTTATTGGATTTTCTTTATTTGTTTTAGAATGGAAATGCTAACGTCATAAAGACTTTGTGTTTGGGGAGTAGCATTTTGATAGTACTGCAGTCTGATGTCTAGGTGGGCTGTGCTGATACATGCCGGCATTTGAGGCCATGTTGGAGGCGTTTGGGTGCGGGTCTGGAGGAGAAAACTGCAAATGGGGTCCTGGCGCACACCCGGGAGACGTGTGTGTGTTTGTGTGTGTGTGTGTGTGGATGGGTTCTGTTCCTGTATCCAAAGTATTGCTTGCTCCTGCACCTGGGCATTCTTAAGATCAGCCAGCCAGGTTTTCTATCCAGCCCCATTGACTTGGCAGCAGACTCCCTGGTGGGCTAACAGGGTTCAGCACCAGGGACAGCAGTCCTGTCAGGGCCAAATGGAACGAGGCTTGTCTAACCCCACGGGACAACTTTACATCTACACAGGACATCGTTATAGTATAGACAGAAGGCCGATGGAGCCGAAGAGCACTAGTGACATCTGGGGACCCTGCTCTGATTATCCCTAACCCCTCCTTGAGATAGGAGGGGCATTGCTGGGCATGGGGTAGAGAATGTAGTTAATCAGTGCATGGAGGGATATATGTCTGGAAAAGAGTTGGCTTTGCTGCAGTGTTGAAAAATATGCTGAGCCAGGGGAATGTGATGCCAAAATTGTGAAGTTATGCATTAATGTCTTAGAGCCTTGTTGCACTGAATAGAAAAGATGGGAAAAGGGGGTGGTGGGTTTCCCAAAATCCTGAGCAGGTGTGTGTTGCGAAGTGTTTTGCACCTAAATTTTTTTGAACTTCCCTGCACCAAAGGTATCAAAGAACTATCCCTTCACATATAGTTCATCATTTATCCACCCACCAAAACAACCCCCCTGCCCAACACGTACCATCAGGATTTCCAGAGGTCCATTGTACTTATATTACTTGCACTCTTCTATACTGTCACTTTGAAATAAAGCTGTAAAAATATTACCCCAAATCTGCTCAAAAAGAAAGAAAGAAAGAAAAACTAGCTATAGAAGAAATCAAGCCATTGCCCTAAGGTTTTCCTGGGAGTTGACACTCTTATGTAGTAGTTGTAACAACGGAAGATAAAAGGGATGGGGGTTAAAAGATTATTTTATTTTATTGAAAATTTCTAGTTAACTTCACTGGTCCTCCATTCTCTAGGGTAGGTAATGAGGAGGTACAGATTTCAGTAAAAAAGAGACCCAAGCAAAAAAGGAGTGAAAGTCTCTCTTTGGAGTCTTTGGAGTTTCCAAGCAGAGAGAGGGGCCTGCTTAATTCTACCAGCACTTTTCATACCTCCCTGCTTTACTATAAAAATAGAATATATTTTCTTTAAGAGTGTAAGATTAAGTAGTTTTCTTAGAAGAAGGCTTTTTACTGGAAATGGTTTATGTGTAATACATTTTAGTGGAATACTGGAAAAACAGTTCTTTTAATTAAAATTTGCACACATATTTTACTATTTAATGTTGTATGTAACTCTTAATTTGTTTCAGACATTAGAGAATTTATAGTTACTTGTTGATAGGAAATATCATTCTCATGTTCTTACCATTTATGAAACCTGTGGATTAAAATCTAGTCAAGACATAGGGAAATATGTCTTTCCTTCTTACACACTTACATCCATCTTAGTAAACAACTTTATAACTGAATAGATGAGAATATTTTTATATATTTTACTCCAATGGTCTTATTTTAACCTAAAATGTGCAATTTTATTATTTTTCCTAATACTATCATATTAAGATGTCTTCTTATTGCAACAGTCCCACCTTTTCTTTTCCAATTATCATATAAAAAGTAATACTTAGTGATACATTTTAATTTTCACTTATCATAGTAGCTTAGATGAGCTTTTTAAACAGCTCTAAATAATGGGAGTTAAGTGTCATATAAACTCTCCAATAGGAGGATATTCACATTTTCTCAGTAATAACAGAATGGAGTCATTGCAGTTTGGTGCAGAGAATGTGATCAGAGTTTCAGTTTGCTGCAATCCCATTTAAAAAAAAAAAGCCATTTGAATGGCTGAATAGAGCTGGATGAAAATAGGAGCTTTGATCTCTGAAACTGATCTTGAAGAAAGATAAGTGACTAGAAAAATGTGGGATTCTGGTAGCAGTTTGAAAAAGGCTTTTTGGGTAAACAGTGGTAGTAGAACTACCTAGAAACTTGAAGGGAAATTTTTTTAAAAAAAAGAAACATTTAAATGACTTTTCATTTACATAACTCCAAAGAATATTTTTCACTCTCATTAAAATGACTAAATTCATTAGTTTGTATCTGTACAAAAGTAAAACAAAGAGGAATATGAAGCACTGAAGTGAGGATGTTAATAGCTAATATCTCTTCTTATATGTGGGACAGTTAATTTCTGAAACTCAAAACTATCTAAACTGCCACATATCTTATATACAATGCTATCATAGAAATGGTCTGGGAAACTTGCTAAATTTGTATGATTCTTGAACCATACAAGCTTGTTATTTACTATCCTTCCAAATTCTCCACTTGGTTTTATTAGAAAAAGAAAAATGAAATCACTTCCTCAGCATATTTAATTGCTTATAGACATAACATTTCAAATAGTCTACGCTGAGGCAAACATCTATCTGGAAAAAAAAAGAAAAATATTTATCACCCAGTATTTCCCAGGATCCAGCTGCCCACTACCCTCTAGACAAAATATCTGGATTGTAGGCAGGAATTTAAAAATTAGCTTTTAATTTAAATTCGTTACGTAAGTGTCTCTGATATCCTAGACTCAGTTTAGAATACCTAATCTCAAAATGATTGAATTACAGAATATTTAGTGGTAGAGGTCTCTGTTCTCCGTATTTTAAAATTTGCTTCATATGAAGGATTTCTGCTCAAACTGGAAGAATGTTAAGACTGACTTTAGAGAGTTTATCTTTGTTGTAAATATTATTTTACCAGGGCTGTGGCTGCTTCTCACCATCATAACTTCGTAGTCATTCCTAGGCAGACTTTCCACAGCTTAAGTACAAGTAGGTTTTATTGGAATGACATATACTTGTTGAAGGGGAGCAGAATTTGCCAACCCAAAATATGCCTCTTTGGCATAAGGATTATTTAAGGCTGATTATTTTTAAGAAACAGCAGATACAGGTGAAGCTTAAAACTGAGTGGAAGTTACCCTTTTGTAAGAGGCATTCACATTTATAATGGAAATCTCCATGTTTAAGGGTGTCTCCCTCCCTGTACCAGAAAGAAGAGTTTGGCTAAATACCTAGAAACTTACCAATGGTGAAGGCAGGGGCTTAAATCTGCCTAACAACCATCCCCTTGTTGACTGTGCTTTACTTAATAACCTCCCATAACTGGCTTCCCCTCTTCCCAACATCTTTTGTCTTTAGCGGGAGATGGTATTTAAGATGATGGCTTGGGCCATTTGAAGGACTTACTCAGCTTTCTGGGTATCTCCCATGTATACAGGAAATATACATGTTATTACTTTTCTGTTTTTTTTTTTTCTTTTCCTCTTGTGAATCTTTTTATTACAAGGATGTCTCAACCAAGAACGTAGAAGACTAGAAGGAAAATTATTTTTCCTCCCCTACATGGTCATCCAAAGTACTTCTGCTGAATTCAGTGATCACAGAAGATTGGTAAAAAGTTATAATTAGTGCAGTTCAGGAATTGTTTGACCACCCAGGTATCAGAACAATTTAAAAATTCAGGATTTCATTTGGGATGGGCACATTACCTATTCAGGTAAATGTGAAAGAAAGAATTCATCCTCTGCTACTGGGTTAGAAGAGATCCATGTGACATCTTCAAAGTCAGAAACCAGATAGCCACAATACAATATTTTCAGATTTTCCAATCTACTTGTGTCATGTATATACATACACTGAATCAAATTTTTTAAATATATAAATATTAACATATAATAGATTTTAATTAACATATACAAAAGTTATATAATATATTTTAAATGCATAAAATATAATTATATTATACATAACATATACACACACACACACACAATTTTTACTAAAATCTGCGACATAGTTGTTGTCAACCACATTCGACAGACTTGGAAACCAAGATTATAGAGAGATTAAATGACTTGTTTAAAGGCAACAGATAATTAGAAGTAACATCAAATAATGATAATTATGTATGTGGATAGAAATAGAGTCCTATAATGATAGGTGTATACATTTATATATACTTCCTACCATCCTGAGGTTCCTTCCTGGGTCCCTTGGTGGGTGCTTTCCAGGAACCAGGACATGTTTCTCACTCCAGTCAGCAGCACTAATCGACCCCCCCCTCCCGCCCCTCCCCCCCCATAGTTTGCAGTGAGTCACTGTGAGTTCCACGCATGACCTGCCAACAGTGTTGATGCAGCTGGAGCTCTCTGCCTTCTGTAGCGCCCCTCCCCCCCAACTCAGCACTTAACCCAGTACTTTTCACCACTTTGCCCCAGACCCCTTCTCCCATAGCAGGATCTCAGAAGGCCTTTCACCTCCCTCCCTTGTCTCTTGGGCCATAGCCACTCTGATCTCAGTGTATCTTTTGCTAAATACACTTTTTCTGTATAAATAAAAAATGATTTGGAGTTGTTCTCTGAAAAAATATTGTAAAATGTATACATACAAGATAATGATAACTGATTATATTTTAGATCTGTCACTGATGACTTCTGAATTTTGTGTTTTCTGTTTTGTTTTATTCCTTCTGAATTTTTTGATCAGTTTCATTTCATCAGTACTGTTTGCTCATAAGTGTAGTAACTAGACTAGATTATTAAGTTACCAGTCAATTTTAGTTTTTATAATTATCTGATTTCACCTTCATATAATAGAAGTTAGAATAGATACCTTGCATCCAATCAGCCCACTGAATAAATTAAAATGTTGACTCTATATAGTAGTGTGGTTTGAGGTCCTCAGTCCCATCAGTCACTCCATTTTCAAATTTACCTCACAATTTTGATTGAAAGCTCTAAACAGATATGCTTAGAAATAATCCACTCTTCAGTTGTTTCATGAGTTTAATAACATGTTAAATGATATTATTTAGTCCCTGGGGAAAAATACATTAAGAAAGTATATTTTCTTAATGGTTATGTGTAAATAAAGCATAGTTTAATCTGCAATTCAGTCATGACCCAGAAACTTAACTACTGCTTGTCATCCCATTTTCAAAGAAGAGAATTTGTCCTCCACTGAGAAAATTTATAGGATAATTTGCTCAATGTTGTTCCATAGTTTTCCTACAGAAATTCTATATTGAGGCAACCATTCTGAATATTAAAGTAGAAATAATGTTACTGTTTCAATATCTGCATAGCTCTATCTTCAATATATAGATATTTAAAGTTGACCTTTTTAATCACCTCAGTCAAACGAGCAAAAGCTCGATTAACTGTGGCACGTGAAAACTTAATATCAAAGTGCTTAAGTTTTAATTTCTAGAGGAATAAAAGTTACACTTTATACAAATTAAGGCTTTATTTTTTTTTTCTGAGAATGTTTTCGTGCACACTTTTATTCTCTCTATAGCTTTGTAAGTTAGATAAGGAAGATAACATTTTATATTGTCCAAGTATTCTTTTTTTTGTGTGTGTGTGTGTGTGATACGTGGGCCTCTCACTGTTGTGGCCTCTCCCGTTGCGGAGCACAGGCTCCGGACGCGCAGGCTCAGCGGCCATGGCTCACGGGCCCAGCCGCTCCGCGGCATGTGGGATCCTCCCGGACTGGGGCATGAACCCGTGTCCCCTGCATCGGCAGGCGGACTCCCAACCACTGCGCCACGAGGGAAGCCCCTTGTCCAAGTCTTCTTGAATGTTGGTTGTAGAGCAAGGGTTGAGACTTCCCCAGCCATATTCCTAGTGCAATACACCACACCACTCAACAATAGTCACCCTTTTTCTTCGTAAAAGTAAGAAAATACTTGGATTGTTTTGAGGTGTAAAAGGCTTCTCCAGTTTGCTTTACTGGGAAAGTTATTTGCTATTCATTTCTTCCATATTCTAGAGAATACACATCTTTTAAAAGGAAATAAAAACCTCCTTTTAAGTTATACATTCGTGGCTTAGATAAAATTTGACTCAAAATCATATTAATCCCCACTGTATTATGAAATAAGAGGGCAAAATATGGTAATAATTCTATATTATAAAAATCATTATGGAACTCTATAAAGTACCATGTAAATGCTAAGTAAATAGTGCTGATATTACATTCTCCACCAATTCATAAAGAAAACCATCTGAATACCAAATAACATAGTGAGGAAAATAAAGAATGCTTTTTAAGCAAAAGTCCTTTGTAATAATTGAAACCCTGCCATGAACTCAAGTATAGTAGTAGAACCAAAGTCTATGTGGTGAGACAGATAAATATCAAGTTCTGTAATTTATTTAGGCATATTTAAATAAAATGGCCAAAACAAACTGAATATAACTTTTCAGTGTTATCTTGGTAGGAAGAAATAAATGACTTACTCTTATTTATGATCTTTTGTGCAGGTTAACAGTCCCTTTATATAAACTGCTTTTGAAAACACATTTGAAATACCATAAGTGAGGGAAAAAACTCTAGATATAAACTATAGAAATGAATTAATTCTTAATTCATTAAAGGAATAGTATTGCAGCCAGGTCTGTTCTAGGAACTGGGTATATACTTATGGGGCAAAAGTCTTGATGTCCGCCATCATGGAGTTTGCAGTCTCATGGGGTGGCAGGCAATGATCAAACCAATATACAAATAATTATTAAGTTTTAACTCAGGTAAATGCTACACAGGAAAGTCATATGGTGCTATGAGAGAATATAACAGCTAACTTGATGAAAGCATAGGCTAGAGAAACTGAGTGAGATCCACAAACTAGCTGAAACTGATCTACAGTCATCTAATTGGTCAGTTTTAATATTTCAACATTCTTTTCTTGGTTATAATAGTCTTTGCTGGATTTTTTGCCCTCGGTTGAAGAGGTTGTCACTTGAAAAGTGAATGGTATTTTCGGGGAAGAAAGGTGGTGAAAATTTTTTTTAATGTTCTGAAAACTATTTTTCTTTACTATTTAAAAAATTATGTAATAGACAAGAACTATATTAAGGATAATTAAATAAAGTAACACATCATTTATGACATTATTTTAACACAAACTAAATTTACTAACCAATGGCCAGTTGATGGGCTTTTGCTCCACTCACCCCCATCCAGTACGTCTTCAAGTTATATATGCATAAAAGTAGATCTGTTTTCCTACCACCACCTCCAGCTGAGACATCTCTGATTCTTTGTCAATCCAATATAAATAGTCAACTACAATCAAACAGGGGGAAAAAACACATGACCATCTTAAATATAAATACCAGTTGTGAACGTCAGTTAATTTCAGACTTGGATATAATACGATAAGAAAAATACAGTGAATATTTTGGGGATTTTAGAATTACATGCAAAATGCACTGTGTATGACCTATAAAAATGTGTACAGAAGGAGACCCGACACCTTGTGGGATCTCAGTTCCCCGACCAGGGATTGAACCCGGGCCACTGCAGTGAAAGCTTGGAATCCTAACTGTTAGGCTACCAGGGAACTCCCGCAGTGACTTTTCAATATTGATAAATTATAATCTTTCAGCAAGAGAATAGATGCTAGTAATTATATGTTAATAAATTATCAACTTTTTTTTTAAATCTATTTTACCTATTGTGTTCCAGTATCCCCCTTCATCTTATTCTTAGAATTAGCAAGTGTGTATTTAGTTCCTTTCAACTAATCATCATTCTAAAAGCAAAGTGTCCTATACTCATACACATACACACAAATCTGCAGCTTTGGATAATGCCCTTTTTAATCTCAGAAAAGAATCCTTTTCCCATTATATTAAAGAGATTGAGTAAATATATATTCTTCTTAAATTATTCCAAAAGAAAGAACAAACACGGTATTTTAAATCTGAGGTAGTGTTCAGATATTTCCTGTTTTTAATAGAAAAGTAATTTTCCTTAGTATTTCTTAGAGGGAAAATTTAAAGTGATAATTTTTAAAGTCAATAACAACATCTCAGTGATTCCAGGTAAAAATTATCATTTAACTAAATTACCTCCTTTTAACTTAACTTTATTAATAAAAATCTGCATTCTTTATTTTAAAATTAATTCGTAATTTTAAAATTCTTAAATTTTAAAATTCAACAATTTTCAGAAAAAAATTGTTGAATTTTAAAAAAGTGTACATTTGAAATTGATTATTCTTCATTAAATTCCACAACAAATTATTTAATTAATTACTTAAATTATTTAAATAATTACTTCATAACCTTCATAAACCCATACTTTATTAATCAAATTATTAGAAATTATAAAAATTTAGACACTTTTAGTTTATTCTACATCCAGGTAAATTTTTCATTATTTTATTTTTTACTTTTTATTTTGTTTTATATTGGAGTATCATTGATTAACAATGTTATGTTTTAGGTGTACAGCAAAGTGATTTAGTTATACATATGTAAGTATCTATTCTTCTTCAAATTCTTTTCCCATTTAGGTTATTATAGAATATTGAGCAGAGTTCCCTGTGCCATGCAGTAGGTCCTTGTTGGTTATCTATTTTAAATATAGCAGTGTGTACGTGTCAATCCCAAACTCCCTATCTATCCCTCCCCCTCCCCTTCCCCCCTAGTAGCCATAACTTTGTTCTCTAAGTCTGTGAGTCTGTTTTTTGTAAATAAGTTCATTTGTATCATTTGTTTTTAGATTCTGCATATAAGTAATAGCATATGATATTTGTCTTTGTCTGATTTACTTTGCTTAGTATGATAATCTCCAAGTCCATATATGTTGCTATAAATACCATTATTTCATTTTTTTAATGGCTGAGTAATATTCCATTGTATATACGTACCACATCTTCTTTATCCATTCATCTGTCAATGGACATTTAAGTTGCTTCTGTGTCTTGGCTATTGTAAACAGTGCTGCAGTGAACACGGGGATGCACGTATCCTTTCAAACCATGTTTTTTCCAGATACATGCCCAGGAGTGGGATTGCTAGATCATAAGGTAGTTCTGTTTTTAGTTTTTAGGAACCTCCATACTGTTCTCCATAGTGGCCGCACCAACTTACATTCCCACCAACAGTGTGGGAAGGTTCCCTTTTCTCCACACCCTCTAGATCATTTATTGTTTGTTGATTTTTTGATGATGGCCATTCTGACCCGTGTGAGGTGATATCTCATTGTATTGATGGTTTTGATTTGCATTTCTCTAATAATTGGCGATGTTGAGAATTTTTCATGTGCCTCTTGGCCATCTGTATGACTTCTTTGGAAAAAATGTCTATTTAGGTCTTCTGTCCCCTTTTTTTATTGCGTTGTTTGTTTTTTTGATTTTGAGCGGCATGAGCTGTTTGTATATTTTAGAGATTAATCCCTTGTCGGTCGCATCATTAGCAAATGTTTTCTCGCATTCTGTAGGTTGTCTTTTCATTTTGTTTGTGGTTTCCTTTGCTGTGCAAAAGTTTTTGAGTTTCATTAGGTCCCATTTGTTTATTTTTGTTTTTATTTTCATTACTCTAGGAGATGGATCGAAAAAGATATTGCTGCAACTTATGTCAGAGTGCTCTGCCTGTGTTTTCCTCTAAGAGTTTTATAGTATCTAGTCTTACATTTAGGTCTTTAATCCATTTGGAGTTTATTTTTGTGTATGGTATAATTTATAAACTAAATTATCTTTGGGAAGTCCCTTAACCCTATAAGCACCATTTGTTTTATATCTGTAAGACATTTAATTGATATTGGTATATTGTAGTATGTAATGTTCACCCCTAAAAATGTGGAGAGTGAATAACAGAAATACAGCCATGTTTAAATGTTGTTAATTTAAAAATCTTTAATTTTATGCCTTCTATTATAAAATGATACTTAAAATATGCCCGAATTTTCCGGTAACTGATTTATTGAAAATGCTGGATATAGATAGCTATGGTCTAGAAATTATGATTCTCTTTAAACGTCATCTATTGAATCTCTCTTCCCCACATCTGGACAATACCTAACGTAAAAGCAATGGATTTTCCATTCATTTTAGAGTTTATAATGATCTCATTTTCAGGTGTTAAAGTCTCATCTAAATTGATCCTTCAAACTCTCACTCACTTTAAATTTTTTTCTGTTCTCTGATCAGCCCTGACCTAAGATTTCTGCTGCCTGCCTGACACTATTTCTTCATTTTTTTGTTAGGCTCCTCTTCTCTTTTTATTATGCTGCTTTTGGCTTGTTCAAGATTAGAGTGGAGGGAGGAAGGGCAGTTACCTTTGCGGAAAGATCTTATTGTTCTCTGGGTGAAAAACGCCTAAATGTTTAGTCATTCTTTCATGGGGGGTTGGATGGATTCTGTGGAGCTAACCCTCTTCCTCCTTCCTCCTCCTGGGGACCTTTAGAATTGCACTGTTCCCTGACATGGGTCATGCTGTATGAGGGCTTGATGTTTTATGACAGGCCCTCAGCTCCACTCTAAAGACACATCTACCCTGACCTTCTACTAGCATTTTCTTGCCAAATAGACTGTTTTTCTGGCATCCATTTAGCTCAGGAGGAATGAATGAATGAAAAACAAACTCAGGAAAATTGCTTGTCAGCTTCAGAAAGTGAAGGTCCTTTCCTCACTCAGATTCACTATTGGGATTGTTCAAGCCAGCCTATCACCTTTAGACTTTTCCAGGAAAAAGTCAGGCTACGTTAGTCATTTGGACTGCTTAAATTAGAGACCACAGGCCAAATTTTGCTAAGAATTCTCTATCTACCCTGTGTTCAAACAGCATTAAGAAGCAGATATGTAAGTTTTCTGTTTTGGGTAGAGATAGCAGTTACCCCTGTTAGTCTCCCCTAAATGGTAGACATCAATGAGTGGGTTTCTTGACTTTGTTTTCTAGTTGCCTTGAGGTAGAGGTGGAACATGTATCACTGTGAGGAGGGGATATGAAACTGCACCGTTCTTTCTACACTTAGGCCAATAAACTTTTTCCATAAGAACTGCTCTCTTATTGAATCCTTAGACTCCTATTTTACAGCCCCAAAGTGGGTGAAGGAAAAAGAACCCAGGACTGGTTTTTGGCCTTCTCTAGCAAGTTCTGCCTCCTCTTGGCAGCCTACCACATTTGTGTTAAATGAGAATATAACACTTCTCACTTATTTTTCTCAGTGCTGGGACATCAGTTATGATAACAATGGGGAAAGTATATTTAATATTACGTTACCCGTGCAATTCATTTCTTCCTGATATCCACTAGTTAATTCACCTTCTTCAAATCTTTGCTCAAATATTGCCTTCTCAGTGCCTACACTGATTACTCAATGTAATACTGCAAATGTCCCTCAACCCTATACTCACAATTCCATTATTCTCTTCTGTGTTTTACCTTTCGTTAGTCTTCAGTAATTAAGTAGAAAATTTTTTATTATGTAGCTTACTGATTTATTATTTTCTGTCTTCTTCAGCTAGAATCCAGGGTTAATGAGAGCAGAGATGCTGTTTCTTCCACTGTTATACTCCAGGCTTTTAGAGAAGTGTCTTGCTTCTAATAGATGTTCAATAATTACTGTTTAATTAAATAATAAAAACTGCATCTCCTTTTCCCTGAAATTTATCTTCTCTTAAAAAAGGAAAAAAAGGTACTTCCCTGGTGGCACAGTGGTTAAGAATCCGCCTGCCAATGCAGGGGACACGGGTTCGAGCCCTGGTCTGAGAATATCCCACATGCCGTGGAGCAACTAAGCCCATGTGCCACAACTACTGAGCCTGCGCTCTAGAGCCCGCGAGCTACAACTACTGAGCCCACGTGCTGCAACTACTGAAGCACATGCGCCTAGAGCCTGTGCTATGCAACAAAGACAAGCCACCACAATGAGAAGCCTGTATACCGCAATGAAGAGTAGCCCCTGCTCGCCGCAACTAGAGAAAGCCCATGCTCAGCAATGAAGATCCAACACAGCCCCAAAAATATAAATAAATAAATAAATAAATTTTTAAAAAAAGGAAAAGAGAATCTTTTCCATAGTACCTCACTCTAAGTTCAGCATATATGGCTGGTGACCAAAACAAAAAATACAAACAAATCCTACAGAATCGTGTAGTCCTTAAGAGCATAAGCTATGGAGCCATACTTGACCAGGATTCATATTTCTACCCTTGACATTTACTACTTGATGGCCCTCAGTAAATTTATTAACTGCATTCATCCTTAGTATCTTCATATAAAAAAAAGGAAGATAATAATTCTTCAAAAGCTACTTTTGAGTAGCAATTGACATAATACATAGTACATGGCACATAGTAAACTTCTCTTACATGTTGTTTTTGTTTTTGTTACTACCTCAGGGTCATTATTTATTTCCTGGGGATATTCCTAGAGACACAAATAGTCTCTCCACCCCTGTTAAATGCTAAATTTGGGTAAAGTACAGGAGAGGGGTTTCTTAATAAAAATTCAGTAATTCTCTAGTCCCCTGTCTTAATTTGTGTAAGATGAGGAAATTGGATAAAGGTCCATAAGTTTCTGGAATGACTATACTGTTCATTCATTTTAGATCAATACTAAAAACTTGATAAAATTCCTAACACGTGTGGATTAGGTCCCAATAACAATAAAATATGTGGTGACACATGGGACTTCTTCCGAAGACACCTTCTTTAACTATATGCAAAAAAAGAGAGAACTGGTATTTTTCTATTCAAGGTCATAACTGAGTCTTCATTTTTTGTGTGTGCCTTATGGATCTGATAATAGAGTGAAATCCAACATCCTCTGTCACCTAGGTTACTGCATCAGCCACCTAAAGTACCTTTCTGATGCCAGTTTTGCTACCTTCTGATTTATTCACCACATAGCAGAGAGACTTTTTTCCTAACAAATATTTTCCTAAATAAGGACATAATTTAGATTCAATAACTGTTGAGTGTTTAAGTGTAGCGTTAGATAAAATCTTTTCCAAATGTGTACACCGGTATCACCACCACCCATATGTATATATACATACATATATTAGTTTCCAATATATATTGGTTTCTATCACACTTGGAGGTTTTCTTCTGCCCTTTCCAATTAATCACCCTTCTAGGCACCTGCCTTCTCCTTGACTTCAGACTATAAGTAATCTCCCAAGCACATTCTTAATAGATGTTTAAGTATCAATGAAATATTTCAGAAAAATGAAGATGTACATAAAGCAGAAGTTTCAAGATAGCAGTTATACACTCTGACTCAGGTGACCTCAGTAGTGTCCTTCTGAATTGCTATCTTGTGAATCACATTTTGTTTAATCCCCAGTGACTGTGTTCCTGGCACTATGCAACATGCAGAAGCTATAGCATTGAACAAGGCAAACACAGTCCTTGTACTTGTGGAATGTATATTTTAGAATAAAGACATGCTTTTAAAAACATAATACTACATTATATATATCATATATTATAACCATACTGTGATATATATTCTTATAGACAATATCCTACATATATATTGATTTGTTTCACTTATTGCCTCTGATCTAAGTAAATTTGTGTAACCAGATAGACATTTTACACTCAACCATTTTTTAAATCCACATATCCATGTGATTCTGTCCATTTTCCCCTTGAAACTGGCTAACATGGGATATCATTTGACTCTTGTTGAGCTTTCAAGCACTATGTTAAATGCAGAATGAAAATAAATGTAAAGTAGACAAATTTCCTCCTTCCTATGAAGGAAGACAAATTTCCTATGAAGGCTTCCTGCCTTTCTGCCATAAATAAATAGGTATTGCATTCCTAATACTTGTTTGGCACTGTACTAGGGACTGGAGATAAAACAGGAAGAAATACAGACATCTTAATCCTCTTAGACATTGCAGT
Organism: Tursiops truncatus; assembly: GCF_011762595.2. Lineage (NCBI taxonomy): Eukaryota > Metazoa > Chordata > Mammalia > Artiodactyla > Delphinidae > Tursiops > Tursiops truncatus. The sequence continues at coordinate 137,764,958 of NC_047036.1, forward strand.
CTAGGGACAGGCAGATAGTAAACAAACAAATTTCAAATTGTGGTAAATGTTGAATAACTAAAAGATGTGCTCTGATTGAGAAAAGAAAAAAATTGTTTTAGATAGAATACTCAGGAAAGGCCACTCTGAGTAATGGATAAGAAGTTGAGATTATAAGAGTATTAAAAAAATTCAGCCATGAAAAGATTGAAGGGAAGACCTCTCTCATTATAGGTAACAGCAGATTGCAAGGGCCCTGAATGGAGAAAAAACTTGGTGTGGTTTAGGAACTAAAATTAGCCCACATGGCTGGAGGACAGTGATCATGGATGAAAAAGTCAGGATATAGGATTTGGGAGTCAGAAAGCTGCTTCCTGTGGTACAACTTTGAGGCCATAGTGAATATTTTGAATTCTGGGAAATACTTCATATAATACCATCAGTTTTATTCTTTTTTTTTTTTTTTTTTTTTTTTTTTTTTGCGGTACGCGAGCCTCTCACTGTTGTGGCCTCTCCCGTTGCGGAGCACAGGCTCCGGACGCGCAAGCCCAGCGGCCATGGCTCACGGGCCCAGCCGCTCCGCGCGGCATGTGGGATCTTCCCAGACCGGGGCACGAACCCGCGTCCCTTGCATCGGCAGGTGGACTCTCAACCACTGCGCCACCAGGGAAGCCCAATCAGAAGTTTCTTAATGGTTATGAGATCTGCTTTGATATTACTTGTGATCATGTACCTGAGGATATTGGAAAGAGTGGAAAGAATAATGATAGGGAAGATGCAGGGAGAAGCATGGATTCTGTGGGAGCTCCTTTTTTAATTTGTGCAATAGGTTTGCAGTCTCTTGAAAAAGGTAAAAATATACTACTGAGAAAAGACAGTAAGTTGTTATTCCCTTAAGGTATTTTCTTTGTAATATGAATTCTTTATCATTTAGAGCATTTAAGCTATCGTGTGACAGGGATCTAAATTTGCAAAAATATGAATGACACAAACTGACCTTTTTTCTATTATACAAACTTTTAGTTTTTTTTATGAAACCAGCATGCTGATTTAAAACACCCTTAAACTTCAGGTGAAGTTAAGATGATTTCAAATCCATTGGGATTTTTTTTTTTACATTGTTCCAGAATTCTAAGAACAAAAGTAATTTTGGACTTTCTAAAATACATCCATAGAATACTTACTTATGCTCACTGCCAGCACAGAACTTTTTAAAAAACATCTACCATATTTTCATAGGAAAAAAAAGTAATAATTCCAAGTGCTGAGAATGGTGTTTCGCTCATAGGAGATATCTGTGAATAATCACAAGTGAGTGAATAAATACACAACTTCTATGATCTGGAGTATTCATAATTCTTAGTTACGTAAATTTATGTAGAGATAAAGATGGACTATTGATATAATGAAGGTAGAGGGAATGAGGAGGAAGAAAAATGAGGGCAACAAAACTGAAACATAAGACTTGATTTACTTTTTCAAGTGATTGATAACACACTGATTTTCAGAAAATGTTTTATCCAGGAAGAGTCAAATAATGAAAACTTAAGAATAATCTTCTAAAAGTGGCCACACCACAGGAACAAATGTCCAATTTGTATGACTTGAACTTAAAGACTACAGCATGATCTTCTAGAAAAGAAACAAGGGAAAAGAAAAGAAAAAATGTAGAGAAAGAAAAATTCCCAGAATCATGGTCACTCAGATGGACACATATTGATAAAATTCCTACATGAAAATGAAAATTCAGTCAGCCACCTGACCAAATTTGTTCCATAGTTTCAAACGTCTGTATTTTAGCAAAATCAGAATATTTCATTTCTTGCTATGATAGACTATAGTGATGTGAATTTTCAATACATCTAAAGTTCACTTGAGTTTGATACACTTGAATATACATCTGAATATATGTTGATATTGCATGCAATATAATCAGGCTTCATTTTTATAAACTGGCTCTCGATGACCTTTCTACTAAATTTGGAACAGTTTGACCTCTTGTTCATGGACTATGAGAAAATACACGTTTGTTCTCTTACCCACCTGTTGCTCCCTTGTAAATAAGTGGACAATTTTGCATGTTTATATATATTACCTTCTATTTTGCTCGAAGAGGAATGAAAAGTTTTATAATTTCCCCCAAACATTTTATGCTCTAGAGAAAAATATTATTCTTACCATAGAAGTTGAGTTTTGGAACTGATTACAGAGGCATGCTGATAGAAATAACCTTCATTCATATCAAGTTGGAGGTGCTGGCAAACAGATGAGTCATGTTCTACCATGTGACAATGTTTTTCTTATTGCCTTGTGCTGTTAATAAGTGTTGCATTTTTTCTAGGTATTCAGATATTTGTTTGTCTCTCCAAATAGATGAGAGGTGTTTTGATATCAGCATTGTACTTTGCACATCTTTCCATCTGCAACTGTACTTGAACAAAAGAGTCTCATATACAGGCTAATTAACTGAAGGAATGAGGAATCTAGATTCACAAGGCATTGTTCCCCCGATTCAACCACCTTCATGATTTTTGCCACATCTAAGTGACACTTGGTTATTTTTTTACTTAATATTTTTCATAAACCAATGTCTTTTTTTTTAATTAATTAGTTTTTTTGGCCGTGCCATGCAGCATGTGTGGGATCTTAGTTCCCTGGCCAGGGATCGAACCCATGACCCCTGCAGTGGAAGCATGGAGTAGTCTTCACCACTGGACTGCCAGGGAAGTCCCAGCCAATGTCTTTTAAATCTAATTATTTTATTTAATAAACTTAAAAGTAATTAAGCCCAGAAAATCAGTTTCATTTTTCATAACAGAAGAAAACTGCAAAGTAAATACAGTGAAGCCAGAACAATGTTATCAAGTTTCAGTTATACATTATTGTCTACCAGAGGTGCTAAGTTTGTTGTTGTTCTTCTTTAGAAAGTAGGTTAGCGAATTGGAGAACATGGTTGTAACTAAGACTTTGTCTTTAATATGATTGGATGAGCGGAAAGAAAATTTAAAAGAGAAAAACTTTCTAATTATGAATTTCAATGTGTTTTAATGCTATGCATATGTGACACTTAAAATTGTCTTGGGTACTAGCATCAGGTGTCCCAGACTTTGGGAAGCACTGATATGAAGTTATCTTAATAGGACATAGGCTCTTAATTGCAAATGATGCTAATTTGAATTTCCAGTATACCTTGAAACACTATAGTAAGTAACATTTATTTGACTCGCTTGAAAGCAGTTACCAACGTGTTATTTATTCAGAAAAGAAAGTTCAAGCAACTGAGTCATGTTTTCTTGCAGTAACTCTTCATCCTGGCTACACCTTAGATTTAGCTGAATATCAATGGCTTGGTCTAATCCTAGTCTAATTAAATTAGTAACTTAAGAGGTAAGCCTTCAGCACTGGATTTTTTTTTTTTTTTGTGGTACGCGGGCCTCTCACGTGGGATCCTCCCGGACTGGGGCACGAACCCGTGTCCCCTGCATCGGCAGGCGGACTCTCGATCACTGCGCCACCAGGGAAGCCCTGGTATTATTATTATTAGTTTTTAAAAGCCCTCTAGGTAATTTTAACATGCAGCCAGGGTAAGAACAACTGGTCTGTATCCAGCATCAGACATTCAGTGTGTACTGGACATTGTACATTCTTAGTGAATGATAGTAATCATATAAATGAAGAAATTCAAAGTATTTCCTTTTTGGACTATTTCTCGATGGTAAATAATTATATTCTTCTCTGACAGTAGCTTTATGTTTTGCATATCTTCTGTGGTTAAAATTGGTCTTGGATGTCAATAGTCAGAAAGTAGCAAGAGGGCTTCCCTGATGGCTTAGTGGTTAAGAATTCATCTGCCAATACAGGAGACACAGGTTTGAGTCCTGGTCCGGAAAGATCCCACATGCCGTGGAGCAACTAAGCCCGTGCGCCACAGCTACAGAGCCTGCGCTCTAGAGCCCACGAGCCAGAGCTACTGAGCCCATGTGCCACAACTACTGAAGCCCGTGCACCTAGAGCCCATGAAGGCAACAAAAAAGGCCACCATAATGAGAGGCCTGCGCATTGCAACAAAGTGTAGCCCGCAACTAGAGAAAGCCAGCACTCAGCACCGAAGACCCAACACAGCCATAAATAAATACGTAGATATAGATAGATAGATAGATAGCAAGATATGCAAACTTCATTTGTGTTTCTAGAGTGAGAGAGAGCAGCCCCAAAAGCTGTGCTGGCTAGTTTGTCACCGTGTTGTAATAGTTCCACAACAGTGCAAGTACAGTATCTAAGTTCTGTTATCTTGTAGAAAAAAAAATTACTGCATGAGACCAACATACTTGGGGCCCCAATTCAGGTAACTGCCTTCTAAAAATTCTCCTTTGGTGTACAGTGTACAAGATGAGTTGTCTCAGTTTCCCCAGGATAATTCAGATTTTGAAGCCATGTACGCTTTACCACTTCCTACCTGTGGCAGAGTGTACACAAGCAAAAAATTGAGAATATTTTTCCTTCTAGTGTATTTTTCATTTCAGTTATTGTAGTCTTCATCTCTGTTTGTTCTGCATATTTTCTAACTCTTTGTTAAAAGCTAACTTCCCGCTCTATGCATCCATTCTCTTCCTGAGTTCTTTGATCATCTTTTTTTTTTTTCTTTAGATACCTGCTCCTTTTAATCACAAAATAACACAGTTCTCAGTTTCGTTTCTGCTTTGTTCAATTCCAACTGTAGCCTTTTTAACAAACCATTTTCCTATTAACTGAACTGTAAAAAATACAACCAAGCTTGTGCTTATTAAATATACATGTATATAAAAAACATACAAAAAGTACAAGATTGATTACGTTAGGAAACTTTTACAGTGTTAAGAATCCTGTTTTTCCCTAAATCTTTAGTAAAGGGCCAAAGGTCACATCTCTCTGTGCACAAAAACTCAATGTGACTGAACTCCTGAATTCAGTATCTAGGCATGCTATGCACAGAATTAACTTTAATATGCAGTCCTTAAAAGGAAAAAAAAAAAAGTAACCAAAACACACCACAGGACAAAAAGTTCTTCTTAAATCAAATTCTGTTTGTGAATTCAGCAAAATAATTTCTATAAAATAAAACAAAAATATTTAACTAGAATAGGGTGGACTGTATCTATTTGAAGGGGTATTTGGTTTTTAGACAGGTTGAGAATTGGTAACTTGAATGTGTGTAATTTTTTGGAACCTGTCTTTGATCATCTTTAGATCATTACTCTGAACACTTTCTCAGGTAGACTGCCTATCTCCACTTCGCTTCTTCTTCTGGGGTTTTGTCTTATTCCTTCATCTGGAATATGTTCCTCTGATGTCTCATTTTGCCTAAGTTGCTATTTGTATTTTTATGTCTGTGGTAGATTAGTTATGTTTCTGTAGGAGGCGTCCTATGAGTCCTAGCAGTACACTCCCCTCTCAGCACCCAAACTATACGCTCTGGTGGTTCCCCCTAAGAGGGCTGCTTGGGTCCTTCTCCTGTGGCAGGCTGACTATGTGGGCTGTCTTGTAGGCTTGGTTGGTCCCTAGTCTGGTTGGTTGCCAGGCCCTGCCTTGCATGGATGCTGCCGGCTGCTGTTTAGTGGGGCCTGGTCACGTGGTGGCTGATTGAGGAACCCTAGGGGGCCACAGGGCTAGTGCTGGCTCACTGGTAGGCAGAGTCAGGGTGTCAGAGATTCTGGGGCCATTGCCTACCCACTGGCAGGTGAAGCCAGGTCCTGGGGTTAGTGCTGGACTTCTGGCAGGCAGAGCTGGTTCCTGGAATCTGGCTGCAGGGCCCAGGGGTCCCAGAGCTCATTTCAGATCTTTGGTAGTGGGTGCGGTTTCTGACACACACAGCTGGGGTGTCCTGAAGGTTGCGTTAGCCTGCTAGTGGGCAGAGCCAGGGCCCAGCTGGTCCCAGGGTAGGGTCTGAACTGTATTGTAGGATCATAATTTTCTTACTTCTGGTGTCTGCCCCCTGGCAGGTAAGGTTGATCTAGAGGCTTGTGCAGGCTTCCTGGCAGGAGGTGCCAGTGCCTGCCCACTGGTGGGTAGAGCTGGGTCTTGGCCCTCTAGTGACCTGTGCCCATGTCTAGGGGGCGTGTCTAGAGGTGGATGTGGGCTCTTTAGTCTTTAGGTAGCCTATCTGCCACTGGTGGGGCTGTGTTCCCACCCAGTTAGTTGTTTGGCCTGAGGCGTTACAGCACTAGCACTTATAGGTTCCTGGATAGGGCCAGGTGTTGGTGCCAATGAGCTGTCGCAGCTGCTGTGTTCCCCAATACATCTGATGTCAGTGTCTATGTCCCCAGGGTGAGCCACAGCACCCCCTTCCCCCCAGGAGACTTTCCAAGACCAGCAGGTTAGGTCTGGCCCACAGTGCTCTCAAATTACTGCTTCTGTCGTGGGTCTCAGTGTGCATCAGGTTTAGTGTGCCCCTTTAAGAGTAAAGTCTCTGTTTCCTCCAGTCTTGTGGGGCTCCTGCAAAGCCCTGCTGGCTTTCAAAGCCAAATGCTCTGGGGGCTCATCTTCCAGCTACCAGACCCCTGGGCTGGGGAGCCTGACGTGGGGCTCAGAACTCTCACTTCTGTGGAAGAACCTCTGCAATATAATTTTTCTCCACTTCGTGGGTCGCCCAACTAGGGGGTATATGATTTGATTATATTGCCAGTCCTCCCCCCGACCTGTCTCATTGTGGTTCCTTCTTTATGTCTTTAGTTGGAGAAGGTCTTTTCTGGTAGGTTCCAGTCTTTTTCATCGATGGTTGTTCTGCAGATAGTTATGATTTTGGTGTGCTCGTGAGAGGAGGTGAGCCCAGGGTATTTCTACTCTGCCATCTTGGTTGCTCTCTGAGATTATTATTTTTTATCATTTTGTAAATTATCACATAAAAGTGCTTTATAAGTAAAGGAATAAATTAAGAATGTGTCAATTTAACAATCATTATTGTCATTACCAAAACGTATTATTATTTATGACATAAGAATTCCTGTATCCATTGATATGTCTTTCTTACCACAGTTTAGCATCAACACTTTTATTTTTATTCTGACAGCCATAGACAGTTAACATGACTTTAGAATTGCTTTCTTGGGTTAACCTTGGCCTTTTTTCCTTTTTAACCTCCCTAAATATCAATATTTTCAATATATGTTATTTGAGTTTTCATATGCAAGGAATCGATGGCATTTAATGACGAGAGAGTGATGACGATTGCTGGATGGCGTTTTATATAGGCAGTTCATTTTAATATTACCTATAACTGTGACATACGCACATTTGTAAAGAGTGAGTTTTACCAAGTTAATTTTCACAAATATTGAACCTTTAAAAATAATCTATACTCTGACTGATTCATTCAGTATTTTGAAAAAGTATTCATTGGGTGTTTTGTCAAGCACCAGACACTTGCAAAGTTTTGGGAAACAACACTGTTGAAGACATATTTCTTGTTGAAGACAGATATTTCTTGCCTATTATTTTGCTATTAACATTCAAGTCTAAACCAAAATTTTAAACACTCTTTTTGTTGTTATTGTGAAATAAAATGTATACGAAGTACATAAGTACATAAATATGGACCAGTGCATTGTCATTAATTGAAATAAAAAACCATGTTACCACCCACCATTTCTGGAAATAAATATTGCCAACACCCCAGAAGACATCCTCAACTCCCTGCTGATTTCTATCTACTTTCTTCTCCCTCAAAGTAATCACTGTTCTGACTTGAACCTCCATAGTTGAATTTTACCTGATACTAAATTTTATACAAACAGAAACACAGTGTCTGTGTGTGTGTCTTGGGTGTATGTGTTGCATCTTTTGCTCAAATGCTTATTTTTCAGATTTATGTTGCTGCACGTAGTGGTAGTTCACTAGTTGGTATTGTTGTATAGTGTTTCATTATGTAAATATGCCATAATTTATTTATTCATTCTACTATTGATTTAGGTTATATAGATTTGTATTACCAATAATGCAACTGTGAACATTCTTGTACATGTCTTGGGGTAGATGTGTGCGTGCATTTCTTTTCGGAATAAATCTAGGGATGCACTTGCTGGTTAATAGGATACACAGGTGTTCATCATTAGAATATAATGCCAAAATGTTTTCCTTCCAGCAGTGTATGAATGCTAGCCACTCCACATTCTCCCTCTTTTATTTATGAGTGAGTTAAAACAAATACACAACAACAGCAACAGCAAATGCAGTGAGGGCACTAACTGTAGGAAAATGGACTTCAATGATATGCCTAGAACATGACCTGATATGTTTTTTTCCTATTTACACCCTCTGTTCCTAGTGACTGCTGTGGTTCTCTTCTCCACATTTTCCCTCCTTATCTTAAATATCCCAGTTTTCATTTGCTCTCTGTGAAGTCCTCATGCTTTTGGGGATGTCGATTTCATCTTTGACACTAGTGGTAGGATATATAATTATACTAAAATAATGAACAGAGTCCCACCCTCTAGCTATAGACATGGCTTCATATGTATGAATTCATATGTATTCAGGCCACTGATTCACAAAATGAGACCCTCTGGGGACTTTTAGAAAAGTAAATTGGAAGATTTTATCTCTGTTTTCATGGATATAAACAAGGAAGCATAGAGGTAAGGAGTTGTTGCTAGCATCTTGTGACTGTACATTCAAGCCATCTTTGGGTTGAGGGTGATAGCATGGTGGACAGAAGGGTGAGACAGAAAGAGTCTGAGGTTTTTTTTTTTTTTTGCTATACGTGGACCTCTCACTGTTGTGGTCTCTCCCGCTGCGGAGCACAGGCTCCGGACCGGCAGGCCCAACGGCCATGGCTCACGGGCCCAGCCGCTCCGCGGCATGTGGGATCCTCGCGGACCAGGGCACGAACCCGCGTCCCCTGCATCGGCGGGCGGACTCTCAACCACTGCGCCACCAGGGAAGCCCAAGAGTCTGAGTTTTTAAATACATAGTTGAGAAGCTGAATCAAAGCACCATGAGGCTTATCCTACATTAAGCTTTAAAGTTATATATCCCTCCCAATTTAGTTTGAATGTTTTGATACTTGCAAAAAAAATTCATCTTAGCTAATAAACCCCCAGAGAAATTGATTTGATATGGGTCATTGGCGATTGCTAATAAACTGTTTGCATTTCATACATAGGAATATATAATCTGATAATTGACTCAGTCAAATAAACACACTTACCAACAGCTGTTGACCTAATTATCAAAAAATTGAACGAGGGGGCTTCCCTCGTGGCGCAGTGGTTGGGAGTCCGCCTGCCGATGTATGGGACACGGGTTCGTGCCCCGGTCTGGGAGGATCCCTCTTGCCGCAGAGCGGCTGGGCCTGTGGGCCGTGGCCGCTGGGCCTGCGTGTCCGGAGCCCGTGCTCCACAGCGGGAGAGGCCACAGCAGTGAGAGGCCCGCGTAACGCAAAAAAAAAAAAAAAAAAAAAAAATTGAACGCGGTGTGAGCTAAGGGGATCATTGTAGGCAGAATAATTAACCCAGAATCGATAGTTAGAATTTACCCCCCCGCCCTCTACCCTCTGTGCATGTACACACTGACATACTCACCTGTGCGTAGAGCACCCTTCCCAACAAGTTCTGCACAGGTTCTTACATGTCCTTAATAGGGGATAATAGAATCCCATAGGCCACTAAAGGCTGTGTATGAAAGAGTAACTTGTGCCCCAGTGCTCCTACTCACTAAACCACAGTGTTTCTCAGGAATCCCTGGTCCTCCAGGACAGTACAGAGGAAGTCTCCTCCTCCCATGATCAGATTGTAAGTCCCCTGTGCCGTCCGAGGATATATACTCACCTAGCATAGCTGTTCCTATACTTTATGCCAAAGTCCACCTTTTGCTGTGCCTGGAAGACATTCTTTGAAATGAACTAGCTTATGCCTTACCCTTGCAGTGTGCATTGCTTTCCAAGTCATGAAAGAGTTTAAGTGAGGCAGCTGAACACATCCATTAAGTTAAATTACAAGCTCTGCTTCTATTCCTCAGTGTGGGGAGATCAAATCATTGGTATCTGCAGTGGCAAGTTCATGAAATTTGAATGTTATTAACTTTGTGCTGAAGGTGCCTTACTTTTATTGAACTCAGGCATAAACTAATTTATTGTCCTAAGGGAAAATGAGCTTGAGCAACCATTTGGTTTAGATGATCTTATTTTTTTGATGAATGTACAGTCACAGATTCTTTGGTCCCATTTCTTTTTTCAAAGCCTAGCAGCATAATGGTTAAACATTTTGGTTTTGGCAAACTAAAATGACTATTGGTAAATATCATCGTTTTTCTTCATTTGCGAAGTGGAAATAATTGTAGGAATATCAGTGTTTTAAAGATTAAGTGGGAGAATGTATGTGAAGTCCTTAAAGTTATCTGTAGAACATGGTAAATATTTAACAATAGCCGTTGTTGGTAATATTATTTATCTTAGGAAAAGTAGTTAGCAAAAAAAAAAAAGATTCTTTTCACAAATTTTAATTGTAAATTCCATGCATTCATGGAATTTATAGTTTAGTAATGGAAACAAACAATAAGCAAGTCAGTAAACATACATTGTAACAAATGCTATGAATCAGTCAAAGGACTGGCTAGAACATATAAAGGGTCAGGTGGGTGACAAAGGCAGATAGAACAGGAATGACCTCTACTCCTATTCAGAAGGTGATTCTTGTGTTGAAAATTGAAAACTTAGAAGGAATAAGCCATGCCCAATATTGGTTTAGGAGTTGGAGAGAAGAAAAGATGGTAGGCAGAGAAAGAAAAATATATATTCTGTGTTTATGATACCAAACACCAATGGATTTGAAGATACCCAAATGAAAAGACAAATGTTTTTGTTTCTCACCCAGATGTTTGTTGTTATACTACCCTAGGAGAGTACAGTGACTAGATTTTTCTTCCTACAAAACTCATAGCTTATTGAATCCGTGAAAATATGAAATACCTGGATTAAAATTGTATAAACTGCATGATTAATCTTCACAGTGACAAATATCCAAAATATGTACCAAAATTCAAGTAAAATCTTCTAATTGTGAGCAACCTCTCACTGTACATCTCTTCAGTATTTGTTTGTTTTTAAAAGCTTCTTTATTCTTAAATAAAATTGATTTTTGTTTCTGATTATAAACATGAACTCATTACATGTTTGTAATCATGCATAAATTCAAATCATGCATAAAAATGTAAAGATGAAAATTAAAAATCTAATTTACAACAGAGAGATTCAGAGTCAGAAGAACTAAAGTAGGAAATTAGTTGCAGCTTGCCAGCGCCTTAGTTGTGGCATGTGGGCTCCTTAGTTGTGACATGCAAACTCTTAGTTGCAGCAAGCATGTGGGATCTAGTTCCCTGACCAGGGATCAAACCCGGGTCCCCTGCACTGGGAGCATGGAGTCTTATTCACTGCACCAACAGGGAAGTCCCAGAAGTATCCCTTTTCTTTTCACTTAATGTATTTTCCCTCTTGGTCTGCCAGAAAATAGTAATAATGGTAACATGGCACCATCACACCTGGATTATTTATTTGTTAGTATGAGGAAGTGCAATGAACAAGCATACCAAACTGTTTAATATATATTCCCTTTCCTTGAAGAAACTTTAATAGGATGCTTTTATCGAGGGAAGGGGGAAGGGGAAGGACAGAGACGGAGAGAAAGGAAGGAAGAAGTTGAGATATTTTTGAAAAGGCGCTTTTGCCTGAACAAATTAAATAGCGATAAAATTTCATAATGATGACATCCAACATCCAGTGGGCCAACTACGTTCTTTTCTCAATGAGTTGTCAGGGGGATTTGAAAATTCCTTTGTCAGATAACTTTTTTTTTTCTTCTTCAACTAGTAAGATTTAGGTCATAGGATTAGAACTCTATTACACAGAGTTCATCAGTGCTCTAGAGAAATGATGAATTGATTACTTGCTTACTAAGTTGATTCATGCCAGTCTGGCAGTTTGTGGGAGTGAATCTAATTATCAGTCTCTTACTTTCATTAATAGGTTGGAGCAAGCTAACTTCTCAAAGGAGGAAGAAGCAGTAAGATTTAGGTCATAGGATTAGAACTCTATTACACAGAGTTCATCAGTGCTCTAGAGAAATAATGAATTGAGGCTTAAGAGGAATTTTCGTATCAGACAACTGCTCTCTGCCTGCATTGAAGTAATTCTCTTTGAGAGGTGGTTGAAGCTTTGTCCAGCCCATCATACATACCCTCTAGGGGTGCTCTATGAAATTCAAATTTTGTTTAAAGTTCTTATGTTAACTGAAGTGCAAGATATAAGACTGGCTATGTCAGGTTTTATGCAAATGTGTGATTCAGTTTTTATGTTTCCTATTCATAAAGCTTTAAAGGAATAAAAAGATTACTTGCTTACTAAGTTGATTCATGCCAGTGATTACTTTTAAAATTTCATCTCCCATCCTCATTCTCAAACCAGATTAATCACATAATCAGCTTTCTCCTACCATATTTAGTCATCTATCTATTTATCTATACATATACATATGTTATATATGTATATATTTATCTATCTTGACAAATGAGTATAATTGAGTGTAATATATGGTTTGAGAATATGATACATGTTCAGGGTACTGTGGCAGTGATTTGATTTCTGACAAGATTCTTTCTTATCATATCTTCAAGAAAATAAACTGAAGATGAGAAATGGGATGAGAAACTTTATTTTTTTATTTCACCATAGGCAACAAAAGTAACCAGTATTTACTGAATATTGATAAAAATTAAAATAGCAGCTTTTGCAAGGTTTTACATTGCCCCTAGATCTGGCAAATAAAATCATTTTGTTTGTGGAGGGGAGGAGGATGGAGTTTGGGGCAGGGGAGAAGCAAACTATAGGAATTCCAGTATCCTTCCAAAATCAGCCTTAGTTTCTGGTCCCATTGTGGCTTTTCTGACAGGTTTTGGCATAGAAAACTGAATCATAGATTATTATGTCACTTTTTGATTATTCAAAATAGGTCATTTCACTTCTATGATTGTACTACATTAACCATTAGTGTGAGTTTCTAGCTCAGGAGCTTTTGCTGTAATAAAGAGTGGTTTAAAGTCTACAGTTACATCTTTCTTCATAGTACCAGGTTCTTAACAATCAAAGATAAATGAACCGCCCTTGCTTTCAGTGCAAGTGAGGGGAAAAAAAAAAAACAAAACACGTACACACACCCTGGAGGAAGGAAAGGCAGCAAGACTGAGCCTCTCCTTAGTAGTTCACTTGAGGGGGGAGAGACTTGTCTGGCAGTTTGTGGGAGTGAATCTAATTACCAGTCTCTTACTTTCATTAATAGGTTGGAGCAAGTTAACTTCTCAAAGGAGGAAGAAGTAGACATTATGCCTGAACTCCTAGACTACATTATGATCATTTAAGCATTGCTTTCACAAAAATAGTTGTGGTCTTTTTTTTTTTTTTCATGATTCAGGCCAGAGTTGTTGTTTTTTTTTTAATGTTGAGCCTTCTTTTAATTTATTTATTTTTATTTTTGGCTGTGTTGGGTCTTCGTTTCTGTGCGAGTGCTTTCTCTAGTTGTGGCAAGCGGGGGCCACTCTTCATCGCGGTGGACGGGCCTCTCTTGTTGCGGAGCACAGGCTCCAGACGCGCAGGCTCAGTAGATGTGGCTCACGGGCCTAGTTGCTCCGCGGCATGTGGGATCTTCCCAGACCAGGGCTCGAACCCGTGTCCCCTGCATTAGTAGGCAGATTCTCAACCACTGCGCCACCAGGGAAGCCCGTGTTTGTTTGTTTTTTTATAAGCCCTTTGTAAAGTTGGGCAGGTGGACAGGAAGAACATCAACTATGGGAAAGGCAAAAGTAACTGGTAAAACATGGTATACTTATAGATGGGAGGACAGAGCATTCTGGAAAACTGAAGAGTATACTTTAATAGGTTTTAATCTACATCTTTGAAATTTAATTAGCTAGACTAACCCTCAGCTGAGAATCTTCACTGTAATCCAGTGTAACGCATTCCTGTCATCCTGTTTCATTTCTCCTTTCCTACCAGTGGTCTGTGAGTAAAAGTCAACTTGGATGGAGTCTGTATGTTTCTTGACCAATATTTTGTTTTCTTAGCCTCACTAGCCAAAAATCTGATGATGACTATGAAGATTATGCTTCTAACAAAACATGGGTCTTGACTCCAAAGGTTCCGGAGGGTGATGTCACTGTCATCTTAAACAACCTCCTGGAAGGATATGATAATAAACTTCGACCTGATATAGGAGGTATGTTAAAACCTTTTGTGATGTGTGTTAGATAAAAGCAAGTCTACTACATGAGGAGAAAGCATCAGCCCATTTCAATAACCAGAAGGATATAAATGATACTTTTACTAAATACTGTAAAAATAAAGAATGTATAAACAGCATTCAGGTCTGGGGGTAGACAGGGCACTGATAAGTTCAAAATGAAGAAAGATGATTTTCAAGTTAGCTTGAGAGATAGAAATTTAAATTTTCCTAGACATCTCAGACAAAGACTATAGAAGAAAAGTGCCAACTTCTTTTTGAAGAAACATCAAAAACAAACAAGCACATACTACTATATATAAAATAGATAACTAATAAGAACCTACTATATAGCATAGGGAACTCAGTAATCTGTAATGAACTACATGGGAATAGAATCTAAAAACGAGTGGATATATGTATATGTGTAACTGATTCACTTTGCTGTACACCTGAAACTAACACAACATTGTAAATCAACTATACTCCAATAAAAACTAATTTAAAAAAAAGAAAGAAAGGACATACTGCTTATCTACAGCTGTGTAACAGACAACCACACAATTTCAGTGGTATACAGTAATAAGCATTTATTTAGCACTTTGCTGGGGGTGGTCTAATCTAAGCTCAGCCAGGTCGGAGCTGCTCATTTAAGAAAGCTGTAGTCTCATTCCACTCCTGGGACCAGCAGACTAGCTAGAAGTATCCTTCTCATGACAATAGCAAAGAACAAGAGAGAAAATAGAAACTCATAAGGCTTAATGCTTTCGTCCATATATTATCGGCCAATGCAATTCAGATGGTCAGGCTCAAAGTTCAGAGGCAGAGAAGTAGCCTCACTGATGTGAAGGCAAGGGTACAGATGCAGGGAGGAGTGAAGAATCCAATCCATCACAGAGACTTACAGCATGGCACTTCAAGGAAAATGGATAAAGATGAGAGAAATGTACTTGTTGAATTGAAGCCCAGAATGAATGGTATTATGAATCCTCGTTCATTAAATGTTAAATGAAAATGGAGCATATTCATTAGGCCATGGATGTAGTACTACATGATTTTTAATACCAGTCCTCTTTGACGAATAGGTGGTGTGTATTGGGTTTCCATATGGTTTCCTCATATTATTTGATGAGTCACAGAATTCTTTAAATCATTGAGGAAGATTGATTTTGTATTGGCTAGAGGTGAATGAGGATAAAGTGGTCATAAAAGGAATCAACAGGGAGGAATGTTTCAAAAACAATTCATAATACTTGTTGCTTTTTATGCCTCCATGTTTCTAATGCATATTAATTTCTAGATCACTAAGTAGCTATTTTTTTCTATATGGGCCCAGTCAAGTTAGAATGCCCAAATCAATTCTAGAACTTAAAGGAAAAATAATAAAATTCAGGACATCTGAGGGATGGATGAAGAAAATCTGAGCAGTGTTTTCTTATGTATTCATTTTTATCTAGTCTTACAAAGATAATCAGTTTCAAAACTCTGCTCTGCTTTGTTGTTGTATTTATGTGCTTAAGATACTTCTTTGAAAATAAATAGCTAAATGTAGCAAATTAGTCATTAGCAACAAGTTAGCTGTGAATAAATCACTTCTAATGTAGCAAAATAAATAAATCTTTCTAGAATAACAAGGACTAAGCATTAAAATATTATGCTTCTCCATATGCACATATTTCTATGGTTCTCTTTACAGTGAAACCAACATTAATTCACACAGACATGTATGTGAATAGCATTGGTCCAGTGAATGCTATCAATATGGTAAGTTTCTAATTGTTTGTCTATTTTATTAACATATTAGAGAGGAAATGTGGTAACACGGAAATAGCAAGGGCTATACCAACAAAAAAATTTGGAAGGGAGAGAGAATCTTTCAGATCCTTTTTTCTCCCTTGTAATATAAAGATAATTATTTTAAATGATTTGTTACAAAAATTAAATGTGATAATATGTATAAAATTACCTTGGGTAAATGCTATAATCTTAAAATTCAACACTCACTGCTTATTTGGTAGGTCCTGCTTACTACAAAATAAAATATAGTGCTTTACTACTTTTTAGAATATTCAAGGTGTGAAGAGATCATAGTTTGCTTCAAATCAGAATTGTTTCTCAGAAGAAATAGTGCATTAGATTTAACAATAGATGTAACTTTGTTCTTTTATAAAGCTTTCTATCCAAATCTGAAATAAGAAATTAGATTGGAGCCTATATAGAATAGAGTAGAACATAACATAATATAACATAACATAACGTAACATAACATAGTGATACTGTAACTTTAAAATAGTGTTTGCCAAGCAAGCAATAAGGACGCTCTGCTGAGTCAGAGAGATGAAAAGCATTTATTGCTTTCAACTGGGCTGATTAAAAAAAAGTATACCACCACCTGCATACTCCATACAAGTAAGTTTGCTTGTTTAACTATTAAACAAATGCTAACATGTTACTTCTTTACAACTAAAATTCTGATGTAAGTTGTAAATATCTAAGAAGAATCAGCTATGTATGTAGTTTATTTAAACACAGAACTTACAGTTTCGGGAATACTAGTGCCCAGAACTACTGTCCCAGGATCACAGTTTATGAAATGCTGGTTTAAAGAATTTTAAACCTTTTGTTTGTGTGTGTGTGTTTGCCAAAATGTGGATCAGAAATTATTGAGTTACTCTACCTATTGCCACATCACTGATTAGTTGATAAAGAATTTCATAGAAGAAGTTCCCCTCTCATTACTTGTGGACTGCAAATATGCAATTAACCAGTAAACAAAGTGGTATGACTTACTCCAGTGACAATGTAGTGAATTACAGTGAGATACAGGGGCAGGAGTGCAAGGATATAATCCAGAACAATGCAAATTCGTCAAAGGAAGAAGATTATAGTCTCATCCTGATTTTTTGTATTCTTCATCGTACATGGTGGTGGGTTGAGGGGATTAGACTAGGAAATGTGAATGACTCCCATCCCCCAATTCTCATATTCTAAGAACACTGGAGGTCATGTTCTAAGAACACCAAGGGTTTGTTCTTTAATTTTCTCATTTACAGACATGGTTAAAATAGAATTATAAAATCATGCTAAATAATATCTAAATATGATAGGCAAATTAGATCTTGGGTGTTATGATTCCAGGACTAATTCACATCACACTTTCTTTTCTTTGATTAAAGTTGACACTTTAGTGATATATACATACATGAGGGTATAATTATTACAGAGTCACTTGTCATCATAGCACTTTTTAAATATGTTCTGTGATAGAGATTAGTACAGTAGTAAAGATTGTCTTTTAATTGGTGCATTTCCTCTTGTTTATAAAAAGAAGACGACAACTGTAATAGTAAAAACTAAAAATAGTTACCTTACTTTGGATGTTTGCTGTCTGCCAGACAGGGCACAAAGTGCTTTTTGTGTATAGTGTATTCCCCATTTCTATCTTCATACTGCCTAACAAGATAGATTCTCTAGGATCCTCACTTAATTGTGAGGTGAGGCAGCTTAGCTTCCAGAGCTCTGGTTTAGAACTGTTTTGAGAACGGTTCTGGACTTTCTTTTACTCTGTAGCAGTGGTTTTTGAACCTGAGTAACTGATCTCCTCAAGAGACAATTGGCAATGTCTGGAGATATTATTAGTTGTCACAACTTGGGGGTGGGGTTTGTTTTTGGTGCTACTGGCACCTAGTAGGTAGACGCTAGGAATGGTAGTAAACATCCTAAACTACACAAGACAGCCCCCGTGACAAAGAATTAGCTGGCCCAAAATAACATGAGAAACTGCTCCATAAATACCTAATGCAAACAACTGTGTCAGGGCTATGATCTTTTACCAGAATTCACTTAGGTCTATTTTTTCGTAATGTATTGTCTACAAAAGATGGGTGAGTCTCCTTAGCCAAGCTTCTGCTTTCTTTTGGACGATTCAAAGCCAAAGTAGCTTTGCTTTGTTTTGGCAATGAGAACATATGTGATAAATACACACAAATGCTCTACAATACAATCCTACTATATAAAAGATGTTCCATTTCATCTTTTTCTTTAAAACAGGAATATACAATTGATATATTTTTTGCCCAAACATGGTATGACAGACGTCTGAAATTTAACAGCACCATTAAAGTCCTCCGATTGAATAGCAACATGGTGGGGAAAATCTGGATTCCAGACACTTTCTTCAGAAATTCCAAAAAGGCCGATGCACACTGGATAACCACCCCCAATAGGATGCTGAGAATTTGGAATGATGGTCGAGTGCTCTACACTTTAAGGTATTCTTTTGGAAAAGGAAAGGAGTAATTGCTGGGAATAAAGCAAAGATCAATCATGTTCTCTTAAAACAGAACGAAAGATGTCAAGCCTAAATCAGGGTTGGCATGCTTGATCAAAATAGTACGTGATGATACAAAATTAGGTTTTTTTCTGTTATCAATGAACTTTTTCAAAGGACATAGGTATAACATTGTCTTTGACTGATGTGAGAACTCTGTTTTCTCACAGGGACATGAGCCTAATAAAAAAGTAAGCACAACAGATAGTTAAATTATTTGTATATATTTTCAATAATAGTTATGAATAGTATGATTCTTCTAGGTCTTACTATCCAGGAACTTGTAGCTTCAAAATGGTTAATGTTAAATGCCTTTCTAACATATATTTTATGCCGTAGGTAATATTCAAGATATAAAATATAATACTTTAAACTGGATCCAAAGCCTTTATCATCAGAGTTATATCAGTTACTAGAAAAAAGAGCCACAATTACAAAAGAAATTCATTGCATATATTTTGATTTCATCATGGGTTTTATTAAATTAGATGTAAGGTAATGACTGGAATTAGACTCTAGTGGAAATCAAATTTTGTCTGCTAAATAAGAACTCAGTCTAACTTTTGAAGTATTAAGTAAAGTCACACTATCTCAAGTTCCTTTATCGTTCTCATAATACTATAGTCGTTTTTCCACTTGTATTAACTTGCAGAGTCACTGTACAATATTAAATTATGGACTCCAGCTCAAAAATATCTCTCATAAGATTCATTCAAGATTTGAATGAGTTTGCCAATCTATATAGAGAGATGATTTTATTCTTATCTATAATGCTTATCTATAATGATAAGCATTATCTTATCTGTAATGAGTTATGAATATGTTGTTTATAATGAGTTGCTTATCTATAATGAGTTATGAATATGTGTGTATACACATAGATATATATCTATGTACCTATCTGCAATCTACATTATCTTCAATTTTAACAATTCCAGTTTAATTTGGAGAAATGATACTAATAAAATATCTAATTTAATTATAATTTCACTTATGAATAAAACTAATCTTTTCTTTGGAAGAGCATATAATTACTGAGTGACAGTGATTAAAACCTCTAGCTTTGGAGACATAATCTTGGGTTCAAATCTCAACTATGCCACTAGATTTGTGACTTTGGACAAGTCCAAGTACAATAAAGCCATAATAACTCTTATTAAATGAGAGAAAAATTCACCTTACTCAGTGCCATGCAGACAGTTACGGGCTCAATGATTATTAATTATATCTTAAGATCAGTAATTGCTCTGTTATACCATAGAAAAATAAAATCTCCCCAATTAAAATTTATTCTAAACTTTTAATATAAAATGTTTATAAAACAACTTTTATTACTTTAAGATTGATATCTGTAATTGTAAGAAATATAGCTAACAAATATGAAATTTAACAAATCATCAACCCATCACCATTACAATTTAACAATATACTCATACTTCCCCAAAGGTGGTCAAAACATCTAGGACTCCTCTAAATTTTCTCCCTCCTAGAGTCCCAGGCTCTACTGGGAAAGAAAATCTGTATGTTTAGTAAGCACCTCAGATGCAAAATAATTGAGACTCATTGGCAAACATTTTTCTGATATGTCTGTGTATATGTGTTTAACATTTCTTGATTGCTATTAGATATTCTTCTACTCTTTAACATCCTATATAATGCCTTTATAGTGTTCCTTTGTAAGAATGCATAATACTCCATTGTGAAACATAGGTATTTTTAAACTCACATATAGTAATTTAAAGCTAACAGCTAACAAGTACTTATAAAGAGAAAGTTCTGCTTTAATTAGCAGATAAGATCTGAGAATTATCTGCATTCATTTACATGCAAACAGTGAATGAGTTTAAGTTCTTAAAACAGTTTGTTCTATTCAGTAAGTTAAGTGCATTCACTGAGCAATCTCATGTGTGCGATTAATTTGCCAAAAAAATTATGGGATGATAAATATTGAGTAAATGGAGTTGCAGGTCAACGAGATCCTATTGTTTAGTCTTTGAAAGTAAATGGACTACATTAAGTCTTAAACAATTTTCTCCTGGACTTGGTGAATTTCTTCAGTGAGGATCACCTTTTGTTATCAATAAGAATGTGTGACATACTCTCCAGGAATAAAAACAAATGGTCACTAGAAATTGTGCTAATGTACATTTTTTAAAACAGTCTAAAATCTTTCTATTCATGTTTCATATCTTCCTATTTAGGTTGACAATTGATGCTGAGTGCCAATTACAGTTGCACAATTTTCCAATGGATGAACACTCCTGCCCCTTGGAATTCTCCAGTTGTAAGTAATACTCATTCTATATTCTGCATGCCCTCTCACCACTTAGTCTTTCTGATTGCAGTATCAGTTAATTGGGAGACTTAAACAGAATGCAAAATTGCATTAAGCAGTGTTGTTGACTTTGAAGATTTTGACAATCTCTTTCGTCATAAAAAAGGATCTATTTTATCAGGAATTACGAATAGATTTCATTGAGGCATAAACTTTTAGTAAACTGGCAGTTGTTTCCTGGAGCCCTTTGTTGAGAAGGACTGTAAAGCTTGTCCTGGCCTCAGTAGAAAGAGGTAAATGTGCATTATACATCTCCACTCCCTCCGCGGGTCCAGAAGAGAGTAGCAGTACATTTGCTAGTTGTTTTCTCCCTTTACATATCAGGACACACAGAGATCCAACAATGTTGTTTGTTCATTCCAGTTTTGACATATCTATAAAGATAACAAAATTGAAAATTACCTCTTCTACCTGGAGTTCTAGTAATACCTAAAACTAGTTATCTACCAGTGAGCAAAAGGCTGATTTTTGGTGTCATGTGGGTCCAATTCAACTCCCAACTCCATCACTAAAGACTTGAGCAAATTACTAAATCTCTCAATGAGTTCATGACACAGGTGCCCAATAGAAATTATAAGACCTGCCTCACCTCAATATTGTTTTGTTGATATATGTAAAATGGTTGGTACACTACCTCACACATAATAAGATTTAATCAAAAGCTCTATTATTTTATTAATTATTATTATCATCAGATAATAGACTATAGCAAGAAGAGCATGATGATTGTAATACAAATTAAACTTTAGTAACCTTCGCAGATATTTTCTGTCTGAATCGAAAAGAAGCCTCAGTTTCCCCTACGTTTGCCTCACTCTTTGTTCTGCATTTGTGTTAGATTTAGATTGCTCATCTCCTTCTTATTTTTGGACTGTCAATTGTGCATATTGGGTAGAATGAAAAACTGGCTATGAGTTTTAAGTTTTTAATATAGGTATAATCTCCCAGCCAGGGAGTGATGGAGACTCCTAAGAACCAACTAAATCATAATAACAATACTTTCAAAAAAAAGAAAGAAAGAAAAAAGATGAGAAAACCAATCACCTGTTTTCAATAAACATCATTTCCAGAGAGAACCGAAGGAAAACTTCACTGTATATTATATATATTGAGAAAAATTTCCATTATAAATCTTACTTCATATGTTCTACTTCATCCAAGAATAGAATATTTTTTAGTGAAAGCTTACCTAAGGTTTAGGAGATTGGATTTCTTTTCTTTTAATTTTCCAACTGGGACTGCTCCTCTACTGAGTCAGCTAAACCTTAAGAAATAGTGATTTCTGTGCCATCAGATTCCTGATTGACAATTGTCTTCTGAACCCCAAATCAACTTAATATTACTTATTGCTATTAAAACAGTTCAATCACCAACATGTTCTCCATAGGAAGTTCCTTAATATTATCATTCGTATTCTCAGTTTTCACCACATCCAGCCCTACCAGCGTGCTACCACCACTCAATAGCAATCTGGGGATTCGGCTTTCTTTTTTCTTTCTTCTTATTAATAAAATATAGTGGACAAAGAGTTGGACCAAAAGAAAGGAAAAAAAGGAAACAAGGGATTTTATTCCAAGAAGTCAATCAGCCTCCATAATCAAAATTACCTTTCCACAGCATTATTAGAAGATAAACAATTGAGAAGATTTCTAGTTTTATCATTTATCTATCTATCTTACTTGAGTTTATTCTGCAGCTTACTTATAAAATTATGTTTATGCATTCAGCAAATATATATTGACCATCAATTCCATGAAATAAGTATGATCATCATCCCCATAAGTAAATGAATAATTTAGAAGAAAAATTGAGAAAGCTTTCTGGGATATTATGGCTAGGAAAAGGTACTGATAATCATTATATTATCAGGGTAATATTTCTTTCATGAATGCTTTCTGTTGTTTTGGCTGAACATAACTGAGCTGTAAGGAATCTACATAGTTCTCATTGGTATCTTCCCCTCGGCATTTCTACTTACTGCTTTTAGTTGCAGATTTCTGTGTATATTAAAATGAAGCCTCAACAAATTGAGAGAGAGAATAATGTAAATAGCTGAGGTAATTTTTCCCAATCATCTTCTATTCCAAGGACATGCCCTGGGGAGGGATTTGAGTCTGCTCTTCTTCCATTATTTTCTGTTTTCTGCATGACTCTCAAAATCTTGCCCTGTTGACTCGGTTTCACCATAAACAATATCTTGCATATGTACTATATACTGGCTACTTTTTATATCTTACCCCAGACAATGTAAAGTATGTGTATAGTATATATAAAACCATGTATAGTATACCTTCTATGCAATTTAAGTGCTTTTCATGGGTAATTTTGGCCTCATGGTTTTTAAATCTAATTTCCCATTAGGATATGGGAAATTGTATTGATCTTCCGTATGGTAATGCTCTTTAGTCCAAGATCCTCATCGAAGTCAAAACTATCTCTCTTGGTATCTCCCTCAGTGTCTTGTTCATAGAAGGTGGTTGCCACATATGTTCATTTTTAATCATTTAAAATGTGTGCTTTCTTATCTCATGGCAGATGGCTATCCACGTGAAGAAATTGTCTATCAATGGAAGCGTAGTTCTGTTGAAGTGGGGGACACAAGATCTTGGAGGCTTTATCAATTTTCATTTGTTGGACTGAGAAATACCACTGAAGTAGTGAAGACAACTTCTGGTAAGACGCACTTGAAAATAATTTTGAGTGACCCTTCCAGAGTTTGAATTCTGGTGCATATGATTTAGAAGCTCTCAACACTTGTCTAGAAATGATATTCAGAAAATTAAATGAAGTGTTTTCATTTACTAGAGGAAATTATAACTGGTATTCTAGTATAATACATAAATATAAATGGATTTTATCAATTTAAAGCAAATTAGATTCAAATTGGATAAGCAAATTATTTGCTTAATTCCCTTATGAAAAATAAGTAACAGTTATTAAAAAGAAGAAAATACTTAATAGGCATAATGTTTCTTTTAAGAAATATATTTCATATTTAAAGTATCACATGGAGAAGATTAACTTCTCAAAAATGCAGAAAAGTGACCAGAGTGGATATGACTAATTCCATGTTCAGTAATTAAATATTTTGAACCGGCTTCATCAGTGGATAAGGGACTGGGTTTTGGTGTCAGGCCTGGGTTCAAATCCCAACTCCATCATTTACCAGCTACATATTTTAAGAAATTACTGAATTTCTCAGGGGACCACCTCTCACAGATAACCAATGTGGACAAAAGATCTGCCTCACAGTCATACTGTATGTATTTAAAAAAAGAAAAAGGTAAAATGCTTAGAATGATACCTAACACTTAGCATTCAATAAGTAGTAGTGCCTAATAGTATTAGTTATAAATATCAAGTATGCATGGGACCTAATGTGGTCAGGACTTCAGTTTTTTCCAAGAGAAACTAAAAATCTGTAGTATTTTTATATCAAATATCATAATTTTTAATGGTATTAATTGAAGGTGACTTAAAAAACCATGTGGGGTAAGTCAAACATATTTCCAGACCAGATCTGTCTCATGGGTGGCTATAGGTTAATACAAACCCTCTGCAATGCTGAGTGCGTATTTGTTAAAAATTTTTTTAAAAATTAATTTATTTATTTTTGGCTGTGTTGGGTCTTCGTTTCTGTGCGAGGGCTTTCTCTAGTTGTGGCAAGCGGGGGCCGCTCCTCATTGCGGCACGCAGGCCTCTCACTGTCGCGGCCTCTCTTGTTGCAGAGCACAGGCTCCAGATGCGCAGGCTCAGTAATTGTGGCTCACAGGCCTAGTTGCTCAGAGGCATGTGGGATCTTCCCAGGCCAGGGCTCGAACCCGTGTCCCCTGCATTGGCAGGCAGATTCTCAACCACTGCGCCACCAGGGGAGCCCCTGAGTGCATATTCTATATAGATTATTCCAGCTGCACCTTTTTAAAGTTACGTGAATTTAAATGTCCTAATTTCAAATATAAACACTGTGTTCATAGCTTACCATATTAAGACATACTTTTTGTATTTGTTACCATGAATTAAGCTGTTTTCTATTGATTTATTCATGCATACCTGATTGTCTTCCTCCTGAAATTAATAGGACATATTTTTGTGTTGACTAATTTAGAAAAAGGCCTTGGTCTGTTGTACAAGGAGAAACACATTACAGACCTAGACAGAAATGGAAATTTAAGATTCTACCTTCATAAGCATCATCCTCTAAATCAAAAACCTAACATTGTTTTTGGCATTTGCAGATTTCTTCAAAAAAAAAAAAATTCTTACGTTGCAAAAAGAATCTGAAATAAAATCAAAGAAATGCTCTAGTTTATTTTTAAAATGTGGCCTTATGTTCGCTTATTCATTGGAAATACTGACCATCAAGTACTAGAACAGTCTTTATTTTGGTCCCCAAAACAGATTCAGGACTGCCTTAGAACAGGTCTTCCATCTGTGAGACAGCACATGTAAAAATAACCTCTAAGTCTGTATGCTTCCAGAATAAGAAATTGGGCATTAAGTTCTGTTGTATATTCATATCTGTATAGTTATTACAGCACCCTAAAACAGAACCCACAAATTTATGACTAGCAGATCTTTTGTTCAGTCATTTAAGCCCGGAGTGGCGTTAAAACCAAACAGTGGTGAGGGAAGTGTTGGCTTTATATCATAGGTTTTGACATCATCCCCTTCCCAAAGTCTCATACTGAGAATAATCTAGAGTATTTACTGTCTAATAAGAGATACATCCAAAAGAAAATACTCTATTTACTTAAAGCATGGCAAGAAAATTTATCAAGGTGTCACAAGGCTATCACTCTTCCTAGAGAAATCAAAGCAAAACTGTATTGATATCAGATTTGATATTGAGTAGCATCATTTAATTGATTGTATCAACTCCTTGTGAATTTTAATATGGGGGTTAGCCTCCACCTTGGTCTTCTTGTACACTCCCTGCTCTTGCTGGTTTGTTTTTTGTGTGTGGTATCATTCCAGTTGCCTCTGGGAAGAGAAAGGGCTGAGTTGAAAAGTTAACACCAATGCCGACAGGCAGCCTGATTATTGTGAGAGTTGATTTTGTAATGATTGGAAGTTTCTGTGTGATCTTTGTTTTATTTCTGATGCCATTCTTATCTTCAAAGCATGGCTCCATAACTAGTTAATATCTACAAGGAAGTTATATTAACAACTTTCTTGGGAAGTTATCAGAAGATCAAAATTATAGCCTTTTTGAATCTTGACCATTACAACAATGTGGTTTTCTCTTAGACTTATAGTAAATGTATCTCCCTTTGAGAAGCCTCTGTCAAAACTAGGAGAGAGTAGTGCCTAAAATTAGGCCTAGTTTACTGCGGAGATTGCTAACCTTCACTCATTCAAGTCCACCTTTCATGATTTTGTTATATCTAAGTGGTGACTGTACTGTGGGTTCCTTAGTATATTTGTTCTTTAAATTGATTCCTTGCTATTAGTAAAATGATTTTTTTAAAGGAAAATTCACATTAGGACCATAATTGGAAAATGAGAAGCATTTGACATAAATAGAAATTGATATAAGAATATAATGAAAAGTGAACAAATGTTCTTAAATTTTAAGTGCACATATTGGTGTTCCCTGGGCTCTGAGTATGTGGAAAAAGAAAGAAAGAGATAGTAGAGAAAAGGAAGAGGGTAACTAGCACCAAAGTAAAACACTTCCTTGATTTAAACAGAAGGGTAGAAGAAGCAGGAAGGAATTTTCTTACACATAATTCGAGGCTATGTGATAATTCTGTATACACCACCTGAAACATCTTTATCACCATTTATATGTGTGTCACTCCTGAGAAAAATATTCCTCGGTGGTAGATTGATAAGACTTGAAGAATACCTTTAATTCTTGGTCAATACATCAAGATAGATTCTGGATCCATGATTTCTCTTCAAACCATCACCTCTTCCTGATTGCTCTGTATGTGGTAATAGCACCGTCATTGTCCCAGTGAGCCAGGCGTGAACACTCAGAGTCACATGTCTGCCTCCCACATCTAATGAATCATGAAGACACGTATACCTCTGAAATATCTTGCGTAACTGTCCTCTTTTCAGTTGCCATTGCCACTGTCCTAGTTCACGATCGTGTCTGTTCTCATCTGGACTCTGCTGGGAGCCTATTAAACTACATCCCTGCTGTCAGTCTCTCTTTTCTACAGTCTATCCTTTATACATTAATCATAAAAGCTAGCACTTACTGAGCACTAACTACATGTACCATAGCAAACACTTTATATACATGACCTACTTTAATTCTCATTACCATAGTCATATTTAATGTCATTAACACTGAAGGTATCACTGCGGTTAAGGAAACAGACTTCTAGGGGTTCATTTACTTGCAGGGATCAGATTTGGCAGCTGGGACATGAATTCAGGTGGTTTGCTTTCAGACTCATGCTTTTAACCACTGCACTATTTTTATTCGCACTGTGTCCCAGTAAGTCTTCCTGAACCACGGCTTTCCTCATGTCCCAAGAATTCAGGAGATTCAATTCAGCACAAGCTATTGTTCCTAATATGTAAGCCCCTGATCTCAGGAACCTTCCAGCTTGGTTTTCTATAATTTCTCAGCTTGTGACAGAACTACTTTGTTAATATTTTTATGAATATAAATAGCTAATCCTATACACACATTGAATTTCAGTCTCCTTTCTTTTTTGAATGGCTTATCAACTCAGCCCTACCTTCTTTATGACTTTAAAACATAAAAAAACAGCTTCTCTTCAGTGAAACCTTTCAGACCTTAATGCCAGAATGCGCACTCTTGGAGCCAGACAGCTCAGGTTTGAACACTGATTTGTATACATTACTGAATATATCTAAGCTCAATATCACCAATGTTACAGGGTTACTCTCAGGATTAAGTAAGATAATGCACTGAAAATGCTTAAAATTGTGCCTAACACATAGAAAGGACTCAGTAAATGGAAGGCACCATCATCATCATCATCAGACTCCCCCGGGGCATTTTCACCTACTTTATGAAAACAGAATTTCCACTTTATATTTTTTTATCAGTTGTTTTATTCCCTCTTTTCTGCCCTCTCATTCCAGTTAGTCATAGACTTCCCAGTGGAAGCCTTCTTTTAATCATCTTTGTATCCATGATGCTATTAGCCTGGTGATTTGCTTAGAGTTGTTGATTAGTAGGTAATTATAAAATGGATTGCTTGTGACAATTATATTGATAAAACCATAAAATTTCCCTCAATTAAATAAGAAATGCAGAATTCTATATATTTTTCCATTACTCATTGTTTTCTCTCAAGTAGAAGACCTGTTCTTTCTAGTCATATTGCCATGGACATTTCACCAAATTATCTACATGATTTTTGGTATCAAGCAGAGCTTTGTTCCTGATGTTCTCATCCTGAGATGTGGGTTAGAAAAATGGGCAAATGAGTTTCTTAGGAGAACCTACCTTCTTGGGACACCATTGCCATTATTATGAATCAAAAAGAAATAGATCATGTACTTCCTACACTAGAAAAACGTTAAATCTTTTTTCTTCCAGTTTTATTGAGATATAATTGACATACAGAACTGTATAAGTTTAAGGTATACAGCATAATGATTTGATGTAAATAGATCATGAAATGATTACCATCATAACTTTAGTGAACATCAATAATCTCATATACATAATAAATTAAAAAAATAGAAAACAAAATGTTTTCCTTGTGATGGTTAGGATTTACTCTCTTAACTTATAAATATAACATATAGCAGTGTTAATTTGTCATGTTGTACATTACATGCCTAGTATTTATTTATCTTATAACTGGAAGTTTATACCTTTTGGCTACATTCATCCAGTTCTCCCTCCCACCACCCCCGCTTCTAATAACCACAAATCTGATCTTTTTTTCCTATGAGTTTGTTTGTTTGTTTTTGAAGTCTCATTGACCTCCAACACTATGTTAGTTCCTGGTACACAACATATTTCTATACATTTCAAAATGGTCACCATGATAAGTCTAGAAAACCATTAAATCTTCCATATCGTCCTTAGAAATGTAAACGTCATTGTTTCATAGTTTTTTGGCATTCCCATGTACATTAACTATTATATACTTCCTTTTTGTCTTTAACCCACCTTTTTGGCTTCGATTCCATGTGCAAGTTTTATTTTCTTGATTTCTATTACAAGAGATGCATAAATACTAAAATAAAATTTAAAAAAGAACTCTGTACCACTAAGTTCATGTGACTTTTCAACAGTGGCATGCAGACCACAATTTTAGAAACACCAGCTCCGTGGATGAAGTCCATGTTTGTTGCTTAATTTCTAAAATATATGTAATCTACCCTATATCTTCAAATATTGCCCATTACTCTCACACCATATCCTTTATTTTCTTGAGGTTTTTTGGATAAGTTGAACCTATTTCACGTCTTCGTGCTCATTTTTCTTAATACTAAGCTCAAGTTCAACCTTCTCTGCCTATATCAGTGTATACATATTGGTCAAATAATTCTCCAAATAGAAAAAAAAAATAGGGCTTCCCTGGTGGCACAGTGGTTAAGAGTCCACCTGTCAATGCAGGGGACACGGGTTCAAGCCCTGGTCCAGGAAGATCCCACATGCCGCAGAGCAACTAATCCTGTGCACCACAACTACTGAAGCCCGTGCACCTAGAGCCCGTGCTCTGCAACAAGAGAAGCCACTGCAATGAGAAGCCCGCGCACCACAATGAAGAGGAGCCTCCGCTCACCGCAACTAGAGAAAGCCCATGCGCAGCAATGAAGACCAACACAGCCAAAAATAAATAAATTAATTTTTTAAAAAGAAAAAAATAGCTCCACCTTCTAGGCTGTGTTTTAACTTATATGTCTTTGGCAAACACAGGTAAAGATACTCATCATGACATAAACTATTGTGGGGGGAATAAAAAGAGAAATGAAAACATATATAAGTTAATGGTAATTGTTTTATTGAAGAGATTGGAATAAAAAAATTAATAAACCTAAATGATAGGAGAGAAATAAACAACTGTAACCCAGTCCTACAGTCTTGGGTTACTTTGGAATCACAGTAAGTTGTGAGCCCATTTTAGTCAATAATAAACTTTTCAAA
Source organism: Tursiops truncatus (assembly GCF_011762595.2). Classification (NCBI taxonomy): domain Eukaryota; kingdom Metazoa; phylum Chordata; class Mammalia; order Artiodactyla; family Delphinidae; genus Tursiops; species Tursiops truncatus. The sequence continues at coordinate 137,794,930 of NC_047036.1, forward strand.
CTACTTGAAGCAACCTAATATATTAAATGAAATCAGTGTGAAAGACTGCACAGTAATAGATTTTTATTTTATTTTTAAGCTTCAATTTAGAAAAATTAACTTTGGTTTCAGGAGAGGAAAATGAATGGATTACATAAAGAGCTGGGCGAGGAATGGCCATGGAGAAGTCACTTGCCCTTTCTGGGATGAAAATTCCTCATTTCTAAAGAGAATGCATTTGACTAGATGCTTCTTTAAAGTCCTTGGACTTATTTATAATCTTTGATGTAACCAAGGTTACACTATAGATGTCTCAATGTAGGAGTAACTTTCTTTATAAATTAATGATTTCCTAGAATGTTTCCCTTCATCAAGTTTTCAACAATTTCAAAGCAAGTCAAATGCAAAGATAAACTCCTTTAGGCTTTTAACTTAAAAGGGATGACATTCCCACTCCTTTTTAAAAATCTGTTTTGTTATTAGTATATATATATACTGGAATATTCATGTACTACATTTAAAACTTCCACATTGGAATGCAAATTGGTACAACTATTATGGAAAACAGTATGGAGGTTCCTTAAAAAACTAAAAATAGAGTTACCATATGATCCAGCAATCCCATTTCTGGGTATATATCTGGAGAAAACTCTAATTCGAAAAGATACATGCACCCCAGTGTTCACTGCAGCACTATTTACAGTAGCCAAGACATGGAAGCAACCTAAATGTCTATCAACAGATGAATGGAAAAGAAGATGTGGTACATATATACAATGGAATATTACTCAGCCACAAAAAAAGAATGAAATAATGTCATTCGCAGCAACATGGATGGACCTAGAATTTATACTAAGTGAAGTAAGTTAGAAAGAGAAATACAAATACCCTATGATATCACTTAAATGTGGAATCTAAAATATGATAACATGAACTTATTTACAAACAGAAACAGACTTGAAGACAAAGAAAACAAATTTATGGTTACCAAGGTGAAAGGTGGGGGAGGGATAAACTAGGAGTTTGGGATTAGCAGATACAAATTACTGTATATAAAATAGATAAACAACAAGGTCCTACTGTATAGCATAGGGAACTATATTCAATATCTTGTAATAACCTATAATGGAAAAGAATATGAAAAAGAATATATATATCTAACAAAATCACTTTGCTGTCCAGCAGAAACTAGCACAATATTGTAAATCAACTATACTTGAAATAAAAAAAAAGGTTTAACTATTAAAAAAATAATCCCACATTGGGGCTTCCCTGGTGGCGCAGTGGTTGAGGGTCCGCCTGCCGATGCAGGGGATATGGGTTCGTGCCCCGGTCCGGGAAGATCCCACGTGCCGCAGAGCGGCTGGGCCTGTGATCCATGGCCCCTGAGCCTGCGCGTCCGGAGCCTGTGCTCCGCAGTGGGAGAGGCCGCAGCAGTGAGAGACCCGCGTACAGCAAAAAAAAAAAAATAATAATAATCCCACATTGGAATTTTAAATTCCAAGGTTGCTCTGACAGTACCTAGTGAGGAAATGGGGCTTCAGAGGTGGAGAGGGGCTGCACAGACGAGTCATAGGAAGTCTAAGGAAGATTGTTTGTTTTCAAGGTGACAAATTTCATTTCTGCTTACATTCTGTGGGCAAGAACTAGCTGTGTGTTCCTGTGGAGATAAAAATGGGTCTGGGAAGTGTAGCTCAGTTGTATGCTAGGAAGGGACAGTGGGTTTTATGACTTTCTAGCATCTGTGAAACATGCGTGACATCATTTTATTTCTCACAAGCTTCTCAGAGAAGTAATATTTTTCATTTTACAGATGAAGCAACTTAAGTTTAGAGGAGCTACATAATTTGTTCAAGGCTATTCAATAGAGTTATTTACCCAGATCCCAAGTTTTTACCCCACTGCCTTTCACAAACACATGAGGTAAAGAGATGAATCAATTAAAATAAAAATGTTATTTCTAAACTTGATAATAGCTACTTTTATGGAGACAGTGCAATGAAGTGATAGCATTTAATATGATAACTATATACATATATCAACAAAATGTTAACTTATAGGAATAGCAATTATATTTACCTGGGGCAATAAAATCAAGTGAGAAACAATTTAGCAACAATATTTTACTTTTTCAGAAACATATTTATTGCTTATAAGATATTATTATTCACTTCTAAGTGAACCTATGGATCACCAGGCAAATCTGGCCTTAACTAAGAAACTGTTGGATCCAGTATATTTGTATAATAGTGTTACTTGCAGAAAAGTCTCATCAGAAAGAAAACATAATAAAAGGATTGCATGACTACTATTTACAGTAATTTTGAGGACTAATATCTTATTTTGACTGTCTATCAAGACCAACCAGGTCAAGACAACATTAATTTTTATCCAAGTATATGGTGTTTCCTAATTCAATCGAAATTCTTCTTTTGCTACATTTAGAAGACATGTTCATCAATGTGACTGATCCAACTAAAAGAGCTCTCCTGTTCAGCTGCTGTCCCCAAATAAATGTAAACCATTAAATAATTTTTTAAAACATGAAAATGTGAGATGGTGGAGACTGACTCTATAGACATTGTGCCCTGTACACAGACTCACTGAATGTTTCTTTCACTCTATTTGATGCAGTCAAATAATTCCTTCATCTTATTTTTGCATTTTCAGAAAATAATGCTATCCAGCATTGCAGCTATGCAAATTTGAGCATGTCAGAGACTCAAAAGGGCATCAAATAGCAGTGAGGAAAATAATGCTTTGGTTTTTTTAATTTTGTTTTACACTTAACTTTCTTTTCTTCAAAAGGAGGTTATTATGAAGGTCACAGCACACTGCAGGTGTAATAGCCCGGAAAAGCATTTCTGGGGTATACATGCTGGGGCTGAGCAGAATCTGTTCACTATTCTCATTTGCCACTCCTGAAGTCTATCTCGTTTAGGAAATCAAGAACAGTTAGTTTTATTAATCCAGGGCAGAAAGAGATCAGAAAAGCCCAAGGACTAGAGAATTGACATATATGTTAAGCATGACTAAGTATATTATTTTTTTGCTTACTTAAAAAAATTTTTTTTATTGAAGTATAGTTATGCCAATGCTGTGCCAATCTGTGCTGTACAGCAAAGTGACTCAATTATACGCATATATATATTTTTTTAATTCTTTTCCATTATGGTTTATCACAGGATTTTGAATATAGTTCCCTGTCTGTGTTATACAGTAGGACCTTGTTTATCCATTCTAAATATAATAGTTTGCATCTACCAACCCCAAACTCCCAGTGCATCCCTCTCCCTCTTCCCCTCCCCCTTGGCAGCCACAAGTCTGATCTCTATGTCTGTGAGTCTCTTTCTGTTTCATAGATTGGTTCATTTGTGTCATATTTTAGATTCCATATATAAGTGATATCATAGGGTATTTGTCTTTCTCTTTCTGACTTCCCTTAGTATGATAATGTCTAGTTGCATCCATGTTGTTGCAAATGGCATTATTTTGTTCTTTTTTTTTTTCTCCTGGCCATGCCTTGCGGCATGTGGGATTTTAGTTCCCTGACCAGGGATCAAACCTGCACCCCCTGCAGTGAAAGCATGGAGTCTTAACCACTCAACTGCGAGGGAAGTCCCCTTGTTTACTTTTATATATGGTGTCTCTGTTATTCAAGAAACTGACAGTGCTGCATGTTTAACGTATAAACCACATCATAAATGTTTAATTTTTCACATTTGTCTCCGAATTGATCCACCCCCAAATTAACTACTCCTTGTTATACATCATCTCTCAGAATAATGTCAAAGAAATACTAAAAATAGCATTTTCTCTAGTTCTTCTCCCCTACCCTGCACAAACCTAATTGTTTTGCCCGTAAGCATTTCTCTATCAGCTCTATAAGATGGTATCTTTATTTGTGAATACTGAAATATAATAAATGACATTGATAATAAGACGAAAGCTTCAATGTAGATAACTGAGTTTACTGGAATAGTTTCCAAACATGATTTCTAATCTGCCTTTACTCGTATGACTTACAGCACCATCCACTTTGATTTTCATCATATCTACTGTTCACTGCTAAGTGGTGAAGAGCTTTGTAATATAAAAGACAATGTGTAATGCATGAGCTGTGAAATACCTCCTTGCTAAACATATAATGCAATCACGAACATTAATTGTAACCACTTGATTACATTTTCTAAGTTGGTGATTTCTTGTTACCAGTATTAGTGACTGAGAGTAAAATTAGATTGATAGAAAAATAAAATTTTAGGGCTAAATATCAAAAATTAAGGCCAGTTGTAATTTTACTTTGGGTAATTACTCCAAAGAGGTAAAAGTCACTGTTTGTAATTTGGTAGTCAGTTGTGTAACCACGGCCTATAGCACAGATAATTAGACATGGACAGAGTTAAATTTTATTTATTTCTGTCAACATTGAACAATTGAGAAATTTCATATGCAAATCTTAAACATCTTTACATCTTAAATATCTGGGTTGTCATTTGCATTTGAAAATGATTGGTTAGAGTTGAATTCTCACCTGTCCTAGTGGGCACACAATCTCCTTTACCAAAATTCCTAACACCCCCTGTTGTATTTTCAGGACTATATGATTTTCTTCTTGAACTACTGTTTCCTTATTTTAGAAAGCTATATGCATCTCATTCGAACTATATATATCTCACTCGAAATAGGGGGAAATAAAAGATAATCATTTCCCAAATGAGAACAAATACGTATCTGTGGAAATGAAGAATATTCATTTACTTTTAATAGGCGGAGAGAATTTCTATCACAAAATGATACTGTAAGAAATGAATGTGAAAACTATTAATCAACCAAGGTTTGCCTGAGAGTAGACAGTGAGTTGCAGAGAAGTGTCAGAACCTAGCCAACCTAGGTCTCACTTGCTTTTCACATTCTACAAATGGGTTTATTTATCATAAATATCTAGCATATGCAATGTAAATTGATTTTAAGTTCATTCAGTTTATCTCTACCACCTGCTTTCGTGGAAAATGGATTTTAAACAGAGTTGTGAAGTTCTATATATGGACATCTGTGCATCTAGTCGTCTCTATTTTCCTTTTTTTTCTTTCAGCTTACATCTAAGCAACTAAAACGTGTGTTGCAGTTTTCCTGCACATTACTGATTAGCAGCCTTGCATAGCCAATGAACACTTTTTCCTTCATCTTCTTTGATAAAATAAGGCAACTGGATATAGCACAAAAAAAACTATGATTCCTTTTAAGCGTTTCCTTTGTGGTTGTGTTACCATATAGTTGAATGGCCCTGAGCAAGTCATCTTCTCTTTCAGCCCTCAATATCTTCATCTCAAAATAAAAAATTTAGATTAAATGTGAAGGTCCTTTTCACCCCTAAAATGCTGTTCTGTATTTCCTGATATTTAGCAGCTCTGTCATAAAGCAAATGTCTGGTGGGTATTTAGGTTTTCCATGTTCCCATGAGTTCCTAAGAGAAATTTCTTCATGTTTTCTTATTCTGTAAAACTCAGCAATTAATAGATCTAGTTTATCTGTCAAGTATAGAGAACTCTGGGAGCTATTGTGGGGGAAGAGGCCCGGGGTTTGCCATAGAGATGGTTGGTAAATTAGGTAAGGTATGAAAAAAATGAATTTGGCCTGGGAAAAATAGGCCCACCGTGGGTGTGAATAGTGAGGGTGGAATTTCATTGAATTCATGTGAATGAGAAATTGCAGAGGATGAAGATAGGACAATGGCTGTGACATGGCTTTCATAGAAGAGAAAGAATAGACACCTGGCCTCCTCAAACAGAAATAACACTTGCAATCAAGAGCACATGGTATGAACTTAATTTATTATTTTGTGTTTAATTATGTAAATTGGGCTGCTATAAATCAGCAGTCCATTAAAATAGTACTGATACTACCAACTCTGTAAAAATAATAAGAATATAATGTGCTAGCATTCGTAAGACCTTTATATATATATATATATCATCTCATTCACTTTTCACAGTAATTCTATAAGGTGATATTCATCACCCAGGTGGCATGATGTACAAGCAATCTTGTAGAAAAGTATCCAGAAAGGGTAGAGACTTCGCCCAAGACCATAGAATAAGTTACTAAACAGATACCTGTGTTTGCTGAGAGGCCAGTTTTCCAATCCAGTGATGACTGAGCTGTTCTGAATTTGTGTTTGCAGAAAGACTTGTCCTTGGCTATATTTTTGCCTAGTGTGTAATTTCTTTTCTCTTTATTGTTATGGCATATATCTATCTATGTAAGTTGACTGCACACATGTAAGGTAGAATCAGACTGTATTTGTCAGGTCAAGCTAGACTATGCTATGATAGAAAATAACCCTCAAATCTCATTGGTTTAAAATTTATATATAATATTATACATATTCTTGTATTGCTCTTTCCGCTGTGCTTTTTCGTTCTGTGGCATGCCATTCTCAGAGTCAAAGGTGAAATAACAAAAGAATAAAATGATTCTTAAAGTTTCTGCTTGAAGAAGCAAGAAGAACTACAATTCTGCAGCCTGTGGAACGAAAACCACATTCACAGAAAGAGAAAAAATAAAAAGGCAGAAGACTATGTACCAGATGAAGGAACAACATAAAACCCCAGGAAAACAACTAAATGAAGTAGAGATAGTCAACCTTCCAGAAAAAGAGTTCAGAATAATGATACTGACGATGATCCAGGACCTCGGAAAAAGAATGAAGGCAAAGATGGAGAAGATGCAAGAAATGTTTAACAAAGACCTAGAATAATTAAACAACAAACACCTAGAAGAATTAAAGAACAAACGGAAACCATAAACAAGACCAAAAGACAACCCTCAGAATGGGAGAAAATATTTGCAAATGAAGCAACTGACAAAGGATTAATCTCCAAAATTTACAAGCAGCTCATGCAGCTCAATAACAAAAAAACAACCCAATCCAAAAATGGGCAGAAGACCTAAATAGACATTTCTCCAAAGAAGATATACAGACTGCCAACAAACACATGAAAGAATGCTCAACATCACTAATCATTAGGGAAATACAAATCAAAACTACAATGAGATATCATCTCACACCGGTCAAAATGGCCATCATCAAAAAATCTAGAAATGATAAATGCTGGAGAGGGTGTGGAGAAAAGGGAACCCTCTTGCACTGCTGGTGGGAATGTGAATTGGTACAGCCACTATGGAGAACAGTATGGAGGTTCCTTAAAAAACTACAAATAGAACTACCATATGACCCAGTAATCCCACTACTGGGCATATACCCTGAGAAAACCATAATTCAAAAAGAGTCATGTACCAAAATGTTCATTGCAGCTCTATTTACAATAGCCAGGAGATGGAAACAACCTAAGTATCCATCATCAGATGAATGGATAAAGAAGATGTGGCACATATATACAATGGAATATTACTCAGCCATAAAAAGAAATGAAATTGAGCTATTTGTAATGAGGTGGATGGACCTAGAGTCTGTCATACAGAGTGAAGTAAGTCAGAAAGTGAAAGATACCGTATGCTAACACATATATATGGAATCTAAGAAAAAAAAATGGTTCTGAAGAACCTAAGGGTAAGACAGGAATAAAGACACAGACCTACTAGAGAACGGACTTGAGGATATGGGGAGGGGGAAGGGTAAGCTGTGACAAAGTGAGAGAGTGGCATGAACATATATACACTACCAAATGTAAAATAGATAGCTAGTGGGAAGCAGCTGCATAGCACAGGGAGATCAGCTCAGTGCTTTGTGACCACCTAGAGGGGTGGGATAGGGAGGGTGGAAGGGAGGGAGACGCAAGAGGAAAGAGATATGGGAATGTATATATATGTATAACTGATTCACTTTGTTATAAAGCAGAAACTAACACACCATTGTAAAGCAATTATACTCCAATAAAGATGTTAAAAAAAAAAGAACAAACAAACAGGTGAACAATACAATAACTGAAATGAAAAATACACTAGAAAGAATCAATAGCAGAATAACTGAGGAAGAAGAACGGATAAGTGACCTGGAACACAGAATGGTGGAATTCACTGCCATGGGACAGAAAAAAGAAAAAAGAATGAAAAGAAATTAAGACAGCCTATGAGACCTCTGGGACAACATTAAACACAACAACATCCGTATAATAGGGGCCCCAGAAGGAGAGGAGAGATAGAAAGGACCTGAGAAAATATTTGAAGATATTATAGTCAAAAACTTCCCTAACGTGGGAAAGGAAATAGTTAATCAAGTCCAGGGAGCGCAGAGAGTCCCAGGCAGGATAAACCCAAGGAGAAACATGCCAAGACACATAGTAATAAATGGACAAAAATTAAAGACAAAAATTATTGAAAGCAGCAAGGGAAAAATGACAAATAACATACAAGGGAACTCCCAAAAGGTTAATAGCGGATTTCTCAGCAAACTCCCAGAAGGGTGTGGCATGATATATTTAAAGTAATGAAAGGGAAGAACCTACATCCAAGATTACTCTACCTAGCAAGGATTTCATTCAGATTCGATGGAGAAATCAAAAGCTTTACTGACAAGCTAAAGCTAAGAGAATTCAGCACCACCAAACCAGCTCTACAACAAATGCTAAAGAAACTTCTCTAAGTGGGAAACACAGGAGAAGAAAAGGACATACAAAAACAAACCCATAACGATCAAGAAAATGGTAACAGGAACATACATATCGACAGTTACATTAAACGTGAATGGATTAAATGCTCCAACCAAAAGACATAGGCTCGCTGAATGGATACAAAAACAGTACCCATATATATATATGCTATCTACAAGACACCCACTTCAGACCAAGGGACACAAACAGAAAGAAAGTGAGGGGAGAGAAAAAGAATTCCATGCTAATGGAAATCAAAAGCTGGAGTAGCAATACTCACATCAGGTAAAATAGACTTTAAAATAAAGAATGTTACAAGAGACAAGGAAGGACACTACATAAGATCAAGGGATCAATCCAAGAAGAGCATATAACAGTTATAAATATTTATGCACCCAACATAGGAGCACCTCAATACCTAAGGCAAGTGCTAACAGCTATAAAAGAGGAAATCAACAGTAACACAATAATAGTGGGGGATTTTAACACCTCACTTACAACAATGGACAGAAAGTTAATAAGGACACAAACTATAAATGACACAATAGAACAGACCGATTAAATTGATATTTATAGGACATTCCATCCAAAAAGAGCAGATTACACTTTGTTCTTAAGTGCACACGGAACATTCTCCAATGTTCTCCATTGGAGAATGGAAACATTCTCCATAGGTCACATCTTGGGTCACAAATCAAGCCTCAGTAAATTTAAGAAAATTGAAATCAGGCTTCCCTGGTGGTGCAGTGGTTGAGAGCCCGCCTGCCGATGCAGGGGACTCGGGTTCCTGCCCCGGTCCAGGAAGATCCCACATGCTATGGAGCAGCTAGGCCCGTGAGCCATGGCTGCTGAAAAAAAAAAAAAAAAGAAAGAAAATTGAAATCATATGAAGCATCTTTTTCCAACCACAATGCTATGAGATTAGAAATCAGTTACAGAGAAAAAATATAAAAAAACACAAACGCATGGAGACTAAACAATACGTTACTAAATAAGCAAGAGATCACTGAAGAAATCAAAGAGGAAATCAGAAAATACCTAGAGACAAGTTACAATGAAAACATGACGATACAAAATCTATGGGATGCAGCAAAAGCAGTTCTAAGAGGGAAATTTATAGCAATACAATCCTACCTCAAGAAACAAGAAAAATCTCAAATAAACAACCTAACCTTACACCTAAACCAATTAGACAAAGAACAAAAAGCCCCAAAGTTAGCAGAAGGAAAGAGCTCATAATGATCAGAGCAGAAATAAATGAAACAGAAACAAAGAAAACAATAGCAAAGATCAATAAAACTAAAAGCTTGTTCTTTCAGAAGATAAACAAAATTGATAATCCTTTAGCCAGACTCATCAAGAAAAAGGGGAGAGGACTCAAATCAATAAAATTAGAAATGAAAAAGAAGTTACAGTGGACACTGCAGAAATACAAAGCATCATAAGAGATTACTACAAACACTCTATGCTAATAAAATGGACAAACTGGAAGAAATGGACAAATTCTTAGAATTTCAGTCCATGACTGAACCAGGAAAGAATAGAAAAAATGAACAGACCAATCACAAGTAATGAAATTGAAACTATGATTAAAAATCTTCCAACAAACAAAAGTCCAGGACCAGATGGCTTCACAGGTGAATTGTACCAAACATTTAGACAAGAGTTAACACGTATCCTTCTGAAACTATTCCAAAAAATTGCAGAAAAAGGAACACTTTCAGACTCATCCTGTGAAGCCACCATCACCTGATACCAAACCAAAGATACTACAAGAAAAGAAAATTACAGGCCAATATCAGTGATGAAAATAGACACAAAAATCCTCAACAAAATACTAGCAAGCTGAATCCAAGAATACATGAAAAGGATCATACACCATGATCAAGTGGGATTTATCCCAGGGATGCACGGATTCTTCAGTATACACAAATCAATCAATGTGATACACCATATTAACAAATTGAAGGAGAAAAACCATATGATCATCTCAATAGATGCAGAAAAATCTTTTGACAAAATTCAACTCCCATTTATGATAAAAACTCTCCAGAAAGTGGGCTCAGAGGGAACCTACCTCAACATAATAATAGCCATATGTGACAAACCCACAGGAAACATCATTCTCAATGGTCAAAAACTGAAAGCATTTCCTCTAAGATCAGGAACAAGACCAGGTTGTCCACTCTCGCCACTACTATTCAACATAGGTTTGGAAGTCCTAGCCACTACAATCAGAGAAGGAAAAGAAATAAAAGGAACACAAATTGGAAAAGAAGAAGTAAAACTGTCACTGTTTGCAGATGACATGGTACTACACATAGAGAATCCTAAAGCTGCCACCAGAAAACTACTAGAGCTAATCAATGAATTTGGTAAAATTGGAGGATACAAAATTAATGCACAGAAATCTCTTGCATTCCTATACACTAACAACAAAAGATCAGAAAGAGGAATTAAGGAAACAATCCCATTCACTACTGCAACAACAACAAAAAAATAAAATACCTGGGAATAAACCTACCTAAGCAGGTAAAAGACCTGTACTGAGAAAAGTATAAGACACTGATGAAAGAAATAAAAGATGACACAAACAGATGGAGAGATTTACCATGTTCTTGGATTGGACGAATAAATATTGTGAAAATGACTATACTACCCAAAGCAATCTACAGATTCAATGTAATCCCTATGAAATTACCAGTGGCATTTTTTACAGAACTAGAACAAAAAATTTCACAATTTATATGGAGACACAAAAGACCATGAATAGCCAAAATAATCTTGAGGGAAAACAACAGAGCTGGAGGAATCAGACTCCCTGATTTCAGACTATAGTACAAAGCCATAGTAATCAAGACAGTATGGTACTGGCATAAAAATAGAAATATAAATCAATGGAACAGAATAGAAAGCCCAGAGATACACCCACGCACCAATGGTCAACTAATCTATGACAAACGAGGCAAGGATGAACAATGGAGAAGAGACAGTCTATTCAATAAGTGGTGCTGGGAAAACTAGACAGCTACATGTAAAAGAATCAAATTAGAACACTTCTAACACTGTACAGAAAAATAAACTCAAAATGGATTAAAGACCTAAATGTAAGGCCAGACACTGTAAAACTCTTAGAGGAGAACTTAGTTAGAACACTCTATGACATAAATCACAGCAAGATCCTTTTTGACCCACCTCCTACAGAAATGGAAATAAAAACAAAAATAAACAAATGGGACCTAATGAAACTTCAAAGCTTTTGCACAGCAAAGGAAACCATAAACAAGACAAAAAGACAACCCTCAGAATGGGAGAAAATATTTGCAAATGAAGCAACTGACAAAGGATTAATCTCCAAAATATACAAGCAACTCATGCAGCTCAATATCAGAAAAACAAACAACCCAGTCCAAAAATTGGCAGAAGATCTGAATAGACATTTTTCCAAAGAAGATATACAAATTGCCAACAAACACATGAAAGGATGCTCAGTGTCACCAATCATTAGAGAAATGCAAATCAAAACTACAATGGGGTATCACCTCACACCAGTCAGAATGGCCATTATCAAAAAATCTACAATCAACAAATGGTGGAGAGGGTGTGGAGAAAAGGGAACCCTCTTGCATTGTTGGTGGGAATGTAAATTGATATCGCCACCCTGGAGAACAGTATGGAGGTTCCTTAAAAAACTACAAATAGAACTACCATATGACCCAGCAATCCCAGTACTGGGCATATACCCTGAGAAAACCATAATTCAAAAAGAGTCATGTATCACAATGTTCACTGCAGCTCTATTTACAATAGCCAGTTCATGGAAACAACCTATATGCCCATTGACAGATGGATGGATAAATAAAATGTGGCACATATATACGATGGAATATTACTCAGCCATAAAACGGAATGAAATTGGGTCATTTGTAGAGACGTGGATGGATCTAGAGACTGTCATACAGAGTGAAGTAAGTCAGAAAGAGAAAAACAAATATCGTATATTAACCCATATATGTGGAACCTAGAAAAATGGTACAGATGAACCGGTTAGCAGGGCAGAAATAGAGACACAGATGTAGGGAACAAATGTATGGACACCAAGGGGGGAAAGCGGCGTGGGGTGGTGGTGGTGATGGGATGAATTGGGAGATTAGGATTGACATGTATACACTCATATGTATAAAATAGATAACTAATAACAAGCTGCTGTATAAAAAATAAATGAGATGAAATTCAAAATAAAAGTAAACAATGTATTGGCAGAATTTTGATAACAACCAGTAGTACTTTTCTGTTAATATATTAGATATTCTGCTGTTGGCTAAGGTCAATAAAGTGGTAGAGTTACTGAAAAAAAAAAGTTACTGTTGCTTGATAGGCATAATTCGTTTGTTTTTGCCAAAGCAAGTCACATGAGCAACCCTGAAGTCTATAAGGTGGGATGCATGCTTCTCTTAGACAAAGGGCCACAAGTGAAGGCCTCTGTAGGGATGGATTTGGTAGAAAAAGACAGCAAATATTTAAAACTACAAAACTGTAACCAAAATTTCCCATTAGTATAATCCTTCATGCTATACCTAGCCAGCCTACCTGGCCATGTAAGTACCTATAGCTTGAGATCACACGTCAGGATAAGTCACCCCCAGCAAAGGAAAGGAATGAGTTATTCTCAAAGAAAATAGAGCACAGGCATAAAAATGTCTCTTACTCTGAGAATACTCCTCTTGAAAAGGAATTCTCCTCTTGTTTTTGACAAGCCTGCTTCACTTTGTCAATGACCTAGAGCCATGATTTATGTAAAATTGGCTTCAGAAGGAGCAGGTAAGAAGACACAATATTGACGTGAAAATTATCATAAGGTGATGGGAACTGTCAAGTTTTATAAATCTGGGGAAGATTTCCCTTGCTGTACTGCTGGGACAGCTTTATTAATTATAATGGAAAACAAGTCTGTAAATATTGGTCCCATACTAGATTCAATTTTACAGATATTAGGCAGTGGTAACTTCTAAGAAACAATAAACCAGAATCATTCTTTTGTCAGGAGGGGGAGATAATTGAACATGATTTAATAATGAATGGCCACAAAATAATGAAAAGGTCAAGCTTTCTTGATTACTGTAACTTTTTGCATGGAAAAAAATCCTTAATATTTCTAATAGTCCTATGTTAGAAAAGAGTATAAACAAAGTGGTTTCAAGTAAAACTTAAATGCTTTCTTTTATTTAATCTTAATAGTGTGCTACAATTTTAACTACTTCCTCTCTGAAACATTCTTACAATTAATTCTGTTCCTCTGTTTTATAGATGAAGTACATGAAATATAGTGCTATGAATAATTTAAAATATTTCCACATGACTAGTTATAATGGAACTAGAACTAATCAATGGGCATCTATGTCCCCAAGCTACTATACCCTGGCCACTACCTAAGACTAAGCTAATATAAAAAGAAATTTTCATTTCATTGGCTATACTGTATTAGTGAATAGTAGGAGATATTTTGGTTCTAAAAAATCTGCCACTACTAATCTACACAGAAATAAATAGTGTTGATAATGATATGATCATGTGTACGTTAAAGACAGCTTTCACTGAGCAGTTCACATGCAACGGGCACTATGCTAAGTACTTTTCAAGATTTATGTAAACCTGCAACAGCTTTAGAAGGTAGATCTTATTGTTATTTCTGTGATCACATAGCTGGTAAGTGGCAGAGCTAGGATTTGAACCTGTGCTCTGAGAGAGGGTCATAGAGTTTTTGTTGGGTCTCATTTGTAGGACGTAGCGATTTCTTTTTCATTAAGGAAGAAGGCTATTCACATGAATAGATGTGTGTGTGTTGTGTGTGTATGTGTAACACATAATAAAGGACACATGTTTTCAAGGTACCTTATGTGATTTGCGTATTGTAACAACCTGGTATGTTTTGTTTTTCAAGTTGATGGCAATATTCAGAGTGTTGATAACTGACTCTAACCTGATAGGTCCAGTTTTCTTCTTACAAAGATAAGAATGAGGAAGTAATAGAAGTATGTTGAACAAAGCTCGGTAAAATACTTTCTAGATACTAGAAATAGTATCTACGACTCGGGGAAAACTCTGGATAAAATTAAATCAATATTATATTAGTAAAACATCACTCTTAGTAAAATTTGAAGGGAAAAAAAATATTTGGTTAGGAGCGAGAAGGTCTGGCCTTAAGTCCTAGCAGACCTTATTAATAGGTATATACATCTGGGCAAATCATTTAACCTCTTGCACCTTACTTTGCTTATCTGTAAAATGGAAGAGTTATAATTGTCCTATCAGAGTTGCTATGAGACTTAACTGAGGTAAGTATCTGAAAATGCTTAGGAAATTGTGAATAGTTTCGGAGATAGATGACAATATGATCATAAGATAATTATATTTTCCTCTCTCTAACTCTTGAAATTAAAAAAAAAAGTTTCTGCATGAAAATTCCAGGCATATTTAATG
The DNA here is from genome assembly GCF_011762595.2 of Tursiops truncatus. NCBI lineage: Eukaryota > Metazoa > Chordata > Mammalia > Artiodactyla > Delphinidae > Tursiops > Tursiops truncatus. Next base: position 137,810,001 of record NC_047036.1, read on the forward strand.
ACTCTGAGAAAAGTATTTATAATTTATTGAAAGTTTGTAGAAGGTAGTGATTGATGCAATGATCCACTCCTGTTTGCTTTGTAACCTTCCAGTTAGACCAAAGAAAAGGGAGAAAGCTGAATTGTGTGCAAAAAGCAGAAGTGTGAGTGGGAGTGCTCTTTTAATAGCTGTCCCATAAAGTGGCTTTGGAAGAAAAGTGCTTGAGGATTTGGGAAAGTGATATTAAGCTGACTTGTTGACTGACCCTGAGTAATTTGGAGTGTCTAACACACACACACATTTGCTAGATGCATCAGAGGAGTTCATTATTTTTCACTTTGCATTACTAACAATACTCTGTACCAGCAGTCCCCAACATTTTTGGCACCAGGGACCGGTTTTGTGGAAGACAGTTTTTCCACGGATGGGGGTTAGTAGTTCAGGCAGTAATGGGAGCGGTGGGGAGCGGCAGATGAAGCTTCGCTTGCTTGTCCGCCGCTCACCTCCTGCCGTGCGACCCAGTTCCTAACAGGCCCCGGACCAGTAGTGGTCCACGGCCTGGGGGTTGGGGACCCCTGCTCTATGCCATAGTTATGTAACAAAGACAAAAATACCCAAGTCAAAGAGACCCTGGACTTGCCCAGTCAAGTTACCTTATTTCCAAGATTAAAGAAATGAAGTCCAGAGAAGTAAAATGGCTTACCTAAGGTCTCGCAGCTAGTTTCATAGGAAATGAAGCACCTAATCATTGGTTTCCAGGTCTCATCCAAGCCTCTTTGTTAAGTTCTATAACTCAAAAGTTTACTTTGGCAGCTCCTCTCTCTTGCATCAGATATTGAAGTAAAATAGAAAGAAGAAAAATAAAAATCAAGAGGGAAAGAATGACTGAGTTAAAAGGTGACCTACTGCTACTTTCTGTGTTTGCTAGAAAATGTTGGCAATCGTTGCTTTCTGAGGAGTAAGTTACATTGGCTTAGCTTTTTTGATGGTGGAATACCATGCAGTATTAGTTGAAATATTATGGAGTGGTGAAAGGAAAGCTGGAGTAGAGAGTCTTAAAACCCAGGTTCTACTTCCAGGACTGCCTCTAACATGCTACATTATATCCTTGATCAAATCCCTTTGTGTATCAGTTTCTTATCAGTAAGATGTACATGACATTAGCTGGAGTCCTTTCTCAAAAATGTATGGAGATAATCAAATGAGAGAATGGATGTGAAAATGCTTTACAACAAGTTGGGAGTGTGGCACGTGCAAAGCATCGTCATCATTGCCTTAATTATTATCCATAAGGACCCCTCAGAGCTGAACACACACACACACACACACACACACACACACACACACACACACACACACACACACACACACACACACACCTTTGTGCCAGTAAAGACTGAGACATCAGGAAAATTAATTATTTATCCCAGCTCCAGAAGGAGCAAGGCTGGACTGGGAATGTGACTCAATTTCCTGTTTCTCACTCCTGGCTTCCTAGGATCAGATTTTGTCATCAGAACTTAATAAGGATGACAAGCTGATAACAATCAAGGATATTATTAAAGCAACATAAAAGGCAAAATTCTTTTTTCTTTCTTGCTACTCTTGGTGGGGAAACTGCTATTAAAAGATCAAGGCTAAATGTGGAAATGAAAGGATGAAGGGAGTTACACTCAGAGGAAGATAGAGAAGGATGGAATTTGGGTGGCCCCTGGGATGAATGCATTTTCACCCAAAGCCAATAAGGGAGCTGTAGCTTTGACAGTTTTGAAGTCCGTGGGGGGTTTGCGAGCTTGCGAGCAAGCTACATTCAGTCCTCTAACTTTCCTGGGAATCAAAAGTTAAACTGTTAGATGAGGAGTGTAGGATGGAAAACATTTTGGAATGAGAATTCATGTAGAGATTTGGAAACAAATTTTAGGAGGATTATCCTTTCATTTCAAAGCATTCAGGGCAGTCTCTTGCCTCTAGGAAGGGATGCAAGGAAAGTTACAAAACTCTGCATTAGTGCTAGTCTCTGTTCTGTTTGGGACTGAGAGAAACAAATGTTGATTTCTTGAGAACTGATGGCCTCCTTGAACATTTCTAGCAAGATAATTGCTGTATTTTGTATTTTAAGACATCACCATTATCCAGTATTGTAATAATTAGATTTATTTATTGAAAACATGCTATGTGCAACAAAGGGCCTATGGAAATTTCTATGAAGTATCTCTTTCAAGTATCCTCATAAGTACCTCAAAGCAAATATGATGAGTACCCTCTTTTCAGAGATTAGAAAACTGTGACTCAAGGAAATTAGTCTGAGTCTTCACAGCCAATGAGATAAGTAGGGGTTGAAATCAGATCAAACATGCCACAAATCCCAGGTTCTTAAACTTTCTGTTCTGTAAGATTCTTTCCAAGGATGCCTTTGGTGAGGGATAGGGGATGAAGAGGAAGAAGAAAAAGAATTCCGTAGTTAAAATGTATTTAAAAACCACTGTAAGTTGAGACCAGCTTGCCTAGGAGGTACTTGCCAAAATAATACTAGGTTATGCCAAAGGCAGGTTCAAGGGCGCTGTTCTTTTGTAAAGGTCACCTGTTGGGCACCTGAATGTGTCAGCTTCCTTATTTCTTAGAGGCTTATTTACCACTGAATTTCACCAACTCTAGGAATAGAAACTCAACGTAGATTAGGGAATTCATGCAAATTAGTGGGTAAACCCACTCAAAACATATTGGATAGAAATATGGTTGCCACACTTTTTTCTTTTAACTGACTCAAGACTTTCATCGCTTTAAAGAAAATGTACCTTTTAGGAAAACGTTTAAAAAATCCCCGAATACTATTTTTTTTTGCTATTGAGATTATTGATTCCTAGTGGCAATGTTATTTATTCTCTCAATTAGTCCATGCAGAGAATATTAATACAGCCATTTTACAAATTACAAAAATGGAAGTTCAGAAAGGATAAATAACTTGCTCGAGGTCACATGGCCAGTGAGTGGAAGAGCCAGAATTCGGACTCAGTCCAGACTGCAAACCTGCCTGTATACATCTATGCAACACTGCCAAACTCTCCCAGGAGTGGCTCCAAGCTCTGGTTAGCTCCTTTCTTTAGGGTCAGCTAAGCTGAGCTCCTTGGTTATTTATTCAGGGCTCCTATGTTCCAAGCATCATTAATAGGGTTCAAGACAAGCAAGTAGACGTGGTCCTTGCCTTTGAGCAGCTCTCAGTCCAATGGAATGACAATGAGCTGGATCTAACCGAATTTTAAATAGTATTTTACGTTACTCTCTATGTGACAAGCCTGGTAAAGCATCACACACAAAAATCCATACTTTTTACTACACCAGAACACCTTAATGCACATATGCTTCAATAGCATGTCATCCTCACTTTTTTTTTCTTTTTCTGACTAAAGAAGCCATTACCTTTAAAATATCTCAGATTCTGAAAATACCTTAGTATGTGTTTGGAATATAATTTGAAAGCTTCGGTACAGTCATTATCCAGTTTAAGGGCTATTGTAGTTTATAATTGTGACTGCTCCAGGGGCTTATTTTAGAGAGGTGCCTACCTCCACCCACCCCTCTTTCTGGCAGTTAGGATGCTTACCCCCATTCATGCAATGCCTGGTGCCTCCCAGACAGAGGTGGTGGGAGAGAGGTGTCTGTATAGATCACCTGCCAGCCCAGCGAACTGGAGATTGCTTGGGAAACCTTTGCTAAAACGTTAGCCAATGTGGCATTTCTATAGCTGTGCCAATTTCATGTTGAGTGAGATGCTGCATGGTTTCTGCATGTCTTCCCCTGTCTTTTACATTCAATTTTTGGTCCATGGAAGTACCAGCATGAGCTTTGCATCTAGACAAATATAACGTGTCTGTAGCTCTAGATATGATAATCATTTGACGTTGCATCCAACCTTTGAATTTACCCTCCGTCCCTCAGGAGTCTTTTCTGTGGCCTAGGAGAATATAATAGATCATGGTCAAGGACAGTACTGAGACCTCTTTGAGATCCATTGCTCTAGTGGTACAATTTCATGTCTAAATATGAAATTATACCTACTAGATTTCTCTGTACAAAGGAGATATTAGGAGGTTACAGTCAGCACTCCAGCACTGTAGCTTTTTTTTTTCTTTTCTTTTTTTTTTTTTTTGCGGTACGCGGGCCTCTCACTGTTGCGGCCCCTCCCGTTGCGGAGCATAGGCTCCGGACGCGCAGGCTCAGCGGCCATGGCTCACGGGCCCAGCCGCTCCGCAGCATGTAGGATCCTCCCGGACCGGGGCACGAACCCGTGTCCCATGCATCGGCAGGTGGACTCTCAACCACTGCGCCACCAGGGAAGCCCCAGCACTGTGGCTTTTACTTGAATAATGCAGCCTTCTAGTCTAAGCGGTAGAGTTGGGAGAATTTTGGATGAGGAGTCAGATAAGTTGAGCTCTGATGCCATCTCTGCAAGCATCATAGGCTTGGGCATGTTTCTAGCCTGAGTCGTGGTTTCCATGCCTATAAAAATAATAATTGAAATATTCTATTTGGTAAACCATATTATATAATTGCATTATATAATCATTGAACTCTATTGGATCATTTGTACAGCATTGTACAGGAAGGAAACCAGCCAGGTTAGATGAAAAATTTCCATTGAAACATGGTACTGAAATCCAACGTTGCTTTCATTAACCAAGGTATTCTTCAGTTAGTTACTTTCTTTATTATTCATTTAGTATTCCATGGCATAGATGATAAATAAAATCTGTACCAAGAGGTATTAGATTTCAAGTTATATGAGGTAAGAATCTTACTTTCAAGAAGCTTAAAGCCTACTTATTTTAGTTATTTATTCAATGATTATAAAACTGTAGACGCTCTCTTTACTCTCCTTATTTAATTCACTTAAACTAGTCTACACAGCTACCCTTTCCATTCCCTCTGTAGAAAGTGTTGACTGACGTCCTTGGCAATTTGAATACTCTAGGCTCGTGGTTTACTCTATTACATGTCCATATAATTCTGTCATATTTAATATTTACCCAAAACAAGTTGGGTTTCTGCCCAAATCCGTTCATGAATGTTGAACTACTATTTTAATGATATATTAACTATTACATGAAGTCATACATTTAGGTGTGGGTTAAGAATGATTATAAAAATGACAAATATTAAAACAATTTTTGCACTTGATATATCTTAACTGGATGAATTTAGATGTGTGGTCCATTAATTTAGGGTCTATTTATGTGTGAAAGGTGACACTTTGAAAACCAACTGGCAGACTCTTGTTCAATGAAAAAGAGCCTTGAGCCTATTTTAATGGTGGATAAAGTGTGCACTTTGTAGGTTTTTAGGTTAAAATCCTTTTAAAACATTGTATAAATTGTTAAAACCTGATAAAAGATCACTTCTGATTAACTAACCTACCACAAGCTCTTTCTGTTTGATGAGAGGGCTTCTCCTTTATAGGACTGAACATAGATAAACTGCCATAAAGTCCAACTTCATTATTATCTCCTTGGCAGCTAGTACAGGACCTGACACATAGCAGATGCTCAATAAATGTCTGTTGTAGAATGGAAGATAGCTAGCAAAATGAATCATGGAGATAGAAACATTTGAACTGAATCTTGAAAACAGGGAGATATTAGGTTTTATTAGAGACGTGGACAGAGCAGAAAGAACATCAGCGTGTCCTCATGAGAGTAAGGGATTAAGGTTTGATGTAATTAAGATTTGTAGGCATATCTCAGAAAAATGATTCACACTTCTGGGCTTCTACTTCTCACAATTGTTGGCCTTCAATAGAGAGTGAGAGTATGACATCAGGAAAATTAATTCCTGTTCTTACTGAAAAAGCTTAGTTTGGCACTTGAATGTCTATGCCTGTATAATGTGGAAGAGCTAGATATCAAAGGGTCATACAGAAACATGCATGCATGCAGGGATAAATTAATGCCATCACTAACACTGCAATGTCTTCATGTTATTGAAGGCGAAAATCAGATTCAGAAATTATTAAAATTACATAAAGAAGCATAATACAATTTGTGGAATTGAATGAGACAAGTTTAATATCTATCTTTCCTTATTCCATTAGCCTAGAGCTTGAAATATTTTGCTGACTGTATAAGGTACATAGAGAGACACACAAAGAAACACACATACAAACACACTGATGCATATGCTTCTTTTAAAATCTAACAAAATATGTACTTGTATACTTTGAAGTAATTTTGAATTGTTCAGAGTCAAAAGGAAGTTGTATTGGTTAAAATTAAGGAGGAAGTTGAATATTTAAGTGCAATTCATAGATCCTGTGTCCTAATAACTGTAAGAGTTAGACCTGTTGCAATGTTATACCTGTAAGAACCAAATCGAACCAAACCAAGACTAAACTAACTGGCCAAGTGTTAATATTGTCTGCATTACAGGATTATCATGAGATGCACAGGGACACACTGTAGGACACACTGTAGGAAACGGGCCTTGCCCCATAGCTGACAGAGTAAATGATGGAGCAGTCTCTGTTTCTCCACTGTCATCCCACTACTATTCTATTCCCCCTCCTTGCAACACTCAGTCCTTTTCTCTATGGCTAAATCACACACAACCTTCAAACCCAAGATCTAGTGACATTGTATGTGACCTTTTCCCCAACTGTTGCTGCATATATTGCTATCTTTACCATTTTTATTGTACTGACAACTCACCACCATGCAGCTAAGAACTTTGTGTTTCTTTAATTATGGCACCTATGTTTCTTGCCTCTCCAAATGGGTTGTAAATACACTGAAAACACAAATGTATTAAATGACACCTCTTGTGGCATGATTTTGAGTGGATTTTTGGTGGAAGCTCAGGGCATTCTTGGGGAAATGTCAAAAGCCTAGTTGGTCACTTGGTCTTCTTGAGAAAACACAGTCAACATTTTTCAAGTTATGGAAAGATCCTTATATTGCTTTTGTCTCAATGTAGTCTAAGTAAAATTTACTTTTAGAATCAAAATATGTGTCAGACTGATTATTTAAGTCACGAATATCAGATTCAGTAAGTCAAAAAGTGTTTATCAAAGATCTGGCTTCTCTCCATGTCTCCCATCTTTTATCCATGGTGTTGGTTTCATACTCAGACTCTACACAAAACCACCATGGAGGTCCAAATTCTCACTTTGTTGTAGTAAAATGGCTGCAGTGAGACCAGACCTTATATCATCCCACCGCATTGTCAAAGATACTCTCTCCTTGGAGTGCTTGGTATTTCTCTTCTATTAGCTTTAAATTGGGTGAGGTTCACATCACTAAACCAATTGCTCTAGGCATGAGAACAGGACCCTCACATTAATCCCCACCGTACTGGGAGATTGGGATTGACATGTATACACTGATGTGTATAAAATGGATGACTAGGGCTTCCCTGGTGGCGCAGTGGTTGAGGGTCCGCCTGCCGATGCAGCAGGTGTGGGTTCGTGCCCCTGTCCGGGAGGATCCCGCGTGCCGCGGAGCGACTGGGCCTGTGAGCCGTGGCCGCTGAGCCTGTGCGTCCTGAGCCTGTGCTCCGCAGCGGGAGACGCCACGGCAGTGAGAGGCCCGCGTACCGCAAAAAAAAAAAAAAAAAAAAAAAAAAAAAAAAAAAAAGATGACTAATAAGAACCTACTGTATAAAAAAATAAAATAAAATAAATCCACACCCTAGGATGTGGAATCGGGTGTGTACCACCCAAATTCAATGACTGACGAAGGAGAACAGGAAATTCTCCAAAGGAAATTAGGGTGTTTTGGTCAAAGAAGAAGGGAGGGAGGGGCTAGTGAGTAAATGACTTGTAAAGATCCATAACATTGGTGCTGTTTTTCTTAAGCCTACAGAACATTAGAATGAAATTCCAGTAATAGGAAGAAAAATAAATAAAAAGAGATATCACTTAAAAAATATATTAACATCAAATTTACCGTTTCTCATTTAATATTAAGCCTAGAGGTTAAGAGCAATCTCTGGTGTCAGACTATAAGCAGAATATATTTTCTTACATTTCTTTTTTTTTAACATCTTTATTGGAGTATAATTGCTATACAACGGTGTGTTAGTTTCTGCTGTATAACAAAGCCAATCAACTATACATATACATACATGCTCATATCTCCTCCCTCGTGTGTCTCCCTCCCACCCTCCCTATTCCAACCCTCTAGGTGGACACAAAGCACTGAGCTGATCTTCCTGTGCCATGCGGCTGCTTCGCACTAGCTATTTTACATTTGGTAGTATATATAAGTCCATGCCACTTTCTCACGTTGTCCCAGTTTACCCCCCCACCGTGTCCTCAAGGCCATTTTCTACATCTGCGTCTTTATTCCTGTCTTGCCCCTAGGTTCTTCAAAACCATTTTTTTTCTTTAGATTCCATATATAAGTGTTAGCATACTGTATTTTTTTTTCTCTTTCTGACTTACTTCATTCTGTATGACAGTCTCTAGGTCCATCCACCTCACTACAAATAACTCAACTTCATTTCTTTATATGGCTGAGTAATATTCCATTGTATATATGTGCCACATATTCTTTATCCATTCATCTGTTGATAGACACTTAGGTTTTTTCCATGTCCTGGCTACTGTAAATAGAGCTGCAATGAACACTGTGGTACATGAATCCTGTCGAATTATGGTTTTCTAAGGGTATATGCCCAGTAGTGAGATTGCTGGGTTGTATGGTAATTCTATTTTTAGTTTTTTTAAGAACCTCCATACTGTTCTCCATAGTGGCTGTATCAATTTACATTCCCACCAACAGTGCAAGAGGGTTTCCTTTTCTCCACACCCTCTCCAACATTTATTGTTTGTAGATTTTTTTATGATGGCCATTCTGACTTGTGTGAGGTGATACCTCATTGTAGTTTTGATTTGCATTTCTCTAATAATTAGTGATGTTGAGCATCTTTCCATGTGTTTGTTGGTAATCTGTATATCTTCTTTGTAGAAATGTCTGTTTAGGTCTTCTGCCCATTTTTGGATTGGGTTGTTTGTTTTTTTGATATTGAGCTGCATGAGCTGCTTGTATATTTTGGAGATTAATCCTTTGTCAGTTGCTTCATTTGCAAATATTTCCTCCCATTCTGAGGGTTGTCTTTTGGTCTTGTTTATGGTTTCATTTGCTGTGCAAAAGCTTTTAAGTTTCATTGGGTCCATTTGTTTATTTTTGTTTTTATTTCCATTTCTCTAGGAGGTGGGTCAAAGGATCTTGATTTATGTCATGGAGTGTTCTGCCTGTTTTATGTCATGGAGTGTTCTGCCTGTTTTCCTCTAAGAGGCTTATAGTGTCTGGTCTTACATTTAGGTCTTTAATCCATTTTGAGTTTATTTTTGTGTATGGTGTTAGGGAGTGTTCTAATTTTATTCTTTTACATGTAGCTGTCCAGTTTTCCCAGCACCACTTATTGAAGAGGCTGTATTTTCTCCATTTTATATTCTTACCTCCTTTATCAAAGATAAGGTGACCATAGGTGTGTGAGTTTATCTCTGGGCTTTCTATCCTGTTCCATTGATCTATCTTTCTGTTTTTGTGCCAGTACCATACTGTCTTGATTACTGTAGCTTTGTAGTATTGTCTGAAGTCAGGGAGCCTGATTCCTCCAACTTCATTTTTCTTTCTCAGTATTGCTTTGGCTATTTGGGGTCTTTTGTGTTTCCATACAAATGGTGCAATTTTTTGTTCTAGTTCTGTGATAAATGCCATTGGAAGTTTGATAGAGATTGCATTGAATCTGTAGATTGCTTTGGGTAGTAGAGTCATTTTCACAATGTTGATTCTTCCAATCCAAGAACATGGCATATCTCTCTATCTGTTTGTATCATCTTTAATTTCTTTCATAAGTGTCTTATAGTTTTCTGCATACAGGTCTTTTGTCTCATTAGGTGGGTTTACTGCTAGGTATTTTATTCTTTTTGTTGCAGTGGTAGATGGGAGTGTTTCCTTAATTTCTCTTTCAGATTTTTCATCATTAGTGTATAGGAATGCAAGAGATTCCTGTGAATCAATTGTGTATCCTGATACTCTATCAAATTCATTGATTAGCTCTAGTAGTTTTATGGTAGCATTTTTAGGATTCTCTATGTATAGTATCATGTCATGTGCAAACAGTGACAGCTTTACTTCTTTTCCGATTTGTATCCCTTTTATTTCTTTATCTTCTCTGATTGCTGTGGCTAAAACTTCCAAAGCTATGTTGAATAAGAGTGGTGAGAGTGGGCAACCATGTCTTGTTCTTGATCTTAGTGGAAATGGTTTCAGTTTTTCACCATTAAGAATGATGCTGGCTCTGGCTTTGTGATATATGGCCTTTATTATGTTGAGGTATGTTCCCTCTATGCCTGCTTTCTGGAGGGTTTTTATCATATATGGGTGTTGAATTTTGTCAAAAGCTTTTTCTGCATCTATTGAGATGATCATATGTTTTTTCTCCTTCAATTTGTTAATATGGTGTATCAGATTGATTGATTTGCATATACTGAAGAATCCTTGCATTCCTGGGATAAACCCCACTTGATCATGGTGTATGATCCTTTTAATGTGCTGTTGATTCTGTTTGCTAGTGTTTTGTTGAGGACTTTTGCATCTCTGTTCATCAGTGATATTGGCCTGTAGTTTTCTTTCTTTGTGACATCTTTGTTTGGTTTTGGTATCAGGGTGATGGTGGCCTCATAGAACGAGTTTGGGAGTGTTCCTTCCTCTGCTATATTTTGGAAGAGTTTGAGAAGGATAGGTGTTAGCTCTTCTGTAAATGTTTGATAGAATTCATCTGTGAAGTCATCTGGTCCTGGACTTTTGTTTGTTTTAAGATTTTTAATCACAGTCTCACTTTCAGTGCTTGTTACTGGTCTGTTTATATTTTCTATTTCTTCCTGTTTCAGTCTCAGAAGTTTGTGCATTTCTAAGAATTTGTCCATTTCTTCCAGGTTGTCCATTTTATTGGCATAGAGTTGCTTGTAGTAATCTCTCATGATCCTTTGTATTTCTGCAGTGTCAGTTGTTACTTCTCCTTTTTCATTTCTAATTCTATTGATTTGAGTCTTCTCCCTTTTTTCTTGATGCATCTGGCTAGTGGTTTATCAATTTTGTTCATCTTCTCAAAGAACCAGCCTTTAGTTTTATTGATCTTTGCTATTGTTTTCTTCATTTCATTTTCACTTATTTCTGATCAGATATTTATGATCTCTTTCCTTCGCCAACTTTGGGGTATTCTGTTCTTCTTTCTCTGATTGCTTTAGGTGTAAGTTTAGGTTACTTATTTGAGAAGTTTCTTGTTTCTTGCGCTAGGATTGTATTGCTATAAACTTCCCTCTTAGAACTGCTTTTGCTGCATCCTATAGGTGTTGGGTCATGGGGTTTTCATTGTAATTTGTTTCTAGGTATTTTTAAATTTCCTCTTTGATTTCTTCAGTGATCTCTTGGTTTTTTAGTAGTTTATTGTTTAGCCTCTATGTGTTTCTATTTTTCACAGATATTTTTTCCTGTAGTTGATATCTATTCCCATAGCATTGTGGTCAGAAAAGATACTTGATAGATTTCAATTTTCTTAAATTTGCCAAAGTTTGATTTGTGACCCAAGATGTAATCTATCCTGGGTAATGTTCCATGAGCACTTGAGAAGAAAGTGTAATCTGCTGTTTTGGGATGGAATGTCCTATAAATATCAATTAAGTCCATCTTGTTTGATGTGTCATTTAAAGTTTGTGTCTCCTTATTTATTTTCATTTTGGATGATCTGTCCATTGGTGAAAGTGGGGTGTTAAAGTCCCCTACTGTGATTGTGTTACTGTCCATTTCCCCTTTTATGGCTGTTAACATTTGCCTTATGTATTGAGGTGCTCCTATGTTGGGTGCATAAATATTTACAATTGTTACATTTTCTTCTTGGATTGATCCCCTGATCATTATGTATTGTCGTTCTTTGTGTCTTGAAATAGTCTTTATATTAAAGTCTGTTTTGTCTGATAAGAGAATTGCTACTCCAGCTTTCTTTTGATTTCCATTTTCATGGCATATGTTTTTCCATCCCCTCACTTTTGGTGTTTGTGTGTCCCTAGGTCTGAAGTAGGTGTCTTGTAGACAGCATATGTACGGGTCTTGTTTTTTTTTTTTTTTTTTTTTTGTGGTATGCGTGCTTCTCACTGTTGTGGTCTCTCCCATTGTGGAACACAGGCTCCGGATGTGCAGGCCCAGCAGCCATGGCTCATGGGCCCAGCTGCTCCGTGGCACGTGGGATCTTCCCGGACTGGGGCATGAACCCGTGTCCCCTGTGTTGGCAGGCGGACTCTCAACCACTGCGCCACCAGGGAAGCCCCGGGTCTTGTTTTTTAATCCGTTCAGCTTGTCTGTATCTTTTGGTTGGAGCATTTAATCCATTTACATTTAAGGTATTTATCAATATGCATGTTCCTATTACCATTTTCTTAATTGTTTTGGGTTTGTTATTGTAGGTTTTTTCCTTCTCTTGTGTTTCCTGCCTAGAGAAGTTCCTATAGCACTTGTTGTAGAGCTGGTTTGGTGGTGCTGAATTATCTTACCTTTTGCTTATCTGTAAAGGTTTAAATTTCTCTGTTGAATATGAATGAGATCCTTGCTGGGTAGAGTAATCTTGGTTGTAGGTTTTCCCCTTTCATCATTATAAATATGTCCTGCCACTCCCTTCTGGCTTGCAGAGTTCCTGCTGAAAGGTCAGCTGTTAACCTTATGGGGATTCCCTAGTATGTTAATTGTTGCTTTTCACTTGCTGTTTTAATATTTTTTTCTTTGTATTTAATTTTTGATAGTTTGATTAATGTGTGTCTTGGCATGCTTCTTCTTCAATTTACCCTATATGGGACTCTCTGCACTTCCTTGACTTGATTGTCTATTTCCTTACCCATATTAGGGAAGTTTTCAACTATAATCTCTTCAAATATTTTCTCAGTCCCTTTTTTCTTTCTTCTGCTCGGACCCCTATAATTCAAATCATGGTGCATTTAATGTTGTCCCAGAGGTTTCTGAGACTGTCCTCAATTCTTTTCATTCTTTTTTCTTTATTCTGCTGTGAGGTAGTTATTTCCACTATTTTATATTCCAATCCACTTATCTGTTCCTCTGCCTCAGTTATTCTGCCATTGAATCCATCTAGAGAATTTTTATTTTCATTTATCGTGTTGTTCATCATTGTTTGTTTGCTCTTTAGTTCTTCTAGGTCCTTGTTAAACGTTTCTTGTATTTTCTCCATTCTGTTTCCAAGATTTTGGATCATCTTTACTATCATTACTCTGAATTCTTTTTCAGGTAGACTGCCTATTTCCTCTTCATTTGTTAGGTCTGGTGGGTTTTTGCCTTGCTCCTTCATCTGCTGTGTATTTCTCTGTCTTCTCATTTTGCTTAACTTACTGTGTTTGGGGTCCCCTTTTTGCAGGCTGCAGGCTTGTAGTTCCCATTGTTTTTGGTGTCTTCCCACAGTGGGTAAGTGCGGTTCAGTGGGGTTTGCAGGCTTCCTGGTGGAGGAGACTGGTGCCTGTGTTCTGGTGGATGAGCCTGGATCTTGTTTTTCTGGTGGGCAGGACCACGTCTGGTTGTGTGTTTTGTGGTGTCTGTGAACTTATTATGATCTTACGCAGCCTCTCTTCTAATGGGTGGGAGTGTGTTCCTGTCTTGCTAGTTGTTTGGCACAGGGTTCCAGCACTGTGGCTTGCTGGTCATTTTGTGGAGCTGGGTCTTAGCATTGAGATGGAGATATCTGGGATATATTTCGCCGTCTGATATTATGTGGTGCCGGGCGGTCTGTGGTGGAACACTGTCCTGCACTCAGCTGTCCCACCTCAGAGACTCAGGCCTGTCACCTGGCCAGAGTGCCAAGACACCGTTAGCCATATGGCTCAGAAGAAAATGGAGGAAAAAGAAAAGAAAGAAAGAAAAAAATGAATAAAATAAAGTCATTAAAATAGAAAAAAAGTATTAAAAATAAAAAAGTTTAAAAGTAATTTAAAAAAAGGGAGAAAGAAAGAAGAAAGCAACCAAACCAAAACACAAATCCACCAATGATAACAAACACTAAAAACTATACTAAAAAAACAAAACAAAACAAAAAACGGACAGTCAGAACCCTAAAACAAAAGGCAAAATAGGGCTTCCCTGGTGGCGCAGTGGTTGAGAGTCCGCCTGCTGATGCAGGGGACACGGGTTCGTGCCCCAGTCTGGGAAGATCCCACATGCCGCAGAGTGGCTAGGCCCGTGAGCCATGGCCGCTGAGCCTGCGCGTCCGGAGCCTGTGCTCCACAATGGGAGAGGCCACAGCAGTGAGAGGCCTGCGTACTGCTAAAAAAAAAAAAAAAAAAAAGGCAAAACAAAGCTATACAGACAAAATCACCCAAAGAAGCGTACACAACATGCACACTCACTAAAAGAGAAAAAAGAAAACAAATATATATATATATAAATTGAAAAAGGAAGAGAGCAACCAAATCAATAAACAAATCTATCAATGATAATAAACTCTAAATACTAAACGAAAATAAACATAAAACCAGAAACAAATTAGATGCAGAAAGCAAACCACAAGTCTACAGTTGCTCCCAAAGTCCACTGCCTCAATTTTGCGATGATTTGTTGTGTATTCAGGTATTCCACAGATGCAGGGTACATCAAGTTGATTGTGGAGATGTAATCTGCTGCTCCTGAGGCTGCTGGGAGAGATTTCCCTTTCTCTTCTTTGTCCGCACAGCTCCTGGGGCTCAGCTTTGGATTTGGCCCCGCCTCTGCATGTAGGTTGCCTGAGCATGTCTGTTGCCCACCCAGACAGGAGTGGGTTAAAGAAGCAGCTGATTCGGGGGCTCTGGCTCACTCAGGCCTGGGGGAGGGAGGGTTATGGAATGCAGGGTGAGCCTGTGGCGGCAGAGGCCACTGTGACGTTGCAACAGCCTGAGGCGCACGGGTGTTTTCCCGGGGAAGTTGTCCCTGGATCACGGGACCCTGTCAGAGGCAGGCTGCACAGGCTCCCTGGAGGGGAGGTGTGGAGAGTGACCTGTGTTTTCACACAGGCTTTTTGGTGGCTGCAGCAGCAGCCTTAGTGTCTCATGCCCGTCTCTGGGGTCTGTGCTGATAGCCATGGCTCGTGCCCGTTTCTGGAGCTCGTTTAGGCAGTGCTCTGAATCCCCTCTCCTTGGGCACCCGGAAACAGTGGTCTCTTGCCTCTTAGGCAGGTCCAGGGTTTTTCCTGGACTCCCTCCCGGCTAGCTGTGGTGCACTAGCCCCTTCAGGCTGTGTTCACGCCGTCAACCCCAGTCCTCTCCCTGCACTCCGACTGAAGCCCGAGCCTCAGCTCCCAGCCCTGCCCGCCCCGGCGGGTGAGCAGACAAGCTTCTCGGGCTGGTGAGTGCCGTTCGACCCTGATCCTCTGTGCGGGAATCTCTCTGCTTTGCCCGCCGCACCCCTGTTGCTGCACTCTCCTCCGTGGCTCCAAAGCTTTCCCCCTCTGCCACCCGCAGTCTCCGCCCGTGAAGGGGCTTCCCAGTGTGTGGAAACTTTTCCTCCTTCACAGCTCCCTCCCAGAGGTGCAGGTCCCGTCCCTATCCTTTTGTCTCTGTTTTTCCTTTTTTCCTTTGCCCTTTCCAGGTACATGGGGAGTTTCTTGCCTTTTGGGAGGTCTGAGGTCTTCTGCCAGCGTTCATTAGGTGTTCTGTAGGAGCTGTTCCACGTGTAGATGTATTTCTGATGTATCTGTGGGGAGGAAGGTGATCTCCATGTCTTACTCCTCCACCATCTTGATGGTGCCCCTTTCTTATATTTCTTTAATGATGTTTTGTTGGTAGAAATGGCCCAGAGTTGGAAACAGTGGCATTGTCAATAGCAAAATTATTACACAACATTATTAAATGATGTTTACTTTGGTCACTTTATAGATTAGGAATGGAAACTGAAGCCAATAATATAGATGCAAAGCAAGAAAGCTGGGTAACCAGCAGATTATGAATGCTGTAACAATCCAATGAGATGATGCTACCAAAGCAATCACAAGGCCGTGTCTATCTTCATAGGGGATGATTCAGTGGTTTTCTACCATGGTCCAGGCAGAAAGGAAAATGGGAACACTTGTGGACTGCACAAAGAACTATACAAAAGCATAACATATATTTAATGAAATATTTTAGGAATTAATGGAAAGAGATTTCAAAGTTGTATTTATATTATCACTGAAGCAAATTTTAGTTCTTAATTTAGCTGTGAAGAGAGGACTTTGGAGTAAGGCAGTATACCATGGTATAAAAATATTATCATTAAAGTCAGACCAGCTGTGTTCTCATCCTGGCTCTGCCACTCACTAGCCTGGCCTTGAGCAAATCACTTTAACTCTCTGGGCCTCAGTTTCCTCTTCTTTACAGTAAGACTAATAAGACATTTCTTTTCATAGGAATACTGTGAAGACAACAGCAAGAACAAAAAATCATATATAAAACACTACCTACAATGCCAGACAAATATTAAGTATTCAATAAACTACAGCTTTTAAAGTCCATAGTATCTTATCCACAGTATTTGCTCTCAAGCTACAGTACTAATTTGAAAATTAAAGTTTTTCCATTATCATAAAAATAACGACTTGATCTCAACTCATTTGACAGAAAGAACTAACCTGAAAAGACAGGAAGCTTGTCATAGACCTAATCTCATTTAAAGTATAAGTGTCCATACCTTTTCCTGCAGAAACATAAATATGTTTGATTATGGCTACTGCCCCAGACCCTTCTGAATTGTTCCATGACTGTGTCATATGCCTTGTGTTACTTTTGTAAAATATTTTTAGAAAATTGCTTCAAAGCATATCTACCCCCAAAGAGGTGTGGGATAAAGAATGAAGTCTTTACTTAAATCTCTGTAGTTGATCCAAATGATTGTGTTACCACTCATGGCAGTCATTAAAATGACTTAGAGAGACGATTGACTCTTTTCCCCTTTATGGCAATGAAAGGGCTTTGAAATAAAAAGAAGTAGGATTGGAATCACTCGGCTGTTGCTTTATTCCAAATGTTTGTTAATTAGTCCTTTACCTCTTTGATTTGTTTAGAGTATGAATTCTCACAATACATTATGGATATTCCAGCATCACTCCAGCTACTTCATCAAGGTATAGATTTCCAGACTGCCTCCCCCATATCTGCAGAATTAGAATTTCCAGAGGTGTGGCCTTGGAATCAGCATTTTAAACAGGGTCCCAAGGTGATTCTTAGGTGTAATAAAGTTTGAGAAGTGCTGCCTCAGATCCTAAGCATAAGCTGGCTTTCTTATTTCCTCTTGCATAAGTGATTCCGTCTTACCCCAACAAATTTCTTCCCATGTTACACTGTATAACGCATTCTGCATTCCTACTTCCAGGGGTACCATTTGAAGTCCCTTCTATTATATTTGATATGCCCTGGCATATTTAATTGTACCTTTCTTATTGCCAGTGGTTGGCATCTGGGCTTTCTAAGTGGAGGTGTCTGAACATCTTCTGGAAAAGGAAAGTGCATTAACCTTCTTCAGAAAATTAATCCAGAGAGAGCAAGGAATACTAAGGAAACTCTTGTTCTCCTTTTAGAAATGGCAGGAGTATAACCAAAGGCATGGTTTCTTTCTTACTACAACATCTGACCAAATATATTAAGAGTTGTTTGGTAATGTAGGCGTCTCTGTGGTCAGACAGTACTATGGAGCTTCACATATTTCAAAGGGAAACACCTAAGTAGACATTAATTTGTACCTTAGAATCATTAACTTCCAATTGGCCGCAGCTCTTTAAACAAGCATGGGGAAAACGTGGGCTAAGTAATTGGAAAAATTGAGCTTTAAACCACAAACTCCCAATTGACCAGTTTAGTGAGTCACTCATTATTTATTTTAAATGGATGTTTCTTCATCTATAAAATGAAGAAAATAATATGTACCTCAGAGTTTACTTGGAATAAATGAATTATATAGGGGGCAAAATATAGCACGTGGGCATTCAGTATTTTATGTAACAAAAGAGTATCTTCAAGTCATTCTAGAATTGAATTATTTTCTTAGCAAAATAGCTGCAGAGAGACAGGAAAATCAAGATACACATGTGAGCATCCTCATACACAGCACAAGTGGAAGTTACTAGCCCCAAGAAAATGAAACTGTGTGTTGAGTAAGTTTTGAGTAACCTCTGTGGGTGTCAGTGACAACATGAATGGCAAAGCAAAGATAAATATAGGCTAAGAGGTATAAAACTGTTCACCCAGCTGGGTATTTGTAAACTCCACTGAGATCAACAAGTATAGCAAAATATAGAGGAGTATGAGCTAAGAAGTATAAAATAGGAATCTTTTAAAAGAAATTCCAAAGATAATTCTAAAAGTTGCTCATTTGTGTCTTTGTCTTAACATTCTTCCATAAGCATGCTGCAGTATATATTTTGAATTCTTCGACTGGAAGCCCAATCTGTTCAGTAGAAATGGGGAAGTTGAGGCTTTATGAAGCCAGGCAGCACTTCTGAAATACTGGGTTTAATAGTGGCAGAGCAAAGATTAGAAACAACAGGGCTTGATTGCTGTGATATCCAGTGTTCTACACACTATAGGGATCATGTCATTGATGAAACTTTCATCATACATGTAGAGACTTTTCAAATATTTCATGAGTCTCTTCTTTGCTTCTCTGTCCATAATTCATCATATACTTTGTCTCATTTACATTAGTGGCATTACAGGCTCCACCAATGAAACGGAGGAAGAATACTGACAATTTATTGTGGGGTCTATGAAGTTCCATGAAATGAATGGAGTATAAATCAGAAAAGCCAAATAACAATTAAATAGATCTAGATACCACTTACAGGCTAAAACTTTGCTTAGTATGGCTTTTCTAGCTGCAGCAATATTTTGCTTGCTTTAATGAACATTTTTATTGAAGGATATCCAAGTGCAAAAACAATGTTTTCGGCTCAGTGGGGTTTTTTTCAGCTTTATGAAGTCACTTAAAAATTATTTTTCTTTTCCATTACAGTTTATTACAAGATATTGAATGTAGTTCCCTGTGCTATACAGTAGGACCTTGTTGTTCATCTATTTTACGTATATATATATATATGTATATATATAGTAGTATCTCTCTTCTAATCCCAAATTCCTAATTTATCCCTTCCCCACTTTCCCCTTTGGTAACCATAAGTTTGTTTTCTACGTCTGTGACTCTATTTCTGTTTTGTAAATAAGTTTATTTATATCATATTTCAGATTCCACATATAAGTGATATCATATGATATTTGTCTTTCTCTGACTTCACTTAGTATGATACTCTCTAGGTCTATCCATGTTGCCGCAAATGCATTATTTCATTCTTTTTGTGGGTAATATTCCAATATATATATTGGATACGTAGCTATATATATACATATATCTCATGTTCTTTAGCCACTCATTTGTTGATGGACATTTAGGTTACTTCCATGTCTTAGCTGTTGTAAATGGTGCTGCTGTGAACATTGGTGTGCATGTATCCTTTCGAATTAGAGTTTTCTCCAGATATATACTCAGAAGTGGGACTGCTGGATCATATGGCAACTCTATTGTTAGTTTTCTAAGGAATCTCCATACTGTTCTCTGTAGTGGCTGCACCAATTTACACTCCCACCAACAGTGTAGGAGGGTTCTCTTTTCTCCACACTCTCTCCAGAATTTATTTGTAGACTTTTTAATGATGGCCATTCTGACCGGTGTGAGGTGATACTCATTATAGTCTGTTTTTTTTTTTTTTTGCGGTACACGGGCCTCTCACTGCTATGGCCTCTCCCGTTGTGGAGCACAGGCTCCTGACGCACAGGCTCAGCGGCCATGGCTCATGGGCCTCGCCGCTCTGCGGCATGTGGGATCCTCCCGGACCAGAGCATGAACCCATGTCCTCTGCATCGGCAGGTGGACTCTCAACCACTCCGCCACCAGGGAAGCCCTCATTATAGTTTTGATTTGCATATCTCTAATAATTAGTAATGTTGAGCATCTTTTCATGTGCTTATTGACCATCTGTATGTATTCTTTGGAGAAATGTCTGTTAGGTCTTTTGCCCATTTTTTGATTGTTTGCTTTTTTGTTATTGAGTTGTATGAGCTGTTTGTATATTTTGGAAATTAAGCCCTTGTCGGTTGCCTTGTTTGCAAATATTTTCTCCCAGTCCATAGGTTGTCTTTCTGTTTTGTTTATGGTTTTCTTTGCTGTGCCAAAGCTTATAAGTTGATTAAAACCCATTTGTTTATTTTTGCTTTTATTTTTTTGCCTTGGGAGACTGACCTAAAACAACATTGCTATGATTTATGTCAGAGAAGGTTTTGCCTCTGTTCTAGGAGTTTTATGGTGTCATGTCTTATATTTAAGTCTTCAAGCCATTTTGAGTTTACTTTTGTATATGGTGTGAAGGTGTGTTCTAACTTCATTGATGTACTTGTGGCTCCAGCTTTCTCAGCACCACTTGCTGAAGAGACTGTCTTTTCTCCATTATATATTTTTGCCTCTTTTGTCAAAGATTAATTGACTGTAGGGTGTGGGTTTATTTCTGGGCTCTCTATTCTATTCCATTGATTCATATTTCTGTTTTGGTGCCAATTGCATGCTGTTTTGATTACTGTACCAGCTCAATGAATTTTAACAAAGGGAATACACCCATGTTGTCACTAACCAGATAAAAATATAGAATATTATTACTAACACCGCAGAAGCCTCCCTAATAAATCTTTATTACCCACTTATCACTACCCCCATCACTATTCGGATTTTTATTTTCTTAGCAGAGTTTTAAAGTTTACATAAATGTGATTATATAGTGTGTATACCTTTTCATCTGGTATCTTAGATTTAGTGCATCCATCTATGTTTTGAGCAGCATTAGTTCATTTATTTTCACTGATATATAATATGCAATTTCATGAATATACCACAATTTATTCTATTCATGATGAACTTGTTTTAGTTTTTACTACTATAAATAATGTTGCTGTAAACATTCATGTGTATGTCTTTTGGTGCATATATAAATTTTTTAGTTTTTTTATTGGAGTAAATGTTCATTGCAGCACTATTTACAATAGGCAGGACATGGAAACAACCTAAATGTCCAATGATAGATGAATGGATAAAGAAGATGTGGTACATATATACAATGGAATATTACTCAGTCATAAAAAGGAACGAAATTGGGTCATTTGCAGAGATGTGGATGGACCTAGAATTTGTCATACAAAGTAAGCCAGAAAGAGAAAAACAAACACTGTATATTAACGTATATTTGTGGAATTTACAAAAATGGTACAGATGAACCTATTTGTAAGGCAGGAATAGAGACGTAGACATAGAGAACAGACGTGGACATGGGGGGGAAGGGGAGGGTGGGACGAATTGGGAGATTAGGTTTGACATAAATACACATTTATAGATTTTTTTATGGACATATACCCATGAGTGAAATTTCTGAATCATGAAGTATGCCTACATACTAGGCAATACTGGGATTTCCAGTGTCTTTTTAAAAATTTAATTAAAAATTTTTTTTATCCATTCTGATGGATGAATGGTGGTATTTCTTTTTCTTTTTTTTTTTTTTTTTGTGGTACGTGGGCCTCTCACTGTTGTGGCCTCTCCCATTGCGGACCACAGGCTCTGGACGCGCAGGCTCAGCGGCCATGGCTCACGGGCCTAGTCGCTCCGTGGCATGTGGGATCCTCCCAGACTGGGGCACAAACCCGTGTCCCCTGCACTGGCAGGCAGACTCCCAACCACTGCGCCACCAGGGAAGCCCCGAACGGTGGTACTTCATTGTAGTTTTAACTTACATTTCCTTGATGACTGCTGAAGTTGAGCAATTTTTCATATGCTTATTGGTCACTTGCCTATTCTTCCTTGTGAAGTGCCTCCTCAAGACTTTGTCCATCGTTTTTATCTTTTTCTTATTGGTTTGTAGGATTTCTTTATATATTCTGGATACATGTCTTTTAACAAATAGATACATATCTTCTCCTATTCTTTAGCTTCCATTCTCACTTATGATATCCTTTAATGAACAGAATTTCTTACTTTAAAGCAATAGTTTTTTTTTTAATTTTAGTAGTAGGTTTTTTTTTTGCACCTTGTTTAAGAAATATCTGCCTACCCCAATGTCATGAAGAAATTTTCCTATGTGTATTCTAGAATTCACATTTTACAGTTAGACCTTTAATATTTATGACCATGATCCATCTGGAATCATTTTTGTGTAAGGAGTAATGTAGCAATCAAGAAACAACTTTTGCCAAATGTATATATAACAGATCTATCAGTAATTTTTGAAGACAGTCCTTTCCATTTGCATTTCAGTGGCAACTCTGTAATAAATTGAGTTACTGCATGTATGTTTCTGAGATGAAATCTAGTCTGATATTCTTTGTGCCAGTGTTTCAATTACTCTTGTTTATAAATACCTTGATATTTAGTCTTACAGTTCTTTAGCTTTATTCTTTCTCTTGGCTATCACTGGTTCTTTTGATTTTTACATAAATTTCAAAACGAACTTATTTTTTTTTTTTTTGCAGTATGTGGGCCTCTCACTGTTGTGGCCTCTCCCATTGCAGAGCACAGGTTCTGGACGCGCAGGCTCAGCGGCCATGGCTCACGGGCCTAGCCTCTCTGTGGCATGTGGGATCTTCCCGGACCGGGGCACGAACCCGTGTCCCCTGCATTGGCAGGTGGACTCTCAACCACTGCGCCACCAGGGAAACCCAGATCTTATCAATTTTAAAAGTACCTGAAATTATGATTGACACTGCACTGAATCTACAAATTAGATTATGGATAACTGACATCTTTATAATATTGAGCCTTCCATGAACAAGGTATATACATACATCTCTTTATTTAGATCTTCTTTAGTTTTATCTCAAACTTTCTAGTTTGTGTCTGCACCCACAGGTGTGTATGCATGCATGTATTTGTGTATAGGTCCTGCACATTTTTTATTAGACATAATAATAGACAAAGGCATAATAAGGCAAGAGGAAGAAGGAGAAGGAGGGGGAGGAGAAGGGAATGAGAAGGAAAAAGGGGTGGAGGAGGAGGGAGGTGGAGGAGGAGGAAGAACAAGAAGAACAAAAGCAAGAAAAACAAAAGCAAGAACAACAACAAATAAAAGAAGAAGAAGAGTGAGAAGAGGAACAAGAAAAAAGAAAATGCAGGCCAGTCTTGCTCATGAACTCAGAAGTAAAACTGTAATCCAAGCATTGACAAATCTACTCCAATGTTATATAAAAAGGATGGTATTTCATGACCAAGTAGAGTTTTATTCCAGGGATGCAGGGCTGGCTTAATATATAAATTCAAACAATATATGTCAGACTCATCACAGTCAGAGAATAAAAAGGGAAAAGCATGCAATCATCTCTGTGGATGCAGAAAATTCATTTGGAAAACCTACTTCCCATTAATGATAAAAAACAATTAGTAAAATGAGAATGGAAAGAAATTTCTCTAGTATGATAAATGGTATCCAAAATAAAAACATATAGGGACTTCCCTGGTGGTGCAGTGGTTAAGAATCTGCCTTCCAATGCAGGGTACGTGGGTTCGATCCCTGGTCAGGGAACTAAGATCCCACATGCCAGGGGGCAACTAAGCCTGCGTACCACAACTACTGAGCCTGTGTGCCATAACTAGAGAGCCCATGTGCTGCAACTACTGAGCCCGCATGCTCTAGAGCCTGCATGCCACAACTAGAGAGAAGCCCACACACCACAACTAGAGAGAAGCCCGTGTGCCGCAACAAAGAGCCGATGTGCCACAATGAAAGATCCTGCGTGCTGCAACTAAGACCTGACGCAGCCATAAATAAATAAATAAATAAATAGTAAAAAAAAAAAAAAAAAAAACCTATAGCAAACATTATACATTGTAAAATATTGGAAGATTTTCTACTGGAATAAAAATTTAACAAGGTCACAAAATCAAATGTCAATAGAAAATTATTTCTATATACTAGAAACAATAATTAGAAAATCAACTGATGGCATAGATTGTTTTCCAAAACCCCTCTGTCTGGTCTGTCCTGGAACTTTGTTTTTTACTACCATAGCATCATGAAACTGCTGAATCAAAAAATATGAGTTACTGCAGTTTTCTTCTCATTAACATTTTGAGAGAGATTCTGGATGCCTCCTTTGTTTCCTGATGCCTTCAAACAATATGCTTTCATTTCCTTTAAAAAAAACTTTATCCAGCTTTTATAGTTTTATCTCATCAGGAGGTTTGGTGAAATATAAGCTCCTCCTTTTATAGTTTGAAGTAGGAGTCAGTATGATTATTTTTCTTACTCTTACCATTATTAGCATCCATTAAAATTTTAGTTTTGAATTTTTTCTTTAATTGCAGTTAAGTCAAAATTAGCTATGAATAAAAATTTTGATAAAAATCTTTGATGCTTTTAAGCCCTAACTGTATTTTTCATACATTGCCCACATAATTTTTCCTGGTATTCATTAGGGCAGGAAAACTGCCTTTTTTGGCATCTGTTTTATACCGTGGCATAGAATCTGACATATATTCTCAATAAATATTACTGAGAAAAATCACCTTACTTTACTGATTTTAAGGTGCATATTTATTTTACATTTTAATCTGTCTAAAGTCAAGGCATTTTAAAACCACTGTTATCTCACAGTACCTGTGCGGCAAGTAGATTCTGGCACAATTAAGAGAGTACCAATATTAAAACACCTTAGAACATATTGAACATGATAATTATTTATATTTGAAAACAAAGTCCTTTTAGTTCAAAGATGACTAATTAAATGTTTGGATATTCTACAAAGACTTAGCAACTGTCTTTGTGAAAAGATGGGGCACAGATACAATGTCTGAAAATCATCTTTCTAATATTACTTCCTTTCTAAATTCTGCTCCATCTTGCTTTAAACATATATTGAACGTCAAGGGTATGTTTATCTGGGATTACTGATGGATGGAATACAGTCATACTTGTTGAAATCTTTCAAGATTTTCTATGTATTGAAGAAACTTCTGTTTATCCTTTAACTATTTTGTATGATTATGGGATTTTCATAGAATACTTTATATTTAACAGTATTTTCCTATGGAATTTGATGGGCATTAACCACTAAAAAAATAATTACACATTTTCAAGACAAATACAAAAAATTCTGGTTTAGTTCAATATGTCTTGGGAGTTATATCAAAAATGAAAAGGAACATATATATGCATGTGCGTGCTCTACACACAGGGATATTTATAAAGACTAACTGTAGCTATCATTTATTGGGTATTGACCATGTGTTAGGAGTTAAGCTAAGTGTCTTATGGCATTGCTCTTTTTATCATTACAGTAACTATGAAGAATTAAATTATTATTCTACAGATGAGAAACTGAGACACAGAGTGGTTAAGAACCTTGGCTGGGGTCACCTAGAATGTGGCAAAGCCAAGACTTGAAAATGGGCCACACTCCAAAGAATGTACTCATAACTGTGCTAAGGCTTTTATTTGTGTGAAATATTTGAAATAATTCCCACTATACAAGCCATGTCTTCAAACTACAGTCATCAAAAAATCTAGGGAAAAAGTGAATCTCTTATGTCCACATGAGCAAAATATAGTAGTAACCAGCAAATCAAGATTAGGACTAACTAGAGTTAAAGTAATGCCCAGTATAGGAACAGAGATGCTTGGTAAACCAAAGAAGGTCCCCCTGGAAAATAGAGTGCTAGAAGTGAGATCTAGAAGTGAGATTCTGATAGGCTGAAGAGAGAGGAGAAGCATTTAGGCAAGGATAATAGCACAAATAAAGGCTCAGATATAGAAGGACCACGCTTATTCAAGCAACTGTGAATGTTGAGTGTTTAAGGAGTCCAGTTAGGAGCACCTCATTTTTGTCTCGTGTTCAAAAACAATTGGAAAATCTCACAAATGAATAAGTAGAAAGTGACCACAGTATCCTCTTTATTACCAGCAAAGCTGATAACTGGAAAATCTCATAAACACCTGTGAGATAGCAGACATTATAACATTAAACCCCAGAACTAGAATTATCCACCCAGAAGAATTAAGATTAGCCATGCGTGGAAAAGCAGAGTAGAACACATGTGCCCTGTAGGGCTCTCACTCCCAAGAAGGAGGAGGAACAGGAAGGAGTTGGGCAATGAATGTCCAGTTTATCCTTCTGAAGCTCACTACTCATCCCAGTAACTCCATCTCGCCTGGGGTGGACTAAAAGGATGTGGAAAGGCTAACAGTTATTCTAGCAGAGCTCCTTCACAGGGATGGGAACATCAGGAGTAGATATGCAGCATCCCTCCACCTTGACCAAATTGAAAATCTATACCTAAAATCCCCCAAA
This sequence comes from Tursiops truncatus, assembly GCF_011762595.2. Lineage (NCBI taxonomy): Eukaryota > Metazoa > Chordata > Mammalia > Artiodactyla > Delphinidae > Tursiops > Tursiops truncatus. Next base: position 137,836,342 of record NC_047036.1, read on the forward strand.
TTGGCTATTTTTCTTAATTTTCTACCTGACACAGTGGTAGAGATCCACTCTTTCATTCCTGCTCCTCTTAAATATTTCCTGTAGCAATTAAATAGAGTTGAAATTACTCCTCTGCAAAAAGGCTCAAGGGATCTCATAAGTGACCTAAAAAGAGCATCTCCTAAACATAAGAACAGTCTTGAAATAAGATACACTGTCCTCTGTTCCTTTTGGAATGGAGGGACTTGTGTGTATAGTTTCACCTAAACATATGAAAAAGTGCTTGGAAGACAAGGTTTCTCACCTTGGGTCATGCTACCTTTTCAGCTGTACCTCATCTGTGTTCAGTAGTTCAAATAATTGAATATGAAATGATTAAGACTTTGGGATAAATATGCTGTAACCTGAGATGACAGAGATTTTCACTTTCTGGTAAAGGAACAACTAAAGGAATCTATTGTCTATTTTTTTTCCTAATTCCTAGAATTTATATTTATTTGTGTTGAATCTTTTGGCTAACTATATTTGATACTGGAGTCCTTTTTAATCCTCTGGATATTCGCTGTTACCTTGCTGTCTCCTCATGTATCCTTTCTGTTGTTAGTGCCTATTTTTACAAATCATTTAAAATTTTGTTATGAAGTTATAAAATAATCAGTGGTGTCTAAATTTTAGTGACTAAGCCATTTCCCACTGACATTGTGGGTGACATGGACACTGACAGGTCCTCAGTACAAATGTATGTAGAAGCTATACTTTAAGTCCTGATATATAAGGTTTGTTGGGGTCCTGGACACATTTCTGGAGAGTTATGATTCCCAGATTTCTAGACACTAACTGGTAATTACTGTAATGTCACTAGGGCAAAAGGATGCCTGCACTGTCTAAGCAACAGCAAGAAAAGTCATTTTGGCTGGGAATAGACATCAAGCACAAGAAAATTTGGGTTGAACCAAGGTGGTGATTTTGCCAGATGAATCTGATGAATGGCAGCAGAGTTGAGACAGTATAAAAGAGGGTCTGTAATGATCAAAGAATTGACACAGAGTAAGGAGAGAGAGAAAATATTGATGGGGTGAGGGAGAGTAAAAATGTTATAGAAACAATGGATTAAAGGTCCCTGTTAGGTCAAAAGATTCTGAAGACCAGACTACCTGAGGGAGTTAACTAGAAGCAAATGAGATGTTAATCATATGGCAAGATTCATAAAACAGAGATTATGGAAAAGTTGCAATTGTTAATTTTTTAAAACGTGGTGTTGAATATGCCACACAAGTGGGTGAATGAAGTAGTATTGAGATCAACATCACTGCATCAGACCAGAGGAATTCAGGGAACTCATGGGACAGAGTTTTGTAGACTGAAAACTGAGAATTGATATCAGAGATGTCAGAGAGTGTGGCAGTGAGCCAGGAGTTAAAAATCTTCAAGTAACTAGGGGAAGAAAATCTGGGCATATTAAGATTAGACTTGGTAGATTCAAGGTAGCTAGTGTTGATGTGGTTGTAGAGGATATGCCTGGGGAGGAGTTATCTGCAACTTAATCTTCCCCTATAAATGAGGAAAGACATTCTGAAGAAACAGGTTTCCCCAGTGTGTGGTCCAGCCCACCACAGTAGTTGACACCTGATGACTGGAAAGGCCTAGAGAGTCATTGTTTTAGACTAGTGCATTGATTCACTCTTGACCTATGTTGGGGAGGATGGGATTATACCAAGTGTGAGATTCCACTTGACACCTTTAAATGAAGTTGACACTTTTGGGGAAGGCAGATATTATCCTAGCATGGGGTTTCCCTACTCAGCCTGATAATGGTGATAGAAGGCCTGGGACATGCTTCACATTGCCCTAGGACTAATTCCAACTTCCTTAGTATGACATACATGAAACTCAATATCTACTTCTCCAAGCTTTCCTTCTCTACATTCTCCTTCACCTAGTCCAAACACTGTACATCACAGTCACAACTGTTTATAGCTTTTTAAACGTGTCAGGCCCTTACGGGCCTTAGGGAATTTGCATTTGCTGCTTCCTCTGTAGAATGTTCTTCTTGTATTCTTCACTTGACAACTGCTATTCGTCCTTCATACTGAGTTGACATGAAGCAACCTCTGAGAATGTTTGGAACTCTCTTCCTTTATTCTCCTCTTTCAGGGCACTTATAACGGCACCACAAATTGCCAGTTTTCCTGAAGTACGTGAGTGGCCCTTTTTCAGCCGGGACATTCTTGTTTACCCTTGCATCTGCAGTTCTTACCACTGGGAGTGGCTTTTTTTATTTTAATATATTTTTTAACATCTTTATTGGAGTATAATTGCTTTAAAATGGTGTGTTAGTTTCTGCTGTATAACAAAGTGAATCAGCTATATGTATACATATATCCCCATATCTCCTCCCTCTTGCAGCTCCCTCCCACCCTCCCTATCCCACCCCTCTAGGTGGTCACAGAGCACCTAGCTGATCTCCCTGTGCTATGCAGCTGCTTCCCACCAGCTATCTGTTTTACATTTGGTAGTGTATATATGTCAATGCTACCCTCTCACTTCATCCCAGCTTACCCTTCCCCCTCCCTGTGTCCTCAAGTCCATTCTCTACATCTGTGTCTTTATTCCTGTCCTGCCCCTAGGTTCATCAGAACCTTTTTTTTTTTTAGATTCTATATATGTGTTAGCATATGGTAATTGTTTTTCTCTTTCTGACTTACTTCACTCTGTATGACAGACTCTAGGTCCATCCACCTCACTACAAATAACTCACTTTCGTTTCTTTTTATGGCTAATATTCCACTTTATATATGCGCCACATCGTCTTTATCCATTCATCTGTCGATGGACACTTACGTTGCTTCCATGTCCTGGCTATTGTAAATAGAGTTGCAGCGAACATTGTGCTACATGACTCTTTTTGAATTATGGTTTTCTCAGGGTATATGCCCAGTAGTGGGTTTCTGGGTCATATGGTAGTTCTATTTGTAGTTTTTTAAGGAACCTCCATACTGTTCTCCATAGTAGCTGTGTCAATTTACATTCCCACCAACAGTGCAAGAGCGTTCTCTTTTCTGCACACACTCTCCAGCATTTAACGTTTATAGATTTTTTGATGACGGCCATTCTGACCGGTGTGAGGTGATATCTCATTGTAGCTTTGATTTGCATTACTCTAATGATTAGTGATGTTGAGCAACCTTTCATGTGTTTGTTGGCAATCTGTAAATCTTTGGAGAAATGACTGTTTAGGTCTTCTGCCCATTTTTGGATTGGGTTGTTTGCTATTTTGATATTGAGCTGCATGAGCTGCTTGTATATTTGGGGGATTAATCCTTTGTCAGTTGCTTTGTTTGCAAATATTTTCTCCCATTCTGAGAGTTTTTTTTGTATCCTGTTTATGGTTTCCTTTGCTGTGCAAAAGCTTTTAAGTTTCATTGGGTCCCATTTGTTTATTTTTGTTTTTACTTCCATTTCTCTAGGAGGTGGGTCAAAAAGGATCTTGCTGTGATTTATGTCACAGAGTGTTCTGCCTATGTTTTCCTCTAAGAGTTTCATGCTGTCTGGTCTTACATTTAGGTGTTTAATCCATTTTGAGTTTATTTTTGTGTATGGTGTTAGGGGGTGTTCTAATTTCATTCTTTTACATGTAGCTGTTCAGTTTTCCCAGCACCACTTACTGAAGAGACTGTCTTTTCTCCATTGTACATCCTTGCCTTGTTTGTCATAGATAAGTTGAAGACAGGTGTGTGGGTTTATCTCTGGGCTTTCTATCCTGTTCCATTGATCTATATTTCTGGTTTTGTGCCAGTACCATATTGTCTTGATTACTGTAGCTTTGCAGTGTAGTCTGAAGTCAGGGAGCCTGATTCCTCCAGCTCAGTTTTTCTTTCTCAAGATTGCTTTGGCTATTTGGGGTCTTTTGTGTTTCCATACAAATGTTGCAATTTTTTGTTCTAGTTCTGTGACAAACGCCATTGGTAGTTTCATAACGATTGCGCTGAATATGTAGATTGCTTTGGGTGGTATAGTCATGTTCACAATGTTGATTCTTCCAATCCAAGAACTTGCTATATCTCTCCATCTGTTTGTATCATCTTTAGTTTCTTTCATCAGTGTCTTATAGTTTTTGGCATACAGTTTCTTGTCTCCGTAGGTAGGCTTATTCCTAGGTACTTTATTCTTTTTGTCTCAGTGGTAAATAGGAGTGTTTCCTTAATTTCTCTTTCAGATTTTTCATCATTAGTGTATAGAAATGCAAGAGATTTCAGTTCATTAATTGTGTATCCTGCTATTCTACCAAATTCACTGATTAGCTCTAGTAGTTTTCTCATAGCATCTTTAGGATTCTCTATGTATAGTATCATGTCATCTGCAAACAGTGACAGCTTTACTTCTTTTCCAGTTTGGATTCCTTGTATTCCTTTTTCTTCTCTGATTGTTGTGCCTAAAACTTTCAAAACTATGTTGAATAATAGTGGTGAGACTGGACAACCTTTTCTTGTTCCTGATCTTAGTGGAAATGGTTTCAGTTTTTCACCATTCAGAACGATGTTGGCTGTGGGTTTGTAATATATGGCCTTACCTCAACTTATGTTGAGGTAAGTTCCCTCTATGCCCACTTTCTGCAGGGTTTTTATCATAAATGTGTGTTGAATTTTGTCAAAAGCTTTTTCTGCATCTATTGAGATGATCATATGGTTTTCCTCCTTCAATTTGTTAATATGTTTTATCACACTGATTAATTTGAGTATATTAAAGAATCCTTGCATTCCTGGGATAAACCCCACTTGCTCATGGTGTATGATCCTTTTAATGTGCTGTTGGATTCTGTTTGCTAGTATTTTGTTGAGGATTTTTGCATCTATGTTCATCAGTGATATTGGCCTGTAGTTTTCTTTCTTTGTGACATCTTTGGTTTTGGTATCAGGGTGATGGTGGCATCATAGAACGAGTTTGGGAGTGTTCCTCCCTCTGCTCTATTTTGGAAGAGTTTGAGAAGGATAGGTGTTAGCTCTTCTTTAAATGTTTGATAGAATTCTCCTGTGAGGCCATCTGGTCCTGGGCTTTTGTTGGAAGATTTTTAATCACAGTCTCAATTTCAGAGCTTGTGATTGGTCTGTTTATATGTTCTATTTCTTCCGTCACTGTTGGAAGGTTGTGCTTTTTGAAGAATTTGTCCATTTCTTCCAGGTTGTCCATTTTATTGGCATATAGTTGCTTGTAGTAATCTCTCATGATCCTTTGTATTTCTACAATGTAAGTTGTTACTTCTCCTTTTTCATTTCTAATTCTATTGATTTGAGTCTTCTCCCTTTTTTTTTTTGATGAGTCTAGCTAATGGTTTATCAATTTTATCTTCTCAAAGAACCAGCTTTTAGCTTTATTGATCTTTGTTACCATTTCCTTCATTTCTTTTTTTTTTTTTTTTTTTTTTTTGTGGTACACGGGCCTCTCACTGTTGTCCTTCATTTCTTTTTCATTTTTTTCTGATCTGATCTTTATGAGCTCTTTCGTTCTGCTAACTTTGGGGCTTTTTGTACTTTTTTGCCTAATGGCTTTAGGTGTAAGGTTAGGTTGTTTATTTGAGATGTTTCTTGTTTCTTCAGGTAGGATTGTATTGCTATAAACTTCCCTCTTAGAACTGCCTTTGATGCATCCCATAGGTTTTGGGTTGTTGTGTTTTCATTGTCATTTGTTTCTAGGTATTTTTTGATTTCCTCTTTGATTTCTTCAGTGATCTCTTGGTCATTTAGTGGTGTGTTGTTTAGACTCCATGTGTCTGTATTTTTCACAGATTTTTTTCCTGTAATTGATATCTAGTCTCACAATGTTGTTGTTGGAAAAGATACTTGATACAATTTCAATTTTGTTAAATTTACCAAGGCTTGATTTGTGACCCAAGATATGATCTATCCTGGAGAGTGTTCCATGAGCAGTTGAGAAGAAAGTGTATTCTGTAGTTTTTGGATGGAATGTCCTATAAATGCCAATTAAGTCCATTTTATTTAATGTATCATTTAAAGATTCTGTTTCCTTATTCATTTTCATTTTGGATGATCTGTCCATTGGTGAAAGTGGGGTGTTAAAGTCCCGTACTACGACTGTGTTACTGTCGATTTCCCCTTTTATGGCTGTTAGCATTTACCTTATGTATTGAGGTGCTCCTATTTTGAATGCATAAATATTTACAATTATTGTATCTTCTTCTTAGATTGATCCCTTGATCATTATGTAGTGTCCTTCTTTGTCTCCTGAAATAGTCTTTATTTTAAAGTCTGTTTTGTCTGATATGAGAATTGCTACTCCAGCTTTCTTGTGATTTCCATTTGCATGGGGTATCTTTTTCCATCCCATCACTTTCAGTCTGTATGTGTCCTTAGGTCTGAAGTGGGTCTCTTGTAGACAGCATACATATGGGTCTTGGTTTTGTATCCATTCAGCTGGCCTATGTCTTTTGGTTGGAGCATTTAATCCATTTACATTTAAGTTAGTTATCAATATGCATGTTCCTATTACTATTTTCTTAATTGATTTGGGTTTGTTATTGTAGGTCTTTTCCTTCTCTTGTGTTTCCTGCCTAGAGAAGTTCCTTTAGCATTTGTTGTAGAGCTGGTTTGGTGGTGCTGAATTCTCTTAGCTTTTGCTTGTCTGTAAAGGTTTTAATTACTCTGTCAAATCTGAATGAGATCCTTGCTGGGTAGAGTAATGTTGGTTGTAGGTTTTTCCCTTTTATCACTTTAAATATGCCCTTCTACTGCCTTCTGGCTTGCAGAGTTTCTGATGAAAGGTCAGCTGTTAACCTTATGGGGATTCTCTTGTACGTTATTTGTTGCTTTTCCATTGCTGCTTTTAATATTTTTTCCTTGTATTTAATTTTTGATTGTTTGGTTATATGTGTCTTGGCGTGTTCCTCCTTGAATTTATCCTGTATGGAGCTCTCTGCCCTTCCTGGACTTGACTATTCCCTTTCCTATATTAAGGAAGTGTTCAACTGTAATCTCTTCAAATATTTTCTCAGTCCCTTTCTTTTTCTGTTCTTCTTCTGGGACCCCTATAATTCGAATGTTGGTGTGTTTAATGTTGTCCCAGAGGTCTCTGAGACTGTCCTCAATTCTTTTCATTCTTTTTTCTTTATTCTGCTCTGCGATAGTTATTTCCACTACTTTATTTTCCAGGTCACTTATCCGTTCTTCTGCCTCAGTTATTCTGCTATTGATTCTTTCTAGAGAATTTTTAATTTCATTTATCGTGTTGTTCATCATTGTTTGCTCTTTCGTTCTTCTAGTTCCTTTTTAAATGTTTCTTGTATTTTCTCCATTCTATTTCCAAGATTTTGCATCATCTTTACTATCATTACTCTGAATTCTTTTTCAGGTAGATTGCCTATTTCCTCTTCATTTGTTTGGTCTGGTGGGTTTTTACCTTGCTCCTTCATCTGCTGTGTGTTTCTCTGTCTTCTCATTTTGCCAAACTTACTGTGTTTGTGGTCTCCTTTTCGCAGGCTACAGGTTTGTAGTTCCTGTTGTTTTTGGTTCCTTCCCCCAGTGGCTAAGGTTGGTTCCGTGGGTTGTGTAGGCTTCCTGGTGGAGGGGACTGGTGCCTGTGTTCTGGTGGATGAGGCTGGATCTTTCTTTCTGGTGGGCGGGACCATGTCTGGTGGGCAGGACCATGTCTGGTGGTGTGTTTTGGGGTGTCTCTGAACTTATTATGATTTTAGGCAGCCTCTCTACTAATAGGTTGTGTTGTGTTCCTGTGTTGCTAGTTGTTTGGCATGGGGTGTCCAGCACTGTAGCTTGCTGGTCATTGAGTGGAGCTGGGTCTTAGCGTTGCGATGGAGATCTCTCGGAGAGCTTTCACTGTTTGATATTACGTGCTGTTGGGAGGTCTCTGGTAGAGCAGTGTCCTGAGCTCGGCTCTCCCACCTCAGAATATCATGCCTGACACCTGGCCGGAGTACTAAGACCCAGGGTCATAGCACTGCTACTTAGCTGCAAAGTTGGGATTCATTCCCTGCCTTGTGACCCCAAGTCCAGTGTGCTTTGATTTCCCCCTTGTATTAAAAAGAGGATCCATATGTTTCTGACTCCAATTCAGAGGACTGGCAGGGAAGCCACCTGGTTAGACAGCAGAACTCTCCCCACACAGGAAGCATCAAGCACTCACGAGGCTTGTCCTGGGTGGCCACGAGACAAGTAGTTCCGTTTTCTGCCTGCCAGAATCTTATAAGTGTTTATAGAAACTTCTCTATAGAGGCTTTAACTAGGTTCAGTCTAATATACTATCCAGATGGTCTCAACAACACCTACTCTCTCAAGGTTGTGTCCATGAGGCAGCTTCCAGCTCAGGGAAGCTGGGAGTTGCTTATAGCAGGTGATCAATAGACATCAGTTGCTATAAAGCTATTTAACTCCCAGTAGTAACTGAGCTTCCTGAACTTTTATTTTCACTATTCCAAAATTCCAGATGTAATTCCCAGACATCATTATCCCTGCAAATCTACCTCATTAGAATTCAACAGTGGCACTCTTAAAGGATAACAGTAAAAATATCTTAAGACACATAAGTAATGGAGATTAAGAGACCAGAATTGCCTGGAGCTCCTGGATTCATGTTAAGGATTGTTTTTAGCAAAGTCATCAAATCACACACTGACAAATCTATGTGTTTTGAATATGAATGTCATTTCTTTTGGCGTGAGACTCATCTCTTCACTATTGCCTAAACTTTAGATATTTGGGGTAAATGGATTTTTCTCCCAAATTAAAACTATGCTAAAAAAATTGAGAGTATTCTAGGTTCGTATTAGGATGTTTTAGTCTATCTTCTTTATCTAAACACTGATATGATTTGCTTTAGAGTTTATGACTAAACTTAAGCTTTTTGTAAGATTATATAGAGTTGGGAATATTCTTATTCATCATGTAATCCAACCCCTGGAAGCACAAATCTCCAGACATGAGGAATATCGAGGTTTGGACTTAATGGTGGATTAGACAGTCTTCTCAGCGTGTGGCTTTGATGGAGCTGGATATGATTCTAGACTCATATGTGCTATGACACCAGGAATCCCAACATTAAAACTCTTGTCCATTGAGTTAAGGCATTGTGTCTACAGGAATTCCCCTGTAAAACGCAATGCTGCTAGGAAAGACAATCATTAGACAATTAGTCTATCATGTCTTCTTTCGCCTAGATCAACCAGAAGGAAGGGAATGTGACACAGTTAAGTGTAGACATGAAGAAACATGTCCAAAGAGTTAAGTAACTTATCTAAAGTTATCTACCTAGTAAGAACTCGTGTCAGGGTACAGATCCAGATTTGATCTCAAAGCCCACACTATTTGCATTGCATAAACATGATTCAGAAACAGTGTTGTTCAGGGAAAGCAGGTCAGAAAGCCCTGTGTGAAGTTGGGCAGTGGGTGGAAAGGAGATCTTCAGTCACACAGGACAGAGAGCATCAAGAGGAAAAGGCCAGAGAAACGGAAAACGTGAGATATAATTTCAGCCTCTATCATGCTTTTGTTTAGATCCTCAGAATTAAGCAGAAAAATGGAAAACTGTTTTCTTATAACTGCTGGTCTGACTTCCTGAATGCTTTTCCTTCCCCGGGGATTAGCAAATATGGCTACCTGCCAAGCCAAGTATCTCTGCTGCTTAGCTATCCCTAATTTTCTTCCCTGGCTAAGATACAGTGGGGAGGTATATTGATTACAGCTCAGATTTTCATCTGGGTCATTCAACCTACGTTCAGCTAGTGGTGTGCTTTTACTCGTGCAGGCAGAGACACACTGTCAGTGTCTCCATGGAGGACAGTTGACTAAGTGTGGTGAGACTGTTTGTTGGCATCCCTTCCCTTTTCGGGGTTTGTTTTACATAACAGCATGTCACAGCTCTTCAAGGAACAATGCTAGAAACTGCCCTGGCTTCCCTTCTCATAACATACAGGAAGGAAACATCAGCACTTGAAAAATACTCTTGCTCCAAGCCCAGCTCTCAGCTGGCAGATAATCAATTTCCCCCAAAGCCAACCTCCTTCCACTCCTCTCCTCTCCATCTTCTGCAGTATTACGTGTGGTAACCTATGACAGAGGATGAACTGAGAGCTTCCAGTTCTCTAGGAGGAAGGTTGGGGAGTGAGGGGCCTCTCTTACGTTCCTCATTTCTAAGATAAGAGAACTGAACAAGTTGATGTCTAAAATTGCATATTTCTATGGGTTTATTGTGTTATCATTTCAGTATCATGCACCCCAAAATTGGTGTCATGCTTTTAATGGAAAGTCACCATGAGAAAATTTCAAATTGAGAATCAAGCTACTGAAATTTTGTATTTTAGATCTGATCCTTTGTGTCCCTGGAGGTATAATTTTAAGTCTCCAAGTTTCAGCTGGACTAGATGATGCTTGAGATTCCTTCTAATTCTAAATAGTCTAAGCTATATGCTATCTCTTTTCCTTTTAATACATTTTTTACTTACTTTAAAGTGATAGTGGTTTAAAGGAATGATTTTACAACTAGGAACAAAGGGGGTCTATTTATATTCTATTCTTTATCAGTGTCTTTTCTTTGTTTTTATAAATTTATTTACTTTATTTTTTGGCTGCATTGGGTCTTCGTTGCTGGGCGCGGGCTTTCTCTAGTTGTGATGAGTGGGGGCTACTCTTTGTTGTGGTGCATGGGCTTCTCATTGCGGTGGCTTCTCTTTGTTTCAGAGCACAGGCTCTAGGCGCATGGGCTTCAGTAGTGTGACACACGGCCTCAGTAGTTGTGGCTCACGGGCTCTAGAGCACAGGCTCAGTAATGGGTGGCACACGGGCTTAGCTGCTCCACGGCATGTGGGATCTTCTTGGACCAGGGCTCGAATCTGTGTCCCCTGCACTGGCAGGCGGATTCATAACCACTGCACCACCAGGGAAGCCCAGTGTCTTTTCTTAATAAGAACAACGGCTAGACAATATAAGAGAACTATGAGGAAATATGGGGAATGTTTAGGTTACCACAATTTTTTTGGTATCTACAAAAGATGAACTACACATAAGCTTGGTGACTTTGACATTCGCATAGATTATGAATTGTCCATTAAAGCTGACACATGTATAAAACTCTTAGAGGAAAACATGGGCAGAACACTCCATGACATAAATCACAGCAAGATCCTTTTTGAGCCACCTCCTAGAGAAATGGAAATAAAACAAAAACAAAAACACGGGACCTAATGAAACTTAAATGCTTTTTGAATAGCAAAGGAAACCATAAACAAGATGCAAAGAAAACTCTCAGAGTGGGAGAAAATATTTGCAAATGAAGCAACCGACAAAGGATTAATCCCCCAAATATACAAGCAGCTCATGCAGCTCAATATCAAAAAAACAACCCAATCCAAAAATGGGCAGAAGACCTAAATAGTCATTTCTCCAAAGAAGATATACGGATTGCCAACAAACACAAGAAAGGATGCTCAACATCACTGATCATTAGAGAAATGCAGATCAAAACTACAATAAGGTATCACCTCACACTGGTCAGAATGGCCATCATCAAAAAATCTACAAACAGGGCTTCCCTGGTGGCGCAGTGGTTGAGAGTCCGTCTGCCGATGCAGGGGACACGGGTTCGTGCCCCGGTCTGGGAAGATCCCACATGCCGCGGAGTGGCTGGGCCCGTGAGTCATGGCCGCTGAGCCTGAGCGTCCGGAGCCTGTGCTCCACAACAGTGAGAGGCCCGTGTACCGAAAAAAACTAAAAAAACAAAAAAAACTACAAACAATAAATGCTTGAGAGGGTGTGGAGAAAAGAGAACCCTCTTGCACTGTTGGTGGGAATGTAAATTGACACAGCCACTATGGAGAACAGTATGGAGATTCCTTAAACCTGAAAATAGAATTACCATACGACCCAGCAATCCCACTACTGGGCATATGCCCTGAGAAAACCATAATTCAAAAAGAATCATGTACCATAATGTTCATTGCAGCTCTATTTACAATAGCCAGGACATGGAAGCAACATAGGTATCCATCGACAGATGCATGGATAAAGAAGATGTGGCGCATATATAAAGTGGAATATTAGCCATAAAAAAAACGAAAGTGAGTTATTTGTAGTGAGGTGGATGGACCTAGAGTCTGTCATACAGAGTGAAGTAAGTCAGAAAGAGAAAAACAATTACCGTAGGCTAACACATATATAGAATCTAAAAAAAAAAAAAAAAGGTTCTGATGAACCTAGGGGCAGGGCAGGAATAAAGACACAGACGTAGAGAATGGACTTGAGGACACAGGGAGGGGGAAGGGTAAGCTGGGATGAAGTGAGAGGGTAGCATTGACATATATACACTACCAAATGTAAAATAGATAGCTAGTGGGAAGCAGCCGCCTAGCACAGGGAGATCAGCTCGGTACTTTGTGACCACCTAGAGGGGTGGGATAGGGAGGGTGGGAGGGAGATGCAAGAGGGAGGAGATATGGGGATATACGTATGCATATAGCTGATTCACTATGTTATACAGCAGAAACTAACACAACATTGTAAAGCAATTATACTCCAATAAAGATGTTAAAAAAAAAAAAGCTGACGCAGGGCAAAGAAGAAAAGAGAGAGACCTTCTCTTTTTGCAGAGAAGGGATCTTCTCTTTTTAATGTTTGGTCTTAAAACATCACCAAGAGTATCTTCCCTACCTTTGCAAAGGTTAAAGATACTAACGTTTAACTTAAAGCAGCTATTTTCAATTCTGTAACGTCCTATACTTGCAAACCAGTTTACAAATGTTTCCCATTACTACTTCCATGCCACAAAAATCAGTATGTTGTTACAGAATTTTGGGGGGGTGAAGGAGCTATACATTAATAAATTCTACAAAGTGCACATCCTATAGAAACTGCTTGAAAAGAGTCAGTGAGATTTTTCCTCCCTACAGAGAAGGCTGTAGAGGGGAAGAAAGGGACTTCCATTTTCTCACTATTTAAACACCAGATTCCAAGTGGGCTACAATTTCATTAATGCCGACACCAAATCCTCCTTGGGAAATCTCTCCTGATCAGCTGCTTGAGAAGTTGTTTCCTTAATGCTGAGAGAACAATAGTGCTTAGCAAATAACATAACTGTCTAAAGTTAAGGATTATTATTATTTTATTCTGTTTCTTTGCAAATCATAAAAGCAGTTACTCCACAGTAAGCATTGGTTAACTCTAAAGTTTATTCAGAAACTCAAGCAAGGGAAAGAAGAGAGAAAATCAAATTAAATCTTTAATGCATAAAACTACAGTTCAGTTTTACAACTCATAGTTATTTAAATGACAGTATTAATGAAAACGAAAAGGTTCTCAGGGTAAATTGAGGGACGTGGCTCCTCGTGCAAGTTCCATGGTGAGAACCCTGACCTTTGGGAAGCCCCTGTACTCCCCAGAGCCCCACTTTCTCTTTTGGAAAATGAAGAAACTGGCCTGATCTCTAAACTCTCTTTTAGCTCTGACACTGTAGGATCAAATCCAAATTCTAATTCAGCAATGAAAGCATTAAAAACTCCGTATGTAATGAGGCCAAAGACACTTCCAGTTTTGGTGAGCAGAGCATTACACCATTGTTCTTGACGCTGATTAGACACAGAATACCATCTGCGAAAATAAAGCAAGTGCCAACTCAAAAAAAAAAAAACAACACATGGATTTGGAAGGCTTTTGATAATCTCCTACATCACTCCTGCCATAGCAGAAGTCAGATAGCAAATGCTGCATACTACAACTCACACAATCGTCCTCGCAGAACAGCTGCTCATAGAGGCCCATGTTGCTCAGAAACAAAATCCTCATCTTCCCTGTGGACAGAGAATGCTGGGCATCAACCCCCTGGTCTAGACTGTCCTGTACATAATGGAAGAGACACAACACTCTATGTGGCAAACACAATGATGCTAGAATTTATTCTTGGACATATAAATTGAAAACCAAGACAGCCCTGAGGTCTGAATCCCAAATGTAATCTGAAAGTGGATGTGGTTGCCTACATTTTTCAAGTTTTCATATTGTTTTCATTTATTACACAAGCAAGTCCACTACAGGGGTGTTTTGGTGGATAGAAGGAAGCGATTGTGCTACCAGTGAAGCAGAGGCAGGACAGATGTCGTCTCACCAGCTCTGAGGTGGACTCTTGAGTCTGCAAAGACTCACACCTCAAGCACAAGGCCTGCTGCCCACAAATAGGGAGGCTTCTGCTCTCACGGCTGCACTGTGGCCTTCTCATGCTTTTGTCTGTAATGGAGTCTTCTCAGGGGAAGGAAGAGAATGGATTATTCTGCTCTCTTTTCTTTTACCCCAAGTGGCCGTTACAGAGCAAAAGGTGAGGTCCTGTCAGGTGTAGAGCTATAGAATCTTTAGGTTTAAAACCAGAGGAGGAAAAAATGAGATTAAGCTTTTGATTTTCTGACAGGTGGAGAAAAACAGAAATATTTATTGTAAATATAAATCAATATGAAAAGCTCTATATACAACTAAATTCTCAAGGTCATACATATGTCTGACTTATGTAAAGACATTTAAAAAGGAAAAAAATGGTCATAACATTCAGGAACACATATTAAGCACCTACTGTGTCTCAGTCTATGTTATAAACACTCTACAGGAATCATTCTACTTAATCCTCATCACAACTCTGTGATGTAAGGGTGACTATCATCTGCATTTTTCCATGTGAGAAAACCGAGACAACAGACATTAAATAATCTGCTCAAGGTTATGGAGCAAATGAGTGTCCAACTAAGAAATAGCTAGTGTTTTTTTCTTTTTTTTGGTTAAATGTCTCATTCCTTCTTTTTTTTTTAATAGATTTTAAAACTCCCATTGGTGAAATCTGGACATATATTTCAAATATGCAGATTTAAATAACATCACTAATAATAATTTTTCAATATTAAAATAATACTTAACATTTGGTATAGGATTTCCACAAGGTCTGTTATCTAATTAAATTAGTCATATTTTGTAAAGAAGACAAAAGAGGAGAAAGAGGTTTACCCAAGATCACACAACAAGATCATAGCCAGACAGGAATTAGAACCCACGCACTGACTGTGAGTCGCAGTGCTTTTCTAGAACCAACTCTATGTAGTAGATACAATTTATGATGTAGTAGATATATTTTATGATGTAGTTGATATATTCTACGGTAGTAATGACTTTTGAGAGACATCTTAAAAACTACCTTGAATATCACAAAATGCACAACTTCCTGGGTGAAAGAATTCCAGCAGGAAGGAAAACAAAATGAAACAAGACAAACAAACAAAAAACAAACCTTTAAAATGGAGTGCTTGGGCATAGAGCAAAGAGCAAGTGAGATCAAGTTTTTAAGCCTACAATTGTGCAGAGTATCCCTAGGAGTGATTTGACATCTTTGGGAACATTTTGTGATCTGACCTTTTGCAATGATTGCCTGCAGTTGCCTGAATTCAGATGTTCTTTTTCCAGCTGCTTTCAAAGTCACTTTAGAAAGCTTGGTGTTCTGGTAACATTAGGTTTCGCAACCTCTGTGGTGTCTTTTCTTTAAGCAAATGTCAGTGCCTGGGTTAGACTAAGCACGTCTGCCTTCAAAGGCAAAGTTATGCCAGGCCCATTGAAAGAGTGAAAAAAAAATGAGAAAATAAAGTATTTTTGCTAATATGCTTATTTCTCCAGAAGAGTTTTCTGGGTTTTGAGGTACAATTACTAATAATATTTCTCTTTGTCTCCTGACTTTGAAACCATTTGTGAGATGCATTCATAAATTCAACAGAGTTCAAATATCATCTTCATTGCTGGTAGCATTGGTTTAGAGGATAAATTTGTAGTCAGAGTTGGGATTCTTACTGTAGCTCATCCAAATCTAATCTTTGGTATTAACCAACTCAAAGGAGAGTTGGGTGTGCAGGACCAACATACTTGCTTAACTGGCTGGCTCCCACTGAGTCCCTGTAGCAGGGACTAAGTGAGATAAAGCTCTAGATTAACCTCTAAAAATGAGTCCATGGTTTGACTCAGGAGAGCTAACCAAATGGAGAACAGACACAAGTGACTGTCAGATCCATCTAGTAAGGAAACACAAGAAAGGAAATTGGCTAACTGTGCCAATTTCATCAATCAGATAACACAGAATGAATAAATTGGGAAGAAGTCAGCAGGCAATGTTTTCTATCCGGTACTTCTGAAAGGGTGGGAATTCCTATTTAATAGGTCAGGAAAAAATGAGAGATGATGAAAACCTGTGGCCGCTTATGCCTAAAGACTTCATTTTCCGGGGGCTGAACTATGAACCATGCCTTTTCCTACTGGGAAGTCTTGCTTCTTTCCAAAGATGATGCTTGGGATTTCTACTCGTCTCCTAAGGAGTACAGTCTCATCATTTCTATGCCAGAATGGCAAAATATAACATATTGGTCACTTTTCTGTAGCCCTGGGATGATAACTGTGACAAATCAATTGAAATTTCTAATTACAAGGAGCATAAAGTCCTTCCCCAGCTAGCATGTACCTCAGGTTGACTGGAAGTAAATGACTGCTATCTTTCTCAGGATTTCTCAGATTTTCACTGATACCTCCATTAAGCCAGTCTAATTTTCTTATCAAAGTTGACAGACAGATATTACTCTAGTATGGTGTGTGTTTCTTATTGGTATCTCTTTTCTGAGCTATTAAAAATATTTCCAGTCAGCAACTTGAAGCCAGGAGAACTAAGTGGAATATGAATTCACATTTTAAAATTTTACCTGAAATGAGACTTCTCAAAGAACAACATTGTGAGATCTGGTGGTATCACTGTAATATGCTACATAAGGAGTAACCACACATAAAAGGATATTTTGTTACCTTTCAATACCAAGCCATGTTGCTGTGTAATTAGTCTGTACTTCAGAGTCCAAGTTGAACAGAAAAGAATATGCAATTTTTGTGACATAAATTTGTGAACTATATTAAAATGATATGTTCATATAAACAAGAACAAGGCTGACTTCTTAACTATTGTTCCTGACAGTTGCAGGTAGCCTTTTAACAGACGCTAACAACAACAACAACAAAAATCACTGAACAGGAAGCTGCATGTACCACTCATCTATACACTGTCTCTGAAAGGTGACAAAACACGTTCCCTACCATTAGAAAATAGGGTTTTTCACCACAGCCCTAGTGATAGGTGTGATTATCCCTATTTTACTGGGAGAATTTGAACAATTTACCCAAATCCCTGCACCTTGTTAATGACATCACTAATACCTGAATTCTCAGACTGGATCCTGTATATTTTCCACTACAGTGAACTACTCTGCCCTATGTAAAACACGTTTTAGTATCTAGTCAGATGTTTGTAAGAGTTAAGTTTAAATACACTGGGACGTTGCGTTTCTTTTGAATGGATCAAAGTAGCAAATGCATTCATTTGTATCTTCACCTTTAGATTTCTGAGCCAGAGTTGTTTTATTTATATAAATCCCAAGGTGGATTCATTTGCTACAGTGTGGGAATTTGATGATGGGCTCAAAATTACAAAAGCCTCGTTGAGCTAAGAATCAGTGGTGGCTTTTTCAGAGGGTAAGGAAGAGAAGCCATTACACTAATACAAAGAGCGTTCTAGGGTTTCCCTGGTGGCGCAGTGGTTGAGAGTCCTCCTGCCGATGCAGGGGACACGGGTTCGTGCCCCGGTCCAGGAGGATCCCACATGTCGCGGAGCGGCTGGGTCCATGAGCCGTGGCCGCTGGGCCTGCACGTCTGGAGCCTGTGCTCCGCAGTGGGAGAGGCCACAGCAGTGAGAGGCCCACGTACCGCAAAAAAAAAAAAAAAAAAAAAAAGAAAAGAGTGTTCTAGAAAAGAGTGCAGAGAACTGAGATCTTAGCAAATACCTAGGTCCTGTTTGAACCTAGAGAAAACCACTATCTGGAGGCTTTGCCAATATTGAGTTTCCTTTCATCTAGAGCTGTTCTCCAAGAGGAAAATTCTAGAATGGTTGTTAGGCTGGCATTCTAGACAAATGAATTTCAATCCTCCTAAAAGTAACAGGTCTATTATATAAGGTTTAAGAACAAATGAGAGGAATTTTTCTTGTTATGATTGGGGCCCCCAGTCATCCATACCAGCTTTCTATATTAACCCCATTCAGTAATTGCTCAACTCTCTGCTTTTTTGCTTTTTCTCCATGATCCTTACCACTGGCTCAAAATGGGCAGGCTGTTTACTACAAAAAGAGTACTGGTTTGGGAGGCGGGAGTCTTGGGTCTGCCATTCTGTGTCCTTGGATAAAACACCTCTCTTTTTCAATGGGTCTCAATTGTTGAACCTTGAAGAGGATAGACTTGATTGTATAAACGCTAAGTTTATACTTTCTAACTTTCTAACTTTCTCTTTTGAATGTTTAGTAGCACTTCTATGCTTGTATGTGCCAGAATGGTGTTAATTATATTCCACAGATTACACTACTTTGTAATCATAACTGACATTAATAGGCCTTTTACTGTGTGCCAGGAATTTACCAGGCACGTCATATATCTTAACTCTTTTTATGGTCATGATAACCCTATGAGGTATATTCTCTTATCATCCCTACTTTACAGATAAGGAAGAGAGTTAAGGCACTTGCCTAAAATCATACAACCAGTGAGTGACAGGACTAGACCTTTAGAACCCAGCCTGACACCACAGTCCTTGCAGTGGACACTTTGATATCCCCTCCTTCCCATTACCTTTTCTGAGCTGGTGCGCCCATTGCTCGGGTGCTGCAAGGGTTGGCTGCTAGCAGTTCATGACTGTCCGCTTCTCTGGAGAACTGCCTTTGACCAGCCTAGAGCCATATGAACTAGGAGATTAAGACCACCCCACCTTAGCCTGTGGAGTACAAATGACTGCTGCTCTGGCCTCAGGGTGGGACTAACTCTGGCGCAGTTTGTTCCAGAACCTCCTGGAAGCTCTCCTCCTCAGGCTGAAGCAAATCCATGCTTAGCTTTTTTCTGCTGCCCTTGCCTGCTTCCCTCACTCCCCCTTTTCTAACAGCTAAACCCCAACAAGTCACCCTTGCAGGAATTCTGGACTCCACCTTGGCTTCTAACTTGAAGCAGCTCCTGTTCTTCAAGACAAATCTGTGCTCCCTTTCCTCAGTGCAGACAGTCACAGGGAGTTTTGAAAAGATAGATTTAGCCTGGAAAATAATTATAAATTACACTTTTTATTTTTCATTGTATTCTCCCCAATTGCTATTTTGTTCTTTTTTCATTACCATATGAGCTTGAATAAACAACAGATGAAATAATAATGGTGGAGTTTTGAAATGAAAGCACACGTATTAGACTTAATGTGGAAGACTGTGATGGCTTTTTCAGCCCTTGTCCTCTTCCTTCCCTAATTGCATCTAGCTGAGACGCTCAAATCACCAATCGATTCTTTAATAAGCCAGAATGGTGTAGCCACTCTGATGCAGCTGATTTTTCTTTTTTTTCTTCTTGGCAAGCAGCTAAGACTACTAACAGCTCACTGTGTCCTTATATCCACATCTTTGGGGATTAAGTTCAGCAAGGTATCCAGTAAAAAATATTTCCAGAAGCAATAATTTCTAAAGTAACGTTTAATATTTTAAAAGCCCATGTTGATCTCTGCCTTGGTCTTAAATGCTTTGGGTGTATAGTTCATCCGGAATTCTTTTTCATGGCCATCTGAGCTACAGCATTTATTCATTTAACAAATAATTGTTGAATTCCTTCTGTGTACCAGGCACTGTACTAGATGCTGAGAATGAAATAGTGAGCTAAATAGCTATAGCTACTTCTGTCATGGAGCCCATGGGTTAATTATAGTCTAAAATGTAATTCAATATTCATAGCAATCATATACTTCCAATTAAGATCAGCTCTATGAGAGTCATGTGGTGCTATGAGATCTTACTGAGAACATCTGATCGAATAATGGCTTCTCTGATGATGGGATACATTAATCGGCATCTGAAGAAAGAATGGAGTTAAGTAGAGATGGGGATATTAGACTTTGAGCTGAGGGAATCAGCATGTGAAAAGACCCTAACGTGAGAGGTAGCAGAGAGCATTTAAGGAACTGCAAGAACCCCAGCTGGAGTGTAAAGAAATACTATTTAAGATGAAGCTGGAGAATAGTCAGGGAAAAGACGACACAAAGTCTTACAGGACAAGTTAAAGACTTTTAATGTGTCCTGATATCAGTGGACAATAGTGGAAGGGTTTGGAGGTATTTGTATATGACATGATTGGAGGTGTGGAAAGTATTTCAGAAATTGGAGGCAACATAGGCAAATGAGGACAAAAGAATGAACAGGACCCCTCGGGACAGCAGAAGGTAAATCAGGTTGGGTGGGCATAAAGTGGAGAGATTATAAATGGTGTGAGACACAGCTGGGATGGTTCATTGTGGACCAGGGCAAAATGGACTAGAATCACGTGTTGAGTAGAATGGATTTTATTCTGAAAAACTTGAAGGGAATGGCATGAGCATAAATGCATTCTAGAAGGATTAGCTTAGACCAGCACTGTCCAACTGAGCTTTCTATAATTTAGTAACTTTTATAATTTTATATATAAATATATAAATAGCTGTTAAGCACTTGAAGTGTGGCTTGATCAACTGAGGAAATAGAACTTAAAATTTTTTTGAGTTTTCAATTTTACTTAAGATGGCTACCACTTAGCACAGGTCTAGTCACAGTACGGGGTATATGTGTGCAGGGTGTGCTGGTGTTGGGGGCAGCTGGAAGGTTGGAATGAGGAAAAGGATTGAAGAGATAAGTTGGGAATCTGGGAGAGATATGATGCCAGGAAGAATAAAGACAGGAAAATCATAGAAGCATGAAATGAAAATATTTACTTTGTCTAGGGCTTAGAGAACATGAAGGGAATAATGAGAGGGAGAGAAACCTAGATTAAACTCAAATTACAGACAGCCTTGCATGCCACACTAAGGAGTTTGGACTTTCTGTGAAGAGAAGCATGGATCTCTAAAGGTTTGGGAAGATTGACATTTAAGCAGAACTTTCAAAAATGTGCTTGCCAGAAACTTCATCTAATCAGGGTATGTAAGATAAATTAGCATCTGTGTGTTTTATTAGAGTCCTTGTGCCTTGGAGTAGTGACACTATATTCATATGTCTTTCTTAGCCTGAGGACTCCCTCATGGCAAGGATTACAGTTTAGCTATTTTGCCCTCTCTTGACCTCCAAGGACCTAGTTGCCAGAAAAACGTTGAATGTAATTCCAGAAGAGCTGAGAGCCTAAGCCATGACTGGGAATGGTTAGTGAGTGACAGATGCAGAAACACTTGGGAGTGACATGCGTAGACGTTAGCAGCTGATTGAATTTGAAAGCCTTTCCTCTCCCACAATGCTCTAGGTGCATAAGGTCAGGGATTGGGATTCTGCCCAAGGACTGGGTATTCTGCTCATACTTTTGGGCACGGAGCAAATCTTGAAAACAACTTGGTGCCAATCGAAAGGCAATATTTAATAAACTTTTTTTTTTGCAGTGTTTATTCCAAATATCTAGAAGTAAAATATATTATGTGCTTCCAGGTTACCTTCCAGCTTACGTCAGTGTACACCCCTACCAAGAGTGTGTAGCTCTGTTCTCTGTCCATGTTTTGTCAGTACTAGAAATTACCAGTTTATTTTTTTCCCTGATATGATAGGCTAAGAATGAAATACTATGATTTTACTTTGCATTTCACTGATCACTACTGAAGTTGAGAATCTTTTCTTGTATTTAGTATCTATGAATTGTCCATTCATTTTTTTCAGCCTAGCTAAAAATGTGGGTCTCTTTCTCAATAATTAAGAGCATTACTTATGTATAAGTGATATTAGCCTTTGATTTCTTATTTATTTGGGAAATATTTTATTCAAATGTGGTATTTTGCCTTCTAAAATGATTTAAAGGAAAAATACCTATAATACAGAAGTTCTAAGTTTTACATGGTAAACCTGTAATTTTTTTCTCCTTTATGTTTGTTTTATGGTGTACTTGACAAAGCCTTTTCCACACTAAGGTTGTGAAGATGTTCTATTATATTTTTTCCTTAAGTAGTATTTATATTCATGCTTAAATCTGAATCTTCAGTAGATCTTAAATTTATTGTTGTGTGTTAGGTGAGGTACAGATCTAATTTCAGAAAACACTTTTCCTAAATGAAGTTGTAGCCAACAAACTCTCCTGCCTGCCTGTGGTCAAAACCAGCCCTGTGGAATTATGCCTCAGATTCAATGAGGAGTGATAAAGGAAGATCTATTGCATTGTCTCAATACATCTCTCTCTCTGTCTCTCTGAGTTGTAGTAAGAGACAAAATAATCTTGTTCTCATTTAATCCATTTAATTTAGAATCAGTCTGTGAGACTCCATCGGTCTGTATCTCCACATTACCTTACATAGTGCTCTTTGCATAAAAATGATTAAAATATTTGTTGACAAATAAAAAAGAAACTAGAGAAAGGAATGTAAGGAAGAGAATATTAACACTAATTATGCCTTCAATTTAACCTGGTGGGGAATATATACTCTATTCAACTATATTTAAGTAGAGTAAGAAACTTGGAAGAGGAACAAAGTAGTTTTAGTTTTTTCAGCATCCTGACAAAACGTTTAGGAGGTTTAAAGATAATATTTGCAAACCATACAGCCCAGTGTCTGCACATAGTAGGTCCTCCTTCCTGGTAAACAGAAAATAGTTATTATTTCAGGCATTCACTGGAGGGGAAGATGTCTCTATCATGGACTCTTTAAGTTTTTAAGAGGAGACAGCTTCATGTATGAAATAAGAGCCTAACCACTCCAACAAATCTGAATTTTAAAGCTTTCAAATGGTTAACATCACAACTAAAAAAATAATAACTGAAGTTCATTATTCACTAATGTTGCTGTCTTCCTAAAACTAGACATAAGAATCTTACAAAAAATAAAAACTGAACATTAATGGGTGTTATTCAACTTATATCTCTTCTCTACTCAGTCATAGCCTCTGTGTGTTCTAAATTAAGACAAAAACAGGGAACCAAACTAATTTATAAAATGCTATGACTTTAAATATCATATGTTAGAATAAATCAATAGAATAAATTTGAAGTGGCTGAAATAACCACCTTTGACTTTAATCCTTTTGGGCTTGGGGAAATCACTGATGTGGCACTTTCAAGAGATTTGATTTTATAGGGTTCTCAGCCAGAGAGTTTTTAAAAATACAGAAAGTGATAGAGCCTTAGATATGACAGGCATCAGGCTGTCACTGTGAAGCTGCCTTGCTTTTAAATGGCCTGTTCCCAAGTTTGAATCCATAATCTAGTGACAGAAAAGCTTTGGATTTGCTGGCAAAGATGAAAGATGCTCAGAAGCTATTACCTTAAAATAGAAATTGATAGATAAATAGGCTGTAGAAGTTTAGATTCTGACCTGAAGGGAAGTGGAGAATTAAATTGAGATAATTATCTGTTCACTTGAGGCAAAATTAAAGTTCACCTTTAAAAAGAGTCAGATCATTAATGCCAAAGTGTAGATTCTCATTCACTTACATGATAAGGAGTAAAAAAGGAGTTACTAAAATTGTCTAGATTTATCTAAAATACTATAATTCATAAAGTTTCATTTAAAAACATGTTTAAAATACGCAGAGTATTCTCAAGGGCTTGGAAAATAGGGAGAAAAAGTGCCCCTGAATATTAGTATTTAAAAAGAAAACGTCTCTTTCTTTGTGTTTCCTATGTAGAATAAGAAACTTGAATTCGCCTCTGGTATTGTGATCAAAGAAACAGGAAAGAAAAAGATAGATATTAATAGGGATCATCTCAAGTTAAATGTCTTTATTCCTCAATCATCGCCTGCGTCTGTTATATTCTAAATTAGAACAAAACAAAGACCAAACAAATTTATGAAATGCTATGACTTTAAATAGCTTAAGTCCAAATAAATCAACACAGAGAAGCATCATCTCAGGGAACTAACCAAAATCTAGTTATGCTCAATAAGAAAATTCCTACCTTTAACTTTTCAGGGATAATTGCTGAATAATGGCTAATCACTGCTCTTGGACAGGGAACCAATATTCCCATGGGAGCCTAATTCCCTAATTAGTGTCTGGGTCACTAATGTTGCCTTAACCAGGATACTGAATTAGACAAGTGACAGTCCATCAGTCCACCGAAGGGCAGTATTAGGATGTATTCATAACCCCACTTAGGAAACACTGCAGGGTTAGAGGAGTCTTTACTCCCTTGACGAGTACCCAGTGAAGGGTTTTCTATCTCAGCAGCTTAGAAGGGTGTGGAGTGAAGCTTGAGAGGGGGAAGGAAGAAGTGGACTAGGTAGTGAAAATTCACCCAGCTAAGTCAGTCTTCTCCCCATGAAGCTTCTAAAGCGCCTTATTTTCGAATCAGATCTAAATCATCTAAGTAAGTAGAGAAACACAGACATGAAGCCAAGTAATTCAACTAAAACACATGATTTGGATTTCATTGTCCATGCGTTTTAGGACAAATCACAATTTAGTAAAGGAAAAAGAAGCAACATTTGAAAAGTGGTCTCATGTTTTGCCTCACATTGGGAGAGCGTATATAGTCTTTGAAACTGATGTTCTCAAACAGTACTATAAAGAAGCATAAATATATAGTAACTGGGATATGTCTCTATAGTATATTTTCTAACTTCAAAAATTAAAATTTTGTAAAATTTCACTTGGAATCATACAAAATGAAAGACATGGAATTTTAAAAACAATGCATGCATCATGATTTTAACGAATCAGAGACTTGGGATTATGTCACATTACATTGTTCTCATGCATAGCTGTACGGTCGTTCTTGGATTCCTTGATTACTCTCTGTATTATTTACATAAACTCCTTCGTAACCCAAATGTTCCAGAATACAACTTCTTGATTTTTGTTTCTTTCTCTATATTTAAATATATTCATTCATTTAATCATTTACTCAACAAATGTTGAATGCCTATTTGGAATCAAGCAGGATGCTAAGTACTGATAGGGCAATGATGGGCTAGAGGAGGCACAGTCTGTGGACTCATGAAGATAAAGTCTAATAGGTGGGACAGATATTACAAAAATAACCACACGAATGAATAAGAAATTACAAACTGAAGTTAACTGTTATGAAGGAAAATCACAGGATTCAACGGACATATGAGAAAATGACTCAGCACAGAAATGTGGTTATAAACTGAGTAAAATAGTCATTTATTAGTACCAAGTACCAGGATACTTCTCTCTGGTTTGTATGGAGAAAGGTCCTGAGAGCAAGAGGAAATTGTTACAAACCTTAGGATTCACCGCAGGCAGGCGAGAAAGGCACAGAGCAGAAACACTGTTTCTTTCCCTCTCCACCAAACAAAAAATTTCACATTGTGTGTATTAAGTAGGCAGAGAAGGCAATGTCAAAAATCACACGAAAGAAGAAAATATGAGCGATGTGCTCAAAAATGTTTCCTTCCGTCAGTAATCACATTGCTTCTAAAAGGATCAGAATTCAGTACAGGTTGGGGTTTGCTTTTTGTTGTTTCTGTTCTTAAGGCAGGTGGGTTAAAACTTTCAAGTGCACATACGAGTTATATACATGCTTACTTTCAAACACTTTACAATTTTGTTAAGGGTTTTCATGGTCTATCTTTGTTCTGTTCCAGGGGATTACGTGGTCATGACTGTCTATTTTGACCTGAGCAGAAGAATGGGATACTTCACCATCCAGACCTACATCCCCTGCACACTCATCGTTGTCCTATCCTGGGTGTCTTTCTGGATCAATAAGGATGCTGTTCCAGCCAGAACTTCTTTAGGTGAGACACAGTTCTTTGTGTTGTACTGTCCCAAGGTAAGTACCAAATATGACTAATCTTTATTCCCCTTTAAAAACTGACTTGCTTTTAATTCAGTCATCAATTACATAGAAATGCCATTTGTTTCATTTTAAAGAAAACTAGCATATTACAAAAAAGAAGCAGTGTATAAAGTTTCCTAGTTTTGTTTTGCTAAATTACCTCCATAGGCTTTCTTCAGTAAGTTTTTAAGTAATTTAAATTAACTTCGGGGGGAAAAAAGAAACCTTTTCTTTTCACTAGATATTTTTGTTTTGATCTCGGGGCAGTAGTACACTAGAGCTGCTCACACCAGTTCATGAGAGCTGATTGTGTTTATCTTTTCCCCACGTTGTGTTCAGTGATGCCACATTGGTAGTGAAATCAACCATGGTGAAAATATTAACAACATGGAAATAGGCAAACACTAAAACTCAGGGGCACCTTTTCTCTAGAGAATCAATTGTTACACATTTACTAGCACACCACTGGCTACAGATTAATTTCAACGTGCATAATTATTGTGACATTTGAAGACACACATACACAGTAATTGGCTCCTTACAGAAGAACCATTGAAAAGATTATTTTGGGGAAAACATAATTACCTGTGAAATTCTGGGACCCCTCTCTCCACTTTCAATATTATTTGCAGTTTGCTCGATCTCTTGTATATGGTGATATCTGCCTTGGAGTTTCACATCTTTTTCCTCACACAAGGAAAGAGGACTCACGTAGATTACGACAAAGCCACAGACTCACAGGGACATTGGAGTCTAGGCCCATGAATAAAATTCTCATACTACATAAAATTTCCTAAAGACTTAAATTACTGAAAAATGAATTATAAAACCACTGTCCTCTTTTATCATCTGTATGAAAACTAGAACCATATTTCTTGCTCACTCTTTGACTAGAGAGGCAGTATCATGTAATAGTGAAGAGCTTGGATTTTGAAGTCCAGAGAATCTGGATTTCAACCCACACATATGGTATGGCCTTGGATATACCCTTTAGTCTCTACAAATCACATTTTACTCACATGTGAAACATATATCATTTCCCGTACCTAACTGTGGGGTTTTATTAGGTGAAATTAGGTGTTCCATGCAAAGTTCACAAGGCATAGTAGGGCCTCAGAAATGTTAGCATTTATAGTCTTTTCTGACAAAGTGATCTGTACCACGTTATTAAAACTGAGGGCAGAAATGATTACTGGGAAAAAAAGACATCATTTGCATTTTTGTTCTCCTCCAAACCTAATTTAGTCTCCCATCTGTTTCAAAATAAAGTTATTTTGAGTTTTTCTGTTATATGAGGTACTTTATGTTACAGGCTGTACTTAACAATTATAATGTCCTGTCTAATGCTACATGCTAAGACAAACCCAAAATGTGCTGAGTCTATTACTTAAGGACTATTACCTGTGATTGTGAGTATTGTACTGCATTACATGCTTATATGTCTGTTACATCAGAATGTAAATGTCTTTTTCACTCCCAGTATAGTGCCTGGCACATGGCTGGTACCTCAGTGATTATTCAAGGAATGTATGCACTTATGAATGGATGGAAAAAATGCACTGATGCATTCCAATCTACCCATTCCAAAAATATTTTAAGGGAAGGATTTTAGATCAATCTATTCCCTTGAAGTCTAGTTCCTGCTAGTCAAAATCCCTCTTAAGACCACTCTAGTAGCTCATTTCCACGACTTATTCAATGAGTGCTCACTGGCACAAGACCATGGTGGGAGAAGGGATCAAGGTGAGTGGGCTGAGGAACAAGGGACGGGTCCCCAAGCAAATAGCAGGTAGGTGCTCCTCTTATTTGTTGATCATTTACTATAAGTCAGGCGTCTTCAACATGGTCCCCATGCTTTTTCTACTCTTCACAACAGCCTCACATAGAAGTTGTAATGATAATAAAGGTTATTATCACACTTTTAGAGCTAAGGAAGCAGAGGTGCTGTAAGGTTAAATGACATTTACAAGGTCACACAGCCAGTAGATAGTAGATCTGTACCTTGGCTGATGGACACCTAGATTCGCTCTGGGTGAGACCTTGTTGAAGGCCAGTCGTGGGAAAAGGTAGGGTGCTGAGCTGAGCTGGTTTCTCTGTTTTAGCTTTGCTGTCTCACATCTTTAGATCAGTGCTTCTTAGATTTAACTGTACATTTAACTCAGTAGGGGGCCTTCAAGAGTACAGCTGCCATAGTCCAACCTGAAGAGACGCTTATTTAATTTGTTGACAGCATGGGCTGGGTGTCAGGATTAAAAGAAAAACAAAATTTCCCAGGTGATTCTAATGTGTGATCAGGTTTAAGAACACTGACCTAGATTTCACTGAGTCCAATTGCCTTTTCCAGTGTTTACAATCAAGAGTTGAACCAGATGACATTAAACACCTGTGAACTTCAAGTTTATTGCCATTGAACAGTTAGAGAGCCAAGTTATTTGATGAGTGAGATAAATATACCCATGTGGCTCAGAGACTGACTGCTTTCTAAACTCAGATCACCACAGAATGGGGAATATTCGTTTTGGAACTTACAACACTTGAGTATAGTTTGGTACACAAGTGGTAGCTGGTGAGGTTTAACCATGATGTAAGGATGATGGATGAAACAAGGACAATACGAATTGGTATTTTTCACCCAAGTTATGAGGTAAGGTAACATGCCTGAAGAGCTTACTTCATGCCAAAGCTGGAGGAATGGAAAGAAGCTATGGATCTTTTTCATGTATCTCAGGTAAGAGAACTCTAACTTCTTTGCTTAGCAAAACTAGGCTTAAACACATTAAAAACAAACGAAAAAACCACATCAGGCGATCTTGTTGTTGGTTGGCAAATCACTTAAAACTACCATTTGTCTATTCTTCATTGTTCTCTTCTCTGTGGCTCCAGGCAGACCTGAAAATATCTTGAAGCATTTTTTTAAGATTCTTCTTTTACATGGCTGTGATGAACTTCCATGTAGCCTAATAATATGAGACAGGCCACACTGTCTTAAGTGAACTTAATAATATGAGACAGGCCATATTGTCTTAAGTGAACTTATCCATGGTATCTACTGTGAATACTGACATTTTTCACTTCTCATAGGTCATATGTGGTTTGAGGCCTGAATGTGAAGACCAAAGTGCCAATTTAGTTTTGAAATTCCCCCACAAAAACATCAGCTGTGATTAGGTATAATCAAAAACTTCTACATGAATTAACGTATAGACAACCTAAGTGAAGCTTTTTTTTAGTTTGAGAAGCAGATCTTTCTTCTCTAAAATAAATGATAATAACACCTTCTATTTATTGAGACTTTACTAGGAATTGTCACTCTATGTGCCTTATTTAATTGAGTCTTCCCAAGAGCCTTAGGGAGCTCCCCCAGTCACTACCATCCCCAGTTTGTAATTGAGAAACTTGCCCATTCTTACGTTTCCGTCATGACAACATGGAAGACCCACATATCTACATCATATCCCAAATTAGGAATTTACAATAGCTCCCAGAACAAAAATAGACCATGAAAACCCGTAACAAAATTGGAAAGTGTTTGAAAGTAAGCATGTATATAACTCGTATGTGCACTTGAAAGTTTTAACCCACCTGCCTTAAGAACAAAAACATCCTGCATATTATGGACCTATTTATAGAGAGGAAATACAACAATGTGGTTCAGAGCATTGCGTTTAAAGTCAGACTTGCTAGGCTTGTATGTCATCTCTATCACTTAACTAGTTTATTCCTTCTGTACTCAGGTTTTTTCACCTGCAACAAAACAAAACAAAACAAGGATAACAGTGCTTACGTCATTGTGAGGATTTTGTGGGATAATTAATTATACAAGTACTTAACATAGTACTTGGACAAAGGAAGAGATTCTTAAGTGTTAGTTTTAATTGCACAGAACAGTATCTATCTCCCCCAAGTCATCAATGTGGATTCCTACTTTCAAATGTAGGTTGAGTCTCTAGTCTTTCATATATACACTATTCTTCAATTGTTTTATTTATTCATTTGATATTTATTGAGTCCTAGCACTATACTCACTATGGGATTACAATGGACATCAAGATATATTTCTTATCTGTTGTCACAAAGTATATAGACTAGACAGGGAGATGGATGACTCCACGATCACTAACAGATGCAGAAATTTAGACTGTTGAAGTGACTTAAGTTCCTATAACTGGAGCTATAACCTATGCAGATACTGAATCTGTGTTGCCTTTATTATAATTAACATAGCTGTTACAGAAGGTAAGCCCCTGACCCTTCCCCTGTAGATACATATAGGTTGTCTTAATTTTGTTCTTTGTTATTAAACAGTTATGGGGGAGGACTTGTTTGCTTGGGCACTGTTGCACAAGGGGGAAAAGAAGTGTTTTGAAATCAGACATTTAATTTTTGTGTTTAAATCCTTCTGCTACTTTACCGCATGGCACTGGTCCTTTAGCCTCCTTTTCCTCAACTATAAAATCAAAATGAAAATATCTGCTGTAAAGATTCAAAGGGAGAATGCACATAAAATGCTTATCAGAGTGCCTGGCATGAGGAAGTTTTCAGTAAATATTAGTTATGATATTACTTCTGAGATACCTATTTTCATCACAAATAGCCTCTAAAGAATTTATCCATCAGAACATGTCAGTCGTACACAACGCACCTCCTCTGTTTAATACTTTTAAATGACTTCTCCTTGCACTCTGAATAAAATGCAAACTCCTGTGCATGCTCTGCATGATTGAACTTCGATTTCCCCAGCATCACCATGATTTCCCCACCCATCCCCAGAAGCCAGGTAGTTTAAAAATTCAAAAACAGGTAAGGTTTCCCTTCCTCAGAGCCTCCCTTTAATTTATTTAGTGCTAATAGCCAAAAGGTTGGTTTCTTCTAATTTTTTAAGCTTCGCCTCAAATATCACCTCCTCAAAGAGGCCTTCCATCTAAGTAAGTTCTGATCATCCCTGCTCTTCTGCATGGCACATACCATAATTTGTAATTATACTTTTCTTTGCTTACTTGATCCATGGTGGTGTCTTTCGCTGAAATACGAGGAACATGTGGGCAGGGACCATGTCTATTTTATTTCTCAGCACATTTTCAGCACGTTTCTCAGCACATACGGTAGATGATATGTAGCAGGCGGGCAATACACATCTGTGAACTGAGTGAATGAATCTGAGTTACACCTCCTTTCCCAATACTGAGGTTGCTCCTCAGAAGTCACAAAACACGTCTGGTTTTATTAGTGACAGTTATCCCCCTTGCTGGTGTGGTCACATGATCTGTTTTGTTGTGTCTTCCTGCAGGCATTACCACTGTCTTGACGATGACTACCCTCAGCACCATTGCCCGGAAGTCGCTCCCCAAGGTCTCCTATGTCACGGCAATGGATCTCTTCGTATCTGTTTGCTTCATCTTTGTCTTCTCTGCTTTGGTGGAGTACGGCACCCTGCATTATTTTGTCAGCAACCGGAAACCAAGCAAGGACAAAGACAAAAAGAAGAAAAACCCTGTATGTATCATTTCTTATTGGGACCTTTGACATTTGTATGCACAGAGATCACCTGGTTTTGTTTTGGTTTGGTCTTGCTTAGCCTGTCTGCAGTCTATCCACACTTTGGGCTGCAAGATGAAAAGGGACTGTGTGGGTTTGGCCAGGCCATAAGGATTCATTAAGGTCATCAGTTACTTGGGAGAGACCTGATTCACTAAGGCAGACTCTTGCTCTCTCTATTTCATTGGAAGTATAACCATGGCTGAACAATGCATTCATCTTCTAGTAGCTTGTTATTTTAGGTTTCATTGATTTTCATCTTTCTGCCTCTTAACTAATATTTTTAAATTATTGATGTTTTAACTTAAATTTTTCATCCAATGATTTCTAATAGGAAGCCACAAGGTTCTTAAAGTTTCAGGGATCACCACACTGCTGCAAATAATGTGTGTGTGTGTGTATGTGTGTGCATTGCCAGAGGACTTCTATTGGTTTTATAGTTAAAATGTATTTTTTTAGCCTCCCTTTATTTTCTCATATATAAAATGAGTATTACAAAAAAGACATATCTTATGAGGCTGCTGTGAGGAATAAATGGGGTAATGGATGTAAAAAACATTACACAGTACTTTGCAATTATAGTTGATGATGGTGGTTGATGTTGATGATTTACGCAGTTACCAACCTGGATTGAGTTCAGTGACTTGGAAACAGGTAGGATGGCTTCACCTTGCCACCTAACTTTAAATAGAGTTGATGAAGCATAAATATAAATGCCTAAAGCAACTGTCTTTTATTATGGATGTTGAAAAGAGCATGTAGCTACCCATTTGCCCACTTAAACACAGTGTTTGGTTCATAGGAGGCCCCATGAAAATTAGTCCATTTCCTTACAATACTGGGGGCAAAGGAACTCCTGAATTTATAGCCTTTCCTGGTCTTCTGCTCTAAGGGCTATGAGGGTCATGATAGTGGCCAGCTTTCTGACCCACAGGCTTTGGGGAGCTGAATTATAACCACAGAATCTAGCTAATGCTAGACTGCATCCTGATGCATCTCCAGAAACCCAGGTGAAATTCTACAAATTGCACGTGTTTATTTGAATGTAAGACATTATATAACAGGTGAAGAAGCATCATTATTCTTGATGATTAATGCAAAAGAAACTGTTATCTTTAATTGCCCAAATATTCACTATACTTTATGCAGCCCTTTCTTTCTCTGTCTGTATTGCCTCTCTTTACCTTTGCATGTTCTCTATCCTTAGTTTATTTTCCTTGTTGTGTTGTTTTTTGTTTTCTTCCCCTCCTTCACTTGCTATTTCATTTTCCCCCCAAAGATGGTTCTACAGACACTCAGCATTATTACCTGGCAGTAGAAACAGGGATGTGAGGACTGGCTGAGGACAAAGCCCTCTGGTCCTCTCTATTGTGGAGTGGATTTTGTTGCAGAGATACAAAACACTTGGATTCCTTAAGCCAGGGTCATGAGATGGCAGAAGAAAAGAAGGCAGAGGAGAAAGGGAATTGAAGAACCTGCAAAAATGAAATTACCTGAGAACTTCATGCATTTCCCCCTTTTAAGCCAATTAGATGATTTATCAGAACTATCAAGAGCCCAAGCTGTGAATGAGAAGCTGAAATTTCAGTTTCCCATTTAATATGCCCTTGGGTTCATTGTGTCAGGGCTCTCCTAGTAAGGCCTCCTTGATGATAATTAGAAAATGAAATCAGTATTTCTGATCAGGGAAAACGGGCAATAGAAAGCTTCCTCACACGTGAACAATACTGGCCTTTGCAGTTAGATCACTGTGGATTAATCTACTGGAGATTTCACTAGCAATCAATCACCAAATTTCATTGTCCAACTTTAGGCATATGCTTTATTCCAAGCTCAGAACTGTCCTTCTTTGTTTACAATTTCAGTTCATTTCACTTGCTATGCTTTCAAAATGTATTTTTAATTTATCTTATTTTGTCTCTCTTTTTTTTTTTCTTCCTTTTTTCATTAAAAAAATGTGATTCTCTTTTCTGTCTACAAACCCAAAGCTTCTTCGGATGTTTTCCTTCAAGGTATAATGTTTTTTGGAATGGAAATTCACTGCATGCAACTGCTGAATTTGACTATTAATGCTTACATGGTGTTTTATTTATTTTTTATGAGCAGACATTTTAGCATTCCACTAGAGGTAACACATTTAAGATGGAGAAAGTTCTATAGATTTCTAGAATTGATTCAGCAACCCTACATTAATTCAGAGGTTTTGACCTAACGTGAGGCTAAAAATATCTGTAAGCTCTATGAGATGTCATTAGTAACGTGGGCCTCTTTAAACGTCAAAGCCAAGACTTACCCTCTCCTCTCAGATAAAAATGGAATCCAGTTTCACTGGTTGTACCTACCATGTCCCATATATACCATGTATGCCCTAAAATTTGACTCTGTAAATCCTAATTCAACAAAGGATTGTTTTTCAATAAGTACATGCAATAATCTCCACTGACCTGAACTCTGTCAGTTCTATAAAAATAATACAGTCTTTCTGAAATGCTTTAAGTTAAAACACCCATCCCTCCCTTCCAGGGTGATCCAGGGGCCTTTGGCTCTACCATGCAATATTTAATGAGATTTCTATTCTCAGCTGGATTCTGATAGCTGATTCACAGACAATACGATTTGGATTTATATTACCCTAAAACTAACTCATCCAAATTAACATTAAATAAATGTTTGAGTTTTCTAGCAATTTTGTAATTGGTGCAGCAGAAAAGATTAGATTAACATTTAGTTAATTGGTACTAGTTTCTTCTCATGCCAGACAGAGTTTGATAGCTAGTAACATTTAAAAGAATTTTTCACTCACATGTAGGTTAATATTGCTGACATTCTGAAGCTTCTAAATGGTGAACGTTAGACAAAGTACTTATATATTCCATTAAAACATAAGTAAGTCATACCATTGTGGTATAAACTCAGGAAACTTCTACATTTATATATATCTTGACATTTTCTATTAAAAGCATTCAATACATTTGCTCAGTGTAATGGGGTTATAGTATTTGCCTATATAGATGAGCATGACAGAAAATTTGATTTCAAAATTGACGCGTTTTTATTTCTCTGTTCTACTCATGTGCAACACCATTAAATGCCTTCATGTAACCAACCTCACATCTAATATTTACTAGAATAAGATTCCATGTAGCTGTGTGATTTAAATCTTTAAACTTTGAGTTCTTTTGGTGTTCAATCTTCTTGCTATAGCTATTAGCTTGGTGGTATTATTTTCAGCTGCACTGCTTAAGCTCAAAATTTGAACTCTGCAAATGTGCTATCCTTCTAAGTTCAATTTTACCATTGTAGATCATGATGTCATAGCAATTCCCTGAGTACTCATTTTCAGATTCATCATTCACATTGGTTGACACTGTGGAGAAATGGTCTAGGATTTAGCAAGTATAACTAACTCTGATCCCTCTCCTTCCCTACCCTTATCTCAGGCCCCTACCATTGATATCCGCCCACGATCAGCAACCATTCAAATGAATAATGCCACACACCTTCAAGAGAGAGATGAAGAATATGGGTATGAGTGTCTGGACGGCAAGGACTGTGCCAGTTTTTTCTGCTGTTTCGAAGACTGCCGAACAGGAGCTTGGAGACATGGGAGGATACACATCCGTATCGCCAAGATGGACTCCTATGCGCGGATCTTCTTCCCCACTGCCTTCTGCTTGTTCAATCTGGTTTACTGGGTTTCCTACCTTTACCTGTGAAGAGGTATGGGTGTTACTGATGTGGGTCTTACTCACTAAATCTCATGGAGAGAGAATGTCCTTTCTAAGTCCACTTATATAATCCCCTGAGTGGTTTATAATACTCTGAATTTGTTTCTGTGTTCTAACCTGGTAAATTGTATTCATGTCATATGGTTTGCACCCAACTCTCCTGTGGTAAATAAGTGTAATTTGAGCTATACTGTTCGCTGTGTCTCAAACCTGCAAGGCCAAGTGAAATTAGAGCAGGAACATTGAAACCAAACAAGATTTTGTTTTCCACAACAGGAATTGCAATAGTGAAAGCCATGACTATTTACAGTGGTGGTATCCTTACTCAATTCAAAATACAATTAGATGCAAAAGATCCCAAACTGTATCCTCTGTTCATCTGGGGTCAAGTTGTGGTAAATTTGATCCCAATAGGAGATCTCCCTTATCTGAGAAAAATCACAACCTGCTTTAAATATAGGAGCCTACACTAGAAATCGATTTCATCTCCAGCCCAAGATATGAGGAAAATTTCCTCCACATCACATGTACAATGATGTAAATATTTCAGTAACGTAGAATGCTTCAAGTTTAATGCATGCATCTCTCTAGAGCCAAAACAAATGGATTGAAGTTAACATCATAAAGTATTTTATTCTGTGTCTTTGGGCTGTAAAAGAATCATGAATGTAATTATAAGGGTTTAGGGTTTGGAATTGGAGGGAGGAATTTTCTCTACCTTCTCCCTCATGCATGAAGATTCAAACATCTTATGTTTTCCTCGTACGACATATTGAAACACCTTAAGTAAAATACAGACTGGATGATTGACATCTGCCACCTCGAAATATGCCCAGTTTCATAGAGAATAAAGTAAATGTGTGTGCTCGCTGCTACTTTGTTTCTTCCTTTTAGGATGATAGGTCATAACAGAACTTACTCTCCATTTCAAGATCTGCTTCTAGTGACTGTGAATGCCTTGTGGGCAGAATCCTTGTCATTTCCTCTTTGGGTCCTCAGCACCTTGCATAGTGCTTGGCACATAGCTGGCGCTCAATAAATGTGGTTGGAAGTGAACTGGCTTTATATGCTTCTGGTGAATCTCTCTGAGCTGGTCTGGAACCAGTGATTCATCTTCTCACATAGGCATTAGGCAGTGCTCTTTGATCTTGTAGAAGTAAACAGAAGGATCCAAAGAATTTTGGCTATTTTTGTTCCTTATCAAACATTTACTTTAGGCAAAGTCCATACTCCTTTTAGAACAATATTGACATCCTCCATTTATGTACAGAAATGAGTCTAGTAGGGCATAATTAGAACCTGTGTATTATTGTTCCAGGTTTGGAGGGGAGTCAGCTCTGACCCATCCACCCCTTCACTGAGGACACATGACAGACATAAGCAGGAGTCATACCTGACTGGTGTTCAGAATGGAGTAAT
The DNA here is from genome assembly GCF_011762595.2 of Tursiops truncatus. NCBI lineage: Eukaryota > Metazoa > Chordata > Mammalia > Artiodactyla > Delphinidae > Tursiops > Tursiops truncatus. Next base: position 137,872,831 of record NC_047036.1, read on the forward strand.
CTACGCTCTGTGAAAACCAAAATGTACTGAAGTTTACATTTAAAAAAATGAAAGAACAAATGAAAGACTTACATGGAGGTTGAGCCTATGACTGTGTCCTCATTCAAGGATATTGTACTCACATGAAGTGGTGGTCCCAGACTTCAAACATAATGAGTTGAGCTCCATGTTCATGTATTCATCCTGAATCCTTATTTTTCTAAAACAGCACCCTTTGCAAGTTCTTCCTTTTGGCAATCATTGCTCTAAGTCAGAATTCAATCATAGCTATAGATAATCTAAAAAGAGTAGAAAAGAAGAGAAAGTGGCATTGTTAATAGAAAACCATGTAAAGTCATGATCAAGTCATCTGGATGAATCTTGAAATACATTTAGCTGCCAATTTTACAAACCTTTACTGTATCAGTGCTCTAGTATATAACCTCAAACACATGTAAATAGAATTATTTTCTTGTTTTGAATTGTTAACATATTAAATGTTGACTCTTTGGGAGAGTTGTTGGCAAATTTTCAATGACGAGAAACATGTTACTATTGTCGACTTGAAATGTATTCCGTTAATGGGGACACTCAAAAAAGCTAGCTTTCCAATGTGTGCATAGTATTGGCAACATGACTATATATTATACATGATCTAATTCTTAATTATCAGCTGCTCCTGGTCTATGTATTTGAAAACCTTTTCACAAAGGGAATTGCTTAATATGTGGACTTTTACAATAAAAATGCTGCATTCTAATCTATGGTGTCAGGTCAGTGTCTGGTTGGACTTGTTTGTCTTGAAGAGTGTGACCCCCTCTTCCCTGTCTCATTCTCCAACACTTCCTTCCCTTTATGTGAATTGTATCTGTGAGCAGTGTGATCATGTTTTGCATGATAATGCTCCTCACTTCAAAGAAATTAAGAGATGTGTTTGGGGTGTGGAGTAGAGATACAAGACAGAAAAGGTATGAAGTGGGTGAAGCTCAAGACTTCTGTGCCTAAAACTTCGGCGTGGTTAAGAATATGGACACTGGTGTCAGACATCATTGGGATCCCAACTCTACCACTGACCAGTTGTTTGACAACTGTCAATTCAGCCTTTATAAGCCTCCATTTTACCAGCTGTAAATTAGGTATAATAAGGCCACCCCATGTGGCAACACCAGCACTCTGCTGCCTCCCACTCCCATCAGATCAGCTCTCTAAAAGCATCCAGCACTCTTCATATGTCTTACATGTGGCTCTGTAGCATGATGTTTCATTTTTAGAGTACTTGAATTGCAAACCTTCCTTTAAACTATAGGCTGAAAATACAAATCTCTTATTGAAAGAAGTCTCATAGATTATTTTCATAGCCAAAGAACACTTCTCTGTAGCCCCCAAAATTAAAAATATAGGGAGCCAGTATCTTATTTTCTTGAAGTCCTTTGAAATTCTCAGAAGAACAGAGTTAGCATAACCCTTTACAAACACAGCTGCCGTAACCTTCCTCTAGCTGTCATTCGCTTGGCCCCTCGTGGCTTCCTGCGTCCAATTTAAACATCTATTTCTCACCTTCCAGACACGTAAAAAAATTAGTTTTCACTTTGGTCTTGTCTTCTGTCTAACTCCTTGACCTTATGTTTAGCTAAGTACATATTCATTGGATGGCCTTCATCCTTTTTTAAAGTCTCAATATTATTCTGACTAGTAGCAGCAAGTTTTGTCTCTAATGAAGGTCAAATTAAATTTAACCAAATGATGCGGTCATTGGGGATTATGTCAAAAATTGTTCTCTCTATGACTGTCACTATGGATTTTTGTTAAACATGTAGAAGAAAGAGAGGATGACCTAGACCAATAGCTCTGCTAAATATTTTTAATGCTCACTGAGTTGCCAAAGGTCACACAGCCAGTTAATGACAAACCCAGGAAGCCACCCAAGTATTACTCTTTCTACTGCCCCTCACAGTGTTTTAGGATTTGGAAGTAAAATTGTGGAATACATTATTATCTTCCTGTTAATGCTTTTTTCTTTCGGATCTGCCAAATTTGAAGACGCCTTCTTTCTCTGATCTTGACTTCACTTTAATTGCAATGAGATAAATTTTAAAATATGTAGCAACAGAGATAAGTTGATAGATTTTACATTTATTTTATTCTCTAATGTAATGAGCAATCACTTTTCAGTGCTACCCACTGCTTTCAGAATTCTGTTGCAAAGAAGGGATCTCCAATCATCTGAAAAATTGTAGACCCAGAGTTGGCCTTTGTCCCTCTGAGCTTGGAGCAACAGAAAACCAGAGTTTCCTATAGCTAGTCTCTACAGGCTCGTTCTTTCAACTCTATCAGAAAAGTGGTAGGAACGCTCTATTATTACTTGGTCTGAGGTTAGGAACCATAGGCCAATTACAAAATCCAGTTGTGACTTTCTCTCTATTCAGGATTTTTTTAAAAAAAGGCTTTTCCTTATTATTGTTTGTATAACAAAATGGAAAAGCAGAGGCTCTTACTCCAGATTACACAGGTTCAAATCCTGGCCCTGCCAAGACTTACTATCCAACTTTTCTCTGCCTCGGTTTCTTCATCTGGAAAATGGGGATAATAATGGTTTATAACCCATAGTTTTATTATATGGAATGACTGAAGCAATACCAAGGAATTACTGGATTGTCAGTCATTTTCTTCAGCACAGATACGGAATGTCAGAAAACAAAGGGCACAAGGCTCATAGTCTACTTTGCTTAAGAATAACGATTATCATTTATGAAGTTAATTACTACATTTTTCCACTGTAGGAATGCAGTACAATAAACATCTTTACTGGCATCACACCATACTTAGGAAGTTCATGTACATAAAGAAAATTATAGAGCTAAGTATCAATAAATAACTATTCCCAAATGGAACAGTGTATCATTTAAATCACTATACGTGGTATGCATGAAGATAAACATGTAGATATCTTTTGAAAATTAAACATGATGATTTCCCTTAAAAATCCCCAATAAGATGATTGCTAAATAAACATGTGAAACATTATCAATAAATATGTAGCTCTATCTTAATATAGTATTTTTTTGCAATATAACTAAGTCAAATACATTATTTTGTAGCTAAGTGTTAAAAATCCTTAATGAAATGAACATGAGGACTCAATCGTTACTGAGGACTCTTCCCATATAAAGAGAAAAAAAATGTCACTGGACCAGGGATAGAGACTTTAGGTCATATCTGAAGATTTTCCAAATATTCCTATCTTGGGAGACTCAGTCTCTCACATGTGAATGAAAGGGTTTAGTCTCTTCTCCTTCTGACATATCTTAATTCTATCACTCCTCTGCTGTTTATTATGGTATGATATTATTGATTATCATCTAACATTCAGGCTCTCCTAAACTCTTCCATATCGCCACATAGCTGTCTTGACTCATCTGTCCTATTTCCTCGAGTCTTCTCCAAAATAGTGCCATATTCCTAGAATACCTTTGTCGCTCAACATACTGAAGAGTCACCAATTAAGGATTCAACCTGGTCCATGAAGTCTTTCCAGTGTGGCTAAAGTACGATAGGCTATTTTCTTTCACCTCCTCCAGTACTTGATCTGATTTTTGAATAGTCTAATCCTAATGTTTACCTCAGCTAAGTACTTACATTCATCTAATCCTCTTAGTAAACCAATTTTAAATGAACCATTCTGTGACAAGAATATGATATAAATAATTCACTATCCATTTGCATCTTAAATCAGGTTTTTTATCCTCTGTATATACAAATTTGCTATACAAATTTGCCTCCTAGGTTTCTTTCCTGTTACTTGTATTTTTTACGGGTCTGTAAATAAGACCCCCGTCAAAGAAGTTTTGATTAAGCATCTATAAATTCAATTCAATATAAAGCTTTCAGTAAACACATATTGCAAGTTTCACATAGGGCACTGTGAGTGTGCAGGAAGACATGCATTTTAGGATATTATCTGCTTCAAAATACCCACAATATGACAGAGGAGTCAGACAAGAATACAAGTAACTATAATGAAGCTGCACAAAATAGTTGTATGTACAAGAAATTGTTCTAACTGTGGGTGACCCAGAAAAGATTTCCTCTGTAATACAAAGCATTCTACCGCATGTGAGGAGGACCCATTACTGCTTTAAAACTGTCTTTCTGACTACTAATGAAAGCCTTGTAGAAAATTTGAAAAATATGAAAATGCACAAAGAAGAAATATTATCCTTTATCCACTAGCAACAGTTAACCACTAAAAGCATCATTTATCTTTTTCTCCTTTTTCAGTTTTCTTTCTCTATATATTTAAACAGGCAGATGATATATAGATAAATGATACATAGATAAAGGTGTAGACCAGATACAGGCATAGGTAAAATACATAGGTATGTTTTGTAGCCTGATTTTTCACACAATTATGCATGTGTGTGAATATATGTAACAAAAATGTTTTCTGGCATTCTATTATATCACACAGCTATAGTATAATTTATTTAGCCAGTCCCTATTCTGCTTATTTTTGTGGTTATAAATAATCAATATCTGTATATATCTCAGTTACTGTACATATCTCCCAGCATTTCTATAGAATAAATACCTAAAAGTGGCTTTAATGAATAAAACGGTATAAGCATTTAACAGAGTCCGGGCAGAAACCAGATGGTACACTCAGACGGATAAGTGAAGAAAAATTAATGAAGGGGTTAGTTGCAAAGATGTGGGCAAGGTTAAGACCCACCAATAAAAGGATGATGTAGTACCATGGGTCTAACAACAGTGGAAAGTCATTATTGCCTGAATTAGTGTCCTATTGCCACTGTACCAAATTACCACGAACTTAGTGACTTAAAACAGCACAAATTCATCATCACGTCTGAACGTTGGAAGTCTAACTGTCTAAAACAGAAGTGTCTTCTGAGCTGACTTTCTGCTGGATGCTCTAAGGGAGAATCTGCTCTTTGCTTTTACAAGTTTCTAGAGGCTTTCTGCATTCCTTGGCTAGTGACCCTCCTCCATCTTCAAAGCCAGCAATCACATCGGTCCAACCTCTGTTTCCTTCATCATATCTCCAATTCTATCTCTGGCCTCCCACTTACACGAACCATTGGGATTACACTGGGCCCACCCACATAATCCTGGATATTCATCACCAGATCCGTAACGTAATCACACCTGCAAAATCCCTTTTACTAAGTGAGGTATATTCACAGGTTCCGACGATTGGAACATGAGCATCTTTGGGGGACAATTATTCTGCCTATTACACCCCTCTAGTCCTGAAAAGTGCAAAAAGGAGGAGCAGTAATGGAACCTAGAAAATACTGTGCAACAGAAGCCACCCAACAGGAGCTGTGGATTTAGATAGATGATATAGCCACTGCCAAATAGTGGTCAGGTAGGGAGGGAGGGTGAGGATATTACCCAGCATTCTCTCTTCTCCTCATAAAGCATCCCATTGGTCAAACCAAATGGATAGTATTAGAAGGCAAGGAAACCCACCCAGATAGCTCGGGCCAGAGAGGTCAATGTAGTAGGCGTACCACATAGTGAGGATGGTGGAGAATGAATCTAGAGAAATGGATGGGAACTATCCGGCAAATCTCTCCCAACATTAGCACATGTAGCACAGCCTCTTTGCATCCTAGCTGTCATAACACTCTGATGATAAAGGTGAAATTTAGGTCATTTCAATGGATTCCTATTCTATGAAAAAAGTAATCTTTAAAAGGAATCACAGTGGAATTCTAGAGACCCATATATTTTATACCATGTGTTCTACTCAGCACAAATAATTTTCCAATTGGCTTTATAAGAGTCAAGCAAACACCTTCAGAAAACTGCTTTCTGGGAGTTAATGTGGGCTAATAGCCATGGCCCTCTGGTGAGCCCCATGGCAAGGATGCCAAGTCAGGCAGTGATTTGCAGTCCAAAGCAGCCTGGAGATGTTTTAACAGAGGGTGGACCTTCTGATCCAGTATTTCTCATCTACTATTGCTCAGTTTAGAAGGAGACAAGGCTTCTGAGTCAGTGGGAACCCAAGGGTACAATTCTATACTGGGTTCAAGGCGCTAAAAATAGCAAAGCCAGAGTCCTATTTCTGTAAACAAAATGACTATAGGACAATTAAAACTTAACTGGCATAACTTAACTGAAAGTGATTACACCTGAACCATTTGGCAAACGGATAAATTCAGTAGATGCTTTGAACCCAGTGTCCAACAGAGTACAAGACTATGATTTCCTCCCAGGGAAGTGCCCCCACTCTTTTGAAAGTCACGGGAAGAAGTAAGTCCTCATTAGGACCGGATTTGAACCCTGCTGAACAGAAGAATAGGGCAATTCTACTCGGTACTTCAATTTAGTCCCTTTCCTGTTCTAAGCCTCTACTGACTCTTGTCTCTCCCCTTTCACTCTTTCACTTTGTTTTTTTTTTTTCCCCAAAACGACTTGATCCCTTTGTAAGGTAATGAACATGTGATTCAATTCAGTAAGTATGCTGAGCACCTACCATATGCCAAACACTGCACTGTGCTTCGGAGCTATCATGGCACGGGCCTTGTCCTTATAGAGTTTACAGTATAATGCCGAAAAAGTATTAAATTTGAAATTCAGTAGGTGGTGAGAATTATTAATGTATAACTAAAGATCTGATTACAGAATTCTTACCCCATCCCAGATCCTATATATATATATATGGGAAGTTGCCATGGGGCACAATATAAAGGACCTTGATAGAAAATCAAATCAATTTTATTCCAGCTCTATTTTTACAACTAACAAGCATTATGACCTGGGGTGGGAGGGCGGAATAGCAGGCTCAGAATTTTCTAATGAGGGATTTGGACCATATGAACTCCAGGTTTACCTTTTATATCTTATATTATTGAATATATAAGCTATGTATGAAATTTCACATAAACATCGTGAGTACTAACACTTCCTTCGAAAAAGAATGAAGCGAATGGATGTAGCTTCTTGAGTATCAGCAGACCTGTTATTATGTTTATTTAGATTTATACTAGTTCACTTTACAAAATGCATTTCTTAGATTGGTCACAAATTTTAACTATACAACTACATGTAGAAAAAATTAAAATAATATTTTAGTTGAAAAATATGCTATAAGATGTATGAACAAAATAATCCAATTGCGAAAATATACCTATATGTATATCCATATCCATACAGTAGCCTTCATCTCTTAGTTTGAGATTATGAACCCTTAGCAAATGAGGAAATCCTTAATGCTATTCACCCTGATTTGTGCTATATACATTTGCCAACCAAGAATTAGGCACATAAAAATTGATTGTCTTTGTGACACGTGACCTGAAGTAGTTTTCTCTATTCACAGTCTCAGTACCTGCAGGCTTATCTCCCCTGACCAGAGTCACATGGCCCTCTAGCTGTGTCTAAATCTCAGTCACTTTGAGAGTCAGCTTTCAGAGAGAGCTGTCCCATGAGAATCATCGAGTCTTTTGCCACCCGTCTGAGAATGAGCCATGAAAGTCACGCATGTTCAAAGCAAATCATGACCTGCAACTTCTCTGGGATCCTAACACTGGGTCCTTCAAAGTAAATTTTGAGTTGGCCACCTAGTGTATTTTAAATGAGAAAATCATAAAGATAACTTATGAATTTGTTAGAAAGACAGATAGATGACAGACAGAAAGTTTTAAGAAAAAATGATGTTTAGAGCATTGGAGTTTTTTTTTTTAATCCCATTCTCAGTTTTCTAAAATCCTCAGTTGTTCACATGAATTAATCCTACAATCAGAAAAGGGATGTTTTTAAATTTAAAAATTGCTATGATAAAAATCTGGATTTTAAAAGTACATTATATGTAGTCAGCTTAGAAAAGAACTTTCTTAGAGAACAAGGAATTCTACTTGGCAAAGCAGACTGCCGTGGTACGTACACTATTCATACACACATAAACAAATTACACATACACAAGATAAAAAGTTTTTTTTTAACTGTTATATGTTCTGAAAACCAGAAGTAGAGTGCATTTACTTTCTGCTATTGCTCAAACACATTCCCTGTCCTCTCCTCCAAGCCCTTCTTGTTTCAGACGGCATTTCAGGAAACTATTTGAAGACAGCCCGTCCCACACCCGCACCTCCACTTTCATTCTTTTCTCTTTGAAAAATACAGAAAGTGCTCAAGGGAAGCACCAAGGTAATAGCTCTGGAGATTAGAGTTCTCTTTATATTTCCATCATTAGAGGGGCCCATGTGGCAATAGTTAACCTGTGTTCCACCACCCCACAGTGTGATTTTAAATGTTTCTACAGTGATGGGGCCCCCAAACTGGGTCACGGTGGCCCTCCTCCAATTCATCACAGCCACTGTGCTGTGAGGCTGATGGAAGAATACTGCAACATTCCTCTTCCCTAATGTGGACTGGTTAGGAATGATTAAATAGTGTGCTTTGCTTTCCACAATACCCACACAGAGATAATTAAGTGACATGTTTACAGGACATGGTAGAATATGCATATTGATTGTTTTTTAGTATTATAGAATCTCACACCTTACAAGGACCTTCAAGATCATCTCCTTCATACAGTGAGACTTTTATTCAATTATTCATTCATTCATTCATTCAAAATATTTGTTAAGCATTTACTAAGTGCTAGAAATGATGTTCCATGCTGAGGGTAGAACAATAAAGTCACAGAAACTCACTTCTTCCTTTTTCAGAAAAAAAATTGTTCCCTTATTTAATAAATATTTCTGAGTACCTACTGTGTATGAGACACTGTGAAGCATTAGGTCTAGAACAGTAAACCTGCAGCAAGTGGTGCAGAGACCCATATCCAATGTATACTTGCCCAACCTTCAACTGCCAGCTCCTAAATTTCTTTGCCTTGGGTTATTGGAGTTAATTTTGCTGTCTACACAGTAGGTTACAAGTGTCAGGAAGTTAATATATTCTCTTCCAGTCCCCTGCCCTCCCCTTAGCTGCCTTCAACCATTACCTGATGAGAGCTGGTGATAGGGTGACTGACTAGTCTGGGATGAAGGGGCTACCCAGGGCTAAAAGTGTAACTTTCAGCACAACCTGGATAGTACGTGAATATGCCAACTCTGTCCTAACAACTCTGAGGCACAGATTTTACACTGGCTCCCAGAATGCCTCGACATATTAAACTCCACTTACCCAGAGCGGTAATGCACTTGGGCTCTTCACTGACTACTTCCCTTCCCTGTTTCACTTCCTTACTCTGCCTCCAGTTTCCTGATATCACCTCCAAAATTATCTGCCCTTGAATAATCCTTCTCTCAGGCTCTTCTTCTGGGGAAAGCTTGGCCAAAATAAAGTCATGATGCCTACTCTTTTTTTTTTTTTTTTTTTTCGGTACGCGGGCCTCTCACTGTTGTGGCCTCTCCCGCTGCGGAGCACAGGCTCCGGACGCTCAGGCTCAGCGGCCATGGCGGACCGGGGCACGAACCCGTGTCCCCTGCATTGGCAGGCGGACTCTCAACCACTGTGCCACCAGGGAAGCCCATGATACCTACTCTTGAAGGGACATAAAGTGTAGTAACAAAGTCAGGTAAGAAAATGGGTAATGACAATGCAGTGTAATGAACTGTGTGATCAGTAAAATGACCATGCACTCTGGAAGCACATAGGGAGATCTTGGTGGGAGAGAGCTGGTTTATAAGAGAAAACTCTCTCTAGACTGAAGCATGAAGGATGGGTTACAATTAACCCACTGAATGGAGGAAGGATAAAATTTTTAGGCAGGAGAAAAAAATCTTTTTAAAATCTTAGAACTGAAAGAAAGGGCAGCCCGCTTAGGGATCTACAAATGGTGTCCAATGGTTGGAGCTTAGAAAAAAGTGAGTAGTTGGATAGAGAAGAAGAAATAGATTTAAACAGACACTAGGTCACAAATGACCTTGCAACCCCTAGTAAGGAGAGTGAACTTTATCCTGAGGGCAGTGGAATGGCATTGACAGGCTTTAAGTACGCAAGGAAGTGACATGATTGGATTTGACTTTAGAAAATCACTCAGACTGCATTGTGAAAAATGGACTGGAGGGGTCATGACCTGAAGCAGGGACACCAGCTAGGAAGCGCTACGCTGATTCAGGGGAAGGTTAATAGTGTTTTGAACCATGGGGATAGGTAGAATGTGCTGTATTTTTAAGGTATTAAGGAAGTAAAAGTTAGAAAATTTGTGATTTATTAGATATGGTCTATAAGGTAAAAAGTCCTGTTTCTTGCTTGTGTAAATGGACGGAGATTGGAAAATCATTGCGATAGTAAACCAAATGGAAGATTTCAGTTTAGGATCTGTTGGGTTTGAGTTTTTGTGGAGAAACCTTTGCATATTTATCATTAGAAGCAGTATTAAAAATGGCTAACAGTATGGAATTAGGAATCGAGCACATTTGGATTCTAGTTGTATGCATTGAGTAATTTATTAAATATCTCCAAGCCTCAGTTTATTCATCTTAAAATGGGAACATCTTACAATGAGATAATTTGTGAAATGGGTTTAGCAGAGAGCCTGTTCAGTAGTTATTTCTCGATTATTATGACCTTTACATTTAATAGTAGTATTAGCATCTGAGTGGTGATAATGTAGTAGATACGTGGATCTGAGGTACTTAGATTGGAGCCAAGAAGAAAGAAATGAGCCAAAAATAGAGTGTAAATTATTAGAATATAAAACAGTACGTGAAGATCAGGAAATGGAGAAGATAACTGAGGGAAAAGGTTTAGAATGAAAAGGGGGAAAAAAAGAACATGTAACCGTGAGGAAAATAAAAGGAAATTCTTGTGAGGAGGCCCAGAAGGACACAGCAAGAAAGGTGCGGTGTCACAGGAACCTCAACGCCTCTAAAGTTCAGTGTGATGTGATCTGTTCACAAACAGATCGGATTCTGCACAAAAGTTAGCTAAACCTAGGATTGAGAAGTTTCCATTGAATTTAGTAGCAAAGAAGTCAACAGTGATTTTGTCTACAACAATTTCAGCTGAGTGGAGGTGGCAGAAGTCAGACTGTAGTTGTCTGAAGCACAAATGGAAGCTATAAAAATAGAGATAGCAATTGGAGACAACTTCTTTAAGACACTGGGTTTTGGAGGGAAGAAGAGAGAGAAGAAAATAGCTCCAGGGAGTCTAAAAGAGGTGAAGGGAAAGCTTTATCTTTTAAAGATGGGAGAGAATTTTACAGGTTTAAATACTGTTGGGAAGGAGTCATAGAAAAGAAAAGGTTGAAGATTAAGAAAATAAATTGTATCACTAATGACCCAGACTCTTAAAGAGACTGAATACAATGGGATCTGGTGCATAGGTGAAGGAAAACACCGTTAATTTCATGACTAAAGAAAGAACAACAACAAAAAAATTGGTGCAGATGTGATGCGGTGTGAACGTGGCTTGTCAAAAAGATACTATACAACTGATGTATCATAAGATCCAGGAAGGAGAGCGAATGCAGTAAATATTGATGGAGATGGTGAAAAGTCACAGAATAAATCTACATTACACAGATTCACAGACACCAATCCAGATCTATAGAATCAGAATCGCTGAATTATTTGACCTAACATTATACTTTTAACAACATCCTAAGTAATTTTTATGAAATAGAAGTACTTCCAATTCATGAAGAAGCATTTGGGAAGCAGTGACCTACTTGGCATTAAAGAATAGGTCAAAGAAAGAGATGAAACAATAGACCAGGGAGATGAGAGGAAAGAGATGCTGATCATAGCAAAGTCCAGGTTATTGACACTGACTGAAGGTCAAAGGTCTTGAGAATTTATATGTTTGAAGGACTCAGGTTATGTTATTGGATGAGTGATCCATACAGATGTTGAAGAAACTGAGGATTTTTTTAAGATTTAGGATGAGGAGCACGGCTGTCAGTCAGATGCTTAATTCTCCAGTAAATGATTGGGAGAAACAGGAAGATCTGTGAACATCACCAGTGAGTAGAAGTAAACAGTTATATAACTGAAAGTCATACCTCTCAAATGATTTTATTTTTTAATTTAATTTAATTTTTAAATAGTTTAGGAAGGTATAATTGCTTAGAATGGTATCTCATAACTAAGGATAATTCTGGTCTCACCAAGCAAATTTGTTGGTACAGAAGAATAAACAGAGCCAGAGAAAAAAAGTGAATTTTTCTCCATAAACGTTCTAATTTCCTTGATTTCTGCTATAATTTATTCTCCCTTATATCACCTCTATATTTTACAGATGAAGAAATGGAGACCCACAGATTTAAGTAACTTGACAAAAGTTACAAAGTTAGTCATTGGTAAATTATGGTCTAAAACATAACTAGCAAATGTGCTTGCCAAAATAACTCACTGATTTATATGGAAATTCTAGAATCTTCTCTAGTTGTAAATGCTTTGCATTGTACTCAAATTTGTCAAGGCTAGTTGACTGGATGGGGTTAGTTACTACGGCCTGAAGCAGAGTTAACCAGCATCTAGGAGACAGACTTCCTGTCCAATCACTTAACCTAAGTACCTGGGAGCACTTAGCCCTGAGAAGTTGAATCGTTTTCACCTTGTATTAGATTCCTGGCTTAAAATGACAGAAATTAGTTCTCTCACAGTTCATGAGGCCAGAAGTCTAAAATCAAGGTGTCGGCAAGTCCATGCTCCCTCCAAAGGCTCTAGGGTAGAATTCTTTCTTGTCTCTTCCAGCTTCTGGTGGCTCCAGGATTTTCTTGATTTTGTGGCTGCATAACTCCAATCTCTGCTTCTGTCTTCACATGGCTTTCTCTTCTCTATGTGTCTCTTATAAGAACAATTTGCATTGGATTTTTGGTTCCTCCTGGAAAACCCAAGATAATCTTATCTTGAGATCCCTAATTTACTTACATGTGTAAAGACCATTTTTCCAAAAATGATCATATTCACAGGTTCCAGAACATGGACATTTATTGGAGGCTTATTGAACGTCCATTCAAACCACTACATACCTCATGTGCCAATTTTAGCAAGTTAAAAACGATTCATTGAAATGTCATTGGATAAGGATTCATGTCCGTGAAAAATCACCTAAGAGCATGGCATTGTATGCTCTAAGAAAGGAAAAGGGGATTGGAGATGGGGGTTGATATCATATATGCCTGATGCGGCACATGCCTTTCCTGTGCCATCATGGTTAGCTTCACATACATCTTCATTGGAAGATTTTATATATATATATATGTGTGTGTGTGTGTGTGTGTATGTATATATATATATATATACATACACACACACATATATACATATACATATATATACACGATGTTTAAATTGTTCTCAGTCTCCTATAAGGGCTTTGTTAGTTATTGGATAATTATTATAGGATGCTGTTAGTTTTCAAACAAGGAAATTACATACCAGGGGTCATTGGCACAGAAGTTAATGAACACTCTAGAATATTAATGGATAGATTTCAGGGATTCTGTAAATACTCTAAATTTATGTGCATTTTTTTTAACGTTGAGCCTTCTTTTAATTAATTTATTTATTTTTTTATTTTTGGCTGTGTTGGGTCTTCGTTTCTGTGCGAGGGCTTTCTCTAGTTGTGGCAAGCAGGGGCCATTCTTCATCGCGGTGCACGGGCCTCTCACTGTCGTGGCCTCTCTTGTTGCGGAGCACAGGCTCCAGACGCGCAGGCTCAGTAGTTGTGGCTCATGGGCCTAGTTGCTCCGTGGCATGTGGGATCTTCCCAGACCAGGGCTCGAACCCGTGTCCCCTGCATTGGCAGGCAGATTCTCAACCACTGTGCCACCAGGGAAGCCCTCTGTGCATTTTTTTTCAACTCAAACAAATCAAAGGAGAACCTTCAGTGTATATAATTCGAAAGAAATGCTGGGTAGTTGTGTTCATCCTGTTCCTAGCTGTCCTATCTACTACCACTTCTCTCCAAAGTAGCTGCATCATTAGACTTTCACCAGAAAGAACATGAGAGAATAATGGTTTTCATACTCCTGTTGATACATATTACTTTAAAATTTTTAATAGTTTTTCTAATCTATTGGGTGTGAAATTGTGCTTTGTTTTAAATTGCATTTCTCTTATATTCATGAGGTTCAAAATCTTTCCTTGTGCTTGGGATCATCCAAATCTCTTTTGTAAATCACCTATTCACATCCATCATACATTTTTCTTCCTATCTCTCCTTTCATTCTTTTTTCTTTGTTTGATCTTATTCATTTGTAGGCTTTTTTTGTGTGTGTGTGGTCTGCATATTTAGCCTTTGCTGTAGATGAGTAGATGTTCTAAGTATCTTCTTTCAAGTCTGCCCACTGTTTTTTAAACTTTATGCTGTCTATCACTTACAGAAGTTTTTAATTCATTGTAATTAGGTTTGTGTACTTTTTCTTCAGAAAGTCTTCCCTAAACAGTGGATAAAAACTATATTTATATATTTTATTGTAATAGCTCTGTACTTTTAATTATTTTTAAATTATTTATTCCTATTAGAATTTATTTTATATGATTTAAAGGATTTAATTTAATTCATATGCTTAACTACTTAATCCAACAAAAATTATTCACTAACCAATTACTTCCCACATTAAAATATGTGCTATTACTGCTACACAATACATATATATTTTCAGAATCTCTATCTGATCCGTCTTATTTATTGGTCTACCACAGCATAACATAATGTCCACACAAATTTATAAAGGATATATAAATATATAATGTATGCATTGCTGCATTTATGTTAATAATATAAACTTGAAAGCAGCCATTAAGAAGAAACTGATTATTATAAGCATCATACTTCCATGTAATGTGTTACTATGCAGCAGCTAAAATAAAGATGTGGATCTAAGCTCATTGATATAAAAAAATCCACAATATATTGCTAAGTGGAAAAAGCACTCTGTAAAATTATATCTATCTATTTATAGATACATATAAAAGTCACAAAGTTGCACTTTGCACTTATATTCCATATGTAAAAAAGGTGTACACATATATGCCCATATATACACAGATACATTGCATCATAAATACATATTTTAAAAACATGGAAGGGTTTACACTAAATTCTTGAGACTGTTGATCTCGGCACATGTCATGTTTAGGGTATGAGGAAGAAAGAGAGGAAGGGCATGTGGGAGAGAGGAAGAGGAGAAGAAGGGAGGGCAGGTGGGTGAGTGGAAGGGAGGAGGAACAGTTAGAAGGTGAATTTTCACTTTATTCTTTCTCCCTGTATGTACGGTTTTAATATTAGACAATGAGCATTTGTCTTTTATTATCAGAAAAATTGGAAATATCTATATGGTTAGATGTGCATATATCAGTTTCCATAATCATACCCAGAGCCAGAACTACATAGTTAATTAGGTCTTATCAAGCGAAAACAAAAAAAGGTAAGTTTTCTCCTCTCATAGATTAATAGAACACTTGCAAATGCATTGGCTGTATTAACTTGGAAAACTGTACTGAAAGGTAAGGGAGATATTATATGAGCTGGTGTGGGCAGAATGTCCTGTTTGATGAGTGACATTTGAGTAGAAACCTGAATTGAGCAGGAGTGGGAGTCTTGCAATATATTCATGGAAAGAGTATTTTAAGCAGAGGGAACAAAGAACACAATTCCTGACTGAGGCTAGTTTAGGAGCAGTGTGGCTGGAGGGAGTAAGCAAGGAAGGAAGTCAACCACTGGTTAGACGAGGAAGGGTCTTGAGGCCATAAAGACTTTGGACCTTCATCTTTCGTTGACAGGTTTTAGCAGGCATGATAGGATGGGGAAAACAAATAATGATAAATAAACAAACAAGATAATTTTAGAAACCGATAGGAAATTCAAGAGGCACAAAATAGGAGACTAAAATATCTGAGAACAAAAAACTCACAGAGGCAGGTGCTATGATTGGATGCTTATAAAATGTCAGCCACTCAAAAGAACCAGCTTTTTGTTTGCACTCTGTTTTACCTCACTCTTGTGGTTATAAGGGTTCAAATATTATTTAGCCTTCTCTTATTTTGTTTCTCTTCCTAAGCTTTCTTGAGTGTACTGATTTATTATTCCATGACTACCTATCAAACCTAGTGTGTTTCAGTCCTCCAATATAGTAGATTCCTCTTTTGATAAAAACTGCCCAACAACTAATAACTACAATACACATTTTATAAATAAGAAAACTGAGACTCAGGGGGGAAGATCATCTAAGATCATTCAGGGATGCACACATTTTCTGTACAGGGTCCCAAGCAGGTAGGAAGAATAACCCATCATGTGACATGGCTTTAAACAGGGGTCTTAGTTCCCATTCAGACCAAAGACTTGTCTCTTGTTCCTGAGTCATTGTTAAATCCTAAATCCCTAGATGAAAACGATGGATAACCATAGTCTTTACTCCCCTCTTGCTACTTGGGTGTTGTGTACACTTCATGTCTGACACTATGGATTTTCCTCTCCTTGTGTAAGTCCAACCTTGCCTGCAAAATAATGTGATTTATGCTATCCAGAATTTTAAGAGGTTTGTAGCTAGAACTGTGCCAGAACCAGAATTTAATGGGTTTATACAACTGAGGAATATAGTATGTTCTCATATACAAGCGACATAAAAATCTAGTATTTGCAGTGTTACAACATTAAAATCAAACTGTATATAAGCATTTACATACGACCTAGGTTTTTTGTTTTTAACGCTAGAAAGACCAATTATCTTCCTGTGTTAATGTAACAGTGTAAATATGTATATATTTTGATGTATTTGTTTTTTCATATATTATCCATCTGTCTGCCACTTTCTTAACCCATTCTCTTTTTTAAGAGTAAAATTTCTATACAGTGAAATACACAAATCCAAGTGTACCATTATATGACTGTTGACAAATGACTATGCCTATGTAGTGCAAAAGGATATGACATTATCATTACCCACAGAGAGTTCCCTCATATCCCTTCCCAGGAAATTCCATCTGTCATCTCCGAAGAGGCAATCACTATTGTAATCTTTCCACCTTAGTTGACTTTCACTTGTTCTAGAATGTCATAAAAATGGAAGCATACTATCTGTATTCTTTTGAGTAAGACTTCTTTCTTGTGGATAATGCTTTTAAGATTCATCCATGTTATTGCATACATTAGAGGTGTTTATATTTCTGAGTACTATCCTCTTCTACAAATATAGTAAAATGTCTTTATTCTTTCTTCTCTGATGGAAAATTAATATTCTTTTCTAGTTTAAGGCTTTACAAATAAAGCTAACATGAACGTTGTTTTTCAAGTAACTTTTGGGTATATGCTTTCATTTATCTTGGGTAAATATCTAATAATGAACTTGCTAGCTCATAGGGTAGATATTTGTTTAATTTTATAAGAAATCACCAGAACATTTTCCAAATATACTGCAATATTTACCAGTCCATCAACAATGGTTCAGTTGTTCCACCTCACTGAAACATCCATTGGTGTCATTTCTTTTAATTTTAGTCATTCTGGTGAATTTATCTCCTTGTGGCTCTTTTATTTATTAATATTTCCAAAACTATTTGAGTGGAATTGACACTTCCAGAAGATACAGATTGATTACTTTGGGATTTTGCATACCAGCTCCAAGAAACCACGTATTTCAGAGGCCTATCCCTCAATTTTGCAAGTATGGCACCAAGGGTTAGCTTTTCTTGAAGACAATTGCATTCATTCAGTCCAACTACTGCCACACCAAAGATTCAAGTCCTCAAATTGATTGATTAAAGGTAATTCCATTGAGAAAAGCAATTTCAGAGAAGGAGAGTGTGGGAAAGCAAGGTACTTTTTGATGTGTGCAATCAATGTTCTTGGTTTTTAATTAACCATATATTCAATGATTTTGTATATATCTGTCACAAATAAACCAGAGCATATTAACTGAATTAGAGAAATAAAAATAAGGTTATTAAAATTCTTAAGACAGTTTACCTGCTTTCTTGCCTATCTGCTAGCTTTTTAAAGCTATACAGCATAAAATATATTACCTGGCATTATAAACTATACAACAACAGGATGATCCATTGGGTGAAATCTGTAAACATTACCAAACTACTCCTTGTAAAATCACAATTTACAGTGCCTACTTTTTAAATGGATTGATGTGAATTTCCTCAGTCAACTATCATGCACCATTAATACGTCTTACACCATTAATACGTTACTTCCAAAGAGATAACTATTAAAAGACATTGTTTAATTTAGATGCTTGTGACAATTTTCCCAAGGGTGTGAAGAAAGAGATATAAGAGAGATATAGGAATTGAGTTTTCCAGCTGTGGGAATTCTGGTTCTGTTATTCTTCCTTCAGTTCACTCTAGTGGTTTTCTTATCAAGAAAGCTTCATGTAGATTCTTAATCATTGGAATCATTTCATTTCCACTTAATGAAAGGTCTATATCAACTACTAGAGTTTGAAAATAAGTTTTATGTTAAAGCTTTATCAATGATTTATACGTAGACATAATTTGGAAGCTTGCCTATTATTCTTACTATTTTACTATTCTATGGCATTAACATAGAAATAGTAATAGTCTGTAATTGTTGAGTCCTACTATGTGCTGCTAATTTTCTCATGTTAATGTTTTTAAGTATTCAATTTCCTTTGCCAGTTTCTTTATAATTTATTTTTATGAAAGTATCAGCTGGCACCCCAGGGATCTTGCATGTGCCCATGTTTCTTTGCAGTAAGAAGTAGAACTTTCAGACAATGCATTAGACTCCTATTTCCTTTCTTGATAACTTTTCAAAAGAGATGTTATTATCCCCATTTTATAATAAAAAACATACAAGATAATCTGGTTATTCCCTCAGAGACAGGATGGACCCCCACCCAAAATTTGGTTTGGATGTCGAGAGTGGTAACACACATGCACCACCATGTGCAAAGTAGGGGCTGCAATATATGGGGAATCACTCATTTTAGTTTCCTTATCTATTGAAGTGTGTTGCTGACAGACACTTTGTGAAAGGCTGCTAGTGGAAGTCCATTTGGATTATTTTCCCCAATCACTCCTCTAGCCCATAACGAGGCACACATTTGTGTCCCAGCTCTCAAAATATACTTATGGAATTACCTAATTGTCTATATAGAAAATTCGTAGATGACCATCTCCCTGAAATGACCTTTTTTTAGAATGACCTTGAATGAAACACTTGTCTGCTCTGAGGCTCATTCTCCTTTTCTGCAAGATAGAGATAATAATGCCTTATAGAGTGCATGCAAAGATTAAATGAAATAATGTATATAAAGCAAATAGAATGCTTGAGCCATACTACACATTCAAGAAATGAGAAATACTAATAATTACTGTGACAGTGTTTTTAATGCAGCACCAATTGAAGCAGATTATTCAGTAATGTCCACCTCTGACCTTGAGTCTTTTTAAGGCTAGATATGACTAGGAGATTCAGTTTATGTATTAATATAACATTTAAACTTGCATTTTAATATGCTTTATAAACTCCAATGAAACCAACTAGTTTCATTGGAACGTAATTTATTCCTTTGGGAAAATAGGATTCAAAGAGAAAATCAGAAAGTTCAGGATTCAATTCTTTGTTAGCACTACGTCTTTTCTACTAGTTTCCATTGGCATCCCGCTGCCCCCGCTGCTCCCGCAGCTGCAACAAATAAATTGTGTTTGTTTCTATAATATGTCATCTCACACTATCTACAGAGAACATGAAAACTATGATATTTTTAATATAGGCTTTTTTACTCCCCAGATATTGGGCTAAAAGAAGGTGTGAATCTATCAGAGTTGCCAAAAGAGAAATGTTTAGTGATAAATGATCTCTCTGAGCACGTACGGTGGACACACAAGATATTGTGCAACTGTCAAATCGAATGTGAGCATGATTAGAATAAAGCTGCTCTATGTCAGGGACTTCCTTAAATAAAAGTGACAAGTTCTGACAGAATTTCTGTCTGGTGTGAATGAATGAGCAAGCAGCATTGAAACGATTTCCGAAATAGCTTTGTGTGAAGGAAACATTAAAAATTCAAAATTGTTCTGCTCCATACTGTCTGCGGACAGCACTTTGGAAATGAAAAGCAGTATAGTCTTACAGAAGCCACACTTTTAGCAGACTCTGATGGTGTGGTCTTTCTCCCATCATCTTTCACTTCTGGCAGGACCTGGTCTTTGATCAACTGTGGGTAAAACAGTGTGGTTTTCAAAACTAAAGGGAAAGCCAGGCTCAGAGGGCAACTGCACTCTGGTCTCCAAGGTCTGGTTATTCTCCCCACTAATCCATTTCCCAAGAGAGCAGTTTACCTTCCCAGAGGCAGTCATGTGCCTTCAAAGAAAAGAGGAAGCTTTACTGCAGTTATAGTAGCTCTTGCTCCAGAATCTACTGAGAGTTAACAGTATGACTTGAATATGCCCTTTGCTTTCTCCTTGAATCATTTTACTTTATATAAAATGGAAATAATACTTGCAACAATTATTAGATCCATATACACATTAGGTGCCCTGATAGACATAGAAAATGTGTAAGATGCATTCTTTGCCTCCAAAGGCTTCACAGTCCAACAACTATTTACTGAGCAATTAGAGATGATTTAAAACAATGTTTAAAACATAAAGCACTACATCAATACAAGGATTCACCAGAATATTTAATCTACACCTATGCATACACATACATGACACAGACACACACATTGAGAAGGAAAGATACACAGAGGGACAGTGGTTAGAAAAAAACTTGTAATTATTACCATCTTTGGTGTGATTATACGTAATATTTGATTTTGTACTTATTGTGTTTTTCAAGAGGAATATGTATTGCTTTTGTAATAAAATAAGCACATAAGTGTTATTTCATCTGTATCCAGAAAAAAATAAACATTCTTACAAGAAAGCAATTTTGTAATTTCCCTCATTATCTGATACCCATATTCCCTAACTAACACAAATATGACCTCTCTCCTCTCTTGCAGACTATTTTCTTATAATGGGAGGATAAAGGAAACTGGGAAGGGATTTGATACAAATTTTATGCCAGGATAGTTTTGAAAATTCTAGGAATTCAGTGATCAGGTAAAGGAAAATCAGACCTGATGACCAATGCTGAATGGAGGAGGGTAGCTGTATTGTTCAGTCAAATCCTGAGTGCTTACAACCATGCCCACTACATAACAAGTGCTCAGAAAAATCTTTGCTGTAGCAAGGTAAGGATGAGCTCCCAGGGTCAAGTTTTGGCTATGACACATGAGTCAAGAAATTCTTTCTTTTTTTTTAAAGTCTTAGTTTTCAAGAAAATGGAAAGACAAGCCACAGACTGAGAAAAAATATTGACAAAAGACACATCATAAAGGTCTGTTAGCCAAAGTATACAAAGAACACTTAAAACTCAACAATAAGAAAATAACAACCAATTATAAAATGGGACAAAAACCTTAACAGACACCTCACCAGAGAAGATTCACAGATGCCAAATAAGCACATGAAAAGATACTCTATATCATATGTCATCAGGGAAATGAAAATTAAAACAACAATGTGATACCACTACATACTTATTAGTGTGGCCAAAATCCAGAATCCTGACAACACCAAAAGCTGGCCAGGAGGTAGAGCAACAGGAGCTCTCATTCATCACAGGTGGAAATGCAAGATGGTACAGCTACCTTGGAAGACAGTATGGTAGTTTCTTACAAAACTAAACACACTCTTACTATATGATCTAGTAATCATATTCTTTGGTATTGAAAAATTACAGTACTGAAAAGTCAAAGGCATTGAAAAGTTATATCCACATGAAAACCTGCATATGGATGTTTATAGCAGCTTTATTTGTATTGATAATTGCCAAAATGTGGAAGCAAGCAAAATGTCTTTCAGTACGTGAATGAATAAATAATATGCAGTATATACAGATAATGGAGTATTATTCAGTGCTAAAAGGAAATGAGTTATTAAACCAAGAAAAGACATGGAGGAACCTTAAATGCATATTATTAGCAAGTAAAAGAAGCTAATTTGAAAGTGCTATACTGCATGATTCCAACTTAAGATATTCTGGAAAATACAAAACTACAGAGTTAGTGAAAATATCAGTGGAGCTAGTAAAAAAGGGTGGTGGTCTATGGGAAGGATAAAAAGGCAGAGCACAGAGGATTTTTAAGGCAGTGAAACTACTTAGGATAATACTGTTATAACAGACACATGTCTTTATACATTTGTCCAAACTCATAGACCGTACAACACCAAGAGTGAACCCTAAACTATGGACTTTGGGTGATTATGATGTGCCAATGGAGGTTCATCAATTGTAATGAATGTACCAGTCTGGTGGGGGTACTGATAATGGGGGAGGCTATGCATGTGTGGGGGGCAGGGGGATATGGGAAATCTCTGTACCTTCCTCTCAATTTGGCTGTGAATCTAAAACTGCTCTAAAAGAATAACGTCTTAAAGTCTTGGTTAATAAAAAGCTAGTTTTGAAGATTCAAATGTTTTAGTAGAAACACTTTGTAGAAAAAGCTCTTGAATTGAATATGATCAAGTGTCCATCCCTATTCCCTACATGAAATACCTCCGCAGTCATCTGGGGATCAATTAAAAGCAAAAGACCTAAACAATCATTTAGTTGTATCAAGATATATTGTCTCAGCTATCTATTGCTGTGTAACAAATATTCCCCAAATAAGTAGTTTAAAATAACAAATTTTTAAAATCTCGTGGCTCAACTTGTTGTTGGCAAGCATGCAGTTCTCACCAGCTATTTTCCAGAGGTTTTAGTTCCCTGTCATGTGGGCTTTTCTACTGGGCTGCTTAGAACATGGCTGCTTGCTTCCCCCAGAGAAAGTGATCCAAAGAGAGAGAGCTGAAGTCCCAGTGCTTTTATGGCTTATCTCAGAGGCTTATACCATTAATTCCACTTTATTCTATTTTTTAGAAGTAAACACTAAGTCAAGACCAATTCAAGGGAGGAGTATCAAAGAATTCGATGACATATTTTTGAAATCATCACAGATGGGCTCAATTCTGGGGGCCGAGGGGGAGTCAGGATCACAGTTTTGGCTCTGGCAGTAACTAACTGTCCCTCACCCTTCCACTTGCCAGGGCCAGGATCAGTTATATTCTGACTCAGTTAATAGTGTTGAAATATCTGACCCAACAGCCAAGTATGCCTGTACAAAGGCCCTACCCTGGTGAGCACTAAGATGAATTTAAGAGTCCACAGAGACCAGTTTCCATTTTCTTGTGTGGTTTCACTAACGATCATGCAACCCCCAAAGTACGACATTGTTTTTCAGTCCTTTATTTGTTCATCCTTGCCTTTCCCAACTGGTGTTTGTTAGACTAACCCAGAGGAAATTAATGTTGTACGTAGGAAGAGATGGAAACCAGAGACACCTTTCCAGGTTAAATACTTGTGAAGGCTTTAGCTCCTATTCTCACAGTCAGAGGGGAAACTAAATAGGTTATTTAAATAAGAAAATAAATGCCTTTTTTTTTTTTTTTTTGCAATACGTTATTCCCCCCTCTCTCTTCCTCTTTCCTTCCTTTCTTCCCTCTTTCTCTCTCTCTCAATATGAAAACATTCACAGTAGAAACTATTATTTTAATCAAGTCTCCTTACAAAATTTACACAATTGACCAAGCAAGAATTGTGCTTTCTGGTAGTTAAAAAACGTCTAGCTAAGAATCATACTATTACTATTCCTATCTTATGATTGCAAAGCACTTCACAGTTTATAAATAACCTTACATATGTGATTTTATTTCACCTTCCTGAAAAACCTGTGCGAGAGGTAAAATAAATATTGACCCTTCCATTGTATATGTAAGTGGGGACACACAGACGCTTGGTGTGAACTCAAGTCATATAACTGCTACCTTAAAGATATTTTAGAATAGGTTAGTGTTGAAAGGGGATGTGGGAGAGAGGGAGAATGGGAGATGGAGATGAGAAGCAACTACTATCTCACGGCAGGTACCTGGAGTCCATGCCAGAAACCAGGCTTCTGAGGCCACACAGCTGACTCTCAAAGTGAACACAACACTCCTATTTGAAACAAGAAGAAAAAACTATGAAGATTTTTTAGGCGTGGTGACTCACAGCACTGTGGAAAATTCTGAGCCTTAAAACTTGCATTTCTTCCTGGAATTTCTCCTCTATTTGCTGGAAAAATAGTCCTTGACTACAGTCAAAAGCAACACAAAATAAAAACAAATTATCAATAGTTAGAAACACCTTGTCCAAATCAGTCTATGAATTTATTCCAGGGATTCTCAACCTTGAAAAAGCATCAGAATCCCCTGAAGTGTTCTTTAAAACAGAGTGGCGGGGGGAGATGCCTCTGTACCAGGTGCTCTGGCTCAGGAGCGGTGGGGTGGAGCCCAGCACCATGCATTTGCATTTCCCGGGCTCTGCTGGTGTTGCCTTTCTCTGCAGTTTCCTCTCTATCACTACATACCCAGCTGTATCATGGCAAA
Source organism: Tursiops truncatus (assembly GCF_011762595.2). NCBI lineage: Eukaryota > Metazoa > Chordata > Mammalia > Artiodactyla > Delphinidae > Tursiops > Tursiops truncatus. The sequence continues at coordinate 137,897,226 of NC_047036.1, forward strand.
CATGTATGGGACAGAGAAAGATACCATCCCTCTGTGGGACAGGAAAAATTTCCCTTTACTATTTTGTCACTAGGTCTAACATTTACCACGTTAGTAACTACTTTCGTCCTAAAAGCTCTAATGAGGCACAAAGTTGAAAGATGGGGTAATACGTTAGACTTCTTAACATCCATTACCATGAAAATTGACATGAATTAAGCAAACACACCAGTTAACAAAGAATAGGACCCTGAGATCATAGGACAGAGGAGAGATTTACTTCAATGGGGGTTGTGGGCACTGGCGGCCAGCAAAGGCAGGCCCGGAAGGATACCTCCAAATTCCTAGGCAGGGAGGGATACAGGAGAGGCACAGAAGTGGAGGAGGATGCACAGAGAATAAAAGGACCCCACATTTGAGATGGTCCCATCTGGGGGTGACGAGGCACTTTCTAATGTAGCTTTGTTTAATCCTTGGTTTACCTCTTTCCTGGATATACTATTTCCATTTAAAAAACATGCTTACTGGTCAATACCCTTTTTGCTGGTGCTTTCATGTGGACCCATCCCAGGACAGGATATCAAGCTACCAATCTGCTGTTGCTTAGTTAGTCTCTCAGCGTCCAACAACACCCAATAACAAATCAGTAACTGCCACCCAATGAGGTTTGCCAGGCACAGAGGAACTACTGTGTCCAAAAACCCAGGGGGCATCGTTGCCTTAGTGGGAACAACTTTTTGCCATAAGCTGCAATCCACATAATTATCAGTCACAGACATTTATATCTCAGACTCTCAATAGAGTCTGTACGGCTTGGTGGACAGATCCTAGGGCCTGGTGTTGGCCACAGCCTCTCTCGGAAGCGGCTGTCATTCCGGTGTTCTCATGTAACTGGCTGAGCAGCATCTTCACGTGACGTATAAAATAACTCCCATACCCGAATAGGCCTATTAGATGCTGTGCCTTCTTTTTGTTTGTGAATTTTTAAGGTCAACAGGTCTTTTTTAACTGGTTCAGGGATTGTCCTCTGAATATTAGTCCATATGTTTCCTAGGAACTTTGTTAGGGTGACCAGACTCTAATTTGCCAGGGTTAGTCTTCCAGCCCTAGTTACTCAGATATTGAAACATCTTATCTAAGGCAGTCTGTCTTTCCAATCAGAATAGTGTCATCGATATGATGGTACCAGTAGTAGCAGTAGTATCCTAGTTCTTCCTAGTCTCTGCCTAACTACCAGAGACAAATCATGGGGGAGTTTAGATAGCCTTAAAGCAGCACAGTAACATTATGTTGTGACACAAGCCATGAAAACCAAAATTGGTTTTGATCATCTCTAAGTACTGGGGTGCTTAGGAGGGTGTTAGCAATGTGTACCACTGTATACTAACACCTTCAGTCAGTGCAATGGACTCAGACTGTTATGTCTGGAATTGCAAAGACAAGAGGGACTACTGCCACATAGACCTTGCAGTAGTCCATAGAGAGGCAGCGTGTACTACGGAATTTTTTCACTGGCCACACAAGGTTCTTACAAGCTGATAATATTTCTTTAAGCAACTCTGTCTCCACTACCACCTTGATCAGTGCCATGAAGTCCTCCTACCCTTGCCCCTCTAGTATCCTACACTGCTTCACAGTAAGACATGACTAGGCAGAGGAAGACTGATGGACTCCCAGTTAGGCAATCTTCCTACTACCACTGTTCTCATCATGGTATTTCCCCAATGAGAACAGTTTTCATGAGAACATCTTTAACACATCTAAATCCCACAATATACTCAGTATTAGCAGTTACTAATTGTACACTGGCCCAAAAGGATTCACCCAGATATTTAATCAGTATATTGCTAAATTTGAGAATTTTTCCAAACCCAGTTATTTTTTAAAAAAATCACACCCATGGGTGCTTCCCAGAACTAGAGGGTGAAAAGTTTTGGCAACCTTGGTTGCTGTAAAATTCTCAATACATCCTGACCAGTGAATCAGACCTCCAGTCCTCTTTAGGTAACCTTAGTCCCTACCCTAGTCCTGTTTGTTCCTGAAGAGGGTAAAATCTAGGTAGAGAGGTAGCATCAATGTTATTGTGTCAATACCAGTCCAAACAGCAGAGACCTCAGCAAGGGGGTTGAGATCCTCCTAGCTCACCTCTTATTTGTCCATAGCAAATGGCACAACTAAATAGGGATTCTCCTCTGCTAGTGCCCAGATCTTCAAGTTGTGTGTCCCTCTCATGGCCTGAAAGTGAAGGGTGATATCATCTGGGGGCAAATCATTCATCTTCTTAGGGACTGATGTAATAGCCAGATTCACATGGCCCTACCGGTTGGACTTTTAATTAATTTCCTTTTCTCTCCCATAGCCTGCAGGTCACTTTTCTTGACATTTGTCCAAGCTTTTCCAGTAGCTTATTTCCTAGTAGCTGAACAGTTTTCTAGAGCTTATTCCCAGGACACAATAGGACAGTTCATTTTCCCCAACAGCATGGTGGTGCTGATTGCAGAAACTGATCTGTCTGGCCCAGGTGACTATTTTGCACCTGGGTGCTCATTATCTCCATTACTAATCCAGGTTGGGGTTACAGGGTCTCTAAGAGAAGGTAGAGCTTCTCCTAAGTCTTCCATGGGTGCTTTTCAGAAGATTAAAAACTCATCCTGGCCAGGCCACTGTTTCATATGGATATAAAGACCCATTGCAGTAAGTCCTGATCAGTCTTTACATGTTCTTTCCCCTGGGCCCATGTCATCAAGCAAGGCAACTGTGGCCAGGGTGGCTTGGAGCACCGGGTTGATTGTTAACCACCTAAATGAATTCCATTCCTTCTTATCCAGCAACCCTTGTATAGCTCCCTAACATGCTAACCAGATAAGTCACATTTCTATGATCTCATTAGGCTTTTAACCAGATAGAACTCTAATTTCTCTCCTTCTGTGAGTAACCAATTGCCCTTGATCACCAGCAAGCATTTCATCTTTTTTTAAAAAAAATTTTTGGCCGAGCCACATGGCTTGCGGGATCTTACTTCCCAGACCAGGGATCAAACCTGTACCCCCTGCAATGGAAGTGCAGAGTCTTAACCAGTGGACTGCCAGGGAATTCCCAAATATTTCATCTTTTGACACAACTACGAGTTGGAGGAAAGTGACCTCCATTTGCCAGTGGTGCAGATGGTGACTGACAACCACCGTACACTCTCTTTAGCTTCCCATGATCCTGCTGCTTTATACCTGATTCTAACCATGAAGGCAATTCATCAGTCATCTCAAGGATGATGATCCAAAACTAGTTGTCTCTGTTGTTACTGAACACTTCAGCAACCATGTCCACTCCGACCTACCAGGTTACCACACTTAACCAGCCAGTCCACAGGACTCCAGTTGTCATTCTTCCAAAAGAGCATCATGCCCTTACCAGCCCAAGACTGGAAGCCAAATTTGTCAAGAAGGCCGACAGATGTGACAAGTAAAGAAAATAGAAGCCCAGATAGATTCACATAGTTTATGACTTACATAGACAGTGAGAACAAGATCAGCAATGATGTCAGCTCCCCATGTCACAAGACGACATTAAAGCAAAAGGGACCAGGTGACACGCAAACGAGTTAGGAACCAGGCTGTTTCTGAGGAACCAATTCCACATAGGAACAAAGTCGTTTTATCAACAGCAGCTATACCCTACGAGGGGACAAGGCAGAAAGCCCCTCGTCCTATAAGAATTAGGGAGACAGATAGAAACTGCCCTGGGAAAGCTTCTCTCAAGACACGGAAGTCAGTGAGAAATTGCCTTGAATTAGCCCCTCACAACACTGCTTATCTCTCCCTGTTTCGTAAGACTCACAGGGCATTCTGATAAACCTAATGTCATTTGTGATTGAATCTTACCCAGGTGGCCTGTGTTGTACAAGGTCACCAGGGCACTGGCATAAATGTTTAACAAGGACAAGGGAAACCCATGAGTTAGGAATTTTGCTCAGAAGAAAATATTTTGCTCCTTTGTTCCTTTATTCCTGTTATTCTGAATAACTTATTCCTGTTAATCTTCACTCTTTTGATACCTTGACTAGACAAGATAGGTTCTTTCCATTACCTTAGATTTTTTTCTATAAATTCCAAGATCTTTTCTAATATCATTGCTTTTCCATCACATTCTTGCCTAAACATTTCTCATAAAAGACCATATTTATTTCTTACTTAGTGAAGCTGTTATCCTCATTTGACAGCTGAAGATTGCAGGAGAGGGCTTGCTCATGGCCTGTGAGTAGGCTTACACCATAATACACTTTACCACATTCTCCCCTCAATATCAAATTGATATTTTTCATATACAGCTGATCATATACGTTTTCTACCTAAAATCTTCCAATAGCTTCCCCCATAACATAAAATTCAAACATTTAACATGCATATAAGGTTCTATTAGGATCTCACCTGCAAACTTCAACCCCAACTCCCACCATTCCCCAATCATTCACTGTACTTCACCTACTATGTCTTCTTTCAGTTGCTCAAAAATGCAAAGTCCATTCCTGCCTCTAAGCCTTTGCCCTGGCCTTTTTCTCTGCATGGAATGATCTTTTCAGTTCTCTGTGGAACTGATACTTTTTAATCATTCAGGTCTCAGACTAAGTATCACTCCCAATCACCACATTTAGTGTTACCAGATTAACTAGAAATAAGTTGATTCAGAATATGAAAGAGCCCAATTCCACACTGGCAATCAGATTATAGGTTTTCCAAGAAGGGAGTAGAATTCTAAGCTGTAGAAACAATGAAGGCTGCTGCAAAGGTTAATCAAGAAATTCATGCCAAATTGGGAAAGATTTCAGCAGGTGTTAAAGAGTGAGCATGTAACAGAGTAGAGGAAGAAGAGTATATTCACAAAATATGTAGGTCAAAGTATATAAGCTCTGTGGGAATAAAGGATATCATAAGAGGTGAGAAGAGACAGGTTGAGAAATAGAGTAAGTGAAGAAGGACCTTGAATGTTGGGCTTAATACACGAGATGATTTGATTTGTTAGTTTTTTTTTTCTTTTCTTTTTTAAGACAGTGTGTCACTGAATACTTCTGAGAAGAGGAATGATTCAGTGAAAACTGTTCCAAAGAACATTTTCCCTGCTATCTGCAGAATGACGTAACAGTTATACTAATTAGAGAAAATATATGACAGAAATAGTAAATATATACTTATCAAAGCAAACCTACAGCTCAGTAATGTTTAATTTAGCTCTTCTAAAATGTTGCATGCAGTGGGTTGGTCCTTTAGTGAGCATATTTTTATATTAATAAAGAGTTTCAAATCAAGAATTTCTACTTCCAACAACGACCTACTGTATAGCACAGGGAACTATATTCAATATCTTGTAATAACCTATAATGGAAAAGAATCTGAAAAAGAATATATATATCTGTGTGTGTGTGTACACATAACTGAATCACTTTGCTGTATACATGAAACTAACACAACATTGTAAATCAACTGTTCTTCAATAAAAAAATGCACAAAAATAAAGAATTTCTATTCCCATGCGTTTTCTTAGAATTAATGTCACTTTACGGGGTCTCTTGGGAAGTTAGTTAAAATTTCAGGGCTTCCTTGGTGGCGCCGTGGTTGAGAATCTACCTGCCAATGCAGGGAACACGGGTTCGAGCCCTAATCTGGGAAGATCCCATATGCCGCGGGGCAACTGGGCCCATGAGCCACAACTACTGAGCCTGAGCGTCTGGAGCCTGTGCTCTGCAACAAGAGAGGCCGCGACAGTGAGAAACCCGCGCACCATGATGAAGAGTGGCCCCCACTCGCCGCAACTAGGGAAAGCCCTCGCACAGAAACGAAGATCCAACACAGTCAAATAAATAAATATATTAAAAAAAAAAATTTCAGGGCAGACTTTTCTTTTGGTGAAAATAGGAACCATTTTAATTAATTTTCATGCACCTTTATAACTCTGAAAAGAACATTCAGTATATAGTCAAAAGATCTATTTGTAATCTCATTTTTCCCATTTACTATTCCATTAACATTGAATAAAATACATTAAATAATTTTTATCCACACAAACTAATAGGGGCAAGTGTGAGATAACTCATCATAAGTTTCTCAAAATCACACTTTCTATATCATGAGGTATTCTTCAAATGTCCAATATATAGAATAGGTGGAGCAGGACAAAGGAAAATGCAATGTCTTCAATTTATATAACAACAAATAGTTAATGTGTACCTACACTCTACCAGCATTTTACTAAATGCTGAGATAAAGTAAGGATCAAAATATGCCATCCCTCAAGAAAATTATTGTCTAAGAGACAAAATACTTTCTGCAGTCCAGCTATATACCATCTTCTCCATCGCTATGAATGCACTATTAACATAGAATGAGTTTCATATAAATCAAAGAGAAGCTGGTGTTAAAGTGATTAAAGGAGGAACCTATTAGACTGGGGTGGCTCTAATACCTTGGTAGCCTACTAAGCAAACCAAAACCTAAGCCAGAGTCAATGCACCAGAATCCAAGAAAATGAAAGAACAGCCAATCACAAAATCATGGCTACCTAGGCTTTCCCGAATAAGGTAACTGCTTAAGCTATAGCCAATCAATAATTTCCTTGCTTTGCTTCTGCATCTTCTCTTTCAAACCTCTCCTCTAGTTCCTGTCAGATGGAACGCTCCTAACCATCTTCTGTTTGCCACTGGCAGATTCTGACTGATGTGTGTTCAAATAAACTCTTGAAAATTTGTAATGTGCCTCAGTTGTCTTTTAACAATGGTAACACAGATCAGAACTATATTTCTAGAGAGTCGTATACTTTCTTTTTATTCTAGATTAATTGCTGTATTATATACGCAACACATTTGACATTAGTAAGACATATCTAAATTAAATGATATGGCTCTATTTTGAAATATTCCACCCTTCAAATGATGCTATAAAAAATAGAGGTCAAGTTGACATAAGGACATAGTGTTCTTTGCGTTGTATAGTTATCCTTCTATTTTAGTGAAAGAGGAAAAAAAGAATAAGTAAATACTGTGAACTTAAAAATGTTCACACCATGCTATATGCCCTCTTACATTTTAAAATAATTACTATGATAATAAAAAGAGCTATTGTTTTCTTACTATGTGTTAGGTACTCTGCTTTGCATCTTATGTACATTTTCCTATTGAGTACATGTAGCAACTTTATGAGGTCAAAATTTGCAATAAATACATTTAAGTTTTCTTGTTTAGCTCATGATCCCTTCTTTGAAATTACCATCTACCATATGAATAGATGGGCCTCAGTATTACACTTACTTACATGAGATAATCCTATCCCTTTGACCACAACTGAGCAGAGCACAACAGATTCTCTCTCCTGTTTCAGACTGGACACTAGAGGACCAAGGAAATTAAATGATGTGGGCTTAAACTAGAAGACAATGAACAGTATAGGCCAGAATCTGTGCCTTGTCAGAACAAACCCATGCATAAACAGCAATTTTAGAAGCTCAGATAAGCCATGAAAGCTAGAAAAAGCTGATTTACAAGTAAACTATGGAGAATTAGGAAGTCTCATAGCAAGACTCAGAAGCAGAAATTCCTGTCATTGTATGTGATGACTGGATTTTTTTGTTCTGTCAATAAAGTTGCTTAGTGTGCTCATCAAATAAACCACTTGTTCACTCGAATGGTATTATCATACTACTATGCTATTATTACTGTTATTTTGTGCTCAATGATTCCTGATTAAGAATGGGGATTTCACTTGTTCCACATTCTAGTCAAAATTTGGTATTTTAGTATTTATATTAGCCATTCCAGGGTTTGTGAAATATCTTTTTGTAGTCTTAATTTTGTTTTCCTAATGATTAATGATTTTGAGCACCTTGAACAAGTTTATTGGCTATCTGTTTATCTTTCTTTAGAAGTATCCAAGACTTCTGTCCATTTATAATTGGATTGTTTGCCTTTTTATTATTTATATGCTGAAGTTTTTTAAAAAATATGACTGTGAGTCCTTTGCCAGGTGTATGTATTACAAACATTTTTCCCAGTGTGTGGCTTGTTTACTCATTTTCCTACTGGTGTCCTTTGATGGGCAGACTTTTTTATTTTGATGAATACAATTTATCACTTTTACTTGTATGGTTAATACTTTTCTGCCCTGTCTGAGGAATATATGCTTGTTCCAACACTGTGAAGATATTCTCTCAAATTTTCATTCAGAGATTTTATTCTGGTTTTATATTTATGTCTATTATCTAACTCAAATTATTTTTTGTATATATAGAGAAAAGGGGTTAAGGTTCATTTTTAAAATCAAATATCCAGTTTTTTAGCTCTTTCATTACACAAATTTATTTTTGGTACTCCTCTCGTATTTCAGTTGGATTATTTCTATAGATTTGCCTCTCAGTTCACTGATTGTTTCCCCCATTGCTTCTAGGGGTGCTGTTAAATCTATCAATCAATTTCTTCATTTGGTTTATTTTTATAGTTTGCATCTCTTTGATGATATATTCCATTTGTTCATAAACACTGCACATAATTTCAATTAAATCCATTAATGTATTTATTATAGTTTTTAAAACTCCCTGTGTGAAAATTCAAAAATCTAGACCATCTCTGCATCTGTTTAAATTTACTATTTCCTCTCTTCACCATGGGTTACATCTTGTTTCTTCATGTCTAGTAACTTTTATTGTGTATCAGACATTGGATATAAAAGTACCTAGTATATTTAAAAAAGTAATATTCAGCCTAGAAAAGGGTACACCCCTGTTTCTGTAAGGTTTCTAATAATGCAGCTGAGTTTAAATTTATTTCATCTCGATCCAGACTTTGCTGCAGTTTGATTTATTTGTTTCACCAGTGACTTCAGCTATCTGAGTAAGGAATGATGTTTTCTTCATCAAAGCTTGGGAGCTGAATGCCAGCAAACTGTGGAAAATCACTTCCTGATTTCAGTCTGGCTATCAGCTCTTTGGGCCACAGGGGAATTCTCTTTGATGTCCAGGTTAATTCCTGGGAGTTTTTCTGCCTTTGGGAATCTATCGTCCTTGGCTGCCCTACATGTAACCCTTTAAAGCTCCACTGCAACGTTCTCAGTAAACACCAAGATTGCAGGGGGTTCAGTGGGGTTTCAGCAATACACTCAGGTAAGATTTGGAGTGCCTTGGATTTATCTCAGCTTTCCTGCCCTCTTCCCAGCCTTTGGCAGCTATACCTGGCATTTGATGATAGCCTACTGCATCCCGGGGGGTTGTTCTCAGCTCTCCAGCCGTGCTCAGCTTCAGTAAGCCACTGCCTTACACTTGGAAAAGCACCTCTGGGTTTGGCGGGGCGGGGTGGGAGTGGAGGGACCTCCCTTAACTCTCTTGTCCTGCCTCAGCCTTTGACTAAGGAGGTGGCTTGTAGAAAGAAAGTTAGCTGAAGGATGCAAGTAGCTCACTGGCTGAAACTCCTCAGTATTCTCATCTATCCAACCAGCCCACAAATGGCCATTAAATGTTTATTAAATGCAGATTTCTCCACATGCCTCTCTCTGAAAGATTTCTTATCCTCCTCTCTCTCTACCAGAAATCAAAGCAACTGCAGGCTCTTCCCTCTTTAGAGGGATTCATCACTTTCTGAACTTGTGTTCTGAACTTGTGTTCATACACCTTTTTACTATTGCTGTTTTGAATTCTCAGTTCTTTGATTTCTTTTTTTAATGATGACTTTGTAGCTTCTCTAGTTTTGTTGCTGTGGTTGTTAGCATGAGGAAGATAGTCTCTTAAAATGTTTTAACATCCTAATGGAAAGTAAATATTTACTATTAGGCTTATATTTTAATTATTATTTTTATCAAATAATAACTAAAATTATTAGTTATTATTTTCCTGAGCCATATTTACAAGAAAAACTAGTTGATTTTAAAGAGGATTGTGGTATTTCTTGATATAAGTTCTCATTTTAAAAGAGTTCATATTAAAATTTTAATACATTTCTCAGCTATCCATATTTTCTTCTAACTTTCTCTTCTGTAAATTTCTACAAGTAATTCACATAGACAAAACTGTATCTATCTGTATTAGGGGCAGACAGTTTTATTTTATATAAGTAGTGGGGCACCATTTTCAATTGCTGTTCTCATGATTTCCAAGCTACAACATTTCCAAGAGGCTTTTGGAAAGATTTGATAAAATATACTATTAATTATAGACCATACCCAATTTTTCTGAGCAAAGAGAAAAAAAAATCAGAAAAGCACTTCTCAAAAACCACAGGTATATTTTCCTCAAAGTTCTCTTTTTCAGTGAAAATAATCTCAAGGAATTCAAGAAAGAAAAAACCTAAGGTGTTATCAAATAACTTCACTGACCAAAGTAGTGCTCTATAAGTTGTTCACTTCTAACATTTATGATTTATTTCTGAAACTCCACCCAAAATGTCATTTCTTTATGCTTTATTATTATAGGATGTTCCATTAATTATGTCAGCTAAAAAGGAGATATAAAATCATCCAACATAAAAGATGGAATAAAGCATAGAAATCTTGAAATAAAAAAACATTCATCAAAAAGAGTCATGTACCAAAATGTTCATTGCAGCTCTATTTACAATAGCCAGGACATGGAAGCAACTTAAGTGTCCATCAACAGATGAATGGATAAAGAAGATGTGGCAGGGCTTCCCTGGTGGCACAGTGGTTGAAAGTCCGCCTGCCGATACAGGGGACACGGGTTCGTGCCCCGGTCCAGGAAGATCCCACATGCTGCGGAGCAGCTAGGCCCGTGAGCCATGGCCTCTGGGCCTGTGCGTCCGGAGCCTGTGCTCTGCAATGGGAGAGGCCACAACAGTGAGAGGCCCGCACACCACAAAAAAAAAAAAAAAGAAGAAGAAGATGTGGCACATATATACAATGGAATATTACTCAGCCATAAAAAGAAACGAAACTGAGTTATTTGTAGTGAGGTGGATGGACCTAGACACTGTCATACAGAGTGAAGTAAGTCAGAAAGAGAAAAACAAATACCATATGCTAACACATATATATGGAATCTAATAAAAAAAAAGAAAAATATGATCAGAAGAACCTAGGGGCAAGACGGGAATAAAGATGCAGACCTACTAGAGAATGGACTTGAGGATACGGGAAGGGGGAAGGGTAAGTTGGGGAAAAATGAGACAGTGACATGGACATATATACACTACCAAACGTAAAATAGATAGCTAGTGGGAAGCAGCCGCATAGCACAGGGAGATGAGCTTGGTGCTTTGTGACCACCTAGAGGAGTGGGATAGGGAGGGTGGGAGGTGGGGAGATGCAAGAGGGAAGAGATATGGGGACATATGTATATTTATAACTGATTCACTTTGTTATAAAGCAGAAACTAACACACCATTGTAAAGCAATTATACTCCAGTAAAGATGTTAAAAAAACAAAACACAAAAAACATTCATTTCAAAAATAATTAAAAACAATGAGATTAGTTCTACATCTAAACTTGTATTTTTAAAGTAATGTCCCTTACTAGTACCTGTCTTGTGTCACAATAAAACTATAGAGAAAGCAAGAGATCATTTGATTTCTTATATGTATCATACTTCAAAATAGATTTTAGAAAAATATGCAGTTTTGTGCATAGGAATATAACAATACACTGTGACATGCTGTGAGGGAAGAGTGCCTGTTGCTTTTCAAATCAGAGCAACGTTTTGAAGACCCTGAGTTTCTAAAAGCTTCTATTAAGTTTTCTTTACAGTGCTTTTCTTATAGAATTCATCTGTTGGAGTTGTATATGCCTTTATGAGAAAAAATAATGTTGCAACGACAATAACAATTATAATTTAGTGAGGGTTTATAAGTGTCAAGTACCATGCTACAGGCATTAATAAACAACCGGATTTAGTCTTCGCAACAACACTGTGAGATAAGTTTTGGTGCTCCCATTTTATGGGTGAAGACAGAAATTTTAAGTGACTTGCCCAGTGTTACACACTTACCACTTGCCAAACCTCGGATTAAAATCTAGCACCATTGATTTTTTTTTTTTTTTCCTGTACTATCTGAGAATATAAGCAAAGCCCTAGACTGTATCACAGGCATTAGCATAAGAAACACTGCCTGAATCTGCATCCTTACTGTAAAAGAAATAGAGCAGGTACAAATGAACATAACTGATCAATAAATATGTGTGATTTGTTTAAAAATTAATTGTTATTCTGCACTAGAAAGGAAAACTGAATTCTAAAGGAAAGTTGTTAATTGGTCTTGCCCTGGTTCTGATGCTAGGCAAGGTTAACCAAGACAGGCATTAAGTATATGAAAATCTGTGCATTGTAAATACAAGAGAATGTTTCACCAACAAGTATTTCATGGATAAAAACCCATGAAATTATCATTGTTCTCAGTCATCTAACAAGCAATTCTAATCAGCAGCTTATTTTAATTGTGAGACCACAAATTATAAGTGCAAAAGGCTCTTCCCCTTCCTCTCCTACAGATATGTTGAAGAATACATTTTAATTCACAAATACTTAAATTTTGAAGATATCAGAATGTAGCCATGAAAGTGTAAATAATGATGAACGTTTTGCTTCCTGGACTTTGAACTTAAAGTATTTTCTCCTTGGCCTATGCAAATTACATTCCCAGAAATCATCAGATTCTTCTTTTCTCTTTAATATTTTCTCTAGGGACTCAAATGGCAGAATGTGGTCTTTGTTTTCCCAGTATCATGATGATAAATGATAAACCACAGCGCTAGATGCACCAAATTCTGAAAACGATTTCACAGTTCATAGAAGAGTGATAAATGAAACTTTCTAAAAGGTAAGTCAATACCTCCTCAACTCTGCTATAGATAGCTCATTATGGATAAATGCCAGTTACAATCATGCTTATGACTCTGTTCTGTTTGTTTAATTTAAAGCTCCCTAAGCAGAGGAAAAGAGTCTTGAGCTGTGACTGACACGTATCTATAGATATCAGATTGTTTTTCTCTTTAGAGGGACAGATGGTTCAGCTTAAAACCCCAGAGAATTTCTATAATATCTAAATGTGTCAGCTAGAGAGAAAATAATTTCTCTCTTCATCCCTCAACACATATACAAGAAGTTATTTTGCAAATGTTATTGCTTTTTTAGAAATCTTTTAAATGGATGGTAGTCCAGGGCTCTTTCTGGAATGCTGAGAAAGGAAGTACCAGCAATTGGAAATAACCCAAGTTGAGTCATAAAATTAGGAGACTTAATATGCCTTAAAACCTGTTGGTTCATGTATCATTATTGGGGGATGGTGGGGGGAGGAGATTGCACCCCTTCTTACGGACATATTCTGGATCCGTGGTTCTCAAAGTGTAGCAAGGGAAAAAGGAGCATCAGCATCTGCTCCTATCTTCTTAGAAATGCAAATTATCAGGCTCCACTGAAGATTTAGTGAGTCAGAATCTCTGTGGGTGGGACAATCTGGGTTTTAACAGGGACTACTGTTCAGTCTAGCTCCATGATACTCAAGTGTTGCCTGAAAACCAGCAACATTGGGAGCCCATGGTAACTTGTTAAATCAACAGATTTGGGGCTCCATGCCTACTGGTTCAGAATCTACATTTTAATAGGATCCCCAAGTAATATGCTTCTACATATGTGTTGAAGAAGCATTGCTCTACAAGCTTGACAGATGTGTGAGGTAAATTTCACTATTTCTGCCGGTATAAAAAGGTAGTATCACTCTTTAACACTGAGGTTAGAGAATGGGCAAAAAAAATCTTTGTCAAGACAATTCTCTATCTAGCACCTTTCATCCATTCAATAAGCATTTCCTGAGCGTTTCTTGAGCACCATGTTCTGGGCACAGTTGGAAACACTGGTTTTAGGAGCAATGCACAAGAGGAAATGAGCTTACCCCCTACAAAGTAATCAGCATTGAAATAAGAGTTGAAACCCATTTGCTATCCTTGCTGTAAATGAGACTAAGAAAGAAATCATGAGGAGAAAACTGTCATCTAAATAGTCGTTACTGCAGTTATATTGATTAATGTCTACTGGTATATGATATTTGTACCTTCATATCTATAGCACAAAATATTCCATAAGATTGATGTTGCTTGTTATAGATCAGAATTATAATTCTAGCATCTAATTTGTGTCATGAGTAATATGTGAGGTAGAGAGAAAACGAAAGCTAATATTGCATACATGTTGAGATGATCCAGCAGAGGTAAAACCAATAACTGTTTTGTTGACTAACACCCTACTTAGGGGTAGGTGGATGAGTTTTATGGATTCATGCTTCTATGGCTGTTTAACAAAAATCTATTTATGAAATTTCAATTTAAAGGTGATATAAATTAAATATTTGTCATTATATACGTGTTGAAGCAAGAGTCTCATGATAAAAATTACTCACACTAAGAGACTACTATAAGCAACTTGCTAATAAATTGGACAACCTAGAAGAAATGGACAAATTCTTAGAAAGGTACAGTTTCACAAGACTAAACCAGGAAGAAACAGAAAATACAAACAGACCACTTACAAATACTGCAATTGATTCCATGATTAAAAAACTCCCAATGAACAAAAGCCCAGGACCACACGGCTTCACAGGTGAATTCTACCAAACATTTAGACAAGAGTTAACACGTATCCTTCTGAAACTATCCCAAAAAATTGCAGAGAAAGGAACACTTTCAAACTCATTCTATGAAGCCACCATCACCTGATATCAACACCAGACAAAGCTACTAGAAGAAAAGAAAATTACAGGCCAGTATCAGTGATGAAAATAGACACAAAAATCCTCAACAAAATACTAGCAAACTGAATCCAACATTACATTAAAATGATCATACACCATGACCTAGTGGGATTTATCCCAGATGCAAGGATTTTCCAGTATTTCCAAATCAATCAGTGTGATACACCATATTAACAAATTGAGGAACAAAACCCATATCATCTCAATAGATACAGAAAAAGCTCTGATAAAATTCAACATATCATTTATGATAAAAACTCTCCAGAAAGTAGGCATAGAGGGAACCTAACAACATAATAAAGGCCATAGATGACAAACCCACAGCTAATATCATACTCAATGGTGGAAAGCTGAAAGCATTCCTCTAAGATCAGGAACAAGACACGGATGTCCACTCTCACCAGTTTTTTTTTTTTTTTTTTTTCTTGGTACGCGGGCCTCTCGCTGTTGTGCCCTCTCCCGTTGCGGAGCACAGGCTCCGGACGCGCAGGTTCCACGGCCATGGCTCACGGGCCGAGCCGCTCCATGGCATGTGGGATCTTCCCGGACCGGGGCACGAACCCGTGTCCCCTGCAACGGCAAGAGGACTCTCAACCACTGCGCCACCAGTGAAGCCCTCACCAGTTTTATTCAACATAATTTAGGAAGTCCTAGTCACAGAAACCAGAGAAGGAAAAGAAATAAAAGGAATCAAAACTGGAAAAGAAGGGGCTTCCCTGGTAGCGCAGTGGTTGAGAGTACACCTGCCGATGCGGGGGGCATGGGTTCATGCCCCAGTCCGGGAGTGGTCCCACGTGCTGCAGAGCGGCTGAGCCCATGGGCCATGGCCGCTGAGCCTGCGCATCCGGAGCCTGTGCTCCGCAGCAGGAGAGGCTGCGGTGGTGAGAGGCCCACGTACCGCAAAAAAAAAAAAAAAAAAAAAAAAAAACTGGAAAAGATACAAAATTAATACACAGAAATGTTTCATTTTTTCTGCTTTTTTTTTTTTTTGGCCATACTGCATGGCTTGCAGGAACTTAGTTCCCTGATCAGGGATTGAACTCATGCCCTTAGCAGTGAAAGCATGGGGTCCCAACCACTGGACTGCCAGGGAATTCCCAGAAATCTGCTGCATTTATATACACTAACAAGGAAAGACCAGAAAGAGAAATTAAGGAAACAATTCCATTTACCATAGCATCAAAAAAGAATAAAATACCTAGGAATAAACTTACTTAAGGAAGCCAAGGACCTGTACTCTGAAAACTATATAAGATGCTGATGAAATAAGTCAAAGATGACACAAACAGATGGCAATATATATAATGTTCTTGGATTAGAAGAAACAATATTGTCAAAATGACTATATTACCCAAGGTGATCTACTGATTCAGTGCAATCCCTATCAAATTACCAATTGCAGTTTTTACAGAACTAGAAAAAAAAATTTTTAAATCTGTATGGAAACACAAAAGACCCTGAACAGCCAAAGCAATCTTGAGAAAGAAAAATAGAGCTGGAGGAATCAGGCTCCCTGATTTTAGACTACACTACAAAACCACAGTAATCAAAACTGTACGGGAATGGCACCAAAAAAAGACACATGGATCAATGTAACAGGATAGAAAGCCCAGAGATAAACCCAAGTATCTATGGTCAATTAATCCATGACAAAGGAGGCAAGAATATACAATGGAGAAAAGACAGTTTCTTCAATAAGTGGTGCTAGGAAAACAAGACAGCTACATGTAAAACAATGAAATCAGAACATTCTCTAACACCATATACAAAAATAAACTCAAAATGGATTAAAGACCTAAATGTAAGACCGAATACTATAAAACTCCTAGAGGAAAACATAGGCAGGACACTCTTTGACACAAATTGCAGCAATATCTTTCTGGATCCATCTCCTAGAATAAAGGAAATAAAAACAAAAATAAACAAATGGGACCTAATTAAACTTATAAGCTTTTGCACAGCAAAGGAAAACATAAAACGAAAAGACAACCTACAAAATGAGAGAAAATATTTGCAAACGATGTGACTGACAAGGATGTAATACCCAAAATATACAAACAGCTCATACAGCTCAATAACAAAAAGACAACCCAATCAAAATGTGGGCAGAAGACCTAAATAGATATTTATCCGAAGAAGATATACAGCATGGCCAGGAGGCACATGAAAAGATGTTCAACGTCACTAATGATTAGAGAAACGCAAATCAAAACTACAATGAGGTATCACCTCACACAGGTTGGAATGCTCATCGTCAAAAAGCCTACAAATAAGAAATGCTGGAAAGGATGTGGAGAAAAAGGAACCCTTCTACACTGTTGGTGGGAATTTAAATTGGTGTAGTCACTACGGAGAACAGTATGGAGGTTCCTTTAAGAACTAAAAAGAGAGCTACCATATGATCCTGAAATCCCACTCCGGGGCATATATCCAGAGAAAAGTATAATTTGAAAAGATACATGCACCCCAGTGTTCACTGCAGCACTATTTACAATAGCCAAGACATGGAAGCAACCTAAATGTCTATCAACAGATGAGTGTAAAAGAAGATGTGGTAACATATATACAATGGAATATTACTTATCCATAAAAAAATGAAATAATGCCATTTGCAGCAACATGGATGGACCTGGAGATTATCATACTAATTGAAGTAAGCCAGTCAGAGGAAGATAAATATCATACAATATCACTTACATGTGGAACGAAAAATAAATGATATAAATGAACTTATTTCTAAAACAGAAAGAGACTAACAGACAAAGAAAACAAATTTATGGTTACCAAAGGAGAAAGGGGAGTGTGGGGGAGGGATAAATTAGGAGTTTGGGATTAACACAAACACACTACTATATATAAAACAGATAACCAGCAAGAACTTACTGTAGAGCACAGGGAACTCTACTCAATATTTTGCAAGAACCTATAAGGGAAGAGAATCTGAAGAAGAATAAATATAAATATAAATATATATATGACTGAATTGCTATGCTGAATACCTGAAACTAGCATGATATTGTAAATCAACTGTACTTCAATTTTAAAAAAAAGTATTAGGAAAACATTTAACTAGTATTTATAGTGACAATGAATAAAGATTTTTTAAAATAAATGTATGCATAGTGAATCTATTTAAGAAAACTATTTAGTAATTTGATAATATTGAGAAGTAATATTGTATAACATTTAAGAACTTAAACTCAGGTCAGACTACAATATAAATTCTGTCACTTAACTTCTTTAGAAATGAACTTGTTTAAGTATAAAACAGATGATAATATTTACCTATAGGATTACTGGAGGATTAAAATTGTTAATACAAATAAATGTGCAGAACAGAATATTGTAGGCACTATGTAAGTGTTAGTGCTGACTAGTTGCAGTATTGATGATACATACAAAAATTATGAAAGTTGTACACAAACAAATGACGTTTGAAAGAAACCAAAGCCAAGCCTATCATGGTGTGAAGGAGAGAGTTGTTCAGAGAAACCTAGAGAGTAAACATTATAGCATAAAAATATGATGATGGACTTTTCTTTTTGGCTTTTTATTTATTTTATTTTTTATTATTTTTAAGAGATCTTTATCAGAGTATAATTGCTTCACAATAACTGTGTTAGTTTCTGTTGTACAACAAAGTGAATCAGCCATATGCATACATATATCCCCATATCCCCTCCCTCTTGCATCTCCCTCCCACCCACCCATCCCACCCCTCTAGGTCTTCGCAAAGCACGGAGCTGATCTCCCTGTGCTATGCTGCTGCTTCCCACTAGCTAACTATTTTACATTTGGTAGTGTATGTATGTCGGTGGACTTCGATGGACCTGGTTTTCAGTCTAATCTGCCATTTATGAGTGCTATTACCATGTACTAGTACTTAATTTTCCTAAATATGGATGGTCTTATCACATGTTTAGATACTGTAGAAGCTAACTTATGTGATGTCTAAAAATAAAATGAGGTAATGCAAATAAAGAGATAAACAGAATACACAATATGGCTAACAGCAGGGGTTAAATAATCATTATTTCTATTTTTAATACCTGTGATCAAGCTGAATTGGCATCAGAAAGCCTAACATCCAGGAGATAGTAAGACAGTGAGAGGCAATTTGCTGTTTTTCATTATTCTTGTTTTTATACCTCAGAGTCCTGAGCTCTTATTCCATCAAACTGTTGAATAGCACGTAACATGTCCTTTGGATAACAATTACTTGCATCTATTATTTGGTAGGTATTAGGACCTCTCTCATTGTATATGGTTTCTTTCTAGCACTCGACAGGTGGTTTGTTTCATGGAAAAAGCACAGACTTTGAGCTCAGATTAACATGAGTTCAGATCACGGTACTATGGCTTCCAATTTTTATGCCTTGAATAGAATTAATAGCCTCTTCAATTTTAGCCTCCTAATTGGTGAAACTGAAATAATAATACCTACTTTAGAAATTTCTAAGAAGAAAATTAAAACAAATATATGTATAATGCTAGGCCCATAGATGTGACATATATTTTAGTTATTAATGATATTTCTTTGCATTTTTATTCATTTATTCAAAAAAGTATTTATTAAAACACTGTTATTTGTTAGGCATGATTATTCTACTTTAACAGTAGGACTGTGTCATTTTATCTTTGTACCACACAGTACCTGCTACAGTATTTTTTCTTTACTAAATGTTTGTAAATGTGAATATACCATTACTATAGTATCTACTGTCTTGGAGAACACTATAAAATGCTAAGCTTTTTCTAGTGTATTTTTATAGCTGGAAATACTTACACGGTATGGAATTATCACAGCTTATACTGTAGCAGACTCAAGAGGTGTCTAAACATTCATGGAAGAATATTTCAGTGTCTCACTCTGTTCCTGTATAACCTGGCAAATTATATGACGTAAACTTGCTATGATTCGGCTGTTTCAAATTTTCACCTATAAATCTCATTCATTCATTCCTTTATTTATTCCACTTACGTTTTATTCATTGCAAAAAAATACATATATTTATGTATTTTTTAACCATTCCTTGGGTACATAAGGACTTATGTCATGAAAAATTTCAAGGTCCAAATTACTATAAACTATTTCTTAAAATAAATTATATAAATGCAAAATATTATTTTTTAGAGCACATGCTCTTTAGCTTTCTTGTAAAGTGAATTGAATAATAGAGAGGGATTTTACAAGTGCATGCCAAAATGAACTGTTGAGCTACTGAAGGAAGAAATCCCATTAAGGATTAAATGCATCTAATACATTGTGTGAAGATTTGAAAATAAAATATGTCCCTAATGAAATACTGGTGTAGAAAAGATCGAGGTGTATTGATATACTTTCTGGAACAGTAACAATAAAATTATCATCATATTAAAAAATATTAATCTTTGTATTTTCCTTGTTACTTCAACAACACCTTAATGAACTGTATTCATAATGTTAACGCTGAGCGCTCAACACATAGGCATCACACTGCCTAATATGTGATCATTATATAAGTCATGGGGAGTTAAAGATTACAGAGAATTGGGCTGTTCTATAATCCCCATTGTGTCTTTTCAAATCTAGGGGAGTTGTTTGGGTTGTAGGCATAATGCTAGGTGAACCGAATCCAACTTTACTATGGTCGTAGCTCTATCCCACAGTACTGTAGTTCCCACTTATCTGTGGTTTCAGTTTCTGTGGTTTCAGTTACCTGCAGTCAACCATGGTCCAAAAATATTAATGGAAAATTCCAGAAATAAACAATTTATCAGTTTTAAATTGCACACCATTTTGAGTAACATGATGATATTTCAAGTCCTCCCACTCCATCCTGCCTGGGATGAGAATCATCCTTTTCTTTCTCTAGAGTATTCTACTTATTAGTCACTTAGTAGCCTTCTTGGTTATCAGATCTACTATCACAGTACCATAAGGCTTGTGTTCAAGTAACCCTTATTTTACTTAATAATGGCCACAAAGCACAAGAGTATTGATTCTGGCAATTTGGATGTTCTCTTACTGTGCCTAACTTATAAATCAAACTTTATAATATGTATAGGAAAAAAAATAGTGTATATATAGAGTTTGATACTATCCCTGGTATCAGGAGTCCACAGGGAATCTTGGAACATATCCCCCACAGACAAGAAAGGACTGCTGTATCGAGTGCCTACTATGTGCTGGTACTGGGGTAGATGTAATGGATGCACAAATGAACAAGACAGGGTTCCTGTCTTCAAGGATCTCATATTATATATATGGATATAGATACCAATTATATAAGCAATTTCAACATTTTTAATATATGTTATATCCTAGTAACTATAAAATATTAAAGGAACACAGAAAAGTGGCACAGATCTCAACACTGTACAATCTGGCATGGCTTCTCAAAGGTGAAGACATTGAAACCAATTCTAAAGAAGGAAGGGAAAGAAATTCAATTGTGAAGGTTGGTATTTGAGGCCTGTGGATGGTACAAAAGGCTTGAAGTGGGCTATTCAATTCTTTTTTATTTTACAGGGAGATACTTTTGGAAAATCCTGTAAAAACAAAATAAGAGGAACATGATGACAGTATCTGATGGGAAGAGCAATCCATGAAGTTTAGCAGATCTTGCTCTATTGGTTGTGACTTGTGAAATAGAAAGAACCTCTTGGAATTAGTTTCTGAATTATTAAAATAAAGCTATTCAATCATCAGAAGCTACCTAGTGTTACTAAGTTTTGAGATCTGGTCATGTGTATATCAGTCAGGGTGCCAGCAGGAAACAGATGGCATATTCGAATTGGATTACTCAAGGGAGTTTAATAAAGGGCTATTTCCAAAGATGCGGCCGTGTCAATACCAGGGCTGTTTGCACCCCTGAAGGGGTGAGTGGACAGAGTAATTATAGAAATTCTTAAAGAGTGTCATGTGGAGATGGCCACCTGGAGAGGAGATTTGACCTTTAGTTAAAGGAGGCAGCTAGGTCAAGGAGAAACCACAGAGTTGGGTGAATAAATACCCTGAATGCCCTCTATCTATATTTCCATTTGCAATCCAATGGAAGAGAACAAGGAATAAATAAAGGTTAGCCTTTGGGAGGCAGAGAAGCAGGCTATATAATAGGGAAGATGATCTGGAGGACATAGAAGGCTATCCAGCATCATGTAATTCATGAATCAAAAAGGGAAAAAATTAACATGCATCCACTTAATTATTTTCCAACCTTTCAAACTGCATTGCTTATAAAATTCTTTACCAAAAATTTTATGAAGGAATTTCAATAATTAAAGAATTCTGTGTGTGTGTGTGTGTGCGTGTGTGTGTGTGTGTTGAAGCGGGTTCTATTATGCCTTTATAATTCTCTACACTACACTGCAGGCATCTTAGCTGACCTATTCATCACCACCAGAGGTATCATTGGATGAGGCGAGTCTATTTTAATCCCTCTTCTGTAGAATTATGTTAGAGCAACAATACCATAGACTTCACCAAACAATAAAATTAACCATCAGGAAATGTTTGATAGCCCTATAAACCTGATCTAGCATAGCTAATATTATTGCTAGATATTATATATTCACAACCTATGTTTGAGGACTAAAGCCAGGTAGTTTTAAATGGAGATATTCAATGGTTGAAGAATAATAGAAGCCAAGGAAAATACTAGGACTAGAGCCAGGAGTAATTTTCTGTTGGATAACTCTGAGATCCTAAGTTTGATTTTCATCCACTGGTTCCTAGTCCAGTTTCAAGGTACATATTGCCAGTCCCACATTAAACAGTCAATGATAGATTTCAACGAACAGGTCAGATGCTCCCCCTTTGGTTCTAGGAAATATTAACCAGATGAATTGACTTTGAAGGGATATTCTAGCTACTGTAAGAGAAGGTGGCCAATATTTTCCATTTTCCACACTGAGGATTTAGTTCCTGTCCAGATCATAAGCTGATTTCAATGTATTGTCCCTAGTGTATTAACATTTACTTTGTATTTGTTCTATGTCATCTACTGTTATAACAGGTTCATATCCTTTTCATCTTGTAGTCTTACATCTTTACCATGTCTTATCTCCTTTCTATCATGATAAAGTAAGCAAAGCTTATCCTAGGGCAGAGATGTTCTCTTTATTGAAAAGCCACTATATCATTCAGGAGATTTAAATAAGATCAGGCCTCATTTAACTATGAACTCCCATTAGAAGACATTCAATTATTTTCTTTTATTTTATTTATTTGTGTTTATTGCAAAGATTTAGAAAATATTCAATGAATGAATAACTGAAAGCACTCAAGGAAGGAAAATTATGGACAAAATTTTGAAACAGGGAGATGTTTGCTCTCACTTTTTAATCATTTTACATTTTAGCTCTTCACAGGAATATAGTTATATTGCAGCTGTTAAGATATAAAACAAAGATTCATTTTTATAGCTTATTTCCTCTTGTGTAATATTTCTATCTGCAATATTAACTTCCAGGTTGTGAATTTCCTGGGTAGTACTAATGAAAGTCTGCTGCCTGTCTCAATAGCTACGTCTGTCTGCAGGACCTAAGGTGCCAAAGCTCACTTAAGTATCTATGTGAATCCTGCCATGGTATTATTTTGGAATGAATAACCTGACTCTGTCTTTGGGAAATGTATTTCTGGATGGTGGCTGTTGCTGCTGATGTGTATGTGTGTGTTCCACAGATTTTCTGGTGGACAGGGGAGGGGTGAGGAATAGGTCCTGCTGTAAGACCAAACCCCATGGATGGATACTCCAGATGATATAAATAATAGTAGGGATCTATTTGAATACATGGAAAATGTTTATAAAACTACCCAGTACATAGTAATAGTACCATAATAGTAATTATAATAATCATCGACAGCACCCCACGTTGTGGTATAATAACATAAAGAAAATATCTATCTTCCACAAGGGAAACGAAGGCAGGAGAGTAGGTAAAAGTCCTGGGGCGGGGGGTACTCATGAGAAGATACCCTATAAAAATTTTCATCTGTGTTGTACTTTTTGCCTTGAACCTTGACAAACTATTGTTAGCATTGGGTGTGCTCCCACTGTCAGCTTCTGCTTTTGCCTGAACTGACCTTGAAGTGGTAGCATTTTTTTACATCCTTGAAAACCAGACATCCTCCCCCTCCCCCTCCCCCGCCCCCTCCCCCTCTCCCTCACACTCCTCTTCCTCTTTCTCTTTCTCTTTCTCTTTCTCTGCTATGTGAGGACACAACAAGAAAGCAACCAGCTGCAAGCCAAGAAGAGAGCTCTCACCAGAGCCCAACCACGCTGGCACCTTGACGCCAGACTTCCAGCCCCTAGAACTTACGCGGGCCTCTCACTGCCGTGGGCTCTCCCGCTGCGGAGCACAGGCTCCGGACACACAGGACCAGCGGCCATGGCTCACGGGCCCAGCCGCTCCGTGGCACGTGGGACCCTCCTGGACCGGGGCACGAACCCGCGTTCCCTGCATCGGCAGACGGACTATCAACCACTGCACCACCAGGGAAGCCCTGAATGTGGATCTTGATGTTTGAATATCTTTTAACCTTGCACGATGTCTATACTAACAATGTATGGATTGTTTGATAAATAAATATTTAAAAATTAAAAAAAAGAAAAACAGACATAAAGAAGACTGCAGGAGTCATGGTTTTCCTGTATCAGAGACTTCTTTGGATGTAAGTTTCAAATCCCTCCAAGACTGATTATAGGCAGAGCCGGGAAAAGGTTTGTTAAGGAGGTTATCTAAAAGATGCATATGTTATATTTTTGACCACTTACTAAAAATACAGAGTAGATATGTTTGTTCACTTTGTAATTCTGTCTTTTGCTTTCAGCCACAACAGTCTCCCTTCCTCCTTGCCAGCTCTTTTCTCTGCAACCAATAACCCCCTCTTCAAGCAACTCTGCTCCAGCCCCTGATGACTTACCCACTAAGTCAAAGCCCTGTAACCATTTACCCTTTAAAAAAGGCACTTTTGTGACCACCATCATTATTACTTGAACAAACTCAGGGCCTCTGTTCTCACTACAAGCAGCTTAACAAATTATTTGTTCCATAAAAGCAGGTTGCTCAATGGGGAGACAAGGGAATCCTGTTACTAAGGACAGTCTCTATTCCAGATTTTATCTAAACATAACAATTTATTAAAGGGAAAAGTAATACTAAAAACCTCCAGAAGTATTTTAATTCTTTAACATTCCAAAGTGTATTCTTAGCTATATTGATTTCCCTTGACCACAGATGTAAATTAGCCTATAGAAATGCATTTATTACATGGTTTAGCTTGACAGAGTGAGAAAGAAAGCCATAGCCTTCTAGACTCTACCTTCTTGACACAAGCTATAATACTAATTCGGGCTGACCATTTGTTCTTCTGTTTTTCTCTTTAAATAAAGTCTATCGTGAAAATAGAACAATTATTCTTTCCCAGGGAATTTTTTTAAAAAGATCCACTGTTCTAGAGAGAATACCATTACTCTTTTTCATTCAGCTTTTAATCTGTAAATATACTTTAAGTGCCTGTCAAGAACCCAATTTACCCAGAACTGAAATATATGAATTAGCAACTTTGTTCATTAAGGGCAAAAGAAAGGAAAAGGAGAATGGAAAAAGGAGATGGGAACTATAAACTTCTGTGCCAGTAGTGGGCTAAATTCAATATATAAATATAAATGTATACATATTTTTTATTTATATTATATATATATTTCAAAGAAAAACACAGGTAATAAAGAATACAAAAGGAAATAATTGATCACTAAGATAAAGTAGTTCTCGAGTAGCATTGGTTAAGTTCAAGGTCAGGATACAAGGATAACCCTCCTGCGTTAATAGGAGTCAGTTAATGGTTTAATCACGTCAATTTAATTATATCTACAACAAAGAAATAAGAGAATGTGAAAGTCCATGTGGGATGGAGATGTAGGAGACAGTTTCATGGAGGAAAAGTACTTGATATGAACCTTAAACAATGGCTATAGTTTGATCTCATTAAGGGAAGAATGGGGTTACTCCAAAGAGCGTGATGATGACAAGGTGCTGGATGAACAACGAGGACACGCATCTGATTAAAGGAGTTGAGCAATTCTGCCAGTGATTTCAGCATCTGAAAGGTGTTATCATCATTTGCCAGGGAGTTCAGCACTGCTCAACCGTAATTAAATCTAGCAGACGCTAAATTAAATTACTGGAAGCTGTAATCTTCAAGTTTATGAGAAAACTTATGTACAAGAGTCTCAGGATCCCCTTTAAAACTAACAGGATAAATTACATAAAATGAAGTATAATTATTCTCCATTCACATTTTTTTTTTCCAGTGTATTCTGTTTGGTAAATTTTGGTTGTCATAGTGTTAAATAAAACCCTGCTTTAAAACATTTATTTTGGATTTTGGCCAAGGATAGACTGGTAGTAAATTAAAGGTATGTCATATAGCTTTAGTAATAGGACTTGCAATTATTTTCCCACCACCTTTCTCTTCCCTCTCCCCTCCCCTTTTCTCTCTTCCTCACCGAAAAGCAATTCTCTTCAAAGCCCAGAAGTAACTGCTTTCTCAGGAGTCTGAAATTTGTATATCTCTCCCTATTTATTTAGCTCTTTGAATATAACTAGAAATTTCTTTACACAACCAAGGAAGATTGAAACCTCGCACTCTGTAGCCATTCATAGTATTGCTATGAATGCAAAACGTGGAAAAGTTGCCTGGCTGTTTTGTAACCTCTTAAAAATAGCCCAGTTAAAGAGTATATACAGTAGTGGAAAAATTCTTTCTCATAGTAATCTTTTCCTTTTCTTTTTTATTCTTTTAAGGCCACACCACTCGGTTTGTGGGATCTTAGTTCCCTGACCAGGGATGGAACTCAGGCCCCCAGCAGTGGAAGCAAGGAGTCGTAACCAGTGGACCTTCAGGGAATTCCCAGCAATCTTTTACTTTAAATAAATGCTTAAAGCCCTTTTACCCTTGTCACTCTTGTCACTAATGATCTTTCCATAAAGCTCCCAGAGCTGGGTCAATATAGAATTTTCAATGTCTCTTACCTTTCAAAGGAGACTCTCCTGTGACAAGACCCCTAGAGTCTCAGCAAGGCTGAGAAGGCTGTCTTTTCAAAAGGCATAATTAAATACTCTTTTTAAAAAAATGGTGGTGATTTATTCTTAACACTGGAAGTGAAATGAAGCGGGGCTTAACTCAGTAATGACACTGTACTTAACGATTTCAAGAGAACAGTCCCATAACAATTGCGTATTAGCGGTTAAAGGGGCCACAACTCAATCTTTCTGCTCCCTGCGGCTGTAAAATTAGGGGAGCATATAATCAAGGATGAATATCCAAATCGGAAACAGAATTTTACTTTATTAATCTGGAGCAATACTCTCTAACTCACTAAACAAAGGGCTTCTGAATATTGGAGAAGGTGGCTTAAGCTTGAAGTCAAAATGAGCCTTCCTTCTCCATTCCCCTCTTGAATGGAAAACAACTGTATCCAGAGAAGATTCAGTTTTATAACATTACACTTTGAATAACTTGCTTTATTGAACATTATTAGTTATCTTATACCGTCGCTTACCTAATCTTAAATTTTTAAATGTAATTTTCAGGCTGTGTATGCATGTGTGTGTATTTCCATTATAAAGGATTTATGACAGACATAGATTTTTAATTTATCCCCAAGATTTCTGAAAATACATACACACATATGTGTTCTCTATCATCTATCTATCATCTATCTCTCTGTTTGCATACAGATGACAACTTAAGTCAATATAGACTTTTTAAGCCAAAATTCTTTTTCGTCAAAACCCTCAACATCATTGCATTGCCTTTGAGTCTTTCATGCTATAGAGGAAAATTCTAAGACAGCCGTTTTCTTTCCTATGTAGGCAACATTTTCCCCCTTGATATCTAAAGGTTACATTTTCTTTATTCTTAAATTTTAAATAAAATTAAAATAACATATCTAGGTGCGAATTTTTTACACTTTGTGAACTTTATTGATCTGTATGTTCAAATCTTCCTCTAAGGAAAATTTTGAGTATGCTGTACATTTCATTGAATATTTCTTCTCTGTGCATTCTTTCCAACACCACCCACTCTACCCCCAAAATTGAGTCATCCTCATACATAGAAACTGCAAGTGCTGTATATATTAATGTCTTTCAACTATTATATCACTTTATTTTTATACTGTGGATCTCAGTGAATATCTCATTTTTGTCCTCTATACTTGTTTGATTTTTCTCTATCTTTATTTTTAATTTAGTAATTGTGTTGTTCATCAAATGTATTTTTCTAATTTTAGATTTTCCCCACTTCACATCTGCTTGCTTTAATTTCATAGATTAGACAGCTTTTATAATCCCCTCTTGTTTTTACACAAAATTTTTCTCAGATACAAAATTTTTTCTCTGATTCTTCAGGGTATTTCTTTGTGTGGGCTGTAATATATACTTTGCATAGGTTCCATATTTTTTTTTTGTAGTAGAATCTCACAGGAAGTTCCACTCAGTAACACTGAACTTATCGTGAACAGTAGCTATTGGAGCCCATCTGGAACAAGTTTTCTGCTTCTTGCAGCATGTGTTTTGAGATAAATCATTTCCATTTCATTCATTCATTCATTCCATAGAAATTGCATTTTTACTAGGGCCAGGTCATGGGCAATGAACATATAATGGAGAACCAAGCAGGCTGCTTTATTTGGCTACCTGCCCCATGAAAGAAAGAGAAGAATTCCAAAGGACCAAAACATCTCAAGGGAACAATAATGCCATTACTGTTAGTAGTGAAAGTTCTCTCCCTGCCAGACTGTAATATTCTTTAAAAAGGCAAAGTGGAGGGAACAAGAGGTCAGCCATCCTCTCTACCAACAGAATGGAGTACAGTTTTACTTCCTGCCATTATTTTCATTGCTATGGTCACCTTTTATCATTGCTTTCTAAAGCCTGATGCTTGCCAGGGTCTTCCCTGAAAACAATGCATATTAAGAGACACAAGTGGGAAGGGGACAGAGGAAACCTATTTACTTTACTAATTATGGCACTGTGTCTACAAGGGGCCAGGTAGAAGAGACAGTTTCTCTGTCTTCTGAAAACTGCTAACACAACAAGCTACCTTGTGCATTAATTGTGCTTCTAGGAAGTCTTCTTACCATTTACCTGCTAAACAAAAGCCAGCAGCTGAAAACTTAGGACCTTAGTGATCACTAGGAAGAATAAAGTAATAATGTGCTTTATCTCGCCTCTGAGGATGTGAAAAAACTGCCTTTTTAAAGGAGTTAAGCCAAGTACTGCTACAAATGACATGTACTGCTGCTAAAACCTCAGATTCAAGTTTAACAATTATTGTCTGAAGGCTTATAATATGCCAGGCACTGTGCTAACTGCTTTCACATTACTGACTTTCTTAACTGTTAAGAATGTGTTATAAAGCAACAGCAAATCTCTCCTTATTACAGGTAAGAAGACTATGACTCAGGGATTTCCCTGGTGGTGCAGTGGTTAAGAATCCACCTGCCAGTGCAGGGGTCACAGGTTTGATCCCTGGTCCAGGAAGATCCCACATGCCGCAGAGCAACTAAGCCTGTGCACCACAACTACTGAGCCCGTGTGCTGCAACTACTGAAGTCCACGCGCCTAGAGCCCATGCTCCACAGCAAGAGAAGCCACCCCAAGGAGAAGCCACTGCAATGAGAAGCCTGCGCACTGCAACGAAGAGTAGCCCTGGCTCTCCTCAACTAAAGAAAGGCTGCGTGCAGCAACAATTCAACATAGCCAAAAAGAAATAAACAAATAAATAAATAAATTTATTTTAAAAAGACTATGGCTCAGAAAGTTTAAGGGATTTTCCTAACAGCATAGAAAAGCAGGCCTAGATTTGAGTGAAGTTCTGACGCAAACCTCTTAACAAGCCCAACTCAAAAAAAAATAACAAGGATATTAAACATATATGACTTTAAGGTACAGTATATGTGTGCTCAACAGAATGCATTCAT
Organism: Tursiops truncatus; assembly: GCF_011762595.2. Taxonomy (NCBI): domain Eukaryota; kingdom Metazoa; phylum Chordata; class Mammalia; order Artiodactyla; family Delphinidae; genus Tursiops; species Tursiops truncatus. Next base: position 137,926,901 of record NC_047036.1, read on the forward strand.
TCATTGATTTGATTTTCCAAACATCATTATATTCGACAATTTTCATATTTTAGCAATAATTTATAGGAAGTTTTCAAATAGACTGGCTTGTTTAAGCATCAAAACTATTCATTAAGAAAAGCAAGGCAGGAACTTCCTTGGCGGTCCAGCGGTTAGGACTCCGCACTTCTAGTGCGGCGGGTGCAGGTTCAATCCTTGGTTGGGGAGCTGAGATCCCACATACTGTAGGGCCCAAAAAAAAAAAAAAAAAACCTCTATGCCTGTGGTGATAATTACAGAACTCTGTAAATATACCAAAAATCATTGAATTGTACGAGTAAAGCAAGTGAATTGTATGGTATGTAAATTATAACTCAATAAAAATTTAAAAAGGAAAGAAAGAAAAGCAAGGCAAAGGCAATTAATCCCATGGTACAGAAAAAGAAGCTAAAGTTTAGAAAATTGAAGTGTCTGATGCTGTTTCCTTCAATATCTAGAGTCAGGGCTCTCTCTCTCGCGTCTATCACTCTGCATTTTACCATGTGCCCCCAATTTGTCTCATTACTCACCAGTAGTTAATGCCTTGTAACCTCCTATTGTTACTGGAACTCAGAAACTCCTATCGTGTAGCCTGGAATGTGTCTAAATGTAAAAATTGACTGATGTCATACATGGGGAAAAGGGAAAGCCAGCATGGGAACATGCTGAATGAATCTCTGGGTGATTCTGAGAAAGGAAAAGTCAATGCTTCCTATTCAGAAAGTATCCCAGTGAGATGAGAGTTTCTCAGTGAGGAATCCAGACAGTGTAATAGATACTTTCTCCCCATTTAAGTCATGAAGAATGAAGTGAGAGGAATGTAAGTTTGGACCACATATTCTGTTGTTTCATGGAAACAGAAGAAATTCTGGGCTCTGAATGTCTCAGAGTTTTCTGATGCACGCACAACCAGCCTGGGGTCTGGAATTTTGACATCCGCTGGAACTAAGCAATCACAGAACACAAAATCTTGGAGTTGGAAGGGCCTTCAAAGTGTATCCACTCCAACCCCGTAATATCCCTAAGATATGATGGTCCAGCTTCTGCTTGAATCTCTGATGAGAAGAAATCTACTAAGCCCCGAGGAGGCTTATTACAATACTAGGTAGCGTTCATTCTTAGAAAATCCTCTGTTCATAAATTGCATCCATGGTTCTCAATTACCTCCCAGGAGTCTCATTGAATAAGTACAATCAAGTTTTACTCCTTAAGAACCTCAAGTATTTAGAGAAAGTTATATCATCCTGGGTCTTTTCTTCTTCAAGCTAAATAAATATCTGTTACTTTGTCAACTTTTACTCATGACACAAGGTTCTGATTCCTGTACATTTAAGTCATTTGCTTTTTTTGCCTTTTAATTTGATAACACTCTTTTTAAAGTCCTACCTGTATTCTCATTAGGATTGGAACATGAGACTATCACTGAACAAACCCAATAGACAGAAGAAGAATTTGCAGGTAGTTAACTCTGTCAGCTCTAATGTGTAGAACTTTTACCCAATGAACTTGTAAGTCACAAAGGTTGCTCCAATTACAGCCTGTAATAATTTAGTCATTTTGTTTGTTTTAGTATTTCACCCAGAAAATAAAATTGCTTTGTATCTCACTCCTTCCTTTCTCTTTCACCCACTTCTTGCTTCCATTTATATCTTCTCTCTAAAAGGACTCCTTCTGACACATGCAATTACCCTGAAAGGATAACTGGGGAAAATCGGCCCCCAGACTCAATAGGAACCTATTGGTTTGCTTTTCACACTTGTGCTTTGTCTCATTTTCCTCCTTTCTTCTTTCAATGTCATTCACCATCATTGCTTAACCCTTTAATACTCAGGAATAGAATTCATTCTTATATTCAGGAATGGAATAAGTCATTCATTCAGCAAAGTACTATTGATATTAAGTGTCTACTACATTCAAGGCATCACACTGGGCATTGGAAATCAATGGAGGCACCTAATCAGAGACTTCAATTTAAGCTCTAAAGTTTTAATTAATAAAATAGCTAGTGTTCATTGTACATTTAGTATATGTCAACACTATGTTAAGCAAGCATTTTCATGCCTTATATAAATTCACCCTCATAGAATTTCAGGAATGTTGTTATTTTAATTTTACAGATGAATAATCTGATGCTTAAAGTAGTTAGAAACATGTCCATCTATCACAGATAGTCAGTGGAGTGCTTATAAACTAAATCTAAGATTATCCAATGCCAAACAAAGTCCACTATTTCCCCTCCAGAATATAATAAATATGTTGCATTATTTGGGACATAATTTCAGCAGTCATTGTTACAACTCCCTCTTAACCTATTCAGTTTTAAATTTCCTTCAATTATTTAAATCTATTTAAGGTAAAAGTACATCTTCTTTTACAGAAATATAGTTTATTCTGCCCAGGGATAGCTGTCTAGTTCACTGCCCATTTAACCAGCCAGAGACAGAGATATTTGTCAGGGATCCAGGCAGTCAGTCACCTCTCATTTGAAGTTGTTCAGAACACATTTTGAATTTCATTGAACAAATAGTGCACCACTTCATAAGGCATTAATGATCGTCATAGGCACTCACAGCACAACTGTGTGGAATACAACAGCAGTTTAAAAGATTACATAAAAAAGAAACAAAAGCCATGATGTTCCATCTCTAAAGCTAATATGCTGGAGGAACTGATTTCATAATTTTTGCTTTACCTGCTGAAGTATCAGGGTGTTGTGCACAAGACAATGCAAGGCAGGGTATTCTTTTTCTAGACTGGATCCTCTAAATGCAAGGTAATTTTGGAAATTGTTCAGAGGGTTGGGAGGAAGTAACTCAAGGGGCATCAAAGAAACTGCTGCCACCTTGGAAGGAAGCTGTAGGGGCTCAGCTCCAGAAAGTCATTTAGAAAAAGAAACTATTGAGGGAACAGACTTCCCTTGGAAGAATGAAAAAGCTTCATTATCTAGTACTAGAAAATACTCCTGAGTTGAGCCTAAGGAGAGGTCACACCTCTATCAAATTAGCCATTACCTAGGCATGAGTACTATGGGATATGCCTTTGTATTTATCTAAACTCCTCCCCAGGAATTTTTATTTCATTTTTGTTTTTTTTATAGTACTAGTGCTCAAAGATCTGTTTTCAAAAGAGGGTCTAGACACATAGATATAAAATGAACATGTCAAAGCTTACACTTAACTCGTTAATCAAGGAGAGAATGAGTAGGATGTTACTTTAGATTTTCAGAAGAAAAGAAAATCTGATAGGAAGGTGACTGTATTGGCCTATCACGAATGCTGAAATGAATGTGCTTAACAGATGCAGAACAGGCACAACTGGTCAATCTGCACATGGCAATAATCAATAATCAACTGAATCTCCACTGGACACAATATACATTGTTATAGATAAGAATCTATGCATAATTATCAGTTTTCTACAACTTATAGACCTGTAAAACAGCTCAAAAAAAAAAAAAATGAAAAGCAGAGATAACCTGGAGAGGAATGATACACATGACACTCAATAATCTTTTGGCCCATTTCCAGTCTTTTGTAATTTTTCCCTATAATAGAATCTTATTTTAAGTGAAGTTTAGAGTTTTATGGAAATGTCCTGATGTATATGTGAAATTTTAAAAACAATTTATTTAAGTGTGAATATGTAAATGAGGATCTGTAAGCTATATTAAAGATGTTATCTGTAAAAGGCATTGAGCATTGCAGAAAATAATTTAAAATATCTATGCATATATACATATATGTGTGTATGTATATGTGTGTATATATATATGTATATATATATGTTTGTCTTCTCCAGAAACGTTTCAATTTCTTAGCAAGAAAAGGTTAATGAATCAGGCATCTCCTATGTGAGTTTACTAGAAAAGATGCAGCTAAACTTAGATTCATGTGTTAGACATGTATTTATTGAGTACAGGTTGTAAATAAAGCACTTCAAAGCAGAAACAGAATTAGCACGGGCAAAATAAGTTCATTTGATATTATTTTCAGCCTGTCAGAGCAGATGATAATAAAGCAGAAAGATGTTTTAGATTTAGTCTTTAATATTTCAAAGGATCCCCAGTTGCAGTAATTCCCAAAAAGTTCTATAGAGGCTATTTCCAGACTGTTTGCTACCCCAAAAAGGCAAATTCCACTGCCTTCCTAAATCCCTGGTATTCCTTGAGCCACGGATTCATCTGAAATACTTGCCTCTTGCCAGAGGCTTCCTAATCACATGCACATTATTGTAGCAAAAAAAAAAAAAAAAAAAAAATCACACCGCCTTAGTAGAAAGAAGCCTCCAGAAGGGAAGCTTGCCAAGAGCATTGTGTCTGATAGAATATGATGCCTCTTCTGTCCTCCATTAAAAAGTTAAGGACACCTAACCTTAAACCTTTTCTTCAATATATTAAGGCACTGTTCCTAAGTCCCAGGACTGTCCTTTAAATCTGGGTCATGTTTTCCCCATTGGTATATCTAATAAGCATGTTTATATGCATTTAAATGGCAAACAAAGTCCTGTTGGGAACAAGCTAGGGGACATACAATGAGTATATATTAATTCAGGTTTCACAAATGCAGACATTTTCTCCAAATAAAGATATATATCAGTGAATTTTAGATATGTTTAGATATATGTAACAAATATGTCCTAAGCATCAATTGGTTGGTGTAGACATGGTCTCTATTCTCAAGGCCTCTATAGTCAAATGAAAGAGACAGCCTTATTTGTTACTAAATCTGGAATTAATCATTGTTTTTAAATATAGGGTTTAGCATTTTTTAGGTAATGTGAGGCCAAGAGATCAAGAGACGCCTGCCATTGAAAAGAGAGTTTGAGGGAGAGGACTCAAATCAATAAAATTAGAAATGAAAAAGGAGAAATTACAAATGACACAGCAGAAATGCAAAGGATCATATGAGACTACTACAAGCAACTATATCCCAATAAAATGGATAATATGGAAGAAATGGACAAATTCTTAGAAAGGTACAACCTTCCAAGACTGAACCAGGAAGAAATAGAAAATACGAACAGACCAATCACAAGTAATGAAACTGTGATTAACAATCTTCCAACAAACAAAAGCCCAGGACCAGATGGCTTCACAGGTGAATTCTATCAAACATTTCTAGAAGAGCTAACACCCATCCTTCCCAAACTCTTCCAAAAAATTGCAGAGTAAGGAATACTCCCAAGTTCATTCTACGAGGCCACCATCACCCTGCTACAGAAACCACACAAAGATATCACAAAAAAAGAAAATTACAGACCAATATGACTGCTGAACATAGATGTAAAAGTCCTCAACGAACTACTAGCAAACAGAATCCAACAACACATTAAAAGGATCATACACCATGATCAAGTGGGGTTTATCCCAGGGATGCAAGGATTCTTCAATATATACAAAACAATCATTGTGATACACCATATTAACAAATTAAAGAATAAAAACCATATGATCAGCTCAATAGATGCAGAAAAAGCTTTTGACAAAATTCAACCCTGATTTATGATACAAACTCTCCAGAAAGTGGGCACAGAGGGAACCTACCTCAACATAATAAAGGCCATATATGACAAACTCACAGCAAACATCATTCTCAATGGTGAAAACCTGAAAGCATTTCCTCTAAGATCAGGAACAAGACAAGGATGTCCACTCTCACCACTATTATTCAACATAGTTTTGGAAGTCCTAGCCACAGCAATCAGAGAAGAAAACGAAACAAAAGGAATATAAATTGGAAAAGAAGAAATAAAACTGTCACTGCAAATGACATGATACTATACATAGATAACCCTAAAGATGCCACCAGAAGACTGCTAGAACTAATCAATGAATTTGGTCAAGTTGAAGGATACAAAATTAATGCACAGAAATCTCTTGCATTCCTATATAGTAACAATGAAAGAACAGAAAGAGAATTTAAGGAAACAATCCCAGTTACCATTACAACAAAAAGAATAAAATACCTAGGAATAAACCTACTGAAGGAGGCAAAAGACCTGTACCCAGAAAACTATAAGACAATGAAGAAAGAAATCAAAGAAGACACAAACAGATGGAGAGATATACCATGTTCCTGGAATGGAAGAATCAATATTGTGAAAATGACTATACTATCCAAATCAATCTACAGATTCAATACAATCTCTATCAAATTACCAATAGCATTTTCACAGAATTAGAATAAAAAATTTCACAATTTGTATGGAAACATAAAAGACCCCGAACAGCCAAAGCAATCTTGAGAAAGAAAAACGGAGCTGGAGGAATCAAGCTCCCTGACTTCAGGCTATACTACAAAGCTACAGTAATCAAGACAGTATGGTACTGGCACAAAAACAGAAATATAGATAAATGGAACAGGATAGAAAGCCCAGAGATAAACCCACACACCTACGGTCACCTAATCTATGACAAAGGAGGCAAGAATATACAATGGAGAACAGTCTTTTCAATAAGTGGTGCTGGGAAAACTGGGCAGCTACATGTAAAAGAATGAAATTAGAACATTTCCTAATACCATACACAAAAGTAAACTCAAAATGGATTAAAGACTTAAATATAAGGCCAAACACTGTAAAATTCTTAGAGGAAAACTTAGGAAGAACACTCTTTGACATAAACCACAGCAAGATATTTTTGACCCACCTCCTAGAGTAATGAAAATAAAAACAAAAATAAACAAATGGGACCTACTGAAACTTAAAAGCTTTTTCACAGCAAAGGAAACCATATACAAGATGAAAGGACAACCATAGAATGGGAGAAAATATATGCAAATGAAGCAACTGACAGGGATTAATCTCCAAAATATACAAACAGCTCATGCAGCTCAACATCAAAGAAACAAACAACCCAATCAAAAAATGGGTGGAAGACCTAAATAGACTTTCCTCCAAAGAAGACATACAGATGGCCAAGAGGCACATGAAAAGATGCTCAACATCACTGATTATTAGAGAAATGCAAATCAAAACTACAATGAGGTACTACCTCACACAGGTCAGAATGGCCATCATTAAAAAAAATTTACAAACAATAAATGCTGGAGAGGGTGTGGAGAAAAGGGGACCCTCTTACACTGTTGGTAGGAATGTAAATTGGTACAGTCACTATGGAGAACAGTGTGAAGGTTCCTTAAAAAACTAAAAATAGAACTACCATATGACCCAGCAATCCCACTCCTGGGCATATACCCAGAGAAAACCATAATTCCAAAAGATAAATGCACCCCAATGTTCACTGCAACACTAGTTACAATAGCCAGGACATGGAAGCAACCTAAATGTCCACTGACAGACGAATGGATCAAGATGTGGTACATATATACAATGGAATATTATTCAGCCATAAAAAGGAATGAAATTGTACCATTTATAGAGATGTGGATGGACCTAGAGACTGTCATAGAGAGTGAAGTAAGTCAGAAAGAGAAAAACAAACATCATATATTAACACACATATGTGGAATTTAGAAAAATGGTACTGATGAACCTATTTGCAAAGCAGAAACACAGACACAGAGAACAAATGTATGGACCAAGGGGGTAAGTGGGGGGTGGGATGGATTGGGAGGTTGAGATTTATGTATGTACACTACTATGTATGAAATGGATCACTGGTGAGGACCTACTATAGAGCACAGGGGGAAAAAAAAAGAAGGTATAATCTGTTTACAGGACATATATTAAGTTAACCTTAAAAATGCAGTCCAATATACATTACGTGCAGACAAAGACTGTTTGATTCCACTTATATAAAGTACCTAGAATAGTCAAATTCATAGAGTCAGAAAGTACACTGGTAAATGCCAGGGCCCGGGGTTTGGGGTGGCGGGGAGGGGGAATGGGGGGTTAGTGTTTAATGGGGACAGAGTTTCAGTTTAAGTAGGTGAAAAATTTGTGAGATGGATGATGGTGAGAGTTGCACAATGATGTGAATGTAGTTAGTGCCCCTGAACTGTACAGTTAAATCTGGTTAAAATAGTATGTTTTATGTGATGTGACTTTTACCACAATGAAAAATCATTAAAAAAAAAAAGAAAAGAGTTTGTTACACTCACAGATCCCATGAAAATGTCACACTCTGTGGGTGCCACTAGGGAAGCAGTGGGGTTGGTCAGGAGGAAAGGGAGAGGGGGAAATGTGAGCACGAGCCTTCACAGTGGTTTCTATGGGAAAGAATGGGCGAGGCAGGGTAAGCGTGCTCAGGACTGGCTAGCTTGAATAATTTCAGCGGGATCTGGGGCATAGGGGCTGTCCCTAGTTTTGTGGTACCTGACCCTGGGGTGACAGGGGCAAGTGGATAGGGCCGCAGAATGCGAGAGCCCCGTGAGAGAGGTGGTTGAGGACGTCGGCTCTGGACTAGCTGGTGTGCGTCTGAAGTGTGCTCTTGGGGGAGTGGTTTACTGTGTCTAGGGATTGGCTGACCCTGGACAGACAGTCCCTCCAGCGTCACCAGGCCCCTGATGTCAAAGCGTCAGAATATAGAAAATGAAAGACATAGTTAATACACCCATACCTAATTTTTTTTCTTTATACTCAATACGAAAAGTTGTTGGCCCTACAAGCAGAGAGCTGGTGAAGAAAGGAAGAAATGAGAAATGATATCAGCACCAATGAAATTTTTTTAAAAAGGTCAGAAACCTTTGTAATCCCTTCCAGCTTCTTGTAACAAGAATAAGATGGACAAGTGGAACAAGCTGTGATTCCAGAAGAAAATTAAAATAATAACAGCAACTACTCAGGGTTTGCTTATCGTGAGCCATGTGCTAGGCTTAGTGCTTTGCATACAGTTATTTTATTTGATGCTTCTAGCAACTCTAACAGCTTTTGGAAAGTGAGGCTTAGAGAGTTTCAGTAATTTTCTCAAGTTTACATAGCAAGTAAGTATTAGAGCTGAGATTTATGCTGAGATCTGATGCTCTCTAGAGTTAGAGCTGTTCATTATTACACACACATTTATATATGCATGTATGTGTGTATTCACACACGTTTTATTGAGGGGAAGAGGAAGAACTTTTAAATACATCATTCAAATTATATACAGTAAGACTTTTATTTCCTAGAACGATTTATAAATGGAGTATGGTAATTAGATTATAAGAGTATTGACGAGATAGCTATAAATGTCTTTCAATAATAATAATTGAAAATCTTTATAAACCATAGACTTCTCATAATGAATTTCTTCTAGGTAATCTAATATTATCTTTGATGATTAAATACCTGGGAAGGCCTTAGTGTCAACATTAAGAACATGAGTTAGAACTGTATTATCCTAAAGAAATAGGTGAGAACTTAAATGAGCTGACTTTTCCTATTTTGAAAATTGTATTTGTTGTTGTGGCTGTGATCTTCTCACCTCTTACTCCTAAAAATGTAGTGACAGGAAAAATTTACATACATATAATATATATAGTTTATACATACCTATATATAAACTATATATGTGTGTGTGTGTATGGTGTGTCTGTGTGTATAACTATATACAGAGGGATAGTTGAGGCTCATGGTGGGCAGCCCCAAAATATGCCACAATGGCATATTGATTATTTGGGGTTATTTTTAGTGCATATGATTATTTTGACTTAAAGTTGCTTGAGAAGCGGTGATGCAAGAAGGAAGCTCTGAGCCTCCTCTGTTTCCCTTAAAAACAGGCAATAAACCTCTCACATGAAAAGTGCACTCCCTGCATCTGGGGGAAAAAGGGCACCCTTATCATCAGAGATAGGAGCCAAACAGGCTTGTATAAACAAGTCTCTGTCACTTCTTTAATTTACTACCCCAAGCCCAAACTCTATTTATATTCTTCACTAATTAAGCAGACAAAGCCTAAGTTTCTTTGTCCTGTCAATTCCTCACAAATTTACTGTTTCTTGGTCTAAAAAGTATGAAAGCTGCCTGCTTTGGTCACTTCTTAAGTCCCATTTCTAAGAGACCTCCATGCACATGAATTAAAATTTGTCTCTTTTTCTCCTGTTAATCTCTCTTGTGTCAATTTTATTGTTAGTCCAGCCATAACAACTAAAGAAGAGTAGAGAGGGAAACTTCCCCCTCCCCAACAAGATATATCAAATACATAATATATAAAATATAATATGTAATAATAACCTGATCTATATCAAATATATTATATATAATTTGATGTATATATAAAAGGGCTTGATAGAGTGGATTTACTAGTTCCTAAATTTAATCTATTTATCATTAGCTGGAAACTGATTAGGAAAAAAAGAGCCAATGTCTCTGAGATTAAAGAGAATTGAGAGAAAGGGCTTTTAATATATAACTGTTCCAAGATCCTATACTGTAATGGATGGAGCACTGGCTCTGGGCTCCCCTGATTTGGGTTTGAATTCAGGCTACAATTTTCTAGCTCTGTGAACACATTCTGATCTGTGAAACGGTGGAAATTCCTATCTCATGAGATGGTTGTGAAGGTTAAATAAAATAATGAACGTAAAACGCCAGTGCGGTGTTTAGTTCATATTAAGCATTCAATAAACCTTAGTTATTATTGCCATCAGAGGATGATGTGGTCTCCTGAAATTAAACATCAAATTTGCCTTTAGTATCCTTTCTTGTTCCATTCTCAGTTGAATTTCTGCACCTCTGATGGAACCAGTACCCTTAGGAAAGGATTCTCTCACCCACAAGTTCCTAGCACTACTGAACCTGTCTCATTCCATTAATTCCAAGGGGGAAAGTGACTCCAGCTGAAGAGAAGCAGAGGGTAAAGCACAATCTTCAAGCCTCAGGCTCAAGAGGCACCGTGGTTCTGAGACAGAGGGTGGTGAGGCAGAGTGCAGCAGGCAATGGCTTAATTAGCCCTGGTAGAAAATGAGATGCTAATTGGCCTGCTCCTGCCTACCCTAGGGACTTACATTCTACACTTCTTATCAGATGGCCCCTGGAGTCTAATTTCTCTGGAGGAAGACTCTTGCTACTTATAACTTTCTCATACCAACAGGAAGGTTACTGCTCAGAATTCCCGAGTTTGGTGCAGGGTTGGCTCAGTTCCCAATTGTGAAGTGAGCAGAGTCCTTTAATGTCTGAATGTCAGCTGTTCAGCTTCTACCCCTCCAATGGATTCTTTTCCCTCCAAACTGATCCTGTCCTGGACACCTCTTGATTAATTACCAACTCCCAGTTAGAGACCACTTTATATTAATAAACATAGGGATGAGCCCAGGTTTCTCATAGTCAATAAAATTTTCTTGGGAGAATTCAAATTTTAATAGCAAAATCTAGCACAAGATGTGATGATTTCTAGGATTATGAATTTTCTAATCACTCAGCTACATTAGGCCATATAAAAAAAACACAGTAAGCTTTATATGCCCATGCTCTCCCCACAAGTATCCCCGTTTCAAAGCTCTGCCTTTATACTGCCTGGAAAGAGTAATCTAAAACAGTAAGTTCCCCCACTCAGGCCATTCCTGATAGAAACAGGAAGAGTTTACTACATAAAGAGGGTGGTATTCTAAAATATATTATTGTGTGTTCCTCTTTCACATTTCCATGTGCTTGACACTCTTCCTGGTGAGTCCAAAGCATCCAAGTTGATGGTAGGAAAATAAATTGTTATAGCAATATTCACAATAATGAAAGAAATAGTTAATATTTTGCTCTGACATTTAGAAAGAAGAACAGATGGAATTCTGAGCCTTTTGTTTCTTAGAGACAGTGATTCTGATCACATACCATAGTCATGTTAAAAAACACGATCTCCACAAGCAACTGAAGATACAAAAGGCGTCACTGGTGGTGATAGAGGGATGGATTTTGAGTAACACATGTAAGACCTTTTGGAATTGGGGGTCAAACAAAATAACTAAGAATTCGTAACCTGAGGACATTTCAACATTCTCAAGAGCTGAAAGTATCACCCTAGAACTCATGTCATTTGCTCGTACTTGTAATATTATTTGTTCAAGAAGTTGGGGTAGGGAAATATTACAAATTGTTGATGATTGTACTGCACAATTATTCTGGTCAGTGTTTAATCTGAATTCAGGCCTAGTTCCAAAACTGATCCTTGTCTTGTTTAAAATACTGTATATAAATCATTGTACCAAAGAGAATATATTGGCTGTACAAACGCAGTTGTCTTTTAGTCTGCCCTCTGCCCCTCACTAACTAGGGTGTGGATGCTTGCGATAAAGTACAAATGTGTTACAGATAAACAGTAGGAAGCCACATGTTCTTCACATGTTTATTTGGAAATGCAAAGACCCAGCTATACTGTAGCCAATCTAGCATAATCAGATCTTCTTTTTAATTTTTTCTTTTTCTTTTTAGTTTGGAAGTGAGATACAGATTAGCTAATCAGGTGGCCTAGTATACTGGGACAGAAACTAAGAGTCCCTGTAGGGGTTGTTGCTTTGTGGAAATGAGAAACTCTATTATCATCTCAGGGATTTCATTCCCAGGTGATTTCTATTTCTCCCTCATCTTCAACATCTTCCTAGCTAATATTTAGCTCTTACCTTAAATACTAAATGCACAAAGAGGTTGCCCCTGACCCTTGAATATAAGAAGTAATCTAATAACTCATTATAACACCATCCTGCTTTAATTCTCTATTTGACACTCCCTTTTAGCTGATATTTTCTTGTGTGTTTAATTGCTTATCATTTGTCTCTCCCCATTTCCTAGAACAGCAGCTCCACAAAAAGGGGAAACTTAACTGCTCATTGTTTTGTGCCCCTCTCAGCCTATCTGTAACCAACGTTGTGGCTGGACTGGCTCCTGTGATTCTTATTATGATTTCAAGACACCCTTCAGCAATCCATTAGAAAACTTTGGAAAAAAGGGTTATTACTTACAAGTCCTGGAAATGATCAATACATGGCACACCTGGGGCCACATAGCGAGGTCATGTGTACAGAGAGAGAGAAAGAGAGTCTGGGGTTCTACTTTTATTGGAATTGAGAGTGGGGTCCTAGGGTTTTGTGGGCTCACTATTGATGAATTTAAAACATGAGAGTGGAATTTAAAGAGCAGGAAGAGAAAAAAAAAAAGATGGCCCAAATGGTTAGTTACCAAAACCTACCAAGATCTCTAAAACGAAAGAGCCAGAGGTGGAGTGGGAGGGGATAAGGAGGGAGTGTGTGGCCTGGCTCTTTATCTAGTGCTATGGCTGGCAATGAGTTTGAGACAGCCATCTTTGAAGTGGATGTCTCAGTAATCAAAGCGTTAAGTCAGGCACTTATAAAGAACAGAAAATCCAACTATACTTATGCATACCATGGGATCCTAAGTACATAAAACTGTGCCTGGCAAATAGTAGGCACTCTAATAAATATTTGCTGAATATATATGTTTACATATTAAATTATACATATGAGTCAAAAGATGAACCTTACAACCTAAGGGAGGAAGACACAGGAAGAATAGTTTGCTCACTTTCCCATTTCCCTGAGGCTTTCTGTAATTCCATTACTTACAATTCCCTATGTCCATAGTTTTGTTTGGCCTCTGCTTTTTCTAACCAAAAATGATGGCCAAGCAAGAACTTGCTTTTCCTAACCTCAGTTTCTTCCATTTTAGAAGTTTCCATTTTAGAAACTTCCATGTTAGTCTGTATTTGGTTCACCTTCCCAAGACTTCCTAAGAAGCATTTCAACCTTAGGGTTGGTAAGGTGATGTGCCCAAACCCATATCCCCAGCCTGCTGCAAAGCCCCTTGACTCCTAGTTTAGCACATTTTTATATTGCATCTTGCCACCTCCCATTCTTACTGAATTATAATAAGTGCTATTCTGTTTTAATGAGTATGCTAACGTGTTGGTGTTTGTCTCAGCCCGACCTTGTATATGTTTGCCTTTGCTGCTCTGTTTCTATTTAAATTGCAAGCTCTTGGGAGGAGGAGAAGATGCCAATTTAACCACCCCACTGCCTCGTGCTTCTGGAAGCTCAGCAAACACTATTTGGGTGATGATAATGATGATAGACTAGGCATAATAATATTCTTCTTTCTCTCTAGGGAACAGTGTGGTTGCTTTATTTTGCATTTTTTGTTCCTCAAGAGATAGGTACTTTGGGAGTCTTCTAAAGGTCAGAAAATGGAAGCAGCATTTTCCATCAACAACTTTTCTTACCGGAATTCTGAACTGTCCCCAGATTTGCAAAAGGAGACAGAAGTGTGAAACTCAGAGATAGTGTGGAGTGGAGCTGTCATTTTATATTTGTTTTCCAGGACACGGCTGAGCATAGCAAATATAAGTGGTCAATGCCACATTTCATTTTCAGAAGAGCAGGTGGCGCTTGAGGCAGGGGAACTGAAAGGATTCAGGATATGAAGGAGAGAAAAGACAATAAAAAGGAATGGAACCTGAGGCGGTAGTTGATACTGTGCCTAATTGTTGGGGAGGAAGACATTTTCCTCTACCCTTCTAGGTTCCTCTGGCTGGTCTAAGAATTAAATTGATGTGAGGCAGATTAACAGGAGAAAATCAAACAAAAAACTTAATAACACGTACACATGGAAGAGACTCAGGAAAACTGAGTAACTCACCAAAATGGCCAAAGCCCTCAACATAAACACCATCTACAGCTAAAGACAAAAGAGCGGTAGTGGTTTGGGACCTCCAAGAGGAGGAAGGCAATGCACATGGAGACGGAAAAGCAAATGTTTGGTAAATAAAGATTTGCTGGGCTGTGCAGAGACAATAGGACACAGAGTGGAATCTGATTTCTAGGCCCTGCTGAGTTTCCTGCACCATACCTAGCCAATATTCTTTGCAGATATCTCTGATGATAGCTCTATTCCAGAAACAGAACCTTTATCTAAGTTCTTTAGGCAGCTAAGGGGAGGTTTAAAAAAAATAAACGACTTCCTGATTTGTGTCTTAAAAATAATCAACCTAAATGAATTCTCATGGCAAAAAGACATATTTTGGGGTGGCAAAATCTGATCCCCTATGGTATGCATTCACAACAAAAATACAGAATTTCTCTAACTTGCAGAAAAGTTGGAGTAGCTGAGTTCCCATAGGCCACTTAATGACAATGAAATGATAAATTGTATAGTTATAGTGGCTAGGTTTTTGGGTCAAACTACACTGACAGGTGTTCCAGCCCTAACAATTCCTAGATAATACCTATTATTTAGGGTTGTTGTGAAGATTAAATGAAATAATGCAGGCACAGCTCTTCAAACAATGCCTTTCCCATTGTGGGCACTCAATGAAAGTGAGTTATTACCATACTGTTAACACAAAAGCAAATAAGCAAGGAGGCTCACTCATCAACCAGTTACACAACAGTTAAGTGGCAATCCACTGCAAGAGCCTATGGACAATGTGTCCTGAAAGGACTTTAGGATGAAAAACCACAGGATGAGGTACTCTGTGCTTTAGATAAATGGGCCCCTAAGGAATTAGATGCATATCTCAGGAAGAATTTCAATGACCCCTGATTCTTGCATCTAGCCATACACAGAAAAGCACTAAAATCATTAACTTGAGATATCTGTTCTTTGTGATTAACAGTAATTTTTTTTACCAAGATGTATTCTTGACTGCACGTATCTCCCAGCCAAAAAAGAGGCCATATAGATACTGGTTCCTCCCCTATCTCTTCAGAGCAGTTTATTCAGAGCTGCTGAATGGCTGACTCCCAGGCTATAGTCCTCAGTAAGACCCTGAAAAAATCTTAAACTCGCAACTCCCATGTTGTACATTTTTCATCATGTTGATGATACTCTTTATATTTAAAGTTTCATTCTTATGAGCAGAATGACAGGACTGTCCTCAGCTTGGAGACAGAGGGATCACAAAACTTGGGTGGCCCAAATTTCTAAAAATGTTCACTTCTATGGGTTGAGACATTATAGTGTTACCAATGTGTAATATAGGATTAAGGCATAATCACCAATTAACACATAATCATTAACCCATTTATCCTATTAACGACTGATAGCCTGAGGGACCTGAGGGGATTGCAGAAGAGAAAATATGAATGTGTGAGGCAGATAGTTGCTAGCTGTTCACCCATCCACTTCCTCTTTTTTGTGGGCACACAGATGCTCTTCATGCCCCAGACTACCTTCCAGTTAGGTGTGAGCACCAGCTTAAGTTCTGCTCAGTGTTACGTGATCAGAAGTGACAAGTGCTCCTTCCAGGCCTGGACCACAAAAAATTTCCCAAATATCCCCACTCCTCTTCCTCAATAAATGAGCATAGAGATACTACAGGAAGCTGCATGCTGAAGAAGGACAAAATTCAGGTCACTGATAACATTTTGAAATTTTTAAAAAATGGGAAGTAAACTCCTCATGTGTTAAAACCATTACATATTTGGGGGTTTACTTATTATAAAAGCTAACATTAAGCTAATTCATAGAAAATATATATGTATGCTTCTATGTGTGTGAAGTTTAGAGAATGGGGCATCATAAGAGATAGAGAAGGACTGAAGCAAATAAGCCACAAAAATGCCTGTGGTGGGCTTCCCTGGTGGCGCAGTGGGTGGGAGTCCATCTGCTGATGCAGGGGACACGGGTTCGTGCCCCAGTCCGGGAGGATCCCACATGCCGTGAAGCGGCTGGGCCCGTGGGCCATGGCTGCTGAGCCTGTGCGTCCGGTGCCTGTGCTCTGCAACGGGAGAGGCTGCGATGGTGAGAGGCCCACGTACCACAAAAAAAAAAAAAAAAAAAGCCTGTGGGGCCATTTTCTAAGTAAAATGCTGTTAAGTTAGAGAGAGTGCAGTTCACAGGACTCAATATTTTCGACACCATTTGCAAGTTTGGGAGCCCCAGAGATGACCCTTTGAGGTTCAAAGTTGTTATGCTCACAGTTACAATTTATCACAGCTAAAAGATACAGATTAAAATTAGTAAGAGAAGAGAACCACAGTACACACTCCAAGGAAGTTCCAAATGTAGAGCTTCTCTAGTTTTTCTTTCCCCATGGAGTCATGGATAGTATTACTTTCCAAGTATGGACGTGTGACAATATGCACATTATGTTGCCAACCAGGGATGCTCACCGGAGCTCGGAGTCTAGAATTTTTACTGGGGCTCCATCATGCAAGTAAGATTGACCTCTGACATGGTTGATCTCATTCTCCAGGCCCTCCAGAGGTTGAGCTGATATCATGTGACCCAAAACCCCCCACCCTAAATCACACCTTTAGACTATCTGGAATGACACTGCCTCCAGGCAAACAAAAGTCTCCAAGGGTTTAAGAGATTACCTCCCAGAAACTTAGGGCAAAATTCAGATATCTCTTAAATTCTTTAAAGAATTAAGATTAAAGAATTAAGATTAAATTCTTTACGACACAAAACTGTTTTGTTATTCTTATGACATCAAATAGGGCAAACAGGCATAGATCCTTCACACAAACAAGTAATGTGTTACTGAAACTAAGCAGGACCTTGTGGGGCTCCTGGGCACAGACGCCTTTCCTTGTTCCCCATTTCTTGTTTGTAGGAAATAGGCTTCAGCTTCCATGACCTTCCCTGAGTTCCAAAGGGCCGGTTCAAACAGTTACTAATCAGAGAAGGGAGGGGATGCAGAGACAAGCCAGGAGCAGTCAAGAAACAATAGTGTAGACTTGGGGCAGGGTCCTGGTTCCAAATCAAGGGAGATACATAATATTTTTGAGCTCTTGTACAAAACTAAAACCCCCAACAAATGGAAGACATTAATTACTGGATGAAGCATTCTTCATTCCAGAGAAGGTCACAGTTTGATAGCCTCGGGAACCTGAGAGGCTTATCAGGAGACCACCTGAGGCCAGATTAGTGGCCTCACACACCCTGAGCTTTATCAGCAACCCCCCAGCCTTGAACTGTTGCTATAAAACTCCTCACCAAATGCTCCCTGGGTTGGGACACACAGTTGTTTTCTTTTTTTTAATTTATTTGTTTTAAATTTATTTATTTTTGGCTGCATTGGGTTTTTGTTGCTGCACGTGGGCTTCCTCTCGTTGCAGTGAGCAGGGGCTACTCTTTTTTGTGGTGCGTGGGCTTCCCATTGTGATGGCTTCTCTTGTTGCAGAGCATGGGCTCTAGGAACCTGGGCTTCAGTAGTTGTGGCAGCTGGGCTCAGTAGTTGTGGCTCCTGGGCTCTAGAGTGCAGGCTCAGTAGTTGTGGCGCACAGGCTTAGTTGCTCCGTGGCATGTGGGATCCTCCCGGAGCAGGGATTGAACCCATGTCCCCTGCATTGGCAGGCAGATTCCCAACCACTGTGCCACCAGGGAAGTACCAAGGGACACACAGTTTTTGACGGTAGGAGCCCACTGTGTCCCTCTTTGCCTGGCAAAGCAATAAAGCTATTCTTTTCTACTTCACCCAAAACTCTGTCTCCGAGATTCGATTCAGCACTGGTACAAAGAGGACAAGTTTTTGGTATCATTATTATTAGCCAATCAGACTCACTTACACAAACTTTTGTAGATTCTCTGATTGTATGGAAAAGGAACCAAATGAGGGATGAAATTCAGTCCTCAAACTCCTGGCCAACCTATTTTTCATGGGCCTGTATAAACCAAGACGAAGTGTCTTTTTCTAATTCATATGCACTAAAGAGGCAGATAAATGGCTTTTTTCCCCCTAATCTCTCAAAGACATTGTATGTGTGAGAGGCAGCCTTGCATATGTAGTTGAGACAGTGTAAAAACAGTGTCTACATCATTTCAGTCCACAAAGAGCTTCAAGATGGTGGAGGAGTAAGATGTGGAGATCACCTTCCTCCCCACAAATACATCAGAAATACATCTACATGTGGAACAACTCCTACAGAACACCTACTGAAGGCTGGCAGAAGACCTCAGGCTTCCCCAAAGGCAAAAAACTCCCCACATACCTGGGTAGGGCAAAAGAAAAAAGAAAAAACAGAGACAAAAAAATAGGGATGGGACCTGCACCTCTGGGAGGGAACTGTGAAGGAGGAAAAGCTTCCACACACTAGGAAGGCCCTTCACTGGCAGAGATGGGAGGTGGGTGGTGGGGGAAGCTTCGGAGCCACGGAGGAGAGCGCAGCCACAGGGGTGCAGAGGGCAAAGTGGAGAGATTCCCCCATGGAGGATCGGTGCCGACCGGCACTCACCACCCTGAGAGGCTTGTCAGCTCACCCGCCGGGGCGGGCTGGAGCTGGGAGCTGAGGCTCAGGCTTCAGAGGTCAGATCCTAGGGAGAGGACTGGGGTTGGCTTGTGAACACAGCCTGAAGGGGGCTACTGCGCCACAGCTAGCCGGGAGGGAGTCCGGGAAAAAGTCTGGACCTGCCTAAGAGGCAAGAGACCATTGTTTCGGGGTGCGTGAGGAGAGGGGATTCAGAGCACTGCCTAGAAGAGCTCCAGAGATGGGCGCAAGCCGAGGCTATCAGTGCAGACACCAGAGACGGGCATGAAACGCTAACGCTGCTGTGGCAGCCACCAAGAAGCCAGAGTGCAAGCACAGGTCACCATCCACACCTTCCCTCCTGGGAGCCTGTGAAGCCCGCCACTGCCAGGATCCCGTCATCCAGGACAACTTCCCCGGAGAACACATGACATGCACTAGGTTGTTGCAACGTCACGTCGGCTTCTGCCCCTGCAGGCTAGCCCCCCATTCCATACCCAACCCTTCCCCCAGCCTGAGTGAGCCAGAGCTCCTGAATCAGCCATTCCTTTGACTGCCTCCTGTCTGGGCTAAGAACAGATGCCAGAGGGCGACCTACATGCAAAGGCAGGGCCAAATCCAAAGCTGAGCCCCGGGAGCTGTGCAAACAAAGAAGAGAAGGGGAAATCTCTCCCAGCAGCCTCAGGAGCAGTGGATTAAATCTCCACAATCAACTTGATGTACCCTGCATCTGTGGAATACCTGAATATACAACGAATCATCCCAAAATTGAGGAGGAGGACTTTGGGAGCAACTGTACACTTGGAGTTTGCTGTATGCAACTGACCAGTTTCTGAGTTTTATATTTATCTTAGTTTAGTTTTTAGCACTTATCATTGGTGGATTTCTTTATTGGTTTGGTTGCTCTCTTCTTTTATATTTTAATTACTTTTTTATTTTTCTTATTTTACTTTAATTTTTTTATTTTAATAACTTTATTTTATTGTATTTTATTTATTTATTTTTTCTTTCTTTTTTTTTCCCTTTTCTTCTAAGCCGCGTAGCTCTGGTGTCTTCTGAGCCGTGTGGCTGTATCTTGGTGCGCTGGCCAGATGTCAAGCCTGACACTCTGAGGTGGAACAGCCAAGTTCAGGACACTGGACCACCGGAGACCTCCGAGACCCATGTAATATCAATCGGCGAGAGCTCTCCCGTGTCAACACTGACACCCAGGTCCACTCAATGACCAGCAAGTTCCAGTGCTGGACACCCCATGCCAAACAACTAGCAAGACAGGAACACAAACCCACTCATCAGCAGAGAGGCTGACTAAAATCATAATAAGTTCACAGACACCCCAAAACACTCCACTGGATGTGGTCCTGCCCACCAGAAAGATAAGATCCACCGTCATCCACCAGAACACAGGCACCAGTCCCATCTACCAGGAAGCCTACACAACCCACTGAACCAACCTTAGCCAGTGGGGGCAGACAGCAAAAACAACGGGAACTACGAACATGCAGCCTGCAAAAAAGGAGACCCCGAACGCAGTAAGTTAAGCAAAATGAGAAGACAGAGAAATAGCACATGAAGGAGCAAAGTAAAAACCCACCAGACCTAACAAATGAAGAGGAAATAGGCAGTCTACCTGAAAAAGAGTTCAGAGTAATGATAGTAAAGATGATCCAAAATCTTGGAAATAGAATGGAGAAAATACAAGAAGCATTTAATAAGGACCTAGAAGAAATAAAGAGCAAACAAACAATAATGAACAACACAATAAATGAAATTAAAAATTCTCTAGAAGGAATCAATAGCAGAATAACTGAGGCAGAAGAAAGGATAAGTGACCTGGAAGATAAAATAGTGGAAATAACTACCGCAGAGCAGAATAAAGAAAAAAGAATGAAAAGAATTGAGGACAGTCCCAGAGACCTCCAGGACAAGATTAAATGCATCCACATTCGAATTATACAGGTCCCAGAAGAAGGAGAGAAAAAGAAAGGGACTGAAAAATATTTGAAGGGACTATAGTTGAAAACTTCCCTAATATGGGAAAGGAAATAGTCAATAAAGTCCAGGAAGCACACAGAGCCTCATACAGGATAAATCCAAAGAGGAACATGCCAAGACACATATTAATCAAACTCAAAAATTAAATACAAAGAAAAAATATTAAAACAAGCAAGGGAAAAGGAACAAATAACATACAAGGGAACTCCCATAAGGTTAACAGCTGACTTCTCAGCAGAAACTCTACAAGCCAGAAGGGAGTGGCATGATATACTTAAAGTGATGAAAGGGAAGAACCTACAACCAAGATTACTCTACTCGGCAAGGATCTAATTCAGATTCTATGGAGAAATCACAAGCTTTACAGACAAGCAAAAGCTAAGAGAATTCAGCACCACCAAACCAGCTCTACAACAAATGCTAAAGGAACTTCTCTAAGTGGGAAACACAAGAGAAGAAAAGGACCTACAAAATCAAACCCAAAACAACTAAGAAAATGGTCATAGGAACATACATATTGATAATTACCTTAAACATGAATGGATTAAACACTCCAACCCAAAGGCACAGGCTTGATGAATGGATACAAAAACAAGACCCATACGTATGCCGTTTACAAGAGACTCACTTCAGACCTAGGGACACATATAGCCTGAAAGTGAGGGGATGGAAAAAGATATTCCATGCAAATGGAAATCAAAAGAAAGCTGGAGTAGCAATACTCATATAAGATAAAATAGACTTTCAAATAAAGAATGTTACAAGAGACAAGGAAGGACACTAAATAATGATCAAGGGATCAATCCAAGAAGAAGATATAACAATTATAAATATATATGCACCCAACATAGGGGCATCTCAATAAATAAGGCAACTGCTAACAGCTATAAAAGAGGAAATCGACAGTAACACAACAATAGTGGGGGACTTTAACACCTTACTTACACCAATGGTCAGATCATCCAAAATGAAAATAAATAAGGAAACAGAAGCTTTAAATGACACAATAGACCAGATTTAATTGATATTTATAGGACATTCCATCCCAAAACAGCAGATTACACTTTCTCCTCAAGTGTGCATGGAACATTCTCCAGGATACATCACATCTTGGGTCACAACACAAGCCTCAGTTAATTTCAGAAAACTGAAATCATATCAAGCATCTTTTCTGACTACAACGCTATGAGACTGAAATGAATTACAGGGAAAAAAACGGAAAAAGCACAAACACATGGAGGCTAAACAATATGTTATTAAATAACCAAGAGATCACTAAAGAAATAAAAAAATACCTAGAGACAAATGACAAAGAAAACACGACAATCCAAAACCTAAGGGATGAAGCGAAAGCAGTTCTAAGAGGGAAGTTTATAGCTATACAAGCCTAACTCAAGAAATAAGAAATATCTCAAATAAACAATCTAAACTTACACCTAAAGGAACTAGAGAAAGAAGAACAAACAAAACCCAAAGTTAGCAGAAGCAACTGACAAAGGATTAATCTCCAAAATATATAAACAGCTCATGCAGCTCAATATTAAAGAAACAAACAACCCAATCTAAAAATGGGCAGAAGACCTAAATAGACATTTCTCCAAAGAAGACATACAGATGGCCAAGAAGCACATGAAAAGCTGCTCACCATCACTAATTATTAGAGAAATGCAAATCAAAAGTACAATGAGGTATCACCTCACACCAGTTAGAATGGGCATCATCAGAAAATCTACACACAACAAATGCTGGAGAGGGTGTGGAGAAAAGGGAACCCTCTTGCACTGTTGGTAGGAATGTAAATTGATACAGTCCTTATGGAGAAGAGTATGGTGATTCCTTAAAAAACTAAAAATAGAACTACCATATGATCCAGTAATCCCACTACTGAGCATATACCCAGAGAAAACCATAAATCAAAAAGACACATACACCCCAATGTTCATTGCAGCACTATTTACAATACCCAGGATATGGAAGCAACCCAAATGTCTAATGACAGATGAATGGATCAAGAAGGTGTGGCACATATATACAATGGAATATTACTCAGCCATAAAAACAAATGAAATTGAGTTATTTGTAGTGAGCTGGATGGACCTAGAATCTGTCAGACCTAGATCTGTGAAGTAAGTCAGAAAGAGAAAAACAAATACCGTATGGTAACACATATATATGGAATGTAAAAAAAAAAGGTTCTGAAAAACCTAGAGGCAGGACAGGAATAAAGACCCAGACGTAGAGAATGAATTTAAGGACACAGGGAGGGGGAAGGGTAAGCTGGGATGAAGTGAGAGAGTGGCACTGACATATATACAATACCAAATGTAAAACAGATAGCTGGTGGGAAGCAGCTGCATAGCACAGGGAAGATCAGCTTGGTGTTTTGTGACCACCTTGAGGGGTGGGAGGGAGACGCAAGAGAGAGGAGAAATGAGGATATAAGTACACAGCTGATTCACTTTGTTATACAGCAGAAACTAACAGAACAATGTAAAGCAATTATACTGCAATAAACATGTTAAAAAATTACTACTGAAATCTTTTTTGGTGTTATCTATCATAGTCTGCACAGACTGTTTTCTAGAATTTTATTCTCCATAAGTATGATCTGGGTAAAGTATATAGTACTGGCTTATCAGAGAGCCTCAGTCCTCTGGCCACATTTATAGCTTCTAGGATGGCTGCATTTCTCACACTGGACCAATCAGAGTTATTCCTGAAACCTTCTCCCCAGCTACCAGTAAAGATGGTACCTTTTTCAGATAAAGAGCTATAAGGATAATGGAAGTTGCTGGCTACCTGTAGGCACATTAGTGACATATGAAAAGAATGTATCTGCGAATTAAAGCAAGCAGAAAAAGCAGAGCTAAGAGACAAAGAAAGAGAGAACTTTGTTGACACTGCACTCATGAACCCCGGTGTGTCAGATCAGTTTGCCTTTGGACTGTTCAATGACCACAACAAACTTTTTTTTTTTTTTGCTTTAAACTGCTTTGAGGTAGATATATAATTTAAAATTGAATGACTCCTGAGTAATGAAGTAAAGAAAACATTAGTGAACAGAAGAAAGGAAGAGAAGTAAAACTTGCCACTCTTCTAATAACCATGGAACTCGCTGGAAGTAAGTAGGAATATTTGTCTCTCAACTGCCCACTTGACATAATTTTTCTGTCCTTGACAATGCTACCATGGCTTGCTGGTGTTTCTTTAGTTGGTTCCCCTGCCTCAGGATACAGTAGCTATAATCAGGGACACTATGTTTATGACAATGGTTGAGTTAGCTGAGCCAAGAATGTGCCTGTCAACAGATCCTCTCCATAGAAGTGCTGGGAGAGGTTGTGATTAACATATACACAGTACCATATATAAAACAGATAACCAACAAGGACCTACTGTATAGCACAGGGAACTATAGTCAGTATTCTGTAATAACCTACAAGGGAAAAGAATCGGAAAAAGAATGTATATATGTATATGCATAACTGAATCACTTTGCTCTATACCTGAAACTAACACAACATTGTAAGTCAACTATACTCCAATATAAAATAAAAATTAAATAAAAAAAAGTCTAATGATGATTAATGAGCTCATTTCTCTCATAATTCACAAGTGACTTAACAGGTTGGCCTATATGGTTATAGGGAGACAAAGAAAGAGGTGATTTGTATGTGCCCAACACCTTTGACTCAGCCGGTCCCACAGGACTGGGACTTATATGCCCTTCAAATTAGGGAGTCAGCAAGTCATTTGTTTCTGATCTGTTACATGGAAGATTTTAACAGGGGAAGAAACTGTTCTTTCTCTCAACTAAAATCAAGGTTCTTCTGAGAGATCATAGAAGAAGAACGCAATAGCTACTTTTACCACTATTTCATAATTTAAAAAACCCTAATATTTATAAAATATTTACAATGCACAGGTGCCAGGTAGTGATAGATGTGCATATGAATATGCACATACGGCTGTCTGGACCTAAGTGATCTAGAAGCCAGAGAATTTTTATCTAAATTACCTAAATATGACCAAAGATCTGAACAAACAGATCCGTCAATATATTAAATTCATACTAAACAATACTTTTTTTTTTTTTTTTTTTTTTTTGCGGTACGCGGTCCTCTCAGTGTTGTGGCCTCTCCTGCTGCGGAGCACAGGCTCC
The DNA here is from genome assembly GCF_011762595.2 of Tursiops truncatus. Lineage (NCBI taxonomy): Eukaryota > Metazoa > Chordata > Mammalia > Artiodactyla > Delphinidae > Tursiops > Tursiops truncatus. The sequence continues at coordinate 137,952,143 of NC_047036.1, forward strand.
AGACGCGCAGGCTCAGCGGCCATGGCTCACGGGCCCAGCCCCTCCGCAGCATGTGGGATCTTCCCGGATCAGGGCACGAACCCATGTGCCCTGCATCGGCAGGCGGACTCTCAACCACTGCGCCACCAGGGAAGCCCTAAACAATACTTTTAAAAAATCATGCTAACCCCTCTATCATAGCTTCTCCAAGTGAATGTGAGAATATAAATATGGAGACTTTGTCTTTTATGTGTACTGGTTATTTTCTTTGAAAAACTTTGTGTACTCAACCAGAATGTCTCAAGATATTAGAGAGGAAAGGACAATTTTCAAATTGTTAAACACATAATTTTCATACAAGCAGCGAGTGAGCATATGCCAAAATTTAATTTGTGTCATTAATGAGAGAACCAGCAGAATGTTAAGAGATCATGTAGAAAGGATTTGAGAAACTGGCATACGTGTTTAGTGGGGAAAAGACTGCCCAAATAAGACTGCTGTATTGGAAAATATCCTACAAAACAATAAACCATCATCTTTGGGATTATTATCTCTATTAGATAGGAGAAAAAAATCATCATTTGATACCAGTTTCTACAAGTTAATGGCTAACTTAAGAGGGCTGTAAAACATCCAAGCTCTGACCATTAGCCAAAGTTATATTTTCTGAGAGCATCAAATATCATTCATATGAGCTTACTAGAAAATAATCTAGCACCATATTGGAGTCACATAATCAACATGTTGATTTTTTTCAAATTTTGGATAATTTTCCTACAAGGAGTAACTCAGCTCAAGAGTAAGCCAAATTAATTGATCTTACCTAACTGAAAATGGAGTTTCTGAGATAACTGAGGGGCCTCATTAATTTTTTATTATTCCATGATAATAAATAATAAAAATATAAATTTTAATTATTCTTAGCAAAAATATATTTCAAATATTTGTAGATCTGCCATGGGATACTAAACAAACATGTAAGAAGCTCAGGAACATGTATCTAGGAGAAGATACAAATTAAGTTGCTTATAATGTATAAGTAGAGGCAGGGAAAAGTTCAGTTCAGAAAATTAAATAAGTGATAAATGTGGTCAGTGTTTCTAAAGGGACACATGACCAGCAGATACATCAGCAATAATAAGAGGTAATAACTTTACCATGAAGAACTTTTAAGATATTCAGGGTTGTTTCCCCCCCGAGTGGAGATTTTTTTTTTTTTTTAAGATTACATCTTTCTCTACCTTTCCACACAGTGTGTGAAATATTATATATCTCCAAAGTTTAAAAAAGAAGGAAGGAAGGAAGAAAGGATGGACGGGAGGATGGGAGGGAAGGGAGGGAGGAAAATAAAAAACCTTGACTCAAACCATAAGTCTTAGTACATAATCTGGATCATCATTATCATTTCCATCGTCATCTTGCTGTACTCTCATTTACCTCTTGAAAGTACTTTTTCCCCTCAAATGTTAATTAACTTTTTATTAAAAATACAAATTACAGATGAAATTTCTTATTTCATTAAATGAGAGGGTTTTCCCTTCATTGGATATTCAGCTGCCTCTAAACCCTCTCCCGCCCCTTGTCTTGGGAACAGTCATTGGCACCGTTCTTCTACCACAATCAACAAATCCCTGCAAATTAACTCATTTGATATGCCACCAACAACCAATAGTGTCAGGATTTCAGAGACAGGCAGGATATTAAGCTATTCCTAGACAGGTAAAGATTAAGCAGGGCCCATTTGATCTTTCCTGGTTGGAATCAGTAACAGGAGCCTTCTGGATCCATGAGGAATTTCCAACTAAATACAGAGGCTAGAAAAGCCAAGCACAGAAAGACATAACAAGAAACACAAAATCAGCCCAGCTCTGGGAAACTGTGAATGATGAGTTGCATAAATTTGGAAAGTATGGCATTGGGTGAGTTTGAGTCTGGCCTGGTAGTCGTTTGGGGGTTCAGTATAATATCTTCAGGACATGGATTCTCATCCTTGTGACTCTGCGCTAGCAACTTCATCCTACTATCCTCAACAGAGAAAATAAATCCACGAACACCTGGTATTACACAACCTGATTGTGGATAATGCTAAGAGTGCAGATTGTTAGTGGTTTGAGGTATTCCTGTTGAAAGTCTTTAGGTGAGAAACTTTGTCATCATACCTAATGAAGGTATATTTTGCACTCAAGTTTTCTTTTGTAATCGTCGTACATGTTTATCAGTAAGAATATGAGGGAATTAAAATTTGATTATGATCAAGGATTATGACATTATGATTATGACACTCAGATAAAGTAAATCAGGGACAAATGAATAATGTATTAAGTATCTAAACCAGGAGATGTTACTTGAGAAAGGGGCAGCCTTCCAAGTCATCTACTTGAAGAAAAGGACAGGGTTTGGAAACAGGAGCATCCCTAAGCACAAATCTTCCTAACCACAAAGCCTCAGCTGGATGACAAGTTATCAAGCACAGCTCTGTGGAGGCTGAATAACTGATTCCACTGCCTATTGTTAAATATATCCTGGAGCCTAAAGGAGATGATTCCTAATAAACTCTGAGATTAAACTCCGATTCCTGGTGGCAAAATGACAATTTACAATTTCAATTATAGTTAACCAGGGAGAAAGACTGTAGCAGCAGAAAACAAACCAACACGCTGTGCTACACCAAGACAATCAATAAACTGATCTTCCATCTTAGCAGGAAAGAAGGTGATTATTTTACAAGTCTTAACTGCTTAAAGTTTAAAGGAGAATGAAACCTATCTTAAGTAAGATATTTAGGGGCAGGAATCATGCCTTCTTCTTAGTGGCCTACCTTACTCAACCCACCACTTAGAGATAAGGTGAAAGATAGCACACAGTACTACTCAATCTTCTGACCCATCAGGGTATGCAGGGAGTCACTGCTGATCACCAAGCCCAGGTGAAATATTACCTCCTTTGTGAATTCTTTCCTAATCCTAGCAGGCAGGGTTAGGCATTTCTCACTGCTTTTTAGTTACTTAGTTTGGTTAGTTTTTTAAAAAAAAATCTTAATTTATGTATTCATGCATCAAAAATCGTTATATATCTACAATGTACTAGACATTGTAATAAATGTGAGAGATAAATAGCAATGGATATGTATAATATGTCACTGATCCACTGTATTTCAAATTTTTGTTTTTATATCTGTCTCTTTAGGCACCTTAAGGGCAGAAACTGCTGTCTAACTTAATTTCTTATCCCCCAAAGTTAGCAGGGTTTTGTAGGCATTACAGGATCACAATAATCTCTTCTTATATTTTTCATACTACTTCACAGCCAGTTCAAATCACGTATCTTGAATGGCTCATTCTTCTTACTTCCTAACTCAGTTCAGCTCTATATACTCTGTTATTTTTATCCCTATGTTGCTTACCTATACCTTTTTGGCTATTGGTTGTGTGTCTGTATATGTATTAGTCAGGCATTCTTCATTATATGCCGATAAATGTTTACTGAACATTGACTATGTTACAGGTGTGGCATTGGATTGCCCACACTGAGAGGAGAGGTTATCCCATTCATACTTAATATTGTCCCTTCTCCAACTAGAATCTGGGACCCTCCAAAGTTCATAGAGAATAGGAACTTTATTTTGGTTAGTTTTGTATATTTAAAGGCTAGAATACGGTAGAAACTTGCCCCACAATTAAATTAATTGGGTCATAAATAAATGTATTTTGATTTTCCTCCCCTCCCCCACTCATGGCAGTTACACTTGGAACATAGCTAAGCATATGGTAGGACTGCAAAAGAGCTAAAGTTCATCAAGTGCTTCTTATACGTCAGATGAAAGGCTAAAGTCTATGGAAACATACTATCATTTAATTTTCCTAAAACTTCATAAGGTGAGTCTACCATTTGGATTCTATTCATAGATGAGTAAACTGGGGGTTAAAGAGATTTAAGTTAGAGGCAAGTGGTAGACCTATGACTCACATGCGTCTTGTATTATTCTATTCTAACAGAGAATGGAAGATTCCTAGATTGATCAATTGTGAAATTTAGAAGCGATGCCTTACTTCTAGGGTTATTGTCTGAACTGGCTTTGTATCTCATGTGAAAAGTGCCCTCAGATAGGGAGGAATCTAAAATACAGATATGTGTATTTCTTGGTGTTCTGCCTGCACTACTTGCTCATTCTCTCAAACCCACACTCACTTTGACTATCCTGGGTTCCAGATTCCTGACATAAAAATCTTTTTCACTTCTACTGGCTGTTGTCTTTGATTGGGCATCTTTTGATTTTTTTGACACTTGCTTTATCCTTGAACACTTTTCTACCCACTGTTTGCAGCTACAGCCTGCTTGGGGAGTTGAGTTTTGAGCCTGACACCAGGACTCCTTCCTTTGCCCTAGAGAGTTATAAAAAAAATCCCCTCTAAAAGCAAAAAATAGGGAACACCACAGTTTCTCTAAACACAATGATTACATAGATTTATTTCATAAGTGACTTGCATGATTCTTAAAAGAAACTCTTTTCAAGACAAAAGCAATGTTCCCTAAACAATAACTAGGTTATACTATGCCTGTTTCTTTTTAACCTATTCTCTCACTTGCTTCTGGCGAATTTCAGGTAATATTCTATTTGTCAATTCTTACATAAAATCACCTGTCTCTTTCAGTTATCAATGTTTCCTATTAGAAATGAAGACTTCATGTTTGCTAAAATCTTAATAATTCTCAAGGTTATATTAAGTAGAGCTTTATCTTATTACAGTGAATACTACCTTATGAATATTTTAGTAACATTAGCAGAAAATTAAAATAAAGTAAACAGCTTCTGCAAGCAAACATCTTCATTTTAATTATTATTTAGGATATACCTTATGCCACTCTCTTTTCCACTTTATGTCAAAGCGTCCTTCTCCACTGAAAACTGCACAGTCCAAGTCATGTTTAATAGTCAATATTTTAATTGCATATGACAGTAAAATAATTAAAGTTGCAATTATCACCTTAAAAAAATCACACTCTTCTAAAAAAATCACATCAGATCAATTGTGAAAAAGGAGAACAAAGTTGGAGAACTCACAAAGCCTGATTTCAAATTTATCACAAAGCTACAGTATCAAAACTGTGTGGTATCAAGAAAAGGAAAAGAAAGCCACAGACTGGCAGAATATATTTGCAAAAGACACATCTGATAAAGGACTGTTACCCAAAATATACAATGAACTTTTAAAACTCAAAAATAACAAACAAACCAATTAAAAAGTGGTCAAATATCAAAGAAGGTATCATATGGCAAATAAGCATATGAAAACATGCTGCACATCATGTCCACATAAAAACTTGCACACAGATAATTATAGTAGCTTTTTCATAACTGCCAAAACCTGGAAGCAACCAAGATGCCCTTCAGTAGGTGAATGGATAAATAAATTGTGATACATCCAGAAAATGGAATATTATTCACCACTATAAAGAAATAAGCTATCAAGCCATGAAAAGGCATGCTGGGAACTTACATTCATATTGCTAAATGAAGGAAGCCAGTACGAAAAGGCTACAATACTGTATGATTCCAACTATATGACATACTGGAAAAGACAAACCATAGAGACATTAAAAAAAAAAAAAGATCAGTAGTTGCTAAGGGTTTTGGGGAGTGAGGAAGGAGTAGGCTTAGCATGGAGGAATCCATCTATAATGATGGATGCATGTCATTATATATCTTTCCAAATTCATAGACTGGACAACACCAAGAATGAACTGTAATGTAAACCGTGGACTTTGGATGACAATGATGTTTCCGTGTAGGTTCACCAATTGTAACAAATGTGGGGGATGTTGGTAATGCGGGGAGGTTATGATTGAGTGGGGGCAGAGGGTGTGGGAGATCTCTGCATCTTCCACTCAATTTTTTTTTTTTGGCCGCACCCCACGGCATGCGGAACTTCCCCGACCAGGGATTGAACCCACACCCCCTGCAGTAGAAGTCTGGAATCTTAACCACTGGACCACCAGGGAAGTCCATCTTCCACTCAATTTTGCTTTGAACCTAAAACTTCTCCAAAAAATAAAGTCTTTTAAAAAAAAGAAAAGCACACTCTCCTAAAGAAATTATATTATATTCCTTGTGGTTTTAACTTAATTTCTATTTTCAGAATCATCAAGGTGCCAGTTCACAACATTAATTTTAGAAGTCATACATCTTAATTTATCCTTTTTCTCTTTTAGAAATGTGAACAGTTCATAATGCCCAGTGGAAATACAATTAGTGAAGTGCCAATTGGCAAAGGACTGGAGAGTAGGTGCAAAGTAGAAAAAGTAGAGCAACAAAGTTGTTGCCCTCTGAGGGATTTCAATACAAAGAAACAATACAAAAGGAAGTACTGGAAGATAAAGAAGAAAAACTTTGGACTGCTGCAATAAATATAAACAGATTATTTTAAAGAGCTGCTAAGGAACAGCAACCAACTCCTTAAAGCACAGAGGTAAAACTAGAATGCTATAGAAAAAGAAAAAAAAATGTCTAAAAAAGAAATATAACAATTTTAGGACAATAAAAAACAATCCAAACGTTATTCACAAATCCTGCAAAACCAACAGACTGCTCCTGTGACACCAAGAAAAAAATGAATAAAATACACTCTGATAAACATCAGAGAGTCATTTTTCAGTACCCTTGGCTTTGAAAGAGAATTTGTGTTTCCTTGTGTCTCAACATATTTGTAGCTCTCATTAATGGTTAGAAGGAATACAACTCTGACTTTTATCCCCAACTTGCTTGGTATGTTTGATTTAGGCTGATAAATTTGTCAATAGATTTATAGTCTTTTAACAAATTGGGACTAAACATAATTATCAAGACATTATCAAATATCTGAGTCAAATAAGAAGGGAAAAAAAGACATCAATCTTATTTCCTTGTTATCATAGTTTAGTTTCTAATAAACATGACTCCTACATCCCAAACTGCAAAACTAATTTTATTTAAAAAAAATTATAATGAGCAACATTTGATGAAATCAAAAGTAAATTGTTAGATTGTGTGCACCACTGAAATTTGAAAAGAAAATACTATTTTGTGTGCTATCACTTAATATTCTGGCACACATGAGATTATTCCCTCCTACATATTATTTATGTAATTTGACCAAGCTGCCAACTAGAAAACAGTGGTGCCCAGGTTATGGTATGATAGCTGAATTTAAATATAAATTATCTTCAAATAAATGAATCTTAACTTTTAGCATATCATTATAGTAAATTATCCTTTTTCTACTTAATAATTGTTAATGAAATAGTGAACAAAAATCTCAAGTACCTATTCAAAAAGAAAATACAGGTTAGAACAAGATTTAAAGAAATGAAAACACACTAGAAAACTTAGAAACGATAGGATCATAACATTTTAAAGATTAAAACAACAAGAAGCATCTAAAGAGAAATTTTATGTTTTCGACTGCTATTATTTATCCTATCTAAGCCTGAATTTGTCTCCTAGACCTAAAAAGAAAGGAATCTATTGTCAACCTTTTCTTTATCTCAACCTCACACAGTTGTTTCTTCTTCAGTATTATTAACATTTTAATAAACTAGGTGTCAAAAATCAGATTTTATCAGTTTGACAACTTCAACCAAATTGAAAATACATATTCCATTCCACATATTAAAAACCAATTCTACAAAAATACCTGAACAAATATGAAAGTATAAATGTAAAATGATGTTTAATGGGGAGATTGGTTCAAGATGGAGGAGTAAAAGGACTTGCGCTCACTCCCTCTTGTAAGAGCACTGGAATCACAACTAACTGCTGAACAATCATCGACTGGAAGACACTGGAATTCACCAAAAAAGATACCCCACATCCAAAGACAAAGGAGAAGCCGCAATGAGATGGTAGGAGGGGCACAATCGCAATAAAATCAAATCCCATAACCACTGGATGGTGGTAACTCACAGACTGGAGAACAACTATACCATAGAAGTCCACACACTGGAATAAGGTTCTGAGCCCCATGTCAGGCTTCCCAACCTGGAAGTCTGGCAATGGGAAGAGGAATTCCCAGAGAATCAGACTTTTAAAGCTAGTGGGATTTGATTGTACAACTTCAACAGGACTGCAGGAAACAGAGACTCCACTGTTGGAGGGCACACACAAAGTGATGTGTGCGTCAGGACCCAGGGTGAAGGAGCAGTGACCTCATAGGAGACAGAACCAGACCTACCTGCTAGTGCTGGAGGGTCTCCCGCAGAGGTAGGGGGTGGGTGTGGTTCACTGTGGGGACAAGGACACTGGCAGCAGAAGTTCTGCGAAGTACTGTTTGGCATGAGCCCTCATGGAGTCCACCATTAGCCCCACCAAAGAGCCTGTATCCTCCAGTACTGGGTTGCCTCAGGCTAAACAATCAACAGAGACAGACTCAGCCTCACACATCAGCAGACAATCAGATTGGAGTTTTAATGAGCTCTGCCCACCAAAGCAACAACCACTTATACCCACCACCAGTCCTTCCCATCAGGAAGCTTGCACAAGACTCTCAGATAGCCTCATCCACCGGAGGGCAAAAAGCAGAAGCAAGAAGAGTTACAATCCTGCAGCCTGTGGAACAAAAACCACATTCACAGAAGGACAGACAAAAGGAAAAGGCAGAGGACTATGTACCAGATGAAGGAACAAGATAAAACCCCAGAAAAACAACTAAATGAAGTGGAGATAGGCAACCTTCCAGAAAAGGAATTCAGAATAATGATAGTGAAGATGATCCAGGACCTCAGAAAAAGAATAGAGGCAAAGATTGAGAAGATGCAAGAAATGATTAACAAAGAGGTAAAAGGCTTAAAGAAAAAAACCTGGAAGAATTAGAGAACAAACAAACAGAGATGAACAATACAATAACAGAAATGAAAAATAAACTAGAAGGAAATAATAATAGAATAACTGAGGCAGAAGAACGGATAAGTAACCTGGAAGATAAAATGGTGGAATTCACTGCCACGGAACAGAATAAAGACAAAAGAATGAAGAGAAATGAAGACAGCCTAAGAGACCTCAGGGACAACATTAAATGCACCAACATTCGCATTAGAGGGGTCCCAGAAGGAGAACAGACAGAGAAAGGACCCAAGAAAATATCTGAAGAGATTATGGTCAAAAACTTTCCTAACATGGGAAAGGAAATAACCACCCAAGTCCAAGGAAGGGCAGAAAGTCCCATGCAAGATAAACCCAAGGAGAAACACGCAAAAACACATACTAATCAAATGGAAAAAACTTAAAGACAAAGAAAAATTATTAAAAGCAACAGGGGAAAAATGACAAATAACATACAAGGGAACTCCCATAAGGTTAACAGTTGACTTCTCAGCAGAAACTCTGCAAGCCAGAAGGGAATGGCACGATATATTTAAAGTGATGAAAGGGAAGAACCTACAACCAAGATTACTCTACCCAGCAAGGATCTCATTCAGATTCAGTGGAGAAACCAAAACCTTTACAGACAAGCAAAAGCTAAGAGAGTTCAGCACCACCAAGCCAGCTCTACAACAAATGCTAAAGGAACTTCCCTATGTGGGAAACACAAGAGAAGAAGGGACCTACATAAACAAAACCAAAACAATTAAGAAAATGGTAATAGAAACATAAATATCAAAATTACCTTAAATGTGAATGGACTAAATGTTCCAACCAAAAGACACAGGCTCACTGAATGGATACAAAAACAAGACCCATATACATTCTGTCACAAGACACCAACTTCAGACCTAGGGACACATACAGACTGAAAGTGAGGAGATGGAAAAAGATATGCCATGAAAATGGAAATCAAAAGAAAGCTGGAGTACCAATCCTCATATCAGATAAAACAGACTTTAAAATAAAGAATGTTACAAGAGACAAGGAAAGAGACTACATAATGATCAAGGGATCAATCCACAAAGAAGATACAACAATTATAAATATATAGGCACCCAACACAGGAGCACCTCCATACATAAGGCAAATGTTAACAGCCATAAAAGGGGAAATCGACCGTAACATAATCATAGTAGGGGAATTTAATAACCAACTTTCACCAATGGACAGATCATCCAAAATGAAAATAAATAAGGAAACACAAGCTTTAAATGATACATTAAACAAGATGGACTTAATTGATATTATAGGACATTCCATCCCAAAACAAGAGAATACACTGCTGAAGTGCTCAGGGAACATTCTCCAGGATAAATCGTATCTTGGGTCACAAGTCAAGCTTTGGTAAATTTAAGAAAATTGAAATCATATCAAGTATCATTTCTGACCACAGTGCTATGAGACTAGACAGCAATTATGGGAAAACATCTGTAAAAAAATACAAACAAATGGAGGCTAAACAATACACTAATAAATAACAAAGAGATCACTGAAGAAATCAAAGAGGAAATCTAAAAATACATAGAAGCAAATGACAATGAAAACACGACGTAATGCAGAAATCAACACACCACTGTAAAGCAATTATACTCCAATAAAGTTGTTAAAAAAAAGAAAATATGAACATACCAATCATTAATAATGAAATTGAAACTGTGATTAAAAATCTTCCAACAAACAAAAGTCCAGGACTAGAAGGCTTCACAGGTGAATTCTATCAAACATTCAGAGAAGAGCTAACACCCATCCTTCTCAAACTCTTCCAAAAAATTGCAGAGGAAGGAACACTCCCAAACTCATTTTGTGAGGCCACCATCATCCTGATACTGAAACCACACAAAGATACTACAAAAAAAGAAAATTACAGACCAATATGCCTCATGAATATAGGTGTGAAAATCCTCAACAAAATACTAGCAAACAAAATCCAACAACACATTAAAAAGATCATACACCATGATCAAGTGGGATTTATCCCAGGGATGCAAGGATTCTTCAATATACTCAAATCAATCAACGTGATACACCATATTAACAAATTGAAGACTAAAAACCAAATGATCATCTCAATAGACGCAGAAAAAGCTTTTGACAAAATTCAACACCCATTTATGATAAAAACTCTCCAGAAAGTGGGCATAGAGGGAACCTACCTCAACATAATAAAGGCCATATATGACAAACTCACAGCAAACATCATTCTCAATGGTGAAAACCTGAAAGCATTTCCTCTAAGATCAGGAACATGACAAGAGTCGTGCCTAAAGAGGCAAAAGATCTGTACTCTGAAAACTATAAGACACTGATGAAAGAAATCAAAGATGGCACAAAGAGATGGAGAGATATACCATGTTCTTGGATTGGAAGAATCAATACTGTGAAAATGACTATACTACCCAAAGAAATCTAGAGATTCAATACAATCCCTATCAAATTACCAATGGCATTTTTTATAGAACTAGAACAAAAAATCTTAAAATTTGTATGGACACACGAAAGACCCCAAATAGCCAAAGCAATCTTGAGGGGAAAAAAAAGGAGCTGGAGGAATCAGGCTCCCTGACTTCAGACTATACCACAAAGCTACAGTAATCAAGACAATATGGTACTGGCACAGAAACAGAAATATAGATCAGTGGAACAGAATAGAAAGCCACACACCTGTGGTCAACTAATCTATGACAAAGAGGCAAGGATATACAATGGAGAAAAGACAGTACCTTCAATAAGTGGTGTTGGGAAAACTTGACAGCTACATTTAAAAGAATGAAATTAGAACACTCCCTAACACCATACACAAAAATAAACTCAAAATGCATTTAAGGGCTTCCCTGGTGGTGCAGTGGTTAAGAGTCTGCCTGCCGATGCAGGGGACACATGTTCGTGACCCGGTACAGGAGGATCCCACATGCCATGGAGCGGCTAGGCCCGTGAGCCATGCCTGCTGGGCCTGCGCGTCGGGAGCCTGTGCTCCACAGCGGGAGAGGCCACAGCAGTGAGAGGCCCACATACCGGGAAAAAAAAAATGCATTAAAGACCTAAATGTAAGACTGGACACTATAAAACTCTTAGAGGAAAACATAGGAAGAACACTCTTTGACATAAATCACAGCACGATATTTTATGATCCACCTCCTAGAGTAGCAGACATAAAAACTAAAATAAACAAATGGGACCTAATGAAACTTCAAAGCTTTTGCACAGCAAAGGAAACCATAAACAAGACAAAAAGACAACCCTCAGAATGGGAGAAAATATTTGCAAATGAATCAATGGACAAAGGATTAATCTCCAAAATATATAAACAGGTCATGCACCTCAATATTAAAAAAACAAACAACCCAATCCAAAAATGGGCAGAAGACCTAAATAGACATTTATTCAAACAAGACATACAGATGGCTACAAGGCACATGATAAGCTGCTCAATATCAGTAATTATTAGAGAAATCAAAACTACAGTGAGGTATCACCTCACACCGGTTAGAATGGGCATCATCAGAAAATCCACAAACAACAAATGCTGCAGAGGCTGTGGAGAAAAGCGAACCCTCCTGCACTGTTGGTGGGAATGTAAATTGATACAGTCATTATGGAGAACAGTATGGAGGTTCCTTCAAAAACTAAAAACAGAATTACCCTATGAGCCAACAGTCCCACTACTGGGCATATACTTAGAGAAAACCATAATTCAAAAAGTCACATGCACCCCAGTGTTCACTGCAGCACTATTTATAATAGCCAGATCATGGAACCAACCTGAATGCCCATTGACAGATGAATGGATAAAGAAGATGTGGTACATATATACAATGGAATATTACTCAGCCATAAAAAGGAACGAAACTGGGTCATTTGTAGAGACGTGGACGGACCTAGAGGCTGTCATACAGAGTAAAGTAAGTCAGAATGAGAAAAACAACTATCGTATTATTAATGCATCTATGTGGAATCTAGAAAAATGGTACAGATGAACCAGTTTGCAAGGCACAAGTAGAGACACAGATGTAGAGAACAAATGTATGGACACTAAAGGGGGAAAGTGGGGTAGTGGGGATGATGGTAGTGGGATGAATTGTGAGACTGGGATTGACATACATACACTAATATATATAAAATAGGTAACTAGTAAGAACCTGCTGTATACAATAATAAAATAAAATTCAAAAAAAATAAATAAGATGATGTTTATGACATCATTGTTTGTAATAGGAGAGACAGAGGGAGCGAGAGAGTGCCAAATAACCATAAGAGACATGATATATTAAGTTAAATTATGATCTATTATAGTATATTCCTGCTATCCTCAACTTATGGTTAAATTGTGATATGATCAAAATATGAAAGGAAGAAAAATACATGCTTATATGGAACAAACTCTAAGATTTATTTACCAAAAAGTAAGGTTCAGAACATGTTTTATAGTATAAGCCTATATTTGCAAAATAAGTGTAATGTTTCAACTGGTAGAGTATTAAATACCTAGAAATTTAGTAGTGTTTTAGGTCTGAAATATTTCATATTTGGGTGAAACACATATATTATTTTTATTTTTTTAAGTTAAATATGTCAGCAATACAAACTAATATAAAAAATAATAGAGATATCAGAAATTAATTTTCTTTTTAAAATTTGCTGCTCACATCAATCACATTCTGAAAAAAATATACTACAAAACATGTTTAATTGGAGACTGTACAACTCAATAAAATAGCTTTGCAACAGTTATCCTAAACCCACCATTATAATTTGCATAGTATAAGAAATAATCTACTGCCAATTTGTGAATGTTCATTCAGCCATAGCCTATAAACCCAGCAATAGACCAAGGAGTGGCCTTGGCTTCGTTATTCATAGTTCTCATCAGGAAAACAAAATTTCATTCCTCATCCAGGTGATGAAAATCGCTCTGAAACTATTCAGATTGTAATAACCATAATTTTGTGGGAATCATCCTGCAAATCAAAACTCAAACAAGAAAAAAGGCATTTTACAATCCAGATACAACAGAAAATAAAATTAAAAACTACATGAAAATGAACAGCAGAATTCTCCAAATCTCAGAGTAAACAGCTTGCTCAAGCGAGATAATTTAGAACACACAGAAAATTAAAACCTACTTATGATAATGGGTTTAGAATGACAATTATAGAATGTTATATACAAGAAAATGGAAGACCTCATCTCTGTATGGTACCAGATAGACTATAATTTCCCAACCTCGACCCTATTTACATTTGGGGCCAGATAATTCTTTGAGAGGCTGTTTATTGCATTATAGGATATTTAGCAGCATTGTCGGTCCTTTACCCACTAGCTGCTAATAAGACTCCTCTCCTCCACTCTCCCATCTTCTTTTGTGATATTTCAAAAATGTTTCCAGACACTGCCAAATATCCTTCAAGAGTAAAATTGTTCCTGATTTAAAATTACTGACATAGATTATATTGACTAATTTGGGGGGGTTAAATTTTTTGCTATGATCATTAATAAAATATACATTTCAAATCGCAACTCAGTACCCAAATATACATATATATATACACAAAAGGGGATATGTATATGAAATATTAAACAATTATTTTGGCATGGTCACTGATCAATCAAAATAGACAGTGGTGGTAATGCTAGAAGATCCTAAGGCATCAGGAAATCTCTTTAGCTGTTGGACTCTGAAGAGTTCTAATGGGAGGACCCAAAATGTTACTGTGTCCCTGGGACAGAGGGCACCAGGATCCACAGAGCTCCTGACTTTTTACTAACTATAGACAAATATTTCATTATTGTTAACAAATGGTTCAGCAAATGCTAGTGTGTATTGACTGAATACTAGTATTTATAATAGAAATAAATATTTTATAAAACAATAACTGACAATGCATGTTGATATTTTCTATTCTCTCATTACTTTCTCTCTCTCTCTCCCTAGATTTTTCAAGGTTGGCACCATCTACTAAATTGAATTTACTGATCATCACAATGCTAAGGTATAATTCACACTTTGATAAATCCTGGACTTAATATGTATCATCTCAATCACCCAGGTACTACCGATTTGTATTCATATAAATAACTATGGTGATTTGGGATAGCTTCCTTGTGCAATGTCACACAGTTTTGGGGATTTGACACAGCAATGGTACCAAGATGGAACCTATTCATAGGTGCAGTTGTCAACTGCCTGGTATTTATGATATAAAGGTTACTGAAGGATGTCTCTAACTCAAATTATATCAACTATTAACCTGCTTAAAATTCTCTCAATGTCCAGGCCTTCTAGGCCTTTAGCACTGAGAACCTGGTTTAAGTTCAAAGACATTTTATTGGTAGGTCAATAATTAAATATATTATTAGCCTTTAACCTCGTTGTATTAATTCAAAGTATTCTGTAGTGGTTTAGAGTATGCACATTAAAGTTCTGCAGGACTGTATGTACACCCTGGCTTTGCTGCTTTCTATCTATGAATCTTTGGGCAATTTACTTTACTTCTCCAAGCTTCACTCACTTTTCTTAAAAATGGAAATAACGACAGTGTGTAGTACATATAGTTATTGTGAGAATTAAATGTACGTAAAGGTTAACTCAGTTCCCAGCATATGGTAAGTGCTTCATGAATGTTGCTTTTAAAAATGATCATACCGATAAGTTAATAATATGAATACCAAGCCATGTCATTCTGTGAATCTCACATAGAATATATAACATGATGATCTGGAAAAGAATGTCAAGGTTGCTTCCAGCTCAACACCAAAGTTTTTTGGATCATCTTTCTTGCAAACTCTTTGTAAGTCACTTAATTTTCATAAGTGAAAATTTTTCACTTAAATAGATTAATAACTAAGGATTTTTTTAACTTAAGTGCATAGGATACATATTACATTTTAAGGGAGAGAAGCTGTCTTTAAAACATTTTCAGTAAGATTTTCCAATTAAAGCATTTGGAAGCATTTGGAGAAAAAAACTGGGTTGCTATTTTTAGAGACTTGGTTTAACAATTGCTAGGCATCTTTGCTTTTTTAAATTCATTTTTCACCCCTTGAAGGAAATTGTAGAAATGTTCTACTGAATTGAGTCTCATATGTGCACACATCTGCCACATAGCAATTCACATATGCTATGATATAAAATGCTAGATGGACACCAGCCTCCTGCAGCTCCCTCAAATGTGGAATTATTAGGGGGTGTTTTCTGTGTTGGTAACTGGCAACCCTCACACAATCTCATCTGGAAGTCCCAATAAACTGGAAAAAAAAAGAGCTGACTAGTTTCCATGGTAGGAAAATAGGTATTCCTGCTTGAAAACTTATTGGAACTGGCCCTTCTCTTTCAGAATTGAACACAGAAGAAACTGTGTGAGAAATACTATACTATACTGGAGAAATAATCTGTGTGGTGAGATAAGGCTATGCCGGTGGTGAAGTAAAAGGATATCTTTGAAATCCAGGTAATGGCACTTTAATTTTATGTTTGCAACTCACCCTGTGATCCTTAACCTCATTTAGCATTAATATAAAATACAACATAAAACCAAAAGATCACTGAGATCAACTAAGATCAATTAATTCCACCCATCTTCATATAGATGTGGTAACTGAGATAAGCATTCTCTGTCTCTGCTTCTCTCCTTAGTTTAGAGTTAATTCTCAAACTTTCTAGGAAAAGAAGATTGTTTTTTAAACTATATTTTCAAATGCCAATACAACAGGATTCTGGTATGGTGAAGATACAGTAAACATCCTATCTCTTCCATCTAATACAATTTAAAACATTGGATAAAGTGCATAAAACAATTTAGCCCATAAAAACAAGGATTCTAAAAAGTAAATAATAGCTGGTGGATTGGAAAGGAAAATCAAAATGTGAAGAAAAGCTGACACAGTGGCCAGCTCCCTCATCTTCTTTTTATCCCTCTATCATGTTTCTTGGACTCACAGTCTTGATGAATTGGCAACTGCATAAAGAGTGTAGCCATGGAAAACCCTTTTTTTCTGATCAGAGGAGTGGGAGAGGAAATCTCTGGAACAGAGAGAATGGTGGATATATTCTTTTTTATTTTTCTCTCCTAGCTCTGCCTTCCCTGGATACCAAACTCAGTCCCCAAGCTTCAATCCTAGGCTGTGGAATTGGTCACAGCAACTAGGTCCATTTATTTGCCCTGGAGAAGAATACATTTCAGGAGATTTAAAACAATGTGGGGATTTAAAATCTTGCCTTTTGGCCAGAGAAAAAGAAGGGTAGGCTCTGAAAGACAGTGAAGTGGGGAAATTATGGAGAAGAGAAAGTTTGATAAGAAGATAAGGAAGAAGTGTTATACGTGAAATTGTAGCTGTGCATCTATGGAAATGATCTCCAAACTAATGATGTGAGAACTGCCCTATGGTGTAGGCCAGTATCCAGGTTCCAGACATGTCCCTGGATATGACATAAGCAGGCTTGATCCAAATAGAAAAACAAAGGCTTTAAAAACTGAACTGACATTAGAACCAAAGCCCACATAAGACAGAAGAGGAAGTGAAGCCTAAACCAAGTAAGACTAATTATTTGTTAAAACAAAGAAGTCGGTATTCTCTAGAGGATTTTAATGTGACCCAGAGACTCAGAAAATAATATATCAAATAACTGGGTCATAATACAAAATTAATCAACATACAAAGAGACATGAACATCTCAACAGCATTCAAGGAAAATGGGAACGCGTCAATGTGAAACACACAGACATATCTTGGAATGATCAGATGAAGATTTTAAAGCAATTACTATAACCAACCTTTGTGAATTAGGAGTACAAAGTCTTGAAACCAATGAAAACCTTGACAATTTCATTAGAGTAATATGTTATTCTAAAAGTGAAAACCACAACAATCAAATTAAAAATAAATTACTGGATGGACTCAATAACATATTGAAAATTATAGAGGAAACAGTGTACTTGAATGTAAACTAAGAGAAATAATCCAATCTGAACAAAAGGGAGGCAAAAAAAAATTGAAAAAAATAATGATCAAAGCCCCAGAGACCCATGGAATAATACCCAAAAGTCTAATGTTCTTGTCATTGTAGTCTCATAAGAATAGGGGAGGTTTGTGTCACTCCCTGAAATTAAAAAATAATGCCTGAAAAACTCCCCAAATTTGGTGAAATAGAAAATATCTGCAGATTTAAGAACCTCCATGAGCTGCAAATACAATAATCTCATAGAAAACTACGAGATAGTTTTCTCATAGAAAACTACAAACACATCCTAATTAAAATGCTTAAAATCAAAGATGAAGAAAAAAAAAACTTTAAAACGGCCAGAAAAATTACATGTGATATGTAAGGGAAACAGTAACTCTAAGGACTGTTGATTTCTTATTACAAACTATGGAAGCCAGCAGACAGTTGAACATGTTTTTTTAAGTGCTGAAAACAAACAACAATTTTGAAAGCTAACCAAAAATTCTGTATCCAGCAAACATACTGAGGAATGATGATAAAATAAACACATTCTCAGATAAAGGAAAACTAAAATAAGTTATCTCTAGCAACACTACTCTCAAGGAAATGTTAAAGACAGCTTTTTAGGCAAAAGGGAAATGATGCCAGAAGAAAAACTGAAAAATAGGAAATAAGAGAAAAGAAATGGTAAATATATATGTAAATATAATAAGCCATCTTTCTCCTCTTAAATTATTTAAAGTATGCATGACAGTGAAAATATATATTTAAAATTGGCTGGTGGGGTTTTCAATTTATCCAGATATAATACATATGACAATTACAACATAAGAAGGGTAGAGTAAAGGGATTAAAAGGTTTTAAGGGCTCCACATTTCACTTGAAGAGGTAAAATATTGATTCTATGTGAAATGTGACAAGTTATAAAAACCCTACAGCAATCAGTAAAATAAATGTAAAAAATATATAGTGAAGAATTCAATAGATACATTAAAATGGAATTCTAATTATTCACAAAATCTAAATAAGGCAAGAAAAAGAGAAACAACAGATTAAGCAAACAGAAAAAAATAATAAAAGGGTAGTCTAAATCCAAACATTAATATTACATTAAATGTAAATGATCTAAGATGACTAATTTAAAGACAAAGATAATCAGATTGGTTTAAAAAATACCCAAATATATGCTGTTTATCTGAAACTCAGTTTAAATATAATGTTATAAAGTAAAAAAAAAAAAATGGAAAAAGTTATACCATGCAAATACTAATTAAAAGAAAGTTAGAGTGGCTACAGGAAGGAAAGTTACCAGGGATAAAGAGGGACATTATCTAGTAATAAAAAAGAACATTTCACCAAGAAAATATAATAATCATAAATTGTATGCACCTAACAAAAGAATTCCAAAATACATGTGTATGTATTGGAGAAATCAACATCCCCTTCAATGTAGTTGATAGAACAAAGAGATAGAAAATCATCAAGGTAATAGAAGATTTGAACTATACCTCTGTGATATATAATAAGAAGTATATACTTGGACTTTGTCTCTTGTTCTGTCACAGAGCTCCTAAAACCCTTGGAATTTCCTAAGTGTTGAGAGCAATAAAATTGTCTTTTGTTAAAAAGATACAAATGAACTTATTTATAAAACAGAAGTAAACTTATAGATATTGAAAACAAACTTATGGTTACCAAAGGGGAATTGTTGGGGGGATGGATAAATCAGGAGCTTGGGATAAACAAATGCACACTACTGTATGTAAGACAGATGACCAACGGGGACCTACTGTATAGCACAGGGAACTTTACCCAATATTCTGTGATAACCTATATGAGAAAAGAATCTAAAAAAGGATGAATATATGTATATGTATAACTGAATTACTTTGCTGTAACCTGAAACTAACACAACATTGTAAATCAACTATACTCCAATAAAATTAGAAACAACAACAATCACAACAAACTACCACTCTGATGAATGGGGCTGGGTAGTGGGAGACAGTGGCCTGAGCACCTAATTTTTCAATGTCATAAATTTCTCAGGACTCTAAAATTAGAATAAAGTTGATAAATACAAAAAAAGTGTCTTTTTTTATATTAATAAGATGACTTTTAGACCATACTTAGGGATGAGGGCTGACTGCCAGGAGAACCAACCATGTGATTAGTGGGTTGGAACTTTAAGTCCCATACTCCTGACCTCTGGAGAAGTGAGAAGGGCTGGAGAATGAATCAGTTGCCAAGAGCCAATGATTTAATCAAATCATGCCTATGCAATGAGGCCTCCTAAAAAACCAAAAGGAGAGAATCTGCAGAGCTTCCGGTGCGTAAACACATGGAGATTTGGGAAGACTGGTGTGCTCAGGGAGGGCATGGAAGCTCAGTGCCCTTTCCCCATACTTTGCCCTATGTATTCCTTCCATCTGGCTGTTCCTGAGTTATATCCTTTCATAATAAACCAGTAATCTAGTAAGTAAAATGTTTCTCTGAGTTCTGGAAGCTGCTCTAGCAAATTAACTGAATCTGAGGAGAAAGTCATTGGAACTTCCAATCTATAACCTGGACCTGGACTTTCAATTGGCATCTGAAGTTGGTGGGGGGCAGTCTCATAGGACTGAGCTCTTAACATGGGAGATCTGATACTATCTTCAGTTAGATAGTGTCAGAATTAAGTTGAATTGTAGGACACCCAGCTGGTATCTGGAAAATTGTTTGGTATGGGAAAAAAACCCACCCCTGCAAATGCTGGAATTGGGTCCAGAACCTTTCAGTTGGTGATCAGAAGTGAGATCAGAATTAGAAGCTTTAATCTTCAATTACCTTGACCTAACTGACATTTATAGAACCCTCAACCCAACAAATGAGAATACACATTCTTTTCATATGCATATGAAATACTCACCAAAATAGAACACGTTCTAGGTCACAGAAAAAAATATTAACAAATTAACCAAAAAAGGAAATCATGCAAACTTTATCTTGTTACCATAATGGAATTTAATTAGAAATCAGCAACAGAAATATATTTGGACAACCCCTTCATACTTGAAAATTAAACAACATACTTCTAAATAATCACTTGGCTAAGGAGGAAGTCTCAGGATAAATTCAAATATATTTTGAACTGAATGAAAGTGAAATATATCAAAATTTGTGGAATGCACCAAAGTCAGGAGTTATAGAAATTTATAGCATTAAATGCATATACTGGAAAAAAGAATAAAGGTCTCAAATCACTAATTTTATACCTCAAGGATCTAGGAAAGAAAGAGCAATATAAACCCAAAGTATGTATAAAAAGTTAATAAAAGATATGAGCAGATATCAAAGAAACTGAAAACAGAAAAACAATAGAGAAAATGAAGTCAAAAGTTGATTCTCTGTAAACACCAATAAAACTGAGAAACTCTATCCAGTGACCAAGAAAATTAGTAAACATAAAGTTTTAGTATCAGGAATGAAAGAAGGAATATCTCTATAAACTCTACAGACACTAAAATTTAATGAGGGAATACTATGAATAACACTGTTTTAGTCAACTCAGGCTGCTATAAAATATATCAAACATCAAAAATATGTACTTTGGGCTTCCCTGGTGGCGCAGTGGTTGACAGTCCGCCTGCCAATGCAGGGGACACGTGTTTGTGTCCCGGTCCAGGAGGATCCCACATGCCGTGGAGCGGCTGAGCCCGTGAGCCATGGCCGCTGAGCCTGCACGTCCAGAGCCTGTGCTCCGCAACGGGAGAGGCCACAACAGTGAGAGGCCCGCGTATCACCAAAAAAAAAAAAAAAAAAAAAAAAAAAATGTACTTTGTAGCTTATCAACAACATACATTTATTTGTCACAGTTCTGAAGGCTGGACGTCCCATATCAGGGGCCGGTATGGTCGGATTCTTGGCAAAGACCCTCTTTCTAGTTTACGATGGCTGCTTTATCACATAATGGAGAAAGAGCTAATTAGCTCCATGATCTCTTCTTATAAGGCAATAATTCCATTCCTGAAGGTTCTACCCTCGTGACCTAATTATTTCCCAAAGGCTGCACCTCCAAATACTATCACACTGGAATTAGGGTTTCAGTGTAAGAGTTGGGAGAGATACAACCATTCACTCCACAGAAAACACTATCAACATAAATAGACAAAATGAGGAAAATGGAGCACTTTTTTGAAAAACATAAACTGAGAAAACTCTCTTGAGAAGACAGAGATAATATACATAGTCCTAAATCTAATAAAGAGATTGAATTCATGGTTAGAACCCATTATGAAAGAAAATGTTAAGTCTAGATGGTTTCACTGGTGAATTCTACCAGACGTTTAAAGAAAAAAATAACACAAATCTTACATAATATCTTTCAGAAAACAGAAAAGGAAACACTAACTCATTTTATGATGCCAGGATTGTCCTCATACCAAAACCAGACAAAAACAGTACAAGAAAATAAAATCACATTACAGTATTAATCATAAACATAGATACTAAAATCCTCAACAAAATATTAGCAGTTCAGTCTAGCAATACATAAAAAACATAAAACATCATGACCAAGTGAGATTAATCTCAGGAATGCAGTATTAAAAATCAATATTGGAAAATCAATCAATATAATCCACCGTATCAACAGGCTTCAAAAGAAAAAGCACAGTACATGAAATAAAGCATTTGCCAAAAATCAATATCCATTCATGATTTTAAAAAAATTCAGCAAAGCAGGAAACTTCCTTTACTCGATAAATGGCAGCTACATAAAACCTAAAACATTATACTTAATAGTGAAAGACTGAATGCTTCCCCTTAAGGTTAAGACCAAGGCAAGGATGTTCATTCTCACCACTCCTATTCAACATTATGCAGAAATTCTATTAATCACAGTGAAACAAGGAAAAGAAATAAAAAGCATTGAAATGGAACGAAAGAAATGAAACTGTCCCTATTCATAAAAGACAAGATTTTCTATGTAGAAAATCCTAAATAATTTGTAGAAGAGCTCCTACTACTTATAAGTGAATTTAGCAAATCACAGAATATAATGTGAACATAATAAAATCAATAATATTTTTACATACTATCAACAGTTAGATACAGATATTTTTAAGAGTTCCGTTCATAAGTTCCCCCGAAATGAATTACTTAGGTATAAATCTAACAACATATGCATAGTATATGTTGAAAACTATAAAATGCTGATGAAAGATCAAATAAGATCCAAAATGTGAAGAAATATATGGTGTTCATTGATTGCAAGATTCAACATAATTAAGATGTCAAACCCAATCAAAATTCCTACAGGATTTTTTGTAGGCATATACAAACTAGTTTCAATATTTATATGAAAAGGCCAAAGAGTCAGCCAAAAAAATTACTGTAAAGCTATAGCAATCAAGACTGTATGTTACTGGAAAAAGAACAGTAACATAGATCAATGAACAGAATAGAAAATCTAGGGGGGGGGAACCTACATAAATATGATTAATTGATTTTTTAACAAAGAGGAATGGCAATTCAATAGAGAAAGGAGAGTATTTTTAACAAATACTGCTTCAACATTTGGACATTTGTTTACAAAAAAAAAAAAGAAAAAAGAAAAGAAAGTATCACAACCCATGCCTGATGCAAAATGGATTGTAGAATAAACTGTAAAATGTAAGGCTTTAAAACTCTTAGAAGAAAATGTAGGAAAAAAATAGATTATGTGTCCTTCAGTTAGGCAAAAAATTCTTAAACATATTTCAACTCACATGTTCAACAAAGGACTTGATATTCAGAATATGTAAGTAACTTGTACAAATCAAGAATAAGGAAACAAACAACCCAATCAAAACATGGGCAAAAAGATTTAAACAGCCACTTTAACAAGAAGATATATGGGTTGCAAATGAGCATGTGAAAAGATGCTGAATATTATTAATCATTAATGAAATGCAAATAAATACCATAATGCCATACTGTTACACACCTGTTAGAATGGCTATAATGAAAAACACTGATAATACCGAATGCTGGTTAGTAAGTGGAGCAACTGGAAGTGTACTGCTGGCAGGAAAATGGTACAGCTACTCAGGAAAATAGTTTGATCATTAATCATAACACTTTAAATATTTCATTCCACTCTCTTCTTGCTTGCATAGTTTCTGAGAAGTCAGATGTAATACTTATCTTTGCTCCTCTATAGAAAAGATGTTCTTTCCTTCTTTCAAGATTTTTTCACTCTCTTTGGCTTTCTAAACTTTGAATATGATATACCTGACTGTATTATTATTATTGGCCTTCTTCCTGGTTGGTATTCTCTGAGTTTCCTGAATCTATGCTTTGATGTCAGACATTAATTTGGGGAAATTCTCAGTCATTATTGCTTCAAATTGCTTCTGTTCCTTTCTCTCTGTTTTCTCCTTCTGATATTCCTATTATGCATATGCTACATCTTTTGTAGCTGTCAAATAGTCCTTGGACATTCTGCTCTTTCTTTCTTCTTTAAGACTCTTCTCTTTGCTTTTCAGTTTTGGAAGTTTCTATTGTCATATCCTCAAGCTCAGAGATTCTTCCCTCAGCCATGTTCAGGCTATGAATAAGTCCATTAAAAGCAGTGTTCATTTCTGTTACAGAGTTTTTTGATCTCCAGCATTCTTTTTTTTTTTTCTTAGAATTCTATCACCCTGCTTATATTGACCATCTGTTTTTGCATACTATCTACTTTATCTATTAGAACCCTTAGCATTATTAATCCTAGCTGTTTTAATTCTCATTCTGATAAATCCAACATCCCTGACATGTCGGAATCTGGTTCTGATGCTTTCTCTGTCTCCTCTAACTGCATATTTTGCCTTTCAGTATGTCTTGTAATTTTTCGTTGAAAGCTGTACTAGGTAAAAGGAACTTCAGTAAATAAGCCTTTGTAATGTAGTGGTAAGGTGTCCAGGGAGAGGAAGTGTTCTACAGTTCCATGATCAGGTCTCAGTTTGGTGGGCCGGTGCCCCTGGACTGTGAGGCTCACCAGTGCTTCTCAGTTTTTTCAATTCTCTCCACCTTAGGTGGGACAGGATGGTTAGAGTGGGCTGGAGTTGGGTATTTCTCTTCCCCAAGGTAGGTGTGGCTCTGATAAAACTCAAGCACCGCAGCCTCTGGCTAACTAGCTTCTCCTGAGGCAGGCCTTGTTAAGAAGAACAGAATTCTCGGCATATTTCAAAATGGTCAGATTTCCTCTCTCCCTGCCAGAAGCATGGAGGTATGAGGGGATTTTTTTCCAACATTCACTATGAGAACCTGGTAAAGTTTCTGGAGGTAAAACTAAAGAAAGCATGGGGGTCCCTCTAT
Organism: Tursiops truncatus; assembly: GCF_011762595.2. NCBI lineage: Eukaryota > Metazoa > Chordata > Mammalia > Artiodactyla > Delphinidae > Tursiops > Tursiops truncatus. Next base: position 137,977,276 of record NC_047036.1, read on the forward strand.
GATTGGATCTCCTGGACTCAGACTTTGTCAAGAGACAAGGGAATTCTTTGAGGAGTTGGAATTATTTTGTGTCCTGACTGTGTTTTTGTTACATAAGTCTAGGATGTGTTAAAAACTCAGAAATGTACAATAAGGTGAATTTTACTTTACGTGAATTTTTAAAAGCCAATACAGTAATAGAATTTTTTACTCTTGTTTAAAATAAAAGGAATCCTCAAGAAGGTTTTCTATGCTATTTCCTCTAGTACATTTATAGCTCCAGAATTAGACATCATGCCAATCATATTTTTTGACTACTTTATAACTCCCTGAATAACAGCATACCAGATGCAGCCATAGGACGAGAAACACTGACACTAACCAAGTGGCACTGACACAAAGTCTAATGAGCCAACACTTTGTGAACCGATGTTTTAGCCAAAGGGACCATTAAGTACAACATACTATTTAATAAAGTGGTGGGGAGAGGTAATCTTGAGGGGGGAGGGGGGAAACACAGAGTAAGAGACAAATTCCCTTTGCTCTTGAGTACTGTTTAATGAATCTAATTAGTAAGCCTCAATGGTCCTGTAGAGGCTTTGGGAATTTCTGCATTCATTTTAAAAATGAAATGAATGTTCTGGCAGCTCCTGAAACAGAATGTTAAGATAAGAAATGCAACACAAAAAGCAGTCACCTTGAATCAGAACCGAAGAGCTGACTGGAGATGCTGCTGAGACTGTAAAGAAGCTTGTTTTTTCTTTTCAAGATCACCTTTCATTTCAAACCACCAGCTTCACACAAAAAAATGTAGGGATAAGGGAGAGAAAGAACTGTCATCTGGGGCTGGAGCCATTGGGAGGTTAAAACTCTGGGGGATTGGAGGAAAAATCAAATAGTCTAAGGTTGTGAATGAATTTAGGAATGGCAAGTTGGCAATTAAGTTGGATGTTAATTAATCGGCAAAAATAAAATGGGGTGACCACCTAGCATAAAGTCAGTGGTGAAGACTTGTATTTCCAGCCAGTCCTAGGGGGAAGTTTAGGGTTTGTACTTCTTCAGGGCATCTTTCTAGAGTGTGCCAAGACAGATGCCAGGCTGCCTACCAAATCATGAAGGTCACGTTTCTGTTCTTTGTCAGAGCCTCTGGGCCCATGTCAACATCACTAAGAAATGCTTTCTTTCAAACAAGATCTGGTTCTTATTCCATACCCCATCTCCTGATACCATTTCTAACAAAACACACTTGCCCTGGGCTTTAGTCAGTCACAGTAGCATGGTGGACTGGCAGCTTTCTGCTCAGTGGCACAATAAGAAAGGAAACAGACTTGACTTTCAGCTTGCTCAAGAGGTACAGGCATAAGGTGAAGCTATCTTAGGCCATGGTAATCATCCCTATATCCCAAAGTCATGGGAAGTTTTCAGAGAGGTGAGTCCTCAAATAAGACAGGCAGCATAGGTCATTGCAGAATTAAACTGGCATCTTTGGAGCATTTTGTGGGCCCACTGGAAGTGACAACTAGAAAACCAAACTAAAGGCTTGGCTTTGCTGCCTGCCTAACTATATCTCACAGGCCAATCTGCATGACTAGGGTGAGAAAACTTAATAAACAAAAGTAGGAGTGGATGCTGGTAAAATGCAAGCCATGCTCAGGCAGGATAAATAGAATCTCCACTGGATTTTCTCCCAGATAATTCTGTCAAAATGCAAATGTTAGATACTAGCAACAGATGCCGAATAAAAGGGAGAACGGGGGCTGACTGGCCATCTAGTATTTGCTGAAAGATTATCAGAAAGTAATAACAATAACAATAACAGATTAAAATCAGAAAGGAAAGATGGTAGGTAGAAAAGAAAATATCTGATGTAATACACTCATTTATCATTTAATATTTTCATTTTTCACCAGCTCTGAGAGCACCTGAGCTGTGTATGCATCATTTGACTGTTTAAAATGCACAAGTAGTTTACCACCCGAGGAACCCTAGAATGATGTATCCTGGCGTGTGAATCACTTGACGAATAAATTCTGTCTCTATGAAATTCATCCAAGGCAGATCAAACCTAGAATTCCACTAAATTAGCAACATCATAAATATTTTTTGAGGTTAAAATGAGGGACCTTTATTATTATTTGACTGTTCATGTGAGTTAAAACTTCGAAAGCCTCTTCTTTTGAGAATTATCTGAATCTGTTCATAATTGGTCATAGTACTCGTGAATTTCCAGCTTTCACAGAACGTAAACTGCGTAAGTAACTGTGGTCATATTTATCCCATAGTACCAATTCAGGGAGGAGTGAAAAAATTCAATCACCTAAATAGCTTTTTCAAAATTATGTAACACAGAAACAACCTGCTTTTACTGGTATTTTTCATTTCCTTCCAAAAACATAGCTAGTTATGCATACAACTTTGGTCAATTTATTTAAAAATAAATAAATGAAATAGCTAATTAAATGGTATAATATAAGTTAGAAAACCACAGGAGTTTGGCTTAAAATTTTACTTTTCAATTGTTTTTATATAGGCAGTTTTAATTGACAGCTGCATTGATACAGCTATATCAAACACTTAGATCCAGTCTATGTGTGAAGATATGCTTTCAGGGATAACTAGCCAAACAAGCAAACATCAAGGATACTGAATCTTTTTTACTTGAGGTTGAGCTATAAATTTTAACTAAGCCATGCCCTCAGAAACTTCTGTTAGGCAATAAATCAAAAACACCATTCATTCCCTCCAGGAAGAGAAAGTCTGAAATCAGGCTAGTTGGCAGAAGTGACATGGTCTGTAAGTGGTCAGAGCATCTGTTATAAACTCAGCTGCCTAAAGGCCAGGTAGGAAACCTAAATAACTGATGCAATCTGGGTGTGGAGGCTATGCTGACACAGGAGCAGATGTCCTCAGGCACAACAGAGTCACAGGCTTCTCTACCTGTCTTTCTAAATGCCATAGCTTGTGAGAAAAATTGGCTAGAGCTAAGAGAAGTTTTAAAACCAAGTAAAAATGACTTAACCCATTGTTACTTTGTGTAAATGTAAGTTATATGTACCCACATCTTCCAATTTTAAAAGAAAGCAATTTAGTACAGTGTTTTTTATTCTCTACTGAGTTACACACACACATACACGTGCATATCATATGTACATATGTACATATGCATACATATACACATATGGGTGTATATGATTACATATCTATCAATATGTGTATATTTATATACAATAATTTATGAAATCTAAATATCTATTTATGGGCTGAATTGTGTCTCCTCAAAATTAATATGCTGAAGTCCTCACCCTCGTACCTGAGAATGTGACTGTATTTGGAGATAAGGTCTTTAAAGGTGCAATTAAGTTAAAATGGGCCATAGTCTGAGATGACCAGTATCTTTATAAGAAGGGGACATTAGGACACAGATGGTTTTAGAGAGAAAACCAGGGGAAGACACGGGGAAAAGATAGCCATACACAAGCTAAAGAGAGTGGGAGCAGCAGAGAAACCAACTGTGCCGACACCTTGATCTCAGATTTTCTCCAGAATTATGAGAATATAAATTCTATCATTTAGGCCATCTACTCTGTGGCACTTTGTTATGGTAGCCCTAACAAACTAATACAATTACCATCCAGTTAAAAATGTGTGAATAGTTATAACAAAGTTGAATGTATTTTGACTACGTAAGTCATCTCTGAGTTAGAAATCACAGATGTTGATTTATGAGCTATGGTGATCTTTCCATCATACTCCCTCATTTAATGGCTCCAATACCAATGACCTTGCTTTGGGAAGCTTTAATTAGGAGGTGTAACTATTTCCAAACAGCTTAAGAAAATTCATTTTTTGCTGTGTGACCACAGTCTCTGTCACAGGACTTCACCTTACTTTCAACAACATTGTTGAACTAACAAATTGAATAAAGCGAACAGGTGGACTCCAAAAATAGTCACATCTAACTCTACAGTCCAGTGGGAGAGCTTGGAATTAGATTATAAACTTGTTGTTTACAGGTTCCTACCATACAGCTGCTGCATCTGGGCAATTTTTTCCTTTGCTTCAGTTTGCTGCTGTTATTTGCAGGTTTCTTTGCTTACAAAGGAGGAAAAAAAAAAAGGAACTGCACTGAACAAATAACATCACAGAACTATATTTGAAACTGCATACTTCATGATGTCAAATGATGACAGATATCCCTAGGTCCCAAGTCAAGATCAGATTATCTTAAAACGTATTCATCTTTTAATTATCTCTCAACTTATGTTAACTTTTCATTTCTTGGGCCTCTGGCCTCCCCTCGGTATTTTCTTAGCAAAATACTTCCTTGAGGAAATCTCAGATGTCTAAAAAAGTTCCAGATGATAAAGTTTTATCAACTGAATAAAATGCTTTTTAAGAGCTTTTAAACATCATATACATACTAGAACAAGATCCTGGGTTGCTAAATGTCAGTAACATTTCTTCAGACTTAAATATGTAGCTATTGTAAAAGCTAAAGACAGAGTGATCAGGGAGGTCTTTCATTGCTTTTCTCCATCTCAATGTTCTGTTTTAAAAATCTTTGCTGCAGGTTTTTTGCCCTCAGCCTTCTCGAGCTTTAAGAAGTCTTAGAGCACATTTTCTCACTGCAAGGAAAAACCACAGTTCTAACCTTGGAAAGACTTTGACAGCAGGATTAGAGCCAAGTAAAATAATGAAAGAGGCAAATTAGTCTTCAATGTTACTTACGTAATTTTCTTCAAGTCCTACTCAGAGCTTTCACACAAATTTCTTTATATCCAAGATCCCATCCTCAATTTGGGTCATTGCCCCAGATGAAATTATTCCAGGAAAGTGCTTTATGCTCTATAACTCAATAAGCCTGGAGTCTGAGCACAGAGAGCTCTTAGTAGCAGTGGGACCATGAGCAAGTTATTTGGCCTCTCAAATACTCAGTTTCATCATCGGTAAAACTGAACCAACCTCAGTGGCCTACTGTCAGAGATAAAGAGATCATCTATATAAATCACTTAGCATAGGACCTGTCACATGAAATCCACTCTATTTGTTATCAAGGAGACTAGGCTCAGGCTCTGAGTAAGATAAAATAAGCTTACTCCATTCTCTTTCTCCCACTAAATATAGCTATAAAACCTGGACAGAAAGCATGAACAGCTATTTGACTGCTGTGAAAGTAGACAGTAGCAGAGAGATTGGAAAGGAAGATCAAATTTTGAATACAACTGACATATCCATGAGTCTACTTTTTTTTTTCCCTTCTGGCAACCCCCAGCCTGAATTCAATGTGCCAGAAGTGGGCACTGAGGCACAGAGAGAGAAAACTCTAGTTAAAATCCTCTAGCTCTGGTTCCATAGTGGAAAAGGAAGTTTAACCCTCAGAAGATTGTGGAAATACATCCCTTTGGTTTTTCCTGCTCTCTTTTCTCCTACAACCCAGCCCTCAACAGCTGTAGACAGCAGTAACCACACAAACTAAAACTTTGGTTTAGGGAAATTGTCCCCTTGGATCAGCAGAGTTATGGCTTTAAGAGTATGGCGTCTATCCTTTGTTGCTTTTATTCCCTCTCATCTGTTGGTTGGCCCCCACATGAGATCAGTTGATAAAGTATATGGAGGAACAAGGTAAATACAGCCTCAGCTTTTTGGTCACAGGACCAAAAACAGGAGCCCCAGGGAAAGAGAAAATATTAGGATGGTTGAAGAGAGGCAGGAACTTGGGAAAGTAGCCCAAGAAAGGTTTCTGTCATCTCCTATGCTCACCCCAAGCTGCACACACAAATCTGACATTATTTAGCATACTAAAGATACTAAGAACTGAATTAACAGACCACTGCCCAGGTCCAAGACTGGTGACTGGGTGATATATGCCCAGGACAGATCAGAATAGTACTGCAATGGCTTTGAAAACCACAAGTTGGAAATTACAGTTGAATCTAAACTGGTCTATTACCTGCTAAAACAAATATATCACATTTAGAAATTAGTGAAGTCTCAGTCTCATATGATAATATTCCACATGTTTAGTATTTAATCCAAACTTACTTGGCATACAGATAACTAGAAAAACCTCAAATCAAAAGGAAAAAGACAATCAACAGATAACAATGATAATATGTCACAAATGTTGAAATTACCTGACAAATATTTTAAAGAAATTGAAATGTCAATACTATTAAAAGCCATCTATAGAGTCAATGCAATTACTATCAAGATTCCAATGGCATTTTTTACAATTTTTAAAGAAGTAGAAAAACACTCCTAAAATTTATATGAAACCACGAAAGACCGTAATAGCCAAAGAAAACCCGAGAAAGAACAAAGCAGGAGGCACCACACTTCCTGATTTCAAGCTACAAAACAAACCTCTTATCATCAAAACACTATGGTCCTGGCATTAAAAAAAAAGACAAATAGACCAATAGAACTGAATCAAGTGCCCAGAAATAAACCCAAGGATATACAGTCAGCTAATATTTGACAAAGGGGCCAAGAATAATCAGTAAAGACAGTCTTTTTCAATAAATGGTGCTGGGATAATTAGATATTCACATGTAAGAGAATAAAACTAGATCCATATCTTACACCGCTTACAAAAATTACCTCAAAATGGATTAAAGACTCTAATTTGAGACCTGAAACTCCTAGAAGAAAACACAGTAAGAAAGCCTCTTGACATGGGTCTTGGTAGTGATTTTTTGGATATGATACCTAAAGCACAAGCAACAAAATAAAAAATAAACAAGTGGGACTACATCAAAATAAAAGAGTTCTACCCAGCAAAAGAAAACCTATGGAATAGGAAAAAATATTTGCAAACCATATATCTGATTAGGAGTTAATATCCAAAATATATAAAGAACTCATACAACTCAAGAGAAGAACCCCCAAATAACCCAATTAAAAAATAGGCACATAATCTGAATAGACATTTCTCTAAAGAAGATATACAAAGGGCCAACAGGTACATGAAAAGACGCTCAACATCACTGGTCATTAGAGAAATACAAATTAAAACCACAGTGGGGTATCACCTCATGCTTATTAGAGCCATCATCAGAAAGAGAAGAGATAACAACTGCTGACATGGATGTGGAGAAAAGGGAATCCTTATGCACTGTTGGTGGGATTGTAAATTAGCCACTATTGAAAACAGTATGGAGGATACTCAAAAAATTAAAAACAGAACTACCAAATGATCCAGCAATTCCACTTCAATCCAAAGGAAATGAAAATACTCAAAATTATATCAGTACTCCCACATTCACAGCAGCACTATTTACAATAGCCAAGACACTGAAAGAACTTAAGTGTCCACTGATGGGTGAATGGATAAAGAAGTTGTCACACACACACACACACATATACCCACACATTCACAAACGTTGGAATATTATTCAGCCATTAAAAAATGAGGAAATCCTACCATTTGCAACAACATGATGGACTGTGAAGGCATTATGCTAACTGAAATAAGTCAGACAGAAAAGACAAATACTGTATGGTTTCACTTGTATATGGGACCTGAAAAAAAAAAAAGAAAAAAAAAAACAACACCAAAAGCTAAAAAAAACCCAAACTCATAGAAAAAGAGATCAGACTGTAGTTACTAGAGATGGGGGTGGGGGTGGGGGTGAGGGAATTGAAGGAATTTGGTCCAAAGGAACAAACTTCCAGCCATAAGATAAATAAGTACTAGGGATACTGAAGGATTCTGAACAACATGATGACTACAGTGAACACAGCTGTCAGCTGTATGGGACAGTTGTTGAGAGAGTAAATCCTAAGAGTTCTCATCACAAGGAGAAAAATTGTTCCCTTTTTTTGCTTTCACTTTTTCCTGTACCTATATGAGAAGATGAATGTTAGCTGAACCTGTTATGGTAATCATTTCACAATCTATGTGGATGAAACCATCATGCTTTATGCCTTAATCTTATACAGTTATGCATGTCAATTATTTCTTAATAAAACTGGAAAAAATAGTCTAGCAAGCTGTGAACTTGCTAGAACTGTGAACATGATTGAAACAAAATTTAAAAAGTAGAAAATCAGAGCAAAACAAATTTGAAGATATAAAGAAAAAAACAAAAAGTAAATCTTAGAAATAAAAATCTCAGTACATAAAATTCACTGGATGACTCAGTTGCAGGATGGAGATTATAGTGGATTTTAATACAGAACAATAGAAATTATTCAACATCATTCAATTATTATCTGGGGAACAGAAAAATTAAAAGAAAAATAAGGACTTATTGGACAATAACAAGAGATCTAAAATATGTGTCATTAAAGTTCCAGAGGGATAGGAGAAAGAGTGTAGCACTGGAAATAATATTTTAAAGAATTACTGCTGAAAACTCTCCTTCAGTGGAGAAAGATACAAACTTACAGATCCAAAGAAGCACAGACATTCAAAACAGTATAAACTCAAAGATCCAAAGAAGCACAGACATTCAAAACAGAATAAACTCAAAGAAACCTATTCCTGTGACTTTATAATCAAACTGCATATAGCCAAAGATAAAGAACAATTCTTGAAGACAGCTAGAGAAAGGACATGTTATATATAGTGAAACAGCAATTATAAAATTGTAAAAATATTTACAAACGATGGCAAAATAAGACATATCAGATGAAGGAAAACTAAGATAATTTATTTCCAATGAAACTGCTGTAAAGCATAATTAAAGGAAAGTCTTAAGATATAAAGGTAATAATACCAGGAAAAACAAAACAAAACAAACTTGGAACGAGAGGAATGAAGAAAAGCAACAAAAATGGTAAATATTTGAGTAAATATATTAGCCTATTCTTTTCCTTTTGAGATTTGTACAGTATATGTGATGGTTGAAACAAAAAATATAAGATTATTGTATAAGAATTTGCCTAGTCTTTGTCCCAGGTTCCTGGCACTAGACTCCTAAAACCCTTAGAATTTCCTGTGTAATAGGAGTGTCTTTGTCATTCACGAGCCCCTTTGGATTACCCTTTGGATTACATTTTCATTGCTTCTGAAAATGAGATGACAAGCCCCTAGACAGTTTGAGAATTATACTGGCAACGTCTGAAAGACCAACCATGTGGTTAGAGGATTGAGCCTTTGAGCCAGTCTGACCTCTGGGAAGGGCAAAGATATTGGAGACTGAGTTCAATCACATGGCCAGTGGTTCAATCTATTATACCTATGTGATAAAACATCAATAAAAACTCTGAACATCAAAGTTTGATGGAGCTTCCTGGTTGGTGAACACACTGCATAACTTGCCTTGATTTCCTGGGGAGAGGGTATAGAAGCTCTGTGCCTGGGTCTCTTTCAAACCTAACCCTATGTGTCTCTTCATTTGTCTGGTTCTAATTTGTGCCCTTTCTAATAGCACTGTAATTTTAAGTATAGCACTTTCCTGAATTTTGTGAGTCATTTTAGTGAATTATTTAACCTGAGGAGGTCATGGGAACCCTTGAATTCACAGCTCGTTAGAAGTGTCAGTGGCCTGGGGAATCCTGAAATGTAGTGGTCTCTGAAGTAGAAGCAATCTTATTGGAGATCATGTCTTTAAACCAGTGGAGTCTGATGTTAACTCCTGGTGGTTAGTATGAGAATTGACTGGCAGCACACCATTCAGTGTCAGAATAATGGTTGGGGTTTTTAATGTACATAGACATTCACACATAAGAAAACCATGAAATAAAGAGGTGTAAAAAGACCTATATGGTGATTTTTACATTCAACTTCAAGTTGTAAAACACTGACACCATAGACAGGCTATAAAATATGTATACTGTAATCCCTATCTTAAAAAGATACAGAAAGAGTTTCAGTCAAAAAAACAACAGACACATCAAAATAAAGTACTAAAAGATGTTTAAATAACCCAAAGGGAAGATGAACAACAAGAAACAGGGATTTTTTTTAAAAAACAAGCAAACAGGAGGAAACAAATAATAAAATGGTAGACCTTAGTCTCCCTAGGCTGCCATAACAAAATACCACAAACTGAGTGGCTTAAACAACAGACATTTATTTTCTAACAGTTTGTGGACTAGAAGTTCATGATCAAAGTGCTGGCAAATTCAGCTTCTATTGAGAGCTCTCTTCCTGGCTTGTAGACATCTGCATTCTTGCTGTGTCCTCACATGGCCTTTCCTTTGTGCTCACATGGAGAGGGAGAAAGAGATCTGGGGTCCCTTCCTCTTCTTATAAAGACACTAGCCCTAGTGGATTACAGTCTTACCCTTATGACCTCACTTAACCTTTATTACCTTCTTCTATTATAGGTCCTGTCTCCAAATACAGCCACATTGGGAACTAAGGCTTCAAAATCTGAATTTTGAGGAGAACACAATTTAGTTCACAATAACATGTAGTACAGTGGATCAATAATTTCATTAAACTACAAAATGTTAATTCATACCAATTAAAAGACAGAGATGGATTTTAAAATATTCAAGTATTATGTTCACAAGAAACTCATTTCAAATATAATTATGTAAATGAGTTAAAGGTAAAAGAATGAAAAAAGATATACTGTATAAATACTAATCAAAAGGAAGTTGGAGTGACTCTAGATATCAAACTGTAATTGTCAGAGCAAAGAAAAATACCAGGGATAAAGAGGGATATTACCCAATGATAAGAGGAAAGAGGGTTAATTAACCAAGAAGACCCCCCCAAAAAAAAAATCCTTAAATGTAATTGCAGCTAACAACAGGATTTTAAAATATACGGAGCAAAGTTTGACTAAAAGAAGAAATATACAAACACAAAATTATAGGAGAGCCAGGCTTCCGAGAAGATGGCCGAAGAGTAAGATGCGGAGATCACCTTCCTCCCCATAGATACACCAGAAATACATCTACACGTGGAACAACTCCTACAGAACACCTACTGAACGCTGGCAGAAGACCTCAGACCTCCCAAAAGGCAAGAAACTCCCCACGTACCTGGGTAGGGCAAAAGAAAAAAGATTAAACAGAGACAAAAGAATAGGGACGGGACCTGCACCAGTGGGAAGGAGCTGTGAAGGAGGAAAGGTTTCCACACACTAGGAAGCTCCTTCGCGGGCAGAGACTTCGGGTGGCAGAGGGGGAAGCTTCGGAGATGCGGAGGAGGGCACAGCCACAGGGGTGCGGAGGGCAAAGCGGAGAGATTCCCGCACAGAGGATCAGGGCCGACCAGCTCTCACCAGCCCGAGAGGCTTGTCTGCTCACCCGCCGGGGCGGGAGGGGCTGAGAGTTGAGGTTGGGGCTTCAGTCGGAGCGCCGGGAGAGGACTGGGGTTGGCGGTGTTAACACAGCCTGCAGGGGGTTAGTGTGCCACGGCTAGCCAGGAGGGAATCCAGGGAAACGTCTGGACCTGCCGAAGCGGCAAGAGGCTTTTTCTTACCTCTTTGTTTCCTGGTATGTGAGGAGAGGGGATTAACAGCGCTGCTTAAAGGAGCTCCAGAGACGGGCGCGAGCCGCGGCTAAAAGCGCGTACTCCAGAGATGGGCATGAGACGCTAAGGCTGCTGCTGCCGCCACCAAAAAGCCTGTGTGCGAGCACAGATCACTCTCCACACCTCCCTTCCGGGGAGCCTGTGCAGCCCACCACTGCCAGGGTCACGGGATCCAGGGTCAACTCCTCCGGGAGAACACACGGTGCGCCTCAGGCTGGTGCAACGTCACAACGGCCTCTGCCTCCACAGGCTCGCCCCGCACTCCGTGCCCCTCCCTCCCCCCGGCCTGAGTGAGCCAGAGCCCCCGCATCAGCGGCTCCTTTAACCCCATCCTGTCTGAGCGAAGAACAGACGCCTCCGGTGACCTACACGCAGAGGCAGGGCCAAATCCAAAGCTGAGCCCCTGGGAGCTGTGAGAACAAAGAAGAGAAAGGGAAATCTCTCCCAGCAGCCTCAGGAGCAGAGGATTAAAGCTCCACAATCAACTTGATGTACCCTGCAGCTGTGGCATACATGAATAGACAACGAATCATCCCAAATTAAGGAGGTGGACTTTGAGAGCAAGGTTTATTATTTTTTCCCTTTTTGTGTACTTTTTGTGAGTACACACTCACAAAAAGAGGAAAAGGGGAAAAAATAATAAATGTGTATGCTTCTGTGTGAGATTTTGTCGGTATAGCTTTGCTTCCACCATTCGTCCTACGGTTCTGACCATTTTTAAAAAAATTTTTCTTAATAATTATTTTTTATTTTAATAACTTTATTTTAATTTATCTTCTTTCTTTCCTTCCTTCCCTCCTTAGACAACGAATCATCCCAAATTGAGGCAGACTTTGAGAGCAAGATGTATGATTTTTTCCCCTTTTCCTCTTTTTGTGAGTGTGTATGTATATGCTTCTGTGTGAGATTCTGTCTGTATAGCTTTGCTTCCACCATTTGTCCTAGGGTTCTATCCGTGTGTTTTTTTTGTTTAATTTTTTTTCTCTTAATTATTTTTTTATTTTAATAACTTTATTATATTTTATCTTACTTTATTTTATTTTACTTTATCTCCTTTCTTTTTACCTTTCTTCCCTCCTTCCTTCCTTCCCCCCTCCCTCCTTCCCTCCCTCCTTTCTTTCTTTCTCTCTTTCTACTTCAACTAATTCTTTCTTTCTACTTTTTCCTCCCTTTTATTCTGAGCCGTGTGGATGAAAGGCTCTTGGTGTAGCAGCCAGGAGTCAGTGCTGTGCCTCTGAGGTGGGAGAGCCAACTTCAGGACACTGGTCCACAAGAGACCTCCCAGCTCCACGTAATATCAAATGGCGAAAATCTCCCAGGGATCTCCATCTCAACACCAACAACCAGCTTCACTCAACGACCAGCAAGCTACAGTGCTGGTCCCTATGCCAAACAACTAGCAAGACAGGGACACAATCCCACCCATTAGCAGAGAGGCTGCCTAAAATCATAGTAAGTCCACAGACACCCCAAAACACACCACCAGACGTGGACATGCCCACCAGAAAGACAAGATCCAGCCTCATCCAGCGGAACACAGGCACTAGTCCCCTCCACCAGGAAGCCTACACAACTCACTGAACCAACCTTAGCCACTGGGGACAGACACCAAAAACAACGGGAACTACGAACCTGCAGGCTGCAAAAAGGAGACCCCAAACACAGTAAGATAAGCAAAATGAGAAGACAGAAAAACACACAGCAGATGAAGGAGCAAGATAAAAACCCACCAGACCTCACAAATGAAGAGGAAATAGGCAGTCTACCTGAAAAATAATTCAGAATAATGATAGTAAAGATGACCCAAAATCTTGGAAATAGAATGGAGAAAATGCATGAAACATTTAACAAGGACCTAGAAGAACTAAAGATGAAACAAACAATGATGAACAACACAGTAAATGAAATTAAAAATACTCTAGATGGGATCAACAGCAGAATAACTGAGGCAGAAGAACGGATAAGTGACCTGGAAGATAAAATAATGGAAATAACTACTGCAGAGCAGAATAAAGAAAAAAGAATGAAAAGAACTGAGGACAGTCTCAGAGAATTCTGGGACAACATCAAATGCACCAACATTCAAATTATAGGGGTTCCAGAAGAAGAAGAGAAAAAGAAAGGGACCGAGAAAATATTTGAAGAGATTATCGTTGAAAACTTCCCTAATATGGGAGAGGAAACAGTTAATCAAGTCCAGGAAGCACAGAGAGTCCCATACAGGATAAATCCAAGGAGAAATATGCCAAGACACATATTAATCAAACTGTCAAAAATTAAATACAAAGAAAACATATTAAAAGCAGCAAGGGAAAAACAACAAATAACACACAAGGGAATCCCCATAAGGTTAACAGCTGATCTTTCAGCAGAAACTCTGCAAGCCAGAAGGGACTGGCAGGACATATTTAAAGTGATGAAGGAGAAAAACCTGAAACCAAGATTACTCTACCCAGCAAGGATCTCATTCAGATTTGATGGAGAAATTAAAACCTTTACAGACAAGCAAAAGCTGAGAGAGTTCAGCACCACCAAACCAGCTTTACAACAAATGCTAAAGGAACTTCTCTAGGCAAGAAACACAAGAGAAGGAAAACACCTACAATAACGAACCCAAAACAATTAAGAAAATGGGAATAGGAACATACATATCGATAATTACCTTAAATGTAAATGGACTAAATGCTCCCACCAAAAGACACAGATTGGCTGAATGGATATAAAAACAAGACCCATATATTTGCTGTCTACAAGAGACCCACTTCAGACCTAGAGACACATACAGATTGAAAGTGAGGGGATGGAAAAAGATATTTCATGCAAATGGAAACCAAAAGAAAGCTGGAGTAGCAATTCTCATATCAGATAAAATAGACTTTAAAATAAAGACTATTACAAGAGACAAAGAAGGACACTACATAATGATCAAGGGATCGATCCAAGAAGAAGATATAACAATTGTAAATATTTATGCACCCAACACAGGAGCACCTCAATACATAAGGCAAATACTAACAGCCAGAAAAGGGGAAATCAACAGTAACACATTCATAGTAGGGGACTTTGTAACACCCCACTTTCACCAATGGACAGATCATCCAAAATGAAAATAAATAAGGAGACACAAGCTTTAAATGATACATTAAACAAGATGGACTTAATTGATATTTATAGGACATTCCATCCAAAAACAACAGAATACACATTTTTCTCAAGTGTTCATGGAACATTCTCCAGGATAGATCGTATCTTAGGTCACAAATCAAGCCTTGGTAAATTTAAGAAAATTGAAATCGTATCAAGTATCTTTTCCGACCACAACGCTATGAGGCTAGATATCAATTACAGGAAAAAATCTGTAAAAAATACAAACACATGGAGGCTAAACAATACACTACTTAATAACGAAGTGATCACTGAAGAAATCAAAGAGTAAATAAAAAAATATCTAGAAACAAATGACAATGGAGGCACGACGACCCAAAATCTATGGGATGCAGCAAAAGCAGTTCTAAGAGGGAAGTTTATAGCAATACAATCCTACCTTACAAAACAGAAAACATCTTGAATAAAAATTATAGGAGAAAACTTCAACACTTTCCTCTCAGTATTATAGGGAACTGGTAGACATAAGATCAGCAAGGATATAGAAGAGTGTAACAACACTATGGATTAATTAGACTTAATTGACATTTATAGGACACTCCAGCAAAAGCAGAATAAACTTCTGTTCAAGTGCAGATGGAAACAATCAAAAAGATGAGGGGTCAGCAAACTATAGCTATTGGTCATACAAACCACTATGAGGTAACCACCCAAAAGTGTGACTAGCAGATGGTGGGGGGCTTTGGAGAAATCTTTTAAGCTGGTTATCACGCTCTTCTAACAGTGTTCTCCATTGCAACTTTACTATAGTACTAATGAAAGGAAGAAAAAAAACCCCCCAAAACCCAAGAAGAAATTCCTCAAAGTTTTTGAATCACCGAAGAAAGTATACCTAGGCAAATGAACACATGAATGATGTTAAACATCACTGGCCATAGGGTAATACAAATTAAAACCATGATTAGATTCCACTATATACTGACTATAATAGCTAAAATGAAATAATATTGACTATAGCAAATCCTGGCAAGGATGCAAAGCTCTGAGAATTCTCTCACATTGCTGGTGGGGATGGATAATGGCGCAAATAATTTGGAAAATGGTTTGGAAGTTTCTTATTAAGTTAAAAATACACTTACTGTATGACCTAGCAATTCATTCCTGGGTATGTATCATAGAGAAATAAAAACTAATGTTAACTGAACATCCTGTACACAAAGGCTTATAGCTACTCTTTCATAAGCATCAAAAACTGGAATAACACAAATGTTATTAATCAAGTACAAGGATAAAGAAATTGTGGTACATGCATACAATGGAATAAAAAGGAATGACTGTTACACACAGAAACTCGGATGGAGCTTAAAGATGAATATCATGCAGAATATGGAAGAAATCTGCCTCAAAAGCTTATACAGAGTATGAGTCCATTTAAATGACATTCCTGAAAACACAAAATTATAGTAACTGAAAATAAATCAGTGATTTCCAGGGGGAAAGAATGGGGTTTTAAGTATAAAAGGATAGCAGAAAGGACATTTGGGGGGTAATGGAACTGTTCTGTATCCTGATTTTAAAATGTATAGAACTGCTCACCAAAATAAAGGTCAATTTTACTGTGTTAATCTATACAATAAAAGCAAATAAATGAAAAATGCAGTTGCTATTATTATCAGTTTTCTGGCATCAACAAACTAGTACATATTGGGTGTGCTCAGAAAACAACACATCTAACTTTGTTCATCAAATGTATATCTATGAAAAAAGAGAAATTGTTATTACTGATATTGTTATAATTATCTGATAAGCCACTTTCAAAGAATTCTGAAATGACCTCTAACTTAATCTTATAAACCATTTATATTTCAATTATCTATTGCTGTGTAATAAACTTGTGGCTTAAAACAACATTTTATTATTTTGTATTTCGTTCCTTAGCGTGATGGCTTCTCTGCTGATTTTGTCTGTGCTCACACACGTGACTACATACTGCTCAAGAGCTGGCTGGACTAGAAGACCCAAGATGGCATCAATGACTTGTCTGGCATTGATCTGGCTGATGACCAAGGAAACCCAAGTCCCTTCCTCATGCCTTTCACCCTCCAGTATTCTAGACCAACTTCTTTATATGGTGCCTCACGGCAACATCCAAAAAGGATGAAACTGAATGCTAGACCAACTGAGGTCTAGACTATTGGGTCCATAATACCACTTTGCCATAGTCTGTTGGTTAAAGCAAATCACAAGACCAGTCCCAACTCGACATGGGGAAATTGAATCCACCTCTGCATTGCAGAAGGCACAAAATATTTGGGCTGTATTTTTCTGTCTACCAAATTATGTCATTCTTTTTTTTTTTTTTTTTTTGCGGTACGCGGGCCTGTCACTGTTGTGGCCTCTCCTGTCGCAAAGCACAGGCTCCGGACGCGCAGGCTCAGCGGCCATGGCTCACGGGCCCAGCCGCTCCGCGGCATGTGGGATCTTCCTGGACCGGGGCACGAACCCATGTCCCCTGCATCGGCAGGCAGGCTCTCAACCACTGTGCCACCAGGGAAGCCCTTATTTCATTCTTATATTATTACAGAAGCTAATGACCCACTGAGGATAAATTTCTGGGTATCATGCAAAGATAGAAATTTCAGTCCTTTTTCTAAACCAGTAAGAGGAAAAGTTCTTTCCTTTATGCTTTTGGTCCCATTTTTCATGTGAATAGCCCTATGTTCATGATGTCGCTTACATGCATGGCCATCTTTATTTGTAAAGTCTTCTTTTGGTTCTCTTAAGAATCAATTGAATATGGCAGCTGTTTATTTATTGCATAGCTCAGGCCAGCACCTAGTTTCCTGCAAGGCAGACTTGATGATGTGTTGACACCTAGAATTTCAGTTTTTCTCAGAGGAGAAAAAAAATCACACTACATTGGAATGACAATCATTAAATTCACTGTGCCTTGGTTAGGAACTGGAAGTAGTAGTCCTCACAATTCTTTGTCAGCTAGAAGAGAAAATTCTTTTGATTAAAAAGTTAGAGAATTATTATATTTTGCAAAAGGTGCTAAGTACTTTTCCCAAAGGAAGTAATTTCCAGATTTCTATCTTTAGAACTGCTTTTCCCAACATAATCTCTGCAAATATGTTTTTAAGCCTCACTTCCACGTCTCTCTATTGCCTTGGTTTTAACTTATATTATTATTATTATTTCTTGTGGTCTGCTTATTCAATATACGAAAGGTTTGTGACTCTTTATCTATCTATCTACCTATCTATCTCTTTATACATATACATACATATTGATGCTGCAGTTGTTTTGTTATGTAAAACATGTAGATGAGTCTTCTATATTTCCATAGCTGAATTTAGGTTTACTGAATAACACAGAGATTTATTTTAAGGCCTCTTTTCTTTTCCAACCTAGCAACAACTTTCAAAGGACTGTTCACTTGCATTAAGAAATTCAGAAAAAAACAGCATCTGTTAGGAATGTGAAATGACCCTCTGCTACCAAATGTGTGTTGTGCCTTACATTACAATGATTTCTTTCCTTGTTTCTACCCTAAAAGTAATGCTCTAATTAGTGTCATCCTTGCACTCTGCTGTTAGGCACAACAAGCAGTTTATAATCAGCCGTGATGAAATGGTGACAATTATAAACTTTGGGACAAACTGCATGTACAACAACATTCAATTTTCATAACAGCGGGATACAGCAATTGGAGGTAGTGTTGACCAGCAAACATTTTTATTAAGAGGCGTGTGTAAAATGACTTTTTATTTTAATTGTAGCTTAGACAATTGTCAGAAAACAGAGGTACCATAGCCTCTGCTTCTAATTAAAATTTAAAATCTACCTTCCATACTAAGCATATTTAATGCTACCATTGGTTTGATAATCTAGTCCTGGGGTCCATACATTGTGCTTTTTTAATTAGCCCCATATTCAGTTGGTCACTTGATCCACCAAAACAAGAGAAAACATTAGGAATGAATAGACTGCATGTATTGCTCTTGAAAATAAATGAGAACACTCAGGAATATATTCCTCAGAGCATGGGGATAAAGGCAATTGTTGCGAGGAGTCGTATAAAAAGCCATGAAGGCTCGAGTTGATATAGGGTTGTTCAGAGTAAGATACTCTTGAAAATATTTTTAACAGTGAGTCTTCTTTAAGTGATGGATCTCATTAATTTATATTGCAAACTATACCATCCGAAGACTAACAAAATGACATAAAGTTCTTAGGTTGAAGCCAAATTTCTTGTTGTATCCCATCACATTTGCTTTAGTAGTTAATAAAATTTAATTTCTCTTAACACACAGCCATGATTTGAAGAACGGTTTTAGCCTCTAAATATCCTCTAAATAAAAGACATTCTTTACTAGAACGTCTCCAGTTTTCTTAGCAGTTTGGTTGATCAACATCCTTTTTAAAGAGCTCTTATAAAAAATTAGACACTGTGTCCATTAGCATGAAGCACAATGGGATAGTCCTCTTTTTTGCTCTGTTTATTCTATTCATCCCAAGGTTGTATTAGGAGTTTTCAGAATCATTTCACACTGTCAATATTTACTGAGGTTATCATCATCTAAAAGCCTGTGCTTTATTACTATGGATTTCTGTCAAGCCAAATTTCCCCCATCTAATATTATATGTGTGTTTTTGTTTAACATTTGTTTGTGGGTAGGGGGGTTGGGGGAAGAGATGGTCAATATTTTTCTTCAAGATATTTGAAACCTTCTGAATGCTGATATTGTCAACTATGTTATTAATCATGCCTCATGACTTTGTGTAATAAAAACTTAGTTTTCTTCTTCATGGATTATAGGAATAAGTGTGTAAGGAGTATCTAAATAAAAGGAAAACAGATTTCTAAATATATCTTGTTAATTATTAAGTTGTCATGAATATTCAATAAAACTTGAGTCACATAAAACTAGACTGCAAATCTGACAGAAAGTTGATTTTTGGCAGTCTATTTTTAGAGGAAATTCAGACACAAGGTAAGTAGTGAATACAGCATGAATAAGAAAGCACACATACACACAACTCACAAAGCATAACTTTCCTGGCATCTTCACTTGCATTTTAAACTATTCTATAATTTTTTCTTTATACCTATTACACCTTATATACTCCATTCAATTGAAAATGATGTTCAGAATAATAAATCTAAGATTGTAGATTTAGCCCATGATAAAATATTAAGTAAATTTCACTACATGGCATTTTCAAAACCAGGAAAGCTGGTGCAGATATTTTTCTTCTGCTTTATTCTTATCTAAACAAATAATTCTATTCTTCAAGCTTCCTCATTCAGTTTCCTTCTATTCATTTTGACTTCTTTCATACCAAAGTTTTTTTATTTCCTTCTCTTTTTCTAATTTAAAATAAAACATACTTACAGAAATGTTATATATACACACTCATCTCTACTTTTCCCTTGGGAACTCATCTTGCTAAAAGAACTCTAGAACTGACAAAATGGATTGGTTTATTTATCACATAATAGGCTTCAGAACAAGGACATGTCATAGAAAATCAATTCATTCCTACAACAGATACTAATTCAATGTTTACTATGGGTAAAGTATTTGTGCTAAGGATCAAAGTGGTGCCATGTGTGAATGCAACTCAATCTCAACCATAAAATAGGTTCTCAATATGTTTTTTAAATCTTGACTATATCCCAATTAAATGATTTTCATTTGAATCAGCTAACTTCTATTTACTTTTGAGTTTATTTATATTCAAGTGGCTATTACATAAGGATGGCAGAACCTAACATATATGGAGAAGCTAATTTTAAATACCAATAAGCCAATCTAAATGGAATCTGAGCGGTCTAGGAAGCAAAAGTTAAATTCTAGGAAGCAAAAATTAAATTGGCTAACTCCACAAGTTGAGACTCATAAGTTGAAGTCAGGGCTGTATTTACCACTTCAGACCAAAAATTTTCTCAATAATTAATATTCAAAACAGAAACCCAAGTAAAATACATAAATCAAAGTATGATCTTATTGATCATTTATGCCATAACAAATGTATTTATTTTATATTTATTTATTATAAGTATTTATATTTATTTCCTTTATTTGAATATTCTCAAAGGGCAAATGCCTCTGGTGTATTTCACCATCATCAACAAGGGGAAGCATCTGGGGTACAAGAAAGTGTTTTGGTTTAGAAATCTAGAAACTTGGGTGCTGGTCCAAAATTTGTTACTATCGTGGTACGGGAGCAAGAGATGATTATTTTGAGTTCTTCAGTCTCAGATTTCTCATCTATAAAAGGAGCAAATTGCACTGATCTTCTCCATTTAAAATAAGAGTCTCAACACTCTACACGCTCCAAATCACCTCTTCCCTTGGTTCCACATTGTCGACTGGAATGAAGGAGTCCCCAGACGATTCTGTATTTTCCTGGTAAAGACTTTTACTTCTCCTTCCCCTTCTAGAGTGTCACTAATAATATTTGCCTTGAGATTTCCCAGGACTTATCATTCCTCTTATCTTATTTACATCATTCACTACTAGAAGCCTGTTATATCCAGGTCATCGCTCAACCCCTGGCTCTATCCCCACAGAGATCTGTGGATAAGCAATGAGGCAAATCCTTCACTGCCACTCTGGCCAATATTTTCCGTTCCTTGTCACACTATTTTTCTTTACAGGATTTATCACCAACTCTCATATCATATATTTTATTTTTATTTATGTTTCCATCTCTTTCCACAAACATATAACCTTCACAAGCGCGGAAATTAAAAAAAAATAAATTCTGTTTTTTAGAACAGTTAAGGTTTACAGAAAAATTTTAAAGGTAGTAAGTACAGAAGACATCCATATACCCCTCACCCAATTTTCCTACTATTAACATTAAACATTAATATGGCACATCTGTTACAATTAATGAATCAATATTAATACATATTATTAACTAAAATCCACACTTTATTCTAATTGTCTTAGTTTTTACCTAATGATCTTTTTCTGTTCCAGATCTCACCCAGAATATCACATTACATTTAGCCCTCATGTCTCCTTCGGCTCCTCTTGGCTATGACAGTTTCTCAAACTTTCCTTGTCTCTGATAATCTTAACATTTTTGAGGAATACTGGTAAAGTATTTGGTTGCATAGCCCTCAGTTGAGATTTCTGATATTTTTCTCTTGATTGGACTAGGGTTATGGATTTGGAAAGGAGGATCACAGGTAAAAGCTATTCTCATCATATCATATGATGGGTAGATACTACTAATATGACGTATCACTGTTGATGTTGACCTTGATCAGCTGGCCCAAGTAGCATTTGTTAGGTTTCTCCATTGCAAAGTTACTTTTTTTCTTCCTTTCCATACTGTACACTTGGGAAAGAAGTCATTATGCAGGGCCCACATTTACGGAGAAAGGAGTTATGTTCCACCTCCTTCAGTGGAGTATCTACAAAAATTATTTGGGATTCTTCTACTCAGGAGATTTATCTACACCTATCCCCTCCATTTATTTATTTACTCAATTACTTATTTATACCTACATAGATCCATTGATATTTATTTTATGCTTTGGGTTATAATCCAATACTTTATTTATTTATTTAGCTCAGCTTCTGTCATTGGTAGCTCTTTTAGTTGGCTTCTGCTTCCCTTGAACATACTACCAATTTTTTAGAAAAAGCATTTCTTTGCTTTCTGGCAATACAAGATGTTTCAGGCTCATTCTGTATTTCTTCCATCTCAGTCTTAGAATCAACAACTTCTTTAAGAAACAGTGGTTCCTTTTATTGCATAGTGGTATTAGAAACACAATCTGGGTGTAAAGCTTGCTGCTTCTTACTGGAGCATTCTCTAATATGTTACCACATAGATTATTCTAGCCTCTTCCCAATGCTGATCTGTAAACTTCCATTACAACAGTGAGAAACCTGCCCCTCAATCTCTGGCATCCATTTATTTAATTGTTCAGTTCTGGTATACAGGTATACCATATCACAATTGTTAACTCATACTCCCATGGGAAACTATTTCATCAACTAGAGAACAGTACTTATGTAAAGTTTCTTTTGCCTTTATTCTTACAGACTTCAGTCATTTCTAAATTTACTTGGGTCGGTAGTTGTTCTCCCCTCCAATTTCTACAGTGAGATTGTTTCATAAAATACGTAACACAGTTGGATTATTTGGTCACATTCCACATTCTATTCGAGAAATCTCAATGTCTTAAATGATTTTGTTTTAACTTATATGCATTAAGATTTACTCCTTGTACTGCAAATTTCTATGGGTTTTGGCAAATGCATAATGTCATGTTTCCACTATCACGGTATCATATGGAACAGTCTCAACACTCTAAAAAATTCCCTGTGCTTCATCAATTCAATCCTCTGTCTCCAAAGCCCTGGCAACCACTGGGATTGTTTTATCACTGTTACAATTTTGTCTTTCCCCAAATGTCATGTAATTGAAATCATACAGTATGTAGAGGACTGAATTTTTTATCTGATTTGTTTAGTACTGTATATCTAGTATACAGAATAATTCCTTGCTTATGTGGGCACCTATTATGGGCTGAATGTCTAAGTCCCCCCCAAATTTATATATTGAAGCCCTATCCCACAATGTGATAGTATGTGGAGGTAGGTCCTTTGGGTGATAATTAGTTTTAGATGAGGTAATAAGGAGAGATCCTCATAATAGGACTAGCGCTCTCGTAGGAAGAGACCAGACATCTTGTTGTCTCTCTCTACATGCTCACTGAGAAGTCATGTGAGCACAGAGCAAGATGGCAGCCATTTGTAAGACAGGAAGAGAGCCCTCACCAAGAATCAAATCTGCCAGCACCTTGATCTTGGATTCCCCAGCCTCCAGAACTGTGAGCAATAAATGCCTGCTGTTAAAGTTACTCAGTCTATGGTATTTTTCTGTAGCAGCTCAAGCTATGACAGGACTCAATATATGTTTTTGAATGAAGAACTGGAAGGATTATTCATGAGTTTCTTTTTAGTTCAAAAATGCCATGGCTCTACAATAAGTTGTTTTATGATTTTATTTCCTTTGGCTTTCTCTCATACTCTCTTTAAAAGAATTATGGAAGAAAAAGAAAATAATTACTGCTTTCAATGGTGACTGTAATATAATTGTTTTGCTAAAGGTTTTCTGATGTGAATTTGGAGGTATGTCATTTATAGTGATTATTGTATTGATTTAAAATAGTATATAAGGAACTATTTAAATATTTAGAAATACATAAAAATGATAGCAAGGAGATCTTATTCTACATACTCATATTTTTCTAGGAAAGTTTTTTTTTCATATTTTCTATGAAAATATGTTTCATATGCTCTATGGTTTCATATTTTCATCTTATGCAGCAGTTTTCAAGGCATGAAAAATGACCTTTACATTCTTCCATAGTATTGTTAAGGGCTAAACATAAGCGAGTAGAAGTGAACTGCTTTACCCAAACAGAATGTATAAATGGAGGCTCCCGCCCCTTAAGAAGAAATCTTATACAAAAACAATGTTTTCAGTCTTTCCTGATTTTTAAGAGCTTCTCAGTTAAGAATTGGGTGAAACAAATGTAATGGTTATTTTTCTGCAGTCCTCTTTGCTCATATAGTCCATGCACAGATTAATTTTCAGGATATCAGAGGGAGTTTCTTAGGTTATGATTTCTATCTAAAGGAATGATACTATATAGATTAAAGTGCCACAGAAGAGTTTCTGTTAGTTCCTTGCATTCATTTCATTACTGAAGACATCAGTATAAAGCTTGTTTAAATTAAGGAATCATGTACAAGAGTAAATCTGTTCTGACCAGGATGACAAGTCTATGAACTTTCCAAAATATATCAAAAAAAAAACTTTTAGGATTTTGATTACCAATTTCAAGCTCTATGAGAATTATAATATGATTCCTAAGGTCATAACTGTTTTACAATTAATGCAACCAGAATTTTAGTCCACATAAAACAATGCAATCTTTCCAAGACTAAACAATCAATAGAGTCATAGAAGAATTTGGTATTTATGTTAGTTTGGATTTTGATTAATGCCAAGCCGTAGTTGGGATGTTTTTTCAAACCTATAGACAGAAAGTTACTTTTCCTGAAGTTTCTCAGAGACAGAGGGTATTTATATAAAGCGTGGCATAAAATATCCCATTGTACTTAAGTAACTAAAAAATCATAAAGTCTTCAGATAATAATACTGCTTTGATGAAAAACATCTCTTGGCTATGTAATACTTCCCCAACCCCCACCGAGATATACACATTGGTTACCATTTCCTCTCAGTCTTTGCTTCATTTTCACATCTCAAAGCTATTCTTTTTTTTTTTTTTTTCAGCCTGGCTACGATCGCTAGATATACTAGAAAATACCTACTTAAATTTGCATTTCAAATATAACTAGGAATATTTTTTAGTATAAATATGTCCCAAGTATTACATGGCACATGGTTATACTAAATCAATTATTCATCATATATCTGAAATTCAGATTTAACTGGATATCTTGTATTTTTATTTTCTAAAACGCTAAGCCTAAAATTAGACACATTACTTATCATTAGTCCTACTAAGCAGTTGTTTTAGTATTTGCTCCTTCAGAAACTCCTATATACAGTGAAGCTCTGATTAAATACTCAAAGATTTTGAGCAATGAGTTATCTTAATTATTTAGTGTAAATAATCACTTTGAGCTTAATTTTATAGGCAAAAATTTTATATTGATCTCATGCTAACCAATCCCCAGTCTAATCTCTTAAAAACTGTCCTCAGCTCTGCCTCATAGAACTTTGTTCTCTTCCCCCTAAGTACCCAATAAAAAAAAAAGTATAAACATTTTTTTCTTTTAACCTATACAACCCATTAGAATATTTCTTATGTTATATTGCCATTTTTGTTTACTGTATATTTTTGTTAAATTATAAACTCCTTGGGGAAAAATAGGTATTTTATCTTTGTATCTCTTAGATTAGCACATACCACTTTCTCATTAATTGAATTAGTGGAAACATTAAGCTACAATGAAATGGCAGCTAAGCATTGATACTGTAGTCATTTGGGAATGGTAGATGGTAACTATATACATTCCAAATCAGTTAACAATCTCATACCTACTTGTTAGGTCAAGGCAGAAAATAAACCAGACAGCAGATGTTTAGATGAAGCCTCCTCTAATTTATGCCTTTGGGAAAATATATATGCTACGTTGTATTTTTGGTTTTTTGTTTTTTCAGTCCATGGAAAGTAGTTGAAATCATTTAAAATGGATGATATTCTCATCATAACAATTCCACTAGAAAACTAGGGAAAAAAATTGGGATTGTTCTTTCCTTTTACAGATGATAATCCTCAAATATTTCGGTCTTTTATTATTTGAATCTCAGGAATAATGTGACATAATGAAAATTGCTGTTTTTAAAATTTCCTAATGCTTTTAAGTATCTAGAGTAAATCTGCTATATTGAATTTTTGTTTCCTTAGCAATCTTTGTTTTTTTCCTGTACTTATTCCAGAAATTTCAGTTTGGCTTATAGAAAACCTGAGCCATAAAAATCAAAAGTTATTTTGAATCTATTCAACCTATATACATTTTTTATTATAGTAAATGTCATATTTTAATATATCCAACATAATGTGACCTAAAACTGTTAATGGTTTATGTTAAGTAACTAAACTCAGAGTGTAGCACATATCAGCTTTTTTGCCCAGCTTCCATTTCTCCACCTTCTAATAAGAAAACTCTGATTTTATCTGGGGAACCACACTTTCCTCATTAGATACAATCTAGGTGGAACTGTCAAAGACTGTGTACTTCTCTCAGGAGAAAAATGAATACTTCTTGTAAACTAGGACAAATAATATCCTCTCCATGGAATGTGAGCCTGGAGGAGAGATAGAAAACAGAAGATAGCTGAGACTCTCCATTAGTCCCGACTTCCCAGATCCTGTCCTATTGGAGATTTCATTTTGTAATTTTTTTTTAAAATAGAACTAGTTCATATCCTTCCAGTAAATTCCATTCATTTAATTAAGCAGAACCAGCCTGGGTTGCTTGAAACTAAAGAAAGAATGAACTGTCAAACCCTCTGCAGATATAAAGTGTAGAATTCAAAGCACACTGCCCTTGTCTTATGTGAGTACATTAATCAATCTTCAAAAATGCAAAGAAAGGTCCAAAGTCAAGTAAGGGACAAAGATCTAAATTATTCGGCATAGAAACTATGGGAACAGGCAAGTGGCTAAAACAGAGAAGTTGGAAAATCTGAGTGGCATCTTGAGGATAAGAGGAGCCGAAGAAAGGCTGGAAGAAGCAGAGAAGAGTGACCAATGAGAAATTTCTGGTGATAACTGAACCCTATATATAGGAATACCTGGTTTCAATTTTAAAATGCTTTGCAAAACCAACAAATATTTGTGGAAATAATACGACTGCACTCAAATTTTGCTCTACTCAGGAAACCATCAATATCAAAGAAGTGTGGTAGAGATCTATATTGGAATTAAGAGTGTGCAAAGAAGGCAGAGAACCACCCCAGGGAACTCTATAAAGTAATTGAAATAAGCTATCATCAGAATGGATGGAATTCATGACCAGGTGTATCCATGTATACTAAAGCCCTCTGACATTTCCAGCATGTTTATAAATAAGGCTACAGGTATCATGAAGTCTTCTCTATATTCTTGGCTTTGACATTGATTTAGAGTATGATCTAATAAAATAAATATGGGGTAACTTCTGATAAAAATGACCTTTGTTTAAAACACTGGTTGCTTTTGTTGAATTTTTTTGTTTTGACTAAAAATTGCACTTGTTTCTGGAACTTATTTAACAAGAAAATGTGTAGACTTTTCTACGGTCAGGAACTCTTTTAATCACCTAAAAAATATGTTTTTAAGTTGTCACATAATAGTCCCAGTTTCCAGTTGCTGAAACTGAAACACAGAGAGATTAAGCAGCTCCTCCAAAAGTCACATGGTAGTGAGTGGTGGAATTCTGGAAATTAACCCAAGAGTTTATTCCTGGAGTCCATGCCCCTCAGGCATAAAATCTGCTGTGCTGACAAAGTGAATGAAAGACAAAAAAGAGTAGACTCTGGAATCAAAGGTACCTGGGTTCAACTTATTGATCTTCTAGCTATGTGACCTGTTTATTTTTCCCGTGTTGTACTGAATTTCAAAGAGGATTGAGTTTCAATTAATTTTTCACCAGATTAAATATGACTTAGAATTGGACTGCTTCAGAATTTTATTTTATCCTGTAATCTATTTGTTCACCAATATTTTTTCTGTTTGTTTGTTTGGTTTTTTTTTGCGATACGCGGGCCTCTCACTGCTGTGGCCTCTCCCGTTGCGGAGCACAGGCTCCGGACGCGCAGGTTCAGCGGCCATGGCTCACGGGCCCAGCCGCTCCGCGGCATGTGGGATCTTCCCGGACCGGGGCACGAACCCGTGTCCCCTGCATCGGCAGGCGGACTCTCAACCACTGTGCCACCAGGGAAGCCCCACCAATATTTTGTGAGTGCCTGTTATATGCCAGGCACTATTATCATAAGTACAATTATGGATAAGACACAGCTTGCTCATCTTATGAAACTCATATATTATGTACCTACTAGTTCCCTTAACATCCTGTAATAGAAGTCCAAGCCATAATTTGTGTCCCCAGTTCATTCCATTAGAAGCCAACAAGTGCTCTAAATATATGCCTGAAATTTATCAAATTGTCTTCTGAGGAAAAAAGAAAGATCACTTCATATCAATATCTGTCTCTTGAAGGCAGGTAACACATTTTCAAATAATGTGACCCTCGTAACCAGTCTGTATTTACCCAGGACAAAGACAAGCTTCATTACAGATGGAAATGAATGGCTTTTTGACACAAGTAGATCATCTCACTGTCAAGGAGCATCTGAGGCACATCAAAGAATGGTAATTAATGTTTGTGAGAAACCGAACAAAAGCAATTCCTTTTCTGCATTTAGTCTCCCAGGAGGAGTTTGGCTTCAGTTCACTGCTGAGGGATAGGCTCCTTGAATTTGGGGAAATGGCACTGTGATTATTTGGGCTGTTTAAACTAGACATGCTTCTCTTGGGATTGACTATACAATCACCGTAACTCCTTTAGAGATACATTTGGACGTGGATTAATCATCACAGGTCCATAGAGACTGCAGTAAGAAAAAGACTGAGCCCTACAAATCATTGCAATTTGTAATCTTTGCAATCACTGCAATTTCTAGTTGGGATCAAATATAGTAAGTACTAGAAAGAAATGACGCCTTGATCACAGGAGAAGCTAGGTGTGCCTTATATTATGGCAGTGGGTCTATAAAGGACATTTGTTTTGATCTGTTTGCCTGATCAACATCTACCCTTCCTTCCTTTGATAATAGCACACTGACCTTAATTTTTGGATTCACCCATTTCTTATTATCAGTCTTTGGGCTCCAATTATGAGTATATTATCCAGCCTTGGCCAATCAGCATGTTCTCTCTTCTGGCCACAGCAGAATGGAAACATGACCAAAGTCAGCCAGGAATCCTTGGATTTTCTGGAACTTAGGAAAGTGAAACTTTCTCTTATGCTGGGACTAACTACTCAGAGGACCACATGTAAGTCTGATAGTGTTGGTGTTTTCCACATGGGAAGAGACTGACTGAATGGGTCCGAAATGAAGGAAAATCACAACACGGAGAGAAAATGAGTTCTGGTGACATCACTTGAGATCCTGATTCTGGACCTTCCTGGAAAAAATCACTCTACTTTGCCCTTGTATTCTTAAGTTATGCAAGTCACCTATTTTTTTCACCTAGGTCAGTTTTGGTTTGTTTTCTGTCTCTAGGAGTAATCTAGAATTGTTCAAGCTTTCCTCTTTGAAAAATATGGGCCCAAGTTAGGGTTCTATGAGACAAGAATGGGGAAGGGTATCCAGTGTGGACTAAGATATATAAAAAAGCCTACAACATGAGGGTGTCTTGACTTAGAAAAGTTTATTCTACAGATAAAGTCCGAGAAGACAGGCAAAAAAAAAAATCTAGATCTGAGGCCAAAGTTTGGGAATAAGTCCAGAAAAGAGTTGTTGGCAAGGCTGAAATGTGGAGGTGAGGCAGATTCCCTAAAGATAAAGCCTTTTATAGTGTGTTTTTCATCCTATGGCTGCTGAGGTAGTTCCAGTGAAATTCACCAACGGGGCTAAATTTTCTGAGTAGAGCAGCCTATAATCTCTTGTAGTAATACCTTTGATACACAATATATCTAATTTCTGAATGAGTGATTTTGATGGGAATTATATCCCAAAGAGATTTAGCGTAAAGTGTACTGAAAACTCTGAAAGTCAGTACTTCACAGGCAATAGGAAAAGGAGCCTCATTTAGCCAGGAAAACTTGTTCCCCTGTTACTGTGATTATACTATGAAAAATGCTTGGCATCACCCACATTTGAGGTATTAGTGTTTCAATTTTGCATTCTTATGTTTGAATTTGTGTGAAATGTTATTCACTATGATTCTTTCTTTGAGCAAAATGTGGCTTTTCCTGTAGGAACCTATTATGGTATGGCCTAAGGCTCCATACATTAGACTTCAACCTTTCAGGACCGCTCCTTGAGTCGTAATTAAAAGTTAGCTGTAAAATGCCACATAAATTGGTCAAACTACTGTCCATTTGACTTAGGTTCCAGGAGGAATATATTTTTGGTTTACAGTATGTAGGTCATTAAAAAAAGTGGGAAAGAATGAAAGCTTTTGACTGTAATTCATTTATATTTTATGGAACAAATGCCTCAGCTCTTATATTTTACTGAGTTTTTAATTGAAAGATACATACAGTTTTAGGTAACTATTAATAAGTCAAAGCTTTTCTTTGATGCATTGCTATGCTTCAGCAACTTTTATAAAGTATGTCATATTAATCCTAAAACTTTTTCTGGGATACAGTCACTAAAATGACTTCATATATGAGGAACATCCCCTTGAATGGCATGATTTTATACTTAAATTTGACTTTAGGTGGCAACTAACTTTACTTTCTATGCCTAATTGCAACTACTAAGCTCCTTCTTCTGATTTATAGGTCTCTGTGGAACCTGGCATTATTTTTCTGGGTATGCTTTCAGTTGACACACTCAAACCCAATTAAAGAAGAAAAGGTATAAATAAAGTTCACCCGAAAAAAAAATCAAAAGAAGAAGAGGATGAAGAAAAGGAAGAGGAACATGGATAAGGAGGAGAAGGAAGGAGAGAATTAAGGATGAGATCGCATTAGGTACAGCTGGATCCAGGCGTTGACGCAGGACCCTCATCTTGCCTACACTCCTGATCCCCCAACTCTCCGCTCTGCTTCTCTCTGCGTGGTGGCCTCTTTTACATGGTCATCAACCAATGGGTAATCAAAGGTCACAGCATTTCCGCTTAGTTACCCCAATGGAAGAAACTTAATGTTTTTTGTCCCAGATTCTGTACATAAATCCAGGAGAGTAGTCACCTTAGCTCTGTTTGTGTATGCTAGCAATAAACAGGAAATCTGATCTGATTATGTGATATCTGTGTTATTCTTTGTTATGTGAGTGTTCATACTGACTCCATGCCAGACTGTATCACTTTGAGTGTCAGGACCCTTCATTATAGATGTTTACCTCCCCTATTCTACCAAGGATTCGGCTGTGTCCATAACAACAGATTCATACATACTAGCTGCTTTCTGACTGAGTGCCAACATAATGCTTATGACAAGGGGATACCATACTACTTAAATACACAAAATATCTTGGCATGGCCACAAAATTCCAAAGCACCAAGCCTTTTCATGTTTCAAGGCCTTCTCACATTCTGTTCTCTCTTGTCTCCCTTCTCTATTACCCCTCTTTAACTGGCCCACTTCTAAACAGCTTAAATATCATCTTCTCAGAATCTTTACCTGATCACCCCTCCCATCCCGACTAGAGTAGGACATCGAGTTTACCTGTTTATAGCTCCTGTTTTTTGTTTCCCTTATAGCAATTACTGTAATTGTAAATAATTGGGCAATATTTGTTTTCCCTTGGAAACAGATGCACTGCCTAAATTATTTACTTCTGCACTGATAGCACTTTATCATCAAAAGCACTGAATATGTATTTTTTTACAGGAATAGACAGATGATTAAAAAGAATGTTAACTCTAGAATTGCATTTGTTAAGACTTCTTTGGAGTATGCAATCAAATTTGGCAGCAAAAAATCTAATCGTGAATAGCCAGGGCACCATCAAGATCTCAATGCTACTGTTAATGGTCACATGATAATTCTAGTTACTGTAACAAATACACTGCCACATTTTAGTAACTTACACATGTAAGTGTATCGTTTGCTCACATAACTCCTGTGCAGATACTCCTGGTCAGTGAGTAGCCTTTCTCAGTTGGGTAATTCAGGGACTCCTTCAATCTTATGGCTCCACCATCTCTAGGAGCTTGAGATGCATCCAGCAATAAGATGGAGGATGAACAAGAGTATGGAGAAGACATGCCCAATTTTGTTAATCAACTTAGTCCAGAATTAAAACACATCACTACAGCTCATATTCCATTGGTAAGAACTAGTCATATGGTCCCATCTAGATGCAGGGAATTGTAGCTTCTAGCTAACCAGCCACATGCCAGCACAGCCATATAGTATGGATGGAATAAGTAAGAATGTTCGGTGGGCAGCTACTGATTGCTGTTTGGATAGTAGACAGTACACTGTTTACAGACAGTAGACAAAGTCTCCAGTAAGCTGATTTCTAAGATTCAAAAAGCTATGGAACATCTTATCAACAAAACTGGCAGCAAAATGAACAATTCAGGCACTCAGCTATTTTTTCTGTAGTGAAGACAAAACAAAACATCAAAAACACAGAAATGGAAACCTGCTGACCTATTTTCTTTTTTATGGTTCTGTTTCTGTTTTCTGTTTCTTACTGCTCACGTTGTTTTTTGAAATCATGTGGAAATACAGCCTCAGGCTGGGTTAGTATAAGAGCTACAACAGAGTTTTGTGACTTCCCTCTCAGATCTTAATTTCTCTTATTATTTTTAATATTTTTAAATGTTAACCCCAAAATAAATTATATTAGTTAGCATATATAATCACAATGTCTATGCGCTATCCCATATTTACTATGTTCTATCTCATCAAGAAGATGCTAATTAACGGTTTGGTATGTTTAACACAGCAGTATGCTATTTAACATCTTCATAAAACATGAAGGCTAAAGGTTACAACACTATTTTACAGACTGAAACACAAAAACAGGTGGTAATCACCACAATATTTTGTTCTGAGGTTAAAATACTGGCAAATTAAATAATCTATCAGCAGATGTTGCATTATATTAATTCCTTCAGTTTTAGATGTAAACGAAGTCTAAACTCATAAAAATAGTGTGCAAACTAAGAGAATATGGAGACGTGCACAGAACACTGATCTGACGTATGCAATACTTCTTCCCTGAGAAGATTCTCAATAAAATTCTCAAAATTTTATTTTGGTCAAGAATTCATAGCAAGTTACCACTAGTGATTTCTCAAAGCCACATTTATTAAAGGCTAGTATAATCTGATTTTTAAATAACTTTTCACAATTTTTTCTCAACTGATAAAATCACCCCTTCCCATTTGCCACTATTATTCATTCAACAAAATCATTATTTTGTCATTTATCTACTTATTCATTCAATTAATTATTTTAATTTTTACCAAGCCTCTGATATGTAAACAGACTATTCTGCTAGGTGCTAACTGGGCGTATATATACTTTTTGCCCTAAAAGAACTTGCAACTGATTCTTTTCATATCAGAACTATTTATACTACAACTGAATAATCATATATAACAAGACACCAGTGATGTTTCAGAGACATATATGCTAAATGTTGAGTAAATTAAAGAGATAATTATGCTATGTGTTCTGAGAATGAAATTTTTTACAGTGGGGAGTAGTAACCAGAGACACCTTCTTGGAGGTAGTATGGTTTAAAGACCTTGGAGAATGCATATGAGTTGAATAGTAAAAGAATGAGCTAGGGAATTCCAAAGAGGAAAACAATGTGAAAGGAACACAGAGAAGGAGGCCTGAGTATAACTTGGAAAGGGAAAAATCAGTAGAGTATTATGGCTGGAGAGTGGAAGGTTCAAGGAGCGAAAAGGGAGATTTGGGAGCTGATAGAATAACCACCCAATTTATCTTGACAAGGAGAACAAATGATTTCTAAGATGTCAATGATGAGGAGATCCACTGTGCACTATTGTGGTGAGGGATAAGTTTCCAGTAGAGAGAACAATACATGCAAAAGCCCAAAGAAAACAAAAAGTATTCATTACATAAGAAACTATTTACTCAATATGAATAAAAGGTAAAGTGTCTATGGAAAAGAAGAGAAGACAATGTTTGGGATTGAGACACATGAGTCTGGGGAGGTGAGTTATTTGGGCCATAATCAGGAGGTTATTTTTTTTTTAAGCTTTTTTTTTTTTTAATCTTTATTGGAGTATAATTACTTTACAATGGTGTGTTAGTTTCTGCTTTATAACAAAGTGAATCAGTTACACATATACATATGTTCCCATATCTCTTCCCTCTTGTGTCTCCCTCCCTCCCACCCTCCCTATCCCACCCCTCTAGGTGGTCACAAAGCACCAAGCTGATCTCCCTGTGCTATGCGGCTGCTTCCCACTAGCTATCTATTTTACCTTTGGTAGTGTATATATGTCCATGCCACTCTCTCGCTTTGTCACAGCTTACCCTTCCCCTCCCCATATCCTCAAGTCCATTCTCTAGTAGGTCTGTGTCTTTATTCCTGTCTTGCCCCTAGGTTCTTCATGACATTTTTTGTTTTTCTTAGATTCCATATATATGTGTTAGCATACGGTATTTGTCTTTCTCTTTCTGACTTACTTCACTCTGTATGACAGACTCTAGGTCCATCCACCTCATTACAAATAGCTCAATTTCGTTTCTTTTTATGGCTGAGCAATATTCCATTGTATATATGTGCCACATCTTCTTTATCCATTCATCTGATGATGGACACTTAGGTTGTTTCCATCTCCTGGCTATTGTAAATAGAGCTGCAATGAACATTTTGGTGCATGACTCTTTTTGAACTATGGTTTTCTCAGGGTATATGCCCAGTAGTGGGATTGCTGGGTCATATGGTAGTTCTATTTGTAGTTTTTTAAGGAACCTCCATACTGTTCTCCATAGTGCCTGTGGAAACACAAAAGACCCCAAATAGCCAAAGCAATCTTGAGAGTGAAAAACAGAGCTGGAGGAATCAGGCTCCCTGACTTCAGACTATACTACAAAGCCACAGTAATCAAGACAGTATGGTACTGGCACAAAAACAGAAAGATAGATTAATGGAACAGGATAGAAAGCCCAGAGATAAACCCACGCACATATGGTCACCTTATCTTTGATAAAGGAGGCAGGAATGTACAGTGGAGAAAGGACAGCCTCTTCAATAAGTGGTGCTGGGAAAACTGGACAGGTACATGTAAAAGTATGAGATTAGATCAATCCCTAACACCATACACAAAAATAAGCTCAAAATGTATTAAAGACCTAAATGTAAGGCCAGAAACTATCAAACTCTTAGAGGAAAACATAGGCAGAACGCTCTATGACATAAATCACAGCAGGAGGTTATTTTTTATCATGTTAAAAAAGTTGGATTTTACTCTGCAAGCACTGGGAGACACTGAGAAGGGAGAACAAGGTCAGAGCTGGATGGAGAATGATGCTAAGCTGCAGCGGGCATGATTGATAAGAGAAAGGCACAACTGGAGGCAAGAGGTACTATTACTAAAAAGTTGGGGTGATTCAGATGATAAATAATGATGAAGTGGCATGGGAATGAAAAGAAGTCAATAGATGAGTGACACAGCAAAGAGAAAACTCAAAATTTCTATGCAAATAGATGATGGTAGGTCCATTTTAGGACCTTCATAGTTCATATATTTCTTCTTTTGGAGTCCATACCCAGTGTTGTATTAGGCATATTAAAATATACCCACAAACCCAATAAATATCATGAATAATTATAATAAATGAAATTGAAGTGTTCTAATTTTTATAATTTTGACTTTATTATAAGATAAATTATTCATTTTTCTTATGATTTGAATCTTATTGGGTTTGATTATACTTCACTATTTTAATATCTATATAAGAATTGCAATGAACTGCAGTTGTCTAGTTGTCATAAAACAATTTGTAAACAATTAAGCAGTTATTAATTTAAATTTTTCTGTTTGTATCTATGCGTATGTAGATTTTATACATTATTTCAATATTTTCAGAAGCCTTTCAAAGCTCTATGGCCCTAGGCACTGAACCTTACATGTAAAATTAGCTTCGATGATGGTGACCCTCACTGATTTACCAGGAACCATAATAGGAAGGACATGTATCATTCCAAGTGCCTCCAACCACATCCTTTTTATTTTCATGTACTAAAGTTCTAAATGAATTCTTTAAATTCACTAAACACTTCAGAGTGTTGTAGATCATGGGCTAACTTTGCCCACATTCTTGTGTGGATGTAACCCAATGGAAAAAAGAAGCAAAGTGAGAAATCTGCTTTCCACTCAGACCCCTCTCGTAAACACAGTCATTTGTGTTCTTAGGGAAGGAGGAAAAGAACACAGTGGCTGCTCTATCCCCAGCAAGCCCAGACTACTCAGCGGAGTTATTTCCAGTAATAAAAGGGCCCAGCATGTTGCAGAAGGGCAGGTGCTGGACTGACGTCAGCCATCCTTAGGGCCAGTCTTCAGCAGACACATATTCATCTGCCCATGAAAAGTGCACCCTATGAATCCTCACTACAACATGTCATGGCAACAACACTGATTTAGACTTTCTTCTTGACCAGTTGCCATTTCTATGGTAATGAGAATCATCTTCTTCCTCTGGCTGTTTGACAATTGCCAGCTAAGCCTTCTAGAGAAGTGAGCAGTAAGAAGGCAATGCACTTTACAACTATGCTACAGTAGTGAAGTGACCGTATGCCGAAGCTCTCAATTTTATAACAAATTAAAACAAAAAGTGAATTTTCTTGAAGAAGAAAATGCTCTTCAAAAATATTTTTTCAGTTACCAATATGTTATACAATGTGCTCAAAATCTAATTTACCACTGTGTCTAAGGCACATTAAATATCTTTGACCTGAGTAATTTGATATAAATCTATCATGCAGGCAATTGAGACTGATATTCAGATCTCACATATTTTTGCTCTGATCATCACTTTTCAGAGGAAAGTAAAGCAAGCTAGGAGAAGGGTTAGGAGGAGGCAAAGAAGAAAAAGCAGGAAAAAAAGAAACAGGAGATAAAAAAGAAAAAAAAATAAAAGGAGAAAGAAAAAAGTCAATAAAAATAATTTTCCCTCTTTTCTCTTCCACAAATGGTTAGTTCAAACATTTTTTAAAATGTTCCAATCTAATTATACCTACCCCAAATCAAGTTTTCTTCATGAGTATAAAAGTAATATCGGCCATTTAAGGAGATCAGTTCTTGTCTTCCTATTTTTAAAGAGCATCCAAAATTTCATTCCACATTATTTAATCCAATCCTGTACATATAAATTATGTCCACAGCACAATCTACCCTTAGCTCTAGCCAAAGCTAGTTTTTCTAGGAACCCACATACACCTGACACATCATCATCTCATTCTCTAAAAGACTAATCCATATTATCTGTTCTGAGAAAACTTTAGCGTCTAGAATTTGATCAGCCAATTTAGTCAGTATACAAACTAGCACAATAATAAACACTGCCTTGTTCTCACTTCACGTGTGTTCATTCATCTCCCGAGACTGGGAATTCTCTGTGAACATGAAACAAGCATTATGCTTTGAGTAATCGAAAACCCTGGACCCAATCTAGATGAATAGAAGATATTATATAAATGTGTACTAATTGATTTCTTTAGCCCTTTATCTAATTTTTGGTACACTGGTATTATCTAGGCTGCCTAAGCACGGCTGTTACCATGCAAGAAAGAAAAGGAATCAGATGGTAAGAAGTCACTTCTTTGTCCTGCTCTGAAACTAGCTTTCTCTCCAAGGACTTTTTTGCTTTTGTTCACTAAGAAAAATTAATCTGCTGAATAACTGCTAGTGCCCATTTAATTAATTTAGCCTAACTTAAACTATTTGTTGGAATACCTATGCAGTGTTTTGTGGAGTCCATTTTTTCCCCCAACACATTCTGTAAAGAGCCCTTGTGTAATTAGTAGAACCCTGAATTAAGTAGATACCTTCTCTATGAATTGTTATTCTACCCAGGACCAGAGCCATTTCTTGTTGGTTCAGTTACATTGCATGTATATACCAATTATTACAACAAGCTTCACCAGTACTTGTTAAATCTCCTCTACCTTCTATATTTGAGACCACCACTCAAGTTGACTTCCTTCATGAAGTTTTTCTGCAACAACTATTATCTCTTTTCTGAAGGTCTACAACCAGGAAGTTTGGTACCTTACTGTTTTTCTCATTATTTCATTAGCATTTCATCCTCAGATATGACAGAAGCTCCTTGAAAAAAAGGACTATATCTTTACTGTGTTACCTCCACAGATCTTCACTGAGCAGCTGTTTACTGAGAATACATCACATGCCAAACCCAGGTTAATATTTGAGGATATAGAGAGGATGCATTCAAATCCAAACTCTAGAGAAGCTCTCAATCAAGTGGAGGTGACAGATCTGTGAATTGATGAATTCAGGAAGATGTAATCAGTTCTACAGACGAAGAGTTGTGAAAATATAAAACATGGGCAATTAATTTTGCCCAGTGTGGTCATATTAATAGATACTTAATCTGGGTCCTAAAAAACAAATACAGTTTCTTAGGATAAAACTTAGAGAAGGGATCAGAAAGAGAAAATTCCAGGCAGAAGTAACAGCTGGATGCATGGAAAGATTTTCCTCAAAATTTAGCACAAAGTTAAGCAAATAGCAGGGGCTTCAATAACAGTTTCATTTTAATTGGTGAAGTTCCTTTATATTGACTGGTAAAATCTAGATTAATATTTTCAGTAGACAAAATTAGAAAAATAGAGCTTTTACTTTGTATTTAACGTGCTCCCTTAAATAAAAAAGACAATTCAGTTATAAAGAGAAACTTGTCAAATATTCACTTTGATGCATTTTGGTGATGTAAACCTACACATTATCCTAAGCTTTTAATATTCCCTACTGTTCTGTTCTAATTAACGTGAGCACTGTGTCTGAAGGACAAAGTTTAGTCTACAAAGGCACTGCCTGAAGTAACAGCATTCTCATCTTGGTTGGTTTCTCTTATGAAAATAAGGAAGGCTCACATCCAGGTGTGAAGGAGAGTACTTACCCAGTCATCTATTTAGGTATAAATACACCTCTTTGGTTCTAAATTCTAAATACCTTAGCATTGTCTCCTATGTTTTTGCCAAGTGTAGCTAAAAAATGAAGTTCACTAACACTGTGGAACCATATTTATATCCAATTAGACTCTAAATATCCTTAATGAATGCAAGACAGACACCAACCCACAATCACACACAGTCTTCTGTCAAATGGGAAAGAGGCAGGAAACTAGGAAATGGCCAACCATGACTCTGTGATCAAAAGACTCAAATGGCTCCCTGTCACTTTGTAAAATACCATCAGACTGGTTTTCATGCTCTATAGACCCTACATGCTCTGCTCCTACAGAATTCCCCTTCATCATGGCCTACCACTCTCTCACTCTCCCTCTGAACTTTAGATATATAAGCCTCCCTATTCATCTTCAAAAGTGTCAAATTTATTCCTATTCCTGAACACATTTATTTGTTGTTTCTTCAGCAAGAAGATCTCCATTCATTTTCGAAATTCATTCAAGAGTCTATTCAAGTGTTACGTCTAGAGAGGTTGTTCCTGACCATGCTATTTAAAATAGGCATCATCTACCTTTATCATACTCTAATAGTCTTTCTTGCTTATATCACTTCCTGAAATCATCTCCCTCACGTGCACACACGCACTACTTTAAATGCCTGTGTCTCTTCCAGAGAGGAAAGGCAGTTTGACTCTGTTGTTCACAACTATGGCTCCAGTTTCTTGAACAGTGCCTCACATGTAATAAATGCTCAATAAATATTTCCTATTTTTTGTTGGTGTTGGCTCATGTATACAGAGTGACATGAAAGAGGGAGAAATATTTTTTTGAGTATCCTTTCCCTTTTCAAATTTGCATCTGATCATCCAACATAGATTTTCAGCTCCATTTTGGCTACCTTCACTATGATGCTAGAAGAGAAAAAACCCCATCACATCTGATAAGCACTTGACATAGAAATATGTCAAGCCAATAGTAGATCTCTTCCAGATGAACACATCTAATTATTTATTCCACAGATACTTCTTGAGCTCGTAATAACTGATACTGAGACTGCTCCTAATAATTGAAAAACACAGATCCTGATCCTGCTGGCAAGGAGTTTAAAATCTAGCTAGAAAGAAACACAGCAATCCAATAAATGCACATATAATAATTTGATTATAATTATCAAATATATTATGAAGAACAAGGTGCTATGATGCCATATAATATAGAGAGTCCAATTTGGTGTGGTGAGGCAGTAAAGATTTTCTTGGGTATGCAGTATTTATGCTAAGACTTGAAGGATTAATATGAAATGACAAGGAAAAGTAAATTTTTAAAAAGGAAGGCTGCAATGGAAGGGGAAAACATTCTAGGAAGAGGGAAAGCTTAAGGACAGAGAAAATTTACTGAAGAATTTTAGGTAGGGTTGCCAGTATCGGCAAATAAAAATAAAGGATGCACAATTAAACCTGAACTTCAGATAAACTATAATTTTTTTCAATATAAGTATGTTTCATATGTTGTACAGGACATACAGTAAAAACAAAAACAAAACGTTGTTTATCTGGAATCAAATTTAACTGGGCATTGTAAATTTTATCTGAAAACCTATATTACAGGAATTTAAGAGATGGCCAGAATGCTTTGATCAGGTAGGAGACAGACTAAGGGTGGACACAGAAATTCTTCTTTTGCTTTTTACTTATTCACTTATGTATTATATAAATATCTTACATGTATTTAATGTGTCTTGCAGTCCTCAATGTACCTGCGGATATAGTGAAGCAAGATACATAGATGAATCCCTTATTACACTATCGATCAAAGACTTTGGTGAATATGTCTCTGTATTGTCAACCCCTAGCCCAATACTTGGCGCAGAGGTGACTTCCAGAAAGAGAAGTTCAGTAACTGAAAATATATTAATACAAAATGATGTTACTAAACAACCACTGGTTTTGGTTCCATGATAGACAGTTAGCATTTCACTTACACATAGAAACACTTAAAATTTACCTCAGTTGGTTCTTAGTGCTCATCTCACTGTGCTCATCTCATCTGTGTTCTCATCTATGTTCTATCTCAGCTGTAATGAAAGATGAGAATGGAAAGGACTTAAGCATACGGTGCACCTTGGACTCTCCACTTTGGCTTCAAACACAGCAATACCTCAAAGATGACTGATTGTGTCCATGGGTGTTTACTGTCATATCATAATTTAGTCAGTTTCTTTAATTTACTAGTAAATTTTAGTAAATATTCATCTAAGGTAGTGAACACATACACATGGTCATTAAAATAAAAATATCATTGAAATACTCTCCCGAAACCATCATCTAAGCATTTTGATTTTGTTTAGTGGCTCTCATTCAGTGGGCACTTGGCAATTTCTGGAGACAGTTTTGACTGTCATGGCTGTGCATTTGGGGGAGGCAGTTACTGGCATCTAGTGGATAGAGGCCAGGGATGCTGGTAAACATCTTAAAGTGCGTAAGATAAACCTTCCACAATAAAGAACTGTCCAAAATGTCATTAGTGTCACTAATAAGAAACCCTGATATAAATTAGTAGATAGCTTGGTTTGAAACATATATTTTAATTCATAGCAATCCAATTTTGTCAAATACAAATACAATGGCATGAGAGAAAATAGTACATGATTGTTATAATGGGAGTTTTCCATTCTGGACTACTTATTACATGGTAGACCACTGTGCACATTTAAACTTCACAAAAATACACTGAAGTCAATTGTATTCATTGCCACTTTACATTTTAGGAAACTAAGACTTGAAATGATTAGCTAACTTGCTGATAATTGAACCTAGGTATTCTGAGGCCAAAACCTACATGCATATCCCTTCTCACGTAGTCCTTCTCCATTGAATGCATTCAATGGAATGATCACAGTAGATAATTGATTCCATAGCTCAAAATGTTTTCAACTGAAATGGTAGCAAACTCTTCCTGCCTGATTACTGCCAACATTTCAAACTGATATACGCTTTTTTTCTACCGATAATTATGAGAGCATACCTACTCTTCATAATTGTAACTATATATTCCCTTTATTGAACACCATCTGCTCTGTTTTGAGTTGAATCAGTCAACTTGTTTATTTTTAGGGGTTTACAGCTGTTGAAGAATCCCTCCCCCCCTCCCCCCACCCACACCCACGCCTTAATTAAAGGTTTCTTTCTCTGCCTCCATTCTCCAGAAAGGGAATATCTTAATTTGTTTTTAACAACTGTCTTCAGCCTCAGTGTCAGTTAAGTAACCATATCATCTTCATACTTAAATACCTGTGTTTTCTTTTGGCTTTTAATCCTTTGCTCTATGTTTAAATTTAACTCCAAATGTAAATGGGATTATGCAAGCCTAATAGACCCTAACAATCATCCCATGAGTTCCACAGGTGATTTGCTTCCTAATTACCACTTAAAATAATACATACCTGGCTATTTTTATGCTTATATATTCATTATTGCTATATGCTGTTAAATAAAAACAGATGCACAGAAAGGGGTAAAATTGTATCTGCAAATCACTGCAGTAAATTGGATGTTTATTCACAGAAACATCTAATTGATAATCACTTGTTGGCAAGACTGGACAAGTTTCAAAGTAACTCCAAAGGAGATTCAAGCATACTGTTAAAAAGAAAGTCTCCACAGAGTACAGCAAAACACATTTGTGTTTGTTGAAGAAACTACTATGCCCCCATCACAAAATGAGTTCTAATTTTGAGGTTGAGATTTCATTCATTCACTGTGATGTTAACTGCAAGACAGGAATTACTTAGTTTCGATGAAAGAAGAGAGAATGTTGCTTCTGATCAAGCAAATTTTAAAGAAAACACAGTCAGTTCCAGTTTGTCATTTGGGTATTCTCCATTTCTTTCAGAATCTTACCTTAACACTTTCATATATTACTGATGCAAATGGAAATTGGTTTGATCTTTTTGGAGAGAAATTTACAAACAAGAATGTTGTTCTTTAGAATTCTTGTTTGAGGCATTAGAAACTGACTAGCCAACTGGAGCAGATAGGACTTCATTAGCAGGATACCTCAGAGTTCTTAGAACTGAAGGGAGCAGGTTCAGACAGAGGTAGAAAAACACTGGGAGGAAGTACATGAAGCATGAGCTAATGGATAACTCT
This sequence comes from Tursiops truncatus, assembly GCF_011762595.2. Lineage (NCBI taxonomy): Eukaryota > Metazoa > Chordata > Mammalia > Artiodactyla > Delphinidae > Tursiops > Tursiops truncatus. The sequence goes on from NC_047036.1 coordinate 138,020,319, forward strand.
TAGGGAGGCTGAAATGAAATGAACCAGGTCAAAGTATTTTTAGTTTTTTTGACTATACTCTTCATTTTCAAAGAGGTAGCATTTGATTGACCTGCCCTGAGTCACATGTCCATTATTTTTCTAAGCCAGAGCAAGAAACCTTAACCAACGTTTTCACAAGAATGTATTCCAAAGGAAAAGGTTGTTGCCAATAAATAAACAGATAAACAAACAGACCCATCACTTATATCAAAAGGTTTTAAAATAAGTATTCCTTTTGATCAAGAAATGGACCTCTGGGTCATAACCTGGGGAAATAGTCAAAGATGTTTTCAAGATTTACATCTAGTAGTTAATTTTATGAGAAAGCTGAAAAATTCCATACAAAATATGAAATTAAAAAAACAGGCTAAGGGTCTGAAAGTTAAAAGTATAATTCAATTTTTGTTTAGTTGACAATGTACTGATGAGAAAGTACCATATGAAAATTAAGTAATTTTATTGTATACATTTTTTCTTTTCAAATCTTTATATATATTTTCAAGCTTTACTGAAATATAATTGACACATTATATTGTCACTGTATAATTAGGTATACACATATAATTATGAAATGATTACCACAAGGTTACTTAGCACTTGCAATGCCTCACATAATTTTTTGTTGTGTGTGGTCAGAACATTTAAGATTTACTTTCTTAGTAAATTTCAAATACAGTACTGTTAACTATAGTCACCATGCTACACCTTAGATCTGCAGAACTTTTCATCTTATTACTGGATGTTTATACCCTTTGTTTGTCCCAACATCTCTCCAGTTTTCTCACCCCTCCCCCCAAGACATGGCAACCACCATTCTACTCTGTTTCTATGAATTCAGCTCTTTTTTTGGCTTCTACATGTAAGCGAGATCATACAGTATTTGTCTTTCTCTGTATAACCTACTTTACTTACTACAGTGCACTCAAGGTCCATGCATGTTGTTGTAAAAGGCAGAAGTTCCTTCATTTTTATGGCTGAATAATATTTCATTGTATGCATATACCACATCTTCTTCACCCACTGATGGATACTTAGGTGGTTTTCATGTCTTGGTTATTGTGAATAATGTTGCGATGAACATGGGAGTGTAGATATCTCTTCAAGAGGGTGGTGATTTCATTTATTTGGATGTATACCCAGAAGTGAAATTTCTGGATTACATGTTAGTTCTATTTTTGGTTTTTTTTGAGGAACCTCCATATTGTCTGCCATAGTGTCTGCACCAATTTACATTCCCATCAACACTGTACAAGAGTTCCTTTTTCTCCACTCCTCACTGACATTTGTCATGGCTTGTCTTTTTGATAATAGCCATTTTTTAAAAACTTTTATTTATTTTTGGCTGTGTTGGGTCTTCGCTGCGGTGCGCAGGCTTCTCATTGCAGTGGCTTCTCTTGTTGCGGGGCACGGGCTCTAGGTGCGGGCTTCAGTAGTTGTGGCTCGCAGGCTCTAGAGCGCAGGCTCAGTAGTTGCGGTGCACGGGCTTAGTTACTCTGCGGCATGTGGGATATTCCCGGACCAGGGCTCGAACCCGTGTCCCCTGCCTTGGCAGGTGATTCTTAACCACTGCACCACCAGGGAAGCCCCAGTCATTTTAACAAATACGAGGTGATGTTTCATTGTGGTTTTGGTTTGCATTTCTCTGATCATTAGTGATGCTGAACATCTTTTTATCTGTAGGTCTAGGTACATGTGATCTGGCTGGGAAGCTAAGCTCATGGAAAAACTGGCCTGGTGCTAGGTTGGACCCGGAGCTTGTTTCCAAATAACCTACCTGGAGCCTAGGTTTGGGGGGCTGCTTTGGTGCTGTGCTGGACTGAAATCTTAGGCTCATGGGACCCCACCAGGAACCTGGGCCATGCGAGGCACCATGAAAGCCAACCTAGTACTGCAGTAGACTGAGATCCTGGGACTGCAACAAGTCTGCGTGGTGTTGCCGTGGACCTGGTGTGGGATCCCCAATGAGGTCAGGTGCTTACTTCACTCTCCCCCATGGAGGAGGTGTCTCTCTCCATACTGGGCTGTCCAGGCTTGTGGGAGGGGTAACGGGGGTGATATGAAACTGTCTTTCCTACCTTCTTCAGTGCATCTTTTCCTATTTCTGTGCTCCATCTAGATGCTGTAATCTCTCACCTGGAACCCTTAGCTCTTATACGGGTATCTTCACGCATGGATAGTTGTCCAAATTGATGTTTCTGAGAGGGGATGAGCTCTACAAATTCTCATACTGCCATCTCGTTGATGTCATTCCTCTACCTATATTTTCTTCTTAGTTATGTATTTACATTTTAGCAATGGAACTTCCCTTTGTGATTGCAGGAGTCATACAGCATAATGCTAAGAATAATTATAATGTGAATAAAAAAGCATTTTGACTCTAATTTGAACTTCAAATTTATGAAATAGGATTATAGCAGCTCCCTCTATGGATGGAAAAGAAACCCAGTGAAATAAAAATGTTATTAGTGGTTATCTCCAGATAATATTTTGGAGAGTGGTTTTTAAATTTCTTGCAATACAAGTATTTTTCTTGTAATAAGAAAGGAAAGCAAGAAAGAGTAAAAATTCTTATGTAAGCTCAGGTGTTTATATAAATGCTTATGAGATCTTTTGCTAACTTTTTTATGAGGGAAAGTCAATTTATAGCCAAATTATTAGTGCAATCTGTCCAGATTCCTTAAATGTCTTCATTTATACATCTCATCTTATAGCCTACTGAAAACAAAAGAAGTAATAAACTCAGTGGCTGAGAGCAGAGGCTTTAAAGCCAGTTAGATCTGTACCTGAATCTTACTTGTTCCACTTATTACCCAACTTGCTTCAATGTTCTGACCTCAGTATCCACATCTATAAAACAGTGATAATAATTTCTCTTAAGATCATTATGGGAATGAAAATCTATATGGACGTTATATCTACTTTACATTCACTGTAGGAATATAAAGTTTACAGAAAATAATTTGTTAGAAAATTAATTTAAAGAAAAATATTAAACTATTTAAAATTTTCATTTTATACAGATATATGTAAAATCATGAAAGTAGAATGCAAGTAGCTGAAATGGGAGAACAGTGGTCTAAAATGATGAATAGAAGTTTGAGGAAGCTCTGGCTCATGTAACATCCAACATGCATTACAACAGTGGTCCCCCACATTTTTGGCAGCAGGAACTGGTTTTGTGGAAGACAAGTTTTCATGGACAGTAGCATGGGGGAGCGTTGGGGGAGAGATGTTTCAGGCGGTAATGCAAGCGATGGGGAGCGGCAGACAAAGCTTTGCTCACTTGCCGGCCACTCATCTCCTGATGTGAAGCCTGGTTCCTAAAAGGGTGTGGACCAGTACAGGTCCATGGTCCAGGGGTTGGGGGCCCCTGCATTACAAGGTGCTATGTTTCCGGAAAAATCACGCCCTTGTTCAACTGCTGGCGAGTAGTAATAGGATGTCTTATTCTGGGAAGCCACCATCTAACACAGAGGTTATTATGTTATGATCCATGGATGCCCCTAGTGGTCTGTGAGATCATATACACACTTTAAATGTCTTAATAGGCATGTCTTTCTTGGCACGAGAATCAATAGCCTTCATGAACATTTCCAAAAGAAATGAGACCCTTAAAATATTAAGAAGCACAGAATTAAAATCTCCAATATTAATCACTGCCAATGTCCCTTATGTTGTCAACTTCTTTATTTGCTGCTCTTATCTGTTTTTCCCAAGTGTTGCAAATATGAGCTAGCTGCATGAAAGACCACTAGAAATTAGTAGGAACAAGCCATGTACGTTCCCTCTTTTTCTCATCCTTGGTAATGAGCAAACCCATCTGTGGTCGGGATGAAAAATAAAATTGAATTGGCTAGGGTGAGAACACACGAATAATAATTTAGTATAAAACACGTCTTATGCACTTGCTGCTGGAGATGTGGATAGGCATCCAGAAAATAGAATGGCGTATTTTAAAACATAAATGTTAGATGGTGGTACAGACTAGGATCAGAATACTGAAATGAATTCTTCCGTTATCCCCTGTCTTCATAATTCAAGCCTGAAGTCTGATCTCCATCATAAGCCTCATCTAATTCTTCTAGCCTTTACTAACATCACTTCTCTGAATTCCCATTCCTGGGATGATAGGTAGTTTTCTGGCCAACTCCAATCAGTTGTTTGGCTGCTTGGGAGGATTTGGAGGACCCATTAAGGCTCAGCTGGAAAGAGAAACTTGATGATGAGCAGTGTGTGCTGTGGGCTCTGACTGGAGATTGGCTGGCCTTAGGCTAGATCAGCACTAAGGAAACAACACAGGGCTTACAGCAGAAAAATACCAGAAGTATTTTAAAAACACTAATCAGGACCTGGTGAAATCCCAAAGTTCCACACTGAATTTACATCCAGCTAGGTATGAATATCAAGCAGGGTTATGATGACCTTGGTTACTTTTACCTTGGGCATGAAAGTATTAGCAACTGCGCTGCTTAGTTACCATCATCTTGAACCATAAACTTATAAGTCACTACAACCATAGAAATGATCAATCAGATAAATTTTGCTCAAATTCCATTATCCAGATGAGTATACATAAATAAAACTAGCTACCATTAGATTATAACAAGCAGTTCGAAGCTGTTACAACAGGTAGCATGGAAACGTTTTGGATGACAGTAGAGAAAACAGGCTTTTTCTCTCTGCCATTTGAAGTAAATGACAAGTACTATGCTTATTCTTCAAGTAACCTTGAAAGTGTGATAGTACTATTATTATTATCTTTATCTACAACTGAGAAAATATGTTCAAAAGATTGTGCCCAAAAGTAGATGACAGCTGAACCCAGGTCAATCTCTGCTATAGCCCATGCATTCAATCTCGACAGTATCTAACTTTAAAAGCCATTGTTAAATTATCCATACTCTCTGCAGATTCTCTTTGTGAATAAGAGGAGGTCAGCTAACAGCTGACCAGGGTAACTGTTAAATGCACATTCAGATATCTGATATAAGAGCAATGAAGAGGGGAGTCCATTTTTCAGCAGGAAAAAACACAGAAATATATACCCTCTAGTTTCTTAACTAAAACAATCCTGATAGGGAGGAAATATGGTCCCCTTCTCTTGTTATTATGTATGGCAAACTCAAATATAAAATGGTATAATGGAATATTACTTAAGAGCATTGGGTTGGGAGCCAGGGTTCATATCTTTGGCCTGTAATACTTACACAGTGTGTGAAATTAAAAAATCTGTTGTTTAGTTCCTGCATCTGACGAAATATAGATGTAATGAATTGTTATAATCATTTCACATAACCAGACTCTCTCAGATTGTTGTGAGAATTAAAATAATACCTAACATGGAGTAAGCATCACTGAAGTGTTAACTATGATCATAGTTATTATAATAGTAATTACTCATATTCCAGTCCAACCTAAAGTACCAAAAATTCAGTTCTGTTTCAATACTTCAGGCAGTTCTTTTTAGAATCCTCTACCATGTGCACTTGCTTATGACTAAAAACCCTAACATTAAAAAACATCCTTTCTCACATAAAGCACTTAAGATAAAGTGATAAGCAAAAGAGATGCCTCCCTGCCCTCATAAAATTTTCAGCTGCTCAGAGAATGTAGGAACTGAGATAAATAAATACTTTGGAGTATTATGAATGTTTTGGAAGACAAAATACAGCTGTGATGGAGAGTATAATTGGGGTATTGGGGGTCAGGAAAGGCTCCCTGAGGAGGTGGGATTTAAGTTGAAACCTGGAAGATGAGGAAACTAAGTGAGAAGTGACTCAAACAGAAAAAAAGGCATGTGTGCAAAGCTAGGAGGAAGAGAGAATGCGAGCTAAGCATTCATTATGGCTAGAGAGGACAGAGAAGGAGAATGAAGTAGGGAATGTAAAAACGGACAAAAGGTGAAAACTACAGACCTTGTTTGGCATTTTAGGAAGGAGGGATTACATTATGAGGGTCATGAAAAGTCACTGAAGAGTTTTAAGCAAGGGAGTGACAATCCATTTGTTACCAATAGAAAGCTAGAATTTAGCCTATGCTCATTATCACAGATCCAAAAGGAACTGAAAGGAATTTAAATGTTTACTTAAGTCTCTCTAAAAAAAAAAAAATGCTGATGGGAGATTAAATCGAATAGAGTCCATAAGATCCCAGCATTCGGTTTTACCATCTATCTTTCCTAAATCAAAGGCATTCCAGCATAACTGCTACTTTTTCCTTTTCTCATGCCCTTTTCAAAATTGCTCCCATATCTCCATTTTCAGAACCACTCCAGGCTTTCTCTCTGTCCCTCTCCTTTCATTCTACAGATCCTTTTCAAGATGAGCCTGGAGGTACATAGACCAAATCCCCCTTCATGGAAGTGCTTGCCGACAAGTTGGGGGAGGGTAGTCAGCAGGCAGTCTTCAGCTGCAGGCTCTTTCGGGGGACTCCTCAGCTTTAGAGAGCAATCTCTTCTTCCCAGCTCTCACCTTTCCCAGGGCAGCTCACATCTGGTGTTTGAGAGAAGTGGGGATATAAAAGACCTGCCCCAGACACTTCATCCCAAAGTGGGATAACTCTGTCCATATATACCCTAGAGATTCATCCCAGTGGGGTTCCTTGAGGCCTTGTCAGACCTGCATGGAATTAGTTTTCTCCCTTTGCCCCATCCTGCTTTCTCCCCTTTCCTTTCCTCTCACACTAGACATGGAATCTAGAGAACACAGTCTGCAAGACTTTGTGTGTCTATTTTCCTCTTCAGGAGAAAGCTCTGTCAATTCACATAGAAATGAACCCAGTTTTCCAAACTGAATTTCCTTTATTTCTCTCTGCACATTGCTCTGATCAAAAAGAAGAAAGTCTTGTAACTTGAGCAACAAAAAACACCTCTCTCATAAGTTCATGGAGTTAACTTATACAGGGCAGTTAGAAAGGTATAGTGATCCTGTGAATTTTCATATATTAATTTTTTGGTTCATGTCACTCTGAGAATCTGTGAACGGTTTCTTCCACGATGCTGTTCTCAGTCACTGAGGTTTCTGGAGCTGGCAGAAAGGCATCAAATCTACTACACTCTGCATCAGAAAGACTGCATGTTGTCTGCCCATGGAGGCAAATGTACTTTTGTCCTCATGAGTCTTGGGCATTTGTGATGCACTATCATAGAAATGAGAGATGAAAATGGAGAGAGTTGAGAGGAGAAAGAGAAGGACACTGCGAGGTCAATCCACATAACCAGGAATGGGAGGTGGGTGGGGCCGGTATGTTTATTGTTTGGTGAAATTGCTGGGTGGCGGAAGATGTCAGTGGTGAATAAAAGGAACAGAGTTAGTCTGAGTATGAGGGAGTTGGGAAGAAAGAATGGAATGTTTGAGAAATATTGCTGGGAGTTATGAACTGAATTTCCTTTTATGTGTATTGAGAGGTAGGAAAGAGATTGTGGTTTCTTTGTATATTGGTTTTTTGTGTTTGGACTAGAAGAGACCACCGGTATCAGGATTACCTGGACAGCATTAAACTTGATTCTATGGCCTCAGCTCTACAATTAATGGATGGAATTTGGAGCTAGATCTCCAATATCTTCACTTTTAACAAACATCCTAGGTATTTCTAGGGCACATGATCTACACATCACAATACCCGAAGCACTGCCCTAGTCTAGAAGTCAATCTTCAAATAGGGGAAGTTGCCCCTGAGGATACACAGACTTGTAGGGGATATACAGGCATGTATGATTTTGAGAAAATACATACCCAGATTCTCAACTTCTGAATGTGGACCTTTGGTAAAGGTGATCTTTCTGAAAAGGTCTGTTGACTATCACTTTTCCATAACTACCTCTGTGTTAAGTGTTTCTCCCTCTGAGGTGGGAGAGCTGAGTTCAGGACATTGGTTCACCAGAGATCTCCTGGCTGCACGTAATATCAAATGGCGAAATCTCTCCCAGAATTCTTCATCTCAACGCTAAGACCCAGCTCCACTCAATGACCAGCAAGCTACAGCACTAGACACTCTATGCCAAACAACTAGCAAGACAGGAGCACAACCCCACCCATTAGCAGAGAGGCTGCCTAAAATCATAAAAAGGTCACAGACACCCCAAAACACACCAGCGGACGTGGTCCTGCCCACCAGAAAGACAAGAACCAGCCTCATCCACCAGAACACAGGCACCAGTCCCCTCAACAGGAAGCCTACACAAGCCACTGAACCAATCGTACCCACTGGGAGCAGACACCAAAAACAATGGGAAATACGAACCTGAAGCCTGTGAAACAGAAACCCCAAACACAGTAAATTAAGCAAAATGAGAAGACAGAAAAATACAAAGCAGATGAAGGAACAAGGTAAAAATCCACCTGAACAAACAAATGAAGAGGAAATAGGCAGTCTACCTGAAAAAGAATTCAGAGTAATGATAGTAAAGGTAATCCAAAATCTTGGAAATAGAATGGAGAAAATACAAGAAACTTTAAACAAGGACCTAGAAGAACTGAAGAGCAAACAAACAAGGATGGACAACACAATAAATGAAATTAAAAATAGCAGAATAACTGAGGAAGAAGAACGGATACGTGACCTGGAAGATTAAATAGTATAAATAAGTACCACACAGCAGAATAAACAAAAAAGAATGTAAAGAAATGAGGAAAATCTCAGAGACCTCTGAGACAACATTAGATGCACCAACATTCGAATTACAGGGGTCCCAGAAAAAAAAAGGGACTGAGAAAATATGTGAAGAGATTATAGTTGAAAATTTCCCTAATATGGGTTAAGAAATAGTCAATAAAGTCCAGGAAGTGCAGAGAGTTACATACAGGATAAATCCAAGGAGAAACATGCCAAGACACATATTAATCAAACTATCAAAAATTAAATACAAAGAAAAAAATATTAAAAGCAGCAAGGGAAAAGCAACAATTAACATACAAGGGAATCCCCATAAGGTTAACAGCTGATCTTTCAGCAGAAACTCTGCAAGCCAGAAGGGACTGGCAGGACATATTTAAAGTGATGAAAGGCAAAAACCTACAACCAAGATTACTCTACCCAGCAAGGATCTCTTTTAGATTCAATGGAGAAATTAAAACCTTTACAGAAAAGCAAAAGCAAAGAGAATTCAGTACCACAAAACCAGCTCTACAACAAATGCTAAAAGAACTTCTCTAGGCAGGAAACACAAGAGAAGGAAAAGACCTACAATAACAAACCCCAAAAAATTAAGAAAATGGGAATAGGAACATACATATCGATAATTACCTTAAATGTAAATGGATTAAATGCTCAAACCAAAAGACACAGACTGGCTGAATGGATACAAAAACAAGACCCGTATACATGCTGTCTACAACAGACCCACTTCAGACCTAGGGATACATACAAACTGAAAGTGAGGTGATGGAAAAAGATATTCCATGCAAATGGAAATCAAAAGAAAGCTGGAGTAGCAATTCTCATATCAGACAAAATAGACTTTAAAATAAAGACTATTACAAGAGACAAAGAAGGACACTACATAATGATCAAGGGATCGATCCAAGAAGAAGATATAACAATTGTAAATATTTATTCACCCAACATAGGAGCACCCCAATACATAAGGCAAATGCTAACAGCCATAAAAGGGGAAATGGACAGTAACACAATCCCAGTAGGGGACTTTAACACCCCACTATCACCAATGGACAGATCATCCAAAATGAAAATAAGTATGGAAACACAAACTTTAAATGACACATAAACAAGATGGACTTAACTGATATTTATAGCACATTCCATCCAAAAACAGCAGATTACACTTTCTTCTCAACTGCTCATGGAACATTCTCCAGGATAGATCATATCTTGGGTCACAAATCAAGCCTTGGTAAATTTAAGAAAACTGAAATCATATCAAGTATCTTTTCTGAGCACAACGCTATGAGATTAGACATCAATTACAGGAAAAAATCTGTAAAAATCAGCAACACATGGAGGCTAAACAATACACAAGTAAATACCAAGAGATCACTGAAGAAATCAGAGGAAATCAAAAAATACCAAGAAACAAACGACAATGAAAACACGACGACCCAAAACCTATGGGATGCAGCAAAACCAGTTCTAAGAGGGAAGATTATAGCAATACAATCCTACCTCAAGAAAGAAGAGAAATCTCAGATAAACAACCTAACCGTAAACCTAAGGCAACTAGAGAAAGAAGAACAAAAAATCCCCTGAAGTTAGGAGAAATCATAAAGATCAGATCAGAAATAATGAAAAGGAAATGAAGGAAACGATAGCAAAAATCAATAAAAATAAAAGCTGGTTCTTTGAAAAGATAAACAAAATTGAAAACCTTTAGCCAGACTCATCAAGAAAAAAAGGAAGACTCAAATCAATAGAATTAGAAATGAAAAAGGAGAAGTACCAACTGACACTGCAGAAATACATAGGATCATGAGAGATTACGACAAGCAAGTATATGCCAATAAAATGGACAACCTGGAAGAAATGGACAAATTCTGAGAAAACCACAACCTTCTGAGACTGAACCAGGAAGAAACAGAAAATATAAAGAGACCAATCACAAGCACTGAAATTGTAACTGATTAAAAATCTTCCAACAAACAAAAGCCCAGGACCAGATGGCTTCACAGGCGAATTCTATCAAACATTTAGAGAAGAGCTAACACCTATCCTTCTCAAACTCTTCCAAAATATAGCAGAGGGAGAAACACTCCCAAACTCATTCTATGAGGCCACCATCACCCTGATACCAAAACCAGACAAAGATGTCAGCAAAAAAGAAAACTACAAGCCAATATCACTGAGGAACATAGATGTAAAAATCCTCAACAAAATACTAGCAAAAGGAATCCAACAGCACATTAAAAGGATCATACACCATGATCAAGTGGGGTTTATCCCAGGAATGCAAGGATTCCTCAATATATGCACATCAATCAATGTGATAAATCACAGTAACAAACTGAAGGAGAAAAACCATATGATCATCTCAATAGGTGCAGAAAAAGTTTTTGACAAAATTCAACACCCATTTATGATAAAAACCCTCCAAAAGTAGGCACAGAGGGAACTTTCCTCAACATAATAAAGGCCATATATGACAAACGCACAGCCAACATTGTCCTCAGTGGTGAAAAACTGAAACCATTTCCAGTAAGATCAGGAACAAGACAAGGTTGCCCACTCTCACCACTATTATTCAACATAGTTTTGGAAGTTTTAGCCACAGCAATCAGAGAAGAAAAATAAATAAAAGGTATCCAAATCAGAAAAGAAGAAGTAAAACTGTCACTGTTTGCAGATGACATGACACTATACATAGAGAATCCCAAAGATGCTACCAGAAAACTACTAGAGCTAATCAATGAATTTGGTACAGTAGCAGGATACCAAATTAATGCACAGACATCTCTTGCATTCCTATACACTAATGATGAAAAATCTGAAAGAGAAATTAAGGAAACACTCCCGTTTACCACTGCAACAAAAAGAATAAAATACCTAGGAATAAACCTACCTAAGGAGACAAAAGAACTGTATGTGGGAAACTATAAGACAGTGATAAAAGAAATTAAAGATGATACAAACAGATGGAGAGATACACCATGTTCTTGTATTGGAAGAATTAACATTGTGAAAATGACTATACTACCCAAAGCAATCTACAGATTCAATGCAATCCCTATCAAACTACCAATGGCATTTTTCACAGAACTAGAACAAAAAAATTCACAATTTGTATGGAAACACAAAAGACCTCGAATAGCCAAAGCAATATTGAGAAAGAAAAACAGAGCTGGAGGAATCAGGCTCCCTGACTTCAGATTATACTACAAAGCTACAGTAATCAATACAGTACGGTACGGCAGAAAAAGAGAAACACAGATCAGTGGAACAAGATAGAAAGCCCAGAGGTAAACCCACACACCTATGGTCACTTTATTTTCGATAATGGAGGCACGAATATACAATGGAGAAAAGACAGCCTCTTCAAGAAGTGGTGTTGCAAAAACTGGAGAGCTACATGTAAAAGAATGAAATGAGAACACTCCCTAACACCATACACAAAAATAAACTCAAAATGGATTAAAGACTTAAATGTAAGGCCAGACACTATAAAACTTTTAAAGGAAAACAGGCAGAACACTCTTTGACATAAATCACAGCAAGATCCTTTGTGACCCATCTCCTAGAGAAATGGAAATAAAAACAAAAATAAACAAATGGGACCTAATGAAACTTAAAAGATTTTGCACAGCAAAGGAAACCAAAAGACGAAAAGAAAACCCTGAGAATGGGAGAAAATATTTGCAAATGAAGCAACTGATAAAGGGTTAATAACCAAAATATACAAGCAGCTCATACAGCTCAATATCAAAAAAACAAACAACCCAATCCAAAAATGGGCAGAAGACCTAAATAGACATTTCTCCAAAGAAGATATACAGATTGCCAACAAATACATGAAAGGATGCCCAACATCGCTAGTCATTATTGAAATGCAAATCAAAACTACAATGAGGCATCACCTCACACCAGTCAGAATGGCCATCATCAAAAAATCTATAAACAATAAATGCTGGAGAGGGTGTGGAGAAAAGAGATCACTCTTGCCCTGTTGGTGGGAATGTAAATTGATATAGCCACTATGGAGAACAGTATGGAGGTTCCTTAAAAAACTACAAATAGAACTACCATATGACCCAGCAATACCACTACTGGGCATATACCCTGAGAAAACCATCATTCAAAAAGTGTCATGTACCAAAATATTCATTGCAGCCAGGACATAGCAGCAATCTAAGTGTCCATTGGCAGATGAATGGATAAAGATGATGTGGCACATATATACAATGGAATATTACTCAGCCATAAAAAGAAATGAAATTGAGTTATTTGTAGTGAGGTGGATGGACCTAGAGACTGTCATACAGAATGAAGTAAGTCAGAAAGAGAAAAACAAATACGTATGCTAACACATATATATGGACTCTAAAAAAAAAAGAAAAAAAAGGTTCCAAAGATCCCAGGGGCAGGACAGGAATAAAGACGCAGACATAGAGAATGGACTTGAGGACACGGGGAGGGGGAAGGGTAAGCTGGGACGAAGTGAGAGAGTGGCATGGACATATATACACTACCAGATGTAAAACAGATAGCTAGTAGGAAGCAGCTGCATAGCACAGGGAGATCAGCTCAGCGCTATGTGACCACCTAGAGTGGTGGCATAGGGAGGGTGTGAGGGAGATGGAAGAGGGAGGAGATATGGGGATGTATGTATATGTATAGCTGATTCACTCTGTTGTATAGCAGAAACTAACACACCATTGTAAAGCAATTATACTGCAATAAAGACGTTAAAAATTTTAAAAAATAAAATGTTAAAAAAAATCTTAAACTTATATGTTAAGATTTAAATAATTTAAAGTTATTTTAGTAAATACATGTATATATGTGTGTATGTGCCTAGTCACATACATATCAATACTAGTAATTTTCCTCCATCATGCAATAGTCCAAGTTAAGCAGTCCAGACTAGCAAAACCATCTGCACACATTGATTTCTTGAAATCAAGTTTGCTCCAGCATCCCCTATGACTTTGCTACAGACCTTGGCCCAATCATATCAGCCCATAATCTACTGGCAAACACTGACCACTTAAGTGCAAGAAGGCTGGGAAGTGTAGTTGCTAGGTAAGTTGCTACATCCCAGGTACAAATTCAAGTCAATAGAAGAAAGACCAGATTTGAAAAGACATCTTGAAGCCGTTCCACATGAAGTGAATTTACTAATAAATTTTTATGGGATAATCATCACTTTACCCAGTGTATTTTAATACACTACTAAATTCTGTTTATTAGTGTTTTGCTTTTGTGTTTCTCAATATGTTATCTGACATTGCCATATAACTTTTCTCTATCATGCCATGCTTATCTAGTTTTCATATAAAGAATATTATAATTTCACAAATGAACTAGAATACTCCTTTGAATAGATTAATTTTTTAAAAGATGAAAATGATTTAGAAGATGATCACCTATAAAACCTCTGGACATAGACCTGATTTGTTTTTCAATATTCTTAAATTGTTTTTAAACAAATAATTCTATTGCTTTAATTAAAATGGGTCTACTTTGGGCTTTCTACTTCTGAAGTAAGTTTTGGTAAATTATAAAATTTTCTAGGAAATTAAGCATTTTGTTAAAATTTTAAATGCACTAGAATAACATTAGTTTTTGATCATATTTGCCTGTGATTCTTTTCATGTTTGTTTTAACAAAGACCCTGCAGCTGGCCTGCTCTACAGAACGAGTTGCTCTTCACCTTTGTCTGTAAGACTCAGTAAATGCAATGATGCCGCAAGTGTAGGTGACAACCGTGTATGCTCTATAGACCCTCTGGCAAGTTCTAATAAGAACAACACAGTACACACTGGTAGGTATTGAGGCAAAGTCATGAGTTCTGCAAATTTCTATTTTCCTTTTGCAAAAAAAAAAAGCTTCTGGTTTGCTCTTGGACTTTGATAGTGTGAACCTATAACTGTGGAACATCACGTGACTCTGCAATCTGAGCTGCCTATCATAATCAATAAGCCATAGGGCAGAAATTCACAGCAGCACTGTAACACCCAGTTGAAGTGGAATATTTAAAATGCAGTTTAATTAGGTCCTTAGGGCATGAGTAGTTGCATGGGCCTGTGGTTCAGATCTACTTGCCAATAGGGCTCTGGTTTAATATTTGTCAATAAGAGACACTCCCATGAGACCCACATGACAACAGAAAAGGGGGAGCCTCCTTCTCCAGCCATAAAGGTCAGATACACAGTCTTGTAGATATTCTCCAGTGAAGCACCCTCCTTAGAGCTGTACACAGTTGAGCTTATCAGTAGCAGTTTCATTTGACTCCTGAAACCCCACAGAAAATCTGTAATAATAGTAAAACATATTCAAAATAGTCTAGATGTTTTCAGGAGTTGATTATTTCCATTCTTATAATTGTTCTCATTAAATGCAGCTACAGGCACAACAACAGCTCACTGATGGAGTTACAACTGTTGAGCATCATGGGTGTCAATAATTTTCTTAACCTGGGGTGGAGGTGAGCTTATTGCCCATTCTTGAACACAGCTATGACTTCTATTTTGGCAGAGTGGTATCTTAGGAGATCACTTTTACATTTCAGTATCCTTTTAGGGAGTTCCTGGAATGATCTGCATCAATAGAATTCACTGACCACAGGTCATTCTATTTTGTTTTAACATGCAGTGGCCACAAGCAAGAGTAGCCAGTGTTCTAAGCAGGAGTGAATGGCCACATGCATGCCTTGTCTGCAGCACTGGGCCTAAGGAGTATGTGAGGTGCTTTGCTGGTTCCTGGAGCCCAAGTATTCTAGCAACAAAGAGAGCTGATCGGTTAACTCTTTTTATCTGTGGCTGTCTGGCCTCACGCAGGGAAATCATAGCTCCAGATCTCACAAAGAAATATTTGGAAATCATTGCCCAAGACAACATCTACTGGGTACCTGAATTGGGGTGTAGTGCAGATCTTAGTATGGGACAACCATGTTGGCCCCATATGCATATAGAGCAGAAAAAGAAAAGTTGGCAACAGAGAGAAAAGAATAAAGCAAACGTAGAGAGGAAACTAGAGAAGAGACATGATAATGGTAAGAGAGAGAGGCTGCAAAGTTGCAGATGACTTTCCAGTTCTAATCCCAGCCATAATTAAGATGTGACAGAACTTCCTTGCCTTGAAATCCATATGCTAACAGCTGAATTCTTCTAATAAGTGTATTTTATTTCCTAGCTTAATCTAGTTTGAACAGGTATTTCACACTTGCCCCAAGTTATCCCACGCCTAAGACACATGCCAAACAACTGAGGGAAGAACATTTAAATCTACTGAGGAAGAATGAAAGAGGCCTCTTCAAACTACTGCTAAAAAGTCTGGAATTCTAAACCAACAGCATCCCTCTAATTAGGACACTGAAACATCATATATTCTAAGGCTTTCACTATATAGATAAGGAAACTCTCTGTATGGTCACATTTTATGCAGTTCAATAACAATTTCAAAAAGGAATATTTTTGCTCTAGATAAAAAGAAAGAACCCACACCTCAACATGGAACAGTATAAAATGGAAGTCACTGCTCAGTGCAGTCTCGTATTATTCTGATTCTGTTTACAACTGATGATGATTTATATTTGGGAGAGATATTTTTCCTTAAATATGCTTGTGTTTCTCACATGCTGTCTCAGCAATTTAGGTATCTAATTACTTGCATGTATTCATTCTGAAGACAGGAGCCTTAGGTTAAAACCCACCTTGTGAATCTCAAATCTCGTTGCCATGGTAACAGTGTTCATTTTCCACCAACTCTGCACTCTTAGCTAACTTAAGTATCATGGATTTCTTTCTGATGCCAAAGCACTGTGATAGATCATTATGGAATTTTTATGTATATTATAGTACAGCCTTTAATTTCTTTTCTAAAATTGTTTAACAGGCTGCATCTTATATTGTGCATTAAATAACCCCAGATTCTCCTATTCATTTGGAAAATGTTATAAATCTTGAACTTTGATTTTGGTGTAGGCTGACATTAATCATTTTATGCTTTACAACTCCTCATTTTGGCCTTGTGAAGAATTCAAAGAAAATTTAAATTCCGAGAACACAGCTTTATTTCATAGGATAATATTCTTAGTATTTATAATTTGCCTGTAAGCTCCCAATGATGGAAAATATGTTCATATTCTTTGAATCATTCTAAGTAACCAGAACACTGCTTCCATACATACTGACTGAAACTGGATATGTCATATCTCAAGGCAATACTGATGAAAACCCATACAACATCGTCTCAATTCCAAAGTATCTCTCCTCACTACTTGCTTTAGTGGCTTAAAATTCCCATTGTGACCTACACCCCTTGGAAAGACATCAAGTTTCAAGGAAGACAAAGACATAACAAGTGTGAGTAAAACTTGAATTCCAATCCATCATCAGCATAATGCTAATACTCTCTACTATTTTCTGAGCATTACAGTGATAGCGTTCTACCTACCTACCATCCAAAGCATTTTACCTAAGTTGTTCCATATGACCCTTCAGAGCAACTGCATTTTATCCAAGAGGACAGTTAAGGTATAGGGGGGTGGAGTAACTTAACTGAAGGCATGTAACTATAAACTATTCAAACTCAAGTATGCTAAACGGTTTCCATTAGTGAGGATATTTCTGGCTACAAGTAGCTAAAAATCCAGATTTGCCCTCAAATCCCAGGGCTAGGACAAGAATGGGATTAGAAAAGCACCTAGAGCACAAGTGTTTTAAGGCACACTTGTCTCAAGTCCTCAATCTAGCTCCAGTTCTGTCCCATCCTTCCCATCCTGCTCTCTGCCCCAGTAGGCTGACTTGCATGGGCCACATCAGAGCTCCTTTTCCCTCTAACTTTCCAATGGATTAAGGTTTTACTACTGGATTTTAGCAGGAAATCAGAAAAAAAAATGAGAGAGAGCTACCTTTAAAGTAGCCTTGGTCTCTTTCCTCCATAAATTTCCTTTACAATTTCCCTACAAATTATAACTGTTTATCATACCATATTACATAAGGGCCACAGAATAAAATGTGTTTTAAGAGGGCTGGTAGAAATACGTGTTTTGAAAAAAAAATAGTAATACAGATATTGAAATCTCTTATGATATGCCTCAAAAAATACTATAAATATTACTAATATTATCTTTAGTTACTTATGCAACATTTATTCAGTAATTATTTTCTGAGACTTTAAATGGCTTTCCATTCTGTTTAATATAAAATTCCCAATCCTAAAGTGACTTATAAGGTCCTCTAGAGTATGACACCTGACTGCAAATTGAGGCTCTTCCCTATGACTTCTCTTTAATTGTTTTTAGTCCAGGCACTCTTAATACCTCCAGACTTCTTAATACTCTCAAGAATGCTAAGCTTTCTCTTGACTCTGGGCTTTTTACACAATCCTTTTGCCTAGAATTCTCTCCCTCAACATGTATTCTTACTGAACAGTTTCTACTACCTTAGAGAGATGTCATTTCTTTCAAAGGAAGCTATTCCCAACTCTCCAATAATTGTTAAATCCAACTAGGGTTTTGGGGTTTTTCAATGGTAATATGATTGAATCTATTCAACATCCACCCTCCCCTTTCTTTCTAATTAAGACAACCATGTTTTGCTGTGGATACCTATCATGATCTATCTAATCTAATCACAGAAGTGCTAGCCCCTTTATCAGTTGCCAAACTAATGAGACATAAAGGAAACATTAGCTGGAAATGACAAAAAAGATACCCTTCCTAGTTTCTGGCTGTGAATGTAATTGCAGTTGTGATGTTTATTCAAAGCTGAGGTGCCATCTTAAAACGATGAAAGGAAAATCACAGTTGCACCAAGGGAGGCAGAACAGAAAGATCAAAGGAGACTGGGTCACTGATGACACTCTGTGCCAAAAAAGTAACCTTGACACCACCTACTTCTGAATTTCTTCTTAAGTAAACAGTAAATATCCTTAGGAATTAAGCTAGTGTCAATTTGATGTCTCATTGTTTGCAGCTAGAAAAAAAAGTCCTAACTCATAATCTCTCCCAATATCAATCTGTACTTTCTTTTACATAAATCACTTTGTACGTCTAACCCCATAAGTACAAGTATCACAAGATTCTGGAAGATTTTCAGTGATTAGCACAGGACATAGAACATGGCTCATGCTAAATAAATATTTGTTGAATGATAGTGTAGTGAATAGAATAGATTCTGGAATTAGACTCTTTGGGTTTGAGTTCTGGTCCTACTTCTTAAGGGCTGTGCCACGTGGATTAGTTAGCTCTACCTCAATATGCCTTAAATTTGGCATTGGTGAAACTGAGATACAGTACCTATCTTTTTGTTTTTAGAGAGAGTTAAATGAATGAATAATAGTATTTAGATAGTTTTTGGAACATAATAACATTCGATAAATGCCTACTATTATGAGTTGCCAAGTACTGGGCCATTGTGGGTCATTTCAAGATTAAGATGATTAGCACTCTGCCCAAAAGGGCTCATAGTCTAGTAGAGGAAACAGGTATGACACAGTGAGTTATACAGAGGTCCTCATAATGGTTTTATTAATGGGGAGAAGGTACACTGATTTCTGCCCAAGGCCTTTTGAAAAGTCCTCCCAAATAGAGAAATGTTATGTTGTAACCAGAACCTCAGCCTCTTTTTTTTCTTTGTGCAACTGTAGATAAAGAAATAAAAAGAGGTAGAATATCTTGAAAGTTCCATCAGAAACCATGTCACTTAAAAGTCCTATAATTTCCAACTGAAAAATATGAAAAGAAAGATAGAGAGGGTGTAGGGTAAGGTCTGGCCAGAGGATTTTACCCTTATCCTTGGCTGCTCCTGTATTTAGCATTTTTCAGCCGGGGAAGAAACTGAGGACATCTTTCTTGAAGATGGTTAACCTTCTTCCAAAAGACTGCAGTGAGAGGTGCCATATAAACACACAAAAAATAACTCAGACAGCTGAGCCCCTCCAGATCTCAGGGATGTGAGAATGGAAGACCGACTTAGCAAAGCAGAAGGGTGGGGGGGGGAAAGAAATTCAGGGGCCATCTGTCAGCTGAAAGGTTATAAAAAACGATATAATAGCAAGACAAGCAACCTGAATCTTGTCTTTTCCTTTGGTTGATTATCTGAATGTGGCTTTAAATTTGGAGGTAAGAGCTGATATATCTCTTTTCTCTGAGTACTTCTAAAACCACACATTTACTCAGAAAACAATTAGGACCAAAAGTGTCTAACTGAGCTGCCTTTGTATTTTGTCTCTGCTGCACTGTACAGATACTACTATGGGAGCTGTACCCTATAAATTGTAAGATAATTATTCACATAAATAATTTTTAAGATAGTATGTTCATCTCATGATTGATTATCTAGAAAAATTAAGGTGTGGGAAATGTCCTAGTCAGTGTTATCCACATCCCTACGAGTCATTTCTTTTATTTATTAAAGACAATGCTATCCCTCATGGGCTTTCTCCCACCAGGTCCCTGCCATCAGGGTGTATGATACCCTGTACATGTACATCTCTGTACACACATGTACAACCTTTCCACATACTTGCTTCTCAGTTCCATTACCTCCTCATCTCCAGTATTTTCTCAACTCCTCCATGATCCATGTCCATGAATACACCCTGAGTCTTGTCATCCCTGAAGCCACTCTACTTCTCAAATCATTAATTCTAATAGCCTATTGTAGGTCTTTTCAGCTTGATTAATCCACCACTGCCTCCATTTTCAGTTTGTATTTTAAATGTTCTCTAATCAATAACATTAATTCCATTGTACCTCTGTACTTTCACCATCATAGAAAAAAACCCTTGGGAAAAAAACAAAAAACCCACAATAAACAACAACATGTCTTCTATTTTCTGTACTCTGATGTTATGGACTGTATCATTTCCCCTCCAAATTCATATGGTGAAGCCTTAACCCCAACATGATTGCATTTAGAGATGGAGCTTTTAGGACGCAATTAGGGTTAAATGAGGTTATAAGCATGGGGTCCTTATCCAACAGGACTGGCATAAGGAGAGGAAGAGAGACATTCTCTCTCTCCATGTGTATACACTGAGGAAAGGCCATGTGAACGCACAATGAGAAGGTGGCTGTCTGAAAGCTAGGACAAAGATCTCACCAGAGTTCGATCACACTGGCATTCTGATCTCTGACTTCCAGCCTCCAGAACTGTGAGAAAATAAATTTCTGTTGCTTAAGCTACCCAGTTTATGGTATTTTTTAAATGGCAGCTCCATCTGACTAATATACCTGGGTCATTAAGCATTCCTGGAAAAAAAAAGTCATACCACAAATTTGATTAGTATGACTCATTACAAACTAAAAATCACTAATGTATACCTCTTATCAGTAAGTTTTTCTGTGATCCACAATGAATGAATTAAACGCTGCCCATTCTACTCAAACATCTATATCCATTTTTCCTTCTCTGTTGGATTTGTTGTATAATGGCTCCAATGAATGTCCTCTCTGTAATTTTGAGGATCTTTCCCACTTGGAATCTGGAGGTGGGCATACAACTTGCTTTGGCCAATGGGGTAGTAGCAAACAGAGGCTTGCAAAAGGATATATGTGGGTTTTTTATTTTTATATTAGACTGCTTGGGTTGCTATAACAAAATACCATAGACTGAGTGGCTTAAACAAAAGAAATTTTATTTCTCACAGTACTAGAGGCTGGAAGTCTGAAAGCAGGATGCCAGCATGATCAGGTTCTGTTGAAGGCTCTCTTCCTGGCTTGAAGACAGCCACCTTTTTGCTGTGTCTTCACATAGTGAAGAAAGAGAGAAGAAGTTCTCTGATATCTTTTCTTATAAGGACACTATAATCCTATGATATCATAGTCTAACCTTATGACCTCATTTAACCTTAATTATGTCTATAATCTGCAAAGACAGTCACACTGGGGGTTAGGGATCCAACGTACAAATTCCAGGAGAGTTGGGGGGACACATACATTTAGTGCATAACAATATGCTTTCCTAGAATGCTGCTACCACCATTAGAACAGCCTGGACCAACCTTCTGTAGGATCAGAGAACATGGAGGGGAAATGAGTTGTCTCAGCTAAAGTCATCCTAGATCAACTAGCCTGCAGCCAACCTGGCAATTGACTGCAGCCACATGATCAAGCCCAGACAAAATCAATGGGACCTAGCCAGATCAGCTAGGTTCCATAGACTCATGAAGAATAATAAATGGTTGCCATTTTAAGCCCCAAAGATTTGAGATTGTTTGCTACTCAGCAATAGCTATCTGATAATACACCATCACTCGCAGAAAAATCACATATCCTTCTACACAGAGAAAGTAGAAGCCATCAGACAGGAAATTTTCTTTTTGATCCCATACTTACAAATTACTGAAAATGAATCTGGCATCTCTCCTCAACTTTTCCTCCTACAAAAAAGAACGTGTCTCTTATATCTAAAGCAAATCATTCCATCTGCACTCTGGATTTCTGTATCTTCCTGCTTTCCTCACTTGCTACTCACTCATCAACTTATTGCAGTTTGGCTTTGTTTTCAGCCCCTAAGCCACAGGGCTCTTACAAAGATCACTGAGGAACTGCTACTCTACTTTTCAGTTCTCGTTTTCTTAACTCTCAGAACTTCAACATAGTAGAAAATTTCCACCATCTTGAAAAATTCTTCCCTTGTGTATCACAATACCATCCTTTCATGTTCATCTTCCTACTTCTATGTGTATTCCTTCAATCTCTTGTCCTGGATCTTCCTCTTCCATCAGGCTTTTTAATTCTGGAATTCCTGAAGGCTTAGTCTGAAGATTTTTTTTTTTTTTTTTGCGGTACGCGGGCCTCTCACTGCTGTGGCCTCTCCCGTTGCGGAGCACAGGCTCCAGACGTGCAGGTGCAGCGGACATGGCTCACGGGCCCAGCCGCTCCGTGGCATGTGGGATCCTCCCGGACCGGGGCACGAACCCACATCCCTTGCCTCGGCAGGTGGACTCTCAACCACTGCGCCACCAGGGAAGCCCAGTCTGAAGATTTTGACTTTAATCACTCAGTATTCTGCCCTTCTGTGAGCTTTTCTCCTTCTGTCACTTCTGTTGACTACCTGTGCATTTATATATCCCAGTCCCTTTCTCTATGCTCTAGATCATGGAACTCCAGAAGGCTACTTATATTGTCACTTGGATATCTTAAAGACATCCTAAACTCAATATATACACATCTCTCCTTAACATTTTCTCCATTTTGCCACAGAAATATGGCATTCTTCCACTGTCACCCAGCTCAGTAAATTACCACCATCTATACACAGTTGTGGAAACCTGAATCATGGTATCACTTTCACAATTCTTTCTCCTTCCTCCCATTTCCATCCCTTCTCCCAGTAAATACAATAAATGGCTCATATACATTGTCGTAATTCTCCAGAATCCTTTGCTGTATAACTTTTGGCACCCTCCATCTCTCTGCAGTGCTCAATACAATTTTACTTAAATGTGCATGTCTCTCCACTATAATACTAAATCCATTTAAGGAGTGGGTGAGAGTTAATCTTATTCATTACTATTCATAACTCTATACTATTCAAGACCTTCTGCACTTAGTACACTACCTCGAAATTCATAAATGTTCAGTAAATAAATATTGAAAGAATAAAGGAATATGAATTTGAAGATTTTAATACTCATTTGAACATTCTAATCAACTAAAAATTGCTTTATATCCTCTCATGGAAAATTGAATTTATGAGTATTTGAACATATAAGTCAAAAGTTATTAATATGGGTTTATTTACATGTCCACGCATGGAATACAGAAACCTGTGTGGTTAAGAATCACTGCAAAAGAACTGCTTCTCTAAATAAGATTCTATGAGCAGCTCAAGATGTGGAGTAGAAGGACATGTGCTCACCCCTTCTTGTGAAAGCACTGGAATCACAACTAACTGCAGAGCACCCATCGATGGAAAACTGTTGGAACATACCAAAAAAGATACCCAAAGACAAAGGAGAGGCCACAGCAAGATGGCAGGAGGGGTGCAATCGCAATAGCATCAAATCCAAAACCTGCCAGGTGGTGACCCACAAACTGGAAAACAATTATACCACAGAAGTTCTCCCACCGGAGTGAATGTTCTGAGCCCCACACTGGGCTTCCCAGCCTGAGGGTGCAGCAACAGGAGGAGGAGTCCTCAGAGAATCCAGCTTTGAAGGCCAGCAGGATTTGAATGCACGACTTCCACAGGACTGGGGGAAGCAGAAACTCTACTCTTGGAGGGCACATAAAGTCTCATGCATACCAGGACCCAGAGGAAAAAAGCAGTGGCCCCGTAAGAGACTGGTCCAGACCTACCTGACCTGCTAGTATTGGAGGGTCTCCTGCAGAGGCGGGGGGTGGCTGTGGCTCACTGCAGGGACTCAGACACTAGCAGCAGAAGTTCTGGGAAGTACTCCTTGGTGTGAGCCCTCCCAAAGGCCACCATTAGCCCCACTAAACAGCCTGTAGGCTCCAGTGCAGGGTCGCCTCAGGCCAAACAACCAACAGGGAGGGAACACAGCCCCACCCATCAGCAGACAAGTGGAATAAAGTTTTACTGAGCATGGCCGTGCCCAACTACAGGGACAAGACCCAGCTCTATCTACCACCACTCCCTCCCATCAGGAAGCTTGCACAAGCCTCTTAGACAGCCTCATCACCAGAGGACAGACAGCAGAAGCAAGAAGAACTATAATCTTCCAGCCTGGGGAAAGAAAACCACAATCAGAGAAAGTTAGACAAAATGAAAAGGCAGAGTATTATATCTCAGATGAAGGAACAAGATAAAACTCCAGAAAAACAACTAAGTGAAGTGAAAATAGGCAACCTTCTGGAAAACAATTCAGAATAATAATAGTGAAGATGATCCAGGATCTCAGAGAAAGAATGGAGGCAGGATTGGGAAGATGCAAGAAATGTTCAACAAAGAACGATAAGAACTAAAGAACAAAAAAACAGAGGTGAACAATGTAATAACTGAAATGAAAAATATGCTAGAAGGAATCAATAGCAGAATATCTGAGGGAAAAGAATGGATAAGTGACCTGAAAGACACAACGGGGGAAATCACTGCTGCAGAACAGAATAAAGAACAAAAATGAAAAAGAAAATGAAGACAGTCTAAGACACCTCTGGGACAACATTAAATGCACAAACATTCTCATAATAGGGGTCCCAGAAGGAAAAGAGAGAGAGAAAAGATTGAGAAAATATTTGAAGGGATAATAGCTGAAAAACTCCCTAACACGGGAAAGAAAACAGTCACCCAAGACCAGGAAAAGCAGAGAGTCCCAGGCAGGATAAACCCAAGGAGGAACATGCCAAGACACACAGTAATCAAACTGACAAAAATTAAAGGCAAAGAAAAATTATTAAAAGCAACAAGGGAAAAACAACAAATAACACACAAGGGAACTCCCATAAGGTTACCAGCTGATTTCTTAGCAGAAACTCTGGAAGCCAGAGGGAGGGGTATGATATATTTAAAGTCATGAAAGGGAAGAACCTACAACCAAGAATACTCTAACCAGGAAGGCTCTCATTCAGATCTGATAGAGAAATCAAAAGCTTTACAGAAAAGCAAAAGCTAAGAGAATTCAGCACCACCAGAGCAGCTTTGCAACAAATGCTAAAAGGAGCTCCTCTAGGTGGGGAAGAGACCAGCAACTTAAAACAACTTTGTACACATACAGAATGCTATACCAAAAATCATGGAAATAGCAAACACAAAAACTACAATATATACACAAAAACACAAAAACCACAAAAAGAAAAGCAACCCAAACAATACACTAAAGATGGTTTTCAAACACAAGAGAAAATAACAAAAGAGGAAGAGAAGAAAAAAGACGTACAAAAACAAACGCAAAACAATTAAGAAATGGTAATAGGAAAATACATATCGTTAATTACCTTAAATGTGAATGGATTAAATGCTCCAACCAAAACGCACAGACTGGCTGGATGGATACAAAAACAACACCCATATATATGGGGTCTATAAGAGACCCACTTCAGACCTAGGGACACCTACAGAATGAAAGTGAGGGGATGGAAGCAGGTACTCCATGCAAACGGAAATGAAAAGAAAGCTGGAGTAGCAATACTCATATAAGACAAAATAGACTTTAAAATAAAGACTGTTACAAGAGAAAAAGAAGGACACTACATAATGATCAAGGGGTCAATCCAAGAAGAAAATATAACATTTGCAAATATATATGCACCCAACATAGGAGCACCTGAATACATAAGGCAAATACTAACAGCCATAAAAGAAGAAATTGATTGATATTTATAGAGCATTCCATCCAAAAGCAACAGAATACACATTCTTCTCAAGTGCACATGGAACATTCTCCAGGATGGACAACATGCTGGGCCATAAAGTGAGCCTCAGTAAATTTAAGAAAATTGAAATTGCATCAAGCATCTTTTCTGATCACAACGCTATGAGATTAGAAATCAAGTACAAGAAAAAAACTGTAAAAACGCAAACACATGGAGTCTAAACAATATGCTACTGAACAACGAATGGATCACTGAAGAAATCAAAGAGGAAATTAAAAAATACCTAGAGACAAATGAAAAGAAAAGCACAATGATCCAAAACCTATGGGATACAGCAAAAGCAGTACTAAGTGGAAAGTTTACAGCAATACAATCTTACCTTAGGAAACAAGAAAAATCTCAAATAAACAGCCTAACCTTACACCTAAAGCAACTAGAGAAAGAAGAGCAAACAAAACCTAAAGTGAGGAGAAAGAAAGAAATCATGAAGAGCAGAAATAAATGAAACAGAGACAAACAAAACAATAGCAAAGATCAATGAAACAATAAGATGTTTCTGTGAAAAGATAAACAACTATACTACAAAGTTACAGTAATCAAAACAGTATGGTACTGGCACAAAAACAGAAATACAGATCAATGGAACAGGATAGAAAGCCCAGAGATGAACCCACACACATATGGTCACCTTATCTTTGAAAAAGGAGGCAAAATATACAATGGAGAAAAGACAGCCTCTTCAATAAGTGGTGCTGGGAAAACTGAACAGCTACATGTAAAAGAATCAAATTAGAACGCTTCCTAACATCATACACAAAAATAAACTCAAAATGGATTAAAGACCTAAATGTAAGGCCAGACACTATAAAACTCTTAGAGGAAAACATAGGCAGAACACTATGACATAAATCACAGCAAGATCCTTTTTGACCCACCTCCTAGAGAAATGGAAATAAAAACAAAAATAAACAAATGGGACCTAATGAAGCTTAAAAGCTTTTGCACAGCAAGGAAACCTTAAACAAGACAAAAAGACAACCCTCAGAATGGGAGAACATATTTGTAAGTGAAGCAACTGACAAAGAGTTAATTCCAAAACTTACAAGCAGCTCATGCAGCTCAATACCAAAAAAACAAACAACCAATCGAAAAATGGGCAGAAGACCTAAATAGACATTTCTTCCAAGAAGACATACATATTGCCAACAAGCAAGTGAAAAGATGCTCAACATCACTAATCATTAGAGAAATGCAAATCAAAATGACAATGAGGTATCACCTCACACCAGTGAGAATGGCCATCATCAAAAAAATCTACAAACGATAAATGCTGGAGAGAGTGTGGAGAAAAGGGATCACTCTTGCACTGCTGGTGGGAATGTGAATTGGTACAGCCACTATGGAGAACAGTATGGAGGTTCCTTAAAAAACTACAAATAGAACTACCATATGACCCAGCAATCCCACTACTGGGCCTATACCCTGAGAAAACCATAATTCAAAAAGAGTCATGTACCAAAATGTTCATTGCAGCTCTATTTACAATAGCAAGGACATGGAAGCAACCTAAGTGTCCATCATCGGATGAATGGATAAAGAAGATGTGGCACATATATACAATGGAATATTACTCAGCCATAAAAAGAAACAAAATTGAGTTATTTGTAGTGAGGTGGATGGACCTAGAGTCTGTCATACAGAGTGAAGTAAGTCAGAAAGAGAAAGACAAATACCGTATGCTAACACATATATATGGAATCTAAGAAAAAAAAATGTCATGAAGAATCTAGGGGTAAGACGGGAATAAAGACACAGACCTACTAGAGAATGGACTTAAGGATATGGGGAGGGGGAACGGTAAGCTGTGACAAAGTGAGAGAGTGGCATGGACATATATACACTACCAAAGGTAAAATAGATAGCTAGTGGGAAGCAGCCGCATAGCACAGGGAGATCAGCTCGGTGCTTTGTGACCACTTAGTTAGGAAGGGTGGGAGGGAGGGAGATGCAAGAGGGAAGAGATATGGGAACATATGTATATGTATAACTGATTCACTTTGTTATAAAGCAGAAACTAACACACCATTGTAAAGCAATTTTACTCCAATAAAGATGTTAAAAAAAAAAAAGATACAGGTACCACAATGTTCACTGCAACAGTATTTACAATAGCCAGGACATGGCAGCAATCTAAGTGTCCATGGACAGATGAATGGGTAAAGAAGATGTGGCACATATATACAATGGAATATTACTCAGCCATAAAAAGAAACAAAACTGAGTTATTTGTAATGAGGTGGATGGACCTAGAGTCTGTCATACAGAGTGAAACAAGTCAGAAAGAGAAAAACAAATACCATATGCTAACGCACGTATATGGAATCTAAAACTACAGTAATGATGAACCTAGTGGCAGGGCAGGAATAAAGACACAGACGTAGAGAATGGACTTGAGGACACAGGGTGGGAAGGGGAAGCTGGGACAAAGTGAGAGAGTGGCATGGACATATATACACTACCAAATGTAAAACAGACACCTAGTGGGAAGCAGCCGCATAGAACAGGGAGATCAGCTTGGTGCTCTGTGACCACCTAGAGGGGTGGAATAGGGAGGGTGGGAGGGATGCTCAAGAGGGAGTGGATATGGGGATATATGTACACATATAGCTGAATCACTTTGTTGTACAGCAGAAACTAACAGAACATTGTAAAGCAATTATACTTCGATAAAGATATATATATATAAAATCTTACTGCACAGAGTTGTTGTGAGGATAAAATAGGCTAATGCACGTGAAGTACTTGGCAGAGTACCTTAGTAAGCACTCATCAATAACTATTAATATTATGAAAGATTGCATAATATTATTCAATTACTTAGTCTACCTAGGAATCAAGTTTATGTATAAGCTGATGCTACACAGAAACAGAAATATATCTTTCTTGGAAAAGAAGTAAACAAAATAATAACTAACTATGAAAAAAAAGATAAACAAAATTGATAAACCTTTAGCCAGACTTATCAGGAAGTAAAGAGAGAGGACTCAAATCAATAAAATTAGAAATGATAAAAGAGAAGTTACAACTGACACAGCAGAAATACAAAGGATCATTAGAGATTACTACAAACAACCATATGCCAATAAAACGGACAACATGGAAGAAATGGACAAATTCTTAGAAATTTGTCCAATACAATCACCCAAGACTAAACCAGGAAGAAATAGAAAATATGAACAGACCAATCACATGCACTGAACTTGAAGCTGTGATTAAAAAACTCCCAACAAACAAAAGTCCAGGACCAGACAGTTTCACAGGTGAATTCTATCATTTAGAGAAGAGCTAACACCTATCCTTCTGAAACTATTCCAAAAACTTTCGGAGGAAGGAAAACATCCAAACTCATTCTAGGAGGCCACCAGCACCCTGATACCAAAACCAGACAAAGATATCACAAAAAAAGAAAATCACAGACCAATATCACCAATAAACATAGATCCAAAAATCCTCAGCAAAATACCAGCAATCCGAATCCAACAATACATTAAGAAGATCATACACCATGACCAAGTGGGATTTATCCCAGGAATGCAAGGATTTTTCAATATCTGTAAATCAATCAGTGTGATACACCACATCAACAAACTGAAGAATAAAAACCATAGGATCATCTCAATAGATGCAGAAAAAGCTTTTGATAAAAGACAACACCCATTTATGATAAAAACTCTACAGAAAGTGGGCATAGAGGGAACCTACCTCAACATAATAAAGGCCAAATATGACAAACGTACACCTAACACCATACTCAATGGTCAAAACCTGAAAGCATTTCCTCTAAGATCAGGAACCAGTATGTCCACTCTCACCATTTTATTCAATGTAGTTTTGCAAGTCCTAGGTATGGCATCAGAGAAGAAAAAGAAATAAAAAGAATCCAAATTGGAAAAGAAGAAGTAAAACTATCACTGTTTGCAGATGGCATGATACTATACATAGAAAATCCTTAAGATGATACCAGAAAACTACTTGAACTCATCAATGAATTTGGTAAAGTTGCAGGTTACAAAATTAATACACAGAAATCTGTTTCATTTCTATATACAAACAATGAAAGATTAGAAAGACAAATTCAAGAAACAACCCCATTTACCATCATATCAAAAGGAATAAAATACCTAGGAATAAACCTACCAAAGGAGACAAAAGCTTGGCATTCCAAAAACTATAAGATGCTGATGAAAGAAATGGAAGATGACACAAACAGATCTAAAGACATACCATGTTCTTGGATTGGAAGAATCCATACTGTCAAAATGACTATACTACCCAAGGCAGTCTACAGATTCAATGCAATCCCTATCAAATTAGCAATGGCATTTTTCACAGAACTAGGACAAAATATCTTAAAATTTGTATGGAGACACAAAAGACCCTGAATAGCCAAAGGAATCTTGAGAAAGAAAAACAAAGTTGGAGGAGTCAGGCTCCCTGACTTCAGACTATAGTACAAAGCTGTAGTCATCAAAACAGTATGGTACTGGCACAAAAACAGACATAAAGATCAATGGAATAGGACAGAAAGCCCAGAAATGAACCCACACACCTATGGTCAATTAATTTCTATGACAAAGGAGGCAAGACTATACAATGCTGGAAATACAGTCTCTTCAACAAATGGTGCTGGGCAATCTGGACAGTTACTCTTTAAAAAAATGAAATTAGAACATTCTTTAACACCAGACCCAAAAATAAGCTCAAATGGATTAAAGATGGGACACTATAAAACTCTTAGAGAAGAACATAAGCAGGGCACTCTTTGACATAAATCACAGCAATATTGTTTTCAATCTGCCTCCCAGAGTAATGGAAAGAAAAACAAAAATAAACAAATGGGACCTAATTAAATCCAAAAGCTTTTGCACAGCAAAGGAAACCACACACAAAATGAAAAGACAACCCACAGACTGGGAGAAAATATTTGCAAATGATGTGACCGACATGGGATTAGTCTCCAAAATTTACAAACAGGGCATGCAGCTTAAACAACCCATTCAAAAAACGGGCAGAGACCGAAATAAACATTTCTCCAAAGAAGACATACAGATGGCCAAGAGGCACATGAAAAGATGTTCAACATCAGCAGTTATTAGAGAAATGCTACCACCTCACACCAGTCAAAATGGGTATCATCAAAAAATCCACAAACGATATATGCTGGAGAGGGTGTGGAGAGAAGGGAACCCTCCTACACTGTTGGTGGGAATGTAAATTGGTATAGCCACTATGGAGAACAGTATGGAGGTTCCTTAAAAAACTGAAAATAGAGCTACGTTATGTTTCTGCAATCCCACTCCTGGGCATACATCCAGAGAAAAACATGGTCTGAAAGGATACATGCACCCTAATGTTCATCGCAGCACTCTTTACAATAGCCAAGACATAGAAGCAACCTGAAGGTCCATCGACAGATGAATTGATAAAGAAGATGTGGTACATATATACAATGGAATATTACTCAGCCATTAAAAAGAATGAAATAATGCCATCCGCAGCAACATGGATGGACCTAGAGATTGTTATACTGAGTGAAGTTAAGTCAGAGAGAAAAAGATATGATATCGCTTATAAGCAGAATCTAAAAAGAAATGATACACATGAACTTACTTACAAAACAGAAACAGACTCACAGACTTAGAGAACGAACTTATGGTTACCAGGGGGAAGGGTAGGGGGAAGGCATAGTTAGGGAATTTGGGATTGACATGTACACACTACTACATTTAAAATGGATAACCAACAAGGACCTACTGTATAGCACAGGGAACTCTGCTCAATATTATGTAACAATGTAAATGGGAAAAGAATTTGAAAAATAATAGATACATGTATATGTATAATTGAATCACTTTCCTGTACATCTGAAACTATCACAACATTGTTAATCAACTATACTCCAAAATAAAATAAAGAGTTAAAAAAAATTCTATGAGAGGACTAAAAGAGTTGGTTATAGGGTGAAACTATTGGGTACTTTACAATCAATTTTAATAGGAAAGAGAAAATACATAATGCTATAGTAGCAGGAAAAAAAAGATGGGTTTTGGAGGCTGACATTCAAGTGCTACATTTACCATTTATTAATGTAACCTTGAATGATTTAATCTCTAATAGCCTCTTTTGTTCACATACAGAAAAATATTTCAAGCTTAACTACACATTAGAATCATTTGTTTAATTAAAAAAAAATAGAGACACTGTCTCAAACCAGAGCTTATGAAATGAGAAATAGGATTTTTATGCATGTTTTAAAACCTCATGGGCTGATGAACCTAGTTGCAGGACAGGAATAAAGAACAGACATAGAGAATGGACTTGAGGAAACGGGGTGGGAGGGAGAAGCTGGAGGGAAGCGAGAGTAGCATCGACATATATACACTACCGAATATAAAATAGTTAGCTAGTGGGAAGCAGCAGCACAGCACAGGGAGATCAGCTTGGTGCTTTGTGATGACCTAGAGGGGTGGGACAGGGAGCATGGGAGGGAGGTTCAAGAGGGAGGGGATATGGGGACATATGTATGCATATGGCTGATTCACTTTGGTATACTACAGAAACTAACACAGTATTGTGAAGCAATTATACTCCAATAAAAATCTATTAAAAACAAAAAACAAAAAACCTCATGGGCTAATGTGTTGCTCAGCTGAAACTGAAATAAATGGATGTAGAAAAGGAGAATAACAATACTTTCCTCACAGGATTCTTTGAAGCAACACGTAAGATAATGTGGACAACTCCCTGGAGAGGATCAAGAAATGGTAGTTTCCTGCTCTTTCACTCTTCCTCAGGATACCAGGAAGAGTAAGCAAAATACTTTTAGAACAGTAATGTGAAATAAAAAATTCTGGATTCAAATTCTATCTCTGTCCCTTTACTAGCTGAAAGATTGTGGGCAAGTCATGTAATTTCTTTAAGTCTCAGTTTTCTACAAGTTTAATAAGAATCAAATTAACATGTTTAATCAGTCAGATGATAGATACCCAATATTCATGAAGAAATAAATAAACCATTTAATCAGATAATCAATTCATCCAATATTTTTTGAGCACTTTTAAACGCTTGGTACTCTTTTAGGAATTGTAGATATAAAGAGAGGAAGGGAAAAAAATGAACATGGTTCCTACCCTTATAAGATTTAAAAAAAAAGAAGAAATAGAAAAATAAATAATAAACAAATTGTGATACATACCATAAAGTAAATACAAGTGGTTGAAACAGAAAATAATGGTGAAGGGGGACTTAGCTGAGATAAACAGAATCATCAAGAATGGCCACGCTGGGGAATAATTTTTGCTATGTGATCAAGACAGGAGACAGAAGAAAGTACAGTGTGATAAGGTGAAAAACAGGGCTTTGGGCTTCCATTATTTTAGTTGAAAACCTAGAAAATGAGAAGGACTCAAACAATGGACGGATTCAAATGTTTTGCCTTATGTTAACCCTGATGCAGTCAAGGTAACTAACTGCCTTAGCCAAATTTGAGAAGAGAAGCAGATTTTCCCCTTTCAAGCAATAAGTATGCCAATACCACCCACTGGTTTTTGATTTTCACCTTTTAATAAGAATGCCTTAGATTCTTTCTGCATCTGTGGTATCCAGAGACCTCTCACCTTGTGTTCATTTTATTCACCAAATGGAAATCAACAACTTTGAGTGGCATCCAACTAATCTCTGGGAAGAATAATATTGTGAATTCTGTCACAAAAGCTACAGACGCCAAGATTTTCTAGAGCACTGGGTTCGTTATGTCCAGGCAAAATCACCCAGGTCACAGTCCTGTCCATGTTCTCTAAAATGTTTTTTCTAATAACAAGGATCACATACATACACATTTATGCAAGTAAACATTTTCATTGTTTCATTGATCCTTGTCCCTATTGATTGTTTCACCAAAGGAGATAAGGGAGGTCTTTAAAAGAAGTGACTGTTCTTCAATTTCACCAGTTCTTCTCCATGCTAACAGAAAAAGAAGGAATTTGGAATTCATCTTGGAAGCTTTCAGGACATCTTTTTCTGATTAGTGGAGAGACAGCATTTAATAGAGCAGTCTCTGTAGATGTTGCAACCTTGCTACAGCCAGACAGCATGCCTTTGTTATGTCACCCTGCTCTGGGGAGAAGACTGAAGAACAGCCTCATTTATAGGACAAATGTGTGTAGACACTGCTCTATCTCAAGAGTTCAAAAATCTCCAGATGTTATTTCAATATTCAATCAAACTTAAGGCATTAAATATAAATCCACATTATCACAACAAAATTATTAAAAATGTTAGGTCTGTAGCTTCTGTTAAACCAAAAGGAATGTTCCCAGGATTTACACATGTCCATAAGGTATGGTTTGTTTCTTGGTTCATTAGTTCACTCATTTAGTCATTCAAGAAATATGTATTTTTGTGTCTCCTGTGTGCCAGGCACTATGCTACACACTAGGGTTTCACCACTGAGTGATGCAGATGTGTTGAATGTCCTGGAGGAATTTAAAAAGTTAACTGCAGGGGGAGCCAGTTATATGAAACAAACTATTCAATGAAATATGTGACTATGGATTCTTTCAGTCCTTTGAAGAAACAAAGGATTTTTGAGAGATTAACCTCATGAGGGCAAGGACTGGCTATCAGAAAAATCATTCTCTACAGAAAGGGCATTTAAACACTTACATGGGGGATCAGTAGAAACTTGCTAGGAAAAAATGAGTAGTGATGAGGACAAGGGAGGGGGGTTTTACAGGCTAACCGAATGGCCAGCTTTGTGCACATGTCCGCGCAAAGAAAGAAGGAACCTTGGCGAGACTAAAACTTGAAAGACATCCTGTGTAGTTGATGCTTGGTTATTAAGTAAATGATTGATCATTCAAGGTATGGTAAAAAATTTGTACCTCATCCTAAGGGTAATTGGAAGCCACCAAACATTTTTAAGCAGAGAAGCTACATATTTTGAAAACAGTTACATATTTTAAGGAATGATCACTCTGAGTGTTAAGGGAAGAGTAAATGTGGGTATGAGACCTGTGCTGAAAAAAAAATTACATAAAAAAAATTAAATGCAGTATTTACACTTAACCGTGTGGTGAAAGGTCTCCTCTCAAGTCAGATAATTTAGCTTAGAGTCCAGGCTCTCCCATTATACAAGGTGTAAAAAAAAAACTTAGTAAGTTTTTAAATAACACTAAGAAATAGGGCATTTATTCTGGAAACTTTTAATAAAAACAAGTCTCCAATCTTAATCCCAAACAGGTCATTCACATAACAAATATGTATCACTTTTGAAACGACAAATACATATTTCGCCTGGTTTGCTGGTCGTGTATTTATACCAGTGCTTCTCAAAGTGGGTTCCCAGACCAGCAACATCAGCATCAAGTGGGAACCAGTTAGACATGAAAACTCTCAGGCCCCCTTCCAGACCTACTGAATGAAGCCCTACAACTGGCTCTGATACAGGCTTCAGTTTGAGAACTGCTAAAGTTTGAGAATAATCAACTTGTATAAATGGTGTTCACAAGCAAATATTGTTGAGTTTTCCAAGGGATGGTTGGTTACAGTCTATGAATTAGTATACTTTAAACATTCATAGGCATTAATGCTGGAGGGACTTCATGTCTACTTAATATGATTCATGCTAACACAAGTAACAAATGTTGGTAAGGAAGAAAGGGAACCCTCGTACACTGTCGGTGGGAATGTAAATTGGTGCAGCCGCTGGAAAAACATATGGAGGTTCAAAAAACCAAAACAGAACTACCATATGACCAAGCAATTCCACGCCTGGGTATATTAAAAAACAAAACAAAACAAAACAAAAACACAGAAACACTAATTTGAAAAGATACATGCACCTCAATCCCAAGGCCCACTGCAGCATTATTTACATTGCCAAGACATGGAAGCAACCTAAGTGTCCATCAACAGATAAATAGGTAAAGAAGATGTGGAGGATATATACAATGGAATACTACTCAGCCAAAAAAAGAATGAAATTTTGCCATTTGCAACAATATGGATGGACTTAGAGGGTATTAGGCTAAGTGAAATAAGTCAGACAGAGAAAGACAAATACTGTATGATGTCACATGTGGAATCTAAAAAATACAACAAACTAGTGAATATAACATGAAAGAAGCAAACTCACAGATATAGAGAACAAACTGGCGATTACCGTGGGGAGAGGGAAGGAGGGAGGGAAAATATAGTGGTAGGGGAGTAAGAGGTACAAACTACTAGGTATAAAATAAGCTACAAGGCTGGACTTCCGGGAAGATGGCGGAAGAGTAAGACGCGGAGATCACCTTCCTCCCCACAGATACACCAGAAATACATCTACGCGTGGAACAACTCCTACGGAGCACCTACTGAACGCTGGCAGAAGACCTCAGACCTCCCAAAAGGCAAGGAACCCCCCACGTACCTGGTTAGGGCAAAAGAAAAAACTAAACAGAGACAAAAGGATAGGGACGGGTCCTGCACCAGCGGGAGAGAGCTGTGAAGGAGGAAAAGTGTCCACACACTAGGAAGCCCCTTCGCGGGTAGAGACTTCGGGAGGCGGAGTGGGGGAGCTTGGGAGCCGCGGAGGAGAGCACAGCAACAGGGGTGCGGAGGGCAAAGCGGACAGAGTCCAGCGCAGAGGATCGGGCCGACCGGAACTCACCAGCCGAGAGGCTTGTCTGCTCGCCCGCCGGGGCGGGCGGGACTGGGAGCTGAGGCTCCGGTTTTTGTCGGAGCGCCGGGAGAGGACTGAGGTTGGCGGCGTGAACACAGCCTGCAGGGCATTAGTGCACCGCGGCTAGCCGGGAGAGAGTCCGGGGAAAAGTCTGGACCTGCCGAAGAGGCAAGAGACTTTTACGTCCCTCTTTGTTTCCTGGTGCACGAGGAGGGGGGATTAAGAACGCTGCTTGAGAGAGCTCCAGGGACGGGCGCGAGCCGCGGCTAAAAGTGCGGAGCCCAGAGACAGACATGAGACGCTAAGGCCGCTGCTGCCGCCACCAGGAGGCGTGTGCGCGAACACAGGTCACTAGCCACACACCCTTCCGGGGAGCCTGTGCAGCCCGCCACTGCCAGGGTCCCGGGATCCAGGGACAACTCCCCCGGGAGAACGCACGGCGCGCCTCAGGCTGCAACGTCACGCCGGCCTCTGCCGCTGCAGGCCCGCCCCACACTCCGTGACCCTCCCTACCCCCCGGGCCTGAGTGAGCCAGAGCCTCCGAATCAGCGGCTCCTTTAACCCCGTCCTGTCTGAGCAAAGAACAGACGCCCTCCGGCGACCTACACGCACAGGCGGGGCCAAATCCAAAGCTGAGCCCCTGGGAGCTGTGAGAACAAAGAAGAGAAAGGGAAATCTCTCCCAGCAGCCTCAGAAGCAGCGGATTAAAGCTCCACAATCAACTTGATGTACCCTGCAGCTGTGGCATACATGAATAGACAACGAATCATCCCAAATTAAGGAGGTGGACTTTGAGAGCAAGATTTATTATTTTTTCCCTTTTTGTGTACTTTTTGTGAGTACACACTCACAAAAAGAGGAAAAGGGGAAAAAATAATAAATGTGTATGCTTCTGTGTGAGATTTTGTCGGTATAGCTTTGCTTCCACCATTCGTCCTACGGTTCTGACCATTTTTAAAAAAATTTTTCTTAATAATTATTTTTTATTTTAATAACTTTATTTTAATTTATCTTCTTTCTTTCCTTCCTTCCCTCCTTAGACAACGAATCATCCCAAATTGAGGCAGACTTTGAGAGCAAGATGTATGATTTTTTCCCCTTTTCCTCTTTTTGTGAGTGTGTATGTATATGCTTCTGTGTGAGATTCTGTCTGTATAGCTTTGCTTCCACCATTTGTCCTAGGGTTCTATCCGTGTGTTTTTTTTGTTTAATTTTTTTTCTCTTAATTATATTTTTATTTTAATAACTTTATTATATTTTATCTTACTTTATTTTATTTTACTTTATCTCCTTTCTTTTTACCTTTCTTCCCTCCTTCCTTCCTTCCCCCCTCCCTCCTTCCCTCCCTTTCTTTCTTTCTCTCTTTCTACTTCAACTAATTCTTTCTTTCTACTTTTTCCTCCCTTTTATTCTGAGCCGTGTGGATGAAAGGCTCTTGGTGTAGCAGCCAGGAGTCAGTGCTGTGCCTCTGAGGAGGGAGAGCCAACTTCAGGACATTGGTCCACAAGAGGCCTCCCAGCTGCACATAATATCAAACAGCAAAAATCTCCGAGAGATCTCCATCTCAACGCCAGCACCCAGTTTCACTCAACGACCAGCAAGCTACAGTGCTGGACATCCTATGCCAAACAACTAGCAAGACAGGAACACAACCCCACCCATTAGCAGAGAGGCTGCCCCAAATCATAAGTCTACAGACACCCCAAAACACACCACCAGACGTGGACCTGCCCACCAGAAAGACAAGATCCAGC
Source organism: Tursiops truncatus (assembly GCF_011762595.2). NCBI lineage: Eukaryota > Metazoa > Chordata > Mammalia > Artiodactyla > Delphinidae > Tursiops > Tursiops truncatus. The sequence continues at coordinate 138,058,708 of NC_047036.1, forward strand.
CTCATCCACCAGAACACAGGCACTAGTACCCTCCACCAGGAAGCCGACACAACCCACTGAACCAACCTTAGCCACTGGGGACAGACACAAAAAACAACAGGAACTACGAACCTTCAGCCTGCAAAAAAGGAGACCACAAACACAGTAAGATAAGCAAAATGAAAAGACAGAAAAACACACAGCAGATGAAGGAGCAAGATAAAAACCCACCAGACCTAACAAATGAAGAGGAAATAGGCAGTCTACCGGAAAAAGAATTCAGAATAATGATAGTAAGGTTGATCCGAAATCTTGGAGATAGAATGGACAATAGAATGGACAAAATGCAAGAATCAGTTAACAAGGACCTAGAAGAACTAAAGATGAAACAAGCAACGATGAACAACACAATAAATGAAATTAAAAGTACTCTAGATGGGATCAGTAGCAGAATAACTGAGGCAGAAGAACGGATAAGTGACCTGGAAGATAAAATAGTGGAAATAACTACTGCAGAGCAGAATAAAGAAAAAAGAATGAAAAGAACTGAGGACAGTCTCAGAGATCTCTGGGACAACATTAAACGCACCAACATTCGAATTATAGGGGTTCCAGAAGAAGAAGAGAAAAAGAAAGGGACTGAGAAAATATTTGAAGAGATTATAGTTGAAAACTTCCCTAATATGGGAAAGGAAATAGTTAATCAAGTCCAGGAAGCACAGAGAGTCCCATACAGGATAAATCCAAGGAGAAATACGCCAAGACACATATTAATCAAACTGTCAAAAATTAAATACAAAGAAAACATATTAAAAGCAGCAAGGGAAAAACAACAAATAACACACAAGGGAATCCCCATAAGGTTAACAGCTGATCTTTCAGCAGAAACTCTGCAAGCCAGAAGGGAGTGGCAGGACATATTGAAAGTGTTGAAGGAGAAAAACCTGCAACCAAGATTACTCTACCCAGCAAGGATCTCATTCAGATTTGATGGAGAAATTAAAACCTTTACAGACAAGCAAAAGCTGAGAGAGTTCAGCACCACCAAACCAGCTCTACAACAACTGCTAAAGGAACTTCTCTAGGCAAGAAACACAAAAGAAGGAAAAGACCTACAATAACAAACCCAAAACAATTAAGAAAATGGGAATGGGAACACACATATCGATAATTACCTTAAATGTAAATGGACTAAATGCTCCCACCAAAAGACACAGATTGGCTGAATGGATACAAAAACAAGACCCATATATTTGCTGTCTACAAGAGACCCACTTCAGACCTAGAGACACATACAGACTGAAAGTAAGGGGATGGAAAAAGGTATTTCATGCAAATGGAAACCAAAAGAAAGCTGGAGTAGCAATTCTCATATAAGTTATATATATATATATGTATATATATATATATGTAGTTTGCTTGAAAAAAAAAAAAAAAATAAGCTACAAGGATATATTGTACAACACAGGGAATACAGCCAATATTTTATATAACTATAAATGGGGTATTACCTTTAAAAATTATGAATCACTATATTGTACACCTGTAACATATAATATTGCACAACTATACTTCAATAATAGAAATGTGTGTGTGTGTGTCTGTGTCTGTGTGTATATGTGTGTGTGTGAATAAATAAAATGACTCATCCTACCGATTGCAAACTGAAGCCCAGAGAGGGTAAAAGTCTTGCTCTGGTCACACAGTGTTTGAAGGAAAAGACTTTGAGATGAGACAAATCTGAGTTTGAATTGTCTGTCACTCATCAAGTGTGTGACCTTGGGCAAGTTTTTTAACTTTTCTGGGCTCAGCTTTTTCACTAAAAAATAAGGATAATAAGAGTACTTATTCCATATTGGTGCTGTGAGGATTACATGAAATGACACTGAAGCATTTCACCCAGTGACTGGCACACAGTAAGTACTCAATAAATGGTAGCAATTCTTTGGTTCAAAGAAATTTTCCCCCTCACGTTTTGAGGTTTCTCTGAGTGGAATGTCTTATAAATGAATGTGTACAATTATTGGAGCCATGATTCTACTCTTTCTAAGAAAACCTATTACTACATCAGCGATACCTTGAACAACTGATAAAATCCTAGAATTGAGTACATCTCTTGTTATGCTATCAATTCCACTGCTCAAGGCTCTTAATGACTAGTTCAAATTCCATTTTTATGCAAGGCAAGATCAAATGGCAGCATTTTTGGAGATTATTGATAGGTCTATCTCTTTGGTATCTTAAGTCCCTTGTGCCAGCTCCTCCCTCTGGCAAGCTGTTTCCCTAGATATTTGTGTAGCTGATTTCTTCCCATTATCCCTACTTTTGCTTATTTAAATGTCCACCTACTTCTAAAGGACTTTCCTGACCAAATATTCTTAAACAGCCACTATAGACATTCTTTTATTACTGTACAAACATCTTATTTCTTAGCTAGTCTCCCCAATTAGAAAGTAAGGTCTCTAAAAATTCAAGACTATATTCTCAGGGCCTAAAACAGTAGGAGATTAATAGATATTTGTTGAATGATTGAGTTGAGGTTGGATTGGGGGTTTAGCAGGACACTGATAAATTCACCACACAGTGAAGGAGTTGATCCGGGTCACAATTACTAGTGAGCTTCCAGCGAGAGTGATTGTAAGAGCTTTTACTTTACATCCACTGTCAGATACTATGATAAGCACTTCACATACCTAATATCGTTTAAGCAATCTTACAAATCCCATTTCACAGATAAAGGACCTGAGGCTTAGCAATGTGAAGTAAGTTGCTCAAATTTATAGAACCAAGAGGAGGCAGATCCTCATTTCCAACGAAGACAGTCATATGCCTACAGACCCTATGCTTTTGTCCACTGCATTCCAATTCTTCCAAAATGTCCCTAAAAGCAGAAGTAATGATAAGATGAATAGTGAAAAGGGAAGAGACTGGAAGCTTGTGCTATAAAATATTTACTTTTTAAAAAAAAATTGAACTATAGTTCATTTACAATGTTACATTCGTTTTGGGTATACAACATAGTGATTCAATATTTTTATGTTATAATCCATTTAAAGTTATTATAAAATATTGCCTACATTCCCTGTGCAAAGTATTTACCTTTGAAACAAATAAGTCCTGCCCAGAATCGTGAGACAAAAGACTGACATCTGGAAACTTGTGTGATGCTCACAGGTTGGCCCCAGTGTTACTACAAGTGGGCCTGATGCTTACACCTGGACCATGTTTCTCTCCACTTGAACATAAAATGTTTCACAGAAAATCAGCATCAGAGAAGATCATTCTGAGACCATCATAAAGTGATAGAAAAACACAGTCATTGTACAATTCACAATATCATACATCTCTCACTCTTGGCCAAAATGAGGGACTGCTCTTTCTTTACAATTAGATCTCCTGTCCTCTTGCTAGTCTCCTTTATCTGTAAATAGGATTGGAAATGTTTAATCATAGAGTTTCTCCCACTTTCTGATAGACCAAATTTAGAGCAAATCCCTGCTTTTTTAGACCCTCCCCCATATTACCCAATCAAAGCCCAAATCCTTTAATAGGTTATTTCTAGCATCATCTTACTTAGACACCTAAAGGTTCCCTATAGTGTGTATTCTCCCTGGTTTCAATAAGTAATCAAACCACTAATTCAACTACAGGCATGTTCCTGTTGGTCTTTGGCCAAAGGGCACTGACAATTGTGATGGCTGATAAGGAAGTAGTAGATTAAGGAAAGTGAGTTATTTTTATGTGGCAGTCACCTGGATAGTGTTGGATTATCTGCTCTTTTAAGGAGACTGTTCATTCTAAAAATCCCATCTCTCTTATATTTTTGTCAGGTTCTTCAAAGCAAGATGTTAGAATTTCCCTTCTTGATCAACAGTCATGTTTTCTGATTAACAGGTATCAAACTGTCTTCCATATGGTTTTGAGAAGGCCATATTTTTGCCTTTGGAGACCCTACCAAATACAATATGAAAGCTATTAAAATACACCTCCATCCCACATCAAATCTATTTTCTGCTCTGAAAATTTGAAAGGATTTTTGTTATTTTTACTTTTGAATTTGCTTAGCGCTGAGAAACTCATTTCATTTATGGTTGACTGACTTTTTTAGCAATTATTGCATAAGCCTGGGGGATCATTCACTGTGAGAAATTGAACCTGCAAGTTGCTTTCAAATGTAGTGAAAACTTTATAAATACTAAATCTAGCAGTTAATGAGGTTGACATAATAATATGCTTACTTAAACGTTCATTAATTTTTATATCATGGCTTAAATTTCAAGTCGATAATTTTGTCTGTTTTTCAGGTCTTAGATATTTTCCTAGGTCCTAAACATCCTCTTTTTTGCCTAATGACTAAAATGACCCTGTGTCTGCGTCCACTACAGATAGTTCCTGCTGTTAGTCCATAATAGGTGGGAACAGTATCTCACATGTTTATTTGATTTATTTATTTATTATTGTTAACTTATATACATATATATTTGACCCTTGAACACCACGTGGGTTAGGGGTGCCAATGCCTGCACAGTTGAAAGTCCACGTATAACTTTGTAGTCAGCCCTCTGTATCTGTGGTTCCACATCCACAGATTCAACCAACCTTGGATCATGTAGTACTGTGGTACGTATTTTCTGAAAAAGTTCCAAGTATAAGTGGACCTGCATAGTTCAAACCAGTGTGGTTCAAGGAGGTTTAACTGTATTTGATGTGGTATATTTACACAATGGAATACTACTCAGCCATAAAAAAGAAAGAAATGATACCATTTGCAGCAACATGGATGGACCTAGAGATTATCATGCTGAGTGAAGTAAGCCAGAGAGAGAAAGACAAATATCATATAATATCTCTTATATGTAAAATTTAAAAGAAAAATATATACAAATGAACTTATATACAAAACAGAAACAGACCCATAGACATAGAAAACAAACTTATGGTTACCAAAGGGGAATGGGAGGGGCATAAATAAGGAGTTTGGGATTAACATATATGCAGTACTATATACAAAATGGATAACAAGGACCTACTGTGTAGCACAGGGAACTGTACTCAACATTTTGTAATAATGTATAAGGGAAGAGAATCTGAAAAAAATAGATATATGTATGCACAGCTGAATCACTTTGCTGTCCATCTGAAACTAACTATAAATCAACTATACTTCAATAAAAAAATTTTTTTAAGTGATCAGAACTGAAAAAGAAAGACAACTTGATGTACAGAAAAGTTGCAAGTAGAATATAAGGTACATTTTTTTTTCCCTGAACAATTTAAGATCAAGTTGTCAACCTGATGCCATACCACTCCATCATCCTTTTAGTGTGTACTGACTACAAACCAGGACATCCCCCTTCACAACCCCACACATCCATCAACCTAGAAAAATAACAGATACATTACTACCATAATACTTAGATCCCATTCAAGTTTTGCCAGTGTCCCAATAACACCACCCTTAGTGGCACAAGAATTCAGTTCAGAATCATGCATTGATTGCCTTTTGTTAGGCGTCTTCAGGTCTCTTCAGGCTTCTTTACTTTGCAGTCGATCCCCAATCTTTCATTAACTTTTATGAATTTGTCATTATGGGTGATTACAGACCAGGTGTTTTCTAGAGTGTCTCTTGATTTGAGGCTGCGTGATATTTCCTCTTCATCAGTATTAAGTCTGCCTCTTTGTGAAGATTAGCACAGAAGTGATGCTGTGTTCTTCTCATTGCACTGTATCAAGTAACAAATTTAATTTGCCCCATCACAGATGACGTATGCTTTGAGTATATGACTAAGATAGTGCCAGGCTTTTCTACTATAAAAGCTACAATTTTTCCACTATAAAAGCACTATAATATTATATTTGTGACTTTTATGTATTTCGTGGGAAGGTACTTTCAAATTCTGTAAATATCCCATTCCTTATTACATTTTGTCTATTAAAACTATAAATTCACACTGATACCTCAAATTCCAATTCAACGCAACAGAGTTTGTTCCACTTTTCTCCTTTCCATATTTGTACTTCCATTCTCTGACAATGAGAAGCCTGGCTTCCATTATCTTCTACATGTATATCATTTAATCAAATAACCCTGTATATAACCATCCCCATCACTGTCACCACCTCGGACCGGCCTGAATGGTCTCCTGACCCTGTTTGGGCACTAAAACTTCATACTGTGTAGCACTCCTACATGGACAGGCTCCTGCCTCTGCTCAGTCTCCAATACCCCACTCTGCCGCAACTACTGGCTTTAAGACTAATTCTGCCTCGTAATAATATTGTAATTCCAGGAATGGAAGAGGAGAAAGAGGGTTGAAGAGAGAAAGAGAAATAAGAGAAAATGTGTGAAGAAGAGCTATCTGGCATGTTTGCATTTATATCAACAGGAAGCTTTGTATTCTGGAATTGTTACCTCTTTCTCGTTTCTATCCCCCCACAATTAAATCAAAGGTTAGCCTTGTACACCACCCTGTCAGAAGGTCCTTACTCATGAGAGGCCTATGATATTTAATGTGTATACCAAACAATTATAAACACATATGTACCTACCTAATAATGGTTCTATGTTATTATATTTTATACCTCATTACTCACTGGGGGAAGGACTTAATTATTATAAAATTACAACTCACTGATAATACCACATTCAGTTCTAATGTGTTCCAGAGACAATTTGCTACTTCTTATAAAGTAACACATTTTGTGAATGACTTAATTAGGTGGATTCAAAATTATCTTCATAAGAAAGTCACTTTCAATTCCTTACGTTACACTTTCTTGAGTGGTAGAGGGTGAGGGACTTTGAGCTGGGACATCACAAACTGTCATTAAGCTTTTATTAACTTAACAACAATTTTATCTCTATGTTCTCATACAAGTATGTCATCTATGTTGTCTCTTGCAGTGAGTTTAAAAGATTGAAACCTTGACAAACGATCATAAAATATCAATGGTGTACTTAACTTTTGAGCTCATTAACTCACTGTTTATTTTAAATACAGATAAAGTATTGCATTTCTTATAGTTACTGTATTAAATTACATAGCGCTTGTAAATGCTTACCCAGTACATAAGTGGGTAAGTGTTTATCAAACTGGAGTAGTATTTCCATTACTTGCATAATCATTTCACTATTAAAGGTGAAGTGGGGATGTTAGAACTTAGGGCTCTTGAATTCTATCTGTATTCTTCTCTGTAGCTCCTTGTTTCCCTATTTGATATAGCTGAGTTTAACAGTGCCAATGCCTTTCTTAAAATACAGTAATAATATAATAAAGTAGAAACCCTTACATATAATACATAAACTATAAAAAATATACATACTCATTTTAAAAATAGAAGGCACTTAAGCTTATAGCCCTTTTGTTAGGAGAAACTTCTCCTTGTCTCTCTTGGATCTGCATGTTATGTGAAGAGGCATTGACACCTTCCACTCCAAATTATTTTAAGGGTATTTGTACAGAAAACAGCACTGAAACATAGGGAAAGTATCTCCTTGCAGAGTAGAGGGCAGATGTATTTCTAGATCAGAATAATAAAAATGCAATCTCCCTTTGTGGCAAAAGTTGGGAACGTTTGCCAGCAGTGTTTGCCCTCTTATAAGACTGGTGTTTCCTAAACTTAGTTTCTCAGCAGTGACGCAAACTCACTGGATGTACTGCATCCATTTGGGTCCTCCTCTGCATCACTCTAAGGGAACTAGGGAGGCAGGGACAAAGGGAACTGATGTCAATATTGAAACTCATACCACCTGCTGTGCCATGAGGAATAGTCTTTTATCTCTGACCTAGGAGTCTTGTGTTTTCTGCCATGATCTGTAAAAATATGATAGGCTTACTTGTTAGACGGCAAGTAGGGCAAAATCTCATATTCTGCACAATGATTGACACTTTTTTGTATTACTTTTGACCTCTGCCATATTCTCAATTCTCACACTGTGAAATCAGCTTTCTTACACAAAGTCATGGAAACATATCTTCACTGGCTTTATGATTTTGCTTTTTCAAAGATTCATTTCATGAACCAAGAATCCAGTTAACAGAGAGCCTATCTGAGGCAATTATTATGAATCTGTGTGATCCCAGGGGGAAAAATACGTAAATAATGTTGAGGATAGAGAAATTCTTTTTGAGACAGAATTCTTGTGTCTTCTCTGCATTTTTGGCAGGTTAGCTCTTCCTAATAAACTCGCAGTGTTGAGGTGATCACCTGCCCACTCCAGATGCTCCAAGTGCTTGCGTTAAAGGAACTTCTTGCAGCAAAACAGTCACGTTTCTAGGAGACTCAGACTTTCAATAATGGACTCTACAGAGCCTAAGAGCAAACATTCGTCAGTACTCTCAGGTTCATCTTATCTGCAATTAAAAACTGTAGTGTCACCTTCAGAATAAGGTTTCCACTTTCTCACAAGATCAGAGAATTTATAACCCACAATTGCTACTAGAAATCCCATGATTTCTATTGAGTGAAAGGCTTGGATTTAAGGCTGTTTTAATAAAATATATTGATAGCTAGACATAGGCCCTCAAAATATAGATACACTTCATCAACCCAGGACCTTCAATAGACTAACTTCCAGTTTTGATAAATTCCTAATAACATAACTATTCAGTGCCTCTCAGGATACAAGTAAAAAATATAGCTACCCAGTGAATTTTACAAGGGCATTGTCACTGAGAAAGTGGAATTTGATTGCTTTAATGCAGATATAAGATGGCATTTGTTTTCAATGATCTTGATGGCTTACATGTTTTAACTCTCCAAGAGTGAAGTCCCACACCCTTGGCAAGAAGGAGTTCTTTTCAAAATTATATACTGCCCTTGGCTGGGTGTGAGCCAAAATTCATTTAGTGATTTAACAAATTTATATTGAACTCTTTCAGCATGCCCAATGCTGTGCTAAGCCCCGAAGGCTATAGCAGTGTACAAGACGGACTCATACCCTGCTCCCACTGAGTTCGCAGTTGACTGAACTATTTACCAATTACCAACTTAAAAATTGTAGTTTTGATAAGTGCTATGCATGACAAGAATGTGTGACACAAAATTAGACTGCAGAGTGGTGGAGAGAATTTTGGTCATGTTTCAAAGAGCTTCCCATTCCAGAGGTCAGCTGTTGGTAGGTACTGTTCCTTGAGAGGTTACACAGTCACTATCATTCTTCAAAATCAGAAACATCATCACTTTTCTGGTTGCATTTCTTGTAATTCTTTTCGACTTTTATCCAAATCTCATCCTATCCAATTCCAGCACAAGTCATATTTAACTATTTATAAAACCTCAGTGATGCCACTGTCACAGACTGAATTCCCTAGAAAGCAGACTCTGAGGTTAAGAGGTTTGTTTGGATCTCTTGGGATTAATACCCATGCAAGGTAAGGGAAGGAAGCAGGATTGGACAGATGGATAAATTGAACTGCAATGCAATCTTAATGAAGGCTGCAGCTAACCCCATGGAGAGCTCTGAAGATAGGACTGTCCTTCATAATTGCTTTGAGTTGGAGAGTGGTGGTTAGCTTATTATATTCCCAGTTGATCAGTCACTGCATGCAGTCTGGTCTAGGAAAAAGGTGTGACCTTAAACAAGGCAGTTCTCTCTAATAAAAGCACTTCCTAAAGACAGCTGTCTGCTGAGATCTGTCTGCTGGCAGCATTTCTAGCAGCCAGGGGACAAAATTCTTCATTCTCCAAGAATGTGTGTCATGCATCACAGCATCCACCGCAGCTGTTATCTCTCTTGTATACAGAGTTTCACATGTGCTGTGTCCTCTACCTGAAACAGCCTCACACTCTATTTCTCTTAATATCTTCTACTCCTCACTCAAGTCTTAGCTGAAATGTCTTCCTCTTGAAAGCTGCTCTTGATGGACTCTCCCCCCCATAGAACTCTTTTCTTCTCTTACTGTAGCCCTTATCACAGTATATTCTAGATGTCTGCTTACCTTCTGTATCCTCTTCAAAATTCTGTGCTACTTGAGGATATAAATTATTCATAATTATATCACCAATGCTTAATATTATGGCTACTATAAGGCAGAGCATCAATAAATATTGGTTGATTAAATGGTTAAGAGAAGGAAGGAAGGAAGGAAGGAAAGGAGGGAGGAAGGAGAGAAAAAGAGAAATGGAGTATGGGATTTGAAGACAATCAAACCACTCTTTAAATTCCAATTTTCTAACATGTCATGGCTTTGGATAATTATTTAATATCCCTAATTTTCACTGTCCTTCCTGTGTAAAATGGAAATAACTCCCACCACTTAGGGTTGTAATATATCTGTTACATAATGATGCCAAATAGATCTTTGGTTCCTTTTCTCCTCATCTTCCCTGTGAGTACAAGTATTGAAATATACAAGTTCTAATGTTCTCTGAGTCTATACAAAGAATAATGCATTTTGTTCATACCACAGAAAAAATAAAATATTGTCAATTGAGGAGTATTAAGAAGTTAATGTGGTAGAGGCCTAATATGTGTGAGGTCTGATATTAATTATAAAGAAGCAAGTATTGGAGTGACAAAATTAGAAGGAAAGTGGGAAAACATTATAATATTGGGTTTTATATAACCTGTGAAGCCTCCTTCCCTGGGTCTGGGTAATACCAGGACATCACCTGACTTTTATGACATGGGGAACACCATGAAGTTTATAAAATAGTATTAGATTTTCAAATCGAACTTTTTTTTTTTTTTTTTTTTTTTGCTTGCTTCCCTCATGTGCATGTCACTATGCAGGGGACCTAAAAGGACATGGCTGCTGGACGCAGGTAGGCTCTGGTATCCAGGACAATTTGACTTGTAGTTTCAGTCACAATTCTGCCTCTTCAGATTTGGATTTGCCCGTGTCTTAGCCTAGGAACAGCCTCTTCTATGTCCTGTACCTAAGACTTGTCCTGGGACCCCACCATTTCCCAGATTTACATACCTGGATCTCAGCCAGTTTCATTGAATGTTAGGGAATGACAAAAGTAAGTCTCCTGCTTTTCTGGCCTGCAGTTGTTCTGATCCAGCTCTCTTCAGAACAGCTTTCCTAAGGCTCTGCGACCATCCATCCTCTGCACATGCCCAGTCAGAAAGATTAACGGTGGAGCAACTCTCCAACCAGTGAGGCTGGCTGCGTTCTGGGCTTTGGCCACAACATTTTCTCAGGGTACTGTGGGCAATGGTAATAAGCTGCTCAAGGAGCCAGATGCAGTTTGAGGTCTGGAGGGTGTCTGTGTGCTATCTGTCAGTCTTTTCCTCATCACCCTAGTCTCTAGTGATCTCCCTTCCTGCAAACTCATCAATGTTGTCTCTTTGGCTTCCTCTGTATATGGTTATATGTTTCGGTGATAACATTTAATAAGTTGACTACAGAATAAAATAGAAAAATCTTTAGATGGACAATTCAAAGCCTTTAAAATTTGACTTCAATTTACCCTTCAAAGCGTGTCTCACATCTCAAGCCTACCCAGTTCAAGGCAAGATGGCCCTTTATTCTTCACTCTGCCTCAACATCGACTTTGCTCTTACTTCCTGACCATCTATTTTTAACACAGTATCAAAGTGACTTTTTAAAAATTATAAGCCATAGCATGACTTTCCTCTGCACAAAACCCTCTAATAGTTTCCTTTGTCACTCATAAAAAACAAATTACCTTTATCATAGCTCACGAGGCCCTTTGTCATCAGTCTCCACTCCCTACCCCCTCTCCATGACTTACCTTTCTACCCTACTTTATTCTATACTAACCACACTGGCCTTTTTGTTTTCTTCAATATACCAAATATACTTCCACCTCAGGATCTTTGCATTTACTGTTCTTTTCGCCTGCACTGCTCTTTTCTTTTTTGTTTTTTTAAAAAATTTATTTATTTATTTAGTTAGTTTTGGCCGTGTTGGGTCTTCATTGCTGCACATGGGCTTTCTCTAGTTGTGGCGAGTGGGAGCTACACTTCATTGCGGTGGCTTCTCTTTGTTGTGGAGCACGGGCTCTAGGTGTGCAGGCTTCAGTAGTTGTAGCACACGGGCTCAGCAGTTGTGGCACACGGGCTCAGTTGCTCTGCTGCATGTGGGATCTTCCCGGACCAGGGATTGAACCCGTGTCCCCTGCACTGGCAGGCGGATTCTCAACCACTGCGCCACCAGGGAAGCCCTGCACTGATCTTTTCTTGAATATCTACTTTAGTCTTCACTCATTTCCTCAGTTCCTTCTGGTCTCAACTCAAATATCTCTTTGACACAATGGTTTTCATTAACCACCCATTTAAACTATTATGTACCACCCTGCCCCTCCCCACTTGTCACTTTCAAGTCCCAGGCCCTCTTTTATCTTTCATGTGACACTTTGTACCATCCTATACAACATTGCTTTGTTATTTGTTAGGCATGCATATTGAGTTTCTCTTTAAAACCAAAAGTCTTGGGACCACAGACTTCTTCATTTCTATATTTCCATCTCTAGCACACAACAATATCCTTGGCATAGAGTTGAGCCTTGATGTAATCTTGTGCAGTGACTACATAAATGTCAAACGTTCTCACCTCCTGCTCATTTGCTTAGACTTTTCATTTTCCATGCATGCCACTGCCTCTTCCTTCTTAGCCTGGCCTTTATTTCTAATTTCGTCCAAGTCCCATGTCTTCTGTATAATCTGTAGTAATATTCCTATTCATGGTGAACTTTCCCTCCTATGAGCCCTTACAGAAAGAGTTTTGAATGTCAAACATATTTGGCAATTATGAAACACAGTATTATTTTCTTAGAAGAAAAATCTAAGGTCTTTGAATGCAATGACATTCTTTTGTTTTTTTCTGTATCTCAAGTTTTTCCTTTGTCTCTCAAGTTTGATAACATTTTACTGAATCTGATTAATTTTACACATGTTTATAAGATCATTGTCTTAACTAATCTTTCCAAAAACAGTACTTTAGATATTATCAGAACATGGTATATTCTGTTCAGGCAAAATAAATTTGTTTTTTGTTAACACAGGATATTCGATGTAAGTATAATCAATTGAAATGTGTAGTTATTCTGGTCCTGGATCAGTCCCATTGACAACAGCCTGGAATCTGAAGAACTGAAAGTTTTTCTTAGGTCTGAACCATTTATAATGATGATCTAGCCAAATGAAGTAACTTCTAAATCATTACAGAAAGATTAAATTATAGTCAGCAGAATGTTGCTATTGGTATTTTAAAATATTCTAATTCTCTTAAGATGAGTAATTTATATTTGAAAATGTGCATGTAACTTTTCTCTCCTCCAAAGTATCATAGTGTTTCAATAATTTCTCTTTGACTTTATTATTACTCTTTATTGTTGGCATTAGCGTAAAAATCTGTTGTGTTTCAGACTGAAAGTTTCTTGATTGTAAGGATTAAACCTTGAAATTATAAAATGAGGAAAAATAATAATACATATCTCATAGGGTAGTAGTGAGAATTAAATTCATATAAAACACTCAGCACAAATTCTGACATACTGTGGGAATTTAATTTTAAAAAGCTATTGCTAATAATACTATTATTTATTCTTCTATGAAAGAACCTACCATAGACGCAGTACAAATTTCATGCTAAATAGATATCTATAGATAAAGGATGGATGGATGGGTGGATGGACTGATTGATAGGTAGATCCAATATGCAAGAAAGACCATATGCCATAATAACACCATTAATACCAGTTTTCCAAAATTCAGTATTAAGGAGATATAAACATACATATGTTTATTCCATCCTAATCGGCCTTGTCTAGATAATGTAGGGCTGATGAGAATCTTATAAAGATTATCTGAGCAATAGGTAGAGATAATATCAATTGAGCCCCTGTGTATCTGTTATATCTTTTAATCTTTATAGTGGTTTTATTTAGTAGGCCAGTTGTTGTTTTGTTTTATTTTGTCTTTCATTTACAAATGAAGACACCTGAGGCTTAGGGACATGAAATAACTTGCCCAAGGATTCACCTAAGTGGAAAAGATAGACTATCTCTAGCACTCTTTCCAATTCATTTTACTGCCTCTCACTAGGCCCTGCCAAAGGGTGTTTGCTTTCTTGAATCACTTTCAATCTGGTAGTTACATGTGAAACACATGATTCAAAACATGGGGCACCTCCAACTTTTTTCTGGAAGTTTGGACTAAGGGAACTTCCTTATCTCTTAAGTCTTTACATTAAGATTTTCCAGGTACTATAGATTGAATGTTTATGTACCTCCAAAATTCATATGTTGAAATCCCAGCCCCCAGTGAGCTTAAAGTTGGAGCTGGGGCCTTTGGGAGATGATTAAATCATGAGGGTGGAACTTCATAAATGAGATCAGTGTCCTTATAAAAGATACCCAAGAGAGTTCCCTTGCCCCTTCTGTCATGTGAAAACACAGAAAGAAGACAGCCTTCTATGAACCAGGAAGCAGACCTGCATCAGACACAAAATCTGTCAGTGCCTTGATCTTGGACTTCCCAGCCTCCAGAACTGTGAGAAATACATTTCTGTTATTTATAAGCCACCCAGTCTATGGTATTCTGCTATAGCTGCCGGAACTAACACACAGGGCTGTGAAGGTTTTAACCTTTTCTGAAAGGCTTTTGAAAATCACAAGTAGGTGAGAGTAGCTATACCATGGATAATCACTGTCAACTCATTGTAATTTGTATTGTAAATATTCAAGCAATTTCCCCTTTACTGATATATTCTGATCTTGGTGTTGGTCATATCTTAACACAGAAAAAAGACGCCCAGTACACCCAAGACCATCCATGCTCTTAAATAACTGTCTCACATTAATAGGTAAGGGAAGAAGGCACACACAATATTTTACACCAGATCAAGAGAAAATTAGAAACCCGATTTTCAAGGATGCCAAAGAGTGTTCAATGCCAAAAAGTAGTACAATTCAGAAGAAAGTGGCCAGATACACGTACAATATATTTTTGTTTTATTGATGATTCTCACTGCTGTGCTGATACACCCTCCAACTATATTTTATTGATTTATTAAATAGAAATTGGGTGCGATTTCTTTTTTAAAAGGCCTATTTCCAGATTGAAAGGCAGTTTTCTCTACAAAGATAGACTGTTTCTTGCCTATAAATGGCAAAAGTTGAGCCATGTTCTCCCAATATAATTCAGAAGTAGAAAACAAAGAATGCTATTTTAGTCAAGCACTAATTATTTTCTATATTGCTTACAACTCATATTTGGAGCTGAATTTAGGTCACATTCACCCACAAATCTTTCTGGAAAGAAACAAAAAATGGACACCTGATTAAATTTGGCAAAGTGAACATGCCGTTTATCTGATCTCTTTCCTAAGTGACAGAGCATGAGAATGTGTACAAAGGTATATACATCTTCAGAGACAGTGCAGAATACAAGACAATAGAAAGTTGGAAATCAATAGTGTCTGACTTATTAATAGCAGTTCCAAAAAAACTTAATCTTAAAATAGAAATGGGAAAGGCATTCCCAATTTGCATAAAAGAGTTTAAATGGCTTAGCCATTGACTGCATAAGGTAAGTGGGTTTATAAACAAGAGACTGTTTAAAAATCTGTTTAAGAAGTAATTTGACTCCCCAGTCCCGTGCCCATATCTATGCAATAGGGAATCAGTTCTCCCACTCTCCAGCAGAATACTGCCAGCCTTCTGGAAGGGGATATGATGCTCATCGTGCAGGAGACTGGCAGTCTCTTCACTAGGGATTATCACTTTACTCTCCCACACACTTTGGATATAAAAACAATCCAAAGAGTCACTGACATTGGAGGTTCTCCAAGGAAATAACCCATTCAGACTAACTTACAATAAAGATGACAGTTGATAAGCATAAAGCGTCTCCTTCCATAATGGCAGAAATTCCAATGGGGGTTTTAGTTCCCCTACTCTTAAATATGAACCAGGTATCACCAGATAGCTAAAGAAAGCATCTAACATGAAAGGCAGACAAAAATAAATAGAAATGCACACCAAAGCCAGAAAAGACTCTTAGAAGGTATTTTCATATTTAGGGAAAATAGTTATTAAGTTTGGGAAAAAATATACTCATTTATTGAATAGGTTAGCTGAGAATAACAGCTTCTTGACCATAATATAAACACTGACAACTGAGGGACAACATAACGTAGTAGTTAAAACATGGCCTCTGAAGCCAAACTCCTTGGGCCTGAAGTTCAATCTTTGAGACTGTAGTTGACGAACAGAACACCACTTATTCTTACTCATCCCCTCTGTGCCTCAGTTTCCCTTCTGTAGAATATACATGAAATAGTACTTACCTCCTAGACTAGGAAATAATGTTGTGAGGATTAAATAAATATTTGTAAAGTTTGTGGAAAATGTCTGACACATAAAAAGCACAAGAAAAATGTCTGTAAGAGATTGACCTAAACAAATGATGTTGACCTAAATAAAATGATGGTGTAACTGTAATACTAATAGAGAAGTAGAAGTGTATGTGTGTATGGTAGAGATGAAGATGGAAAGAAAGGGAGCTAAATATTCATTTTCTGCACTGAGAAAGACATCCCTAACTGGAAAAAAACAAGAAGAAGCAACCTACATATATGTTATTTCAAAACGTAATGGTCTCTCTCACACAAAAAGGAAAAAAATGTTTTTCTAGAGGTCAAAAATGGGGATAGGAGTGGTTGGAGGAATACTAATTCCAAAATAAAAATTTAGAACTATGTGACTTGTTTAAACATAGGCAAGCATAACTTTGATAAATTTACTTAGAAATTATAAATATGTTACATGTATAATATAAAAAAGAAAGTAGCCCTGGCAATGTTTAACCACATATTCTGATATGATTTTTTGTCATTTTAACTATTTGCCTGGAACTTTTGAATCATCTGAATTTTTCCTCGGGCATGAAGCCCTCTTGCTACTTCTAGACCTTGTCTTGACTTTTGGGGCTCTTAGTGGTAATCATAGCAGCTGTAATATAAACACTTATGGCAACGTTTTCTACTTTACCATGTGAGTAGTGACTCCTGTGCACTCTCTCGCTGAACTTTAAGGGGTTGGAAACTTCATTGTAGAACAAGTTAATCTATTCCCCACGTATGGTATTAAAATAAACAATTCCCTTAGCTGAACAGCAATACACTTCCTACTCACTATTATTTCACTAAACACCATAGCCCATTAGAGGATGGGTAAAATCATGATTACCTACATTTAAAGGAAGGGGAAGAAAAAGCACAGGTTTAAAAGGAATTATGTGACCAAGCATCTATCTGTCTTTAATGCAAGAAGGATATTATGACTCAGATGGTATTCTCTATAATCATGTAAATCATATTTGGAGAAAATGTACTCAAATTACCAAAAGGCATTTACTTTATAGAAGATGTGGAACTTGAAGACCCTGAGGAAAGAGAAGATGGTGGAAAAAATGAAGAAAGCATGTATCTCTCTTGAATAATTTAATTCTCTGAGGCAAGGTATTAGATGGGATCAGACATCAAAAAGCGAAATCTGGAAGAAGTGACGGGAACATAAATGAGCAAAGCTGTCAAGAGTGGAAGGAGCAGCTGGCACTCAGCTCTGGCTGACAGTAGCCATGCAGAAACACAGGTCTGGGAAGGACACATTTCAATTCCTCCTGAGAAGCCAGAAATCCAACAGTTCTATGTCAAAAAGGCAATCTGAAAATTTTGAGCATAATTTAAAGGAGGAAAGGGATGGAGAAAGGGAGGGAAGGAGGGAGGGAGGGAAAAAGGAAGGAAGGAAGGAAGGAAGGAAGGAAGGAAGGGAGGGAGGGAGGGAGGGAGGAACTCAAAGAAGCTTCCAGCTATTGGATTTTAGCATATCTTCACAGATTTAAAAAAGAGCAGGGGTGTATCTTTCTCTATGCCTGTTCCTAAGTTCTAGTAATACCATCCCTATCAATAAAGTTAACTTGGCAAGTAGGGAATACATATGAATTAGGTCTCCATTTTCTGAAGACATACAGGAAGTTTTCAAGAACAAATTATTTTATATTCAAAATCTAAGAGTTCTAATTATTATTCTTACTATAGCCCAACAGATTAAGACTTACTAGCAGAAATAAATATGAGTTGGGTAACATGTATATTGGCTTTCTGTAGCGGGGAGGGCATTTTGTTTATATTTATTCTTTCCTAGACAAAGCTGAATAGTAAAGCTGACGATTTGAGTACAAAGCATTGTGACTGGAATCTGAAGCCACGTCCACTGAATTAGCTGCCTGAGTCTGCCTTCACTCATCCCATTTATTTTCTTGTTATTACAAATGATTTAATAAGTTCTGGCTTGTTTTAGTATTGTTATAGCTAATTAAAATGGGAAGAAAATAAAAATCTGAATTGAAAAATTTTGTGTAAGAATACTTATAAATGTAACAGAGTACTATAACCTCTACATTTCCGAGTTAAAGGAAACAAAGTCTTATGGAATGGCTGCTGAGTACTCTCCTACTTTGAGAAAGAGGCAGTCATATTTTAACTAGTGCATTAACAAAATAACCCATGTATTTTACCTACAGGCTTGATTCTAATCATTCAGTTTAATTTAAAAATCAGATTTCTTTTTCTATTGTGTATGCTTTTCCCACAGCTATTGACTACTGCAATATTGGAAAATTGATGAATTTTTCTATTATTTGTCTGGCTAATTATTAGTTTCCATTGTTGAGGCATGTAATCCATATTTGAGATGCTCTATTAAAATAAATATAACTTAATAATGGCACTGATATACAATTTTTATTTCCCATGCTCTTTGTACACAGATTTACTGTGAACCAACACAGATACTTGCTTCCCAGTCACAGGACAGTACCTAATTTATTTTAATGTATAAACAGACTCTGAACCCTATATGAGAAAAGCCTTTATTTTATTCACTGAATACTCAGCACCTGAAAGATAATAGTTCACATATACCTTCATTTAATGAGAGTTTACGGAACATGAGGAAGTGGGGCTTGTTTTGTGGTCATCTAATCATTTTCTTTGATATGTAGATATTTCAAGATACTATAAAACTGATAAGGTCATCTTATTTTGTTTGTATGCGTGCATGCGTGTGTGTGTGTGTGTGTGTGTGTGTGTGTGTGTGTGTGTGTGTAGCTGCCTGATCTCTTTGTATTTAATTGTAGTGGTAGTAGACAACTGATACTGTTTTAATCTTTCTTATGAAAGACTTTCCTATGGGACTGGTGTCAGAATCCTGGTGCTATCTTTGATAATGATAGTGATGAGAGAGAGTGAAAAAAAACGCAGCTTCTGACATTCAGAAGTTGGCCTGACATGCACAGCTAGGCCATGTTATTCTATCAGACACAAACATTCTCACAAAATACCATCCTCTCACAAGGTTACACTGAAACTATGATAAAATGATACCACTTAGTAATTGTGTCTAAGCACAATAAAAACGATGTCTATAGACCACCCATAAATAAACATTACTTCTTTACTAGTCACAACCTTTCCTCTTTCTCGTCTTCCCTCACTATAGATGATACTTGAGCTATTCAACCACAGAATTGCCCTCCGTTTCTGGCAGCATCCAATCTAGAGAGACCTCGCATTACTTTAGACCTTCCCCCAGTTACGTGACCAAAGCTCAAATCCTATACAGGCTCTTTCTAACACCCTCTTACTGAGACAGTTAGTGCACGGTTCCCCATGATGTGTATTCTCCCTTGCTGAAATGAATAATAAGCCCAACTTCCTCAGCTACAGGTATGTTCCTGGAGGTCTCTGGCTAGAGGGCACTGATGATAATAACAACAACAACAAAAATAATCTATTGCTCACTTTACTACAGCCACAATCCTCCTTGCTACTTGTTTTCTGCCCTTCACTTTTTAAAAATTGAAGCATAGTTAATTTAAAATATTGTGTTAGTTGCAGGTGTACAGCAAAGTGATTCAGTTATAAATATTCTTTTTCAGATTGTTTTCCCTTATGTGTTATTAAAAAATATTGAGTATATTTCCCTGTGCTATATAGTAGGTTCTGTTGGTGATCTATTTTATATATAATAGTGTGTATCTGTTAATCCCAAACTCCTAATCTATCCCTCACACACCCATTTTTCCCCTTTGGTAACGATAACTTTGTTTTCTATGTCTGTGATTCTATTTCTGTTTTGTATGTAAGTTAATTTGGGTTTTTTGTTTGTTTGTTTTGTCTTTTTGTCAGATTATTCATAAGACTTATTTTTTAAATTAGTTTTTATTGGAGTATAGTTGATTTACAATGTTGTGGGATTGGGAAATTGGGATTGCCGTATACACACTACTATATATAAATAGATAACTAATAAGAACCTACCGTATAGCACAGGGAACTCTACTCAACACTCTGTAATGACCTATATGGGAAAAGAATCTCCTTGATACTTTGAATGCAACTCACACACCCCCCTCCTCAGGACATTCTGTTCTCGCTGTTCCTTCTGCCTGGATAATTATTAACTAGTGACCTGCATTATTCCTCTCCAATTTCTTCCAGATCTATATAAAAGTGATTACTGGATAATAAATTGTTGCAAAACTCAGAGGCTTAAACAGCATTATTTTATTCTCAATCATGTGTGTGTGGATTTTCTGGGGGTCAAATGAACTAAAATGGGCTTGTCTGTGGTTTCTGCTTCAAGCTGTGGACCCCAGGACTGGAGGGTACCACTGTGGGTTGAGCCCATGTACATTTCATATATATCCATTCTGTAGTGAAGGGACAATAGTTATCTATAAGAAATGTTCTCATGCAAATGGTAGAGCCACAAAACAGTATGCTTCACTGCATAAGCACATTTCAAGCCTTTGTTTTCTTCATAGCTGCTAACATCCCATTGATCAAAGCAAGTCACATCACCAAATCTAAAAGAAGCAGGGTAGTGGCCTCCTCCTTTGGTGGCAGGAGCTACAAAGTTATATGACATAGGGTGTGGATATAGGGATAAGTGAAGAATTGGGACTGGGACCCATAACTCAATCTACCACAAGATCTCTGCATAAATTTTATCTTTAAAGAGAGAACTTCTCAATCACTCTCTCTAATGTCACAGCTCCTCCACCCCCATTGCTTCCTTTTATCAGGCTTTGTTTTCATTTAAAGTTTCACAATCTGATCTGTGTGTTTGTGTGGGTTTATTACAGAATTTGCCAACCCAGCCCACCCCCATACCCAGCCATACACACACATGGATGTAAGCGCCAAGGAAGACAGAATTTTGTCTGGCTTGTTAATTGCTGTGTCCTCAGTACTTAGAATGCATCTGGTACTTATTAGACACTACATTATTATTGAGCACTCTGGGATCCTAAAGCCAAGAGGAGGTCTTATGAAGATAGAAATACCAATGGACACTGACACTTCAATAGGTAGAAAATACTATTCCGTTATTGGCCCAAGGTGGAGATCATTGGAGGGTCTATAAAAACAGTAATTATTAGCTATATGTAAAATGAGAATATTGCTGTAGGATTATATATTGATGAATCATCATTCAGTTGAAATGTATATTTTAAGATGATAGGAAGAGAAAGGTTTAGTGATATTTATTACTTAAAAGATGGCTTATATTTTATTTACACAGACTGTTTCCAATTTAGAAATTATAATACAGAAGCAACAAGGATTGAGCTAAATCCAACGGAGGACTAAAATAGTAAAATGAACACAATTTTCAAAAGAACTATCTAAGAACTTTCTAGATAAGTTTCAGTTTATATTGGTTTTCTCATAATGCCCAACTATCTTTCTCTTCTTTTTTTTAATCTATTTATTTATTTGTTTGTTTTTGGCTTCATTGAATCTTTGTTGCTGCACGTGGGCTTTTCTCTAGTTGCGGTGAGCAGGGGCTCTTCGTTGCAGTGCACGGTCTTCTCATCGTGGTGGCTTCTCTTGTTGTGGAGCACGGGCTCTAGGTGCATGGGTTTCAGTAGTTGTGGTTCACGGGCTCTAGAACGCAGGCTCAGTAGTTGTGGCACACGGGCTTAGTTGCTCTGTGGCATGTGGAATCTTCCGGGACCAGGGCTCGAACCCGTGTCCGCTGCATTGGCAGACGGATTCCTAATCACTGCACCACCAGGGAAGTCCTATCTTTCTCTTCTTAATGACTATTAGGGCCATTTGTTTCTGGACATTTCACTGTAAAATGATGACTCATAACACTCACACGTACTGAAATATCAACATATGTGATGAATCTGACAATGAATGACATCTTTTTTTCTTAAATTTGTTAAAATATTTTTCTTAATACAGACAAAATATAGGTCTAGCTACACTAAAGAAGTTTCACTAATATTTAGCAGTCAAGCTTAAAAATTATAAATTGACTATTAAACCTTTAACTATATAAAAGAGGAAAACAGCTATAATAAAATGAAAAATTTATTTAAAAAAATTTGATTTGTGTTAAATCTGAGTCAATATTAAAACTATTTTGGGATTGGCATCTTGCTATTTCAGAGATGAAATTACATGCATTTCAATAAAAAATGCCTGAATGCTTAGAGATGGCATTTTAATTTTGTCTGCACGGTGCTAAACATTCACATATTTGAAGATATATTCATAGGATGAAAATAAATAAATAACACAGATAAACATTTTTTTTTCCATTTTAAAATCAAGATTTCTTGGCACCAATAAAGATTTTGGATTGTGCAAGTTTCTGAAATATATGATCAGAGTTAGAAGGGTTTTAAAAGTCAATTTACTGAGCAATGTCAAAAACTGAGCAATGTCAAAAACAGGGCTTCCCTGGTGGTGCAGTGGTTGAGAGTCCGCCTGCCGATGCAGGGGACACAGGTTCGTGCCCTGGTCCGGGAAGATCCCACATGCCACGGAGCGGCTAGGCCCGTGAGTCATGGCCGCTGAGCCTGCGCGTCCAGAGCCTGTGCTCTGCAACGGGAGAGGCCACAACAGTGAGAGGCCAGTGTACCGCAAAAAAAAAAACCAAAAAAACCCCCAAAAAAACCCTCCATTACAGAATACCTCTCAGATGCTCATCCATCCTGTAATTGCATACAGTGCAGGGACAAAGAACTCACTATTTCCCAAGACTCTCCATGCTCATATTGATAATCCCATTTATAGAAAAAGTCTTGCTATGCTATTCCCCTGGACAATGAAAAATAATACATAAATTGCAACAAATTCTCCTCTATTTTTTATAACTGCAAAAGTATATAATTAAAATCAAGACTAGGTTCTTTTCCCATATTGGCCATTACAGAGTACTGAGTAGAGTTCCCTGTGCTATACAGCAGGTTCTTATTAATTATCTATTTTATATATAGTAGTGTGTATATGTCAATCCCAATCTTCCAACTTATACCTCTTTAACCCCTGGTAACCATGTTTGTTTTCTTTTTTAATTGGTGTAGAGTTGTTTTACAATGTTGTTAGCTTCTACTGTACAGTGAAGTATAAATCAACTATACTCCAATAAAGTTTTTAAAAAAGAATAAAAAACAAATCAAGACTAGCGTTCCAAACGTTGAACCTTCTAAAGTCCCCTCAATTCATTTGATTGCAAATATCTGCAAAATCTTTCTTCCAGAATTTTTGTTAACAGTATGATTTAGACCTCTTTTTAAAACTAAAGAAACAGATCCAGAAGGAGAAAAAAATATGTTGGCAGAAGTATGATCAATAAAAAGAGCTTGGACTAGAATCTATGATTTTAAACCACAGTTGAGGACTCCAATTCAGTTCCTATATTATAGAAGAATTATGACTGAGGTGTATACATCTACAAACTAAAGTATATATACTATTCATAAAGTAGATAAAAAATGAAACATGATTTTATTCATGTCACTCATTCATTTATTACAAAACTCCTCATTGAATGTTTAATAGGTGTCGGATCCTGTTTTAGGCACCTAATAGCTCACAGACCCAGAGGCTTTTATAAAATCACTGTAGAGGTATAGCAACAGAGACCTTCCATATACAAAGGTGTTGATACCAACCTAGTCAAAGAGACATAGGTACAAAATTAATTTTTACTAAGAGGAACACTGATGCTGTTGTGGCGTCTCAGATTGAGAATGAGATTCATTTGTTGGTGCAATAAATTGCTAAAGGCAGTGGTATAGAAAATGACTGTAGAGCTGAGTAAAGCCCTAGGGGTTGAACCATGGCACTAGGTCCTACTCAACTGGGCTGATGGGCACTGGCTCTTGCTAAAACCAGCAATTTTTCATCCAGTTAATTGTGAACCAGACAAACATGGTCTGAAAAATATACCTTGGTGTAATCTGCAAGTATTAACCTCTGTTAAGTTTTGAGGTATGAAATGAAATGGATAGCCCATTGTTTTTGTCTTTGGCATGAATTGTTTTGTTGAATATGAAACCATCTGTTACTTTACTGGGAGATATAAGTGAAGGTGGCAAATGCTTATTTATAATGGCCGTCTTTTTATTAGACTTGTTAAAGATAAAAAAAACTGTATGGGGCCCTAACAGAAATTCCAATTCCAGAAAACCCAGAAGGTAAAACTCTCCTTTGAGCAATGGTTCTTTATTACTGTGAAAGGGGAAGAGAGATTTTAAACATAATTAAAATAGTGATCTTGCAAATCTTTCACCTACAGGAGATTTTTCTATTAATAATTTGTGTTACATAATAGGCCATTTGAAGATTAATTGACTATGTAGAAACCATGTGTTCAGGGTCCCTGGAACTATCTGACATTCATAGTTGTATACATTTTTCTCAATATGGTAGATGATCTGTGTTAAGATAACACCCTTGGAATCCACTAGCAGGAAGAGATGAATACTTTTATGCATGCATTGTGTTTCATGAGGTGTCTCTTTGACTGCATATTTCTTAGAGTAAAGGTACATTAATATTAGTCATCTACTTCTTTTAAAGTTTTAACTGTTTGCAGATAAGATGAACAGAAATAAACTTATTTACATAACAATGATTATTAAGAAATAAACTTTCCAACACCTTGCATAAACTCAAGGTACCCCATTATCCAGCTACCCTGTACCATTTTCTTCACCACATAAGGATCCAGAATATATTATCCATAATTCTGTCCTCTAAAACTTGAAATTCTGAATTGCTATGATTCTACCCAAATATCCATAAGACTTGTAAAAGAGTGATATTTATGAATTTAACATTATTGTCCAATAAGTTGTCAAAGATCAAAACCTGAAACTCTGTTTAGTCCAGGAGTCAACAAACTACTCTAGCAAGCTAAATCCAACTTGGTGCCTTTTTTTTTGGTAAATAAAGTTTTACTGGAACATAGCCATACCTATTCCTATACTTATAGTTTATTACTTCTTTCATGCACAATGGCAGAGTTGAATAGTTGCAATAGGGCATATGTCCCATAAAGCCTAAAATATTTACCATCTGACTATATACAGAAAAATTTTTGATCCTTGGTCTAGACTGTTTACTATGTTTCAATACCACATTCTTATTCATCAAATCTTGTTACTCCTACCTCTTAAATAAATAAATCTTTATTTCATTCACCTTCTCCATTATGTCTGCTACAAAGCTAATCCAGTTCCTTACTACTTCCCTGAATGAATACAACATCTTCTTAACTGGTCTCCTGTAGTCCCACCATAATCAATTCACCTTCAATACTAATGATGGGTAAAGAAGTGGGTCTAATGGAAACAACCTAAACGTCCACTGACAGATGAACGTGTAAAGAGATGTGGTGTACACACACACACACACACACACACACACACACACACACACACACACACTGGAATATTACTCAACCATAAAAAAGAATGAAATAGTGCCATTTGCAGCAAATGTGAATGGACCTAGAGATTATCATACTAAGTGAAGTAAGTCAGAAAGAGAAAGACAAATACCACATGATATCACTTATATGTGGAATCTAAAATATGACACAAATCACACATCTATGAAACAAAAATAGGCTCATAGAGAAAAGACTTGTGGTTGCCAAGGGGGAGGGGGTGGGGGGGAAGGATTTGGAGTTTGGGATTAGCAGAGGCACACTATTATATACGGGATGGATAAACAACAAGTTTCTATTGTATAGCACAGGGAACTATAGTCAATATCTTGTGACAAACCATAATGGAAAAGAATATGAAAAAGAATGTATATATATATGTATATATATAAGTATAACTGAGTCACTTTGGTGTACAGAAGAAATTAACACAACATTGTAATCACCTATATTCAATAAAATTTAAAAAAAAAGAAACGGGTCTATTAAACTTTCGGAGAGCTTAAGAAAATTGTCCAAATTTATTAGCATCTTGTATAAAGCTCTTCACATTCTAGGCTCAAATTAATTTAAATTAGACTTACTCATTGTCTTGCATGAAGTCAAGACTATTACCCAGCTACCCTATACCATTTTTTTCACCAGCATCTTGCTTTTTGCATGTATTGTTTCCTCTTCTTGGGATGCCTATCTCCTCCTTAATCGACCAAACTCCTACTCATATTTTAAGCCCTTTCTTAAATGTCACATACACAGCCAAGCCCTTTCTGATTACCAATGGCCTAAATGTTAGTGTTTTCTAATGAGCCGTAATAGTACTTTGTATGTACCTCTTACCACATTGTATTGGACATACTTATTTGTATCTGATTTTTATACAGGTCATTTTCTGTGACATTTTTGTGAGTTTTTCAAGGACCAGGACCATGACTTAGTAACCTCTGTCTCTGAAGCCTTGAACAAAACCTGCCTGGGTAAATTAGTGTTTGCTTAATGGATAAATTAAAAAAAGTGGCATTCAGAGTATCCTAAAATCATGAGAGTCTTTTCTATGAAGCGGTTGCTGCCATTAAATCTCTATTTTAATTTACTCTGATTCCCACTTGCTTAATAACAGCTCTCAAATTAAAGTCAGTATATTATTTTAATATTATGAACAGGCGCTAAATGTATATGGGAATTTATTCATATTTGTAGAATAATTATCTGTCATAGCCATCATATACATAACGGCTATATGTATATGTGTTCATTTATTTACTCAATCTACTGGGTGATTATTATTCCAGAATCCGTACTAAACTCTGGGGATAAAGTGATAAGCAAAGCAGACAGTCTCTTCCCTCATAAAGCTAACCATCTAGTAGGGGAGACAGACAATAAAATTAAATAGACAGACATACCTTTTGATTAGTTTTATATCAGAAATGAATAATATAATGTAACAGAAGATAGAAGTTGGGGCTACTTAAGGAGTTCAGGAAGTTTCTGTGAGGAGGTAACATTTGAGCAAAGATTGGAAGGATAAAATAGAGCCAGTAACTGTGGTAATTGTGTGGTAGTAAGACTATTCTAGGCAGAGGGAACAGCCTGAATCTAGACCCTGGGGCATGAAAAAGTTGAGCATTTTAAGGAATGGATAGAGAGTTTTGTGGTTACGATTTAGTAACAGTGAGGTGGAATCAAATGAGGCTAAGAGCTAAAGATCTAACTGCACATTCATAGCCTTGACA
The DNA here is from genome assembly GCF_011762595.2 of Tursiops truncatus. Lineage (NCBI taxonomy): Eukaryota > Metazoa > Chordata > Mammalia > Artiodactyla > Delphinidae > Tursiops > Tursiops truncatus. The sequence continues at coordinate 138,086,154 of NC_047036.1, forward strand.
GTGAAAGTTAGATTTATTAAAAAAATTTTAGGAAGGCTTTGGCAAGCTTTAGGCAAAGGATTAATTTCTACCAATTTGTGTAATAAAAAAAAATTCTGGTTTCTGTGTTGAGATTGTATTGGAAGGGTAGCAGTTAAGAGATCATTAAATAGAACATTCTAATAAAGGCAAGAATTGTCAGTGCTTTGGTCTAGGTGCTAAGATAATAAGATGGATAAAGTGACTACATAGAGGTATCATGATTGAGAACACTAATTCATGATTGCTAGATACGATATCTGGTATCAACTCAGTGTCTTAGTCCATCATAAATGATGCCAAGATCACAACTTTGGTTCCAGATGGTTCTATGAGCTTTTTTATTCCATGATTATCAAGGGTCCAGAATAAGCCTCATATAGGTTCATATTCAGTAGACAGGGGGTGACAGTATGGTTGTGTAAATGTAAAATTTTCTCTATTAAAGAGATAATTCCTCATATTTATTCATTATAACTCCATGTATCATTCATTTAACACAGGGATTGGCAACCTTTCCTTAAGGGACCAGTGAGTAAATAGTTTAGACTTTGTGGGCCGTGCAGTTTCTGTTACAACTACTCAGCTTTGCAGTTGTAGCACCGATGCAGTCATGGACATTATGTAATTGAACGTAAGTAGCTGTGTTCCAATAAAACTTTATTTATAAAACAGGCAGTAAGTATGATTTGGTTTTGAGGCTGTACTTTGCAGATCTCTGATTTAGCATATGGGTAGTATACTACCATATACCAGGCTTGTTTTAGTTGAGCATATTATTACCTATATCTCACCTTGTGCTAACATACATCTGGATCATAATTAATATTTAAATACCTTGTGAAATGCTGAAACTGAAATAAACATAGAATGATTTTAAGAACCAGAATAACAGAGATGGTTAAACTTATCATGATCCTATTTTTATCAATGAGTTTGAAAACAATTTATGAGTAAAAATGTTTACCTATCTCAGCCTATTGAAATGCTATACTCACTTAAAGACCCCACTCAAATGCTTATTTTTTTGTGAACTTTCTAGTTCTTTGACCTACTCACTCTGACAGAGTGATTTTGCCTATTCTCTGTAATCTCGCAGATTTAGTTCTTAGGTACATTATGGAGCTCATCATATTGTATTAAAACTATTTATGTGACTACGTCATTTATCATGCTCCAAGCTTTTGGTGAGCACTATTTCTTACTCATCAGTAATTTAGTTATCTTTTATTAAAAAATTCTTATTAGATACCAACTGTGTATAGACACTATTCTAAGTGCTGAGGATATAGTAGTGAATAATATAAGCTTGGTAGTTTTTGTTATAGGGAAACAGATACCACAAAAGTGAACAAGTATTTTCCATTAAAATTTAAAAGATCCAGGCTTCCCTGGTGGCACAGTGGTTGAGAGTCCGCCTGCCGATGCAGGGGACACGGGTTCGTGCCCCGGTCCGGGAAGATCCCACATGCCGTGGAGCGGCTGGGCCCGTGAGCCATGGCCGCTGAGCTTGCGCATCCGGAGCCTGTGCTCTGCAACGGGAGAGGCCACAACAGTGAGAGGCCCGCATACCGCAAAAAAAAAAAAAAAAAATTTTAAAGATCCATGAAGAAAATAAAATGATGAGCAATTAAAAAGAGTGCTTGGGAGTCTCTTTTAGCTAGGGTGGTCAGAGTAGACCACTTCAAGCTGCTGATAATTGAGGATATTTGAGGATTTGAATTATGAGAATGAGGTGGTCAGAGCTATGAGATGGAACATACCACCTCCCCACAGCTCTCCCTCCAAGCAAGCAAACAAACAAACAAACAAAAAATGGTATTAAAATAGCAAGTGTAAAGTCCCTGAGATTAAATTGATTTTGATAAGTTATAAAAACAGAAATAAGGACATTACAGAGTAAATGATGAGTTTAAGAAGTAGACAGGAACCAGATAATAAAAGCCTTGCAAGCTACCTTGTACAAAGCTGTATTTTCCAAAAAGCACTACAACAAATAGCCTGTCTCACATGTTCTTCCAAAACTGTGCCACTTTCCCCATCAAGAGACGGCATCCATTTCACCTTCACATGAATCTAGGCTGGGCTTTCTGACTGCCTTGAGTAATAGAGTAAGGCAGAAGTAAGACTCTATGACATTCAAACCATACAAAGATAGGATTTCTGCCTGGTTCTTTCTCAGGATGTTCACCCTTGGAACTCTGCCATCATAACATGAGGAATCTCAGGCCACATGAAGAGTCCCTTGTGGAGAGAAACTGGGCTCCTGGCTCCCAGAAATGATTGAGTTCCTAGCCAACAATCAGCACCCAATTGCTGTCTTGGAGAGGTTTGTTTGCAGCAATAGAAAACTAGAACATTTAGTGAGGAGCCAAGTTCACTTCATAATCTGTGCCTGGGACAGATAAGGCCATAATTACATCAATATGGATATTAATGGAATCACAGAGGAACACATGAATAAACAATAATTTCAGAAAATTTTTCCTCTGTGTAAATGAACTCAGATAATCTCAGTGACACTCATCTTAGCCATGATTTCTAAGTGTGCTTAAATTCAAACATTTATCATTGTATTTATTATTTTGTAATAGACTTTATCTTTTAGGGCGGTTTTAGCAGAAGGTAAAGATATTTCCCATATACCTCCTGCCCCCATTCATGTGGAGCCTCCCCAGTTATCAACCTCATTTCCTCAATTTTGCATTTGGAGACATCAATTTATATGTTATAATTTGGTTGCTATAGAAATATGTTGCCTTAAATTATTGAATATTTCATATATTTTAAGTACATTTTTATTGAAGCATGACATACCTAATAAAACATGCACAAATAATAGATATATAGCTTATGGAATTTCACAAAGAGAACACAACTGTGAAGACATTAAAAAACCAGAACATTACCATTACCTGCAGTCCAGAGTCCTCTTCATACCACTCGTAATCTCAACTCCTACTCCCAAAATAACCTCTAAGTTGACTTTTAACACACAATTTTGCCTGATTTAAAATGTATGTAAATGGAAGCATACAGAATGTACTTTTTTATGATTTTCATCATGCTGTAGTATAGAGGTATATTATATTAATTCTCATTCCTATGCAGTATTTCACTGTACGTATTTATCAAAATTGATGTACCATGCTACTCATGATGAACATTAGGGCCACTTCCAGCATTATTAAAAAGTACTTCTACTAGGCACATATGTAGGAGTAGAACTGCAAGGTTGCAGGCTTCGCATATGTTGTATTTAAGAAGATATCACCAGAGTGGTTGTACTAATCTTACTAATTGATACTTCCACCATTAGTGTGTTGAGAGTTCCTAATTATTCCACATTCTCACCAATGCTTGCAGTTGCCAGTCTTTTCATTTTAGGAAATCTGGTGAATATGTAGGGGTATCTCATAATGGTTTTATTTGCATTTCCTAATGACTAACGCTGTTGAGCACAGTTTCATATGTTTATTGAATATTTGGATACCTTCTTCTCTGAAATATCTATCAAGTCTGTCCAGATATTCTACTGCATTATTTGCCGCCTTCTTATTGACTGTAGGATATATAGGTATATTTTTCCAAATATATGTCCTTCCTTGCATAAAAGTATCACAATTTTTTCTCTCACTAGTCTCATGACTTTCACTTTCTTCATGATGTCTCTTAATTAACAAGAATTCTTTGCTTAAAAGATAGTCCAATTATGATGTTTTTTCCTTTATGTTCGTGACTTTTGGAGACCTACTTAGGAAATATTTGTCTATCTCTAGGTAATGAAAATTTTCTGTTATGCTTCCTTCTAGAAATATTTTACAATTTGATTCACAGTTCATGTAAAATTGATTTTTATATAGAGATATCTATTTTTCTGTGTATCAAATTTATTATATGCCACTTATGAAATGATATCATACGGTAGGCTCTTGTGTATGTGTGACTGACATTTCCCACTCAATCTAATGCTTATGAGATTTACCCATGTTGTATTATGTAATTATAATTCACTCATTCTCTTAGCTGGATAATATGCCAATGTATGTATATACTATAATTCATTTATTCATGCTACTTAGAAACACATTTGGGTCACTTCCAGTTTCATGGTGAACATATGCACACACTTCAGTGGATACATAGTCAAACTGATGGTTTTGATGGTATGAACATGTTCTGATTTAGCAGATAATGCAGAAGAGCTTCTCAAATGGTTCAGTAATTTTACAGTCCAAACAGCACTGTACAGGCACTTTGAGTTTCTATAATTCATCAGATAACTTAGCATTTGTCCTTTTAAATTTTGCTCTTCTAGTGGTGTGTTGTGGTATTTTTTGCCATTTTAATTTTCATTTCCCTGATAACTAGTGGAGTTGAAGAATCTTTTACGTATTTTCTGGCCATTTGGGTATCTTCTTTTGAGAAGTGACTATTCAAGACAACTGCCCAATTTTATGTGAGGTTATCTGTCTTTTTGTTATTAATTTTTAAGATTTTTAAATGTATTCTGGATGCAAATCTTTTATTTGAGATATGTGTTATAAACATATTCTCTTACCAAATAATTTACATTTTTCCCTCTCTTAGTGGTGTTTCTTGATGAGTAAAATTTCTAAATTTACGGTATTCTATTTTTTTCTTTTTAGCACCTTTATCCAATTAAAAAAAAATTTTGCTAACCCCCAAATTGCACAGCTATTCTCTTTATCTTTTCTTTTAAATATTCTACATATTTATAATGAATAAAATACCTTACCTTATACTTTATAAGAGCTAGAATATGTTCTAATAACAGAGTTTTGAACTGAATAATTCTGAAAACATACAAAATGTGTGTCTGAATCTGTATCCAACTCCTCAACTATCTTCTTTTCACCAGTAAAATATCTTGAAACTACCCACTCCTACAAAGTTCCTAGAGGATAACTTTTATTTCATGTTTAATATTTGATAAAACTTTCAGATGATCTGAAAATTTGAAGGAGTTGGAATGGCTAGTTCTATAATGATCTTTTTTATTTCTGAGATTTAGTTTGCCAAAAACAGACTAAAGATCCAAAACTGTGTAGTAAACGACTGAGAAATGAAAAAAAAATATGATTCTTCAAGGTTTTGGAATTGTCTAAATGCTGCCGAGGTGTTTTATTCTCATTGATTAAAAATTCACCTTTGAAATGTAAACTGTATACAAGTGTGAATTTAACAGAAATTAAAAGTATGCCCCCCTTTTAAATGACAGATGCACAAGAAATTCACATACAACAGCTGTCTGGTCACTCACACAAACTCCTTATCATTTTCCAACACTTCAGACTGAGTGATTCTGACTGCCATTTGTTCCAGACCAAAGACTTTAAGACCAGACACAAATGTCTTTTAAATTGCATCTGATTAATATCCCTCAACAGCATATTTGTCACTCCTAAAGACTCCACATATTTTTCTCCAAGGCAAACCTACTTTGAACTGATCTGAAGATGAAATGAGGCATGGTGAATAAGTACTACCAGATTCTAATGTTACTGAAACTCAGTAATCCTCACTGCTGGAAATACAACATTAATTTCCTGAAGCAGAGACATAAACTAAAATTTTTTCTCTCCAAAGTCTGGGTTCACCAAGAAAGGTGTTGACGCCAATATATAGATTTGATCAGTGAATAAAAAATAATGTGTTAGGTAATAGAGATACCACTTAGAAGGAGCCCTATTTGACCAAGTTTCCATACAATTCCTAAGAGAAACAAGATCAATTTTCTAATTTGGCAATGTTGTGAGAAAGGCAACCCCTCAGTTTTTTTTCTTAGTGTTTCAAGGTCTCAGTTCTATACTTCTCAGCAAAATGAGTTTTTTAAGCTCTTAAGCTCGAGAACTCTTCCAACCTAAGCAATTACGTTTTCTCTTTCAAGAGTGATCTTTGACCTTGAAGTGAAAATGGATGGATACCCATTCACCTTTAAATACCATAAAGATTCACCCTTATAAAAATCATTTTTGCCTCATGATATTACTAAAATACAATTTATTTAGTTTCATGGGAAAGTGAACAAATGGGACCTAGTAAAACTTAAAAGCCTTTGCACAGCAAAGGAAACTATAAACAAGATGAAAAGACAACTTTCAGAATGGGAGAAAATATTTGCAGATAAATCAATGGACAAAGGATTAATCCCCAAAATATATAAACAGCTCATACAGCTCAATATTAAAAAACAAACAACCCAATCCAAAAATGGGCAGAGACCTAAATAGACATTTCTCCAAAGAAGACATACAGATGGCAAGAAGCACATGAAAAGCTGCTCAACATCACTAATTATTAGAGAAATGCAAATCAAAACTACAATGAGGTATCACCTCACACCAATTAGAATGGGCATCATCAGAAAATCTAGAAAAAACAAATGCTGGAGAGGGCATGGAGAAAAGGAAACTCTCTTGCACTGTTGGTGGGAATGTAAATTGATACAGCCACTATGGAGAACAGTATGGAGGTTCCTTAAAGAACTAAAAATTGAATTACCATATGACCCAGCAATCCAACTACTGGGCATATACCCTGAGAAAACCATACTTCAAAAAGCAGCATGTTCCACAATGTTCAATGCAGCACTATTTACAATAGCCAGGACATGGAAGCAACCTAAGTGTGCACTGACAGATGAATGGATAAAAATGATGTGGCACATATATACAATGGAGTACTACTCAGCCATAAAAAAGAAATAAAATTGAGTTATTTATAGTGAGGTGGATGGACTCATACAGAGTCTGTCATACAGAGTGAAGTAAGTCAGAAAGAGAAAAACAAATACTGTACGCTAACACATATATATGGAATAAAAAAAAAGGTTCTGATGAACCTAGGGACAGGACAGGAATAAAGAGGCAGACATAGAGAATGGACTTGAGAACACGGGGAAGGGGAAGCTGGGACGAAGTGAGAGAGTAGCATTTACATATATACACTACCAAATGTAAAACAGACAGCTAGCTAGTGGGAAGCAGCCACATAGCACAGGGAGATCAGCTCAGTGCTTTGTGACCACCTAGAGGGGTGGGATAGGGAGGGTGCGAGGGAGATGCAAGAGTGAGGGGATATCGGGATATATGTATACATATAGATGATTCACTTTGCTATACAGAAGAAACTAACACAACATTGTAAAGCAATTATACTCCAATAAAGATGTTAAAAAAAAAATAGACATATGCACCCCAATGTTCATTGCAGCACTATTTACAATAGCCAGGTCATGGAAGCAACCTAAATGACCACTGACAGACAAATGGATAAAGAAGATGTGGTACATACGTACAACATACATATTACTCAGCCACAAAAAGGAAGGAAATTGGGTCATTTGTAGAGATGTGGATGGACCTAGAGACTGTCATACAGAGTGAAGTAAGTCAGAAAGAGAAAAACAAATATTGCATATTAACGCATATACGTGGAATCTAGAAAAATGGTACAGATGAACCGGTTTGCAAGGCAGAAACAGAGACACAGATGTAGAGAACAAATGTATGGACACCAAGGGAGGAAAGCAGGGGTGTTGGTGGTGGGATGAATTGGAAGATTGGGACTGACAATATATACACTAATATGTATAAAATAGATAACTAATAAGAACCTGCTGTATAAAAAAAATAAATAAAATTCAAAAAATAAAATAAAATAAAATTTACTTAGTGTCATGGGAAATGAAGGAAATGAAAATCAATCCCCTGGAACTTTTTAAGCACTTTTTTCTTAAGCTCACCTAGTAAATATCTCCTCTTTGAAAAGGTAAGAGAAAAGCATTTTTTCTATTGATATTACCAGATTCTCAGACTCTGAATGGAACACAGTAAATTCTCTAGACCAGTGCTATCCTACAGAAATATAATGTTAGCCACAAATGTGAGCAACATATGTTATTTTACATTTCTAGTAGCCACATTAAATAATATATAAAAAACAGGTAAAATTAAATTTAATAATATGTTTTATCTAGCACAATATATAACAATATCATTTCAATATGTAATCACTATAAACTATTAATAAGATATTTACTTTTTTGGAAACTAAGTATTTAAAATCCAGTGTGTTTTACACTTCCAGCACAAGTAATTTGGAATAGCTACATTTTAAGTGTTCAGTAGTCACATGTATTTGGTGGTTACCAAATTGGGCAGTGCAACTGTAGAATATTTGCAGAAACACTTGGAATAAAACCTAGTCTTTTATATATCTATAGTCTTTTTATGTCTATTTTTTCCAATTGTTCTTTCTGCCTTTCTTTTCTTTTTTAGTCATCAGTCTTTTTTAGCTCTTTACTTTTTTAGATACACCAAACTGATCTCTATTTTCCTTCAAACTAGCAAAAGAGACTACTGGAATTATACAATTCTGATCAAAAGACATGAATTCTAAGGCAAATATTGAATTGCTTATAATTATTGATAATTAGTTTGTTTTAAAGTTTTCTTTTAATAGTAATTTTTTTTCTGCCTAGGATAAAGCTATGTCCATCATTCATAAACTATGTGAATTTAAGCAAATTAATTTGACTCAATAAGTTTCAGGTTTCCACTCCTAATGCAGAGAAACAATATTTTTTCATAGGATTGTTCTAAGAATTTGGTGAAGTCATGCTTATATACCTAGTTCAGGACCTGACACATTATAAGCACTTATATAACACAAACAGACATGCTTATTGTTTTCTAGGTATTTTTCATAAACTGGAAAGCACAGTGTTTTCTTTGTCTGACTTTTTCATTTACAGTGAGAAGCAAAAAAGATATAATAAGCTACTCCAATTCACACACCTACTAAACAGAAATCACATTTTTTCAAAATATTCCTCCGCTCAAATAGCAATGCCTCACTGATCTTTTTAAACATAATAATTCCATTCACATTCAGAAAACTGACATTTTTCCACTTCACTCTGAATTTTTTCACTGCTTTGTACAGGAAATTCAACTTCAAGACCAGATTTTAAGGTAACTTTCGACCCAATAAAACTTAATTACAATGCTATATAAAATTTCATTTTCAAAATTTTTTTAGTAAAAGAGAAATAACTCATTTAAAATATATTAAAGTTCTCAACCAGTCAATAATTTCAATTAACTTGAGATGTTTTCCTGATTACACTAGAGAAATGAGAGTGTGCAGTGCAATCTATCTCATAAAGATTATTTCTGTCATTTTTATCTAATTCTGCTTATATCACCCTTCTACCCACTCCAAATCCATTCTTCACACAGCACCCAGAGTCATCTTTTCAAAAACATAAATCAGATGTCCTTCATATATCAGAGACCTCACATTACTTTCAGAATGAAACCCAAACACCCTAAAGGGCCCCACTGATCAGTTCCAGTCCTACTGAACTCATTTCCCATCAGTTACCACTGCAGCTCCTTCATTACACCCATCCATACTGGCCTTCTTTCTCTTCTTCAAAATCTCCATGCTTGGGCTTCCCTGGTGGCGCAATGGTTGAGAGTCCACCTGCCGATGCAGGGGACACAGGTTCGTGCCCCGGTCCGGGAAGATCCCACATGCCGCGGAGCGGCTGGGCCCATAAGCCATGGCCGCTGAGCCTGCGCGTCCGGAGCCTGTGCTCCGCAACGGGAGAAGCCGCAACAGTGAGAGGCCCGCGTACCGCAAAAAAAAAAATCTCCATGCTTGATGCTCAGGTGAGGTGTTTACACTTGGCTATGTTCTTTGCCTGTAATATTCTACTCTCTCTCTCTTTTTTTTTTTTAACATGGAACGGTACTCATGATTTATTGCTGAATAAAGAAAGCAAGTTACTGAATATGATTTATTAAAATAAATGTGCAAAGTTATCTTTGGGATATTAAAATGGGAAAGCATGAGTTTTCATTTACACCAACATATATATATATATATATATATATATATATATATATATTTTTGTAACATCTTTACTGAAGTATAATTGTTTTATAATGGTGTGTTAGTTTCTGCTTTATAACGAAGTGAATCGGCTACACATATACATATATCCCCATATACCCTCCCTCTTGCGTCTTCCTCCCACCCTCCCTATCCCACCCCTCTAGGTGGTCACAGAGCACCGAGCTGATCTCCCTGTGCTATGCAGCTGCTTCCCACTAGCTATCTATTTTACGTTTGGTAGTGCATATATGTCCATGCCACTCTCTCACTTCGTCTCACCTTCCCCTTCCCCCTCCCCATGTCCTCAAGTCCATTCTCTACGCTTGTGTCTTTATTCCTGTCCTACCCCTAGGTTCTTCAGAACCTTTTTTTTTTTTAGATTCCATATATATGTGTTAGCGTACTCTCTCTTAATTAACATGCTGTTCTAATTTCAAATGTCACCTCCTCAGAAACTTTTTCTCTGACCGAACTACCTAAAGAAACAACCTAATTAAAACCTGAATTATCTTTTACCCACATCCCATCATTCTCTAACCTATTACTGTTTTCTTTATGGCTACTTTCACAATCTGAAACTCTTATGTATTTGTTGACCTATTTAAGGGATTCATCCCTCTTCCGGTCCAATTTAATATAAATCCTTCAGGGAAAAGACCACATACATCCTATTCCTCACTGAATCCCTGCACCTAGGGGACTTTGTTTAATTAATAAATCCCTTACAGAGGAACAGTGCTGATCTGGTTGGTCTCATCCCAGACACTGTAATGGGTCATACTTCAGGGTATAAAGATTTTCAAGGCAATGGAAGACCTAGTAAGCATATACTCCTTCAAAGAAGAGAGGACAAAGTTCTGATCTTTCTTCCTTCAGTAAGTCCTGATTATGGGTCATACTTCTTGTGGTGCATGTGACAAAAACAAATAGAGTGGAACCTCTTTGTAATTGACACCAATGCACATGAGGAAGGATCAAAGCATTGTTTAGATCCAAGGGTTTCTGTACATAATATTTGGTTATCAGAGGATATACTTATGTAATAAAAGCCTACCAATAACTACACTGCTACATAGCAGTGTAGCATTCAAATTTTATAAGGCATTCATATTCTTTGGCAGTTTTATTTTTTTTTTCATTTTTATGGCCAAAATATTTTATAGAGGACAATTACAATAGGGGAAAGAAACTATTTCATGGTTTCATTAATAATGTTATTAATACTTTGGTAAATATTTCTGGACTTTTTTTTTTTCTTTTTTCATGGACTTTTAAAAAATGGAGATACGAAGTGACTGATAGAGAGGAGAAGGTGATTGGGAAGGCGAGAAGTCATTTTTCAGTACTGAAATCTTTTTCTCTATTCTTTAATCTTTCCATCTCAATAAATATAAAAATATGACTTCCATTTTTAACTTAGAAAAGACATTTAAATTGCAGAGAAGTACAAAGGATAGAAATAAAAAATATACATGAAACCACCATCAACTGTACATATTTTCTCACATTTGTTTCACATATATCTCCCTATCTCTCTCCCTCTCCAACCCCCTCTCTCCTTACCTGTTTATCTAAAATAAATTATTAAAGATGAGATACACATCCTGTTTGCACTTCTTGTCATCTTATTACCCTTCCTCTCCCTCCAGGGACAATCACTCTCACAAACTTAGTGCTTATCCATATTTGTCTACCTTGATCAATTCTGTTTCCAGGAACACTCTATTGTCTCCTGTTTTTTGTTTTTCTTTCTTACCAAAAGGTTTTCACATCATTTATGTATTTATATCTATATATATCTGCAATCTGCTTTTCATTTGCTTCCAACTCAACATGAGAAATGAGGAAGGAAGGAATGGAGGGAAGAAAGAAGGAAGGAAGGAAGGAAAAGAAAGAAAGAAATGCCATCAATATAAAAATTATTCATTCTGTATGAAAAGTAATAAAACTGAAGAGTTTGATTTCAAATTACACTTAGAAATACTGCAGAGAAGCGCATTAAGTTGTAGAAGTCAAACAAACATTGGGGAGTGGAGAAATGTATAGCCAGAGCACATTATTTATACTTACCATCTTGGAAAAGAAAGGAGCATGCCTAACTCTAGGCAGCAATATTCCACAGAGAAAAGAAGTTAATTTATCTTGTGCAAAAACTGGGAGAACACCAAAAAGCTTAATAATTTAGTCTCCAATACATGTTTGTTATTAATATTTACCTTTAAGGAAAGGTGAAATTGGTTTTATGTTTAAGAACATCATTTTTGTTGTTTAAAAATGACATGATGAGTAGGTTGATAAGGCTGTTTCTATATAAATAATGAGGGAATTTCAAGAAAGGACTGATAAAATCCTTGTATATAATTTCATAAATGTGATAACTTTCTTTTTCACAAAAAATATTTATTTTTAAGGATACTTCTTGGAGGAAGCTGTCTCCATTAGTACTGGATAAATAGCTTATCTATGCACATTTCAATTAATTAAAACATATTTTGAATGTTCACGTCAATTATTCTAAAGTGGACCATATGATAACATTTGATTTCTCAAACCCATGGAGACTAATGAGTATTTCTTGAATACCCTATTATTTGGCAGTAACTAAGCAAAAGGGATGTGACAGTGAAAAATAACAGGGAAAGTCTTTCCCCTGAGGGAGTTAATATTTTAGTGGGATAAGAGGAACAATAACCAAACACATAAATTTTTAGTTGGTGTCATATACTATAAAGTAAAATAAATCTTAATGAGGAGGCTAAGAGTTGGATGCCCTGTTTAATAGGAGGTGGTCAACCAAGGAAGGTCATTGAGACGTAGGTAGTTTTCAGTTGAGACTTTAAGGAACTGAAGATTAAGCCATGTTTATAATTGTATATATGAAGAAATAAAAGAATTACTAAGATAGGTAATGTAGGAATCTTGAAGCAAGAAAAACTAGTAGACATCCTAAGATAAATCCCTTGTTTTACGTGACCTTTAGTAGGTTATATGTTCTAATTCATTCTGAATTCTACTGGCTTGTTTCTTCTCCCTATAATTAACATTTTGTACGAAAAATAATTGGGGATTATGTTTGAATAGAATCTGAAAACAACATTTTGTGGATCATACAATCAATATCTTCATTTTACAAATGAAGAAACTGAAGCTCAATTAGGTAGATCACTGGCCCAAAGAGACAGAGCAGGAACCCAAACCAATGCTTGCTGTCCCAAAGCAGTAATCTTCTCACTTCTATATATTAAGCAAAGTTGACCTCAGTTTGGCACGACTGGCTTCCTGGATGTTGCAGACCATGCGGCCTTAATTCCTGTGTCACTGCTCTTGCCCCTGAGGTGCCCTTTGCCTGGACTGCCTCTCCACCACTGGTGAACTTATCCATGATCCAATGTCAGTGTCTCAGGCTGCCTCCACGGGGCTCTTTCTATGACCAGGCTTCCCTTGGGAAAGAGCTTTCAATCCTCCCCTGAATCCTGCTATTTGAAATCTTAGGTTTCATGTGTGGTTGAGACAGTGCTGAACAGTCAATGATAGAATTCTTAATTTTTCCTGTGCTGTGATACTGGCCTACCTCTGTATCCTGAAACTTTGGACGACACTATTATTCTGAGTTGTAATCTAAGAAAGCTCACTCCAAACCCTTACGACTATTCCCACCTCATTTTTTCAGCCCTAATTCAACAATAATAATCTTATATACGATTAATTTTGACAGAGACAGGTGTAAAAATGTGTACATATTATTGATGTGAGTTATATCAAATTTCAGTGTTCATTTCCAATGGAAAAATACATCCAACCCTTCATTTCTACTTTTAACAACTGAAACATCTTGTGACTCATCACTTAATACTTAGAAAGGTAACTTATCAGTATAGTAACTGGCTATTCTCTTACCTTTCTCCCAGAATAAAAGTACAACTTTTATTCACATTAGAAGTTAGTGACCAGTTAACTGATTAACTAATTAACTAATGATTTAATATATTAAGTAAAATTTGTGGATGGCAATTTGGAAGCAAAGCAGCACTGTGACAACTTAGGAGTGGAATCCAGAAAGGTGTTTGCATAGAATTTTTTGATGCTTCATATTTATAGCCAATCTATTTTGGTTAGGTGATTATTCTTATTAATAATCATCTGACATAGTGACTAAAACAATATTTTCACTGACTTAGACAAAAGCATACATCACTACTGTCTGGAGGCAAAATCAGTATACTTTAATTATTGAAAGTTATAGAGTTTCTCACATAAGTTGATTCATAATAATTTGTATTTTAAAATGGAAATGTCAACTGTCATAAGGTATACCAGTAACTAGAGGAAGTTTTATCAAACCTTATAGTAACTACAGAACAGATGCTCATTCTGTGCTAGTTTTCTCTCCTCTTTTATCTGCAGAGTAGACAGCATGGAGATTGAAATATCATAGTCAGATTGTTGTATTTAAGAATGCAGACTCTGGAATCCCAGTACCAGCACTTGCTAGCTCAACACATTAGAAAAGTCTGGAAACAGATGGTTGTGAACCAATCATTATGGTTATTATTTAGAAATAGAACTCCAGAATTTGTAAAGGAATTACAGATGGGACAAAACAGGTATACAGTTCAGGAGATTTGGAGCAGAAGACAAGCAGTAAAGTTACTTAAACTAAACTACAAGGAAGACTTTGGGGACAAGAACTAAGCAAATACTTAGTTATTAGAACCAACGTTACTTTTCTAAGCCAATCACTCAGGTGCTAGGGTAGGGTAAAAATACTGCAATGAAGTCAACATGAGCCACACTGCCCCTAACTTGTCCAACCCTCTAGGCGTGAAGACTGGCAATGGTATGCCAGGAGGCTTCAGGGTCTTTCTTTACCACACTATTTATGAGGACCCCTTCACCAACTCTGCCCCTTTCTTTGGTGGTTTCCACCCTCTTAAATTCTTCTTTGTCTGCAACCACTACGGTAGGGCCTTCAATAGGTGATCTGGATGAAGATGAAATAGCATTTGGTGCCTTTGATAGCTGTCGCTTCAAAGGGATGAGTAGGATCCTAGGCAAGCCCCATAATCACAGTACCTTCAGCAAAAAGTGCAGAGCTCACCTATGGTATCTCTGGAGGGAACCCATCATGCCTACATCAACCTCATGAAGAACCAAGTTGAGAGAATTGATTAGGGAAGATGAGGACATTCCCGCTCCTTCCAACCAGCTGGTTGAGCGTTTCCCCTCCTTATTCTTGTTCATAACTCCTCACTCACTCTACTCATAACATTTTCCTCATTATGTCTCAATTTTTCTTTGTTACTGTACATCAGTAATTTCCTCAAGCTACATATTTCCAACATTGATGTCTGGGTGTTTCCTTTCCCTTGCGATAAAAGTCATAAAGCCAGGCACTGGACAGAGACTCCACAGAAAAAGGTCCAGTTTAAAGTTTCTTCCCACAGCTAGTAAAGATCCTTAAGCTGTGCCTCCCCTTTTTTAATGCTTTACCTAAGCCACCCCTGTACCACATACCAATACCTTCCAAAAGCATAACCTCATCCAAAGATCACCCAGCTCTGAATCTAAAGATTCTGGCTACTATCTTTAAAAATGTTAAAAAAAAGCAATTATTTTCAGGGGAAAAAGGGTCTCCTTTCCCAAAACCCTTAACACATAGACTGTCTTGTGAAGAGTGAGAGATTCAGAGATCTAGCCCAAGCCAGAGGGACCTGAGTACTACTTGAATATGTTGTAGGAAAAAAATTGTGCTTCAGTGGAAAACTATACATATATTGTAGCATACTCTTCAACATTTCCTGATTCTGATTCTATAGGAGTTATTTTATGACTCTATAAGTTATGGATCACTGATAACAATACAAAATATAAAATAAATCTTGTCTGTAGACATGCAAATGAGTTGTTTAGAGTGGAGAGACCAACCCCCTATTCTCCCTACCTGTACCCCACACCTGGGGAAAAAATAATATTGTGTCCATTTGCTCATTTATTTTAATATTCCTGATCTATAAGTGTTTCTGTTCTTTTGAATTCACCTTTAAATAGGCTATAACATATGTCTGGTTCCTTTACTATGAGTGAAATAAAATCTTTAACGTGTGTTCATTTTACATTTGTATGACAGTCAAAATTTTACTCTTTTTTTGAAAATCACTTTTAACAACTTTGGAGGTCTTCCACTGAGATGTCAGTTTTGAGCTCAAACCGATTGAGAATTTCATGCCCATCAGGAAGAGAACAGCTCTTTAATAGCTGGACCAGTGAGTTTTTGTATTCCAGTCTTTACTATTGACCCACAGCTGACATTTTAGATTTAAAGATGTAAGCTCTCTTTATCTCTGTTTCTATGCCTGTATGTCAGTGATTCAGAAAAGCTTTCGTCTCTTATTTTGTGGGTATTTAACACTTTCTATTTTATATATAAAAATATTGAATATAGGTATTCCATTTACTGCTAGATGGTAGGAATATATTACATTACAAAGTCTTTTTAGTAACAAGAGCATTGTTACCAATTGGCTTGTAGAGGTTAATAAGGACATATATAAATAAAATATTTCTAAACTCCCAAGAAAATAAGGAAGTTTGATTTCTAATGCTTTAAATATGCTAGATTAAGGAAATATTTTTTAAAAACATTTAAAGAGTCCGAATTCATATAATTTAGGTAAATCTTTGGCATATGCGATTAGTTAACAATTTTGGTATAATAAAACAGCTATGTCTTCTCTGAGTTATCAGTGTTAAATGTGATACAAACTTTTAAACATTCTACTGAGGTATGCTTTTCTAAATTTATAAAGATTTTCAGATCAAATAAGCTAAAATAACACCAAATTAATGTTGAAGATACTGAAAGGCGTAAATCTGTGTTTTGCTGAATTAAATCATTATTCAAAAAACTTTATTTCAACAGCAATTGTTTTTATGGTATGTCACCTTGAATAAAACTTCCAAGATCTTTAGGTGACTTAAACCTGGAACTGATATTAAATTAAGTGAATGGATATTCATTAGATGCCTAGATCATGTCTAAGTAAGAACAGAATACTAAAAGGTTGATCTCTAAGTATAATTTTGTTTATACGCTTTTGCTTATTTTTATATACTATACAGAGGCATCTTTGAGTCTGCTACTGAATATTTGATTCTTTTGCTATTTTGCCATCTCTGCCATTTTAAGAAGTTGTATACAGTTGTTAGTAGATAGAGAAAGTTGTGTTACATGTATTTATTAGCTCTGCAAGCCTTCTAAAATAAAAGTGTATGACAAGACATTCTTAATTATCCACTTCATCTCTTCCCCTGAACAAAGTAATCCTACACTGGGTTCAGAATTTTTTGTTGTTGCCCTCTAAATCTCTTTACATTTTTCAAACTTACTGAGAATCCCAAAGAATTCTTCTTTTTATGTGTAGGTGGGTTATAATTAATGATATTTACCAATTAGTACTGAAAATTGAAACTAAGAAGTTCACTAAATGCTTATTTATTGATTTGAAGATAGCAATGATAAATTACTGATACTAATAAGATTAGTGATATTATAAAGTTAGTTCTGAGCTCACACACACCCTGAGATCTGCCCTAAGTTAAAGTTTGTTCCAGAATACAAAAGAGCATAATAACAGACAAGACTGGGAAATTAATTTTATTTGCCTTACTGTACTACATGAGTCTGAAAATCTATGTGTTAAAATCTTAGGAAACTTGCTCAACTTTTATGGGCTTGCCTCCTTGGTTTGCTGTTTATTGCCTTAACCAACAGTATGAAAAGTTATTTTCCTTTTCTTTGCAATCTGACATGATAGCACAGATTCTGTATCGCATTGGAATAATTTTCTTTGATTTATATTGATTTTATTGTCTTTTGTTTAAGAAAAATAAAGGTTCCTCAATTTTGAAGGACCTAAGATTATTTACAATCACATTACTGTATATGTTTATTTTTTTATTATTATTTTCAAATGGGTAGCCAATTACAATTTCTCAGGCACTTACGGTTCTAAATTAAATTTCCAAATCACCTAAAAAATTTGATTTTAGTTTCCTAAATTCAAATCTTAAATGTAAAATAAAGTACAATTTTCAGGCTATCTTTTACACCTAAAAATATCTTTGAGATTTCCTATAGAGGTACCCTATAAAATAGCAGATTTATTTTTTCTTCTTATGAAAAGAGAAGCTCTAAAAATAGTGTTTTTGATTTATTACTATTTATGAGTCTCTTCGAAAGCACCGTCAAATGGGAAAGCTGCTCAGTCTTCCATAGGTTAAATTTATATAGTTAAAATGTTATCAATATAACTATTATAGAGATGGCATGTTTCATAAGACATCTCCAGATATTAGTCAATGTCCTTGCTTTTTATAATAGGTTTTAACCTAAGAAACACTGAAAAAACATAGTAAGAAATAGTTCTGTCACATTTTCCTCTATGTAGCAGAGTCCTGGTGGTGGCTTGCCTGATGACATTAGGCAAACAGTATGGTGTTAGCAGGCATAAGTTATTATTTAAAATATTTATATGGCTGTAAGCTCATTTCTTTAATTTGGTTCTAGCATCTTCTAGTGATTTTCAGTTAACCATAAACATCGATTTTAACAACATTGAGTTCTGTTGTTGTTTTGTTGTTTAATATCAATATTAAGACTTCAGATACAATGAACTTCTTAATAGTCTCTATATGCTATATGGTGTTGATATATTCTTACTAAAGACTTGATATATAGTATACATATATATTTTAAACTTTTGGAATTATTATGTTATGTATCAAGATATTTCTTTATAAAAATTGTGTATTCATTTTTATAACAGATGTAATGTTCCTTGAATCCTTTGAAAATATCCTTAATCATTAAGCTTAGAAGACATTTTGTCTAAAACTTATTTTGGACTGACCTGATTATCTGGTTTTTTTTCCCCCCACATGCCACAGCATCAGTCTAATTTCCTTGTCATATATTATTCTTGTTATGAACTGTCATCAGACTTTTCACTTTTGAAAATTATCAGTAATAAACTAACCCCAGCCATTTAAAATCTTTGTCATCTACAGATAGAATATGTTTTACTTCAATCCTTCTCTGAATGTTCTGTAGCTATAAGCTAGAGTTCCTGTTGTACTCAAAGGACTGTCCCAGAGTTCTGTGAAAAAGGACTGTTCCAGGTATTTTGAACTTGGAAGAATAGACTTTTGAGTACAGGCTTCTGATGGCATCCTGTAGACAACATTAACACCATACAAGGATGCTGAATAAGAATTTCCAGAACTCTGCAGTTAAAAAGTGATGGAATTCATGAGACTGCTAACCCAAATCCATTGCAACAAGAATTAATTACATAGGACTAAATGAATTGATGAGGGATGATGGTGGGTTTTAAAAAATATTGTTGACATTTTAATATATATTAACAAATATGAAATTTAATATATATCCTGTGTTATCTATTATACATACAAACACATATAAAGCCTTTAATTTGGAGCTATCTGTAAGTCCTAATGATTTAATATTTTAATAGACTGCACTGGTAGGCTGAAGTGAAACTTTTAAAATTAAGATACATTTTCACTGACACCCAGAAATTCAGAAACTCTAATTGCCATCTCTTTACTTTTCATGGTAGTATAGTTATTTCCATAGGTTCTTTAAAAATCTGTCCTCTTTTTTCCCAGGATATAATTGAAAATGTTGGTTATGCAACCAAAGACTTGTCTGGAATGTCCTGTTTAAGAACGATGCTCATATAATCGGGTTTGCCCAGCCGCTTTAAGGTGCTTTATGGAACCAATTCTTACAAAGCTTGCCCAGGAAAAGTGGTCTGGTATCTATCTGGCTTACAGGATGTAAGCAAGGTTACTTCCAGGCAGGCCAGTAACACTGGATATTGGGGTCCTCCAAAAGAGAGGTATGTGCCCAAATAATTTATATATATATATATGCATGTATATATATATAAAATAGGTGAAATCTGAAGAAAGAATTTCTTGAGTTTGTGTCCTAGCTTCAAATAGTAAAAAATAAAAAACTTTTAAAGGATTTTACAGTCCAATATGAGGTTCTTCACGAAAACATCCGGCATAGCAAGCTTAAGAAGGCCTACATGGTAAGTTTGCGCTTTTTCTGCTCTTATGCAAATAACCAGGTTAAACCCAATACAGCTGGTAGCCTTATTTTGTGACCAAACAAAAACATCTTTCTATGGTTTTTCTTTTTCTATCATAAGGGAGAAGACTATAGGGAAAAAATCTATTCTTCAACGGAAAACATCTATTCTTCAACTGAAACAAATCTTTCTGTGTTATCGGATTCTGTTTCTATTAGAGCTATTGTACAGCCCTGTAAATTGTAAATAACTAACAGCAGTTCAGAATAACCCTTCCTCAGGAAGGGAAGACAGGCCTTGGGTGTAGATGCCAGCTATCCCCACCAAGAGAATCAGGAACATGAATTTCTCCCCCATCTTCAGAATTCAATTCTTAGCCTTCCTATATTTGCAATGTTCCCTTTCCTGATATGTGAGGCTACTTTCCTCTCAGTTTTCCAGGAGTCTTTTTGGGGAACGTTGCATCCTATTAAACTTTAATCTTGTTATCTGAAGCTACATAGAGTTCAGAAACCGGGGAACAGGAGAAGGGATTCTTAAGCCAGGACCTGGGACTCAGGTTTATTATTTTTTTAATTTCAAAAGACTTGAAGGTTTTTATAGTAATTTGTCCATTTGTATGTTTTCACTAGTAACAAATTATATATTATGAATATACCATGTATTTTAAAAAAATAGGATATCTGAGAAGGTGCAAATAATAGAACCAGCACGGTAGTGGGGTGTTCAACGTCCTTGTCACCCTCCCTCCATGAGCAGCGTCTCCTCTTAGCAGCCAAAGCAGAAATTCAACAGCAGCTGAAACTAGCACCTTTCTTCTTTTTGCCTGAGCTACTTGGATGCCATAAACTTCAACCCTAAAGTGTGGCAGAAACAGAAGACACCATCCTCCTATTAGAAGAAACAAATCTATTACAAAGGAAAATATTGGGGGTTAGGTTAAACAGGGACCACACTTTTTCTTTAAATTTTATTTTAACATCTTTATTAGAGTATAATCGCTTTAAAATGTTGTTTTAGTTTCTGCTGTATAACAAAGTGAATCAGCTATATGTATACATATATCCCCATATCACCTCCCTCTTGCGTCTTCCTCCCACCCGCCCTATCCCACCCCTCTAGGTGGTCACAAAGCACCAAGCTGATCTCCCTGTGCTATGCGGCTGCTTCCCACTAGCTAGCTATTTTACATTTGGTAGTGTGTATATGTCCATGCCACTCTCTCACTTCATCCCAGCTTCCCCTTCCCCGTGTCCTCAAGTCCATTCTTATAGAATTTGCTAGCATAAAATATTTTGTTTTTATGGTCTAAATTTTCTCTTTGAAAGGATTTTTTTTCTGTTGGAGGGTAAAACAGACAAACTATATGTGACACAACCCAGAAGACACTGCCCAGAGCAGTGACATAGGAAACCTGAGGAACCTAACATCCAAGGCTCTCTGGGAGGCATGGAAGGGCACAGTTACTGGTTCTTGACATCTTCAACACTGGTAGGAAGTCTGCACTTGTATCTGACCTGCTTGCTGCTCCCTCAGGATTTTCATGCTCGCAGAACCTGTTTAGTTCTGAGGACTGGCCTTTGTCTCTCAGCTTTGCGTTAGGAAGGAAGGGGGCCTGCAATCACAGCAATATTTACCTATGGGTCCCACCTGGGCCTGAAGGACTTTTTTGTGTTGACTACGTTCCCTTACATGAAGTCCACAACTTAGACCCAGTCCATTCTGTAAGGTCAGGTTCATGACTGGCATTGATCCTGGCCTTCAGTATCTCCACTATCGCAAGACCAGACTGTTTGGATCAGGGCCTGCCTGGGCTCTGCTCAGAGGTTGGTACTAGTTTGTTTTGAGTGACCTATTGACTTTTCTTTCTCCGGAGACAAATCCACTGTAACAAATGTCTCATCCTTTGCCTGGGTTTACTTTTTTTTTTTTTTTCCTTAGGGGAAAGTGCAAACGCAGTCCCCCACTACCACAAATTATGCAGTCGAGTTTCCCACATTTGGGGAAATCACAGGGGTCAGCACATCCGGAGTGCAATGGATAAGCCTTGCCCTGGGAAAACCACCTTCGTGATCATGGTATTTCCCCTGCCAGGTAAGTATGGGGTTTACTTTTTTGAAGATCCTGTTCCTTATGGGGAAGGATCTGAGGTGTCTTTCTCAAGAAGGTCTCTGTCCTGGGCACCAGAGTGAAGCTTAACTTCACTCTGGCAAGGGAGGTCCCCAACCCAGAATCCACTTCTGAATGCTTTCCTAATATGAGCCCTTTTTGTTCTTTTGGGTCTAAATCAGCGCTCTAACTCTTTCTCAGGAATTAAAACTTAGGGATTTATACTCTTGCCTATTGAGTGTGCCCTATCTTTCCTCCACCTGTGTAGTTCAGCTACACTGTGCCAGATTTTATTTTGGGTGCAGGGAGAGAGGACTGAAAAATATGTTTCCTCTGTTCCCCAGTCTGATGTGCCTCTGCAAGTCTATGGCCAGTATCAAAGTGGGACCATCTCAGAACTACCTGCCCTTTTGCATCCACAGGTATGGGTTAGCAATAGTACTATCCATGGTGGGCAGCATCTGCTTTGTGATTACTTCTTCCTCATGAACTTCTTAATGATTTGTTCCAAGGAACTGGGAAACCTTGGTTATGGAGTCTGCTCCTGAACCCTCAGAAGGGCGTCTAAGGAGGGAAAGGTGATTCGGTAAAGAGGCCAGAATTGTACCTTTCTGATCTGATACAATAGTATGGATTACGAACCTTAATAGGATCTACTGTTTCTTCCACATACAGCCAAATATTAGCTGGGTGCAGCTTTACTCCTTGAGTTCTTGGAAATGACCCCATCATTTTCAAGGTCGTCAAAGACTGGAGTTTTTGCAGGAATTTTTGCTCATCTCCATGTCTTTACTCTCAGAATTTCTTCTTTTAACTCCAGCTGCCCTACAAAATCTGGTCTTTCTTTGGATCAACCCAGACATAGAACCCAGTCCCAACTTGAAGTTTACCCCCAAACCCCACTTCCACAAAAAAACAAACACACACACACACGACTGAGCAATATATCCTCAATTAAATATATCATAAGAGTGACAAAGCAAGAGGGTAGTGCTAGCACATCCCATGGTAAATAATTTAACAACCTCTCTTAGTAACTGTTTGTCTTCCATGTCCTTTGAGGTGTTCTGCCCTGAGGTCTATCAAGTCCCCTCATCTACCCATGGAGTGCCTACCCTGCTGGTACCTCTCTCCCAGGTCCTTATCACCCCTAACATTTTAAATGTTCAAGTCTCCTACATCCTACTCTAAGCCACACACCTAAACACAGTGTGTTGTGGAAAGTGAGTGAGGATTTCTCCATAGCAAAATCCAATTTCTTATGAGATCACCTGGGATTACACAGAGCAGGATTTATGGTTGTACTGAATTACATACATAGTTATTTCCTCTGTGAATGGTTGCTTGATTTTTCTATTCTATTCTATAACTTCACCCAACCTACTATTCACTTTCTAATATTTTCAAAAATAAATAATGAAGTCACTTGACTGTGTGTATATATTATACACACACATGCATACATATGTCTACATGTGAACTATACATATAACAGAGTTGGACTAATGTCAGTTTCATTATTAAGATTACAAACTGCTGAAATCAAGCACTACATCATTTACTTTGACTTCCTCAATTGCCCTCCAATTTTAATGAGCCTTGGTCTAGGACACCACACCTTCTCACCCATATGATGGGGTTTTATCAAGATTGACAGCTCCTTTTTTGGCAGTTCTTTCCCATAATAAAAGCTTCTCCATAGTCAGCTCTCCACAAAAACTTAAACTTCACCTTGTGCCCTGCCCCATATCTGCTCTCACTGCACTGCAGGAAGTTTGTTTAGAAAATTCCCTCAAAATCCTAGGATCTCTGGCATTATTATTTATGTAAAGACTCACTGTTTAGATTTGGGAATAAGACAAACTGAGTTCAAATCCCTGTTCTGGCACTTATCAGTTATATGAATTGGTGTAAGTCATTTTCTTTGATATTCAGTTTTCTTATATACAATATTGAGATTAGCATCTTTAGTCTATCTTTAAAAAATCTACACACATACACAAATATACAGGCACAGGATGAAGACTCCTAAAAAAAGAAGAATAAGGAGGAAAGCCTAGCAATATTGTTTGGAAAATATAATAGAAAGCTACCATAGTTAAAGTAGTCTGGTCCGGAAGCAGAACAAGATTAAAAAAAAAAAAAAAGAAACAGAAAAGAGTTCACAATCAATTTAAAGATACACAGAAATTTTGCATTTGATTCAAGTCATTTCAAATAATTGGAAAAAGTTACAGTCAACATATTCCATTGAGGAAGATGGGAAACTGAAAAGTGGATTTTTAGAATGATGAGTTAGTTTTCAGAACACCTGGGTACTTGAACTCCCTTTTCTCCCCCTGGTGAGAATAGGGACCTCCTGACACAGAGCTTATACAGGAACTTGGATGTCTCTACATATTTTCATAAATTTTCTTGGACTGATAATGAAGGCCACAAGTAAACGGTGGCTTTGTTAGGGCAATAACTCAGCTTTCCAGGCCCAGCAGGCCCTAGTAAGTTGAGCAGGAAATCACCCACAGCTGCCTGACATCTTCAAGACTCTGAGGGACAGAGAAGGCTCCTGTGAGAAGTGCTGTGTCCACTCATGACATGGGAGGGAATCTTTTTTTATTTCTATATTGTGTGAGCATCTCTGACAATGTGCTATTTCTTCCCATTAATCATAGGCCCACCTTACTATCTGAAGAGCCCATCTATAGAGTATGAAATTAATTCTTTACCTCATTCCTTCTATGAAAATCAGTATCAGTCAAATCAAAGATTTAAAGGTAAAGAAAAAAACACAAAACACTGGATATTTTTTTTCTTAAACATCTCAGAGTGGGAAAGTTTTTCTAAATATGGCTCAAAAACTACTTTCAAAAGTTATCAATAAACTCGAATACACGGGGAAAACATTTCTCTACTTGGGAAAAGATATATATACAGACATACAGACTAAAAAGCCAAAAACACTGGACAAATTGGAAGAAATTATTTTCCACCAAATATTGAAGGATTTATCTCCTTAATGTATAAGTTGCTCTTACAAAACAATAAAAATATAAAACATTCAGTAGGAAAAAATGAGTATATGGCAAGAATACAGCTCAAAGAAAAGTAATGTAAGTAATTTTAAACCTTTGAGAAAAATGTTCAGCCTTACTCATAATGTAAGAAATCCAAATTGAAATCCAAAAGTTGACATTTTTAAACTGCCTGATTGACAAAGCTAAGAAAGTTTAATAAATAACCATATCAGATAGGATATAGGTGAAAAAGGCACATTTACCTTTGATTACTATGGAACATAAATGGTTCCAACCACCATGGAACACAACTAAATGACATTTTTAAAAATTTGAAATGCATATGCCTGCATCAGAAATTCTATTCCTACAAATGTATCCAAAAGATTTACCCATGGATGTGTATCGAAGAATTTCAATATGGTAGCTCGGTGATAGAAAAGAACGGAAAATAACAAAAAATATTCATAAACAAGGACCTAGTCAAATA
Organism: Tursiops truncatus; assembly: GCF_011762595.2. Taxonomy (NCBI): domain Eukaryota; kingdom Metazoa; phylum Chordata; class Mammalia; order Artiodactyla; family Delphinidae; genus Tursiops; species Tursiops truncatus. The sequence continues at coordinate 138,111,827 of NC_047036.1, forward strand.
AGTAATGTATGTTCATGCAACATTAAGCTATGCAGTAGCTTAAAAGGACTAGGTAATTTCCACTGAGTGATACAGAATTGCCAAAATATATAAGAGCAAGGTGAAGAAAAATGTTTATAGTAGGTTACAGTTGTGTTACATGCTAGAGGCCATGTATCTCTATGTTCTTATATATATGCACAGACTACTGGCAGGGTATTCAAGAAACTAGGAAAGTTAGTAGTCAGTGGATAGTGGTACTGGAGGGCCAGGGAGCAAAAATGTGAGAGGAACTTCTTTTTTTATTGAATGACTTTTTTGTTTTCAAATTATAGACTATGAGCATCTATTACCTTTTCAAATAAATGAATAATGAGATAAGAAAAAATACATAATAAATAATACAGTCATCCATGATAATCTGAGCATAGAAGAAAATGTCAGAGGATGTATGGATGCTTTTTCACCTATTTAAAAAATATATATTGATTCCAATATTTTGTGTGTGTGTGTGTGTGTGTGTGTGTGTGTGTGTGTGTGTGAATTTCTCTCTCTGCTTAAGAAAACAGTTTTCTTAGGTACTATTTTCTTATATATCAATTTATCTTAGTAAATTACAATTCAGGTAAATTAATTATCAACATCAAATGAAACAAATGTTTTGTTTTGAAAAAAATGCTAAAGAATAACCATACCAAAAACTATATTCAGCTTTTATATGCTTTTATATTTAGTATATTATACTGTTTTATTAAAATTTGTTTTTCACTAAAATTAGTAAAAGGTTTGGATTTTTTATCATAGTTACTAATTTTCTGAATAATGCTTACATTTAAAGAACAAATGATTAATTATACGGTCATATTCTAGATTTTATACCATTACTTAAGAAAAACGTGTTGAATACAAATTTAACCTGATAATTAGAAATATTCAAAAATTAGCTGCCCATTTTTTATCTTTTTATTTAGCTCATTTTATAAACATTTTTGCTACTTGGAGAATAAAATTATCCCCATGAGTGTTATGATTAGAATTTCAGTAGTACTCACTAAGCAGACTTCAAGTAGATCTTTAGTAGTGAGTTAATTGAATTAATCCATGGCATATCAGTGGCCAAAATGACATCATTTAAATACCTGTGCATAAAGTACCTGTTATGTTACTTAAAAAAAGTACTCAAAGATAGAATTATTGTTTGCAGCAGGGTTTAAAGAAACTTATTTCACTTATTTAGTAGCCAGCTCAATATAAAAATTTTTGTAATTTCTCCTTTTTCTCTATTTTTCTCTTTTCTCTCTCTCCTTATATCCTTTTTATGGGAGGAATCACAATAATTAACTATGAAAGGAAAACAGGATTGGAAACTCTATTTTTATATTTTTATCTGATCATACTATTTACATTTTCTATCTATAGAATATACAATAATGAAGGTATGTCATTTGTATTTGTTACAGGAAACATTTTAAGTGGATGTCTGGGAAGGACATTACGCATCCCTCTCCCCCTTGCTTTTTATACTTTTACAAGAAGATTATGACAATTAAAGAAAAGTATTTTGAGAATGTATTTAAAAGGCTGGATCCTATGTGATCACTGTCTATGTGATTATTTGCAGATCCCAAGACAACGGTTCAAGGACAGGTGGTTTATTTGGGAGGTGACCCTGGAAGACCCTGACAGAGGAACAGGGAAATGAGACAGAGAAGGAAAGAGAGCCCACAAAGTTCACGTTTTCATGTCAACTAACTGGATCTCAGTCCCCACTAGGATGAAGCTGGGGGCCAGCATGGCACCCGTGTCTCAGAGTCATCTTATCAGGGATCACTAGCTAAGCGTTAATTCTCTGGCCATTCAAGCTTGCAGCAGCCTGGGGAGAGCAGGCTCTGGCTGCCAGAAAGAATCCTCAGCAGGAAGTAAGGGCAATTGTGCATGACACTGGTAATGCCTGAGAGGATACAAGGAGGAAGCTTCAGCACTGCTTTAATCCCTGCCACTTAAAGTGATGGTGCACTTGATCATAACTTCCTGTGGTCTAAAGTTTCAAGTGTGTCTTCCCTCTCTACTGCCCTGATTTGGCTACTCTTGAGACTTGGGAGCTGGTCAGGACTTCTAGACAGGACTTGCCTGGAAGGGGAGTGAGGCCAGCTGGAGAGCAGATGAACATCAGGTCCATCATGCGTGTAGTGTTTCATTTATGTTTGCCCATGTGGAAGGTATTCTGCTTCTACAAACATCCTCAGTTTTTGTATGGGGATGATGCTCCCCCATGCACATCCTTTCAGTTCACATGAATCAGGGTGAGAACATGCTGGTTTAAGTCAGGACAGTTTAAAAAGGGCAGATTAACTACTAGGATCTTTGCTAAGAATACCAGAAAAGATCTTTGCTCTGGAGCTGAAGTTGGAAAGATTCTGCCCTGGTACCTCTGTCTGCCATTATGTGATCACAGGGAAAGAACCTCTCGGTGTGGATCAGTGAGAGAGAGCTGAGAGCTCAAGGGTGAGAGAAATTAGGTTCTGAGCCATCATTTAGAGGTGCAGTCCCTGTCCCCGCCAGCCTGGGTGACCATAACCTCCATGAATAAGTCGGTTGGAGTAAGACTTTTGGATTTGAATCTGGAAGGCTTCTAAATGCAATATTAGATTATCAGGTTATTATAATATAGAAAGTAATATTAATGTCCTATTTAAAAAATTTTCAGCAATAGGCAAATCTTTAATAAACAGAAACAAGTGTGACCGTGGCTAAGTTTTTAAAACTTTTTAGTGCCTTAGTATCCTCAGTAGTAGACTGAAGTAAATCACTGTGCTGACATAATAGAGGGGCTGTGAACGGTAAACAAAAGCTACTAAAATTGTCAATTGTACAGTTTTTGTCACATCATATCATGAGCTCCGTGAGGACTACGACTCTGTCTGGTATCTATTTGTTAACCACTGTAAATCCAGCACCAACTATGCTGCGTGCACATAGTAAACCATCAACAGATGCATGGATGGAAGACAGCAGAAGTGACAGTCAAAAACTGAGCAACTGTTATGGCACCAGCACCATCAGAAGACACTGGGCAGCCACAAACAATCAGTACAGCCCTACTTGTAGGCATGCCTACTGAAAATGAGCTAGGAAGAATGAGGAAACAAATATTAAAATGCAAATTATATGTAGGTACTTTCTTATATACAGTATATGCTACCTCACATCATTCTAAAGCTTTGGCTATCTTTGGTTTTTACCTTCAAACTAGCATATGTGGGGTGATGTTGCCCACTGGTTACTATTTTATGAAAAAAAAATGATGAAAAAATATTTTATGAAAAAATATGATGAAAAAAATATGATGAAAAAAAAATATGATGAAAAAAATATCTTATGAAAAAAACATTGCCAAAATATATTTTCTCGATTACATGGATATTTTATATAGACTTCTTTACTCTTGAGAAAAGAATCATGACTAAATCCCTCCAACATTTTCCCTTATAAGCAGTGCCTTGCCTGTGCTATATAATTCTGCTGTTAAAAGGACACTTTGGGATTATATGCTGAGTATATGAATGGTACTACCGTGGAAGTAATTTCATTTTAAGTCTCTCAATATGAGCTGGCTGGTTTTACTATTACTTTTGAGTCATGACTCCTTTGATAAGTACCATTTTTAATGCTTCTCTCCCTCCACCAGGCCTAAGATAGAAAATTACTCAGAATCGGAGAGTTTACCGTGTGGCTTTATGTCACATGGAAAGAGCAGAATACAGCCAGAGTAAAAACCCACCTCTCCACACCCTAAAACATTCAAGGTCTAGGTCTGTCTTAGGACTGAATCCAACAGTAAAATTGAAATTCATATTTTGATCAGGTAACCAATTCAAGCATTCAAGAATATGTTCATCAAGTTGCATGCTATTTTTTTACCATCCCACTATACCAGGGTAACTTTCCCAGATTCTCATTTACTCAAGGGCTGCCTCTTCCTTTTACCAGTGTTTCCTCTTGATATGTCCTCAGGAAATAGGAACTAATTTCAATATACGTTGGTTAATTCATTAAACAAATATTTGTTTAGAGCCTAAAAGAAAAAGCCACTGGGCTAACACTGATTAAAGTAAAACATAATGAGAATCATAAATGCCCTGCAACAGGAATACCAATAATAAAATTGCAATACCCAACATTTCTTTTTTTTTTTTTTCTTTGCGGTACGTGGGCCTCTCACTGTTGTGGCCTCTCCCGTTGCGGAGCACAGGCTCCGGACGCGCAGGCTCAGCGGCCATGGCTCACGGGCCCAGCCGCTCTGCAGCATGTGGGATCTTCCCGGACCGGGGCACGAACCCGTGTCCCCTGCATCGGCAGGCGGACTCTCAACCACTGCACCACCAGGGAACACTTCTTAAAGTCAATGGAATATCTTACATCAGTCAACTGGGTGACTCAAATGGTCTATTCCCAGAATAAACACTTTGTTTTATCCATAGTAGGCCCTTGATGGAGCAAAACGGAATCATATTTGACATTCACTGGGTTTGGCAACTGCCATCATTGTTTAATCAGATACTTATAAGAATTCTTCATTTGTTATTATTGTTTCTAAATTACAAACAAGACAAAGATCAACAATTATTCAGTACTTTGGGCTTCAATCAAAATAAACTCAATGGAGTATATCAGTCATATCCCATCCCACAAAATTCCATTTCACTGTACTCTCAATAATACTTCCTCCAGCATAGTGGATGAAATCCTGTGAGTTAACTTGCTTATTTATCAACAATCACAAAGACCACATTTCACTGCAGATGAACCATCCATTTTCAATTTATGACTTTTTTTCTTTGTGTATGAACGAACTGAGAAGGAATCAGGAAATTAAAGGTAAGCATTCTAGCTAAAAAAAAGAGACTCTATTCATTTTCTACTTAATCTCATAAAATGCCTTTCTTTTTCTAGAAACTACCCCCCTTCCTTCAAATAACCACAAGAAAATGACATTTGCAGTACTTCAAACTAAAGTATGTATCATGGTATTGCAAATGTTTTCTAAAAGGTCAAAACACATTTTCTACTGTAAAGATTGTTGGTCCAGAAGCAACACAAATTTTTTAAATTATAGTGTTTAAAATCACTGAATATATATGTGAATATATACATTACATGTATGTAATTGTGTATGTGTACACACACACACATTTAATAGATTCACATGCAAGATGTTCCTCCCTCCCTCCTTCTCTCTCTCTTTCTTTCCTTCTCTCTTTCTCTCTTTCTTCCTTTCTAAAACACATTGAAAAACACTTAAATTCCTTAAGCATATTGCTTGGGTCTTCTATTTTATTTTTATATTCTTTCTACAGCACTTATATTGAAGACAAGGAATACAATGGTGGCATTCAATAATTGCTTTCTAACTATATATGATAAAGGAAAATTTAAAGGCTCTATTGTCCACAGAACACAAACTACTTAATAGTGACAATATGTATAGCCTTGTATTATAATGTTAATATAGAAGTACATAATATAATTATATGAAATAATCATTATCCATTTTAATTATAAAATATATATTATATAATACATTATAAATACTGATACTATATAACACACAGTATAATATAAAATCCAAAGTTCTAAGTATGGGATGATATTAAGACATCATCTAAATATATTTTTGTTCATCTCTATATACATAGTTCCTTTACAAGTAGTTTAAAAAACTGCTGAAGATGTAGGAACAACCAAGTTACTTCTCAGAGAAACCCCCAAAATGTCTACCTCCTTAATTATAGATTATAGAAAGAAGAGCAAGGCATTATCATCATGACCGTTGAGGGAAATGAAATACATCTTCAAGATCCCATGTGAAAAACTCTCTGCTATCTAAATTATTTTTCTCAGTAAATAAGATAGGCTTTTGAGGGAGATATAATGTCTAGGTTTTTGAGGGAGACACAGGTATGTGAAATACAGCAGAGCTAACTGGAGGTAATTCCAACCATCAGACCATCAGAAATATATTTGTATGACAGATACATTTTAAATGGTAGAAGTACATGACCTAGTTTATTAGTTAAGTTACATTTACTGTCAGCAACAGAAACCAACTCTGGTAGCTGCAAGCAAGTGGATGGATATCTATTTGAGTAATACGATGACTCCATAGAGCACTGGAAGTTTGGAGACTCAGACTTAGAAAACAAAGGTTCATGTTAGGGTGGACAGCTACTGAACAGAAAACATGGCTTTTTCTTTCTTTCTTTGTTTAAAAAGTTTATTTATTTTTTAAAATATTAAACTTTAATTTTTCTTTTTTTCATCTTTATTGGAGTATAATTGCTTTACAATGGTGTGTTAGTTTCTGCTATATAACAAAGTGAATCAGCTATATGTATACATATATCCCCATATATCCTCCCTCTTGGGTCTCCCTCCCACACTCCCTAATCCACCCTTCTAGGTGGATACAAAGCACCGAACTGATCTCAAAGTGCTATGTGGCTGCTTCCCATTAGCAATCCATTTTACATTTGGCAGTGTATATATGTCCATGCCACTCTCTCACTTCGTCCCAGCTTCCCCTTCCCCTTCCCTGTGTCCTCATGTCCATTCTCTATGTCTGTGATTTTATTCCTGTCCTGCCCCTAGGTTCTTCAGAAGCATTTTTTTTTCAGAATCCATATATATGTTTTAGCATATGGTATTTGTTTTTCTCTTTCTGATTTACTTCACTCTGTATGACAGACTCTAGCTCCATTCACCTCACTACAAATAACTTCATTTCTTCTTATGGCTGAGTAATATTCCATTGTATATATGTGCCGCATCTTCTTTATCCATTCATCTGTCAATGGACACTTAGGTTGCTTCCATGTCCTGGCTATTGTAAATAGAGCGGCAATGAATATTGTGGTACATGACTCTTTGAATTATGGTTTTCTCAGGGTATATGCCCAGTAGTGGGAATGCTGGGTCATATGGTAGTTCTATTCCTAGTTTTTTTAAGGAACCTCCATACTGTTCTCCATAGTGGCAGTATCAATTAGCATTCACACCAAAAGTGCAAGAGGGTTCCCCTTACCCAACACCCTCTCCAGCATCTACTGCTTGTAGATTTTTAAATGATGGCCATTCTGACTGGTGTGAGGTGATACCTCATTGTAGTTTTGATTTGCATTTCTTGAATAATTAGTGATGGTGAGCTTCATTTCATGTGTGTGTTGGCAATCTGCATATATTCTTTGGAGAAATGTCTATTTAGGTCTTCTTCCCATTGTTGGATTGGGTTGTTTGTTTTTTTGATATTGAGCCATATAAGCTGCTTGTGTATTTTGGAGATTAATCATTTGTCAGTTGCTTTGTTAGCAAATATTTGCTCCCATTCAAGGACTGTCTTTTTGTGTTGTTTATGGTTTCCTTTGCTGTTCAAAAGCTTTTAAGTTTCATTAGGTCTCATTTGTTTATTTTTGTTTTTATTTCCATTTCTCTAGGAGGTGGGTCAAAAAGGATCTTGCTGTGATTTATATCATAAAGCGTTCTGCCTATGATTTCCTCTAAGAGTTTTATAGTGTCTGGCCTTACATTTAAGTCTTTAATCCATTTTGCATTTATTTTGGTGTATGGGAGTGTTCTAATTTCATTCTTTTACATGTAGCTGTACAGTTTTCCCAGCACCACTTATTGAAGAGGCTGTCTTTCTCCACTGAATGTTCTTGCCTCCTCTACCAAAGATAAGGTGACCATATGTGCGTGGGTTTATCTCTGGGCTTTCTATCCTGTTCCATTAATCTAAATTTCTGTTTTTGTGCCAGTACCATACTGTGTTCATTACTGTAGCTTTGTAGTAGAGTCTGAAGTAAGGGAGCCTGATTCCTCCAGCTCCATTTTTCTTTCTCAAGATTGCTTTGGCTATTTGGGGTGTTTTGTGTTTCCATACAAATTGTGAAATTTTTCGTTCTAGTTGTGTGAAAAATGCCATTGGCAGTTTGATACGGATTGCAATGAATCTGTAGATTGCTTTGGGTAGTATAGTCATTTTCACAATGTTGATTCTTCCAATCTAACAACATGGTATATTTCTCCATCTATTTGTATCAACTTTAATTTCTTTCATCAGTGTCTTATAGTTATCTGCATATAGGTTTTGTCTCGTTAGGTAGGTTTATGCCTAGGTATTTTATGTTTTTTGTTGCAATGGTAAATTGAATGTTTCCTTATTTTCTCTTTCAGATTTTTCATCATTAGTGTATAGGAATGCAAGAGATTTGTGTGCATTAATTTTGTATCCTGCTACTTTACCAAATTCAATGATTAGCTCTAGCAGTTTTCTGATATCATCTTTAGGATTCTCTATGTATACTAATATGTCATCTGCAAACAGTGACAGTTTTACTTCTTCTTTCCCAGTTTGGATACCTTTTATTTCTTTTCCTTCTCTGATTGCTGTAGCTAAAACTTTCAAAATTATGTTGAATAATAGTGGTGAGAGTGGGCAACCATGTCATGTTCCTGATCTTAGAGGAAATGGTTTCAATTTTTCACCATTGAGAATGATGTTGGCTGTGGGGTTGTCATATATGGCCTTTACTATGCTGAGGTAAGTTCCCTCTATGCCTACTTTCTGCAGGGTTTCTATCAAAAATGGGTGTTGAATTTTGTTGAAAGCTTTTTCTGCATCTATTGAGTTGATCGTATGGTTTTTATCCTTCAATTTGTAATTATGGTTTTCACATTGATTGATTTGCATATACTGAAGAATCCTTCCATTTCTGGGATAAACCCCACTTGATCATGGTGTATGATCCTTTTAATGTATTGTTGGATTCTGTTTGCTAGTATTTTGTGGAGGAGTTTTGCATTTATATTCATCAGTGATTATTGGCCTGTAGTTTTCTTTCTTTGTGACATCTTTGTCTGGTTTTGGTATCAGGGTGATGGTGGCCTCATAGAATGAGTTTCGGGTGTTTCTCCCTCTGCTAAATTCTGGAAGAGTTTCAGAAGGATAGGTGTTAGCTCTTCTGAAATTCTTGATAGAATTCACCTGTGAAGCCATCTGGTCTGGAACTTCTGTTTGTTGGAAGATTTTTAATCACAATCTCAATTTCAGTCCTTGTGATTGGTCTGTTTATATTTTCTATTTCTTCCTGGTTCCGTCTTGGAAGGTTTTGCTTTTCTAAGAATGTGTTCATTTCTTCCAGGTTGTCCATTTTATTGGCATATAGTTGTTTGTGGTAATCTCTCATGATCCTTTGTATTTCTGCAGTGTCAGTTGTTACCTCTCCTTTTCCATTTCTAATTCTACTGAATTGAGTCTTCCTCCATTTTTTCTTGATGAGTCTGGCTAATGGTTTATCAATTTTGTCTTTTCATAGAATGAGCTTTTAGTTTTATTGATTTTTGCTATCACTTCCTTCATTTATTTTTCATTTATTTCTGATCTGATCTGTATAATTTCTTTCCTTCTGCTAACTAACTTTGGGTTTTTTTTGTTCTTCTTTCTCTAACTGCATTAGGTGTAAGGTTAGGTTGTTTGAGACGTTTCTTTATTCTTGAGGTAGGATTGTATTGCTATAAACTTCTCTCTTAGAACTGATTTTGCTGCATCCCATAGGTATTCGGTTGTCGTGTTTTCATTGTCATTTGTTTCTAGGTATTTTCTGATTTCCTCTTTGATTTCTTCAGTGATCTCTTGGTTATTTAGTAGTGTATTGTTTAGCCTCCATGTGTTTGTATTTTTTACATTTTTCCTGTAATTGATATCTAGTTTCATACCATTGTGGTCAGAAAAGATACTTGATACAATTTCAATTTTCTTAACTTTACCAAGGCTTGATTTGTGACCCAAGATATGATCTGTCCTGGAGAATGTTCCAGGAGCACTTGAGAAGAATGTGTATTCTGTTGTTTTTTGATGGAATGTCCTATAAATATCAATTAAGTCCATCTTGTTTAATGTATCATTTAAAGCTTGTGTTTCCTTATTTATTTTCATTTTGGATTACCTGTCCATTGGTGGAAGTGGGGTGTTACAAAGTCCCCTACTATGATTGTGTTACCATCAACTTCCCCTTTTATGGCTGTTAGTATCTGCCTTATGTATTGAGGTGCTCCTATGTTGGGTGCATAAATATTTACAATTGTTATATCCTCTTCTTGGATTGATCCCTTGATCACTGTGTAGTGTACTTCTTTGTCTCTTGTAATAGTCTTTATTTTAAAGTCTATTTTGTCTGATATGGGAATTGCTACTCCAGCTTTCTTTTGATTTCCATTTGCATGGAATATCTTTTTCCATCCCCTCACTTTCAGTCTGTATGTGTCCATAGGTCTGAAGTGGGTCTCTTGTAGACAGCATATATATGGGTTTTGTTTTTGTATTCATTCAGCCAGTCTATGTTGTTTGGCTGGAGCCTTTAATCCATTTACATTTAAGGTAGTTATCAATATGTATTTTCCTATTACCATTTTCTTAATTGTTTTGGGTTTGTTTTTGTAGGTCTTTTCCTTCTCTTGTGTTTCCTGCCTAGAGAAGTTCCTTTAGCATTTGTTGTAATGCTGGTTTGGTGGTGCTGAATTCTCTTAGCTTTTGCTTGTCTGTAAAGGTTTTAATTTTTCCGTCGAATCTGAATGAGATACTTGCTGGGTAATCTTGGTTGTAGGTTTTTCCCTTTCATCACTTTAAATACATCCTGCCACTGCCTTCTGGCTTGCAGAGTTTCTGCTGAAAGATCAGCTGTTAACCTTATGGGGATTCCCTTGTATGTTATTTGTTGTTTTTCCCTTGCTGCTTTTAATATTTTTTCTTTGTATTTAATCTTTGATAGTTTGATTAATATGTGTCTTGGTGTGTTTCTCCTTGGATTTGTGCTATATGGGACTTTCTGTGCTTTCTGGACTTGACTGACAATTTCCTTTCCTTTATCAGGGAAGTTTTCAACTATAATCTCTTCAAATATTTCCTCAGTCCCTTTTTTTTTCTCTTCTTCTGGGACCCTTAAAATTCGAATGTTGGTGCATTTAATGTTGTCCCAGATGTCTCTGAGACTGTCCTCAATTCTTTTCATTCTTTTTTCATTATTCTGCTCTGCAGTAGTTATTTCCATTGTTTTATCTTCCAAGTCACTTATCCCTTCTTCTGCCTCAGTTATTCTGCTATTGATTCCTTCCAATTAATTTTTAATTTCATTTATTACGTCCTTCATCATTGTTTGTTTGCTCTTTAGTTTTTCTAGGTCCTTGTTATATGTTTCTTGTGTTTTCTCCATTCTATTTTCAAGAATTTGGATCATATTTACTATCATTACTCTGAATTCTTTTTCAGGTAGACTGCCTATTTCCTCATTTGTTTGGTCTGGTGGGATTTTAACTTGCTTTTTCATCTGCTGCGTATTTCTCTGTCTTCTCATTTTGCTTAACTTACTTTGTTTGGGGTCTCCAGTTTGCAGGCTGCCAGTTCATAGTTCACGTTGATTTTGGTGTCTGCCCCCAGTGGGTAAGGTTGGTTAAGGGGGTTTTGTAGGCTTCCTGGTGGAGGGGACTAGTGCCTGTGTTCTGGTTGGTGAGGTTGGATCTTGCCTTTCTGGTGGGCAGAACCACATCCAGTGGCGTGTTTTGGGGTGTCTGTGACCTTTTTATGATTTTAGGTAGCCTCTCTGCTAATGGGTGGGGTTGTGTTCTTGTCTTGCTAGTTGTTTGGCATAGGGTGTCCAGCACTGTAGCTCGCTGGTCGTTGAGTGAAGCTGGGTCTTAGCATTGAGATGGACATCTCTGGGAGAGCTGTCAATGTTTGATATTATCTGGGGCTGGGGGGTTTCTGGTTGACCAATGTCCTGAACTCAGCTCTCCCACCTCATAAGCTTAGGCCTCACACCTGGCCAGAGCACCAAGACCCTGTCAGCCACACGACTCAGAAAAAAAGGGAGGCATGGCACGGGGTTATCAGCTCGGTGCTTTGTGACCAGCTGGAGGGGTGGGAGGGAGGGAGACGCAAGAGGGAAGAGATATGGGAACATATGTATAACTGATTCACTTTGCTATAAAGCAGAAACTAACACACCATTGTAAAGCAATTATACCCCAATAAAGATGTTAAAAAAAAAAAGAAAAAATAAAGGAAAAAAGGAGAAAAGAAAAGAAAGAAAGAAAAAGTAAAATAGTTATTAAAATAAAATAATTATTATTAAATATAAAAAATTAAAAAGAAAAAAGAAAAATAAATGGAAGGAAAGAAAGAAGAGAGCAACCAAACCAAAAAACAAATCCACCAATGATAACAAGTGCTAAACTCTATACTTTAAAAAAAAAAAAAAAAAAAATGGCCAGACAGAACCCTAGGACAAATGTAAAAGCAAAGCTATACAGGCAAAATCACACAAGGAAGCATACACATACACACTCACAATAAAAGAAAAAGGAAAAAAATATATATATATATATTTTTTTTAAAAAAAGGAAGTGGGCAACCAAATCAGTAAACAATGCTACCAGTGACAATAAGCTGTAAATACTAAACTAAGATCAACATAAAACCAGAAACGAATTAGAAGCAGAAAGCAAACCCCAATTCTACAGTTGCTCCCAAAGTCCACCGCCTCAATTTTGGGATGATGCATTCATTGTCTGTTCAGGTATTCCACAGATGCAGGGTACATCAAGTTGATTGTGGAGATTTAATCCTCTGCTCCTGAGGCTGCTGGGAGAGATTTCCCTTTCTCTTCTTTGTTCACACAGCTCCTGGGGTTCAGCTTTGGATTTGGTCCTGCCTCTGTGTGTAGGCTACCTGAGGGCATGTGTTCCCAGGCAGGCCAGGGTTAAAGTAGCAGCTGATTAGGGGGGCTCTGGCTCACTCAGGCTGGGGGCGGGTAGGAGAGAGGGGTACGGAATGCAGGGCGAGCACAGGGCGAGCCTCTGTGGTGGCAGAGGCCATCGTGACGTTGCAACAGCCTGAGGTGCACTGTGTGTTCTCCCGGGGGAGTTGTCCTTGGATCATGGGACCCTGGCAGTGGCAGGCTGTACAGGCTCCTGTGAGGGGAGGTGTGGATAGTGACCTGTGCTTGCACACAGGCTTTTTGCTGGTTGCAGCAGCAGCCTTAGCATTTCATGCCCCTCTCTGGTGTCTATGCTGATAGCCGCGGTTCGCACCCATCTCTGGAGCTCTTTTAGGTGGTGCACTGAATCCCCTTGCCTTGCACACCCTGAAACAGTGGTCTCTTGCCTCTTAGACAGTTCCAGACTTTTTCCCGGACTCCCTCCTGGCTAGCTGTGGAGCACTAGCCCCCTCAGGCTGTGTTCACGCAGCCAACCCCAGTCCTCTCCCTGGGATTTGACCTCCGAAGCCCAAGCCTCAGCTCCCAGCCCCTGCCCGCCCCAGTAGGTGAGCAGACAAGCCTCAGGCTGGTGAGTGGTGGTCGGCAGCAATCTTCTGTGCAGGAATCTCTCTGCTTTGCCCTCTGCACCCCTCTTGCTGTGCTCTCCTCCGTGGCTCTGAAGCTTTCCCCTGCCCACCCCCCGTCTCCACCAGTGAAGGGGCTTCCTAGTGTGTGGAAACTTTTCCTCCTTCACAGCTCCCTCCCAGAGGTGCAAGTCCTGTCCCTATTCTTTTTTCTCTGTTTTTCCTTTTTTCTTTTACCCTACACAGGTACATGGGGAATTTCTTGCCTTTTGGGAAGTCTGAGATCTTCTGCCAGAGTTCAGTAGGTGTGCTGTAGGAGTTGTTCCACATGTAGATGTATTTTTGATGTATCTGTGGTGAGGAAGGTGATCTCCACATCTTACTCCTCTGCCAACTTGAAGGTTCCCCCAACTTTTTCTTTTTAAAAAGAAAAGTTTGGGTACCCCTCTGTAGCTGATGCAGTGAATGATTTCTAGAAGTATCCTACAGCATCTTTGCATCATTTGATCAAGATTCAAAATTCTGGGCAGGAGTATGCAATTAGCTAAGCTAATTCACATTTCTATGCCCTGGTTCTCGCAGGTGAGGTAAGAGACAGTCTGATCCTTTTAGTTTTAGTTCTAGAGCATGTTAGTACAACCTTGCACCAAAGCTACTTGAAATGCAAATTCCTCCTCTAAAGGAAAAAGGGGGTGAAGACTATAGAGGTACTTTTTTGAAAAGCCAATATTCACTATACTTAGACATGACAGTAAGAAAATCTTTTCTCCATTTTACACATAGATCATTTTATAATAATCTTCCAAAGCTATGCCATTTATTTATTTACTTGTTTATTTATTTATTTGTTTGTTTATTTATCTTGTTCTTTGTCAGTTTAACTTGCTCATTGGCATCAATGACTAACATATAGGTCTCATAAGAACCAGAATTTGTCTCTCTGGTTCAATGCATTTAGACCAGATACTGGTAAATCAACACTTAGTTTATCAATATCTATTTGATGAACTACTTGACTGATCAATAAAAGGACATTGTAATGTGTGGAAAATACTACTTCCCCAATTTCTTTGCCCAACTGAATCCTTCTGAGTCACTTCTGACACAACTCTGTGGGGTATTTTCAACCTCAAATAACTGTTATGACATAGAAGCCTTGACTAAATCGATGGAGAGCTTCCCACTGTGTTTTCACAGACTCAGCAGGTTTATCTCTACAGTCCCGTGTAGAAAGTGTATTTTTTACCTACTTTCTCTAATGGTCAGTGTGCTAGAGTTAACAATGAACTTGTGATGTTAAAGAATCAAGTGTGAAACAGATGCTTCCTCCTGGTCCCTCTGAAATTGTTTTAAGTTTCAAAAAGACGTTTTCTAAATACCAATGGAATTTGAAAGATAAATGTAAACTGGACTTCTTAGAGTAGCTTTCACAGTGAGAAGCTTCTAACAACTAATTCTGAAGAAAGAGTCAACAGTAAAGATTTGAAAGGAGTAATGAGAGTTATTATGGCAAAAAATGTCAGAAAGGTATTCAGTGTTTTTTTGTTTGTTTGTGGGTGGACCTGGGGAAGATAAGTAGATGTCAAGATTTAGGTTTAGGGTCCAATAATTCTGGGTGATGCTTTCTGTCTAAAACCCTTTTGTCTTTTAACACCCAGTTCTAGGTTCAGGTACGTAAAAGGCTTACCTGAACTTCCACAAGGTGGCCTCCCTTCTATGTCTCCATTACATGCTACTTTATTTGAAAATTTACCATATTTTTTTTACACTTAGTTTATTTTCTATATTTCTCTACTCAGATGCTATCATTCCAAATTCAGAAGCCCCATCTTATTGTTCTTTGTGCCCTCAGAACCTAGCTCAACATTGTACAGCACATACAGTTCAATATATTTTTCTTGAAATATTAATTGGTCTAAGATAAATATTGTCATGTAACTTGCTGAAAAATCAATGATAAGCCGGACTTCTGGGTTATATGAAGAAAGGTAATATGTTAAAATAAGAAAACAATTTCTACCCCAGAACCCATAATGAAATTCCCTCTCATCTGTTAAGTAGTAAATATTATGAAGTTTAAAAAAAAATCAGCAGTATGTAAATAATCAGCAAGGAGCATCTCCTGAATATGAAAATAAAGTTCAGAGACAATAAGATAATTATTACCTTTCCGCTTTTAAAGAGTTAAGAGAGAAGGTGAGCAAATAGATGTAGTCAGGCAACAGGAAAAAGAAAAAAGGAGGGACAGGGAATTAGAAGTACAGAACAAGATACAGTTTCTCATCTTTGCCAGTCTACCTCGGATGACTTGGAAAAAAATGGATGAAGACAGAAAATCCCAGTGATACCTTGTTTCTGCCATGGCACTTTTAGATCCATTTTAATGAGGCTTTCAGAGTTTCCCAGAAAATAAACTCTGTCCCTCTCAGGGTTCCTATATTTTCCAGATGCTTCTGGACAGCTAATAATTTCTGCAAAGACTTTGGCCATTAGTAATTTCCAGACATCACAGCCTTTACTAACAGAAAGCACTGGAAAATAATTCCTCTCATCTTTACAGACATTAGCTTTAGCTATCTATAGTAGGGCCCTTTTGCAGAAGAAGTGGAGTAGAGAAATCTTTTGCTAGATACTAAAAAAAAATTCTTTTTTATGTTTTCCCTTCTTTTGAAGGGATGCTTGCTTGCTTGCAAACTAACTCAATCAACCTTCTTCCCCATTACTCAATGAAAGGGCAAAAGCTTTATAGGGGAAAAAAAAATAGGCTTCATGAACAGCTAATGTTCCACAAGCATTCAGCATAATGTGAAAGCATTGAATTATCTTCTAAAATAATATAATTTTTAATTAAGAAAACAAATGTAAAGAAGAAAAATTATTCATAATATAAAAGCCTTTTCATATAACTTTTATATGTTATCCTTGCTCCATTCTCAGAGAAATATTTTTTTAATTTACATAGTAGTTCCTGAATATTGTGTATCCCTTGTTAAATGTCATATTGAGGAAAAGTATATAGTTTAAAAGTGAACATTTCCATTAACCCCAGGCCCCAATGTCCTGGGTCCTGTAGTGAAGACAGCATTAAGTAGAGTTCCCTTCTACTCTTTGGTGGACTTAAGGCATGAGGGAAAACTAAATTCTTGTTTTAATCTATTGAGATCTCTAGTTTGTTGATCTGCAAAGTGTAATCTAGCCTACTGTTTTAGATATGAGAGTTATATCTCTCATAAAATAAAATAGTATTCTTTTATTTTATAACATATTATTCAAGTTTATGCTACTATGGACAAAGATTGTCACCTGTCATATCAGTAAACAAAGGATGTTGGGGCCATAAAGCCATCCTGCCCTACCTCAGATGGTACATCTTGAGGGGATTCAGGATGGAGAAAACAGGATATTGGCCCTAGATACCTAAAGTGCATATGAAAGAAATGATTTCAGTGAGCCCAGACTCTTTCATCTTACCATATACAGAAAAGGGCTAAATTCAGTAAGCTGAGATGTCTGTTTTTCTTTAATTAACAGTCCTGGTTTCTTTTGCAAAAACTCCTACATATCCTGGCTCTTCTCTTACTTCTTTGGAACAGTCCCTTAGAGCTATCTAAGAGACTGTTTCCCAGGCTTAAGTCCTCAGTATGTCCACCAAATAATAAAAAATAATTCTCAACTAGGTTGTGCACTTTTTTCCAGTTGACACTACTTTGTATTTTTTCTATAACTTGCTCTTTTTTTTAACTTGGAAAATCACTGTTGTTAGTCCACATTAATCCACTTTATTCTTTTCAACAGATTTATGATATTTTACAAAATTAATGTAACATAACTGATTTATCAAATTGGTTGAAAGAACATAAAATGTTGCAGAAGAGGACTCCATATGGACTCAAGCTTCCATAAAGAATAAAAGTGAATGAAAAGAGCAGAAATAAGGAAGATGGTGAATTCAGAAACAAGTCTAGGGTAAAATGAAGATCAAAAGTGGAACAGATAAGACATATGAGGTAAGTTTGCTAAAATGTAAATTATTAAGAAAGAAACATAGACAAAAGCAAGGGAGAGCTACTAATCACCTATGGACAAACCATTATGAGGGAAGTTGTCTTTCTGAAATTTATATTTATTATAGAACCAAGAATACTACCTGATACATTCACCTATTTAGCGTTTAAAATGTGCTTGTAGAGTAATGATAATAATAAAAATAAAAATAATTCCTATCACTTATTGGAAATTTAATATGTGCCAGACAGTGTGCTCTGTGCAAAGTACTTGTACTAAACCTTGAAAAGGTCCCTCCAGCAAATTTTCATTCAATTTATTCACTTAGTAAACACTTTCTAGATTCCTCTTTTTTTCACAACCACACATAATCCAGCAGTGAGTTCTACGGTCTCTACTTTCAAAACATATCCCAAATCTGACCATCTCTCATCCCTTTTACAGCTCCCCTCTAATCCAAGCCACCTTCATTTTTAGGAACAAGATAATAGCCTTCTAACTAGTTTCCCTGCTTCCACAGTTCTTCATCCAGCAACAAAATGGTTTCAGCATGTAAAGCAGATCGTATCACCCCTCTTATTCAAATAATCCTCATAGATTCTCAGTCAGGAACTGTGACTATAACAAAGTATTACTCAGAGGGAAAATGAGGAAGAAGATGATGCTCAGGAAACACCTCAAAAATTAGTCGCAAAATCCTAAAAGTCAGGTTGTCCCATGAAGAATGATGGAACTGCTGATGCAGCTCACTAGATACAAGGAGTCAAACACAGCAACACCAGCTGTTGGGATTTGGGGGAAGCTGTGACATGGGTGCTTGAACTCTGCCTGCACTCAAGTGTTACTACTTGCCATAGGTAGCCACCCAGGTAACCCTAGCCTCAAAGGGCTAATGAAAAAGCGCCTGCCACAGGACACGAGACGGTTCAATTAACAGCAAGAGAATCACATAGGTGACAGAGAGGGAAGACTTCAGGAGGCTCATCAGAGGACTACAGCAGAGGGAGACAGCAGTAGATCAGAGAGTTGCTGAGAAATATATTAAGTTGATCAGCCAGCAGCACTAATGGAGGGTCAGAAGGAACTGATAGTGAGTTACTCGCAGGCCCTGTGCACAGCTGCTAGCAGCAGGAAGAGCTGGCAGGGTGAGGGGAAGGGGCAGCTAATCAAACTGTCTAACGTGCTGACTAGACAAGCGGTGGGATCAGACAGCAGGGGTAGGAGATTCAACTGCCGGAGGATCAGAAGAATGGGAAAGGCAAAGACAGAACAAGGTCAGTCAGGGGTCTGAGTAAAAGGAGTAGCTGATTGGGTGGCAGTCTGATCGGCCAGCTGTGACAGCTCATCTCACAGGAAAGGGAGCCAACTGTAGGAGGAGCTGGGAGGACTGAGGGGACAGAACAATCGTTAGAGCCCAGGAATCTCAGAGTCAGAAGAGCTCATGAGAGCTGACAGCAGCTCCGCCAAGCTGGGGGTGGGGTTGTTTGTGAGTTTGCAGCCTGTGCCTTTGGTCAAGGGTTTATTTTTCACACCACAAGCAGAGCATGCTGCTCAGCTGCTTTCTCCACTCTCGCAAGGCTCAGGGGACTGTGATTTGAAGTCTCCTTGACAAAGTAGGGCAGTGGCCAAGTCTCAGCTCCTGTCAATACAGCAGCCTGGACCAGGAGCTGAGGCCTGCACTTGGAACCCTGGCCAGCCTGACTCACCAGGGCAGATAAATACACAAACACTCCTTTTCTTCTTCCCTCCCTCCCTCCTCTTTCTTTCTTTTCTTTCTTCCTTCCTTCCTTCCTTCCTTCTTCTTTCTTTCTTTCATTTTAACATAATACACACATTATTGGAAAAGTTGCACAAAGGATTCTAAATGTAAAGGTTTAGGTCAAAATACGACATATCCTTAAATAAATAAATAAATAAAATATTGCACCATAGCTTAACTAGAGCTGAATCACCATCACGGAAGGAACCTCTGGAATACAGAAATAAATCTGAAATTTGATATAAAAAAATACGACATATCTTAAATGTGTCAGAAATGTCGGTTCCATGTTCTTTAAACTTCAGGCATAGTCACTCCCCACACTTAAGCATTATGTTCTTTTTTCACAGAATCAAACCACTGTAAGTATTTTTTTTTCTGTTAGAACACACAGTCAGAAACACACACAACCTTAAAACTGCTTTATACAATGGATTTTTTTAAAAATAGAAAATATATATAAAGCTTGAAAAACAAATTATTTCCTTATTTTTCTTTCTGTTGATGGCTTTCTGACTTTCTTCTAATATGAGTCTATCAC
This sequence comes from Tursiops truncatus, assembly GCF_011762595.2. Classification (NCBI taxonomy): domain Eukaryota; kingdom Metazoa; phylum Chordata; class Mammalia; order Artiodactyla; family Delphinidae; genus Tursiops; species Tursiops truncatus. Next base: position 138,131,501 of record NC_047036.1, read on the forward strand.
CATCAAACCCATCCTAAATATTCAGAAAGCTAGCTGCCTTCCTCTAACCTGTATTTTTCTTATTTGTGACAACTTGAGAATTCGAATGCACGTAATAATAACAATAATATCTACCTTTTTTGAGTGCCCAGTTGGAAAAATGATAGGAGATTAAAAACTATTCATATCCCCACTTTTACTTAACTTCACAAGGTTAAGAAGTTTAACCAAAGTTACACACTAGTAAGTTGGTAAGCTGAAACTTAACTGCTACCCACTCACCTACTGTGTCACACAGCCTTTGTGTTTCCAACAAAATTAAAAGATGTTGGATAAAAACTTGCATAAGATTTTACTATTCTTCTCACTTTTATTATCTTCAAGAAATAGACTACAGGAAGCTTTTTGCCAAGGCTTAAAGTTTCTGTACATTATGAAAAATAGTCTGCATACATTTAGAATGTATTGGGTGACATTCTCACAAGAAGTGAGATTGCTATATTTGGAAGGTGTTACAGCAGGTGTGAATTAAAAATGTCCTTATCATATCACTTTTGACCTCCTCTATCATCTGGATAAGAATCTGACCAAGAAATAAATTAAAAATGTGATTTTAATGTATGAAGTAATTTATTCAATATTAACTGGTCTTGAAACTGTAATAATTAAAACAATGTGGTCCTACAACAAGAATAGACAGGTTGATTAATGAAACAAAATAGAAAATTTAGATTCAAGTAAGTATAAGATTTAAATTAGTATAAAGGTGACACTTCAGATTGCCAAGGGAAAGATGAACTTGCTAATGGTTCTAGGTTAATTTTCTGACTATTAAAAAAACAGTAAGATCCTTGTGTCAAAAAAAAAATACCAAAGTGAATTCAAGATAGATTTAAATTTAAAATTGGTAGAGTCTATGTTGGAACATACTTTAGCCAATATGTACGAGAATTTTTATAACATGCTTGGTTTTTCACTCAACACTTTTACTTTCAGTGGATGTCCATCACATCATTGTTTATTCTAACAAAACAGAAAGATTAATGATAACATCATATCAAACAACAGGGGAATCACATAAATAAAATATAGTGTACACTTATAAAAATGGGCTACACTTATAATTACTAATAGTTTGTGCTGTAAGACATATTACTTTTGTAACTAGAAAACAAATAAAACCAATATTTTAATGAAATATACAAAATATATAAAATATATATATACAGGTAAGCTACTATAAACTCCTTGAAGCCAGAAAGGGCACTTTTGGTGTTAGTGCCAGTTTTATTCCAAGAGAGGCCTAGAGTGGTTAACACTGTAACTCATATTCAGTAGGCACATAATAAGTATGTGATTATGTCAATTATCACTGTCCTAAAATCATTCCATAATTTCCCAAAGTTAATTTTAAAATGTCTTTGTATCATCATGATCCTCTTTGAAGATGCCTAGGTAAATGCTTTCCCCCACCAGTTGTTATTTAAGCCTTAATACACCATATAATTTTTATATATTATATTATGTACTGGTTCCAGTCCAACTATAAACCAATGAGTCAGAATGACTAAGGAAAAGTAAGAAACACAGGGCAATTCTTTCATCTTTCCAATGTCTCTCTTCCCCAACAAATGGGGTCCAATGAGAATTTCTTCCCATGTGGACTTTTGAAGGATCTGTTACTATTGCAAGCATAGCTGTAAATGAACATCAGCCTCAGTATTATTCTATTCCATCATACATGAGTTTTTCAAAGAAGTAATACATTTTATCTGCCTGCCCTCTCTAGGTGATAGAGAGGAAGAAGAAATAATCATTCCTTACTGGTTACATGACATGAATCATAATGATTATTTTGGACAATGCTTCAAAATTCAAGACATTATACATGAGTCATACTTTGGAGATCTTGAACAACAACAACAAAACAAGAATCCTGAGCATTGGTCTAAAGAACACATTGATTTAATTGTTTTGAAACATGAATAATATCACTAATTAGTAACTCACAAGCAAGCTGGAGGAAACATAGTCAAACTCATTTAATTAAGTATAAGCAGCATGCCCATTTCTAAGGAATATTGATCATTAGAAGTGATATGTTTTGATAATCTAACCTTGGGTATATTTACTCAGGAGACAGTTAATTTCAAACAGTATAATGGCGTCTTTAAAGAGGGGAGGCCACTGTCAGTATGGCAGATACTTTCAGTTAATGTTTGCTTGTTCTGTCATTGCTATTATTTTTCACTATTGAGGATGGAATGGTATGGAGGAAATTCATGCATTTATAATACTGATGGTTTAGGAAAATAACACAAGGACATGGAATAACTGATTCTGGGACTGAATCCAAATTCTCATTAAACTAAAGGGGCTAACCTATTAGATGTATAATACACAAATTTATAGTGAAGTTAATGGAGGAATATCTAGAGCAGGAGTAGCAGACTCAAATACTTACAGGCTAGGAAAGTATCGTAAATGTGCATGTTGGCTTGCAATCATTATAGAATGGTAAAGAGTATTAGAACTTACTTAAACCTTCAAAATTCAATTAAAATAACAGTGTCTGGGGGTGCAGGCCAGGGGTGGGGGGTTGGGACACGAAAGGCCATTTCCATATAGCAGTCCAGAGATTGCTATTTCTCATGTGGCAAACTAGTGTATATAAATACATCCTCAAAATGAGGGACCCAAATCCTGGAATCCCTGTGTGATAACCAAGTCTGTGACCAGTTAATTTGTTCTTTACTCAAGAGGCTGGGTATTTTGTCACTTGCTGAGAAAGGGGTGGCAGGGGGGAAATACAGTCATAATTCCCCAGAAGATGATAGTTTAAGGAGTTTATAAACTAATATATATTAAATGGCAATTAATTATGATAAGTGCTGGAATAAATGGAAGTACAGAGAAAAGGGGCATCTACTGAAAATAGGGTTAGTGATATCTAGCTTCGAGTCATTAAGGGTAAACAGGAATTACTCAGCAATGAATGTGAGAAGGACCTCCCAGGCAGGAAAACAGCATATTACACATATTAGTGATTAGCCTTCCTTATCTTTCCCTTCCATTCTTCATCTCTCAATCAACAGTAGTTACATATATAAATAAACTAGATAGATAGAGAATCACTCAATAAATAGTCATTATTATTACAGTGGGACAGTATAAATTGATGTCTGAAATTAGTCAGACCTGGGTTCAATCCCTTTGGAGGCACCTGGAGCTGGATTCAAATTCTGCTTTCTGAGTTTATTAGCTGTGTGACCTAGATTATGTCACTATAACTCACCAGGCATGTTTCCTTATCTGTGTAGTGAAGATAATAATCCTAACCTGCTTTGCTATCATATGGATTAAATGAAATAATGCACATAAAACCCAGCTCCTACTACATAAAAAGTATATAAATTTTTTAAAAGTTTAATTGTCAAGGAAAATAAAACTCAATATCCAGAGTTAAGCAAAAGAAAGAAAGAAAACTGAGAGTAACTGAAGTGATACTAATTCATCCACATCGTTACTCTGGATCAAATTTGGTAATAGTTATTTCTTTCTCCCTAGAAAGTCTTTGGCGCTCAGATGTGACTCACAGATGCCAGCACTGGGACTCAGGAGAGGGCTTCGGGAGAGGAATATTGGTGAGTTGCTAGCAAGAGCCTGAGGGAGAGTGTTCCTGAGTTTCAGTGAGATTTGAGTTCACAAACAGAGCCAGCTGTTTCCTTGCTGCGGTTTTCATTTACTAAATGTGGGCTGAGATGATAAGATGCCGGGGTCTGTGACGCTCAGGGAAGGTGGGCCTGCCGTGGATGACGGGACCCCCCCAGTCACCTTCCCCACCAGCCTTCCCAGCCGTCCCGGAGCCGTTCCTTATCACCTGCACTATGTCTCCCACATGGGCATTTTTTCTGTTGCATCATTTAAAATTAGAGCCTTGAATTTTTCCTCATGGATGAATGATTCAGAATACCACAGTTGTTTTTTTATTTTTAATTTCTTTATTATAGATTACTTTCCATCAGGGCCACTTACAAGAACTTGAGGAAATTTTTAAAATCTGAAATGTAGAAAACTTTCTGGGCAACCAACTTATGTTTATTTTTCAGGTAGCTTAAGTTAGGAATGCCAATCTGAGCCCTCTAGGTAACGCTTACCTTTCCTAGAGTGTGGCCACTCTTTAAATCTAAAAGCCAAATACTATGCATACAGTGTTCAACAAATGATATTCTGTGCTAATTATCATGGAATCCAAAGGGTTTCTTTGCTTCCTATCCTCTACATCCAGAAAACTAACTGTGCAAACCATGTGATAAAACAAATGATTCATTCATTCTTGTTGAATTGGGGCTAGTAATAAAAATGGGAAGAAAAATCATGCTACCCATATAAGCTCATATCTAACTGAGAACTCTAGCATTTTTTCACATGCCTAGAACACAATGGCATCTTTAATTCTTCTGTAAGTAGTAGAAAAATACTACTTATAAATAGTATAATAGTGTTTATATGAGGAGATCAAAAAACCAAAGACTAGAAAAAAGACTTACATTTATATCCCAACTCTGTTACTACAATATGGCCCTGGGTATGTATTTGAACTTTATGGATACTCATTTATCAAATGTTTATTGAGTACATATCATGCTCCAGATCTTGATCTAAGTACTGCCCTTACCTGTTACTCTCAAAAATGGGCATAAAAATTACAAGGTCACGTACAGTTCACTAAGACAACATAACTGTGTATTTTAATTTGGAAAATTATATAGAAAATGATAAATTTGTCAATACATTCATTTTAGCTGTCTTATTTTCTGAACTGTGTGCATTGCAAGGCAAAAACTGTCTCCTACCTTATGAAAGATGAATATGGTACGGTTATTTTGTGAAGCCTCCTTTTGTAGCCATGAATCAGGTACAAGAGCTAACCTCACCAACTGGATGAACTGACCCTAGAGCCACATGAACCAGGAGGGATTCCGCTGTTCCAGTGGTAAATGTAGGGGGACTGGCTTCCCAAGGAATCAGTGACAGCCATGTGGCTGGCAATGCAGAGTGTGCTGAGCTTGGGGACCAGTATGACAAGCTTCAGGGACCAGGATTTCATGACCACAGTGCTCCCGCAGATCTGCACTGACCCAGGACATACAGTCCCAAACCTTATTCTTCAGCCTCCTCAGTAATTCCCTAAGCTCTTTAATGTCCTTTCAGTTCCTTTCAGTGCATTTGCTTTCTGTGTTAAGCAGCTATAGATGGTTTCTGCTGCTGCTGCAACCCTAGTTGATATAAAGGGAGTAGTTAAGTCTTCGATGGTTTTAAAATACCCTTACACCTATGGAAGATGTCACGCAGGTACTACGCTGGACCAAGGAGGAAACAATAAAAGAGCTCTTCTCTCCCCTCAGGGATTTTCTGGCCTCTCCTCAACTACAATGGACAGTACTATTCTGATCTCTGATCCTTTTATGGTGAGCATGAAGCAAGTTCAGGAGACAGAAGAGTGTGCTGGACAGCACACACTAATGTGTTTTCTGAAGAAAACAGTATCTATGAGATGCCCCATGAAACAAACAACTTCAATCAGATAACTTTAGAAAATGCTGCATACCGTATCTTCTTCTGGAAGTACGCAAAACAAAAAGAATCTCTATAAAGGGATGTGGTAAAAAGATATTTGTAACTTTGTACCTTGTACCCAGACTTCTTTTGGGTACACTTATGGAAGCTTATTTTCCAAAACACCAATAACATTCTGCTACACAGCATTCTGTTGAATACAGTTTTAGATATAAGTCTAAAAGTCATCTTAACTAGTTACTTTGGAGGAGATAATCCTAAAGGGATGCTATGCATGGTAGCAGAAGAAGAGCATGGAGATGGGATGCATATCACATGTAACTGAGGTCATCAAGGCATGTCTCTGGTTAATAACCCCTTTTTCCCAGGGCTGTAGTAAGGAGTCACTGAAATAATGTATACAAAACTCTTAACACATTGTCTAGCACACAGAGGAAAATTTGTGTTGTTATTATAAAAATTACATGAGAAGTATTAAAATTTAAATAATGATTGAAAATGCCCTAGTAGAAGCTCTACTATCTATTAGGTGGTTAATAAACAGTAACAAGTTAGGTTACCTTTCCCTCATTGATAAAAGCAAATTTGACCAAAGAAGATAGCTACAGTTGTACAATCTCCTTACTAGACTGTGAACTCAGGGAGGATTGGGGCTGTGTCTGCTTCTAGTTAGCCTATTCCCCCCAACAGAGCATCTAAAACATAATGTGTACTATTTTTTGTACATTGTTGATTAAATGTCCCTCTGTCTTTATTAACTTCACAGAGCATAGAATCAAGATTCTTCGTTATTTGCTCTGTAGAAATAGCGTCAAAACAAATATCATAAAATCTCATTATCTAGAATTTACTATGTTACTCAGCCAGGTTCTAAATACATTTATCAATCCAAACTTTCACCGATTAGCAAAAGACAAAGAAATGGGAATATCTTATTTCTGATTGAGTTAAAGTAACACATATTGGCATCTCAACAAAGGTGGAGATTGAAAACTCGATTCTGAAACATTCAAGGACTTTCCCATTAAGCAATGTTCCACTCTCAAATCCATAAATACCAAATTGCTATTGACGGCAGGGCAGAACAGCCTAACCAATTACACAGAATTACTTTTCAGTATGTGGATTACAACCGCACAGAAAACAGCAATTGATCAAAGATGCTGGCTTCTAGGGCTAAGGGAAAGCAGCAGCACAGACAATAGATTCAAGACAAAAATCCAAAGTATTTGTTTGATGGTTCACATTTGGCAGAATTCCAGATTGAATTTTTCTTATTTGGACTCTTCAATATTTCGCGAGGATAAGATCAGCTATGATTCTTAGTTTATAGTTATCAGAACTCTCTTAACCTCACTTTCCTCATCATTCCTTCAAGTAGTTATTATGGAATGATTTTTCTCAAAGAAAAATACCTAAGAATTTCTGCTCTTTTTAATATAATTCAGTACTTCCCCATTGGTCTCAGAAAAGTGATCCAAATTATTCATTTGATCTGTAAGGCCCCAAGGAGCCAGAGACCATCTGTAATAGTCAGGTTAGGCTATGGTGTGCTACAGTAAAAAACAACCCCAAAATGTCAGTGGCCTAACATAGCAAATTATTATTTTTTATTTACTCGAAGTCTGCAAATTATTCGTCCCTCCAGATCACTTGTCCTCCAGACAGTGAGTTACATCCGGGCCGTTTAGCTTTGGAGGCTTTGCCATATCAATACAAGGTGTCCTCATTCATCACAGGATGGGAAGAGGAACGAGGTAATTTTGCATGGACTTTAATCCCTCAGCACAAATGTGACATTATTCATACAGCTCACCCAACCGAAAGGGAGGAGGGGTATGGAACATGTGAGTAAATGAACATTTGACGAGCACCACTGTCCCTTCCTCACCTCCTTACCTGTCCATCCTTACCTGTATCACTCTTCTACCTGCACTGAGCTCTCAGCTATACACAGTTTCTTCAATAGGCCACACTCCCTCCTCCCACAGGGCATGTGCATGCCTTTTACCTTTGCGGAGAATACTCTTTCCTCTCCTACTCCCTTTCCCTCTCCCCCAACCCTTCTACCTAGTTGGTTTTCATTTTCTTGCAATCTCAGCTAAGCATAACCTTCTCAGAGAACTCTTCCTCAAACTCTTCCCCTCCCACAAGTACCATTATAGGAATGTTCTCTTTGGAAAATTTATTATACTTTGCAGATTTGTGTTCCTCATTGTGAATATTTGACCAAGTCTTTCCTATATCAGTAGAATGGAGACTGTAAGAGATCATGAACTATACTGATTTTTTTTTATCAGCATTGTATCCCCAGCACGTAAAAAATAATTGGCACGTAACATGAATTCAATAAATATTTGTTAAATGAATAAATAAATAATGAAGAATTTGATGTGCAGAGAAATTATAACATATGACCAAAGGCACAACTAATTAGTGATAAAGCCAAGACTCATACCTGGGTCTTCTGACTCTGAATCCCATTCTCTTTTTGCTGCTCCCCAATAGGCTAAATTTGGAAATGGGCAGTTTCTTGGAAGGATAGCACTGGAGACATCTCAGAGACTTTACTGTCAGAAAGAAAAAAAAGAGACATATTTTCACCATCTGCTTTCACAGAGCCCACAGTTTGGGGGCCCTAGAAATTTCTGGGTATGTAAGTTAATTACAAAGCAACCTCTGTCAACTTAAAAAAGAAAATGAAACTACTGTTAATGTCAGCCAAGAGAGCTTTCAAAGTTTGAAGCCAAAACAAGTGTTGCATTGTGGCTTCTTTCTATTGTTGTCCTTCCACATTTATTTTCAGACTGTGGGGACAGACAAATCATGCAGCTTTATAATGAGTCACCCTTTCTAAAAACAGAATTCTATTTGCACAAACAATAGTTATCTGCCCAGCTTGACAGTAAGGCTGAAAACCAGTCTCAAATGAGTGAATAGCTTTTTCTGTTCCTGTAGATCACCTGAAATGACATGAAATCTCACTATGAACTAGTCAGTTAAAATTTATTATTTTGTAAAAGTAGACATATACTCATTGGAAAAAGCATTTACAAGTATTTTAGAAGTACAAGGAAGAAACCAAATTTCATTTGAAATCCTACCTCCAAAATATCATAATCCCAGTTAACATTTGGGTAAACGTATTTCCAGAAAGCTATCTAATGTATATGTTTATGAAACTGACTGTTTTCAGATGCACAATCAAGTTAAGTTGTGCAGGGCTGGAATAAACAGCCTTTGGTTTGAACACTAACTCTGCCACCTACCAGCTGTGTGACCTTGGACAATCATTTAACTTCTTTAACTTTCTCCATTTGTAAAATTATGCCACTATTAAGTTATGCCCCACATAACTTAATACTGTGTCCTTGCACAGTACCAAGGACAGTGCCAGACATATTTAGGTATCTAGGGGAAAAAACACCCCACAATTCTCCCAATGGAATGTATATAGATGGTGATATCTGACACAAGGTTTGACGTACACAACAAATCAGAAAGTGGGATGTGCAGTCCACAGACACCTTACAGTGAGAACTACAAGGCCAATGCCTTCAGCTACTTTGTGATCAGAACCGGTGAGTGCTGAGCCTCAACTGGCTTTTAGACAACTTGGAGGGTTAAGTTTACTGAAATTATCTGAAAAGTGATTCTCTACAAAAATAAACTCTATTGGGACTTCCCTGGTGCCCAGTAGTTAAGACTCCTCGCTCCCAATGCTGGGGGCCTGGGTTCGATCCCTGGTTAGGAAACTAGATTCAGTGTGCCACAACTAAGACCCACTGCAGCCAAATAAATAAACAAATATTTTTAGAAACTGTGTTATATGAAGTATTATCATTAATTGAGCAGTGTGAGGCAAGGAATTATGCTGGCTCCTTGACATTCAATACTTTATTGAATCCTTTCAACAGTGGTACAAGGAAGTTACCATTGCCAGCCACATTTTACAGATTAGGACACTTAAACCCAGCAAATTTAGGAATTTGCCCAAGGATTTACACATGATAACAGAGGGCCACGGATATGATCCTAGGTCTGGAGAACTCCAAATCTGAAGTCCTAAATCATTGGTCAGTACAGCTTTGCTAAGCAATGGAATGTCAGCATTTATTGTTTAAAATCCTATGAAAATACGCTTACAAGAGAAGTTACAATTTTAAAAGACAAATTAATATCTTCTTAATAGACAATGAACTTAAGATCTGAAAGGATCCATCGTTTGCTTATTGTCTAATAACATGCACAACAGTGGAATGATAGAACTGGGAATGACCTTCAACTCCTACACTGCTTCAAATAAACTGATTTTTGGAAGGAGCAAGGGAATATTCACAACTCAACAGTTAAGAACTGTTGCCCAGGAAAATAGTGAAAATTATATTGCACACCTAAATTTTATAATATACTCTTTAAAGGTCACATGATTCATGCAAAATATTTTAAATCTGTAGGGCAGATATATAATGCCTATTTTACTTACAGAAGAGGTTAGATCAGAGACTCAATTAGTATTAGAAAAAATATCTGGACTTAAATGGTTTTACATTCACTGTTCTCTTTATAATATCTTATTTTCTCTCTCCCGGGAAAAATCTTAAAGTACTTTAAAACACTTTCACCTACACTGTCATGTCCTCAAGCAAACAATTTACAACACTTTTTATTTTTATTTATTTATTTATTTTTATTTTTAAACATCTTTATTGGAGTATAATTGCTTTACAATGGCGTGTTAGTTTCCGCTCTATAACAAAGAGAATCAGTTATACATATACATATAACCCCACATTTCCTGTCCCTTGCGTCTCACTCTCACCCTCCCTATCCCACCCCTCTAGGTGGTCACAAAGCACCGACCTCATCTCCCTGTGCTATGTGGCTGCTTCCCACTAGTTATCTATTTTACATTTCGTAGTGTATATAAGTTCATGCCCCTCTCTCATATCGTCCCAGCTTACCCTTCCCCCTCCCCATGTCCTCCCCAAGTCCATTCTCTATGTCTGCTTTATTCCTGTCCTGCCCCTAGGTTCTTCACAACCATATACATATATATATTTTTATATATATATATATATATATATTTAGATTCCATATATATATGTTAGCATACGGTAATTGTTTTTCTCTTTCTGACTTACTTCACTCTGTATGACAGACTCTAGGTCCATCCACCTCACTACAATTAACTCAATTTTGTTTCTTTTTATGGCTGAGTAATATTCCACTGTATATATGTGCCACGTCTTCTTTATCCATTCATCTGTCGATGGACACTTAGGTTGTTTCTGTGTCCTGGCTATTGTAAATAGAGATGCAATGAACATTGTGGTACATGACTCTTTTTGAATTATGGTTTTCTCAGGGTATATGCACAGTAGTGAGATTCCTGGGTCACAGGGTAGTTCTATGTTTAGTTTTTTAAGGAACCTCCATACTGTTCTCCATATTGGCTGTATCAATTTACATTCCCACCAACAGTGCAAGAGGGTTCCCTTTTCTCCACACCCTCTCCAGCATTTATTGTTTGTAGATTTTTTGATGATGGCCATTCTGACTGGTGTGAGGTGATACCTCACCGTAGTTTTGATTTGCATTTCCCTAACGATTACTGGATGTTGAGCATCCTTTCATATGTTTGTTGGCAATCTGTATATGTTCTTTGGAGAAATGTCTATTTAGGTCTTCTACCCATTTTTGGATTGGGTGGTTTGTTTTTTTGATATTGAGCTGCATGTGCTGTTTGTAAATTTTGGAGATTAATCCTTTGACACTCGCTTCATTTGCAAATATCTTCTCCCATTCTGAGGGCTGTCCTTTGATCTTGTTTATGGTTTCCTTTGCTGTGCAAAAGCTTTTAAGTTTCATTAGGTCCCATTTGTTTATTTTTATTTCCATTTCTTTAGGAGATGGGTCAAAAAGGATCTTGTTGTGATATATGTCATAGAGTGTTCTGTCTATGTTTTGCACTAAGAGTTTTGTAGTGTCTGGCCTTACATTTAGGTCTTTAATCCACTCTGAGTTTATTTTTGTGTATGGTGTTAGGGAGTGTTCTAATTTCATTCTTTTACATGTAGCTGTCCAGTTTTCCCAGCGTCACTTATTGAAGAGGCTGTCTTTTCTCCATTATATCTTCTTTCCTCCTTTATCAAAAATAAAGTGACCATATGTGTATAGGACTATCTCTGGGCTTTCTATCCTGTTTCATTGATCTATATTTCTGTTTTTGTGCCAGTACTATACTGTCTTGATTACTGTAGATTTGTAGTATAGTCTGCAATCCAGGACTGTGATTCCTCCAGCTCCATTTTTCTTTCTCAAGATTGCTTTGGCTATTCAGGGTCTTTTGTGATTCCATACAAATGGTGCAATTTTTTGTTCTAGTTCTGTGAAAAATGTCATTGGTAGTTTGACAGGGATTGCATTGAACCTGTAGATTGCTTTGGGTAGTACAGTCATTTTCACAATGTTGATTCTTCCAATCCAAGAACATGGTATATCTCTCCATCTGTTAGTATCATCTTTAATTTCTTTCATCAGTGTCTTACAGTTTTCTGCATATAGGTTTTTTGTCTCCTTAGGTAGGTTTATTCCTAGGTATTTTATTCATTTCGTTGCAGTGGTAAATGGGAGTGTTTCCTTAATTTCTCTTTCAGATTTTCCATCATTAGTGTATAGGAATGCCAGAGATTTCTGTGCATTAATTTTGTATCCTGTTGCTTTACCAAAGTCATTGATTAGCTCTAGTAGTTCTCTGGTAGCATCTTTAGGATTCTCTGCGTATACTATCATATCATCTGCAAACAGTGACAGTTTTACTTCTTCTTCTCCAATTTGGATACCTTTTATTTCTTTTTATTCTCTGATTGCTGTGGCTAAAACTTACAAAATTGTGTTCAATAACAGTGGTAAGAGTGGACAACCATGTCTTGTTCCTGATCTTAGAGGAAATGGTTTCAGTTATTCACCATTCAGAATGACATTGGCTGTCATTATATGTGGCCTTTATTATGTTGACGGTGAGGTGAGCTCATTCTATGCCTACTTTCTGGAGGGTTTTTCTCATAACTGGGTGTTGAATTTTGTCGAAAGCTCTTTCTGCATCTACTGAGATGATCATATGGTTTTTCCTCTTCAATTTGTTAATATGGTTTATCACATTCATTGATTTGCGTATATTGAAGAATCCTTGTATTCCTAGGATAAATCTCACTTGATCGTGGTGTATGAGTCTTTTAATGTGCTGTTGGATTCTGTTTGCTAGTATTTTGTTGAGGATTTTTACATCTATGTTCATCAGACATACTGGCCTCTAGTTTTCTTTCTTTGTGACATCTTCGTCTGCTTTTGGTATCAGGGTGGTGGTGGCCTCGTAGAATGAGTTTGGGAGTGTTCCTCCCTCTGCTATATTTTGGAAGAGTTTGAGGAGAATAGGTGGTAGCTCTTCTCTAAATGTTTGATAGAATTCACCTGTGAAACCATCTGGTCCTGGGCTTTTGTTTCTTGGAAGATTTTTAATCAGTTACAATTTCAGTGCTTGTGATTGATCTGTTTTTATTTTCTATTTCTCCCTGGTTCAGTGTTGGAAGGTTATGCATTTCTAAGAATTTGTTCATTTCTCTCAGGTTGTCCATTTTGTTGGCATATAGTTACTTGTAGTAATCTCTCATGATCCTTTGTATTGATGCAGTGCCAGTTATAACTTCTCCTTTTTCATTTCTAATTCTGCTGATTTGAATCTTCTCCCTTTTCTTTTTGATGAGTCTGGCTAATAGTTTATCAATTTTGTTTATCTTCTCAAAGAACTACCTTGTAGTTTTATTGATCTTTGCTATCGTTTCCTTCAATTCTTTTTCATTTATTTATGATCTGAATTTTATGATTTCTTTTCTTCTGCTAACCTTGGGGTTGTTTTGTTCTTTCTCTAATTGCTTTAGGTGCAAGGTTAGGTTGTTTATTCAAGATGTTTCCTGTTTCTTAAGGTAGGATTATATTGCTATAAACTTCCCTCTTAGAACTGATTTTGCTGCATCCCATGGGTTTTGGGTCATCGTGTTTTCATTGTCAATTGTTTCTAGGTATTTTTTGATTTCCTCTTTGATTTCTTTAGTGATCTCTTGGTTATTTTGTAGTGTATTTGTTTAGCCCCCATGTCTTTGAATTTTGTACAGATATTTTCCTGTAATTGATATGCAGTCTCATAGCATTGTGGTTGGAAAAGATACTTGATATGATTTCAATTTTCTTACAATTTACCAAGGAGAGAAAAAGAAAGAAAGAAAAATAAATAAAATAAAAACCTAAAGTTATTAAAATAAAACATAAAAAACATTATTAAAATTAAAATTTTTAAGTAATAATAAAAGAAATCAACAAAAGAAAGAAGAGAGCAACCAAACCAAAATACAAATCCACCAATGATAACAAACAAAGAAACAAAAAAAAACGGACAGACAGAACCCTAGGACAAATTGTAAAAGCAAAGCTATACAGACAACGTCATACAAAGAAGCATACACATACACACTTACAAAAAGAGAAAACGGAAAAAAAAGTATTTATATATTAAAGAAAGGAAGAGTGCAACCAAATCAATAAGGAAATCTACCAATGATAATAAGCTCTGAATACTAAACTAAGATCAAAATAAAACAGAAACTAATTAGAAGCAGAAGGGAAACCCCAATTCTACAGTTGCTCCCAAAGTCCACCGCCTCAATTTTGGGATGACTCATTGTCTATTCAGGTATTCCAGAGATGCAGGGTACGTCACGTTGACTGTGGAGATTTAACAGGCTGCCCCTGAGGCTGCTGGGAGAGATTTCCCTTTCTCTTCTTTGTTCACACAGCTCCTGGGGTTCAGCTTTGGATTTGGCCCTGCCTCTGCATGTAGGTTGCCTGAGGGCGTCTGTTCCCCACCCTGGCAGGACAGGGTTAAAGTAGCAGCTGATTAGGGGGGCTCTGGCTCACTCAGGCTGGGGGTGGCTGGGAGGGAGGGGTATGGAATGCAGGGCGAGCCTGTGGTGGCAGAAGCCATCATGACATTGCAACAGCCTGAGGTGCACTGTGTATTCTCCTGGGAAAGTTGTCCCTGGATCACGGGACCCTGGCAGTAGCAGGCTGCACAGGCTCCCGGGAGGAGAGGTGTGGATAGTGACCTGTGCTTGCACACAGGCTTTTTGCTGGCTGCAGCAGCAGCCTTAGCATTTCACGCCCGTCTCCGGTGTCTATGCTGATAGCCGCGGCTCGCACCTGTGTCTGGAGCTCATTTAGGCAGTGCTCTGAATCTCCTCTCCTCGCACACCCCAAAACAACGGTCTCTTGCCTCTTAGGCAGGTCCAGAATTTTTCCCAGACTCCGTCCCGGCTAGTTGTGGCACACTAGCCCTACAGGCTGTGTTCACGCAGCCAACCCCAGTCCTCTCCCTGCGATCCGACCGAAGTCCGAGCCTCAGCTCCCAGCTCCCACCCTTCCCGGCGGGTAAGCAGACAAGTCTCTCAGGCTGGTGAGTGCTGGTCGGCACCCATCCTCTGTGCGGGAATCTCTCCGCTTTGCCCTCTGCACCCCTGTGGCTGTGCTGTCCCCCGTGGCTCCGAAGCTTCCCCCTTGCCCACCGACCATCTCTGCCAGTGAAGGGTCTTCCTAGCGTGTGGAAGCTTTTCCTCCTTCACAGCTCCCTCCCCAAGGTGCATGTCCCATCTCTATTCTTTTGTCTCCGTTCTCTCTTTTTTCTTTTGCCCTACCCAGGTACATGGGGAGTTTCTTGCCTTTTGGGAAGTCTGAGGTCTTCTGCCAGCGTTCAGTAGGTGTTCTGTAGGAGTTGTTCCACGTGTAGACGTATTTCTGATGTATCTGTGGGGAGGAAGGTGATCTCCACATCTTACTCCTCTACCATCTTGAAGGTTTCCGAAGACATTTTAAAAAATATTTTATACACAAGCTAGGGAAAGGTTTTGGTTTCAGACACTACCACATATACCTCAAATAGCTCTGTCTGTGGAGTTACAGGATAAGATTCTAAATGAGATTTATGACAAGGCTTCTCTGGCTTTGGTGGAGGCTTCCTGAATGAAAAACTTTTCCTACTAACTTTGTGAGATCTATACTTGAGGCACTTAGGGACTATTTTTCTGAGAAATCAAAATGACTGCCTTCATCACAGTGAATGCTATTTGACTTTAGAAAGAAATTAATTAACTGCCTCAAAGTACAATCACTATAAATTAATCAAGAGTAGACAGACATTAATTCAGAAGTGGAAAATCCATCAAGAGCAAACCAAGTTAAACACTGTAGAATCATTAATATCCATTTCACAAGACTGAATGCCATTAGCTTTAGTCAGCCAAATGCCGGCCACAATCACTTTCTCTTCCTTCTGCCACTGGTCAATGGAAAAACACAGCTTACCGAGTTTGTTTTCAAACAACTTAATTTGCTTCTCATTAAAGGGCTGTGTGGATGGTTATAATGGATTTGTATTTAAATGAGAAGAGTCTATTAAAATAAAAAATGTTTTTATTAAAACTATTTAACCTTAATATAAATTTCTGTTTTGATGTGAAGAACTTATTTACATTTTTTTCCCCTTAAAACTGTATGGCCAGTTTGATTTACTCAAATATCCAGAGTTGCCTATAACATTCTAGTAGTAAAGTAGTCTATCCAACAGAGCTTTGTGGAATAACCAGAGTGTAGCTAAAAAGAAAATGTGGATAGAATGAAATTTCTACCATCTTTCAATTCTATGCCATAAGGAAGTCACTGTTCCTCTCTGAGTCTCAGTTCTTTCCTCTGTAAAATCTGGTAACTATATACCACAGCAAGAAGTTGTGAGGTTCAAATGAAATAAGGCACATAAGTGCTTTGTAAACTCTGGAATAATACACTAAGAAAGTTTCTGAGATAGTTTATCATAGATTAGAATCCTGGTTCCTGCAGCATATTAGCTGTGTGGTCTTGGGTAAATTGCATACCTCTCTGGGTTGAAGATATGTAATCTATAAAAAGATAGCAATAATTCCTTGTAAGACTATTGTGTAAAATTAATAAACAAGGAAATATAACATATAGTTGGCACTCAGTAAAAGTTAGTATCATCAATATTATGTTTACTAAATCGTTATGCTTCCCCGAGCCCAACATAATTAGACTCTTAGACAGCAAGGAGATAATAATAATGGAAAGTGTAAAATATAATACAAGAAATCCTGGGCAGAAACCAAGGAAAAGACATGGCAGGGTTGAAAGAGACAAACATTCTCTCCTAACTATGTGATTATTCGCAACTCATAAATTTATATATTTAACAATTTTTGTGGAATATTTACTGTTGGGCAAGCAAAAGAGTGTTATACACAGTCCTTGCTGTTGGGGAACTTAATATCTAGTCAGAGAGATAGATAGATAAAAAATAGATGATAGAAATTTATATTTATATACATGTATATGGATATAAACATTATATATATTATATACACATTTGTAATTTATATATGAATATATGTTTGTATATACACTATATTACATATAATTTAAAAATTAGGCTATAACATGTTATAAGACAGTACATAGTAAAATTGAAACTATGATCATAAGAAGTATTCAAGCACAGGAATGATGCCTGTTTTTCACTGTACTAAGTGAATTCTTTCACCCACAGTATGTTCTCAAATATATTTACTATGTAAATAAATCTATCAATGCATGTTTCATTCCAAAAACTAGATTCTGAGGACTGGAGATTAGCTTTCTGCCTTTGTCATCCCCTTGTTTTTTCTGCTTACCTGGATTAAAGATAAGGGAGATTTCCCTAAGAAAAGCTGCCAGTAAACTTCGGCAAATTAGATTTCACTCAAGGTTAAAGTCCTTCAACGTTACCACTTTGGTATATTAAATGGCACAAGGGGTTTCATCTCCTGCTACTCTGATACACACGCACAGTCTATGGACAATGTTACAGTGAATTACTTATAACTCCCCAGCATCTCCCTCTGTCATACCACCAGCCCCATGCACAAGCCCCATGCACAATGCTTAAGATGTCCTTGCCTCAGTCACCTAGTGAACCCCTACTCATCCTTCAACATCTCATGTATTTTCTTCCTCCTCTTTGCCGTTTTCTCAGACCTACACTAACAAGATGAATCATCAACTCCTTTGTTCTACTTCAACATCATGAATTACCATATTGCAATCATCTGGTTACCCACCCATCTTCTCCACTGGTCTGCAAGTTTTTAAAAGGCAGAGACTGTTTTTCTCTCATGTTCCAGGGCTGGTAAAGAGTAAGCACTTTACAAATAAATCTGTAGTTGGTTCTTTCAAATAAACTTAAGTCTTAAGTCTGTCACTGAACTACATGAGATTAGAAGGAAAACATGTGTTGAATAATGTAAGTTAATATCACTGAGTATTTATTATACTGCAGGTGTGATACTGTTATTAACCCCATTTCATAAATGAAAAATCCTTAGCTTAGAGAGGTAATGAGATTGACCCAAGGTTATTCTGGCTGCCTGTACGAGACAGAGCTAGGATTCAATCACTGGTCTGCCAACTCTGAACCATTAGGACAAGTGAGAACTGATTTAGGGTGATCTACCCAACTGTTACTCTATCTAGGAACAGGCACCGATGTGATGATTCAGAACTGTGGAAGCTTTGTGTTATGGAGAAGAAAATAAAGGTGGACAGAACCACCACACTGCTGCTCTCAACAACACAGGTGCTTACTTTATTAATGAAACGCAAGCGAGTTTGCTCTATTTGGCAAGGTTAAGACAAACTGGTTCATCCTAAGAAATTAAGACTCCATCCTGCTGGTTTCATAGAAAAGGGCTAAAATAGAACTTTCAACTGCTAATACAACCGTATAAGGGGATAATTATTTTTGTTAAATGTCACTAATAACTAATGGGGAAAATTCCATTTTTGTTAAACATGAGAAAATATGTGACTAATAGCTGAGTGACAAAGGCGCTTCATCGTCACTTATTAACTGATGACTTTTTAAACCAGAGATGCATCTCTTTTATTCTTTATTTTAAAAGGAAACACACTTTTAAAAATAAAAGACTGAGCCCTGTCAAAAAGGACAAAGAAGGAACCCTATAGCCTAGACTAGAGAATTCTTACTCAGTAAACAGAAAAAGAACAGCAGGTGCTCCAGGAGCATTGAAGACATCATTGGAAATTCCCTTGCTTCTTTCTTTGCATCCCCGGGTATTTCCATGTAATAAGACTGTTATCTCACCCTCAGAAGTTCTGCTTGACAATCGCAGGCATGGCAAGCATAAAGATTACTGATGACTCTGTGAAATTATGTAGCTAAAGGCTTTAGCCTGTGGCTGCTGAACAACTTTGAAAGCCGTATCTGTTTGTCTATGCTGGAATCAAGTCTCCTCTTTTGGAATAACAACATTGCAGAGGTAGCCAGTGACAAGATCAGCAACTGCCAAGGAATTAAATGTCCACAATACCTACTCAGATGCATGAATGCTCATATGCATGTGCATACTCTCATACACATGCACACACACACAAATTTGCTTGTTCTAGAATTCCTATTCGGCATACTATCATTGAATAGTATTAGTTGAACTGATTTTTTGAGAATGGTCTTTCTTTCTTGTTATTGAAAAGACTGGCTAGATGCTCACTGGTCCCATTTTGTCTCATGGAAACAGAGAAAGACCACATTTCCCAGCCTCTTTTGTTCTTAGGTTATATGGCTGGTTCAGGCCAAGAGAACATGGAAAGAAGTGATAATGTGCTGCTTCCAGGTCTAGGAGCAGAAGGTCTCATCCAATTCCTCTCCCACCGCCACCAAATCCCCACACCCCCCTGCCCTGTCAACCTGGTGGATGACATGAGGCTGACCCTGGGCCTCAACATGATGGAGACATAACACGTAAGCAGCTTGGGTTCTAGCATCACCACTTGGAAGACAGCCCCCTGGCCTGCCTCAGATTTCAATGTAAGAAATAAGCTCCCTGATAAGCCACTAAGCCTTCAGAATTTACAACTCCACCACTGACTGCCTACTCTGACTAACAGAAAATTTGGCACGAGATGTAGTGTTGCTTTCAGAAAAGCCTGAATTAAATAGCATTTGCTTATCAGTTGGTCAGCAGTCGTTTAAAAGAATCAATATCAGAAGTTGCAAATATGTCCATCAATGGTATTCACAGTCAAAGCTTTGGTAAAAGTGTTGCCACAGATCAACACTTCTTTGCCCCACAGAGCAGTTCTAAACAAAGAGAACTGAGACTAGAATGCAAATATTTGGTGTTAGTTTTTATTGTGCCCATTTGGGAAGATATTGCAGGAATGAAGAAAACTCCCAGGAAAGAATGGGTCAGTTTTCAAACAGAGATGAAAGTGAATGAGGAGTACAGGAACAGAGAGTTTCTCAGACTACAAATGTAAGGAATGCGATTAAAAGACTGAGGGGTTTCAGTGACTCGGAGAACACATCAAATTAGGGACTGTGTCTTCCCATTCAATTTGAGAAAGAGGAGAGGCATGGGAGTGAGAAAGCACAGAAATAAACTGGATATGAGAATTGTGTCTAGGAAAGATCTCTGGGTATAGTTTCCTTATATGAAGCTTAGTAGATTTAAATATATCGGAAAGCTACTGTCTAGTTGAGGGAACTGTATTGCCAGATAAACTATATACCTGAAGCTTAAAAAGCCGTTGAGTATTTGAAACTTAAGCAGGCTTTGTTATCTGTCCTTCAGTATCTAATCTTCTAGAGCAGGAGTTAGGCTATTCAAATTTCCATGGACCAATGACTGCTTTATTCTTCTCATTCTTCCAGTTTTTGAATGGAAAGATTTATTGTCATTATCCTCACCCAGTTTCACCATTTTATATTGAAATATATGACGTGGAGGGCAGATCAGTTTCATTTTTATTTATCTTTATTTCATAGGTTACCAGTCCCTAGGCCACTAACTAAACCCAGACCTTATGAAGAGGACTGAGCAGCATGGTTCAGGGCCTGGGTAGAATTTGGAGCTGTCATCATTGTGAAGGGGTAACTATTTACATATATGGAAGGAAGGGATTTGGTTTGGATAGGATTTAGAAGGATGTACAGGGGACTATGATAGAGACTGGCTAGACACTCACCATATCATTTCTTCTTCTTGGACACAAGGAAGTCTATTTCCCAGCCTTCCTTGCAGTTGAGGCCACATGACTAATTTCTGGCAAATGGACTATGGGCATAAATGATTCATAATATTCCAGACATGGTCATAACACATACTAACTGATCCTCCAGGTTATCTCTAAGTCACACTTACATTTCATGTCTATTACTGCTGGCCGGATAAAGCCAGGGTGAACTACGGCCACAGGATGCAAATAGCTTGGGTTTCTGAATTACTATTTGGGAGAGAAAACACTTGACCTGTATCAGACTGATCTTAGCAATGAAGACACTTCTGTTGTATTATACCCCTAAGGTTTTTGCAGTTTGTTACTGCAGCATGGCTTAAGCCCAGCCAACTTGTAAATTTTCATTATGTGAAAAATACCCCACAACATTGTTAATCACCTATACTCCAATATAAAATAAAAAGTTAAAAAAAAATACTTAGTCATGATACATTATTCCATCATTATCTCACTGGATTCAATTTCTTAATATTCTGTTTGTTAAATCAATTAGTAAAATTTTGACAGTTGTTTCACACAGCATCTGATTGGGAGATGGAAATAATTTTTTTTTTTTTTTTTTGTGGTACGCGGGCCTCTCACTTTTTTGGCCTCTCCCGTTGCAGAGCACAGGCTCCAGACGCGCAGGCTCAGCAGCCATGGCTCACGGGCCTAGCCGCTATGCGGCATGTGGGATCTTCCTGGACCGGGGCACAAACCCGTGTCCCCTGCATCGGCAACCAGACTCTCAACCACTGCGCCACCAGGGAAGCCCCAGAAATAATTTTAATTGACCACTACGTTGGTCTGGCCACTGTGCTAGATAGACACTTTAAAATCCTTTTGAGTTTCATTACTTCTACTTTAAAGATGAGAAACCTGAAGTACAGAGAAGCTATAGGACTTATTACTTGAGTAGACAATTCGATTTTACACCCAATCTCCTTTCTTAAAACTTTAGACTTCCTTTAGGGTTATGTCCAGTTGTCTGAGTAGGGCTTTACATGTAGACCTAAACCTAGGCTCATCCCCATGTCTATCAGAACTGATTCAAGGGTGTGATTAGGATGTAAGCCAGTGTGATCACAATGAATTTTTAATTTTAGAAATTTTTATTGCGATTGGGACAAGTAAGATACTCTTCATTCTGAATCTTAACTAGGGATGGGTCATTTCTTGAACCTGCTGAAAACTATCTTTCAAATCCATAGGGAGAGTGCATTTACATATGAAGAGAGGCAGAATGAGAGATTGAACAGGTACTTATGACATCATATGAACTTTTATATCTTTGGGGGCATAAAAGAAAATATAACTATATACCCAAATACTCTTTTCTGAGTATTGAGTAAATACTCAAATACTTCCACTTTTTAAGAACATGATGTTGGTTTACTCTTACTTTCAATGTCATGCATCCTAAAATTTATCTGATCCCAGCTAGCTGAACCAAGTATCAAACTCCAGAGCACTGTTTTTTTCCTCATTTCCTGATGTTGTCTTACCTTTCACTTGATAAAATATGGTTTTATTTAAATGAAGCTATTTGTTTACATACAGAAATTTATAGAGCAACAAATATATATTGGGTATTATGCTAGGAAGGAAACATAAAATAAGCAGAACCAAGACTTTACAGTCTTGGTGAGATATAAATAATAGCCATGAAGCTTTGAGAGAACTGCAGAAAGCAAAGATAACCAAGTGCTAAAGTATGAATCTCTTATTGATCAAACTCAGAGAACATTAAAAACCTCAGGATTAACTGGCTCAAAAGACTTTTCACTGCAACATTTTATGACTTCTGCTCAGTTTATTTTCCTCCCATAAAAATTTCAAAATTCCCTTCTTGTTCTCTCCTACTTTAATCACATGCTGTCATTGTTACCTCCCATTCCTATGACAAGAGAAGAAAGTAAAGTATAAATGTCCTATATATACACTACCAAATGTAAAATAGATAGCTAGTGGGAAGCAGCCACATAGCACAGGGAGATCATCTCGGTGCTTTGTGACCACCTAGAGGGGTGGGATAGGGAGGGTGGGAGGGTGATGCAAGAGGGAGGGGATATGGGGATATATGTGTATGTATAGCTGATTCACTTTGTTACGGAGCAGAAACTAACACACCATTGTAAAGCAATTATACTCCAATAAAGATGTTTTAAAAAAAGTATAAATGTCATAGAAAACTTGATTACATGAGGAAGTATGATGTGATGGTGAATGCTTAATAACCAGCTCTCTCATCTGTAGCACATGTCTATTTCCATGGCATAAACACTACCACCATGCATGATTTCAGTCTATCAACACGACATCACTAAATTCAGAGTTGGAGGGAAAAAATGCAAACTATAGGGTCTCAAGAGCCACTAGAAGCCAGCTTCAGCATACTATTGGATATAGTGGTAAACTTTTCCAAATTGTTTTAAAGTTATAACTGTATTAACTCATTTTTTTAACTCACTAAACATTGTTTTAAAGTCTTGTATCTGTGTATGCATATGTGTGCCTATGGGGGTATGTATAAATTTAGATAAACATAAAAATGAAGGGAAAATACAAATCAAAATATTATTACTGGTTATTGCTAAATGTGAGTTTATGGATATTTGTATTTTTTCTTAGGTTTTAACTTCTGTTTTACAAATATTCTGCTTTCATTCTATATTATTTTAAAAAATATGTTTCTCTAAAAAAGAGAAGTAGCTTTACTCGCCCAGATTTTGTATTTCCCTGTTGAAAACGTTCATCTGAGAAAAAATCCTCATACAAAGATGACAAAATTATTTATGATACATGACATTGAGCATGTTGCCTGACCATTTAAAACTAATACATTTTTAAAACAATAAAAATGCACAAGACATTTAAAATAGTAACTCATATATAGTCTACCTGGATTTAGGCTAAATATGAAGATTTTTTTCATGTAGGTGAAAGCAAAATCTTACTGAGTTTGAGTCACGTAATTCCAGAAAAGCTATTTGCAAATGAATGATGTGATCCACATAAAATTTTTGCTGCCATAGAATCTGAAGGCTCTAAAGAAAGACTCACAGCATAGGTTTATAAAGTTTCACAAAACTATCTCAACCACAGCACCACTGTCTTATCATCATAGTACTCAGATTCAAGGAAATTAATAGCTTGGTGGCACTTACATTTTAAAAAGACTCTCGTGTTAGGCTAGTAATGAGATAAAACAAATAGGTTCCTAATTGATCTTAACTAATATAATGTTATATATGAAATTGTGCTTGTAAAGTAAATACGATGTTACTTTTCATATATTTGCTTAGGATATTTCCTTCAGAATAGGTTTCCAGTGAAATCCTTAAGCTGGTAGCAAGGGCGTACAGGTAGATCATCCTATTCAGTGGATATTAACAGGAAAACAAAATGCCAAAAATGAAAACTAAACCACAGGGAAAAAAAGACATTAGACAATCTTTCCAAATTAAAACATGGAAAGATAATAAGGAGTGAAATGTACTCCTTATGGCAACTTCATATCAAAGAATGAATTGCTTCAGTTCTAAAGATGAATTTTAAGGTTGAATTAATAGCTGGCCTCATTACTTGTGACTGGCAGCTCAAACTTGGGGTAAATTTCTGAGAGGCATGATTTCTACCTGACATTTGAGATGCTCAGTGATAAATGCCTATTGAGGACCAATATGAAATATTAGACTTCTAAACAATAGAGACTTCTGACAAGGCAGTCATGAAATTCTATGTAACATCAATCCTCTGATACTTATTTCATAATACCTTGTCAAGTGATTTTTGACTCAATTTCAAGTACTTTGTATTCCTTCAAAATTAGTCTCAAAAAGTAGGACAGATGCTTTATTTCATATTTAAAGAGTGTACGTACAGAGTGGGAGAGATATTTATAATTGTATTCAAAATATATTAAATATTTTTCCTAAATATCAATAAGAAAAAGACAGCCCAATGGGTATATAAGTCAAAGACAAATAGTTCACAGAAAGCACATTCAGAGGGGTAACAAACAGATGGGAAAAGATTTATCTTCATTATTTATGAGGAAAATTCCAATTAAATAAAATTAAATGAGAAAATCACAATGAGTATGTGCACACTAAAATAACTAAGAGGAAAAAAATATTAAGGAAAATGCCAAGTATCAGTGGAGATGTGGAACAAGAAGAGTTCTTAAACACTTTGGATGGGAGTGCACATTGGTAAAAACATACTTACCAAAGCAAATACATGGAATCCTATGACCTAACAATTTCACTCTTTTAATATATAACAGCAGAAATATTTTCCAAAAGACATACGTGAGATGGCTCAAAGAGCACTCTTCATAATTTACCCAAACTAGAAATTACCCCCAAAACCCATTAATATCAGGATGGATAAATAAATTACAGCATCTTTACAACAGTGAGAATGAATCTCATCACATACAAAATTATGGACGTATCTCCCAAGCATAAGGTTGAGTGAAATATGCCAAACACTAAAGAATGCATATTGTATGCTTTCACTTACACAGACATCTAATTTCTGCTGCTATAAGTTAGGAGAGTAATTATCCTTGGCATGAGCAGTAATCAGAGGGGAGTACAAGATTGGGTGGGAGGAGCTTCTAAGGGGCTTGTAATGATCTGCGTGTTGTTTATACAGATGTGTTCATGTTCTAAAAGGGCATCAAGTTGTAACACATATGATTTGTGCCTTTTTTTCATATTTATATAATGTTTTTTAAGTGGGACAAAAATTTAAAGAAATAAAAGAAATCTGCCTTGGGTCACAGAGCAAGTTAGGAATAGAGTGAAAACACAGCCAAATTCTGACTTTATGGGTCCTAGAGCTCTATCTTAGATACCTGAACAGATAACACAGAATTTCTATTTTTTTCCTTCAGAAATAGCTATTCTTTTCTAAGTAAAAACTTACACAGTGTTTGGCAATACGAGCAGTATAATTTAGTGGAGAAAACTACAAACTGGAACAACCTGGATTCAAAATCTGTTTCTACTCTGATTATTTATATCTTAAATTCTCATAGCTTTTATTTCCATAGCTATAAGTAGAATAGGATTATATATCTCACAAGATTGTTTATGGAATTAAACTAGTTCTGACATAAAAGTACATGATCAATAAATACAGTTATACTTCCTTATGTTCTTAATATTAGATTAAATAAAGGAAATTCTGAGCTAGTCAACCCTAAGAAAGATAGCTTAATTAAGTAAGAGCTCTACCATAAGCCCCATGAGAGCAAGAACCACTGTAAACCCAGGGGCCAGTACAGTTGCTGGAACATAGTAGATAATAAATGTTTGCTAAATTATCAGTGTCCTTTGCCATGCTTCCCAGTTTGTAAGTGTTACACTATAAATATAATGGCTCAAAAATTATTGAAATATAGTATGGTCTCACAGCAAGATAATCTCTCATGTATGTTTCTGCTGTTTAGACCAAGGCACAATCCTACCTTTTATATACAAGAGCACACTAACATAGTGTGCTGTATATGGCAAACAGAAATTTATATAGGAATGGGAACAGTTGTTCTTTGGTGTGGACAGTATATTTTATATCAAAATATTTTAAAGGAATTTTATGGAGAAGAAAAGTAAAATATTTATTCTACTTGATAACCTCATCTAATTAGTCTTTAGACCTGAATTTGAAAATGACTTTTCTATTAATAATGATAAAAAAAAAATCACCACCGGTCCCTCCCATCAAGCCTCTTAGATAGCCTCATCCACCAGAGGGCAGACAGCAGAAGCAAGAAGAACTACAATCCTGCAGTCTGTGGAACAAAAACCACATTCACAGAAAGATAGACAAGATGAAAAGGCCGAGGGCTATATACCAGATGAAGGAACAACATAAATCCCCAGAAAAACAACTAAATGAAGTAGAGATAGGCAATCTTCCAGAAAAAGAATTCAGACTAATGATAGTGAAGATGATCCAGGACCCTGGAAAAAGAATGGAGGCAAAGATCAAGAAGATGCAAGAAATGTTTAACAAAGACCTAGAAGAATTAAAGAACAAACAAATAGAGATGAACAATACAATAACTGAAATGAAAACTACACTAGAAGGAATCAATAGCAAAATAACTGAGGCAGAAGAACGGATAAGTGACCTGGAACACAGAATGCTGGAAATCACTGCTGTGGACCAGACTAAAGAAAAAAGCATGAAAAGAAATGAAGACAGCCTAAGAGACCTCGGAACAACAAGAAACGCAATAACATTCACATTATAGGGGTCCCAGAAGGAGAAGAGAGAGAGAAAGGACCCGAGAATATATTTGAAGAGATTATAGTCGAAAACTTCCCTAACATGGGAAAGAAAATAGCCACCCAAGTCCAGGAAGGGGAGTGAGTCCAATACAGGATAAACCCAAGGAGAAACAAGCCAAGACACACAGTAATCAAATTGGCAAAAATTAAAGACAAAGAAAAATTATTGAAAGCAGCAAGGGAAAAATAACAAATAATATACAAGGGAACTCCCATAGGGTTAACAGCTGATTTCACAGGAGAAACTCTACAAGCCAGAAGGGAGTGGCGTGATACACTTAAAGTGATGAAAGGGAAGAACCTAAAACCAACATTACTCTACCAGGCAAGGATCTCATTCAGATTCGATGGAGAAATCAAAAGCTTTACAGACAAGCAAAAGCTAAGAGAATTCAGCACCACCAAACGAGCTCTACAACAAATGCTACGGGAACTTCTCTAAGAGGGAAACACAAGAGAAGAACAGGACCTACCAAAAAACCCAAAACAATTAAGAAAATGGTCATAGGAACATACATATCGATAATTACCTTAAAAGTGAATGGATTACATGCTCCAACCCAAAGGCACAGGCTTGCTGAATGGATACAAAAACAAGACCCATCTATATGCTGTCTACAAGAGACCCACTTCAGACCTATGGACACATACAGACTGAAAGTGAGGGGATGGAAAAAGATATTTCATGCAAATGGAAATCAAAAGAAAGCTGGAGTAGCAATACTCATATCAGATAAAATAGACTTTAAAATAAAGAATGTTACAAGAGACAAGGAAGGACACTACATAATGATCAAGGGATTGATCCAAGAAGAAGATATAACAATTATAAATATATATGCACCCAACATAGGAGCACCTCAATACATATGGCAACTGCTAACAGCTATAAAAGAGGAAATCGACAGTAACACAATAACAGTGGGGGACTTTAACACCTCACTTACACCAATGGACAGATCATCCAAAATGAAAATAAATAATGGAAGCTTTAAATGACACAAAAGACCAGATAGATTTAATTCATATTTAAAGGACATTCCATCCAAAAACAGCAGATTGCACTTTCTTCTCAAGTGCCCACGAAACATTCTCCAGGATAGATCATATCCTGGGTCACAAATCAAGCTTCAGCAAATTTAAGAAAACTGATATCATATCAAGCATCTTTTCTGACCACAACGCTATGAGATTAGAAATCAATTACAGGGAAAAAGATGTAAAACACACAAACACATGGAGGCTAAACAATACGTTACTAAATAACCTAGAGATCACTGAAGAAATCAAAGAGGAAATCAAAAAAAAACTAGAGACAAAGGACAATGAAAACACAATGATCCAAAACCTATGGGATGCAGCAAAAGCAGTTCTAAGAGGGATGTTTATAGCTATACAAGCCTACCTCAAGAAATAAGAAAAATCTCAAGCAAACAATCTAACCTTACACCTAAAGGAACTAGAGAAAGAAGAACAAACAAAACCCAAAGTTAGCAGAAGGAAAGATCATAAAGATTAGAGCAGAAATAAATGAAATAGAAACAAAGAAAACAATAGCAAAGATCAATAAAACTAAAAGCTGGTTCGTTGAGAAGACAAAGAAAATTGATAAACCATTAGCCAGGCCCATAAAGAGGGAGAGGACTCAAATCAATAAAATTAGAAATGAAAAAGGAGAAGTTACAACAGACACCGCAGAAATACAAAGCATCCTAAGAGACTACTACAAGCAACTCTACGCTAATGAAATGGACAAACTGGAAGAAATGGACAAATTCTTGGAAAGGTATAACCTTCCAAGACTGAACCAGGAAGAAACAGAAAATACGAACAGACCAATCACAAGTAATGAAATTGAAACTGTGATTAAAAATCTTCCAACAAACAAAAGTCCAGGACCAGATGGCTTCACAGGGGAATTCTATCCAACATTTAGAGAAGAGCTAACACCCATCCTTCTCAAACTCTTCCAAAAAATTGCACAGGAAGGAACACTCTCAAACTCATTCTGAGGCCACCATCACCCTGATACCAAAACCAGACAAAGATACTACAAAAAAAGAAAACTATAGGCCAATATCACTGATGAATATAGATGCAAAAATCCTCAACAAAATACTAGCAAACAGAATCCAACAACACATTAAAAGCATCATACACCATGATCAAGTGAGATTTAACCCAGGGATGCAAGGATTCTTCAATATATGCAAATCAATCAATGTGATACACCATATTAACAAACTGAAGAATAAAAACCATATGTTCATCTCAATAGATGAAGAAAAAGCTTTTGACAAAATTCAGCACCCATTTATGATAAAAACTCTCCAGAAAGTGGGCATAGAGGGAACCTACCTCAACATAATAAAGGCCATATACGACAAACCCACAGCAAACATCATTCTCAATGGTGAAAAACTGAAAGCATTTCTTCTAAGATCAGAAACGAGACAAGGATGTCCATTCTCACCACTATAATTCCACATAGTTTTGGAAGTCCTAGCCACGGCAATCAGAAGAAAAAGAAATAAAAGGAATACAAATTGGAAAGAAGTAAAACTGTCACTGTTTGCAGATGACATGATACTATACATAGAGAATCCTAAAAATGCCACCAGAAAACTACTAGAGCTAGTCAATGAATTTGGTAAATTTGCAGGACACAAAATTAATGCACAGAAATCTCTTGCATTCCTATACACTAATGATGATAAATCTGAAAGAGAAATTATGGAAACACTCCCATTTATCATTGCAAGAAAAAGAATAAAATACTTAGGAATAAACCTACCTAGGTAGACAAAAGACCTGTATGCAGAAAACTATAAGACTCTGATGAAAGAAAATAAAGATGATACCAACAGATGGAGAGATATATCATGTTCTTGGATTGGAAGAATACTGTGAAAATGACTATACTATCCAAAGCAATCTACAGATTCAATGCAATCCCTATCAAATTACCAATGGCATTTTTTAGGGAACTAGAATAAATCATCTTAAAATTTGTATGGAGACACAAAAGACCCCGAAGAGCCAAAGCAGTCTTGAGGGAAAAAAATGGAGCTGGAAGAATCAGACTCCTTGACTTCAGACTATACTACAAAGCTACAGTAATCAAGACAATATGGTACTGGCACAAAAACAGAAACATGGATCACTGGATCAGGATAGAAATCCCAGAGATAAACCCATGCACCTATGGTCAACTAATCTATGACATAGAGGCAAAGATATACAATGGAGAAAAGACAGCCTCTTCAATAAGTGGTGCTGGGAAAACTGGACAGCTACATGTAAAACAATGAAGTTAGAACACTCCCTAACACCATACACAAAAATAAACTCAAAATGGATTTGAGACCTAAATGTATGACCAGACACTATAAAACTCTTAGAGGAAAACATAGGAAGAACACTATTTGACATAAATCACAGCAAGATCTTTTTTGATCCACCTCCTAGAGTAATGGAAATAAAAACAAAAATAAACAAATGGGACCTAATGAAACTTCAGAGCTTTTGTACAGCAAAGGAAACAAGACGAAAAGACAACCCTGAAAATGGGAGAAAATATCTGCAAACAAATCAAAGGACAAAGGATTAATCTCCAAAATATAGAAACAGCTCATGCAGCTCAATATTAAAGAAACAAACAGCCCAATCCAAAAATGGGAAGAAGACCTAAATAGACATTTCTCCAAAGAAGACATACAGATGGCCAAGAAGCACATGAAAAGCTGCTCAACATCCCTAATTATTAGAGAAATGCAAATCAAAACTACAATGAGGTATCACCTCACACCAGTTAGAATGGGCATCATCAGAAAATCTACAAACAACAAATGCTGGAGAGGGTGTGGAGAAAAGGGAACCCTCTTGCACTGTTGGTGGGAATGTAAATTGATACAGCCATATGGAGAACAGTATGGAGGTTCCTTAAAAAACTAAAAATAGAATTACCATATGATATAGCAATCCCACTACTGGGCATATACACAGAGAAAACCATAATTTACAAAGACACATGCACCCCAATGTTCATTGCAGCACTATTTACAATAGCCAGATCATGGAAGCAACCTAAATGCCCATCAACAGACGAATGGATAAAGAAGATGTTGTACATATATACAATGAAATAATACTCAGCCATAAAAAGGAACGAAATTGAGTCATTTGTTGAGACGTGGATAGATGTAGAGACTGTCATACAGAGTGAAGTAAGTCAGAAAGAGAAAAACAAATATCGTATATTAACATATGTATGTGGAACTTAGAAAAATGGTACTGATGAACTGGTTTGCAGGGCAGAAGTTGAGACACAGATATAGAGAACTAATGTATGGATATCAAAAGGGGAAAACCGTGGTGGGGTGTGGATGGTGGTGTGCTGAATTGGGCGATTGGGATTGACATGTATACACTGATGTGTATAAAATTGATGACTAATAAAAACCTGCAGTATAAAACAAACAAACAAAATGATAAAAATAAACCCATCAACTTTAATGGAAAACTTTTTAGAAGGACATTTTAAAAGATGTGCTTATAGCAGTTACTTTTAGAGTTAAAGGACTCATATTCAAAAAAGTGTTAGATGCTTCTATTAAACAAATTTCAGAACGTATTAAAGTCTTCAAAATGTTATTATTTCTTATGTATCTCCAACAGGGATCTATTGTATGGTGCATTAACCAAACGTATTCTATCTCAAAACTATCCCCATACCTCTGCACCCCTATCCACAACACACACACACACACACACACACACGGAGAACTACTGTTCTGAAGAATGTACTTTGAAAAGAAATGATTTAGAAATATTGCAAATCCATACCATTTTAATGAATATTGGACAATATTCTAATGGGATGGTACCAGTCTAGTCTTAATAAGAATTAGGTGATTAAAATAGTCAAACTTGACATTCTTTCCCACTTAGTGTGAAATAGGAAGCACTAGAGAATTTCATTTAACTGCAATGCTTGAAAAATGTAGTGTATGTTCAACAGAACTTTCTGGTTAACTTGTTTATTCAGTGAAACTTTTCCATGGCATGGCGATTCCTGCTGGGATAAAGGGAATTTTCTCTGAAACTCTGTTTCAGTGTGCACAGTTGTGCTAGCAGAGTTCCCAATATAGTTTTAGAAATCCAGAACTTCACCTACCACAAATCTTCAAAGTCACTACCTATACCAGTGGCAGTGATGTCAACAGTCTGTAGGAAGCTTTATAAAAAGGAAAGTTGCCTCTGATTAATTCTTCTAAGCAGAATAAAAGTCGAAGAAAAATATATATTTTATTTCATTCTTCAGACGTTTGAAGACACTGACAGGTGTTTCCAAACTAATCTTTAATTAGTAATGTAAGAACCAATGGTGGTTCTGAATAACAACTGGGTAATTAAAGTACTTATCAACTAACTGATAATTAAAATGTAAAATTCAAGTAGTTTCTATTTGCAAGCAAAATAAATCTCCAATGCATCTAGGCTAGCTCAAAATTGTTTTCTCCTTTCTTATCAAAACTGCAGAGTCACAATGGAGAAGATTTCACAAATTCTAAGAAAATATTACACTACTGTCTTAATTTGAACTCTCTAACATTGGAATAGAGCAATTCCTATCCCCAGAACATTATGAGACTTTCACTTTCCATCATTCTAGAACATAGGTGATTAAAAGGATATGAGGAGAAAGTCCTGGATTCTCTAAAGAATACAGGAAAACAAATACAAAAAGTCCTCACATTAAAGATACCAATGTCTAAAATCCAAAGAGGATTCACCAAGACAGAGCCTTTTCATAACACTGTACCTACCACCTCCATCACCACCACTAACAGCATTAATAACAACAAATTAGCAAAATTTCCTACAAAGCTGCTCTAGCGTTCATTTAATACAGTGGTTGTCAAAGTTGAGCATGTACAAAAATCACCCGGAGAACATATTATAACACAAGTTTTTCAGCCCTACCCTTAAACTCTCTGATTCAGTAGCTGTGGGATGGGTCACAAGAAATTTCAGTTCTAACAAGTTCCCAGATGCTGCTGCTGTGCCTGGTCTGAGGACACACACTTTGAAAGAATCATTTAAAATATTTTAATATGATTTCACTCAGTGAAATTTACTATAGACCCAATTATGATGTAAATATAGTTGTTTTGAATAGTCTTATTTTTCAAAATTCAAAATAGGGTAGTATGACAGTTGTGTAATAAGAGAGAGGAATAACTACATTATAATGGATGCTACATAACTATTGATATAATACAATATACATGGGTACAGTATGACCTATCCCTGACAGCAGAAAAGATGCTTGGCTTGGTATCCCCCTAGGCCAGTTCAGTTCATTAAACTAAGTACCTTCCAGAGCATCCGATCTCCTATTTGTACCCCTCACTATATCTATTCTTCCCCCTCTCCAGATGGTTTGTATCTTCTATGTCTGAAATACACTCCTTCAACCCACATGATTAACTCCTATTGTAACTATAATTATAATAGGAATTGAGAGTTCATCTTTAAAGTCAACTTTTCCAGGAGGTCTGTCTTGAAGTATTTCTTTGCCCCTGTAAAATATGTTGGGTCCCTTCCTTCCTCCATTCAGAGCATGCTGTGCTCATCTCTACCACAGCACTTACCAGAGCATGTTATAATTTTCTGTCTAGGTATCCGTCCCTTGCCTGAGATTGTGAGTTTCTGAAGAGCAAGGATCTGATCTTACTGCAGTTTGTATTTCCAGCCACTAGAATATGCCCTTGACAATGTTTCTGAATTAAAACAAAGTTATTATTTTCAATCTAAGTCTGGAGATTTTATCTGTGGCTTCAGTTAAGTAGCTTTGGAATATGAATTTGCTTGTTCATTCAAATTTTAATTGACTGATCTCTATGTGCCAAACATAATAGATATATCGATGAGGAAGCCCATGAGATTTCTATGCTTCTATGTCTCAACATTTGGTAGGGATGAAGATTAATATAAAGACAATTACCAAATAGTAATGACAAAGGCTTTGATGGAGGCAGTAGAGATTCTGTCAGAATTATATATGAGAACCAATTAACCCAGGCTTGGGGTAAGAAAGGATTTCTGAAAAAAGTAATTTTCTAAACTAGGGTTTATTGTGATAATCTGCTTCCCTTGGGTGTTTTATGTATTATCTTTATATATTCACGTCAAGCATAACCAATTACCTGGTCTACTGTTTGGGCTTCCAGAAAGTTGTACTTAATGTAAAATGAGAATTGGAAAGAAGGAATTCATATGCTAATTATGTGATATCAGATATTTAACTCTTTGTACATAAATAATTCTGATCCCTTGTATTTGGAATTTTAAAATATTTTTCCCTTTTCCCCAGCCTAGATTTTTATTCATTCATTTGGCATGCAAATAGGCAGATTTGAGACATTGATTACTTTCATTATAATGTAGTTACTTCTCCTATCACATTTAACTGTCAAACCATGCTATTTTGAATTTTGAAGGATAAGATTACTCAAAACAACTATACTTGCATTATAATGGGGTTCACATTAATAATAAGGTGATTCTACTCTTTTAGTATCCCCTTTACCTTTGAATTGTCACATTAAAGCTTATGTGCCATCGTGTGGTCTTCGGTGCCCAGATATTGGCATTTAAGATCTTTATCAGACATCTAAAACGAGGCAGTGGCTAGAGGCATAGAAAAGGGTGAAGATCATAAACGTGAAGAATACCATGGAAAGGTTCAATCCACAGTGTGTGAATAATTCACAAATACCAAATTGCTTTTTGAAGATTCTCCCATCATCACCCATTTTCCTTCCTTAGGATCTTTTCCTCCTCAGTTCATCTTATATCCTGTATATCTAACAGGAACTATGATAATGTATTAAAGAGGAGATTTTATTTCTTCAGGCAAGAAGAAATACACATATATTATTAAAGCAAGGGATATATGACAAGTGTAAAAGGTTAAGTCTACCTCCCTTCTAATGCCTCTAGATCATTTTTATTTCTCTCTCGTCTGATTTAAGAGACGAGATGTTCTATTTTAGTTTCTATCCCCGGCTGCACATTAGAGTCACATGGTGTGGTAAGCAGAATAATGGCTCCCAAAGATGTCTATGTACTAAACCTTGGAAACTGTGAATATGAGAGTTTACGTGTAAAGGGATATTAAAGTGGAAGATGGAATTAAGATTGCTAATTAGCTAACCTTAAAACAGATTATCCTGGAGTATCTGTCTGGACCAAAGGTAATCATAAGATCCTGTACCCAGAAGATCATTTGTAGAGAAAACCAGAGAGATGGCAGCAAAAGGAAGATTTGGGCCACTTTACTAGTTTAAAAGTGGGCCACCAGCCATGGAAAGCAAGCAACCTCCAGAAGCTGGAAATGACAGAAAAATAGATTTCCCCTGGAGACTCCAGCAAGGAATGCATCCTTCTGACACCTTAATCTTAGCCCAGTGAGATCCCTGTCAAATTTATGATCTACAGAACTGTCAGATAATAAATGCGTAAATTTGTGTTTCTTAAGCCGCTAAGCTTGCGGTAATTTGTCACAGCAGTAACCGAGACAATAAATCTGGGGACCTTTTAAAAATCCTGATGCCCAGATCATACTCCACAACAATCAATTACATTAAAATCTCTGGGGGATGTGGATGGGGGTAGGATGAAATCCAGACATCAATAATATTTTAAAGCTCCCTAAAGCAGGGGTCCCCAAGCGCCAGGCCACACAGCAGGAGGTGAGCGGTGGGTGAGAGAGCGAAGCTTCATCTGCAGCTCCCCATCGCTCCCCGTTGCTCACACTACCACCTGCACCATCCTCCCACCCCCACCCCCCGTCTGTGGAAAAACTGTCTTCCACGAAACCGGTCCCTGGTGCCAGAAAGCTTGGGGACCGCGGCCCTAGAAGATTCCAATGTGCAGCCGTATTTCAGAACTGCCACTGTAAATATTCTCAGTTGTCTCCACGGGGTCCTAAATTGCCTCAGAATGAACTCTTCATTGTTGGTAAGGCTGGGCCCATATGATGTTCGTGACTCACCCAGTGTGCTTCCGGGAGCATCAAATATCACCTTGAAACTTGTTAGAAATACATAATCTGGGCCCCAACCTGACTCATTAAGTCAAAATCCAAATTTTAATACCAAGTCTAGATGATACGTAGGCAGATTAAATTTTAAGAAACAAATAGTGTGCACTGGCAGTTGCCTTCCACATCTAAAATGGCTCTACTATTTGCAATGATTTTTAAATTATTACCTAAATAAAACATTTTAAAGCAGGCCCTCAAGGCTATCAGTTCCTTGAAGGAACTGTTTCCCTCCCTTCTTTCTTCTTTCTGCTCTCTCTCTCCCTCCCTACTTCTCTCTCTCTCTCTCTTAAATCTCTCTCTCTACCTTTCTCTCTCTCTCTCTGTCCCCCGCTCCCTCTTTGCTGATCCTCAGTGCCCAAGATATTTCCTTTCTGACTTACTAACTGCCTGAAATAACAGTAATTATAACTGCAGCAATGATAAAAATAACTCACTGAAATGCATTATACTATGAAATAAAAATATAACTTAAAATGTCCCCCCCAAACCCTCCTTACCTTTTAATTTAGACTCAATGCTCTGTTTCTTTTGCCCCAGACTAATTTCTTAGACTGTAGAGATATGGCTCAATATTTATTATTCTGTTAAAATTCCTAAATAATTCTAGACCTCTCAGGACTTTATTCCCATGAGCAAATAGATTCAATTATCAGAAATCTCTTGCTTACATAAATTTATATTTCTTTTACTCTAAATTATAATTTTTTAAATCCGGCCTCTGTAGAAAGAAATATCCTGTATTGGTAGAACTATATCATTTTATTCAAATTATTTTTCTCCAACCTGGGGCTGGAGAAACTAATGACAATGACATAGTAAGACGCAAAGGTGAGAAATATGAGACTGCAAATTGTGCTGCCATCCCCCCTCCTATGTTCACAGAAACATCAACAGGAGTCTCTCCCATGCTAAGCCCAAGACTCATTTCTGAAGTTTCTCAAAACAGCACTTCAGATAGCACCACAACCAAGTGTTCTGGTTTTTGAATTTTTTTTTTTTACCTTCATCATTTCACCTAATCACTATGACAAACCAAGGAACTAGTTGTTACTACTCCCATTTTACGAACGAGGACACCAAAGTCTAGAGGTCATCAGCAAGGTAACCAAGGTCATGCTGTTAATAATAGGGAGACAGGATTTGAGTCAAGGTTTGCCTGGTTCCAAGACCCATGTTAAAACTCTGTTGCCTGCAGTGATAGGACATGATTTGTTGGCCCTGGGAACGACAGGAAGCCACATATTAAAGGAATTTCCCTAGAGAAGTCTTAGAAAAAAAACTTAGTGGGTCGAATTGACCACAAGGCTTTTTACCAAGTAGCCACATGTCTGTAAAACTGGGCTATGTAAGTTCTATGAAGAAGATCATTAGAACTCATTCCAGCTCTAGAAATCTGTCCTTGCAGAGCATGCTGATGTACTGCTTATGTGATATCCAGCACTAAGAAACAAACCACTGGCCTATTAGGCTGAATTCCAGTTACTTGCTGAAAGCGAACAAGTAATTTCCAATTACCAGGGAATCTTTATAATGAGTTTACATACACTTTGCCCCCTGCATAACACTGCTTTTTCATAGCATCCAGTATAACTGAGGAGCTGCAATGAACAAGATGAGGCACTATCCAAACAGCCACCATCTATCTGTTACTGTAGAGGGAGGGAAGGGGAAAATTCAGAGATAACCTGCTGCACTTAATATGCAAGTATGGACAAATGGTTTCGGCTTCGAGATCATTATCCGGCAGGGTTTCTCAAAGGTCGGTCTGCCTATTAGCTAGTTGGCAACACCCTCTGTCTCTCCTACCCAGAGACATCTGAAAGGCTGCTTCTGGAGAAAGTGACAGGCTGACTTGCTGGTCTTACTTACAGCCAGTAGGTGTTATAGGTCACACCCCTGACCGTGTCCATGCACGTGTGACAGTATCTGTTGAGAGAGAAAGATGCAGTCTGTCCAGTATGCCACTGATTTCTAAGATGCCCCCAAACAGGGAAAACAGAAGCTAAAGATCACTGCCAGTTATGTGATAATTAAAATAGTTTTATTACAAAGACTGAAATTAAAATTCAGGAATGCCAAGCTCTGGGTCAGGCCTGAGTTTGAGTCCTGGCTCCAGCAGCTACTGGTTTTGTAATGCTAAGTCATTTACCAAGTCTGTGCCCCAAATTGTCATCCTATAGAATGGAATAATACCTAAGTCTCAGGGTTATTATTTTTTTTAATAGTACGTTAATTTATGCGAAGTGCTTAGTGTGCTGCATGGAGCAGAAAAGACCATCAGAAAACATTAGTCTCCTTGTACTTCCTTTTCTGGGAGCCAGAACTTTAGATTATTCCTTTCCCATCCTCAGTTGCGTATACTTCATGCCCTGTAGTCAGAGACTTCAGCGCCATGTGTTTTCACCAAGTACCGCATGGAACACAAATTCCTAATTACACTTAATGTTTAATGTCCATAACTACAGCCTTAAACAAGAGATTTCTGTTGCCACATATTATGGTGAAATATATTCATTAAACAGTGACATATTTCCAATGAGTTCCTACTATGTGACAGTTTCTGTGTAAATTGATAGGGGCAAAAGATTAAGACATAGTGTCTGCTCTGAAGGCACTAAACTCTAGCAGGAAAAAACATGTTAACTGAACCATGTATCTATCCCATACAGTCGTATAAAAACGCATGTGGAGTACGGAGGAGTGATCAGGAATGAATCATGGGCAGGGGAGTATTGCAGATGAGCCCTGAATAATAAGTAGGATTTTAATAGGAGAGTAAGGGACACATCAGGCAAATAATTTGGAGACAGACTATGAAGAACCTAGAATACCAACATTTAGGTAATTAATATTTTGACTGGCAGGAACTTAAGGTGTATAAAGCAGGAGAGTGACAGAAGTATATCAACAGAAATAACTGTTAAAGTAAAGATTAAAGTCTGCACTTAGCCAGCCATACCCAATTTTCTATTCTGCTCATATTAGTGTGTGTGGAGGCTGCCAGATCTTTTCCTATTCATTTGTAAACGTATGTGGGTGCCTATACATTATAAAAGCATTTCAGCACATGACTTGCATATGCAAAGACATATAGGAGGTAGGTCCTCTGGAAAGGCAGTGTGTGGAGCTCTGAGGACATTCTTCCCAGGAAAACAAAAATTTTATTGTTGAAAATTATAAAAAGCAATCATTTAAAGTCTATGGAAATTTTCCTAATAGCATAGAGCAAATGAAAAAATATTCACAAGAAAAACCTCAGTATGAACAGTGAGAGTCTACCATTTGAATCATGATCCACTCCCTTTCTCCCCCGGCCAACCCAGCGTGCAAAAACACCACTGCAAACTGGTGCAGCCAAGAACACAGGATTCACCATCTCCCCTCCCCCATAAGGAAATACCCAAGAAGAGTACTTCTGGAATCACAGTCAACCCTGGGGTTCAGGAAGTCTGTGCTCATGCACTAAGCTGTACCTACTCAGGAGTGATCAGAGCAGGACATGGGGCTCACTTGAAAGCACTCTCCAAGGCCCACACAGACCCATCAACCCAGGGAACATAGCTCATTGGCACAAAGGGCTTAAATTCAACTTCTGACCAGATCCTGGCTGGCAAATAAGTTTCTCTGACCCAAGTGTGATTCCTAGGAATCCAGGTATAAAAATAAATTATACTTACTACTGGCAGTCTGGACAAGTATCAATGATCAATGCTTCACCCTCTCCATGACTGATTAGAGAGGTAACCACCAAGTTACTAGTTCCAGGCCGAATGCAGGTCATAAGAATGTAAACACCTTGAACAGTGGTAGTAGCCTATTAACTACACACATATCCAGTATTAAAGGGTAAAAATCTTACTGGCTGAGGGGACTTAAGCATAGTCTGTGACCAATAAATGGCTTAAGCTAATCATGGCTGACCTCTAAGTAGCCAAACCAAAAGATTAAAGCAAAGAAAAAAACACCTGAGCAAGGATACTGGAGGCTGCACACTGCAGGGTAAACAGACTTCACAGAATTTGTCACTAAACAAATTTAAATAATAACCAGTCAAATAGCGACAATGACCCTCCCTCCCTCCTGTAGGGGATGTGTATCCATAGTTGCTACAGTACATTATCTACAAGGTACACTTTTCAATGTAAAGTTAAGAGACATGCAAAGAACATAAACACGTCCCATACACAGGGAGAAGGCAGTAAAATCTAACCTTGAAGGGCTCCATATTATCAGCATGCTCAAAGAACTTAAGGAAAAAAGACAAAGTAAGTATAGATGTAAAGATGCTACAAAAAAATTTGCAAAATAAATCCAGTAATATATAAAAAGAATTATACATCAAGACCAAATAGAATTTATCCCAAGAATGTATGGTTAGGGTTTTTTTGTTTGTTTGTTTAATTGGAGTATAGTTGATTTACAATATTGTATTAGTTTTAGGTGTACGGCATAGTGATTCAGTTACTTTTTTTTACTGATTATATTCCATAATTTCCTATGCTGAACAGTGAATCCTTGTTATATAGGATTTAGTAGTTTGTATCTGTTAATCCCATACTCCTAATTTGTCCCTCTGCCCCTCTCTCTCCCCTTTGGTAACCACAGTTTGTTTTTCATGTCTGTGAGTCTGTTTCTGTTTTGTAAATAGGTTCATTTGAATTACTTTTCAGATTTCACTTATAAGTGATATCATATAGTATTTGTCTTTCTACATCTGACTTATTTCACTAGGTGTAATATTTTCTAGGTCCATCCGTGTTGCTGCAAATGGCAACATTTCATTCCTTTTTATGGCTAATATTCCATTGTATATATGTACCACATCATCTTATCCATTCCTCTGCTGATGGACATTTCGGTTGCTTCCATGTCTTGACTACTGTAAACAGTGCTACAATGAACACTGGGGTGCATGTATCTTTTCAAATTAGAGTTTTCATTTTTTTCTGGATATATACCCAGGAGTGGGTTTGCTGGATAATATGGTAGCTCTATTTTTAGTTTTTAAGGAAACTCCATAGTGTATGTCTAGTTTTACACTCAGAGTCAATTAAAATAACAAACTATACCAACTGAATAAAGGACAAAAACTATGTGATCATCTCAGTAAATACAGAAAACACCTGACAAAAATCCAGAATCCCTTCATGATAAAAAAAAAACAAAAAACAAAACAAAAAAAAAACTCTACAAACTCTCCTGTGTCAGAAGACTCAATATTTTAAGATAGCAATGGTATTCAAATTGATCTACAAATTCAACACACTTGGTAACAAAATCCTAGCTGGCTTTTTTGCAGACACTGACAAGTTGATCCTAAAGTTCACATGAAAATGTGAGGGGTGAAAAACAATCAAAACGTTCTTGAAAAAGAAGGTGGAGGACTCACATTTCCCAATTTTGAAACTTACTATAAATCTGTGATAATAAAACAATGAAGTACTGGCATAAAGATAGACTTATAGATCAGTGGCTAATTGATTTTAGACAAGAGGGCCAAGACAAGTAAATGGGGAAAGAATAGTCTTTTCATAAACTGTACTGGAACAACTGGATATCCACTTGCCAAAGAATGAAGCTGAAACCACACCTCACATTATATGCAAAAATTAACTTTAAGTGGCTCATAGACTGAAATAAGAGCTTAAAATATATAAATCTTGGAGGAAAACATACAGTAAACATCTCTTTTTTTACTTTAGGTTAAGCAATGGTTTCTTAGATACAACACCAAAAGCACAAGTGGCAAAAGGACATACAGATAGATTAGACTCTAACAAAATTAAAAACTTGCACTACAAACTATACCATTGAAAAAGTGCAAAAAACAGTCCACAGAATGGAAGAAACTATTTGCAAATCATGTATCTGATAAGGATCTTGTGTCTTAGAACTCAATGATAAACAGACAAAAATGAAATTTAAAAATGGTCAAAGGATCTAAACGGACATTTCCCCAGATACAATACAGAAATGCCAATAAGCACACAAAGCAATGTTCAACATCATTAATCGTTAGGAGAATGAAATCAAAACCACACTGAGATATCTTTTATACAAACTAGGATGGCTACACTTAAGATATAAAACAGCAAGTGTTGACAAGAATGTGGAAAAATAACAATAGGTTGCGGGTCAAATTTTAAATGGTGCAGCCCCTTTGGAAAATAGTTTATAAAATTATTAAATATAGAAATACTGTATGTCCCAGCAATTCCACTCTGAAGTATATGACCAAGAGAAATAAATCATTAGCCCACACAAAAACTTGTATACAAGTTCACAGCAGCTTTATTCATAATAGCCAAAAATAACCTATATAATATTCATGAAGGTGGAAATAACCCAAATGTCTATGAATTGATGAATGGATAAATAGTTGTATATCTATGCAATTTAATATTAATCATAAATAAAATGTAGAACTTAATTATCTTATAACATGGATGAACCCTAAAATTATGCTGAATGAAAGAAGCCAGTCACAAAAGGCTACAAATTACATGATTCTATTTACATGAAATGTTTAGAATGAGCATATCTAGAGGAAAAAAAGGAGATTAGTAGTTGCCTTGTGCTACATGGTTTGTGGTACAGGGAATGGGGTTATGGGAATGACTGCTATTGGGTATGGAATTTCTTTTGGGGTAGATAAAATGCTCTGTAAACAGGTTATGATGGTTGCACAATCCTATGAATATACTAAAAACAGAATCTTATACTTTAAATTACTATTTTTTACGGCAATTTAATATCTCAATAATCTGTTCATAACATATAATACTGAATATGTTTCTAAATATGTATTTTAATACATTTTAATTAACCATATTTTAGATATATGCAAATAAATGATAATATATAAAACATATATATCTGTGCATATCACATGCTTATAATTTAAGTATGTATTCATTTAACTTATATTCATTTTATAAATTTAACACATTTAAAGGTTATTTTAACATAAATAGCATTATGATGTAGCATATTATCCTGAAAATTACTTTAAAACATAATAATCATATTCCACTTTCCCCTCCAGAATATACAACTCTATTTCATTTTCCTTTTTGGCACTGTAGTATTACATATTACTGATTTACCATAAACTATTGAGCAATTCCCTTACTGCTGGACTTTTAGTTGCTATTCATTTATACCAAAAAAAAAGTATATATATATAAATAAAATAAACATTTTGTTCTTATTTATCTGTGCAAATATATTAAAATGTTCCTAGAAGTAGAATTACTAGGTCAAAGGTTATGCACATATTAAATTTTGATACGTGCTCTGAAATTACTTTACAAAAACACTATAGAAAATCTCTATTCCCAACAATATTGGAATTGAAGCATATTGTTTAAAAGAAAGGGGGTTGTCAATGTCATTCATATCCAAGCTCCACCAGTGTTAAGCTGGGTTACTCTGTGAGAGATATTTAACCTTATAAGTTTCATAAAGATGATGTTAGGATTAGTAATATGATGTCCAATTCACTGTAAATGTTCAAGCTAAGTTATATATCATTTTTAAGTCAGTCACGATGAAGTTTCCTATTTCTCCACATTTTACCAATAGGAGATAACATAATTTTATTTAGTTTTTCCATTTCACTGATGAACAGTAAAAACCAATCTTATGTTTAGATAGTGGGTCTTGGAGTCACAATACCTGAATAATCCATCACTATCAAACTGTGTGAACTTGGTCAGACTACTTTTCTGTGTAGCAATGTGCGCATCTCTAAAATGAGGATACAATTTTACGAGGTTGTTATGAGAAGCATATGAGTTAATTAAGTGTTTAGAAAAGTGCCCCTAACCATAATTAATAACTAATAATTTTTATTTACTTTATTGTTATTTCCCTGATAACATTCACCACCAGAGAGGTTAATATTTTTATTGGCTAATTTGCATCTTTAGTGATATGCTTATCGGATGTTTGCTGTTTTCTTATTTATGTGTTGGAGCTCTTTTTACAACTATCAATACTTTTCTTGCTATAAATGTTGCAAATATTTTCCCCCGACAACTCACTTGTCTCTTCACTTTGTTTAATTTTATTCCATTTCTTACTCCCCCCGCCGCACACTTGCTTTGTTTCAAACACCTGGCCTCCTAAATGTACTTTGAACATACAGGTTTTGAAGTGGCTCCTCCCTTTGCCAACAATGCTTTTCCCTAGATGCTCACCCTCTACGTTCTCTAGGTCTTTGCTCATAAGCTCATATGTCACCTC
The DNA here is from genome assembly GCF_011762595.2 of Tursiops truncatus. NCBI lineage: Eukaryota > Metazoa > Chordata > Mammalia > Artiodactyla > Delphinidae > Tursiops > Tursiops truncatus. The sequence continues at coordinate 138,175,895 of NC_047036.1, forward strand.
TTATTAAGGCCTACACGTAACACTGTAAATAATTTCAGTACACTTCCACTCCTGCCAAAGCCAAGCCAGATCAGGCTTCCTATACTCTATTTTTTTTATCATAGCACTTAGGAACTTCTAACAGACCATATATATTCTTTCTTTTTTATTTTCTGTCTTTTCTACTAAAATTTAAGATTCACAAGAGTAGGAATTTTTGTCTGTTTTTATTCCCTAGGTATCTCCAAAAGCTAGAACACTAGTTTGTACATGTTAGGCATCTAAAAATATTTGCTGAATCATTTATGATTACTTTTTCCAAATAAGTTTTCAATGTTTTATGTTATCAAATCAGAAAAGAGCTATATTTATGAATACATTATTTTTATCTCAGTTTGGCAAGGCGTGAGTACCCTAAGATTGAGCAAATATTGTCTTTTGTTTTCTTATTATTCTTTCATAATAATTATCACTGTTGATTTACACTTATATTCTGGCTCCAAATAGAGTATAGTTTGGATAAAGTAGAAAATCTAAAAGATGTTTTTATTGAAAACTTAGATGTCCTAACAGTAATTATCAAAGTTCATTCTTTACCCACTGATGATCAGCATGACTTTTATCATATACTCAATCTCATTTGTACAGATTTCTGAACTCTATTCTCTTTTACTCTATGGTAAATTTATTTTATACCTAAAATTGTAACAAATTTATAGATGTATTTGGAGACGGTTGTCCCATATTTACTACTTGAGTCCCTTTTGGTTTCTAAGAATATTAATCCCCTAAACTTTGTTCAGGCCTTCTGGAACTTCTATTAGCTGATATTAAATCTCCCATATGTATATTCTGTATCACCTCAATTTCATAATTTATCTTTTATTTATTTGATACTGTGAGATCTCATCTACTTCATCATTCAAGTTTATCTTCTGTTTGGGTCTAATCAATTACACAAAACTTTTACTGATATATTTTAACATTCCATATTTCTTACATATAGAATAGCTCAAAATCATACATGGAGACTCTAAAGAACGTTGTAAAATGAACACCTGTGATAATTTCATCCAGAAAATGAAACACTTCTCTATGCATTTTGAAAATTTGAAATTTTTTAGAAAATATTTTGAAATAATCTTACTAACTGTATATTTTTATGTATGCTATTGAACTCATCCACTTTTAAAACATTAATTTACTCCATTTCATTTCTAGAAGTCCTATTTGATACTCTTTAAAATGTGCCAGGTCATTTTTATGGTTTCTTGTCCCATACACACATTTTTCTAGTCTGTCTTCTATTTCTTTAAACATAAAAAAAAAAAGCCTAATTTTATAATAGCTGTTTTGGTAATCCCAATATCTGAAGTCTGAGAGTTTGTTATCCCCACATATTATTGTAGAAGGTAGAGTAATGGACTCCCCAAAATATTCACACCCTTTTCCCTGAAACTGTGAATATGTGCCTTACAAATATGACAAAAGGAACTTTACAGACATGATTAAAGTTTTGAGAGGAGGAGATCATCCTGGATTATTGGTGTGGGCCCAGTGTAATCACAAGGGGTCCTTATCATGGGAAGGCAGGATGGTCAGTCAGAAGAGAAGATATAATGATGGGAGAGAGATGGAAGTAATATGAGGAGGGGTCCGTGATCTAATGAACGTGGGCGAGCCTCTACATGTTGGAAAAGGCAAGGAAAGAGATTCTCCTTGAGAGCCTCCTGAAGGAATACAGTCCTACTGACCCCTTTATTTTTAGGATGCTTGACCTCCACAACTATAAGATAATAAGTGTATATTGTTTTAAGCTACCAAGATTGTGGTAATTAGCAATGGTAGGACACCAATACAGTTATTTTGGTAATTTCTTACTTCCAGCACCTTTTCCTATGTGTTTCATTATTTTTTCATTGCGATTTCCCTAGAAATATTTGTTTTCCCTAGAAATAATCTGTGACAATTTTTCAAGGCAAAGGTTGAAGGTGAGGTCTCTGGAGAGCATTTACTTCTATCAGGGCCTGAGGGCCACCACCAAACCCAGTCTATTATAAAGCTTTTTCATATTGTGAGTATATTTTGGAACCAAATAAATTGCCCAGCTTGTATTTTTGTGCCTTCTCTTTTTTATACTATCATATTTTTTCCTCCCAGATCTTATTTTATGTTCTCATATCTTTGGTTGTTTGTAAGATAAAGCATCAGTACAGCATTACAGATAGATGGAATGGTTTGCCCAGTTAGGAGTACAGTGCTCTCTGTAACAGGCCATCTTCTCCAAAGAGATGCCTCAGAAATGTTAGGAAGCGGGAAGACTTCTAATAGGTTGCCTGAGAAAAGAACAGTGATGTTCTCTAGGCATTCACACAGTTATCTTTTATTATTATTATAGTTATCTTGCTCCTGCATTATGGTCACTTTTTTTCTCCTCTTTTGTTGTTGTCATTGTGTTTGTTGTTGCTGTTATTGCAATGGCCTCTGTTTTCATCTTCCCTGCACTGCTTAAGAAACCCAAGGGTTTAAAGGAAGTAGTTTGAAGTTATAATCAAGAAAGAAATGGTGGCTACATGTAGTACAGATATTATGGATACCTGAGAATATTATGTTATCATTAAGCAAATGCCAGAGAATGGCAATATTTTGCTTTCCAGAAAGAAGTTAACAATGTTGTAAAATGGATTCCATATTCATATCATTTCTAAAGGCAGATGCTAGCATGACTTGGAGTTTTTCCAGGTTTAAAGACTATCAACTTTATCAAGAATCCTCAACCAAAGACAGTTGCTTCCTTGCTAACATCTGTGCAGCAGCAAGATGCCAGAAAGAAATCAAGCCAGGGTATGGTAATTATGCTATGGATATATTGGTACCCTAAAGGACACTGGTTAGTTAGCATTATGAAATTTAACTATTTACTATTACTAAACAGGTGTATTGTCCTGTAAAGTAAGCATTGCTATATTACAGATGTTTTAGAGAAAGATAAATGTCATAGGATAATTATAATTAACTTCATATGTGTGTGTGTTTTTTTATATACATACACCACATTCATTTAATACTAATAAACTTTTTAACTGTACTTAATTAAATATATGAAGTTATGCATCTGGAACCTAGTAGTCTGTATTCAAAGTAGCTAGGTTGGATACCAAAGCTATCCAAAAATAAATGTTTATCTCTTTGATTGGTACACCTGAAATGCACATGTGTATGTGCTATGGTACATGTTGTAAGTCAGGCCATCTTATATAAATTGGTTAAGATCTATCAAGACTTTTCTTAACTTAATTAACTGAATCAACAAATACTGAGTATAATGCCTTTTCCTAAATGCTCAAGATACATCAATGAACACAGATGAAAAAGATATTTTACCTTCTGGAACTCACAACCTAACAAGTAAATTATTATACGTACATCATTCATAAAAATGGTAAGTATTATGGCAGAAAAATTAGAGTATGCTGTGAGAGGTCAGGAGTGGTGGGGGTCTTGCAGTTTTAAAGAAGGTTGTTAAGGTGGGACTTCTGAGAAGATATTAAGTGAACAGAAACTTCAAGGAGTCCTGCGCTTATCCAGGTGGATATCTGGAGGAAGAGCATTCCATGCAGAGGGAACAGAAAATGCAAATGCCCTGAGGCAGAAACACGTCTGGCCTAATTGGGTAATAGTGAAGAATTGGGTACTAGTGAAGAAATCGCCTAGAAGTTTCTAGGAGTAGAGTAGAAGGAGAGAATCACAGGAGTCGAGATCAGAGGGGGGATTAAAGGGACAGATGATGAGGGACCTTGTGGGTCACTGTGTGGATGTGGACTGTTCTATGAATGAAATGGGGAGCCAAGGGATAATTTGTGTTGAACGTTGACTTTAACCTGACTTGTATTTTAATAGGATCACTCAGACTGCTGAGCCAAGAAAATATAATAGTTAGAAAAGGGTAGAAACAGGTAGCACATTAATCAGGCCACTGTATTACCCAGGCAAGAGAGTGGCTTGGATCGGTGTGGTAACAGAGCCAGTAACAGATAAACAGACTCATTTCTTAGAAGGTATATTGTGATATGGAACAGAACTCTTTGCCAAGTCAGTTGTGTGTGAAACCACTTCTGCCTGTGTAACTATCAGTTCTACAACACTGACGCTGCTGGAGGAATACCTGTGCCTTTAATAGGCAGAACAATTCTAAATACGATAGAGTGTATCATCAAGGACATCGATTTATTCTAATTCTAGATTATGAAGCTGACCTCCTGACTTCCTAAATAGTTTTAGTTGAATACAATAACTAATCTCTTCAACTTCAATACCAAAAATAGATAACTGAACTTTTAATGTACTTCTAATTACGAGTTTTAAAATAAATGAGAAAATATTTGCCTTGGTTTCCATAATAGTTGTGGTTAAGCCCTAAAGGTGTGGGAAGAAGGGAGAAAGCACAGCAAGGTTAATGATTTTCAGAAATAACAGTCCTATTTTCTAGACCAGATTCAAAGTGGAAATAGAGAGGAGAGTGACTGAGCATGGTGACCTCAACATGACTTAAAATTTAGAAAGCAAGAGGAGTATTGATCTCTTCTCCTTCTATCAAAAACTACAGAGTCACAATTTATTGTTCTGCCTTTTGAGTAAGCACCATGGCAGAAAAGCAAGAAGGAGGGCTTCACTGAAGCAAAGCCAGAAAGGTTGTTTAGCTACAGTAAATTAGGCACAGTTATGCCTCAGTACGTTGTAAATTTATCATTGACCTCTGTGTGCAATGGACGTGGAGTCAAATACAAACTCTACCCCTTCTTTAGCCACGTTTCACCTTAGCTAAAGTAGTCTCACCCTCTTTTAGGTTCCTTATTTTTAAAACAGATGTAAAATCAATAACTACCACATTAAGCTGTTTTGAGGATTATAAAAGATAATGTATGCAATGCATACAGCACGGTGTCTGTCATATAGGAAGAATTTAACAAAAGGAGCTATTAAATTTTAATTCTGTTACTAAATTTTGTATAGTAAATAATGCAGTAGACAAAAGATCCATCCAACTGGTTCCATGGAATCTTGAAAACAAAACACGACGTCTGAATTTGCATCTTTTCACATGGTCAGTGAAATGGTGTGCAGACAAAGATAATGGAATTTGCTACTTCCCTCACACCAAAAATCAGGGTCTGAGATATGCACTCATGAATTATGTCACTATTCAGATTTATTAACTACAGTACAGTTTTGAAATTCAATGTATATTTATTTTGTGGCAATATCTATATATTAATGAAACACAGTAATATAGTATGAATGAATGAGTGAATGAATGAAAGCAATAAATATTACCAGAATGTATAAATTATCTGGGCTCATTCTTAGTTCATAAATCCCAGAGGAGGGAGGAAAGAAATTTACTTATTAATTTTACACAGAAATATTTTAGATTTGAATAATGATTGAACCTAATTCAGATGATATTCTGAACATCATCTAAAATTATATAAAAATCTCATGATCATTTCATCTTTCTTTACTAGCTATCATTCACTCTCATTTTGTTCATCTACCGAAATAATATTCCATAAAATTGGATTTCACTGTCCTTCATGCCCACTTAAAAAAAAAAAAAAAGGTAACTAAGACAACCCACAGTGTACATCGTGTATATTTTCTGGAACAGGAAAGATAATGCCTAAAGTGGGAAACTGAACAGTTGGTATCCTGTTGGGAGGAATTATTTTTCCAGTTGCAATAATAACTTGATGAGGTTGCTATTATTTTCCACCTCAAGTTGTGTTTATTAAAATGATTTTAAAAGGCAATGAGGTGGAGAATGTATTGACAATCAGGCTAAGTGGCTACATACTTTAATTCTCTGACAGAAAGGGCAAAGCAGTGAGAAGGGCTTTTCTAATGGTACATGCCGAAGCAGACATATTCAAGATGGAAATCTGAACAAGCCAGGAGTGGTACGATAAGGTTCAGAGTGCCAGCTGTAAGCTCTCTGTAAGTCCCAGAACTAACACCACCTCAGAATGTTAGGGAAGGCTTTATGGATGGATATGAGATTCATTTTGAGTCTTGAAGGATAGGAGAGATCTGAATATGTAAAAGAGAAATGGGAGCTAGAGTTGGACTCAGATGAACCTGTGTTTAACTTTTTGTTCCACTAGTACAAGCTGCATGACCCTTGGAAAATCTAGGTTACTTCATTATATATTGGAATAATACCAGAATCTCTCATGTGAGTTCACTGTGAGATTTCAAGGAGATGATGCACATAATGTGCCTCACATAGAGCCTGTCACATAGCAAGTTCTCAGTAGATGATGGAAATTGGTTGTGTTTATTTTATCTAAACTAATCATCAATTAAATGAGGAAAACAACCTCAGGAGTTTACTGAGCTGGAAAGCATCTAACAGAGTAACTAGTTATTAGAAATTTAATACAAAATATTTGCATACGCATTTGGAGATGAGCTTAAGGTCAGTGTGTTTATAGATGATTATGAGAGAAAAGCACAGATGCTGGGACTTCCCTGGTGGTCCAGTGGTTAAGACTCCACGCTTCCACTGCAGGTGCCATGGGTTCGATCCCTGATCAGGGAACTAAGATCCCACATACCGTGTGGCATGGCCGAAAACAAAACAAAACAAAAACTCAAACAAACAAAAGAGAAAAGCGTATATGTATGTAAGTTCAATGGAACAAAAAAGAAAAAAAATGCTTAGTACTAAAAGATGTTGGTTAAATGCTCTGAGGTAGGAGGCCTATAGGCCTTTTGCTTTCATATTAGATTAGCAATGCATTTAATCATTTGTAGCAACTGTATCACAATAATATAATGGCCGCCACATGAGGTGTTGACAAAGATTCTGAATATACAAGCCTGTGCACCAGAGTGAAGTGGGGGCATTATTTCCTCTGGGTAAGATTCATTTCTTTTGCATGAAAACACCCAGTGCTTTCTGTTTTTCAATTCCACATTTCTCATGGAAATAATTTATGGTAATATAGGCAGATAGCACAGAGCATGTAAGGAACTTAAATTAATTTGAGTCTCAAATGAGAAACGCTGGAGTGTTGACAATAGCAAGATAGTTCTTAGGAGATGGAGCAGGTCGCTTTATTTTTCCTCACTGATCAACAAGGGACTTAGCTGAAAGGGATGGTTAAGTGGCTGAAGTTTTAGTTTTCACTACCTTCTCCTCCAGTGAGACAATTACTTCCAAGGTCAATTAGTCTTCCCAAATCCATAGATAAAATCCCATGTAGCTGGGCTTCCCTGGTGGCGCAGTGATTGAGAGTCCGCCTGCCGATGCAGGGGACACGGGTTCATGCCCTGGTCTGGGAGGAACCCACATGCCGCGGAGCGGCTGGGCCCGTAAGCCATGGCCGCTGAGCCTGTGCATCCCGAGCCTGTGCTCCGCAACGGGAGGGGCCACAACAGTGAGAGGCCCGCGTACCGCAAAAAAACACACACACAAAAAAATAAAAATAAAATCCCATGTAGTTTACAGCATATAAGGTATTGTTAGAGCGAGTCTCAAACACAAGTCTATCAGCTTGGTAAGGGCATTAAAATAGTCCATGACAATATTGCCTTTTGGCTTTAGTTTCAACTCGTCTTTTTTCCTTTCCTGGATTTAGAGTCACTTGAAATTAAAATAAAGACTTTGAGAAAGATTTTTGCATATTACACATTTTGAGATACATGTTATTAATAAGGTTTGAACTCCAGGCAGTTGAGCTACAATATTGTTTTGCTAGAAATAAATCATGACATTCAAGTTAAATTTGCACCTATATAATAAATTTGTACTCCTCCACAAGAAACATTATATTCAACATGTAAAAATGATTGACTTTTTGGACTTCCCTGGTGGCACAGTGGTTAAGAATCCACCTGCCAGTGCAGGGGACACGGGTTCGAGCCCTGATCCGGGAAGATCCCACATGCCGCGGAGCAACTAAGCCAGTGCGCCACCACTACTGAGCCTGGACTCTAGAGCCGTGAGCCACAACTACTAAGCCCATATGCCACAACTACTGAAGCCTATGCACCTAGAGCCCGTCCTCCTCAACAAGAGAAGCCACCGCAATGAGAAGCCCGCACTCCACAACAAAGAGTAGCCCCCGCTCGCCACAACTAGAGAAAGCCTGTGCACAGCAACGGAGACCCAACACAGTCAAAAATAAAAAATAAATAAATTTATTTTTTAAATAATTGATTTTTTTTTTTTTTTTTTTTGGCCACACCAAGTGGCATGTGGGATCTTAGCTCCGCAACCAGGGATCGAACCTGTGCCCCCTGCTTTGGAAGCATGGAGTCTTAACCCCTGGCCAGGGAATAAATCATAAAAATGATTGATTTTAATGAATGAGAACAATTGAAAAATCCAATTCTAAAATTATAATTAATATATAATGTAACCTGTCTTCAAACCAAGAGATTTAATTTCAAACAGACGGAAAAACATTTTGTAGACTTTTCCGATCGTTCTGATTTTGACTTAAGCAGAAGTTGGTTCTAACAAAAGCGACTAAGATTACTCACATATGCCACAGGTATCTTTATCCAACCAGAAGCAGCCATCACTAGTTGATCATAGAACATTTAATCCTGTTGAGTCTGGATCCACCCACAGAATCTGTTTTAACCCAGAACTCAAGTCAGTCCCAAAAGTTCATCCCTTAGCACCTATTACCATTCCCTGCCTTTGCAAAAACAATCTTTAAATTGGAGAAGAAGCAAACACAAATGGTCACCACAACAGTGTTTAAGTTGTCATAATTCTGAACAAAAAACCAAAATAAACTTGAACACCACACACCTCCTCATGCCAGGTTTGGGTATTTCACTTTGTGAAGATCATTGTCCAAATGCTTCTCATGATTAAGCATGCAGTATTACTGCTCTGTAAAGATGGGCTAATGTGACTCCATAAGGTTTTAAGATACTCATTACCAACAACTCAGTGTGCACCTAAACGGTCTCTGAAGAAAGAAGAACAATGTGCTCAATTGCTGTTTCAGAGGCAAATAAATACAGTGCTAACACTGCTGTGTGTCTTTGGAGGAAAAAAATCCTAAATACTCCATATGTCTAATAGCAAATGCTTCTGGATGGATTTTCTTCCTGCATCCCTCACAGCATCCTGTCAGCACTGAGATACATACAGGCTGAAAGAGACTTCAGAGGGAACCACATATGCCTAGCAACAACTGACAACCATTATCTTTTGCATAAACTGAATGTCTTTTAAACAGACATAATTTTTTCAGAGCAGTTTTAGGTTCACAGAAGAAGAGAGGAAGGTACAGAGATTTCCCATACACCTCCCACCCCCATACATGCATGGCCTCCCCCATTATTAACACCCTCACCAGAGTGGTACATTTGTTACAACTGATGAACCTACATTTACACATCATAATCACCCAATGTCTATAATTTACATTAGGGTTAACTCTTGATGATGTACATTCTGTAAGTTTGGACAAATGTATAATGGCATGTAACCCATCATTATAGTATCATACAGAGTAGGTTTCACCACCCTGAATAGACTCATTTTGTAGAGGGCTATAAAAGATGAGTATTTTAATGGATGGGGAAGGAAAAACAACATCAACACTTCTTCTCTGCTAAGAAATTATTGCATACCCTTGAAAAATGCCACAAGGATATGGTAGGTTCAATGGAGATGCTGTGGATATCTGAAGAAGCAGAATCCCTTTGGCCTTTCTCTACAATCTCATGCAGCAGAACACCCTGAGAATCTCTTTACATTGCAAGAGAAATAAAAATCATGAGAACATGATATATCAAAAGGGTCAAGCCTGGGAAATGAGAATTGATTTCAAAAGTGTTGTTATATTCATATAGTGGAATACTTTTCAGTAATTACAAAGAATGAACTACTGATATATGCTGGGTTAAGAGTTCTATAGATGCACATTCTGTCAAGATTTTTTATGATCAGATTTTCTGTATCTTTACACTTTTTATTTGCTTGACCTATAACTGAGTGATGTAATAAAATGGCCCATCACAATTCTCAATTTTTCAACTATTCCTGTAGTTTTATTGACTATTCTCTTTGTGTTTTTGAAGCTATTTCATTAGGATCAAGCAAGATAAAATTATGTTTCCCTTGGGAATTGCACCTTTATTATGTTATGACTACTTGCATTTCTAGTGATGCTTTTTTCCGGGTAAGTTTTCTTCTTTTTCTATATTAATAGTTATTCAAACTTTATCATTTTCCTGTAAGATTTCTTCTCCATCCTTATACATTCAGTATTCTGTCTTTATGTTTTAGATGAATCTCTCATAAACAACGTAAGTTTGATTTTTAATCCAAAGTGATAATTTTTCTCTTTTAGTTACTGAATCTATTTTCTTTACAACTGTTTTGATTATGGGTGATCCAATTTGTTTCTAATATATTTTGTGGGGGTTTTTGTTGCTGTTTTGTTGTTGGACTTTCTCCATATTTCCCCTAATCTTCTTGCCTTCAATAGATTTTTTAACTTGTTCCCATTTTTATCCTTTACTAACTTGGAAGTTTTAAAATAGGATTTTTGAGTGTTTAACTTCAAAAACTTTACAGATATACTTCACAAATTCTAAAGTTCCTCAGTTTCTTTATATTCTATACAAATGAGATTTAGTTAATGCTTTAACTCTGCCTCTATGCCAACTTGTATGTTATTTTCACCCAATATTTTAAATACTTCATTGTTTACACCACAAATTAACGATTGTAAGTACAGACATATCTCATTTTATTGTGCTTCACTTTATTGTGCTTCACAGATATTGTATTTATTACAAATTGAAGGTCCGTGGTATCCCTGTATCGAACAAGTCTATTGGTGCACATTTTCCAACAGCATTTGCTCACTTCCTGTCTCTGTGCCACATTTTGGTAATTCTTGCAATATTTTAAACTTTTTTGTTATTATTATATTTGTAAGGGTGATCTGTGATTATTGATCTTTGGTGTTACTACTGTAATTGTTTATTTTTGTTTTTTAAATTAAAGTATGTACACATTGCACATTTAACAGACTACGGTATAGCATAATCACAACTTTCATATGCACTGGAAAACCAAAAATTTCACATGACTAGCTGTATTGTGATATTCACTTTATTGCAGTGGTCTGGAACAAAACCTGCAATATCTCTGAAGTAAGCGTATATTGTTTCACCAAAAAACTATTTGTTTATCTTTATCCCATGTTCACCAATTTCTATATACATTTTTCCTCCATGCAACTCTCACTTTCATCTTCGTGTTAGTTCCCTTACTGAGAATGTTGTTAAACATTCTCAATTTTTGTTCATCTAACAATGTCTTTAGTTCATCTTCATTCTTGAAAGGTAACTTATCTAGTTACATAATTCTATACTGACCAATTATTTTTCTCAAATATTTGATTAAATTATATAAAAATTCAATTAAATTTAATAGCTTCCTTAATTTTCATCTGGGGGCTGGGACTGCTGTACTGTCAAAAACAGAGTTATTTCATGTTACAATTATTTTCTTGGCCCAGTGTTTTCTAGAATAAGCTTTATAATTAGGGTTAGGTGAAGGATGAATAATTTTTTTCAGGTTTTTTTTTAATGTTTAATGGTTTAATATTATTAAATACATATCTTTTGGCTCGAAGTCTCTAAATAAGCATCTTCATCCATATTATATTTTGTTTTATTTCTCATTTTATTCATGACCTGGCCAGGGAAAAGGAGTACCCCTCAGAGACCACAATACATGATATAGTATCTTATATAAAATGCACTCTCAAAAAATATTAAGGCATTAAATTAGTAGATAAATGTCTTTTCACTTCCCTTCTGCAGTTTCTCTCCTTCAGAATTCTTTGTTGTCATGTTAAAAAATAAACTATGCCTAACCCAAAATAGGTTACAATAAATGTGCATTGAATATTTACGATGTTATATGTTATTCCTCCCTTTAGAACTCCCACTTTTACAGATGAAAAGAGTAAAAGGTCATGCCTCTTTACTGATGAAATTTTAGGCATCAGGAAAAGGGCAGTGGGCTGATTATTTCAGAATTCTTTGTGCTGCCCAAATCATACCACAGAGATCACAATTTAATCTGCCGAAGCATAAGGTTAGCTCTCCTTCTACATTCAAAATTTGCCAGTCATCAATAATCAGCAACATTTCAATGTAAGGAATGCCTGAGACTGGGAGAAAACAAGAACCTAATTAAATCAACACCACAGCCAGATGGAAGAGAACCATTGTTTATTCCTTGATTGCTAAATATTAATTGGCACAGAGTATGTTTTCAATAAATATTTGTTGAATAATGAATGAATGAGTGAAACTAATGCATAGAAATCTTACTTCATGAAACCAAAGCAGTTTCAGAGACAACAGATAAAATCATGAAATCCAGCTTTCAAGCCTTGGTTTAGGAGTGTCACTCCCAGATGGAAGCTTAATTTGTAAAACAGATCAATATAACGCTCCACCTACTCTCCTAGGTCATCCCTGAGCCTTCAATTCTCTATTTTTGGATAGAAGGAATCTGAGACCCAAAGAGAAGGTACTGCCTATGGCAAACTTAATGACCAGCATGCACTGTGCTGGAATCCTGTTCCTCTCACCCTAGTCCAGTGCTTCTGCTTTTTCCCCTTAGTGCCTCCATGATGTTACTGGAAATGTCCTCCCAGGCACTGAATGACTCTTTATGTTTACTATTAAATTAGTATTTCAAGTGACTTCAGGAAACTTAAAAATCTCCCTGGGATAATGACTTCTCTTTGTTCTTTTCATTCTCAGCTAAACTGAGGTAGAATAATACCATAACAAAAAAATCCCCAAGACCCAGCAAAAGCCCTTTGTAAACAAGGGTATAGAGGATGGTAAATAATTACTTTTTTCTCTTTTGTCTGTATAAACCCTAGAATTAAAGATATTTTCTGTTTGGATTAGGACAGTCAAAACCGTCTGGCCTTGACCTGTTTGAAACATTAAAGAAAAAGGCAAGTTATTTCATAAAAGAGCACATAAATTGCAGTAAAAAGCATATCCTTTAGTAAGTTCTCTTCTACCCAACCATCATTTCTCCTTCCCCATCCTGAGGATATGGGTTGTTGTGGGATTATGTTTAGAGAGATGAAGTAGATTTCAGGGGACCTGAAACATAACTGTAATTTTAGAGTTCATGAAATACTGCAAATGCATTTCTTTTGAGTTAAACAAAGACCAGATTTTTGCTTCGTTTCAATGACACAGAGTACATCATATGAGCAATAAAATCCTCGTAATATTCTGCCAGACAAATAATATTTGTCTTAAACTGTGTTCCTTAGGACCTAAAGGTCACAGCCACAGGTGAAATGGATCCTAGATGGTTGTAACAATGTCCAAAGCAATAACTCCTGCTATGACTATCATTGACTCTCCTGGGAAATCTTGAGTCCTCTGGCAACACAAGAGGACAGTACTCGTTTTAATTTCTTCTGAGATTGAATTGATACCACGACTCTTGTCACATTTGCAGAGCTAGGCTATAGATATTCTCACCCTAGCACAAAAACATACATTTTGATCCTCACAATCTTTCACGGTTCTTATCTAACGTTAGCTCCCAACTATTTTTATTAAAGAAACAAGACACAAAACAAGGGTGGATCCACTGAACAAAAGGTAGATTTTCTGGACATTTTCTCCCCAGAACAGAGATCTGAAGGTGCCAAATTTGACCAATAATTCCTTGCCTTGTATTTCCAGTGTTAGGTACTAAAATACACGACCCTCTAGCATGCTGAATGAACCGGACCATCTTTTCCCACCTTCATCACCATAAAAAAAACCACATGACATAATAAGTAGTATATGCACTTTCAGGAATGATTAGGAAGTGAGATCGCTGAGGACTTCATTTCCAGTTTAAAATGTTTTACCCTTGGTTTTCTCAAGTTATATTCTTTATGTGCTCCATGTGTCTTCTGTACCTGCCCATGAACACTGGAAATTTGCCAGATGAATCTTACTTTTACTCAATTGCTTGGCATGAAGTGATACTTGGGTACTCCACCACCAATAGATCAGATGAATAGCATATTATACAGATTTTGTATTTCAGTTAGAAGGTTAAAAAAAATGTACTGTAAGAATCATGACTGTAAATTATTGCACATGGTAGAATGTTATATCTATCCAATATGCCTGACCACAGATACAAATTAACCAAATTTGACTTGCCCTCACTACGCTGCCCCCTGAGTAGTATCCTTTAGAATATCTACTTCTAATGGAAGCAACTTTTATTACCTGCCTTTTTCCCTTAGCTATTTTAGCATATAACACAGTAGAGGATATTCCCATTTTATTTCTGTCTTTACCTATGATGTGAGTCATACATAATAAAGCTTTGCATAATGAATTTCTTGCATATAGTAAACAATGGTTTTGCAAACTCTATTCTGAACTTTACTTATTCTCTATATTTGTTAACATTTTGCAAACCCACATGGGTTTGTGAAATTGTCTGCATGCTCATGTGAATTATTAACATTAGGAATGGTATTTACCTATTAAAAAATATACACCCAAAAGACGGCAATTTTAATTTCAACAATGTTGAATTTAACACGTTAAAATAAAGGAAAAAACTTTCAAATACAAAAAAATTATGATATTTGGACAGAGTGCTTCTTCTGTATTCAAGTAAAGGTAGCTCACTGTGGTATGCAGAATAATGACCACCACCTCCAATCGCCCCCCTCCCCCCCCCCCACTTAAAGACATCCATATGTGAATCCCCAAAACCTGTAAATATGTTATGGTACCTGGTAAGGGGGAATTAAGGTTGCAGATGGAATTAAGGTTGCTAATTAGCTGACCTTAAAATAGGATTATCTAGGTGGGTCCTCTGTAATCCAAGGGTCTGAAAAGGTGGAAGAGGGAGACAGAAGAGCCAGTGTTAAAGTGATTCAGCATGAGAAAGACTCGACTGGTCATCACTAGCTTTGAAGACAGAAAGCAGCTAGATATGAAAGAATGCAGGCAGCCTTTAAAAACTGCAAAAGCTAAGAAAACAGACTGGCCCCTAGAGCCTCCAGAAGGAACATGTCTTCATTTCAGTCCAGTGAGACCCATTTTAGATGTTACAGCACAAGAAACTAATAAGCTCATAGATAAGTTTTTCTAGGAACTGATAATCTTTCTACCTTTCCTTAAGCCTTCCAGACATATACTAGGTTAAAATGAGAAATTTTGATGGCTTATATGAAACCTAGTGCTTTATTGCTTCAATTACTGTTTTTCTTAGAAGCATTTAACACCAACTGAAATGACTGTATTTGTTTGTATATTGTTGTTTCCGTTGGTACATGTAAATCTTAAGAGGACAGGTCTTTAACTTGTTTTCTTCATTGGGTTCATTGTCTAGAACAATGCCTATCACATATACACTTCCTATTATTTTACTTTCCTTGCCTCAAGAGTGAATGTGGTGTTCTATGGATGTGTGCATTCAGTATTCACGTGTAGTAACCACCCAGGCCTGTATAGTCACTTAGTTACTCCCAACAGGTCCCTTAGGGAATTTTTAATGTCAATACAGCCGGAAATACGTGCAATCAAGATTTCATGCTGAAGAAAACAGTGACCATCTGATGAATAAGGATTTTCTACAGCTTATTTTTTCTTGTGGAATGTCTCCTATCTTAGCAAGTTTCTGGAACCTCCTACCTCCCTTGACCCATTAGTATCTCCTGGGAGATAATCTCTGAGCCCTTGGAATATGCTGCCTGATAAGAATATTTTTCTATGCCTGAGGTATTAGACCGTGATGTACCTATTTGACCACTGAAGTTTATCCCAACAGTTTGATTATGGTGAATACATGAATTTGCTCTAAGGGAGCTAATGTCTGAGTAGCTTGAGGTTGGTCAGACATGAGGATGCTGGATACCTACAATACTGACCCTCAATAAAAACCCTGGTAACCAAGGCTGGGGTGAGATTTCCTGGCTGACAATATTTTGCATATGTTGTCACACATCCTTGCTAAGAGAATTAAGTGCATCCCCATGGGTCTTCTCTAGGATGAGAATCTTTGTGTCTGGTGTCTCCTAGACTTCACCCCACGTGCCCTTGCCTTTGCTGATTCTATTCTATAGTTAACCCGATAGATTCTGGATTGTCAATGAATAGCAGTCTAAATTAAAAAAAAAAAAAACATTTCACACTTAGACATATTACAGGGAATTTTGCAAAACACAAACACATAAAAAAAGTTCTCCAAAGGAATCAGATAGAAGAATTTGCCAAATTTAAAAAAAGAGCAAAGGAACAATATTTGGCTGATTCGCCAATAGCAATAGCTAAGTCAAAAGAGAATGAAACAATTGGGAGGGGGAAGGGTAAGCTGTGACAAAGCGAAAGAGAGGCATGGACATATATACTACCAAATGTAAGGTAGACAGCTAGTGGGAAGCAGCTGCATAGCACAGGGAGATCAGCTCAGTGCTTTGTGACCACCTAAAGGGGTGGGATAGGGAGGGTGGGAGGGAGGGAGATGCAAGACGGAAGAGATATGGGAACATATGTAAAACTGATTCACTTTGTTATAAAGCAGAAACTAACACATCGTTGTAAAGCAATTATACTCTAATAAAGATGTAAAAAAAAATTAAAAAAAGAGAATCAAACAATAACTTTAACTTATTGAGAAAAAATAACTGTCAGTATTCTATATTCAATTTAGGTAAATTCTTTCAAGAATAAGGATAAAATAAGGACAACTTCAAATTACTAAAAACAGAGTTTCCCATAAATCTGCCCTTATTAAATGAACTTCCTTTAAAAAATACTCCAGAAGGAGGATTAATAAGAAAGGAAAAAAGTTCTGAAATGCAATAAAAAAAACAGTAAGAAAAGAAAATTTAAAATACAGGATCAATGCAAATAAATATGGACTAGCCAAAGGCAGATCTAGTAAAAACAGGACTTGCCTGAAGTCTAGATCTCACTCTACCAGTACCAGAGACATGAATAGACAAAGGCAGAAACTGCTCAGTTTCTCTACTGGTTAAGATGAAGATGTTATAACTCCCTGTCCCAAGGGTTGTCCTGAAGATAAGAGAGACCGTAGGTGGGATTCCACTTAAAATCTAGAGAAGGATACTATAATTATTCAAATTAGCTATGCTACTTCGGTCAGCTCCTAAATGGGGCAAAAATTACATTGAACATTTAAACAACTGCAACCACTGTGAAAAACTTCTAAACAAATTTTGCAGTGAGGGAAAGGTGCTCTCATTCTTGGCACTAGTGTATCTTAAAATGTAATAATAAATTGAAAACTCTCAATATTTTAACCTCAAGTGGTGCAAAAGAGTGACCTAACATGGGCTAAAGAGAAAGAAAAGCGAAATAACACCATTGGTAGACAGAATCAACAGAAATGTTCATCCTTCATCAGAAAATCAAAATGACATCAACTAAGATGCTAAACCTTCCATTTTCTCCCTTTTTGGTTTAATACGTATTTTGCATTTAAAAAGGAATTGCCGGGCTTCCCTGGTGTCGCAGTGGTTGAGAGTCCGCCTGCCGATGCAGGGGACACGGGTTCGTGCCCCGGTCCGGGAAGATCCCACATGCCGCGGAACGGCTGGGCCCACGAGCCATGGCCGCTGAGCCTGCGCGTCCGGAGCCTGTGCTCCACAACGGGAGAGGCCACAACAGTGAGAGGCCCGCGTATCGCAAAAAAACAAAAACAAAAACAAAAAGGAATTGCCATCTTCTTGTGGAAATGAAAGTAAAATATAGTTTGTAAATAGCCTTTTGGAGGTCCTGATACTCCTGACAAAATAGACATACTGAAGCATCTGTTGTTGTTACTTCTGTAGCATTCCATGGTAAGCTCATAAATTAGCAGGGATATTTCAAAATAGGAAACTGGAGCATTGAACAGAAGCATCAGAAAATGTTAAGCAGTATCAGGCCCACTGCCTGAAGTATTTACAGTGACGAGGTGACTGTGTGTGTGCTTTTATCTCACTGAAATCAGAGATAAAGCTGAGTGCTTAACTTTTCTATTTTATATTGTAAACCATACTCTATGTGGTTGAGAATTTAAGAAGCTTAAAATCAATGCACTTGAGGAAGATGGGAGGATACGTTTTAATACCTAACATGATGCAGAAACCTGAAATGTGTTAAAATTACACATTACACTTACCATCTGTTCTGTTCATATAACATCAGGTGACGTATTTTTTTTCATATTTGAAATTGCTTCCCTTCCCCCCCCATGAGTTCTTAAAGGCAAACAGAAAGTGTTTTTTTTTCCTTTTTACTGAAATTGTAACTCCAATTGGGTTGTGCTTTAAAACAGCTTTACACATGAAGATATTTAATGCAACCTTGTTTAAAACAGCAAAAAAAAAAAAAAAAAAAACCCAAAAAATAGATATCATATGTGTTATTTCCAAAACTGAGTTTATATGTTTGAGTGTGGTTTTGTTAATTGCTTTCCTAGTACCCACTCACTGTCTCTTTTGCAACAATATCCTAAATTTTATCTGGATAACAGGGGTAGTGAGTGGCTTAAGTCCTTAAGCATGTCTCACACTCCTTTCCTACTGTGATTCATGACTCAGTTCATACAAAATGCCTTAGGAAGACTCAATCTCATGATCTTTGTTGGGAATATTGGGAAGTAGGCTTTTTACTTTTGACCAGATACAGGCTTGAATATGAGTGTATGTAGCCCTGGGAGCTGGTAGTTGCTAGTTCACTGTCATAAAGTGAAAGCCTACGAAGAATGGGGCCAACCAGAGTAGAATGAAGAAATGGAGAATGAAAACCATCCTGGACAATCTACTTGAGCCACTGGATCGAGCCTCACCTGAAGCCTGTCTGTGTTCCCCACGTGGCCTCTGTCCACACCCTGTTCAGGATTCTTCCTGCCTCATTACAGCTGGGCAGAGGTGGGGGGTTCAGACTCCCACTAGCACTCTGCCCTCACTACCCACTCTGCCCTCACTACTCCCTGTCAAGGGAGTTGGTACCCCTGGAAGGTTGTAAAAGTCCTGGCTTCCCTCATGGCCTTCCCTGACACCAATACAATGTGGAGGAAGACATGTACCACTACATGGGGGTGGAAATCCAGGCTCCCCTTGTGATCTGGACACAAGCTAGGAAGAAAGTCTGTTTCTGAAGTCTGTCAGTCTTCTCTGACACCACCCAGGCTGGAAGGAGAGGGCTGCTTCATTTTAGTCTGGTAAAGGCTGGTCTAGGCTCCCACTGACAGCACTGGGAGAGGGGCTGCAGATTTTTCTGTGGCCTGTGGCTGAAGCAGGGCAATTATTATCTAATTATTTTCTTTCTTGCTAGGCTGACCCTTTTCTGGCTTTTAGCTGCAGACACAAGGCATTTCTTGGAGTTTTTTGTCCTCACTCATGGGCATTGCTAGATTGCTGTCTTTTCCAGCATTCCAATCTGTGATGCTGAAGCAAAGGAAAACTCAGAGAATGGCAGTTCCTTGAACTGGAGGCCTAGTCAGTCTGCCTTCTTTCCTCCTTTCAGAGTCTTCTTACATTGCTTTATATCCATAATGTCCAGGCTTTTTACCTGTACTTAGCAGGAGGAGTAGGGAAAAACTGCGTCTATATCCTGAAGTAGAAGTCCCCACTTCATGTGAATTTACTTCTTCTAAATTTGCTGGGGCTGTCTTTATTGCCCAGAGTGTGGTCTGTCTTCATAATTCTTCCATGGGTATTTAAGTGGAATGTGTATTCTTCAGTTGTTAGCTGGAGTCCTCTTTCATATTAAGCCAGTTTTACTTATAGTTTTGTTTAGATCTGTAGTCTTACAAAATGCTGTCTAATGATGTGACTCACAGATTCTCTCAATCAAAGACAGGGCTTCTAACAACCTAAATGAACATCAATAGATGAATGGATAAAGATGTGGCGCATATACACAATGGAATATTACTCAGCCATAAAAAAGAATGAAATAATGCCATTTGCAGCAACATGAATGGACCTAGAGATTATCATACTAAGTCAGACAAAGACAAATATATGATACCACTTATTTGTGGAATCTAAAAAAAGTGATACAAATGAACTTATTTACAAAACAGAAACAGACTCACAGACAGACTCACAGACATAGAAAACAATCTTATGGCTACCAAAGGGGAAAGGGGGTTGGGAAGGCATAAATTAAGAATTTGGGATTAACAGATACACACTACTATATATAAAATAGATAAACAAGACCTACTATATAGCACAGGAAACTATATTCGACATCTTTAATAACCTATAATGTAAAGGAATCTGAAAAAGTCTATATAACTGAATCACTTTGCTGTACACCTTAAACTAACACAACACTGTAAATAAACTATACTTCAAAAAGTATTAAACAAAACAACAGGGCTTCTAAGATTCTTAAGGGTGTTATACCTTAGAAAAGGGTTAAGGTAAAGAAGTTTTTATCCAGAAGACATTTGTGCGCATGACTGCTGTCTAATGAAATGAACCCCACTGACAGTCACAGGAGATGCATAAAACCTTTAAGAGAATCATGTATGCAGAGTCATAGATGCTCCAGCTCAGAGCAAAAGGAACAAAAAAATTACAAAATTAAAAAAAAAAAAAAAAAACCTTTGGAACTCCAAACTTTTAAAAGCCAGAAATAGGTTGAGGAATCTACTTAGCTACAAGCCTGTGCTGCCTTTCATGGCCAAAGAAGGGCGATTTGGAGGACAAAAGCATAACCTACCAAAAAGCACCAAGAGCTCTGAGAGCGGAGTGAAGGCTTTGTAGAATCATTTCCAGGAAGAACATCCTGCATTTACCTGGGTGAATTTAGAATTGCTATAAATCTGTAACTCTTTTGTGTTTCTCATCGTCTCTTTTCTGGGACAGGAATGTCTATAGTGGTCATCCACTGCCTTAAGCATACTTGTATGTTAGATGTATAGGGGCAGTTGTCTCTTTATTCCACAGGCCTGCAAGTCTGAAGGAACTTTACTCCAGGAATAGCAAGTAAAAAACTGCATGTGAGGAAACTCATCTACACCTGGACTTGATTTAGATGAGTTGACACTAGAGGTCTATCTGATGCTGTGATGGAATGAGATGTAGGTGGGGATGGGGGGAAGAATGGGAGGGTGTGAGTGTATTCTACATGTGGGGGGAAATTGAACCATTTGAGCCAGAGGGCAGACTCTGGTAACCAGCATTCCAAATGACCTCCAAAATGTGGTCTCTCTCCTTCCCTCTCCCCTACCTCTCTCCCCACCTACTCTCCCCTCCCCCGACTCTCTCCTTCTCTCCCTCTTTTCCTCTCTTCCATTCTATGGAAGAAGCTTTGTTATAAGCAGCCCTAATAAGAGCTCCACATGGTAAAGAAATGAAGCCTCCTGCCAATGACCAGGTAAGTGAGTTTGGAAGTGGCCCAGACCCTTCAGAGAGTCTGCAGCCTCAGTGAACAGCTTAACTGCAGGCTCATGAGAGTAGCTGAGCCAGAATGACTCAGCTAAGCTGGTCTCAGATTCCTGAACCTAAGAAACTGTGTGAAATAAAAAAAAAATTTGTTGTTTGCAACATGCCAAATTTCAGATAATGTGTTACACAGCAATAAATAGGCAATACTCCAAACTTTCTCAATTTACATAACCAGAATAGTGTACAAAGAAGGTATGAATTTTATCCACATACTTATTTCAACGGTATTGTTCTTATGAATGTATTCAAAATGGGTTTGTGAATCAGTGTCACCTACTATCATTACACCTGTAAGTATGGTTGTTTCCTGAGCAAAAGGCAAGCTTTTCCTCATGTGGTGGCATGATTCTTTGGGTAGGACATGTAATTATAGAAAAAGTCTCCATAGTATTGTCATTTATGTGCCAAACTTCCCTATGCTTCTGGTTGGCCTTTTGGGGAACTGGTGACTGACTGGAGTAAGGAGATGTTCTCTCAACTCACGGCTGCGGAACAACATGGAGCATGGATTTCATCTTTTATTTTCTTATACTGTTGTACATTAACTCTCAATTGCCATGCTAAGCTCAGTAGAAATCAGACACCCTTATATGTAGGCATCTGTCTGCTTTTCTTGACAAGTAATAATTTGGGGGTCATATAAGATGACCCACTGAAAGCAGCCCCCACAGGATAAGAAGGTGATTTAAATGGAGTTTGTTTGAAACAAGTCTTTGGTTTCTAATCAGTATGCGGTTGTGTTGTGACTTGGTTTACAGCATTTCTTCCTTATTTTTCCCCCTTTCTTTTTCCTTGTTTTCAATCATAACAAGTACAACAGCATATTGTATAGTTTACAAATAATTCTGGTAGCTTTAGAGGGTTTCAGTAAAAGGTGGGGTTTTTTCCCCTTACTTTTGTTTTAAAAGGGAGTAGAGATTGTTACCGTTATACCTCATGCACTGCTTAAAACTTTAAAGCCTAAACTAAATTATCTTTCTGGCAGATATTTCAACAAACTCTTTTAATGTTCTGCTTGGCAGCATTTGTATTATGGACATACACTGTCCTCTGTAAAGAAGTGGTGGTTATGTGTCTAGGGACAGAGAAATGGAAGCCCTCTCTGTAAGGCACATACACCAAGAATCTATGTCTTTAATTAAGCATTCTACCGCCTATTTAAGAAGAAAAATAGACTGTCAGATACTTAATGATTTTTGTTCCTATTTATGCTTTTTGTCTTTGTGCTTTTAACAGCAACATTTTGTCTTCTGCTCTGTATCTTTCTCCACATCTGTCTTTTGTGCCATTTATATTCAGAATAGATAGATATGAGATGAACTTACAAATCATTTAACATTTTTTGCCTGGTATCTTTCCTTGATATTGTGTATTAGCTTATCTCATATTAAAAGGCCTTTACAATTACAGACGAGGAAGAACCTGTTCAGAAATTTGGCTTTCAGAAAGCAGGAGGGCAGTTGCTATACATATTAGAAACCTAAAAGAGGTGCTTGAATATATTGACATATGTAATTATACTACTATTACAGTACTTTTAAATTTTATTATTATTTAAAAACACTTTATACCACCAGGATGAACATCTTTCTCTCTCTCCTCTTGACTTCTAAACTCTCTTGGGAAACATAGCTGTCTCTATTTCTATTGCATATAGTGTTCAATATGGAAACCTGGCAGGTGGATGTCAAGAGACTTAAAGCATTCTGACATGATACGGATTTGCTCCTCCTTTCAAACTAGTACTGTGAAATGATAGTCAGAAGCAGAGGGCGATAAGGTGCCTGGCCAGAGGAGATTTCAAGGTAATGTTATTGACAGTTTTCATTCCACACTTTCATGTCTGATTCTCTTCCAGATAGTTCCCAAAGCAGATAAAAATGACCATGACAAAGCACGTATTAGTAATCAAATCTATCCCATAAGGAATTATAAATAATTCCATAAATCTGTTCCATATCTATTCTTCATGTTCTGAAAACAATCTAATAATACATTTGGCATATTGTATATGTTAAAAAAAACATGGTACTGTTAATAAAAGGAAAAGAATTTCTAATGCCACAAAAAAGACTTTTTACTATACATGCACTCTCTCACTTTTCAAATTATCTAATAAAAGATCAGTGATTTTCAGTTTATTTTTAATTTTCAATTCATTGCATGTGGATTGAATTGAGAAATATAATTTTAATATATTAATAATTATAATTATTAGTTATATTATTAATATAATTAAGAATTAATAGTAAATTAATAGTAAAACAAAATACAAAGGAAAACACAGAAAATACAAGATTTTTGATCAGGCAATAGATGTCAAGGCAATGTCCAAAATATTTTAAGGTTTCTAAACATTGTTTCTAAATTTCTGTATTTGCTGCAACTTCTTAACAGAGTTGGTGGAGTGGGATTGGTTCACAGGAGACACTTTGAATAGTGGGGCTATAACTGATCTAAAAGGATGATGCAGGCAGTCCTAGGGCAGGTGGTGAGGCACAGACAGTATCTGTCTCTTCTCCAGTACATACTTTTGCCACAGATTTTTCTATGAAGAGAACATTTATTTCTACTTAATTTTTATTTAGGGTAAATGTAATTGCCTTCCATTATTCATCTGAAATAAATGTTTAAAGACAAGCTACATTTTTTCAAAAAATGGGTTAGAGCAGCAAAACTGGCAGAGTAGAAAGACCCAGAGCTCACCTCCTCTCATGTGTACACCAAAATCACAACTATCTGCAGAACAATCACCAATGAAAATGACTGGAACCTACCACAAAAGATCTACAACTAAAGACATAAAGAAGGGACCACAATAGGACAGGTAGGGGGGCAGACTCGTGATATAATCAAATCCCATACCCCCCAGGTGGGTAATCCACAAACTGGAGAGTAATTCTATTGCAGAGATTCTCCCACAGGAGTGGGAGTTCTGAATCCCATGTCAGGCTCCTCAGCCTAAGGGTTTGGAACAGGAAGATGAGCCCCCAGAGCATTTGGCTTTGAAGGCTAGTGGGGCTTAACTGCAGGAGCCCCACAGGACTTGGGGAAATAGAGACTTCACTCTTAAAGGGTGCACACAAAGTTCACATGCACCAGGACCCACAGCAAAAACAGTAATGTGATAGGAGGCTGGGCCAAACCTACCTGCTGGGCATGGAAAGTCTCATGGAGAGGCAGGGTGGTAGAGGCTGTGGCTCACCCTAGGGACACAGACACTGGTGGTATACATACTAGGGAACATTCAGCCTCATAAACACGGCTGCTGCTGGTGACTGAGATCTTGGCTCATTAGCTCCAAGACCCGGAACCACCTGAAAGCCCAGGCGCCAGTGCTGGGATATCTCAGGCCAAACAACTAACTGGGCAGGGACACAGCACAACCCATCAGCAGACAGGCGGCCTAAAGAGTAAAGAGTTCACAGACGCCTCTGGACTCACCCCTAGACACAGCACAGGCCACAAGAAGGCCAAGACCCAGCTCTACCCACCGGTGGACAGGCACCAGCCCCTCTCACCAGGAAGCCTGCATAAGCCTCTAGACCAGCCTAACCCACCAGGGGACAGACACCAGAAGTAAGAAAACTATGATCCCTCAATACAGTTCAGACCCTACCCTGGGAGCAGCTGGGGCCTGGCCCTGCTCAATATCAGGCCAACACAACCTTCAGGAATCCATGGACCCCATACCCAACTGTGTCAGGAACAAGCCTCTCACCACCAACAATCTGAAATGAGATCTGGGATTCCTGGATACTACAGCTGGACTCCAGAGACTAGCACGGCCTGCCAGTATATTGAGACTGAGCTTAGGATCTGGCTTCACCTGCCAGTGGATGGGCAACACACACAAGTCTTCAGGACCCTGTCTTCACCCATCAGGGAGCCAGCACTAGCCCCAGGGCCCTCTAGGATTCCACAACCAGTGCCTCAGGACCAGGCCCCCCTAAACAGCAGGAAGTAGCATTCACACAAGGCAGGGCCTGGCAACCAACGAGACTAGGGGCCAACCAAGCCTACAACACTGCCCACATAGTCCTCCCACCATAACAGAAGGACCCATGCAGCCCTCTTAGGGGGAACATCTAGAGCATATAGCTTGGGTGATGAGAGGGGAGTATACTGCTGGGATACACAGGACACCTCCTACAGAGGGCCAATTACCCAATGTTAAGAAACATAACTAACCTACCACATACATAAAAATACAAATAGTAACTTAGACAAAATGAGTTGGAAGAGGAACATGTTCCAGATGAAAGGACAACATAAAGCCCTGGAAGAAGAACTAAGTGAAGTGGAGGCAGGCAATCTACCCAAGAAAGAGTTCTGGATAGCGATCTTAAAGATGATCCAAGAACTCTAGAGGAGAATGGATGCACAGAGTGAGAAGCAGAAAAGCTCACCAGTAAAGGTAAACATACAGTAAAGGTAGGAAATCATCCACACACAAAGCTACTAGGGAGCTTAAAAGACAAAAGCAGTAAAATCATCTGTATCCATTATAAGCAGTCAAGGGGTACATAAAACAATTACATGTAAAATATGATATCAAAAACTGTAATTGTGAGGGGAGAAGAGTACAAATGCAGGGTTTTTAATATCCATTTGAAATAAAAAGATCAGCAACTTAAACCTATATACACACATATACCTATAAAATATAGATATACTTTATATGTATATATATCTATATATATACACCTATAAAAAAACCTGAAGGCACCTGCAAGCTTAAAATCTATAATAGATATATATATACACAAGAATGAAAAAGGAATCCAAACATAACACTAAAGATAGTCATCAAATCACAAGAGAACAGAAGAAGAAAGGGGAAAAAAGACCTACAAAAACAAATCCAAAACAATTAACAAAATGGCAATAAGAAGATACATATCAATTACTACCTAAAATGTAAATAGACTAAATGCTCCAACCAAAAGACACAGACTGGCAAAATGGATACAAAAACAAGAACCATATATATGATGCCTACAAGAGACTCACTTCAGATCTAAAGACACATACAGACTGAAAGTGAGGTGATCGAAAAGGTCTATTTGCATTCCATGCAAACAGAAAAGGTCTATTTGCATTCCATGCAAATAGAAATCAAAAGAAAGCCAGAGCAGCAATGCTTACATCAGACAAAATAGACTTTAAAATAAAGACTATTACAAGAGACAAAGAAGGACACTACATAATGATCAAGGGATCGATCCAAGAAGAAGATATAACAATTGTAAATATTTATGCAACCAACATAGGAGCACCTCAATACATAAGGCAAATATTAACAGCCATAAAATGGGAAATCGACAGTAATACAATCATAGTAGGGGAACTGAACACCCCACTTTCACCAATGGATAGATCATCCAAAATGAAAATAAAAACGGAAACACAAGCTTTAAATGATACATTAAACAAGATGCACTACATTGATATTTATAGGACATTCCATCCAAAAACAACAGACTACACATTTTTCTCAAGTGTTCATGGAACATTCTCCAGGATAGATCATATCTTGGGTCACACACCAAGCCTTGGTAAATTTAAGAAAATTGAAATTGTATCAAGTATCTTTTCCGACCACAATGCTGTGAGACTAGATATCAATTACAGGAAAAGATCTGTAAAAAATACAAACACATGGAGGCTAAACAATACACTACTTAATAACGAAATGATCACTGAAGAAATCAAAGAGGAAATCAAAAAATACCTAGAAACAAATGACAATGGAGACACGACGATCCAAAACATATGGGATGCAGCAAAAGCAGTTCTAAGAGGGAAGTTTATAGCAATACAATCCTACCTTAAGAAGCAGGAAACAGCTCGCATAAACAACCTAACCTTGCACCTAAAGCAATTAGAGAAAGAAGAATAAAAAAACCCCAAAGTTAGCAGAAGGAAAGAAATCAGAAAGATCAGATCAGAAATAAATGAAAAAGAAATGAAGGAAACGATAGCAAAGATCAATAAAACTAAAAGCTGGTTCTTTGAGAAGATAAACAAAATTGATAAACCATTAGCCTGACTCATCAAGAAAAAAAGGGAGAAGACTCAAATCAATAGAATTAGAAATGAAAAAGGAGAAGTAAAAACTGACACTGCAGAAATACAAAGGATGATGAGAGATTATTACAAGCAACTCTATGCCAATAAAATGGACAACCTGGAAGAAATGGACAAATTCTTAGAAATGCACAACCCGCCGAGACTGAACCAGGAAGAAATAGAAAATATGAACAGACCAATCACAAGCACTGAAATTGAAACTGTGATTAAAAATCTTCCAACAAACAAAAGCCCAAGACCAAATGCCTTCACAGGAGAATTGTATCAAACATTTAGAGAAGAGCTAACACCTATCCTTCTCAAACTCTTCCAAAATATGGCAGAGGGAGGAACACTCCCAAACTCATTCTACAAGGCCACCATCACCCTGATACCAAAACCAGACAAGGATGTCACAAAGAAAGAAAACAACAGGCCAATATCACTATGAACATAGATGCAAAAATCCTCAACAAAATACTAGCATACAGAATCCAACAGCACATTAAAAGGATCATACACCATGATCAAGTGGGGTTTATTCCAGGAATGCAAAGATTCTTCAATATACTCAAATCAATCAATGTGATACACTATATTAACAAATTGAAGGAGAAAAACCATATGATCATCTCAATAGATGCAGAGAAAGCTTTCGACAAAATTCAACACCCATTTATGATAAAAACCCTGCAGAAAGTAGGCATAGAGGGAACTTTCCTCAACGTAATAAATGCCATATATGACAAACCCACAGCCAACATCGTCTTCAATGGTGAAAAACTGAAAGCATTTCCACTAAGATCAGGAACAAGACAAGGTTGCCCACTCTCACCACTCTTATTCAACATAGTTTTGGAAGTTTTAGCCACAGCAATCAGAGAATAAAAAGAAATAAAAGGAATCCAAGTCGGAAAAGAAGAAGTAAAGCTGTCACTGTTTGCAGATGACATGATATTATACATAGAGAATCCTAAAGTCGCTACCAGAAAACTACTAGAGCTAATCAATGAATTTGGTAAAGTAGCAGGATACAAAATTAATGCACAGAAATCTCTGGCATTCCTATACACTAATGATGAAAAATCTGAAAGTGAAATTAAGAAAACACTCCCATTTACCACTGCAACAAAAAGAATAAAATATCTAGGAATAAACCTACCTAAGGAGACAAAAGACCTGTATGCAGAAAATTATAAGACACTGATGAAAGAAATTAAAGATGATACAAATAGATGGAGAGATATACCATGTTCTTGGATTGGAAGAATCAACACTGTGAAAATGACTCTACTACCCAAAGCAATCTACAGATTCAATGCAATCCCTATCAAGCTACCACTGGAATTTTTCATAGAACTAAAACAAAAAATTGCACCATTTGTATGGAAACACAAAAGACCCCGAATAGCCAAAGCAATCTTGAGAACGAAAAATGGAGCTGGAAGAATCAGGCTCCCTGACTTCAGACTATACTACAAAGCTACAGTAATCAAGACACTATGGCACTGGCACACAAACAGAAATACAGATCAATGGAATAGGATAGAAAGCCCAGAGTTAAACCCACGCATATATGGTGACCTTATCTTTGATAAAGGAGGCACGAATATACAATGGAAAAAAGACAGCCTCTTCAATAAGTGGTGCTGGGAAAACTGGACAGGTACATGTAAAAGTATGAAATTAGAACACTCCCTAACACCATACACAAAAATAAGCTCAAAATGGAATAATGACCTAAATGTAAGACCAGACACTATCAAACTCTTAGAGGAAAACATAGGCAGAACGCTCTATGACATAAATCACAGCAAGATCCTTTTGGACTCACCTCCTAGAGAAATGGAAATAAAAACAAAAATAAACAAATGGGACCTAATGAAACTTAAAAGCGTTTGCACAGCAAAGGAAACCATAAACAAGACCAAAAGACTACCCTCAGAATGGGAGAAAATATTTGCAAATGAAGCAACAGACAAAGGATTAATCTCCAAAATTTACAAGCAGCTCATGCAGCTCAATAACTAAAAAACAAACAACCCAATCCAAAAATGGGCAGAAGACCTAAACAGACATTTCTCCAAAGAAGATATACAGATTGCCAACAAACACCTGAAAGAATGCTCAACATCATTAATCATTAGAGAAATGCAAATCAAAACTACAATGAGGGGCTTCCCTGATGGCGCAGTCGTTGAGAGTCTGCCTGCCAATGCAGGGGACACGGATTCGTGCCCCGGTCCACGAGGATCCCACATGCCGCGGAGTGGCTAGGCCCTTGAGCCATGGCCGCTGAGCCTGCACGTCCGGAGCCCGTGCTCCGCAACAGGAGAGGCCACAACAGTGAGAGGCCCACGTACCAAAAAAAAAAAAAAAAAAAAAAAAACCTATAATGAGATATCATCTCACACCAGTCAGAATGGCCATCATCAAAAAATCTAGAAACAATAAATGCTGGAGAGGGTGTGGAGAAAAGGGAACAGTCTTGCACTGTTGGTGGGAATGTAAATTGATATAGCCACTATGGAGAACAGTACGGAGGATCCTTAAAAAACTACAAATACAAGTACCATACGACCCAGCAATCTCACTACTGGGCATATACCCTGAGAAAACCATAATTCAAAAAGAGTCATGTACCAAAATGTTCATTGCAGCTCTATTTACAATAGCCAGGACATGGAAGCAACCTTGGAAGCAATCAACAGATAAATGGGTAAAGAAGATGTGGCACATATATACAATGGAATATTACTCAGCCATAAAAAGAAACGAAATTGAGTTATTTGTAGTGAAGTGGATGGACCTAGAGTCTGTCATACAGAGTGAAGTAAGTCAGAAAAGGAAAAACAAATACCGTATGCTAACACATATATATGGAATCTAGGGGTAAGACAGGAATAAAGACACAGACCTACTAGAGCATGGACTTGAGGATATGGGGAGGGGGAAGGGTAAGCTGTGACAAAGTGAGAGAGTGGCATGAACATATATACACTACCAAACGTAAGGTAGATAGCTAGTGGGAAGCCGCCACATAGCACAGGGAGATCAGCTTGGTGCTTTGTGACCACCTAGAGGGGTGGGATAGGGAGGGTGGGAGGGAGCGAGACGCAATAGGGAAGAGATATAGGAACATATGTATATGTATAACTGATTCACTTTGTTATAAAGCAGAAACTAACACACCATTGTAAAGCAATTATACTCCAATAAAGATGTTTAAAAAAAAAAGAATTCTGTATCTAGCAATATTACCCTTCGGAATTGAAGGTGAAACAAAGACATTCATACATAACCGAAGACTAATAGAATCAACTGCTAACAGACTTGGTTTATAAGAAATAGTAAAGGAAGTCTTTGAAAGGGATATTCTAGATAATATCTTGTAGTAACTATTGTTTCTGATTTTTATTCCCCCCTCCCTCTGAAGGTTATTGTTCTTTTTTGTGTATTTAGTAATGTGGTTGGACATTATTAATAAAATCTTTCTTTCTCACAATGTGTGTTAGCTGAGATCTTGGCTTAGTTAAGTTTTATTATTGTTGGTGTTGTTATTATTATTTTAAACATGGCTAGCAGGAGTAGCCTGTGTTTCTGCATTGCAGGGCCAGGACTAAGGTGAGACCAGTAAGGACCCTTGAGAGGGAAATTTAAGGAGGTATTTGTTCTCAGTATTGTGCAATACAGGATTGATTGATGGGTCTGTGTGTAGTTTTAGTAGCACACTCAATGTTATACATTTTTCAATCTCTCCCTATTTTCTTTTTGCTAGAACCTCTCATGTGTCCTTTGCATGTGTGTGCAGCCTCCTTCTGTTGGCAATATTTTGATATCTTGAACTATATCCAGTGTTTGATACAAAAGTGCACAGCCTCTGTTCAAATCCAGGCATACTTAGAGAGCATATAAAGGTTGTCTATGGCTATCTCACCTTCCAGATTTTCCTGTTAAATCCCTGTTTAGTCTTTGGCTCTGCCACTTACCCCAACTGGGACTGCAATCTCGGTCTAGGATATCTTCAGGTCTTTGCTTTTCTCTGCTGGATGCAGGGTTTTTGCCTTGTACTCTAAATTAATTGCTCCTTCTCCAGCATCAATGCTGCTGATTTCCCAGATTGTCCCTTTCTGATAGAATCACCCTGCCTACTAAGCTGCAGGGCAGGTATCAATAGATGGGAGCAGCTCCAGGCAAGAATGCTGCAGACACCCACTATTCTTTATCTGAAAGTTAGTAGTTCCTCATGAAAAAAAAATGCATTTCCATTTGCTGTATGCATTTGGCTGAATCCCAGAGAACCAAAATGGTTGTTTCTGGCAATTTTGTCCAACTATATTTTTACTTTTGAGGAAGAGGGTTTGCCAACCTTCTCATGTCATTTTGACATGCCGTAAGTAGCCTATGTTCATTTGACCATCTAGGACGTATTTTCTTCATCTATGAATTAGGTCTAATGCTGCTTAATGTGCCAATCTCACATGACTTTTGTGGCAGTCAAATGATACATTTATAATTATAACAGCTAGCATTACGGACATATATACACTACCAAATGTAAAA
Organism: Tursiops truncatus; assembly: GCF_011762595.2. Classification (NCBI taxonomy): domain Eukaryota; kingdom Metazoa; phylum Chordata; class Mammalia; order Artiodactyla; family Delphinidae; genus Tursiops; species Tursiops truncatus. The sequence goes on from NC_047036.1 coordinate 138,208,027, forward strand.
TAGATTAGCTAGTGGAAAACAGCCACATAGCACAGGGAGATCAGCTCGGTGCTTTGTGACCACCTAGAGGGGTAGGATAGGGAGGGTGGGAGGGAGACGCAAGAGGGAGAGGACATGGGGGTATATGTATATGTATACCTGATTCACTCTGTTATAAATCAGAAACTAACAGACCATTGTAAAGCAATTATACATCAATAAAGATGTTAAAAAAAAATAACAGCTAGCATTCACTGATGGCCTTTTTAACACCAAAAACTATTTTGAGAATTTTAAATATATTACTTTATTTAATCCTCAAAAAACCTGATTGGTTATGCATCTTAATTATTAATTTTAGAGATTAGAAAACTGAAGGAATTAACAGGTTAAGCTGTCTATGGACACAGAGCTAGTGAGGAAAAAAAAAAAAGGATCCAGAGCCTAAACTTTTAATACCCATATTTTGGCACCCACATTGTAAAGTGTGAGAATAAGATATTTATGCTATCCTCCATATTCTATCTCATCCTCCAGATATTTACAGGAGTTTTCAGTCACTGGTTTATCTACTGACTCTTCATTTTCTTTATCAGCTCTGTGTCTCAGAATGGATAACCTGTAGGTATGAATAGAACCAGAATTTTCAGAGCAGAGGGCAACAAGCCAAAGAGATTTTGATTAGGAAACTGAAGAGCTATGGCATAGAAAACATAGCACAGAACAGCACATGGCCTATCTAGTTGTCATTTTGACAAACTGATTTTCTTCCCTTTGGGGATAGTCAGAGTTTATGAGTCATCTCCAGTCAGCTGTCTGATAGAGTCTTTGGTGTTCTGAGAAGCAAATCATATTTTCTTTTCCATGCCACTGGATCTTCAGAATTGAGGATATATCACACAGTGTTTTATTTTCTTATTGTTATTTACTTTTTACTAAGGTCTTAAGAGATGTACAGAAAAGATATCTCTGTGAGGAATGCAAATAACAACCACCACATAAAGTCTGGGTGATGACATGAAAACATTTCTCACTAGAGGTGGAGAGAACACACGGAAACAATCCTCCCACTTCATCAGTTTATGTCAAGGCTTATTCCCAAGTGGCCACATGGAGCCCACACAGTTGAAGCCTCATTTGACATACACAAATACACTCTGGATCCTTTGCAATAACAACTGTCTACCCTACATTATTCTGTCTCCATTATGTCAATATTAAATAAGCATTATGTCCAGCGTAAAGAACAATGACTACCCTTTATTTCAAAGGCCATTGATTCTCTATTTGTTTTTGAAGTAAATGTCAGTTAGGAGGAAAAAAATGCACCAGTATTAAAACCGGATGTGACTGGGTTGCAAAGCACTTACTTCTTGCCTAAAGTACTTGGGCTTGATAACAGCAATGCCCTAAAGGTGCACTCCCACAGAGAGGCAGCAATGGGTTCAAATTCAGCTCTACCACTTATACCTCTGCAATACTGGTCTAATATTTGGATTTTTAGATTTGGGTTGGATTTTTTTAGATTTACTTTGGATTTCTTTTTTATTGGTGATCCATAATTAAAATACTTTGTACTAGAAGATAGTCATTGTAGGAATCAGACTATGATGGTACAAAGAGAAAACTCCATGATCAGGGAAGATAAATCAGCTGAATGGGAACTGTTGCATGTTGCAGAAAAGACTATGAGTCTTAGAGTTGTACAGAAGCAAATTCAAATTCTGATTCTGCTAATTTATACCTGTGGGGACATAGGCAGGATACTTAATTGAAACTCTGTTTTCTCATTGGTTAACTGAAGATAATAGAAATGCCTAACATCTATTGAGTATCCATGATGTACAAAGCACTATTTTAAACATACATCATTCAATTTTTCAGGAAAACACAATGAAGCAAGTTCTATTAATATGCCCATTTTATAGAGGAGGAAATTAAGCCTTTAAAAGTTTGGGTGACTTACCCAAAGTCACAAAGTTGGTAGGTGGGAGAGCCATTTTTATATCCAACTGTCTGGTTCTAAAGGCTGTACATTTAACAACTAAATTAAAATGTCTCCTTACCTCTTTAAGGTGATTACGTATGTGTGTGTCTGTTATTATTATACATGGGTATATATGTTATTTGTAATGATATATTTGTCATTATATGGATATTTATCTTATATATAAATTACATGTTATATATTTAAAGTATTTCATAAGCATTAATATTAGTAAATGGCTATTTTTGCTGATGAACTCTTAAAAAGACACCATCAAAGATTTTAACAAATGTAATTAATATTTATTACTTCAGATATTGAACTATGTTTTTTTCCTTAATTTAACTCATTTAATTTCAATGAAAAACATGCTGAAGCAAATATAATTATCTATTAATTAAATAGATTAATTTAAAAAAAGAGAGAGCTCAGGCAATTGAGTGACTTCCTCTGGATTACACAGCTACTAAAGCTGGAATTTAAACTTGATTTTCTAGTGCCAATGTACACATCTTCTCACTATATCACAGAGTGGATTAAACTATGCTCCATGGTTTATAAATATATTTTTGACAAACATTTTGTTATCCACCTATTAGCTTTTTATTCGCCTTTTTTAAAAAAATAACTTTTTCCATTATTTTTTGAACATACACCAGGAGTTATGATTAACACATGCCAGGGAAGGTAGAAGAATGTCTTAGTTATCAGCAAACATTCTTCCATAAATCCATGAATATTTTTAATTAGGGATATGACATACTTGATAGACAACTTAGTTTTCAAGTGTCTATTACTGAAGACATCCTGTAATCATAATTTTCTCACCTTATTATTGCATAAAAGGACATGTGTATAATAATGATGAAGCTGCCAAAATCTCTGATAGCTAATGCAATATCAAATAACTTGGTGTGATCCTAGGTAGATGAAGGGGAGAGAATCTAGAAATACTGTATGTCACAATACATTCTGAGCTACTGAGCTCATCTGAGAGTCATCACTGTTTTGATTTGTGAAGGTAAACTGACCCAGACAAGGAATCAGAAACACACGCAGACATTTGCGTCACATCATACATAACCCTGGGTTTTTCTGCAATGGTAAATATGCCAGCAAAATCATGACTTTCTGAAGTAGTTTACAAATCAGAAAGACCTGGGTTCAAATCTGGTACCCAGCCCTGTTTAGCTGAAAAACCATGGGTGAGCTAGTTAACCATGGGTGAGCTAGCTAACCAATCTCATTTATAAGAGGGAAAGCTGAAATACTGTGAGATTCACATGAGACAAAGCGTAGCACAGTGTCTGTTAGCTTACTATTACTGCTTTTGTTATCTGTCTGCAGCAGATTTTTCCGAATTTCTCTCAGTTTGCTAAACGCAACAAGGTATTCATTGTTGATATTACAAGTCTTCCTGACAATGGTGGGGAACCTTAGTTAGATAAAGGACTATAAAATTTTTAAACTGTCTTTTTTCAAGCACTTGTATTTTCATGCCTACACTTTTAATGTTGTTTTTGTCTTGATTTGTGGCAGATCTTTATGGTGTACATGGGGTGTAGAAGTTGTGGAAAAGAATATAAAAATGGTTAAGAACTACTTTCAGAAATTTGTAATTTACAGAGTGGATAGACATGAATAGGACTCCAAAGGGAGTGCACTATGGTAAGTTCTAAGTAACAGATGAGTAACAGAAGAGTCATAACATTCTGAGAGGAAAAAAATATGTCTCTTGGAAGGATCAGGTAACGCTGAGAGCAGAAAGTAGGCTTTGAAAGGTTGAATAGGAAGCATCAGACAGCTATTAAAATGTAGGAAATTACCAAGTAGAACTTAAGCCAAGTTCTAGGGAAGTGATAGATTATAGGCAACAAATAAGAACCAAGACTAGATAGTAAATGCTGAAGAACTGAGTGAGGGCAGTGGAGAATGGAAAAAGGGTCAATTTGTGCCACGTCCAGGAGCACGTGAATCAAATAGGTCATTTCCCATGACCTATAGGGTAAAGAAGTCATAAAATCACTTCAGGAAAACAACTACAGAATTTTATATTACTTCCATGTGACACGTCACCTTTGGTTGTTGGCATTTGAAATCTCCAGTAACCATTTGGGAACCTCTTAATTTGTCACCTTTCATGTGTTTTACACTTTCTAACAGTAAAGTGATGTTCAGTAAGAGGCATTTATTTAGTTTTAAAAGATTTTTTTCACACAAAAGTTGTTCATGTGCTGAAATCTGAAGGCAACAGATTTATGAGAAGTGATTCTGCATTGTCTCTACAGGGTTCCTGGGATTATCGGTTCTGGGTGAGTTTACCTGTTAATTTCTCCACCTGCAATGCTTTAATGTGAATAGTGCTGAAATCTGACTTGCTACCCTCATGATACATAAGATTGGAGGTCCTGTTTCTAAATGTGGCCTTCTGTACCTCATCCCCATCCCAGGGAGAGGAAATTTTCTAAACTATCTCATAGAATGGACAGTACTTCAACTTTCAACTTAGGCAGGGATCTCAGAAATTGTTCCCCGCAATGCACAAGGCTGAGGCCACTTTCTTATTTTCATTTGCCTGTTGAAGCCTCAACTCCTGCAATCTAATAATTTTTCTGCTACTCTGGTGGGCTATATAATGTCAATTGCTGCTCATGATTCTGGCTTTGAATTCTTTCTTCTTTCTGGTATATAAAATTTCTCTTCTTTGCTTATTTTTTAAAATGTCTTTATTGGGATATATTTCACATATCCACACAATTCACCCATTCAAAAGATACAACCCAAAACCAAATCCAAAAATACATTAAAATGATCATACACCATGATCAAGTGGGATTTATCCCAGAGATGCAAGGATTTATCAATATTCACAAATCAATCAGTGTGATACACATTTATTCATAAAATGAAGAATAAAAAACATGTGATCATCTCAATAGATGTAGAAAAAGCTTTTGACAAAATTCAACACCCATTTATGATAAAAACTCTCTCCAGAAAGTGGGCATAGAGGGAACCTACCTCAATAATAAAGGCCATATATGACGAACACACAGGTAACATCATTCTCAACAGTGAAAAGCTGAAAGTATTTCCTCTAAGATCAGGAAAAAGACAAGGATGTCCAATCTAGCCACTTTTATTCAACATAGTTTTAGAAGCCCTAGCCACGGTAATCAGAGAAGAAAAAGAAATAAAAGGAATGCATCTTGGAAAAGAAGTAAAATTGTCACTCTTTGCAGATAACATGATACTATACATAGAAAACCCTAAAGGCACTACCAGAAAACTACTAGAGCTCATCAATGAATTCAGTAAGGTTGCAAGACACAAAATTAATACACAGAAATCTCTTGCATTTCTATGCATTAACAATGAAAGATCAGAAAGAGGAATTAAGCAAACAATCCCATTTACCATCACATCAAAAAGAATAAAATACCTAGGAATAAACCTACCTAAGGAGACAAAAGACCTGTATGCAGAAAACTATAAAACACTGATGAAATAAGTCGAAGATGACACAAACAGATAGAAAGATATACCATACTCTTGGATTAGAAGAATCAATATTGTCAAAATGACTATACTACCCAAGGCAATCTACAGATTCAATGCAATCTCTATCAAATACCAACGGCATTTTTCACAGAACTGGAACAAAAAATTTTCTAATTTGTATGGAAACACGAAAGACCCCGAATAGCCAAAGCAATCTTGAGAAAGAAAAATGGAGATGGAGGAATCAGACTCCCAGGCTTAAGACTACAGTACAAAGCTACAGTAATCAAGACAATATGGTACGGGCACAAAAACAGAAATATAGATCAATGGAACAGGATAGAAAGCCCAGAGATAAACCCACGCACATATGGTAACCTTATCTTTGATAAAGAAGGGAAGAGTATACAATGGAGAAAAGACGGCCTCTTCAATAAGTGGTGCTGGGAAAACTGGACAGCTACACGTAAAACAATGAAATTAGAACACTTCCTAACACCACACACAAAAATAAACCCAAAATGGATTAAAGACCTAAATGTAAGGCCAGATACTATAAAACTCTTAGAGGAAAACACAGGCAGAACACGCTTTGACATAAATCATACCAATACCTTTTTGGATTCACATCCTAGAGTAATAAAAATAAAAACAAAAATAAACAAATGGGACCTAATGAAACTTAAAAGCTTTTGCACAGCAAAGGAAAACCGTAAACAAAACAAAAAGACAACCCACAGAATGGGAGAAAATATTTGCAAATAAAGCAACTGACAAGGGATTAACCTCCAAAATACACAAACAGCTCATGCAGCTCTAGATCAAAAAAAACCAAACAACCAAATCAAAAGATCTGAATAGACATTTCTCCAAAGAAGACATACAGATGGCCAAGAAGCACATGAAAAGATGCTCAACATCACTAATTATTAGAGAAATGCAAATCAAAACTACAATGAGGTATCATCTCACACAGGTCAGAATGGCCATCATCAAAAAGTCTACAAACAATAAATGACATAGAGGGTGTGGGAAAAAAGGGAACCCTCATACCCTGTCAGTGGGAATGTAAATTGGTACAACGATCCTGGAGAACAGTATGTAGCTTCCTTTGAAAAGTAGAAATAGAACTACTATATAATCCAGCAATGCCATTCCTGGGCATATATCCAGAGAAAACCACAATTCGAAAAGACACGTGAACCCCAGTGTTCATCGCAGCACTATTTACAATAGTTGAGACGTAGAGACAACTTAAATCTCCACTGACAGAGGAATGGATAAACAAGATGTGGTACATATATACAATGGAATATTACTCAGCCATATAAAAGAAGGAAATAATGCCATTTGTAGCATCATGGATGGACCTAGAGATTATCAAAATAAGTGAAGTAAGTCAGACAGAGGAAGACAAATACCATATGATATCACTTACATATGGAATCTAAAAAAAATGATACAAACAAACTTATTTACGAAACAGAAACAAACTCACAGACTTCGAAAACAAACTTACGGTTACCAAAGAAGAAATGTGGGTGGGAGGGATAAATTAGGAATTGGGGATTAATATATACACACTATTTTATATAAAATAATCAACAAGGGCCTAGTGTACAGCACAGGGAACTCTACTCAATATTCTGGAACAATATATATGGGAAAAGAATCTGAAAAGGAATAGATATATGTATATATAACTGAATCACTTAGCTGTATACTTGAAACTAACACATTATAACTCACCTATACTCCAATATAAAATAAAAATTAAATTTAAAAAATAAAAATAAAATATACAACCCAATGACTCTTCCAGTCCAATGCACAGTTTTGTGATTTTTATCACAACCAATTTTAGACTCTTTTTATTACCCCAAAAATAAACCCTTTACACCTTACCATTTACCCCTTAATCCTTTCATCTCCTCTACCCATAAGGAACCACTAATTACCTTTGTCTCTATATATTTGTCTATTCTGGACATTTCATATAAATGAAAGCACACAGTATGTGGTCCTTTGTGAATGATTTAATTAACTTAGGATGTTTTCAAGGTTAATCCACGTTGTAGCATGCATCAGTATTTCATTTCTCTTTATCCCTTAATATTCCATTGTATGGATATACCACATTTTCTTTTTCTATTCATCAGTTGATGGACCTTCAGGCTGTGTCCACTTTTTGTCTATTATGAATAATGATGGTATTAAAACTCATATACAAGTTTTTGAGTGAACATATGCTTTTATTTATCTTGAGTATATAGCTAGGAGTAGAACTGCTGGGTCAAATAGTAACTCTACAGTTAACATTTTGCAGCACTGTCAGACTCTTTTCCAATGTGACTGTATCATTCCACATTCCTACCAGTAGTATGTGATGGTTTCAATTTCTTCACATCCTCAACAATACTTGTTATTATCTATCTTTTTTATTATAGCCATGTTAGCAGTTAAAGTGATATTTCATTGTGATTTTGATTTCCATTTCCATGATGGCTAATGATGTTGAGCAACTTTTCATGTATTGATTGGCCATTAGTATATATTCTTTAGAAAAATATCTATTGAGAAATCAATATTTAATGAAGCATCTCTCAAAACGATAATTTTTATAGAAACCTGAAAGTACCCAAATTCTAAATAAATTTGAGAAATATCAGGTTTTTCATTGCATCATTAATATCTTATCATCATTATGATATATGTAACCTGAAGAGGGCATATGTCCCCAGTATCACTCCCTACCAGACTGTAAAATCTAACAAGAAAAGAACAGTCTGTTTTTATCATAATTGCGATGTTAGTAACTAATAAAGTTCCTTTAATATGGTGGATACTCAAAATTATTTGATGGAGAAATGGAGACATCTCTGTAAAAAAAAAAAAAAATACACACACAAAACACCGCGCTATTCCATTTGCCTGCGGCTTATTTGTTCTTTTTTATTCTCCCCAGACTAGTTTTATTCTGAAATTATTAAAAGTAATAGTACAATGTGAACCACTTGCAACTTAGCTAAAAACCATCATTATTAGCTAAAATATATTTGGTTGAAAAGAAATACCATACATATCAGGCAAAGAAGATGACTCAATTGATATATTTCAGGCCATTTTAAGTATACCCTCCTTTCTTTTCACTATTACACATTCACCAATGGTCTAGATTAGCACCAGCAAATAGCCATCAGGGGCCCGTGCTCTGCTGATGAGGTAATATTTAATTATACATTTACTGAACTTTGGTCACTAAGTGGTCTGTTTAAAGATTCTGCAGAACTGGCAGACAGACACTAAAAGGCCTCCTGGAAACTTGCTCTTTGGGTTTGGTATTTTTTATCTTTCTAGGGATTTATCTATTTCATCTAGGTTATATAATTTGTTGGCCCACATTTGTTCATGATATTCTGTTATAACTATTTTTACTTCTGTGAAGTTGGTAGTAATGTCCCCCACTTTCACTTCTGATTTTAGCAATTTGAGTTTTTCCTTTCTCAGTTTAGCTAAAAGTCTGTCAATTTTGTTGATCTTTTCCAAGAACCAACTTCTTATTTTGTTGACTTTTCTCTATATTTTTCTCATCATTAATTTTCATTCCAATCCTTATTATTTCATTTCTTCTACTTGCTTTGGGTTTAGTTCTCCCTTCTTTTTTCAGTATCCTAAGGTTGAAAATTCAGTTTTTTATTTGAGATTTTTCTTCTTTTTTTAATGTTAAGCATTTACTGCCATGTTTCCCTCTAAGCACTGCTTTGGGCAACCCATATGTTTTGGTGTATTGTGTATTTATTTTCATTAGTGTCAAGGTATTTTCTAATTTCCCTCGTGATTTCTTCTTTCACCCATTGGTTATATAATTTCCATGTTTGTGAGCTTTCCAGGTTTCCTATTACTGATTTCTATTGTCATTCCACTGTGGCCCAGACAACCTTTTTATGATTTCAATATTTTAAAATTTATTAAGACTTGTTTGTAGCCTACCATATGACCTATCCCAAAGAATGGACCACGTGGACTTGAGAAGAATATGTATTCTGTTGTTTGGTGGAATTATATGTTAGGTCTAGTTTGTGTATAATGTTGTTCAAGTCCTTTACTTTCCTCATTGGTTTTCTGTCTAGATATACTATGCTTTATTGAAAGTGGGACATTTAAATCTCTGACCATTATTGTTAAATTGTCCATTTCGCTCCTCAATTCTCCTCACGTGTTTTGAGACTCTATTATCTACTGCATAAATGGTGAGAATTATTACAGCCTACTGACAGATTGACCTGTTTTGCATTACACAATATTGTCTTTTATAACTGGTAACCTTTTTTTTTAAATAGCTTTTCAAGTCAAGTTTGACCAATGTTAGTATAGGCACTCCAGTATTCTTAGGGTTTCAGTTTGCATATCCTTTTCCACCCTTTACATTCAACCTATTTATATTTTTTAGTCTCTAGATAGCCCACAGTTGAATGTGTTTTCCTTTTTCTTTTTAATCCAGTCTGTTAATATCTTCCTCTTATATTAGTTAATCCATTCACATTTAATGCTATTTATATACTTGAATTTTTATTACCTTTTTACTTATTTTCATATGTTTTACTGCTTTTTTCTTCCTCTATTTCTCCTTTATTACTTTCTTTTGCATTAAGTGAATATTTTTGATTGTAATATTTTAATTCCTTTAAAGATTTTTTTCACTATTTTTATTTATTTATTTTTGGCTGTGTTGGGTCTTCGTTTCTGTGCAAGGGCTTTCTCCAGTTGTGGCGAGCGGGGTCCACTCTTCATCACGCTGCACGGGCCTCTCACTGTTGCAGCCGTTCGTTGCGGAGCACGGCTCCAGACGCACAGGCTCAGTAGTTGTGGCATGGGCCCAGCTGCTCCGTGGCATGTGGGATTCTCCCAGACCAGGGCTCAAACCCATGTCCCCTGCATCGGCAGGCAGGCTCTCAACCACTGTGCCACCAGGGAAGCCCCTTTTTCACTATGTTTTTCAAGTTGTTTTCTAGTAGTTCCTAATCTTATAAGACTTACCAGAATCTACTTCAAATGTATACTAACTTAATTCTAGTGAAATATAGAAGCATTACTCCCATACTGCTCTACCTTCTCTTCCCTCTTTTTGTGCTATTATACAATACATAGTATGTCTAATTATATTACAAGCCCAACATATATTGTTATACGTATTATTTTATGTCTGTTACAGAAGATGAGGAAAGAAAGATGAGTTAGTGTATATCTTTTGAGTTTGTTATATATAACTTATTTTTTATTTTAAGACTGTATATTTTAAGATCAATTTTAGGCTTACTACAAAATTGAGAGCGAAGTAGAGATTTCCCATATACTCCCTGCCCCCACACAATGGTAGCCTCTCTCAGGAGAGAGAGGCCTCCTAGGCAGCAGGCTCTCTACTCATGCTTGCAACTCATACTTGAGTTAGGAGAAACTCATGGGCCCTTCATGCCCGTATCTCAAGCAAAATCTTAGCAGAAGAGCATACAAAATGTCCTAATATGACAGCTGCTGACCCCACCATTTCCCTAACATTTGAAATCCTTTCCTTTATCCAGAATGAATTTCTATGGCAGTGTTCCTATTATGAAAATTAAAAAAGAGATAATTATGTAAAAAGGATACAACATGGAAATACACAAAATCCCCATTTATGAAGTTTTAAAAACTAGCAAAACAGACATAACAAATATAAACTTCCTTCCACAGGCAGCATTCAGGTCATCTAAGAACACCTATATCTCTTGTTTAAGCTGCTGTTTTTCAAATACAGCCAGGCTCTCTTCAGAAGCAGCTGCATAGTAAAAATAATTCCTTCATTCTTCAAACCTAAGATTCCAAACATTCATAGTGACTCATGTACATATTTAAGAACTTCTCTTTAGTGTCAATATATTAAATACACTCAATAAAGCATTCATTTATTTTTAGGTATTCTGTGTAGTATATTTAAAGGCACCATTTGATACCATTTTCTATGTTACAAGCTTTCACTGTCATTGACAAAGAAATGATTTCAAAGCTTTTGACGAAATTTAACACCCGCTTATGATAAAAACCCTCCAGAAAGTAGGCATAGAGGGAACTTACCTCAACATAATAAAGGCCATATATGACAAACCCACAGCCTAAATCATTCTCAATAGTGAAAAACTGAAACCATTTCCTCTAAGATCAGGAATAAGACAAGGCTGTCCATTCTCACCACTATTATTCAACATAGTTTTGCACGTTTTAGCCACAGAAATCAGAGAAGAAAAAGAAATAAAAGGAATCCAAATCAGAAGAGAAGAAATAAAGCTTTCACTACCTGCAGATGACATGATACATACATACATAGTACATACACAGAGAATCCTAAAGATGCTACCAGAAAACTACTAGAGCTAATCAATGAATATGGTAAAGTAGCAGGATACAAAATTAATGCACAGAAATCTCTTGCATTCCTATTTACTAATGATGAAAAATCTGAAAGAGAAATTAAGAAAACACTCCCATTTACCATTGCAACAAAAAGAATAAAATATCTAGGAATAAACCTACCTAAGGAGACAAAAGACCTGTATGCAAAAAACTATAAGACACTGATGAAAGAAATTAAAGATGATACCAACCGATGGAGAGATATACCATGTTCTTGGATTGGAAGAATCAACTTGTGAAAATGACTATACTACCCAAAGCAATCTACAGATTCAATGCAATGCCTAACAAACTAGAACAAAATATTTCACCATTTGTATGGAAATGCAAAAGCCTCTGAATGGCCAAAGCAATCTTGAGAAAGAAAAACGGAGCTGGAGGAATCAGGCTCCCTGATTTCAGACAATACTACAAAGCTAAAGTAATCAAGACAGTATGGTACTGGCACAAAAACAGAAATATAGATCAATGGAACAGGACAGAAAGCCCAGAGATAAACTCATGCATCTATGGTCACCTTATTTTTGATAAAGGAGGCAAGAATATACAATGGAGACAGCCTCTTCAATAAGTGGTGCTGGGAAAACTGGACAGCTACATGTAAAAGAAGGAAATCAGAACACTCCCTAATATCATACACAAAAATAAACTCAACATGGAATAAAGACCTAAATGTAAGGCCAGACACTATCAAACTCTTAGAGGAAAACATAGCCAGAAAACTCTATGACATAAATCACAGCAAGATCCTTTCTGATCCACCTGCTAGAGAAATGGAAATAAAATAAACAAATAGGACCTAATGAAACTTAAAGACTTTTGCATAGCAAAGGAAAACCATAAGCAAGATGCAAAGAAAACCCTCAGAATGTGAGAAAATATTTGCAAATGATGCAACTAACAAAGGATTAATCTCCAAAATTTACAGGCAGCTCATGCAGCTCAATATCAAAAAAACAAACAACCCAATCCAAAAATGGGCAGAAGACCTAAATAGACATTTCTCCAAAAAAGATATACAGATTGCCAACAAACACATGAAAGGATGCTCAACATCACTAATCATTAGAGAAATGCAAATCAAAACTACAGTGAGATATCACCTCACACCAGTCAGAATGGCCATCATCAAAAAATCTACACACAATAAATGCTGGAGAGGGTGTGGAGAAAAGGGAACCCTCTTGCACTGTTGGTGGGAATGTAAATTGATACAGTCACTATGGAAAACAGTATGGAGGTTCCTTCAAAAACTAAAAACAGAATTGCCATACGACTCAGCAATCTCACTACTGGGCATATACCCTGAGAAAACCGTGATTCAAAAACAAGCATGTACCAAAATGTTCACTGCAGCTGTATTTACAATAGCCAGGACATGGCAGCAATCTAAGTGTCCATCGACAGATGAATGGGTAAAGAAGATGTGGCACATATATACAATGGAATATTACTCAGCCATAAAAAGATTCGAAATTGAGTTATTTGTAGTGAGGTGGATGGATCTAGAGTCTGTGATACAGAGTGAAGTAAGTCAGAAAAACGAATACCATATGCTAACAGATATATATGGAATCTTAAAAAAAAAAAGGTTCTGAAGGACCTAGGGGCAAGACAGGAATAAGGACGTAGATGTAGAGAATAGACTTGAGGACATGGGGAGGAGGAAGGGTAAGCTGGGACGAAGTAAGAGAGTGGCAGGGACATATACACACTACCAAATGTAAAATAGATAACTAGTGGGAAGCAGCCACGTAGCACAGGGAGATCAGCTCGGTGCTTTGTGACCACCTAGAGGGGTGGGATAGGGAGGGTGGGAGGGAGATGCAAGTGGGAGGGGATAAGGGGATATATGTGTATGTAAAGCTGATTCACTTTGTTATAAAGCAGAAACTAACACACCATTGTAAAGCAATTATACTCCAATAAAGATGCTAAAGAAAAGCTCATGATTGTTTTCCAGAACAACTGTGGCATAAACTACTACCAATACTGTTTCAAGTTATCTGTTTCATCAGCATTATCTTCTGTCATTAAAAACGTGTCAAAAATTTATCCTTGTGAATTCGACAATAAAATAATATTTGAATAAAAAATGCATATGAGCTTACAAGGTGACTGTGTGAATACACTACAGAGATCTTCAGCTTTTAATGTAGAAACAGAAGACAAAAGAAGGCATTCTATGTTAAATACTGAAATATGTTGTATTAATTACTAAATATTATTAGAGTTCAACAAAGTATGAGCAACTGTTATTGAAGAAAGCTTCTAAAAAAAATTGATCTGTGTCTTGTAAGGTATTCTAGGGTAGAGAAACCATAAAAAGACCACTGAAATTTATAGAATTTGTACAAAATGGAAGAATGACTCACAATGGTGGGACAAAGAACACCTGAGCCCACATACTCCTCCTGTTCCCTCCTGTTTTTACAGATGAGCTGTCCATATTCTTATGAAAAGCTGATCCCTCCATTTAGGCACTAGATCCCATATTCTTTTGCCTATTCAAGAACACAGATCCTGAAATTTCCTCTCATCATCTTGACACTATTTCTTCTCTCTCTTGCAGATGGTTTCTCTTAGCTTACACACACATTGCAATTTCTGCCATCACATAAACAAGCCCTCTCTTGACCTCACTTCCCCTTTCAAGTAACACCAATATTCCATTCACATTTACATCAAAACTCTCCGAAAGTCCTATATACTCCTTTTATCCTATGTCTCTCCACCAAATCATTCTACTGTCTCCAATCCTCCATTATAACTGCTGTTGTCAAAGCGACCAATGACCTTCATATTATCAAAGAGAATATTTAAGCCTCAGACATCATCATTGTTGAACTTTCTGCACATTTAACATTTCATCCATCCTTATTAAATAACTCTCTTTGCTTGGCTTTCAGAACACTACATACTGCTGCTTTTCTCCCTACCTTACTGTCACTCTTCTATCTTCTTTGCTCTTCTCACCTCATATTCTCAACCACTAAGCAAAGCTCAGTTCTAAATTTTCTTTTCTAATCTTGTCAATGCCCATTATCTTGCTGATTTCATCTAAGCTCACTGTATTAAATCCAATCTATAATATATCTCCTCACAAAGTGATTATTCCAATCCGAACTCCTTCTATGAACTTCATTTTTAAATGTTTAGTTATTTATCTGACGTCTCTCCACTTAGATGTTCAATAACAGATATTTCAGAACTACATTCCAAGCTAATTTCACCCTACCACCCCACCAAAATATGCTCCTTTCATAATCTTACCCATCTCAGTTAATGGGAATGCCATCCCTTCCGTTTCTAAGGCCAAAACCTTTGGATTTATTCCTGATTTTAAAACAACCAGCAAATCCTGTTGTCTCTACTTTCCAATATATTCAGAAAACTCATCACTGATAGTTCCACTCTGGTCCAAATCAACAGTATCTCTTGCCCGAATCATTGCAACAGCTATCTAATTGTTTGCCCATCTTCAGTTACACAGCAGTCTGAAGATCATTTAAAATGTAACTTGGACAATACTCCTAAACGCCACGTAACTACTATTTCACTCAGAGGAAAAGCCAAAATCCATGCAGTGCCTTCCACAACCCTACATGATCTAGCCGCTCATAACCTTTCTGACTTTATCTCTTCCCCTTTCCTCCCTCTATCACTCTACACTAGCAGCACTGACAACTGTGCCGTGTCTTGATACCTGGGTTTTATGTTCACTCTTTCTCTGCCTGGAATATTCTTCTCCAAGATATTTAACATCCATGTATCAATTCTACTCTTCATGTCATTCAGGCCTTAGATCCAATATCACCCTTTCACTGATCCCTTTCCTGCCCCTTTTTCCTAGGTTACATTCCTTTACAACACCGATCACTATCTACGTCTGTCTATCTATTTATCTACCTACCTATTTATGGGATTTCTTTTTGTCTGTTTTGTTTATCTACTGAATCTCTGGTACATAGAAAAGAGTCTGGCACCTGATAGACACTCAAGGAATATTTGTTTAATGTCTCAATGAGTAAATGAATGGACTAGTTTTAGTAAGGTTAAAATGCTATGGAGTATTAAAATGATAGTGAGATATTATAATAATAATCTTATAAAAATTACTTAGTGTAAACTATCGATGTCAGAGTGGAAAACAGGGATTTCAAGTCACTACACTGCTTGTGGCATATGCAAAACAGAACTGTGCCGCTGCCCAGTTGGGAAACAACATGCTCATATCACTCTGGCCATCCTCTTTTCACTACCGTCTCTCACAGTGCCAGCGGTGAGCCAAACGGCTTTACACAGTGCCTGGACACAGCATTAAATAATACTGAATCCCATCATGAGAAATTCAAGTCATGCTTACTGTCATTCTTCCTTTTACAAATCTTGCTTTTTAACTAAGAGTGACAGCTTCTCACTCAGAATTTTCAGGGAACAACCATATTTACAGGATTGAATATAGGATTGAATAATATTTTGGCTTTATTTTACCGCTGAATACACATTTTCTATTCAGAGCAAACAGTACTGGCTTTCCACTCCTATTCTTGGCATAAAGTCCTCCTCTAAGATATTTATTTAATAAACCAAAAATTTATTTAAGGAGAAATCTTGAATAACTGACAAGCTTTTTACATGTAAATATGGCAAAAAATAATTAAGATGATACAAGAAAAAGTGTATATTTTAAAACTTCAACTGGATAGGCAAATGACTAAGTTTGAGAAAATGGTGATGTTTTATCCATCCCACATTGGAATATTTACAGAATGATATTGTTTGGGCCTAGCATAAAACTTAAGAAAACAGGATAGACTGACATAAAATAAAACCTCTTTAACCTCTCCATCAATCCCTTGAGGCACAGCACGTGGTCTTTAGAATTAGTTAACATGTATCTAATTAATGAGGCTTGATACTTGAACATCTGCAGTTTGCTCTTCATTTATTTGCCTTCTCCAACAAAAAACCTCTGAACAGTCAAATTATATATAATAGGGCCAATTAGTAAAGAAGGAACCTGAACATCTTTAGAGAAGATCCGAGAAGGCATAGTTGGTTTAAGATTAAACCTAATTATCTTAATTCATTTGTTCTCATTTCTTTTTCTCTGCAAGTTTAAATAAAGTACCCATAAATTTCAGATTTAAGACAAAGGAAAAAGCCAAGGTAAAGTTATGACAAAGGTAATAGCACTATGTTTTGCAGGCCATTTACTTCATGCCAGCCCTGTCCTTATTTGGGGTAGTTAGGGAGCCGGAACAAAATTTCCAGGAATTAAACACATTTCCAGATGTCTCCTCTACCCAGCTCCCCTTGGAGACGGATGGTTATTATCGTCTCCCATTTTTCAATACTGTCATGCTTCCTATAATCCTTTTCTCATATCATTTCTCCTTTCTGAAACTGCCACCTCCATTGCTCTCTACCAATTTGTGCTTCAAAGCCCAAATAAAGTCCAGCTCCTCATGAAGCCTTCTTATTCTAGTCACCCTCCGCCTCTCTAACTGAGCTCTCTTTAATATTATTTTCAATCACAAGATTAGAATTTGGTTGTTAACAGGCTATTTTCTACTGCACAAAATTAGCAATTTATTACATATAGTCTAGTTCTCAACAATCATTTCATATATCTAACATGAACATGTGCCTTTTAATTATCATAGGTTACATTATGTTACTTTTGAACCCTACAGAACTTAGTGTGTGTGTGCGTACATATATATACATATATATTCGGTTGGCCAAAAGGTTCGTTTGGGTTTTTCTGTAAGATGTTATATGTACATATACGTACATATATATACATATACATACACATATATACAATATATATAACCCATAAATATCATGAGTTTGTAAGCCATGTGGAACAGAAATGTCAATAACTTACACGTCCTAATTATATAAGAGAATGCTTGCATGTGTTTTGAAATTCCTGTTCTTGTTGATGAAATGCTTACATGTAATAAACATCCAGCTGTGACAGCTACAATTAACAAATCTTTCTGTAACATTAAGTAGAATGCTCTATAAGCCCACACTGGAATAAAATGCAGTATTTGCCAACTGTAGAACCTCTAGGAAAATAGGGCACTTCTTAGCACAATTGACAGAAGCATCAGTGAGCCAAACATCAGAGGCTTCGTCTTCCCAAATTTTTAAGTATTATATAATTATTATCATAATAATGAAAGTTACCATTTATTGATGTTTACTAGATTCCAGACACTTAAGATTTTTACATGTGTAAAAATTGTATCATCCTCCTGACAACTTTATCACATAGTTATAATTGTTACCGTGATTTTACAAAGGAGGAAACTGAGGCTCAAACAGCACATAAAAGACCCAGAAATAGAACTCAGTCTGGTTCATTCCGAAGTTCATGCATTAAAGCTTTTAAGACCTTAGTCAATTAACACAACAACAACAAGGCAATCTCAGTGAATGAATGTAATTCAGAATCCCCTATCACGTTCAAATCAATCAGTTTCCACCCCACCTTAAGCAAGACTACTCCTATACATAGCCTCTACCACCAGGAAGCTACCAGTACCAGACAGCCTCCTTCTTCTTCTCCTGCTCTCTATTTCTAATACACTTGTTCTGCCTTGGAAGATCCTACTTCAGTCCTCTTGTCTAGTGCTTAATCTGCTGCAGCAGTACTTGATCCCACCTTCATCCTTCTTTGCTAGATTTCAGCTATATCCTACTACCATTCCTTACAAATATATCTCAGGAACATTCCCTAGTAAGTATAGATCAACCTGTCCGCATATACACTGGTCAGCATAATCCTTCAACCCAGTATAACATATAGATTGTCATTTTTCCATGGGGAGACATCTACTCATTACCAACCCAACAGGTATTCACTAAATTTCTTCTATATATATATCATAGTCCCAACAATTGTGAAAGCCACAGAACTTCATGACAGAGCTCCTATCATCATGGAATCTACACCATGTATTTGAATTTATGAAGGAATATTAGTTTCCTATTGTTGCTGTAACGAATTATCACAAATTTAGTGGCTTAAAACATTTGATTATTTTACAATTCTATAGAAGTCCAACTGTAAATTCAAGATGTAGTTAGGGTTGCATGCCTTTCTAGGGGAGAATCCATTTTCTTGCCTATTCCAGCTTCTAGACGCTGCCCACATTCCTTGGTTCATGATCTCTTCCTCCACCTTCAAAGTCATCAGCTTTGCATCTCTCTATGGCTTTCTTCTACAGTCACATCTCTCTATGCCTGTCTTCTTCTGTATCTTTCCTCCAGTTAACTACCTTTGTGATTATATTGGGGTCCCCTGGATAACCCAAGATATTATCCCTATTTTAAGGTCAACTGATTGGCAAACTTAATTCTATCTGCAACCTCAATTCCATTTTGCCAGCTAACCTAGCATATGCATAGGTTCCAGGAATTAGGACAAAGAAAAAGGGATCCATGAGAAGAAAAGCACAGAAAAAAGGGAAAACACAGATTATGTCCAGAGAACACTCTTGGATAGAAATCCCACCTCCTGTTTCATCATCTTACAGATGTTACATATTATTGACAAGATTCCAAGAACATATGAGTACTTTTTGTATGGTGGCCTCAATTTATTTTTGAAACTAAGTTATAAAATATTAATAAATAAATAACTATGACACAGAGGGGAAGGGAAAGGGAAGGAGAGTGAGAGAAACGCAAGAGACAGGCCTCGAATGCTACTGAAGTTAGCAGATTTACTCCAGCCTAACATCTCAGCCTTGATCTTTCACTTGAGGTTTCAGCACATCAGTTCAACTCTTAGAAGGTGGGTTGTCTTCAACCAATACTCAAGGTTTGTGTGTGTGTGTGTGTGTGAATGAGAGGCCAGCTTCAGCCTTCTTGATGCCTAGGCATGGAACACTTGTTTTAGGCCTAGCTAAGGGCCTTTGGCTGGAGTCAAGATGTAGAGTGTTAGGTTCTAAGATGAAAAGTATGGAGTTATACTTGTGATGGGCCATACATTTGCAGAGTACTTTTGGTGAGAGATTATATAATCACTTTTAGATAGTGTTAAGCATCTAAAAGAACTCATCCCACTGTTCACCGTGGAGAGAAAGAACACTTCAGTATTACTCATGTTTGATTTTCTTTCTTTTTTCTCTTTAAAATAAAATCACCTAAATTCTCATCAAACCTGAAGACCCAAGCAAGCTTTTTCTCTTCAAGAATACTTTTCCAAACTGTATTTTCAGTCATATCGCCTGTATCTTACTGTTTAGCATTTGATCACACAACATTATCTATTATTCTGTAATTGTTTTGCAAGCTTGACATCTTCCCAATTCTATTACATGCTTTTTAAGACCACTTTTTAAAAAAGTTCTCAAGTTTCTAGCCATACAGATTAGTACATAATGAATATAAGTGAATACAACTGAAAGGTCCTGGTCAAAAATACTTCCCTTCAGTCAATTTCTATTTCAAATGCAATCATCATTCAAATGTGTTTGAACTTTTTTTTGGGGGGGGGGTTGTCATTGCAACTACTGCAGATATTTATGATCATATATTTTATGTTCATGTATGTTTAAGTTTCATATAATAGTAGCAAGAAATAATAAAAGGAATAACACTACCATTCATTGCATAATTACTGTGTGTCAGAAACCATTAATTCCAAGTACCTTATAGGCACTATCTCATTGCATCTTCATCAAAACCCTAGATCACAGATCACTGTGAAAATTAAATGAAGGATTTTAAATAGAGTCCTAAACACAGAATCTTACCAATGATCAGTGAAAGGGAGCAGAATATACAACCCCAAAACATGACTGCAGGAGTTCAGGACATACTACCCCAAAATATGCCACTTTGGTATGCTGATTATTTTGAACTGGAAGCACTAGCAATTCAGCCGCAAATGCAGGGGGAGGCTTTCTCTGAACTGCCCTTATCTTCCTAAAGACATATCCTCCGAAAGAAACTCAGGTGTCACAGATGCCCTCCTCTAGAGTTTCACCAGCCAAGAAAGATAGACTGTTATCACAAGAGATGAGACTAGACATTGACACCACAGCCAAACTTTGTCTCAAACTGTCATACCTCCCATCTATTCTTGTAAGACCCCATTCAACCCTTCCTAAAAATCATTCACTCTCCTCTAAGAGGCCTATATTTCCCCTCCCTTTTCCCTATTAAGATGGTATTTAATCATGAATTCTAAGCCACTTCAGGGAGTTACTAATTTTTCCCTGGGTATCTCCCACATGTACATGAGATATACATGTTAATAAACTTCTGTTTGTTTTTCTCTTGTTAATAAGTCTTTTATTACAGGGGTCTCAGCTAAAAATTCAAAAGAGCAGACAAAAATTTATTTTTCCTCCCTTACAATCAGCTGTCAAAAACTGTTAGCTACTATTTAATTTTCATCTTATATATCTTTCACCAAAACAACTGGAATTCAATAATTTCAGCGACCCATTTCTTGGTATTTAATAAAAATTAATAACCCCTCAACAACTAAGAAGACATTAACAACAGCATAATAAATTATTCTGACCTAGTATGGCTCATTTTCTTGCCCCTGGATTCTTCCCAGTATGCATAATAAGCATTTGCAATATTTCCCAATGAGAGCAGACAGCTTGCTTAATTTTGTTCCTATGGCATCAAAACTATTCCATAAATAAAGTTTTTAAATGAAAGGCCTTGGGTGACTGAATTATAATGACCAAACATTTCAAAGCATCCACCCAAACAATCTGAGCCCTCAGAAGAGCTGAACACATTAATGAAATGGCCTCCCTGTGGAGAGAAATACAAAAAGAGCCACATTTCGTTTGTGTTTGAAAATAAAGCATCCAATTTTCAGCGGTCCAGAACATTAGAGAAGGATGACACCCTTTGGTTTGGAGGACAGAACGATTAGGTGGTAGGAAGCACACCTGCATACCTCAGGTGAGTGCATATCAGAAAGACCTACTTTAGAGTTCTAGAAGGGTGAGCCATACATGCAAAACCTGAGGCAAACAACAAATGGGTTTGAGTATCTTTGAAAAAACGTTGCATACTATAGCAAAGCTTGAAAGAAAGGAGGTGTTTCTCTAAGTTTTGGAATTAAATACAGTAATTGCCATTATAATTCATCTATCATCAAAGCAAGCTTGTGGAATAGAGCCTGGGGTGCTTTTCTTCAAAGGGCTTCTCTATTTCTCAGGATTTAGCATTGCCCTTCAGGCAAAACCACCATAGAAGTCCCACCTGCTATTTCAGGTGGTGCTGAAGAGCAATATTGCCTTTGGAAAGCCATCTATCATCTGCAACCAGACTTTATTTTCCAGGGAACTGAGATACTTCAATACTGAAATGGAAATCAGTGGAGGAGGAAGGACAGGTTTTCTACTACTTTCCAACCCATATTTTTCATGAAAGTAGAACTACAAAACCCTTTTCCAGCCCAGACTCTGTTAAGACCCCCTGGGGACATTTCATGTCTTGAATATCTCTACCTTGCTCCATTTTTCTTTTCACAGCTCTTCTTCACCAGCTCTGCAGTCTGAGAGCAAAATTTTAGAATCTCACTTTGATATACCTCATATCAGGACAAGTAAAAATTTCAAATAGTAGGAAAATCACCTGGGTAATAAAATACCCAATTTTATATATTTAAATACAGTGATATTAGTCTTCAGATGATCAGGGAAGAAATAATTTACTTATTAGATTATTTTCATATCCGTTTTACTTAATTCTTTCAACACTATTCACTAAATTCATAGGTGTGCCAATAAGGAAAAAATGTTGGGAAACCATTCCTTAAATCAAAAGACATAAAATTGACTAACCAGTCCAACTTGGGTGAAAAATGTTACCCTTCTGTAGTATATTGATTTAATATTTTATTCAACTGTCTACATGTAACATACTAACAATAATAAAAACATCATCATTGAAAATTTACAATGGCATTGTAATGGATAAGCCCTTATCAGCCATTATTTTATTTAATCCTCATAGCAAACTCTATGTGGTACGTACCATGTGTTATTTCACAAACGAGAAAAACGAAGCACAGTGTGGTTTAAGGCCCTTACCTAAAATCACACAACAAGTACACAGTCGTCAGGATTTGAACCTAGGCAGTGAGTGTGACAACCAATGACACACTCTAAAATTTCTCATTCATTTCGAAGAGAACTGTCTACTCCATTTCTTTTCCCATATGGGAAAATGGGGAGTAGGAATTTGATATTTAATGAAAACTAGTGTGCACTAAGCATTGAGACACTGTATTGTTTCATCCTGGTACCCTTGTAATTGTTTTTGTACAGCACAAAAACAATGAGGTGCTTCTAAAATGTTGGTGGTGTTTCAGTGCTTTACAATATTAACTCATTTAATCGGCATAATGACCCAATTAAGTAGATACCGTTTTATATACCCGTTTTCCAGTTGAAGCATCTTTAGCACAAAAAAATTAAGTAATTTAACCAAGATTATGCAGCTGGTAAGTGGTAAGATATATTCATACATAGTTCCCCATAGCCATACCCGATGTGAATCTTATTATATCAGTTCAATGAAGTGGATGTTTCCTATACTCAGAGGAGACTCTTATTAATACCTATGCCTTAACCAAGAAAAGCTGGTATATGACTTAGGAACAAGGCATTTCTATTTTCTATCCTCTGGGACTCCCATTAAATAAGTTTTTTCACAAGGTTCACCGGACTAATTCCAGTTTCTCACATAATTGCTAAGTTATTCCTCTTAGTTCCTTCTAAAACAGTGGCTCTCAAAGACGTCTAAACAAAGGAAAGCCAGTTAAGCAGTTGTATATAAACGGGCAATAGTGGAAACAGTCTTCTTGCTGAAAGGTTTAATACCAGCTTCTCCAACAGACTGAGAAATGCTTTTGACAAGCTGCAAAATGCAAAATCATACTCTTCAAAACTCACTATTTGTATGAACTGCATGACTTAGTATGACAGGAATAGTTCTTGTTTTTGATATTCTGAAACTGGATATTACAACTAATATTGTTAATAACAAATTTATTCCTTAAAATATTGTATTTTCTTACATGTTTTAAAAACTAATATTTCTCTGAATTATATTTTTATAATAAAAAATTGTGGTTCTCTCTGGAAATTATCTTAGTAGCTGCCAAAGGTGCAAACAGTCAAATAAGCAAGTCAATAGAGGTAATGTAAGTAGCAGAGGTGCTACAGAGAGGTGAAATATTAAGTGGAGAGAAATTCCTAGTGAAACAAGAACCATAAGGGTAGTTTAATTGGTTTAATTGGGTCAATAGCCATAGTTAAGTAAACCTGTGGCTACTGACCATATTGAGGCAGAGAGATCCATTTCTACAAAGTACCTTTAGGAGTCTTTTCTTCTTTTTCTTTTTTCCAAATGTTGACAAGAGAGATGAATGAGCAACCAGTCCTGCCAATTGAAACAGTCATCTTTTCAGTTTATCTCCAGAAAATTAAATGTAGTTCAAGAATATTAATCATTTTATACAATCTAAAAATCTACATATTGCTGAAAACGTGTGATCAGAGTATTTTCATGATAAATTTGGAAAAGACCAAACTGAAGTCCTTTACTGCAAATTGTTATACTTTGACCTATTTAAAACAAGCACTTAACCTGATACCTGTGCCACTATAATCAACTTCACGTCCACATCATTTCCTGAGAGAAACAAATATCTTATCAATAAGAACTGGACTGAGATTGTAAGCACCACGAGCAAGTATGGTATTTCCTTACTCACAGCTGTGTTTCTAACACTCTTAAAAGCAGTTATACCTTATGCCTTTTAAATTAACTTATCCCTTTCACGCAACAAACAGCTTGCTAAAACTGTCTCGATGCCAGAAGTTACTCACCAGTTCACCATTTAAGGTCACCATTCCTTCTTCTATAACTGCAGAGTTCAGTACTGCAGTCTAGATACCTGCTACATGTTTCTAAAACTCACAAGTACGTTCTTTTGAACTCTAGCCCCTGTACTCCATGAAACTGCATACTTGTCCTCAGGCTGAGTGAACTTGCAATCATAAGAAACACTTGTTGGAGGAGGCTATCGAGAGGCTGTGACCTCTGGTTGACCCTCAAGCTAGTTGGAGGCTCCTCACCCACTCCCTTGTCCTTGGAATGTATATTCTGACCATCATTCCCACACAAGGAGCTGTTTCAAGGACGTAGCCTTGAGAGAGTAACGTGCTGTTCGGACCATCTGGAAAGTAAGGCGACTTACCTCCACTCAGGCCTCTATAAACTTTTAAGACTCTGCCAGGTGGGTGCGGAGATGTCCTCGTTTTGCGGCCGCCCAAAACAAGCGTCATATGTAAGTTCCCTTGCTTAGTAAACCTGCTCTAACCGCAGAACCAGCCCCCGCCACTGGCCCTGTCCTGATTCTAACAAGATACTGAGCTGTTTTTCAGCGGTAACAGAACAAAACCGAAACTCACACCGCCGAAGCATGCGCAGAGGAGAAACTTTTGACCTCAACACCCGGAACCAAACTTCCCCCTCCCACGGAACCAAAGAATCAGGGCATGACCGGAAGCTGAACGCCGGGACCCTTTCAAAGAGGACGGGTCCGTTGTTCAGGAGGTTGTGCTGCTGAAGCCCTTTTCCCACGCTTTTTCATAAATGGCCATGTTCCAGTCAGAACCTGCACCACCAGGACTCTAGCATACCAGCTGTCCTCCCCTGATTTATAAAAGCTGGACAGGTATGAGCCTTGCTTCCTGTCTCCTTGCCAGCCGACCTTGCAATAAAGCTTTTTCTTCTCTCAAAAGCCTGTGCCATAGTATTGGCGTCTATGTGCATCAGGCAGCTGGCTTACGTGGCCACCTATCAATGTGGAGTGGTCGCCCTCTTTCTTCACTATCTCCTTGCCCTCGCATATGGGGGGCCCATTTGTGAACCAACAGCACTCCCCCTACCTGTCCTGTCTCTTCAGGACTCATCCTAACAAGGCTAGTTTATCCAAGTTTCGTATCAGTCAGACAGAAGAGGATCAATAGCTGATTCTCAGGAAAAGAGTCATGTATGGTTGTGGGCTATGGACGTCTGCAAAAAAGAAACTTGCAGAAGAAAGGAAAAAGAGTAACTTATTTTCTTACTTAAGCTATGAAGTGAAAAGCGAACAGGAAAATTACCTGTCCTGCATGAAGATCACAGCTCTACTGCTACAGTTCTCACCTTGCACAGTATTCTGTTGTACTAATGATGCCCCTTTCTCTCATCCCACTTCTCTATCAAGTAAGGTACTATGCCTGAAATTGCTTCCCAATTGTGATGGACATTCTTCTGCAAAGATTACATTATATTTTGAGTTTGGAAAAATCCACTTAAAATATGTAATCCTTATGCAAGTGCAATCTGTGCACTGTACATCAAGCCTCTGCTTTCACACCAAAACCCTGATTCTGTTTTCTTTTGCCTCTGATTTTCAATCAGTAATTTTCCTCCTCTGATTCCAAGAGGAAGACCAAAATTCAAAAATTAAGTGTACATAGCACCTCCATAGTTGTATGTGCATTATGTATAATAAGACTATGGGCTTTTCCCGTTCAGAATATTAACTTCCAGAGGTCAGATAATGTGTGTTATATTCTGCAGGAGCATCCCAATTTTCACCCTGGTACGCATACATTCACCCTAAATAGTTTCCCATTTAAAATGTCTTGCCAGAATCATGTACCAGTACGTGTAGACTCATACCTCCCTATCCCTAAAGAGGAATAAAATAACTTGGTGTTTAGCAACCAGCTAAAAGCATACTGTGGCATGTTACCAATGGAGTATCTCTCTGGAAAACAATTCCTGTGGATTGTAAATAATGGCGTTGACCAATCACCACTAAAAAAAGGTAACACAGTAATTGATATTTCTCCTAGAGTGACCAAGGGAATGGCTTGACTATATGTGTGAGAATTAAAAACAAATTGCAAGCTCCTAGTCTGTCCTCTGTCCTTATAAAGCACCAACAACGTTTTGTTGTCTCTCAGTACCCCATTTGGTGCATCTCAACCTGTTTTTTTTATGTCTCAGTTTACTAAAATAAATGTTGTACATTCTCGTTGTGGTCAAAAATAAACGATGGCTCATATTGTGCGTAGGTTCTTGCTCATGACAGTCCAGACTGCTAACAGATTGCTAATATGTTAACAGCTCTATTATAAGACTCTTAAGAATGCAATTTTTTTGTGCCATTTCTGAAGTCAAATTCTCCATGTTAAAGGAGTACTGCACAGGAACACTGGGATAGATGCCCAGACTCTTTCTGCATGCAGATATCTACAGTGTAATAGATCCAGATGGCTGAGAATTTTAAGGTAACATTCTTCAAGGTGTGCTGCTTATTCAGGTGTGCCCACTCTGGAAACCAGAATAGTGATCTGAAATACTCAGATAGGATCTCTGCCTCCTGGTCCAGATCTGCATATAATAAAATTTAAAGGTACCCTAAATGTAGAAGTTTCTGGAAATGATGGAAGTTAAAAAAAATTTTAAGAATGGCTGGACTCAAATAGTGAAATTAGATAATTTTTCAGTTTCTCCTTCCAAAGATACAGGTGAAAATCTTTAAATAGATGTGATTCAGTGTCTCTAGTTCTTGTGTGATCCAGATTTTTTAAAATATATATTATTTACATTGGTTAATATCCTTTTATGAATTTTATGCCATTTGTCCCATAGTCTTGGTATTGATATTGTCAAGGGGGAGTCTGACTTTAGATAGGAGCATGGATGGTGGCTAAGAGCATGAATACATGTCTGATACATGGAATGTGCTCCATAAAGGCATCCCAGGGAAGTTGCTCAAGATAATTGGTTCTAGCTTTTTCAAACTCGTCTGTTCTGTTTCACAAAGTTGCTCATCAGTGCTAGGAGAATATTCTGTAGAAGACTGTCATGGTCCCTCAATCTTCAGTTTATAGTGTCAGTGAGGTTCAGCCATTGATTCAGATTGACTCAGGTAACACACAAACAAATCACACTGAGTGCCTACCCGCCAGTCACTATGGCAAAAACATACTTTATATGCACAAAATTCCTACAAGAAGAATATAAATATTACAAATCTTACTCTGTGTATTCAACACACTCTTTTCATAATAATAATAATAATGATGATAATAAATGAGATTTATTTGTTCATGAAACTGAAATTGTAAGGAGGGGATTTGGCTTCCGGCACAGCAAGATTCAGATGCCCAAACAATATTGCATGAATTCTCTTTACTCTCCAGTTGTTTTGTTTTCCATTCTGCTGACTTTATTTGGAAGCAAATTCTTTAAAAAAACATTTAACCACACCTCTGGATTTGCCATCCTAGTAGATTTTCCAGTAATTCCAACTAAGATCCTGGGATGTTGCTTGCTCATTGATATTCTGTGATTGTGCCTAAATCATCTGCCTACCTCGAAGCCACACCGCAGGTTCAGCATCCTCTGAAACATGAGCATTGAATCTAAGGGAGGTTAGTTCACAGAAGAAACTCAGGAAGCTGTCATTGGAAGAGAGCTAAATGGAGTTGTGCTGACTAAAACAACAGATATCCACTGTACTCTCACCTTACAGAAAATTACATTGAAGCTTTGGTAATGTACCAAGTAAGTAAAACCAAAACTCACACTCAGGCCTACTGACCTCAAAGTCACTCTTGACAACTGTCCCTTATTGTCAATCAGTACCAATTAAACTAGCTCTGATATCAAACTTAGGGAGGATTGTTTATTCAGATCCATTTTCTAGAACTGAAACAGAAGTAGTTTAACAAGTGAAAGTACATATGTTTTCTTCAAATTTTTATCTATAAAAATAATATGTTTTTCTTAAAATTCAGATTTATATATGAATATCAAGAACTTCAGAGGTATATCCCACTAAAATCCTGCCCTCCTATAAGGGCAATTTATAAAGGGCTTCAAAGTCTCAGAAAAGATGAACTATTAGTCAAACACATTATGATTTTTTTTGTCGTAGCTTGGATTTTTTTAACTATTATTTTAAATATAAGTAATTAACGCCAAATTGATTTTCTATAAGCATAGCTCTGAAATATGACAAAGCAAAGAGCTTAGGCAGACAAAGTAGAGGGTGATTCAAAGACCTTCCTTTCAGTATTCTTTTTAAAATCTCTGTCATTCCTCATCATTTTTTTTCTTTACCCTTGACAGTCATTTTTAAAAAGGCTTTCTGAGATCAGAGAACAGATCAAGTTTCACAGAACTGGATATGTGTCTGCTCACATAGGAATGCAGCCTTCAATCCAAGTTCTATGTCTTGTGCTCTAAGTCAGCCAACTAGCCTCTCACTATGACTTCTAATAAAAAATTCTCATTATACCACAGCATGCTTGGCAGAGCTCATACTGCTTTATATAAAACGTCTTCAAAAGTGAGGAAGAAAATATACATTGCCTCAAACGGGAGCTGTGTTGATTATGACATTATCATTTTCAAGATGAGAAAACATAGAAAGGTTAAGTGACTGTGGAAGGTTACACATTTCCTCTGTGTAAAGGAGGATGAGAGTTTTGTTTGCAAAATTTGAAGAACTGGAAACAACATTATCTAAGCAGCCACAGATTAACAGTCACTGCACCTTCTGGCTGTAGCACACTATTAGGAATGCATATACCCTCACAGATCATGTGTCATTGTTTTGCTCCTGTGTAACTGTCACAATGATGCTTAAGGTGCTAGATTTTTTTCAATTTTCACTTAGTTTTACATAAAAATTTACCAATTTATTTACAGATGCTTCTTCTAAATCTCATGAAATGTTGGCATTTTTATTGTACAGCATAACTGAAACTCTATAACCTCTACTTTTAAATAATTTAACATAAAGCGGCTACCCTAAAGGGTAGTTCTAAGAACTGAGACTCCACTTTCTGAAAAAGAACAGCATCTATGAAAGCTTTTAGAGCAGTAGTTTCTGACTTGTTAAAGATACCTAACAAAAGACCAAATCATCTTTGGTTTGGTCTTTGGTTTGGTTACCCATAACCCTCCCACAAAACTTTCCTGTAATAAAAATATTTTAATGCTCTGAAGTGGGGGGAGGAACATGGAGAGAAGATACAGATATTTAGCTGATTCAACTAAAATCTGGTTTCTTTTAAATTACCTTAAGCTTTTTCACTGATTTTTCCCATGGCACAATCAGAATGTCATCAACAGCAAGCCTACTATGTGAATCAACAGATGGGTTAATATGAAGAGTGAACTTTTATGAGTAGAAGCCCAGCTGACACTAATTCCTTGATATAGCCTTCCAATTGAAGGGGCTCTATAATCACATCAACCATTTTTCTTAACTTTGACAAATTTTGAACCTCTGTTTTCTGTTTTATAGTATTCCAAAAATACTAAGAAGCCATTTCAACTTAGTACATGGAGGTCAGCTCAGTTCTTAAAGGAACTGTCTTTAGGGATGAGTTGATCAAAAACCCTTATTCATGGAATGTAAAAAGAGTTCACCTGAGATTGTAATTATAAAATAATTATTTTTTATTCAGAAAATATGTATTGCTTGTATACGAATTAAAAGTCATTGTGCTAATACAAAATAAATTAGAGTCCCTGCCTTCATGTTGTTTTCAAGCTAGCAGCGCTGGTTAAACATGTATAAAATTAATTTTAATGCAACTAGAATGTAATCCTGTCATAAGAGAAAGACTGTCTTCATTGAATTTTAGAATAGGAGTGGTCACTTTCATTTATGATTGTATGGAAAGGACAAAAAGGGTTGACTCTGTGGAGCAGGAAACATGTGAAGATCTTCAGAGATGGTTACAATTTTTAATGCTGAAATGAGAAGCAAGAGGCATGGAGAGAATAAGACACAGAACTAGAAAGCCACATAGATTGTTCAGCGATATATTGAAACCAAACACATAATGGCTTGAACAAACGTTGGAATTCATAAAGCCACACTAAACTAAAATGTTACAAGAAAAGTTTTCCTCTTTGATGAGTACGGTAGAGATAGTGATATGGAAACCTGAGAGTATCTTTTGGTATGTTGGAAATATTTTACTTTTTGATCTGTAGGGTACATTACAAAAGTATGTTCACACTGTGATAATTCTTAAGTTATACAGTTGTGATTTATACACTTTTATGTAAATACATTAAACTTGTACTAAGAGTGTATTAAAAATAAAATAAATAATATAAAATTTGACAGTGTGTGTGTGGCCTTGATTTTCTTATGAAAGCATGTTAAATAGTCCAGTAACTATGATAACGTCTTAACTATACCTTCATTTAATAATTTCTCGTCTTTGAATAATTCAAAACACTTTGTAATCTGTGAACAGGGAGTTGAAAGCCTCAAAAAGGATGTATCCCAAGCATTTGAAACAAGGGTAGGAAATATCACTTGCAGAAACTGAATAAAAATCCACATAGCAAGGGTTAGATTACTCATTATGGAAGCTACTTACAACAAATAATTTGTATCTAAGTTATCTATAAGACTTCAGCGGTTCTTAAATATATACTGGCATTTTTTTTTTTTTTTTTTTTTTTTTTGCGGTACGCGGGCCTCTCATGGTTGTGGCCTCTCCCGTTGCAGAGCACAGGCCCCGGACACGCAGGCTCAGTGGCCATGGCTCACGGGCCCAGCCGCTCCGCAGCATGTGGGATCTTCCCGTACCGGGGCACGAACCCGTGTCCCCTGCATCAGCAGGTGGACTCTCAACCACTGCGCCACCAGGGAAGCCCTATACTGGCATTTTAAAATATGTAAAATGGAAGAAATATTTAGAAAATTGTAATATTTCAGGTGGGATGAGTTATTACAGTCATTTTTTTAATGGCTAAGTAAAACAAAAGATAATAAGTAGAAATTTCCAGTCAATAAAAAGCATGATTTGATTTTAATAATTGTAATATTCATTAGCTAGACAGAAATTAACTCCCTATATTGGAAAAGAAAATATCAAATACTTGTGCCTTATGACATTGTCTCTTTGTTCTTCCATTAACTTCCTTTACTCATCAAAAAATCTACAAACAATAAATGCTGGAGAGGGTGTGGAGAAAAGGGAACCCTCTTGCACTGTTGGTTGGAATATAAATTGATACAGCCACTATGGAGAACAGTATGGAGGTTCCTTAAAAAACTGAAAATAGAACTACCATATGACCCAGCAATCCCACTACTGGGCATATACCCTGAGAAAAACCTAATTCAAAAAGAGTCATGTACCGCAATGTTCATTGCAGCTCTATCTACAATAGCCAGGACATGGAAGCAACCTAAGTGTCCATCAACAGATGAATGGATAAAGAAGATATGGCACATATATACAATGGAATATTACTCAGCCATAAAAGGAACAAAACTGAGTTATTTGTAGTGAGGTGGATGGACCTAGAGACTGTCATACAGAGTGAGGTAAGTCAGAAAGAGAAAAACAAATACCGTACGCTAACACATATATATGGAATCTAAAAAAAGAAAAGAAAAAAAAAAAGGTCAGAAGAACCTAGGGTCAAGACGGGAATAAAGATGCAGACCTACTAGAGAATGGACTTGAGGATACGGGGGGCGGGAAGGGTAAGCTGGGACAAAGTGAGAGAGTGGCATTGACATATATACACTACCAAATGTCAAATAGCTAGTGGGAAGCAGCCGCATAGCACAGGGAGATCAGCTCAGTGCTTTGTGACCACCTAAAGGGGTGGGATAGGGAGGGTGGGATAGGGAGGGTGGGAGGGAAGGAGATGCAAGAGGGAAGAGATATGGGAACATATGTATAACTGATTCACTTTGTTATAAAGCAGAAACTAACAAACCATTGTAAAGCAATTATACTCTAATAAAGATGTTAAAAAAAACCAAAAAACTGTTTTGTTACTTCATTCTTGAATGGTCCTACCTATACAGAGTGATGTCCTTTGTTAATAATTAATTTGTTCCAAATATCAGTAACCTGCCAAATATAAAATTAAGCAGCTATCATTCTGGATCATTAATTAGTAATCTCTGAGCTAGTACTGATATGATTAGAGTAGGCTATGGATAAAATTAGATATTTTAAGCACCTCAAAAACACCTGGGACATTGCAGGTGCTCATTAAATGTTTGTTATTACACTAGAAACTAGAACTGACCGCTACCCAATACAAATTTACTGTTGATTAGTATCTTATTAGTGTGTCATAGGAGGGGGCTTCTTAGTGTCTTTGAAATACACTGAATAGATCTGCCATGCAAAGCAAAGGCTAATGCTTGCTAAAAATTAGCATACTCTGGCTTCTTTCATTCAGCATAATTATTTTGAGAATCATCTGTGTTGTTGTATGTATCAATGGTTAATTCTTTTTTAGTGCTGGGCAATATTTCCCTAGGAATACTCTAGAAAAGAACAATTTTGAGCTTTCTCCTGTTAGGAGAAGAAAATTATCATGAATCACTGGAACTTCCATCTTTTTTAACAGTTAAATGAACCTTCTTGACCAAAATAGGCTGATATTACATACAACAACACAGATGGCTCTCAAAATAATTATGCTGAGCGAAAGAAATCAGATTTTAAAAAGTAATACTGTATGATGATCTCTTTTACTTAAAACTCTAGAAAATAAAACTAATCTATAGGTAAAAAGAAGCTGAGTTCGGGCACTGGGAAGGGGAGGAGGGAGGGATTACAGAAGGGCATGAGAAAACTTTCTGGGGTAATGGATATGTTTACTACTTTATGGTGATGATTAATGGGTGTGTACATGTGTCAGCTGTACATTTTAAATATGGAGTTTACTGATTACTGTATGTAAATTATACCTCAATAAAACTGTTTTTAAAAGATAAATAATAATAACAACAATTATTTTTCCCTCCATATTCTACAAATGTTTATTGAGTGGGTTTCCTGTGCTGTGTTTGAGCAGCTCAGTAGAGATTTGGTCAAATATAATTCTTTACCCATGGAGTTTAGTTTAGAAAGGGAAACAGACATCCTTTAAATGTAAGCGTAATATGCATTACAAAGTGTATTGCGAAAATGCACAATAAAGAATTGAACCTAGTCTGGGGTTTAATCTGAGTGTTCCAAGACTTAAAAGATGAGAATCATATGGCCAGGCCAACAGTAGAAGAATGATCTTTTCTAGGCAAAGAGAATACAATATGCAAACCTTACAAGGTAGTAAGAAGTTTCTCATGTAGCATAAAAGGTCCATGTAACTCAAGAAGCCACCAGAGGGAGGGAGGGAGACGCAAGTGGGAAGAGATATGGGAACATATGTATATATATAACTGATTCATTTGGTTGTGAAGCTGAAACTAACACACCATTGTAAAGCAATTATACTCCAATAAAAAAAAAAAAAAAGAAGAAGCCACCAGAGAAGACTGAGAAGGTATAGCAGGGAAAAAAGTGTGGATTATCGATTAGTAAAGCTCCTAAGTATATGCACTATCGGAGAAATACTAAAAATTATTCATCACTTATCTGAAATACAAATGTAACTGAGAATCCTTTATTTTTTATTTGCTAAATCTGGCAACCTTTGTTATCAGGGATGTCAAGAGTAGAAAATATTTCAAGGAAAACACAAGAATTACAAATCCTGTTTATGGAGCATTGTGCCAAGTGCTTTACATGAATTATTTAATTTTATTTCCCTGTCTCTGCCAATTCCAGTGGTCACAGCTGGATCTACTGATGGCCTGATTTGAATTTCCTGATAACCTCAATTTGTTGTAGGCACTAGAATAGACACAGAAAGTTTTAATATTTGTCTTTCTCAAAAACCCATCCATATTGGCCTAGCATCTTTGTATTATCCCTACTTTGCTGACAGCAGAACTATTCGACAACCATAATGTCTTTCTAGGACTAAGCCCCTGCCCTAAAGTTTTGTCTAATTAGATTTATGCAAGTGCTAGTTCTTCCCTGAGTAACAGGGTCTCATTCTTCACATTCTCTTAACCCTCGGAATTCTAAATCACAATTAGCTATCACCATCTTAATCCTAATCATGATAATATTTAACATTTGCAGAGTTATTATTATATGTCAGATGCTCTGCTGAGAGCCCTATATGAATTATCTCATTGCATTTCACAACAGTTCGATAATGTTAATTTCATCAATTAGTCTTCATACACATGAAGAAACTGACACCTGCAGTTAAACCACTTGCCAGGATAAGAGAATTGAGGCTCTCAGAAGTTGCTTGTCCAAGTTCAAAGTGAAATCCCTTGACCAAGACCACTCAGTTATGGAGTCAAGATTCAATTTACATGACTGTCAACTAAGCCCAGTCTCTTTTTTCTTTTCAATTTTTTTATTCTTTTAAGTACAGTCTCTTAATAAATAACCCTATATTCTCCCCCATCAACTGACACATTTCCTTGTCATTTTCAAAGCCTGACTTTGGCCTGTTGTCTTGGCCATTTGTCCAAATGTCCCTCTAAGAAACAAGGATCTTTTGACAGGGTGGTCTTTGTGTCAGAGTCCCCCTTTTCATCAACCCGTTTTAGCATGTCTTGTATGCAAAGCAACTCTCATTACCTCAAATGTACCAACTCTACTGTACCTCTAAGAAATGCACATAACATTTGGGTTTAGGATTCTCCTGTATATCTCAAACTATGTGTGGAATTAAGGGAAATGAGATGAATTGTGTATCTGGATTAGATTGTGAATATATAGAAACATTCGTTTGTTTCATTTGTGAATGTAATACAGAAGCTTTTTCAAAAAATCTCTTTAAACATGTCTATTAACTCTCAGTATAGGCCCTGCTTCACTAAGCCTCCTTATTTTGACTACATTAGTACCTCCATTTCTGTTCCAGTTAGTTTATCAGACCGATAAAGCACAAAAAAAATTGCTGATGAAACCATTTGAAATGGCAGATCAAATAACCTGGAAGATTTAAGGGAGATTATGTAGGCTCTAGGCAATCATTTGAGGGAGTTAAATCTCCAATGGCTTTAGAAAGATGCAAAAATTGCTTAACATTCTGGAATATAAGTTGAAGGACATAAGAATGTTTAGAAAATAACGAAAAAAGATAATGCTAAAAATAAAAACACCTATTGTGGGACAGCATGTGACTGAAATAAATTTTTTCCCAGCAAGTAATTTTTTAAAAGTTTACTACACATTATTTTGGGACAGAAATGACATTCCAATATAGGATATACATTTGTTCTGAGGTGACATAAGTTCTAGATAGAAAAAAAAATACTAGGAAGCTGATAAATGGGAGTATTTTCCTGTTATAACTAAAAAAACGGTAAGTCAAATATAATGTAAAACTCTTAACTTGGTTCATTACAACTAAAGCTACCTGTGGAGTGCTGTTGAAATTAATCTGAGGAGCCCCAGATTAACATCATCTGATGTCTTAGATTCAGGCAAAGTAAAGCTTCCCCCATTAAACTGTATATTATTCAGGATGCTTTCATTGCAACAACAGACATCCAACTCAAGCTTACTTTATATAAAGCTTACTTGATGTAGCTCCTGTAACTGAAAGGCATGTAGCCTGGGATATGACTGTGCCCAGAGGTTCAAACAATGTCTTTATGTGCTGGTAGTTTTCTCTTCATCTTTAAGATCTGTATTTCTCCCTATTGGATTTACTATGTTTGGCCTTCTCCATGCCACCCTTTATAGTTTCTACCTCCCATCCCATTTGAAAGAGAGAGACTCTCTTCCCAAGAGTTTGGGCAAAGGTTCTAGAATTAAGGTTGCTTACCCTGATTGGGTAAATAAGTCAATCCCTGAACCAGTCACTTTGGTGAAGGAGATATAACTAGCAGATTGTTAAGCATGCTTAGATCCAGAGGTGGATTGAGTTCTTACTCAAACCAGTGGGGCTAAAGGGAAGGCTGAATGCCTTGGAAACTGGATTAAGACACTATCGCTGGGCAAAGCAGGAAGGGGTGCTGGAGAGATCAAAGCCACAAATGTTCCCTTTACCTTTGTTCCATTTTCTCTCTCTAAATAATAAAAAAAATTGTTAAAACCTTCCTTTTTCCTCTGTATATTTACACTTCACTGTAGCTCACACAGCTAAGAGTAGTTCCTTGAATAGATTACAGTGTTTTAATTCTCTGAGTCTTTGTACATGCCAGTTCTTACTTCGTGGAATTCCTCTCTCTCCCTTATTCACTCTTTCTCACTCTTATTGCATGACCAACTCCATTAATTCTCCATTTAAATGTCAGTTCCTCAAGGAAGTCTTGGAGTAAAGGTTCTGAGACTTTGATGTACCCATTGCCCTGTTAGATTAAAACCAAACGAAAGCCTTTGCCTCATGGCACATGAGAAAGCATTTGCATCACTGGAGACCAGAAGCCGAGATCTCATGAATGTGCTATATTGCAGCATAACCAATATTGAATGAGAATAGAAATGTACTGAAAATGGAGACGGGCAGAGAGGAATACAATCTGACAAGAGTGAGTTATTATGGCCAGATGGCAAAAAACAGCAAAGTTTGTTGGAGAATGAAAAGTTAGAAAGGCAGTAACTCCACATTGGGTCTTTGTGTATTTTACAGTGTTCCACGGCTGCAATGAGCCAAGTATAAGCTGACATTTGAAAATTCAAAAAACCCAAAAGCAATAAAACCATGAAATCAGAAGTTACTGTATAACTTAAAAACAACAACAAAATAAAATTCAAACATTCTGATGACTATTTCTAAAATACCTTCTATTCTCTTTCAAGAAAAAAATTTGAAAGAGAAAGAAATCAAAAAAGGGAAAAAAAAGAAAAAGATATTTCAGGCTCTTTTCCTAGGAGTTTCCAAACCATCACTTTTGGTCGTGTTCTGAAATTTTTTATACCTTTTTAAATTGAGGAATAATTGACATATAACACTATGTTTGAGGTATAGTACAGAATGATTTGGTATTTGTATATGTTACAAAATGGTCACAATAAGTCTAGTTAACATCTGTCAACATGCATTGTTACAAAAAAATTTAGTCTTCATTTTTTTTGTAACTATGCACGGTATTCTGAAATTTTTCTACAAGCAAAATGTTCAGTGAAGGTAATGCTTTAACAATTCTTTTCTAGTTTTCTGTTTGTTTGGGGGGTTTTGGGGGGGTTTTTTTAGAGCAAAACTCTTTGAGTAAAATAAAGGGAATCTTGCTTTTGCTACCTGGTATGCTCTTCTCTGTCTTTGCTTAGCTAACTTCTACTCCACTTAAGATGTCATCTCAAATATGATTTTCTCCAAGAGAGGTTTTCCCTGAGCAATTTATCAAGATTTTGGTCTATCTGCAATGCTGTCTTATTAAATTTTCCTCACTTATCACGTATTTTTACTTGGAGGTTATTTGTTTTATGTCTGCCTCCCCTCACAGGCTGTGAGTTCATGACTGGCAGTGTTCATGCCTGTCTTGTTCCCTCATAGTATATTCAGAGTGTAGCCTAGTTCCATAAAACTCACTCAATAAATATCTGTGGAATGGATAAATGCAACGCATCCTCCAGACTCAGCATAAGTACTTGGAACTCCAGGGAGCTATCCTTGATGACATCTGCCTGTAGATGTCCTTGTTCTTATTTCCAGAGCAGTCTGCATATATACCACTATCATAGCATATATAACATTATACTATGTACTATGTAACATATGTACTATGAAGCCATCATTATTATTC
Organism: Tursiops truncatus; assembly: GCF_011762595.2. Lineage (NCBI taxonomy): Eukaryota > Metazoa > Chordata > Mammalia > Artiodactyla > Delphinidae > Tursiops > Tursiops truncatus. The sequence goes on from NC_047036.1 coordinate 138,246,615, forward strand.
TCTCTCACCTTCTAGAGGGTACTTAACACAGTTCCTGGAATACAAAGAATACTAGATTGAATGTTGTTGAAAGAATGAATGTATAAATGAACAACATAATGAATATGCCATACATCCACCAGACTCCCAGGCACCACACTCAGCATTACAGCCTGGCTGAGGATCCAAGCAACGGCTATGTTGAACACCTCTGAAATGCACTCTTCACTTGAAAAGGCTATTACCCAGACAGAAAAGATGCAATTATAATAGCCTCATCCTTTAAAAATAGTTTTAAAGGTAAGCTTTTAGTGTCCTCACTCCCTTATATGGTAAGAAAGTATTTTTAGCCACTTGATTCTAAAGTTTTTCAATGTGACAATATCATTAACTACACTTTTCATTATGTGAATGAAGGCAAATAGTTGACACATTCCTCATGGGGCAATGTGACTTCAGTATGATTCAGCGGCTTTTCACCTACATTAAGTGAGAGTGATTCACAACACCTGAGTGGCATGACCCCTCCTGAAAAGAAATATTAATGGAATATCCAAATCAAAACCTCCAGGTCCCTTTCAAATGAAAGGGATGAGGCTATCTATTCAAGACTATTACTCCCTTTTTATTTGGGATTTAGAGGAGATTCCTATGCCTTTGAATAAAAGAACTTTCATGACTAATAAAATGCACTTTTATTAGCATCTAAGATATTACACCTGGATTGTGTGTGCACATAATTGGGTAATATGTCAACCTCACATATGGACATATGGCTTACATAAACAATATATACACAAATAGCATATACGTATATAATACCCTATCTATTAAACAGATATGTACTGAACCCCTATTATGTACCAACCATTATTCTAGGCCCTAGGAGTGCAGTGGTGAATGTAGCATAGAGAGTTCTTATCTTTGTGGAGCTAACAGTCTATTAACAGAAGATAAAATAAACAAATTTTTAAAATTGATGTTTTATAAGGGATTGAATAAGACAATATGGTAACTAAGGAGGGGACCCACTTTAGATATTTCATTTGTATACATATACATATGAGTAATATCCAAAATTTACTGAATATCTCAGTAAAACTTTAGCATATTTTTTAAAAAACTAGAGTTTAATAACTTAATTTTTAAGGAGTCTAAAAATAATTAAGGGTAGTTCCATGTTTAGGTATTTAAGAAGTCAAATATATTAACTCTGGTAGACTTAAAAAAAATCAGACGATTGCAAACATTCAGATATTTCCAAAACTGTAGAATACTAAAGATGAGGCTGATATTAATGTGTTTTTAGAAAGTCATTCCCAAGTATGGCTCTGATAAGAATTATCTGAGGTGCTTTTGTAAAATATAGATTCTGGTTGCCCATCTTAAGATCTACATAATCACATTTTTGTGGATGGGACCTGTCACTATAAGTGTTTAAATGCTCCCAAGGTGATTATGAAAACTGGCCAGATTTAAGATCTGTTCATCTAAGATGTTCAGTGTATGCATATCCAGAAAATATTCAAAACAGTGCTTTCCAGATTCAGGGAAATAAACCTGCCCGTTTGGTAAAAATGCAACCTACAGTTCCCAGCCCAGATATTCTGACTCACTAGGCTTAGAGAGCTGTTTGTCCAGCTTTTATAAAACTCCCTAGAGAATTCTGATATGCAAATAAGTTTTTGGAAATCATTGTTTTGAATAAAATATATTAGACAGGAAAAACTGCCTACAGGCACAAGCATGGTAATTCTTTGCACAAACCTGGGGAAGCCTACCAGCAAAATTTCAAATAACTTCTTCCTATGAAGAAATGCTACACAGACTATGTCAACAACTAATGTGGCTTCATAAGAAAATGCTGTTTTGGAAGAAAAAGGAATATATGTGTATGATATCTGAGAGAAAAGTATATTTGGCTGGTTTTCATGAGTATCTACTGGTTATTGCATTTAGATGAAAACAGAGGTTGTTATTTACACACGAAAAGAGGAGATTTAAGGACTTTTCTGACATTGTTCCTTATGATAATTACTGGGCATGAAGACCATAGTCATAAATATGTCATTCACACAGACATGAAACTTAGTCTGCTTTGAGTTCCATTTTTCATGTTTGCTTCCCTATTACTTAGATAAAATATTTCTGCTCTCTACCCCTTTTCTAGCTTCATCTAGCTTAATTTTCTAATGAATTTTTGTTCCTCTCAATTAATCACTCACACCTATTGGAACAAGACATTCCCATCCTGAGCTGAGAATTATGGGAGAAGGAAAGGGTTTGAAGAGGCATCAATGTTGGACCAGGTGTAAGAAATAATGAAGCGAAAAGGTGTAGATGGTCAGAGAGATGGGGCTTCCTCACAGCACTCAAATGGGAGCTGTCTGGGTGGGAATGTGTATCACAGTGGCTTACTGTGAATATAAGAGATTTGTCATACCTTGGGTATCAGGCTTTGGAATAGGCAGGTGAGTGAAAGAGGCTCTATGAAAAGGAAGAGAAGAAATAGAGAGAGTGCACTACAGCCTATATTCACTGAAAAGTAAATACATTATAAACCTACAGTAATTTAAACTGTATAGCACTGAATAAGAATTGACCTATAACTTAATGAAAAGAATTAGAACTTCTAGAAAAAGAAGCAACAACATGTGAAAATAAAGGAGTCGTTTCAATTCAACTTAATATAGATTGTTATAAGAATCAGAAATTGAGTAAAACATAGCAAAATTCAATATGCTGCTATTGTTAAAAATAATATCAAACATAATAAAAATGTGTGTGGGTCCTTATCCCATTCTTTCATCTTGGTTTTGATACTATACATCTTGAACTCACCAAATAGTTCACATCTTTGATGGCATCCCCCTGCACTTACTGTTTATTCTTCAGGCTTCCTTCTTTCTTTAAAGCTCCATTCTGGGAAGCCAAGTCTCTAGTCTGGGAAGTGCATTGGTTTCCTAGATATAGAACCAAAGAAAAGAATAAGAGATAGGAATTAATGTACCCTTTCCCATTACACAGTCACTTTCAGAAAAAAGAAATGTTTGCATTGACTTCAGGTTGACAATTATTAATATAAAATATCTCAGATTGTAGGTACATCCTACATTTGGCTTAAAATAAAGTTTTAAAAATTATTAAGAACATGAAATAAATTACAAAAAAGCCATTCCATAGATACTACCTAATAATATATAGTATGCTGGTTGATTTCTCTCAACCACACCATCTTTAGGTTTGCATTTACACTGGTCACCAATAGAATTTGACATTGTTTAACTTAAAATAGTAGAAATTCCTTCACATATTCAAGAATGCTGGGAATCATTTCATTTCTCGGACATAATTTTGCAAAATGGCCAGAGCATGATGTTTCTAAGGAAGATGCCTTTAAGTGACTCTGAAGCAATCACTATTTCTAGTTTTGTACTGAAATGAAGCCAAAAATATAATTTTATTATAGGCCTCTGACAAATAAATAGCAGAAAATAACCCACTCCAAAAAAATGAACCAAAAAATCCTGTTTGCTTATGTTCCTACAGCATCGTATCAGTGTGTAAAGCCTGACACATTTAGATATAATGTTTTCATCTGAGCACTTATTCCAGGCACCTATAAACATGTGTAAACAGATTAAAGGACAACAATTATCCTAAGTTGCCTATTTTTTTGGCAGATGCAAATATAACAAGACTTTCTTATAATTTATGTTACTACTTGATTTTAAAAATACACACTTTATGATTTGTTGCAGGACACTGCTATGAATAATCAATAGTTAATTAAAAACATTAGTCAACCAGAACATTTTTTAAAAAGGTAATTATTAAATGAATCTATAACTGATTTTTCCCAAGTGGCTTAATGACAAAGGAGAACATATTAATTAAATAAAGTTATTTTGAAAAGCATCCTTTCTGTGGCCTCGTTTCTCCAGTTCTAACAAAGATGTTTCTAGTGATGGTATTCTCCACAAGTGAACATTGAACACATCATTCAAATATAATTTCAAACTATTTTCCTGTTCTACTTAATCCCCTCATTTTTCCAACTATAAAGGCCGAATATACTATCTACATAGTCTTTCTCTCTGATAGATCCGACAAGTAAAGCAATCTTTCTGAAAACTTTCTTACACATGAAAAGGATCAAGCCTTCTATTAATTTTTAAAAAATATTTTTCAACTTCTACGTGGAAAACCTTGACAGTTTTCAAAAAAATATTCTCTATTTGACTTTTTCTCTCACTCCTCCAAAGCTCCTAAAAGTCTAAGAATGGAAATCTACTGCATTAACTTATATACATATCAGCTGTTACTATCTATATTGGGGAATATTCTTTCATCTCTTTTATCAGGTTTCAAATGGATTAAAAGTTAATTGAAAAAGTATTCAAAAGAAAGACAGTGAAAAAAAAAGAAAGACAGTGACACAAGGTCAAATAAGTTTTTAAAGATACAAAGTTTCATATTTTTTATATTGGAACAGATGCCCAATTCAAGAAAAATTTCCTAGTGACTAAAGAATGCAGGGAAAATTTTATCTATCTATAACCTGACTATAATGTGGAAAAATTAAATAAACCTTTTGCAGATCCACTTTATTGAGTAGGTTAACAGTATTTGTGATTACAGCCTTCAAGGTCCCCTAGTATTATACACGAGCTTGATCTATTTTTTAAAGTGCCCTTCACAGCATTCTTTACTTACAGACTAGGACCTGCTCTCCTCTTGCTTGTGTTTTTCTTTCTGCCTATTTTGCCTTTCCCCTCATCTCCACGTTCTAAAATACTCCATACCCAGTGATATCATCTCAAAACCTTTCCTCTCTCAGGTCACCTTCCCCAGCTGCCTGACTGGGTATTATATTTTCTTGCTGATACTTAGAGCTTAATCTACATGTATTATGATTATGCATATGTTTGTTCTATGTATTCATCAATAGTTTAAGATGGTAAAACCACAGATATATCTGAGTCATCCTTAGCTCCCATAGTACAATTATATGCACAAAATAAACATGTTGCCTTGAATGAATTCGAATTTGGCTCCTTAATCTGTGGAAAGAGCATGAAGTTTTGGTTAAATGTATTCTGACCCCCAACAACTAGAGCCATTCCTAATATGTGTGTACCTGTAGTCGTAAAGTAAGTTCCAACTTGAAAAAAATATGTTCTCAGTTATTATTATAATTCAATCTAATGTTGAAGTGTTTCAAACTACTGTCAAAATCTCACTATGGGGTTTCAGTTCAGTGACTAAGAAGACAAGACAGAGGAAAGAAAACAAAACATATCTAAAGTTCATGAAAATGTTTTGAGGTCATCTTGAAAGCTGTACTATAGAAAGAGTCTATGAAAATATAAGTAATGACTACACCAATAGCTCCTTTTCTGAGAGAAAAATAACAATGAGGATAAATATTTCTTTAGTACTTGCTCTATAACAAACATGTGCTAAGCACATTAGATTTATAACTTAATTTGTTATACAGTAGTCCTAGATTACTACATAGCACTAATTTGTAATAATCCTATGCATTATTGTGAGCATGCCCATTTTACAGATAAGAAACTGAGTGTGAAAGAAAAATTGCATACTCACTGAATACACTTCTCCACAATTCCCAATGTTCCTGTAGGAAACAGGAATGTAACTAGTTCTGGACCATGGACTATGTTTGGAATTGATTGGTGCTAATCCAAATATTTAGAATGGGTGTGAGTTTGCTTAGCTCTTTCTTCCCCTGGAAGCTATCTGTTGAGATGATGATGTCACAAGATTGAATCATGCTGGGAAGATGAGTTATATGTGGCATTAAGCTACCCTCGAGTCACTGATCTGCATCAGATTAAATGAGCAAGAAATACATCTTTGTTGTGTTAAACCACTAAATTTGGGGGCCTTATTTGTTACCACAGCATAACCTAGCCAACCCTAATTAATACTCTGAGACCCCAAAATGTATTGTAAGTTGTAATTTTGGGAAAAAGTTGAGTAATTTTGAGTTAAGTTCAAAGCTTATAATCTTGCACAGTATGCTTCTTGAAAGAAAGCAGTTCCAAGTGGTTTCTCTTGAACAGTATTGCTCATGTCATGTGTGCAGCATCAACAAAATATCCCCGGCTTTCTTTGGTGGGAACAGTGACTAGTGCCCAAGCCAAAGTCACTCTGTGAAGACCTGGATATGAGGAAAGTTGATGCTCTCTGAGATGGCACATTACCCTAATAAGATTGACACTCCAGGAAGTATAAATTCCAGGTGCCCAGGAAGAAGCAGGTTACTGGAGCTCAGACTGAATTCTTTGAATAATGCTGAGCTCAGCTTCCACCTTTCCATGCGACCACCTATGCTACATGGGAAGTGTGAGATCCAGAAGAAATGTTAAGGTACTAAGGCTGTTTCCCCTGCTACTTTCCTTTCTCTGTGTCCTTATTATAAATCCACAGTAACAAAGACAATCTGGGGTTGACTCTTTTTGGAAACCATAAAGAGTCTAAGAAATGAAGATACTATTCCTTTTCTAAACAGCATGTTTTCAAAGGCTGGAATGATACATGTTCATTAGCCTAGATGTCCTACAAATTACAGCCTAAGCACAGTGCACTTTTATAGTGGTGTTTCACAATTACATTTCCAAACACAGATATCAATTTACAGTTAGTGAGAAAAAGATATCTCAGAACAAATGATAATCCAGGGATTCAGAAATGTTACGAATTGTGTTGCTTTTCTAACTTCCAAGTTTGCTTGTGTGTGTGTCTGTATCTGTGTGCCTGTGTGTGTCTCTATCAGAAACTAAAAGGAATGTTGCTGTCTCTTTTCACAAGAAAGCCCAGTTTATCTTTAAAAAGACAGCTTTGCAACTAAAATGACCTAGAAGGACACGTACTTCTTGGCATACTAATTGCTTTTGCCTTGAGATGGGAGAAATACCTTGTAGCTGGCTTTACATTTCCTAAGCTACATATGTAGACACCCCCAATCCAGGAGGGAAATTTCACTTAATGTGCTTTGTGACTTTCAGAAATGATTACACACTGGACCTTCAGGTACCACTATGCTTTCAGCATGTAGCTTTGTAAATGTGATCATTCTTTTTATAGATATGTCAGTGCTCAGTTGAAAAATACTGGAAGAAGGGAGGAAAATTCAAGGTTTATGGGCCATGGCAAGCTACAAAAGTGATTAAATTTTTTTTTAACTTTTAATTAATAGTACTTGGTTTCTTCAAACATTCAGATAGAAATTATAGATGCCATCATTATTAAAATGACGAGTTTACTGGCATTGGAATATAAAGTTATACACAATGGGAAAACAATTAAAAACCCAAAAGCTTATATTTTCTTTGTTTATAAAAAGGTAAGCACCAGAGGGCAAAGAGTGGAAGCAAGAAGAACTACAATACTGCAGCTGGTAGAACAAAAAACACACTCACAGAAAGATAGACAAGATGAAAAGGGAGAGGGCTATGTACCAGAAAAAGGAACAACATAAAACCCCAGAGAAAAAACTAAATGAATTGGAGACAGGCAACCTTCCAGAAAAATAATTCAGAATAACGATAGTGAAGATGATCCAGGACCTTGGAAAAAGAATGAAGGCAAAGATCGAGAAGATGCAAGAAATGTTTAACAAAGAGCTAGAAGAATTAAAGAACAAACAAATAGAGATGAACAATACAATAACTGAAATGAAAACTACACTAGAAGGAATCAATAGCAGAATAACTGAGGCAGAAGAACGGATAAGTGACCTGGAAGACAGAATGGTGGAATTCACTGCCACGGAACAGAATAAAGAAAAAGGAATGAAAAGAAATGAAGACAGACTAAGAGAACTCTGGGACAACATTAAATGCAACAACATTCGCAATATACGGGGTTCCAGAAGGGGAACAGAGAGAGAAAGGACCTGACAAAATATTTGAAGAGATTATAGTTGAAAACTTCCCTAACATGGGAAAGGAAATAGCCACCCAAGTCCAGGAAATGCAGAGAGTCCCATACAGGATAAACCCAAGGAGAAACATGCCAATACACATAATAATCAAACTGGCAAAACTTAAAGACAAAGAAAAATTATTGAAAGCAGCAAGGGAAAAATGACAACATACAAGGGAACTCCCATAAGGTTAACAGCTGATTTCTCAGCAGAAGCTCTACAAGCCAGAAGGGAGTGGCATGATATACTTAAAGTGATGAAAGGGAAGAGCCTACAACCAAGATTACTCTACCTGGCAAGGATCTCATTCAGATTCGATGGAGATATCAAAAGCTTTACAGACAAGCAAAAGTTAAGAGAATTCAGCACCACCAAACCAGCTTTACAACAAGTGCTAAAGGAACTTCTCTAAGTGGGAAACACAAGAGAAGAAAAGGACCTACAAAAAAACCCCAAAATAATTAAGAAAATGGTCATAGGAACATACATAACAATAATTACCTTAAACGTGAATGGATTAAATGCTCCAACCAAAAGACACAGGATTGCTGAATGGATACAAAAACAAGACCCATCTATATGCTGTCTAACAGAGACCCAATCAGACCTAGGGACACATACAGACTGAAAATGAGGGGATGGAAAAAGATATTCCATGCAAATGGAAATCAAAAGAAAGCTGGAGCAGCTATACTCATATCAGATAAAAGAGACATTAAAATAAAGAATGTTACAAGAGACAAGGAAGGACACTACATAATGATCAAGGCATCAATCCAAGAAAAACATATAACAATTATAAATATATACACACCCAACATAGGAGCACCTCAATACATAAGGCAACTGCTAACAGCTATAAAAGGGGAAATCAACAGTAACACAATAACAGTGGGGGACTTTAACACCTCACTTACACCAATGGACAGATCATCCAAAATGAAAATAAATAAGGAAACAGACGCTTTAAATGACACAATAGACCAGATAGATTTAATTCGTATTTATAGGACATTCCATCCAAAAACAGCAGATTACACTTTCTTCTCAAGTGCAAACAGAACATTCTCCAGGATTGATCACATCTTTGGTCACAAATCAAGCCACAGTACAGTTAAGAAAATTGAAATCACCGACCACAATGCTATGAGATTAGAAATTAATTACAGGGAAAAAAAACGTAAAAAACACAAACACATGAAGGCTAAACAATACGTTACTAAATAACCAAGAGATCACTGAAGAAATCAAAGAGTAAATCAAAAAATACCTAGAGACAAATGACAATGAAAACACGATGATCCAAAACCTATGGGATGCAGCAAAAGCAGTTCTAAGAGGGAAGTTTATAGCTATACAAGCCTACCTCAAGAAACAAGAAAAATCTCAAGTAAACAATATAACGTTACCCCTAAAGGAGCTAGAGAAAGAAGAACAAACAAAACCCAAAGTTAGCAGAAGGAAAGAAATCATAAAGATCAGAGCAGAAATAAATGAAGCAGAAACAAAGAAAACAATATCAAAGATCAATAAAGTAAAAGCTGGTTCTTTGAGAAGATAAACCATATTGATAAACCATTAGCCAGACTCATCAAGAAGAAGAGGGAGAGGACTCATATCAACAAAATTAGAAACGAAACAGGAAAAGTTACAACAGACACCGCAGAAATAAAAGCGTCGTAAGAGACTACTCCAAGCAACTCTATGCCAATAAAATGGACAACCTGGAAGAAATGGGCAAATTCTTAGAAAGGTATATCCTTCCAAGATTGAACCAGGAAGAAATAGAAAATATGAACAGACCAATCATAAGTAATGAAATTGAAACTCTGATTAAAAATCTTCCAACAAACAAAAGTCCAGTACCAAATGGCTTCACAAGTGAATTCTATCAAACATTTAGAGAAGAGCTAACACCCATTCTTCTCAAACTCTTTCAAAAAACTGCAGAGGAAGAAACACTCCCAAACTCATTCTATAAGGCCACCATCACCCTGATACCAAAACCAGACAAGGATACTACAAAAAAAGAAAATTACAGACCAATATCACTGATGAATACAGATGCAAAAATCCTCTACAAAATACTAGCAAGAGAATGCAACAACACATTAAAACCATCATACACCATGATCAAGTGGGATTTAGCCCAGGGATGCAAGGATTCTTCAGTATATGCAAATCAATCAATGTGATAAACCATATTAACAAACTGAAGAATAAAAACCATATGATCATCTCAACAGATGCAGGAAAAGCTTTTGACAAAATTCAGCACCCATTTATGATAAAAACTCTCCAGAAAGTGGGCACAGAGCAAACCTACCTCAACATAATAAAGGCCATATACGACAAACCCACAGCAAACATCATTCTCAATGGTGAAAAACTGAAAGCATTTCCTCTAAGATCAGGAAAAACACAAGGATGTCCACTCTCACCACTATTATTCAACATAGTTTTGGAAGTCCTGGCCACAGCAATCAGAGAAGAAAAAGAAATACAAATTGGAAAAGAAGAAGTAAAACTGTCACTGTTTGCAGATGACATGATACTACACATAGAAAATCCTAAAGATGCCACCGGAAAACTACTAGAGCTAATCAATGAATTTGGTAAAGCTGCAGGATGCAAAATTAATGCACAGAAATCTCTGGCATTCCTATACACTAATGATGAAAAATCTGAAAGAGAAATTAAGGAAACACTCCCATTTACCCCTACAACAAAAAGAATAAAATACCTAAGAATATACCTACCTGTGGCGACAAAAGACCTGTATGCAGAAAACTATAAGACATTGATGAAAGAAATTAAAGATGATACCAACCGATGGAGAGATATACCATGTTCTTGGATTGGAAGAATCAATATTGTGAAAATGACTATACTACCCAAACCAATCTACAGATTCAATGCAATCCCTATCAAATTACCAATGGCCTTTTTTACGGAACGAGAACAAAAAATCTTAAAATTTGTATGGAGACACAAAAGACCCCAAATAGCCAAAGCAGTCTTGAGGGAAAAAAACAGAGGTGTAGGAATCAGACTCCCTGACTTCAGACTATACTACAAAGCTACAATAATCAAGACAATATGGTACTGGCACAAAAACAGAAACATGGATCACTGGATCAGGATAGAAATCCCAGAGATAAACCCATGCACCTATGGTCAACTAATCTATGACAAAGGAGGCAAGGATATACAATGGAGAAAAGACAGTCTCTTCAATAGGTGGTATTGGGAAAACTGGACAGCTACATGTAAAAGAATGAAATTAGAACACTCCCTAACAGTGTACACAAAAATAAACTCAAAATGGATTAGAGACCTAAATGTAAGACCAGACACTATAAACTCTTAGAGGAAAACATAGGAAGAACACTCTTTGACATAAATCACAGCAGGATCTTTTTTGATCCACCTCTTAGAGTAATATAAATAAAAACAAAAATAAACAAATGGGACCTAATCAAACTTCAAAGCTTTTGCACAGCAAAGGAAACCATAAAAAAGACAAAAAGACACCCTCAGAATGGGAGAAAATATTTGCAAATGAATCCACGGACAACTGATTAATCTCCAAAATATATAAACAGCTCATGCAGCTCAATATTGAAAAAACAAACAACTCAATCCAAAAATGGGCAGAAGACCTAAATAGACATTTCTCCAAGGAAGTCATACAGATGGCCATGAAGCACATGAAAAGCTGCTCAACATCACTAATTATTAGAGAAATGCAAATCAAAACTACAATGAGATATCACTTCACACCAGTTAGAATGGGCATCATCAGAAAATCTACAAACAACAAATGCTGGAGAGGGTGTGGAGAAAAGGGAACCCTCTTGCACTGTTGGTGGGAATGTAAACTGATACAGCCATATGGAGAACAGTATGGAGGTTCCTTAAAAAACTAAAAATAGAATTACGATATGATCCAGCAATCTCACTACTGGGCATATACCCAGAGGAAACCATAAAGTAAAAAGACACATGCACCCCAATGTTCGTTGCAGCACTATTTACAATAGCCAGGTCATGGAAGCAACCTAAATGCCCATCGACAGACGAACGGATAAAGAAGATGTGGTACATATATACAATGGAATATTTCTCAGCCATAAAAAGGAACAAAATTGGGTCATTTGTAGAGATGTGGATGGATCTAGAGACTGTCATACAGAGTGAAGTAAGTCAGAAAGAGAAAAACAAATATCGTGTATTAGCGCATATATGTAGAACCTAGAAAAATGGTACCGATGAACCGGTTTGCCGGGCAGAAATTGAGACAAAGACGTAGAGAACAAACGTATGGACACCAAGGAGGGAAAGCGGTAGGGGGTGTGGGTGGTGGTGTGATGAACTGGGTGATTGGGATGGACATGTATACACTGATGTGTATAAAATTGATGACTAATAAGAACCTGCTGTATAAAAAAAAAAGTATGCATCAGCTTTAGGAGATTTTAAAATTTCCCCCGTATAGGACATTATAATCAAGAACATAGCTGGTACCACCATTTTCAAGTACCTAATTTTCCAGTTTTGCCTGCTCAGAATCCATTCCCGCTGCTACTGGTAATAGAATGTGTTTTATTTGAGAATCATCTCCCCCACCCTCAGTTCATGTAACTTAATTTATCTGACAGTACCTCTTGTTCAAGGAGATAGTATGTGACCAAGGCTTGTAAATCAGAGCATAAATGATCCCCTAGTTCAGGTACAGAAACAATCCAACTCAGACTAATGAAGTTCAATTCCAAAACATTTGTTGCCATAAAGAAGAGAGACTCTAAATTAGACCTAGAGCTTGGAGAGTGATTTGCCTGAGTGTGAAGCCAACACAAAAGGAAGCTAAAAGACAGAGAGAGAAATGGCTCTTGATATCACATGAGCCCCTCGATCCAGCTACTACTGTACTACCTGGAGTTTTTCAGTGACTAGAGGCAATAAAGCCTCTTATTTTGCTTAATTGAGTTTGGTTTCAGTTTTAGTCACTTTTATTTGTGTTCCAATGTATGCAATTAAGAAAATGTGGCAAGTAAAACTATACTTGATGACCATGCTTTTTTGGCAGGATCTGAAATTCACATACTACATGTCAATCAACATCTGGAAAAGGCCCATTGCTATTGATAAGACTGATTTCCTTCTGGCTTGCCGTAAATGGTCCATCTCTTGTTTCTCTTTCATTCATTCATTGAGGAAATATTTGAAGTCCACTATGTGGTAGGTTCTTACACTATCATGGGTAATAGAAGTCTGTGAACAACACCATAAAGTCCTGACCCTCACACAGTTTTATGTCTAGTGAGGTAGGCAGACCATGCTTCATGATAAATAAGACTAGACAGCAAAGGCTGGTGTGGGTGTATAGGAGCACATAGGAGAGCACATAACTCAAATTCAGGGGCTCAGCAAAGGTTCCAAGACGAGGTACCACATAAGACCAAAGGATGTGTACAAGTTGTCACCAACTGTATGCATGAGACAATCTTACTGAAAGAGAAAATACGAAAGGAGCAGCAGGTTTGAGGGGCTCGGGAAGCAGGGAAGTAAAATTTTAGAGAAAGATATCCGAGAGTAAATACTAGGGATTTGGCTCTGGAGTCCTAGAGATGAAGATTTGTGAATCATCTGCATAATCTTGGAGTTTGAGGCCATGAGAGTAAAGGAGTTTCCTAGAAAGTGTAGAGACTGGGGAAAAGCAGGCTTCATGCAGACTACAGGGAAAGACTAACATGGCCAAAGGGCCCTAACAGGGTCAAAGGAAACAAAGCATTATCCACAGCAGGAGATAGAAGAACAGCAAGTCGAGTGTCACAGGAGCCAAGAGAATGTGTTTCAAGGAGGAAGTAGTTGTTCTTAACAGTGACAAACAGTGTAGAGAAGTCAAATAAGGCCTGAAAAGTGGTCACTGCATTTAACATTTGGAGAATGGTTCATATCTTGGTTTTTGAGATCATTTTCAATGGAGTGGTAAGCACAGAAGACAAATTACCATGTGTTAAATGTTTGGTGAATAAGAGGTATTAGATTGGGAAAATTACATATGAATATGAATATGTATTTGTTTAAGTTGACAGATATGTGAGCACCTTTAAATTTTTCTTTTAGGAAGAAGTTGGCAGAAAGAGAGGTTTCAGACCTAAGAGAGAAAAAAATTGCTAATAGATAATTAGGCACAAAGGACACGAGATGGAGATATACAGAAACTAGCTTACCTTTCTCCTTGTATTGAAAAATACAAAGCATGGCATTGCCACGAGCAATAGTAAATCTTCACATACCTAAATATTATATAGCTCAGCTCAGGTAATCATCCCTTCCTTGTCTTCTTTGTCTTCAAAATTCCTGAAGGATTCTGGAATCGGATGTTGGCACATTATGCACTGGATCGTTTTACCTCTTCTCTTAAAAGAACAGAAAATAAAGACAATCTAGGTAAGCAGACATGCCACTTTCTCATCATACTTTCATAATTTATGCACAGACACATCTTTTTATAGAAAAAGAAGTAGGGAAGAGTTCCAAATTGCATGATTTTTTTGACTTTATAAATTACTATGAAAATACATACACACACCACACAAAAACCTTCTCTCTTTCTGTTTTTACCTACTCTGTCTTTCCAACTATCATCCATCTTTCTTCACCCACTTATTTTCTGTTTCCGATGAGAAAATTCAACTCTGTAATTCCTCCATATTTTATGTGTATCTTGTGTTTCTTCACTAACTCTCTATTCAGTATATTCAAAATAAATATGTGGAAATATTTCTTCAGTGGACAATCAGGAATGAAACCTTCAACAGATCCTTAAAAATATATCTGAGGAACTTACTCTATTAACAATACAAATAGGCAGATGTCCTCTGTAAATACAAGTATTTGACTGATTTTAGAAATATACTTTACTCTCTAGGGAAAAATATTTGGATTCTGAATTAAAGCATTCAAGCACAGATAAATTCAGCAGATAATTAATTAGCTCTTTATACAACTATCTCATAGTCCAATCCACAAATAAATTATACAGTATACAATGTACAATTAATTTGTGAAAAGTTCATTAATTCCATTGCTGTCTTAACCAATGCTCAAAAAGAATACTGAAGATATTGCTACTACATGGCTTAAAGCCATAAGTATCTTCCACATTCAATCCAAAGGACATTTCATGACAGATGGAATAAAAATGACATGGACTTACAGCCATCCGAAAATGACCTTAGAGTTTGGTAAATTTATAAGCTATTCCCACTTAAATAACTTTTTAAAAGTATCACAGACATTTTCACTTTCTTCATATATCTTTCTTTGGGCAGATGGAAGAGAGCCAAACAATCACTAACAATCCATCAACCATATACTGGAATTCATGCTTTAACAAACTGACTAAATAATGGCTCACATTCAGGAAAATGGACTTTTTAAATGGCCTAATAATAGTCCTCATCTATATTTTAAAGGTATTTCTTCTGAAGGCTTTAAACACTGTATAATTAGTTTGATAGGTAATGCAGTATATCATGCTTTCGCTCTAGGGCAAACAAAACAAACACACCAACTAGTCTAGGAACAAGAACTCCCAAGAAGAGTGAGAGAGAAAGAGACTGGGACATTTCCTAGAAACAAAATGAATCTGGCATATTCCAGCCTCAGGCAGCCAAGGAAGCCACAAAGAAAATCAGAAAACTTAGGACAGATACAGAAATCGTTGTATAATGACTACAATTCCACCTACTTTGAGGGGAATGTAAATTAAACCTCACAGGCTTCACAGACAAAAGTAAAATGCATTACAAAACTAGCCAACAGGGCTTCCCTGGTGGCGCAGTGGTTAAGAGTCCACCTGCCGATGCAGGGGACACGGGTTTGTGCCCCGGTCCAGGAAGATCCCACATGCCGCGGAGCGGCTAGGCCCGTGAGCCATGGCCGCTGAGCCTGCACTCCGCAACGGAAGAGGCCACAGCAGTGAGAGGCCCGTGTACCACAAAAAACAAAACAAAACAAAACAAAAAAACAAACTAGCCAACATTCTTTTCATGCTAATTCATGTTACTGGATTCTAGGAGGCACTATACACATGAAACTACCTGTCCACAGAAATAGAGAAATGAGACTCAGTATGGCAGGAAATGTGTTCCTTGAAAGGAAATTAGAACATATGGTAGTAGCCAACTCTACTAATTTGGAAACTGAAAGTTTCTTTTGATTTTGAGTTAATCTAACCCTCCACGTTCACAATCAGAGAAATATAGTGACAGGTCTTATTTTATCCCTCATGGCACATTAAGGCAGAGAAAACAAAGCACAATCCCATATTTTTAAAATAAGTTCTACATAAACTACATAAATTATTGTAATGATCTTCCACTTTGCTTTTGAATGTGGAGACTTGGCCTTACTGTAGCAAATTTTGGTTTAGTTTTACTCTAAGCAGCTGCCTCTTTTTAAATGACTCACCGAGCTTATCATATATCAGACAGTTGTTCAAAAACAGACTTGGCCTAGATTATCAAGAGTACAATTCAGTAGCCCATGTAGTAATTTTCCAGGAACTTAAAGTTAACATCAACTAAAGTAAAAAATCATCAGCATCAGGTCAGCCAGATTCACAGATGAGCAAAACAAAAAGATTATGTTTTTCACAAATAAAAGGTCACCTTTCAGAATGAAAATGCTTTGTGTGATCATGCAAAAGTAATCCATGTATTCACTTGTTTATCATTTTTTTTGTTTGTTGAAGCAAAGGGATTAAGAAACCAGTGATATTTTTCTTCATCATGGTTTATATTTATGTAGTGTATCTACATTTGGAAAGGGTAGTTGGGTAACTATGAGTAGAAAGCAACTCTGGCGAGGTAAAGTAAACTTACATAGGGAATTATAAAAAAGAAAAAAATATGAAGCACCAGACTTCATAAAGGGCAGGCACAAGAGAAGCTTGAGGAACTAGGGAGCAGAAACAATTGGATAATCACTTTAGGCCATCCTTCCATGAACTGCTCAGGATTCAATTTCTCAGGAGAAAAACCTGAGTTTGGGTTTCATGTCCATCTCTTGGCTGGTTGAGCATAGGTTACTTTGTTTAAAAGTCCCCCAAAGATTATACGTAATGAAGATATGCAGCAAGGGAGAGAATTTATAATTGGATATCTGGCCTGTAACTTACAGATATCCTTGGATAAATTTATTCTGTACTAAAATCATCCATAGTTTCTTTTCCTTGCAAATACGAAGACAGAATAATCGGCTTTCACACCAGTAAGCCTATGTTGTACTTGCCTATAATGTATCAGATAATACGTAATATAAATTGGGAATTGAAAATTAAATCAAATTAGGTTGTTCAACTCAAGTCACTACTAATAAAAATAGGAAAGGCAACTAAGTTTACAGTACAATAAGAGCTATGCTAGATGCACAGGGCTAATGGAATTTTTGATGAAGCAATTTGTGATATTCTACAGGAAAGAGAAAACAGATCTCTAGGCAGAGAAATGTTACGTGGGCGCCAGTGTGACAGTTCACCATTGGAAAGCAATGATAAGTGTTTGTGAGTTGACCGTAAACTCAAATTTAAGGTTGGCTACCTTCTTTTGTCATAATATTCCTGATGCACTAACTCCTCCCATTTGTCAGATTATTCCTCTACCCACTGCAGAAGAGATCATTTTACTGCTAAAACATGGAGAAAACAACCACGACGACAACAACAACAAAACAACTCTCTTGAACTTTACAGGACATTGAAGAACTCCCTATGGTATCATGGTACGTGTGTGTGTGTTTATGCGTGGTGTGTGTAGGGATATCTTTTCCCGTATATAAATACACCTTCAGAGATTTCTCTAAAATAATCCAGCTACACAATGCCTCTAAATGTTTGAAAAACAAAGTAGTTACAAACACATGAAATATTTGAAAATCTATTTCTGGACTACACCCTATGAGCAAATATTTAGATCCTTAAAGATGTTATATTTTAATATTTTTAGTGCAATAAAGGAACTCACAGTCTATTAAACTTCAAAACTTGCTTCTAATCCAGGGCATCCCCTGTGACTTTTTAAATAAATTTTAATGCATATTTGTGATTAAGAGTAATAAAGTAGCAGAGTTTATTTAAAACACAGTAAAAGGCTCATTAAACATTGGTAGATTGCTTGGGATTCTTCAGGGAGACTTCCTTCTCCTGAAATAGTGCTCTCCTTCTCTGCAGAGTTTCATGAACTTTATACACCTTGAGTGGGATTAGAATTCCTGCTGCTACAGTAGAAAGCTACTTTCAAAGTGTTTTTTTCATAAATGGCTAGTATCCCAATAGAATAAATTGAAAAGGTCACTGAGAAACCTTTGGAATCCCAGCAGAACAGGAAGGAGTGAGGCAACTGAATCCTAAGAAGAATTTGACCATGTTGGTCCACACTGTTTTTCATCCATTCTATCATGAAAATTAACACGGCAACAATATTTTCTTTTTCTCAGAGGCTCTTGCAACTCCTCTCCTCGGAAAAACACACATATTTTCCTCCTGATGAAGCCAGTTTGCTAATCAGCCAAGGTGCACTAAAAAGTCAAGTGCAATCAGGTATTAAGAGACAAGTGATTAGGGAAAGTATTTAAGAATCATAAGCAGAAATCATATTAAATGTAAATGCTTCTGTTTCTAAACTTAGAAAGTTTTGCTTTGTGACATTTAATTTCTGTTCTCACCTATATTACCCATCTGCTTTTCTACTTAACATTCTACATTCACTCCCAGTATCAGCCTCCCCTATTGGTTTATGTCACTATGAAGCTAGCTCCTCTCCAGCAAAGTAGGTCTTAAAGCAGTTCTAGTGAATCCTTGTGGGGTCTAAACAGATGAATTATTTAGCCACTAGTCAATATGCTTTACGTTCAGTTTCTTGATTATAAAATGGAAATATCACTTTTTAAAACATGAATCTTTAATATAGTCAAATCAAGATACATTTCATGGGAACCAACTTACGTTCCAATAACTTTTCAAGCTAACACATGGTAATAATGATTGAGACAGACATACTTAAGGACTATTCTGACACTGACCCATGGGAACTAAGTGTGGACCATGTTCATAGGCTTTAAAGATTCTTCCATACAAATAGCATGTGTTTAAGATAGGCATTCATCATACAGAGACTTCTTTCTACCTTGTCTCTGACAATGTAAAGTGTAGAGAAATATAATTCATCAACACTAGGAAAGTTTTAAGGATTGCAAGCTAAATGAAAACTGTTTTCCCCTAAAACAGTGTTTCTCAATAGTAGATGTTTAAACGTAAGTGACTGCTTTCAGAAATGTCCTCCTGGTACTTCTTGTGGGTATTTCTACATTCAGGTCAAAGGATTTGCATGCACCTCATTAACAACTGAGGAAACTTAATTTTCCCTTTAACCTATATGGGTGCTTTTGTGGTGTTTTTGTCTTTTTCAGTTCTTTCAGTATCTGTTAACATCATCTTAATAGCATAGTAGACATCTTTTCAGGAATTTTCAGCTGAAGGCTTTTAATTTAGTTACCTTTGGTTTAATTAATTTATGGCCAACATTTGCCACGTTCTAAATACTATTTGGCTTAGTTTAGTCGTACATATTAAAGACTGTTTGGCAAGGGCCTATAAGTGGTAATGGGAATCAGGGAAAGGCTACCTCTTTGGTATTTCATCTGGTATTGATTAGTGCTGCCAACCTTTGGGGAGAAACGGTCAAAATGAAGCCCTGTCAAAATTTATTAGTACTGTCTTTGTTCCTTCAAACACTTGAACAGTTGTGATAATATTTAAGGAAAATAAAGTTGAATTTCAGGTCTTGCCATTGCCATTAAAAACAAATTACACAGGAAGCTTGGTTTTACCTGGGTACAAACTTACTTGAATATTCAGTACCTGAGGCCTCTGACCACTGTCACTGTGCCAGACCAAAGAGCAGCTACATCTTAGTGGTCACTAAACTTGCACTGCTTACACAGTATAGTTTCATCTTTGCATATGGATGATTTTTTAAAATCCTTTTACATATTTAGTGGTCATGATCCAACGTGCCATAAGTCAATTTAACTTAGTTTAAATCAAATATGCAATGTTTACTTGAATTTTATTTCTATTAAAAGCAGATTTTGACCGTTTGTAGGATTTTCAGATTTTCAGTCATGTAAGATTTTCCTTCAGTCATCTTTAAAGCAGATGCATTTTAAGGGCTTAGTGTTAGGATCTGCATATTTGGGGCACTGAAAAGACAAATGACTTACAAATATGTTTTGCTTACGTTTTGTTCTAGGACTAGCACTGCTGTCAATGGAAAGTATTTTTAACTAGTCTGTTATTGAGAAATTAACCATATTTTTGCATTTCAGCCAAAATAAAGACCGTATCTAATATTCTGTAAGATACAGCTAATATGTAAATCTGAAATTCACGTGTTTCATATGATCTGAATTGTATTTTCCAACTTAAATTAAAAATGCAATATAGATTCAGAAAGGTCCATATTTTTCTAATGACTTCACTTTATATTATTTTGTTGAGTTGCATAAAGAAGCAAGGATTTGTATTAAAAGCTTCAGCAAGCTGTTAGTTGAGTTTATCATATTTGTACATGATTGCAGATTAGTCTGTTCCCATTTAAAGGAAAGATGGACACTATTTTAAAGTGATCTTTAACATGTTTTTATATAAACAAATTTGAAATACAGTTTACTTTGGTTGTTTTTACATATCAAGTCCCATAAGTCTTGTATTTGTTTCTCATAAGTATAACCCTGGACCATGACTTAATGTTATCTTTGCTTTGTCTTTTGGGTGGCCTAACCTACATTAACATGAAGACTGAACATTTTTAAACTTTTTTTCCCAAAAATCATAATAATGATTACTTTATTAATAAAGTCCTGTATTTGGGGGAAAAAAATGAGGAGGCTTTTTAAGACTACTCATGCCTAGACCCCAACCCAAACAAACAAACAAAAAGTTAAGGTTTTCTGGAGATAAGCCCCAGACCCTGGTATTATCTCAAAGCCCCCTAGGTGCTACCAATGTGCTGCTAGGATTGAGATTCAGTACCCTAGAAAGTACACGTGTGCACACACACACATATCCAAAGTAGTAATTTCAAGTTTACAGTGAAGGGGATTTAAGTATTTTTTCCCTGAGTTTCTAAGAATAATAGACATAGATGTACCAAAAAGTTTTAGTAGCAAACTTTCTCATCAACTGTTTGTTGAATAAGAAATGCTTACTAATTTTCCAAGATGCATTAAGTGGCTAATATACAAAGATGAAAAAGTCCATATCTCCACAGAGGATAGAGTAAGCACAAGCATTCCTCAGTTTAGGACCACTGGGGGAAAACCTGGTAGGTCCTCAAGAACCAAGAAATTTGTATAGCAGAAACACATTCTTTAATATTATAGTCGCTTTTATTTTTTCTTAATACTTTCAGATATTTTCCAAATATTTCTCAAAATGCTACTTGAAAACAAAGCACTATATTCTTGGAGGACATGTGAAATATGTTAAATAGTAAATTTATCCTATCACTGAAAGAAATTAGAATATTAACTTTTACTTGTTATTCTTGTTGGGTTTTTTCCCATCTACCATGAATTTGTTATCAGACCAAGGTGTTTTCTGGATGTAATTTTTCTGAGCCGAGTGAATTATTCATTTAGAAAACCTTTTTTTAGTTCTCTCTCTCTCTTTCTCTCTCTTTCCTTTATCATGATTCTCCTTCGTATAACACTGTCACTTGTATCTGTTGTCTTCCTGTTCATTATTCCCCAAATTCTCTTCCAGGATCTGAAGTCTTATCCCATTGGTCTGTGTTTGGATATTTTGTGTTTCTTGGTGTGGGTCAGGAGTGATTCAGATTATTTATAGCACATCTGCCAAAAATGAATGTCTAATGTCATTAGACTACTAATGAAGACAGTGGGGCCTGAGTGGCCCAGATGAGCCTAATTCACAATAAAGGAACTCACAGGTATGAACGTGAAGACAAGGATGCAACCAATTAACTGTCATACTTTATTTTTCCTATATTATCCTAACATCCCCACATCCCATTAGCTCTTGAACATCCTACTCAATTTCTATTGGCTCCAAACCCCCTTTTCTACTCACGGGATACAGAATTCCTTTAAAAATCTGTCCAAAGTAATTTTGAAGTTTCCATGCACTTATATTCACTTAAAAATAATTTCTGGATTTTGATGCTGCTAATGCACCTCCTTCATGCTTCGATTCCTGTATTCCACAACAATTCAACAATCTCTACTTAAACAAAGATGCTCCCCATGAGTTACCCACAGTGAAGCGCTCAGGGCGCCAACATGTCCCTAAATGATTAAGATCTTTTAATGAACAAACTCTACTTCCCCCACAAGATGAAAAAACATTTATCATTTTTCTTGATCAGAGCAGTATTAGTCACCATAACACGTCCAAAAATCTGCTTGCTTCTGAAGACACTGTTCTGCTGTGAAATCTAGTTAAGTCAGACCACATATTCTCTTATGTCTCCTCTGCCATATGAATCCCATTGTCTCCCCTCTTCCCAGTCCACAGTACAACAGTTAAACTAGGGTTCTGCTTGAACCCTAGTCATTGACACAATTTGAGTGATTATCCTTATGTAAGTCAGTGGATGCAAATGACTATGAGAGAGTTGCTAGGGGTTGCCTAGTTCCACCTTTGAGTTACATGAATCTGAATTATGGTACCAGTAATGCTGCTCCATGTGATTTTCTTCCATGCACAATAGGAACTCCTTGAGAAGAAGGATTGTATCCCCAAAGCTTGACTCCTTATTACAGTTCAATAAAGATGTATGGGACAGTTGTAGAAATGAAATATTGTGGGATTATTTAGAGGTAGGAAAAGGGTAGGTATATCTGAAACATACTTGTCTGTATTCCACAGCATTCTCTTTCATTGAGAACCTGGATTTTCCCCTAGCCTAAAAAAATGCCAAAGATATAAAAAATCCATAAAGTCCTCTTTATCTTCTACTACCTTGGCCAACAGAGAGGCCATTGTTGCTCCTGTTCCCTTGGAAGAGCATTTCCCTTGGAACAGCTGAACAGTGCACTTATCCCAGCAATCAAGGTTAAATCTATCTCAAGGAGCAGTAATTCTGCACAAGTAGGGCCACACTGAGGGATGCCTTACTGTGCAACAGTTATCTGGGCCAAAAGAACATGGGAGATGCTGATGTGATTATTTTGTTCAATCTGATTTCTAGATGCTAAACCTGATAACCTGATATATAGCCTCTCTTCTGACTAAAAGTAGGATTGTTGAAAGCATAGCCAAGCTCCATTCAATTAGATTTACGATGACATCTTTTTTAGGAAGGAGGGGGAAATGATATTTTCTGATATTATAGCAAATACAAAATTAGTTTTTTGCTCCTTAATATGCTTTGTAGCTCCAGGTTTCCACTTCACACTCAGCCAGTCACTGATCTTTTAAAATGCAGGGCCTAGCACAGTGCCCTGCACATTTATGTTTTCTTTTATTCAAATAAATATTTATTGAGCTTCTACTAAGTGCTCAATAAATATTTATGATAGTCTTATAACTCAAAGTTGGAAAGAAGATAAATAAGACTGTAGAAGAATAAGTGGGAGGATAACATTACTCACTACATGATGAACGTTTTCAGGGCAAGGACTGTTTTTAAGTACCCAGCAAGGTGGCTGTACTCAATAAACAGTTGCAGAAGTGAATTGTGAAGCAATCAGGAAAAGGACCTAAACTAAGAAATTAGGAGAGCAAACTCAATTTTATTTGAAAATGAGTTGAAAGGGTAGCTAAGGAATTTAAAGAAGGACACGGAAGACCCAATTTGTATCACTTGCTCACTCTTCTTGGAATTCTGCAGGAACGTGAGGAACTATGTCCCTTCTCTTGCCCGTCTTACAGTCTCATAGAAGCTAGACATAAAGAAGGATTTGCTTTTGTTAAACAGTGAGCACATTTGCATAGGGCACTATTACAGAATTTAAGACTCAGTGTCAAATTTTTCAAATGCCGACATCGTTAAATACATAGGACTGTAATATTACTGTTGGTTTCATAAAGATGGTAAGACTTGGGCTATTCTTGCTTAATAAATTACCCAGGTATTTCTCCTAAATACAGGTTCCTGATAAACTTCCATCTCTAAGAATAAAAATAAAACATTCCCCGTGAAAAACATAAACCCTGTGTGTGTGCGTGTGTGTTTCAGAAGCACCAAATCTATTTTATGTGTTGATCACAATTTAGTTGCCAACCTGTGATAGGTTTTACACAACATGCAATGCTTGTCAGAAACCACTGATTTAAATACTTTGACACAAGTTGACTTGTAAAATAGTAACTTATAAAACAAGCTCTAAAATATTACTCACTCACATTTATTTCACCTATGATTATCTTGTGACCACAACTATGTTGTAAAATACCTGCATATTGATAATACTATTAGATATCTTTTTGTTTCCACAACAGTTTCTAGGATGATACTCAGGAATTTACTAACTTACATAAAGACATTAATTGTTGGACAATCTGAAGCTATCTAATATGATTTCGAGGTAAGAAGATATTAAGAAACCTATCTAGAAAATTCTAAGAGTGGAAAAGGGAATATTTAGTTTCCTATAATTAAAATCTCAAACAATATTTTTTCATGAGTTGACTCTAACTCTGAAAAGATTCTAAAAATGTAAAGCTTCCGTTGGCCTGGAAAAGATGAAAAAAATGTAGAAATAGGTATTACCATTCAGTATTCAGATGCTTGAAATGTATTAGATTGTTTCGAACTCTGCTCTTAGCAATTAGGCCTTTGAGCTTGCAAATACTTAGAAAATTTAGGCAACTGTAGGTATGAATGTTTTAAAAGCTTTAAATGTAATTGAAGCAATACTGAATTGATCTGCTTCACAACCTTGGGTGAAAATAATTTTATATAAAAGAGCTAGGATTAAGCGCTGAGAGAGGTAGACGAGTCACACGGGAGTTAGTTAAGTCAGTACAGAAGACAATATCAATTATGTAAAAATTGCCCTGAAATTACCTGGAAAATACAGTACACAAAATTCTGTGTACCCCATTTAATCCAGAAAATTGCACACTAAAATTTGAGAAACATTGAACTAAGGAAAGAACAAAAGAAATTCTATATACCTCTCTGCTTTAAATGCAATGATGAAATCTGTAGAGGTAAGCTGGGGTGAGTGGGGATTGCAAAGTGTTTGTCCTTACACATCAGTTTAACCAGTTTTAACATTACGCCCTTATCTCAAGTTATTTTAAGAGATTTATTAGCTCGTGTGAGAGGTTAGATTCTAAAGTTAGTACATCATGTAAATGTACCCTAGTCTATGACTCCACTAATCTTAAAAGGACCTCCTGTCCCCAAACTCTCCCTACTGCCACTTCAGTGCACCTGATTATCTCACAGGTCTTACCAAGGTAGAAAATGGTTTGAAGACCAGTGAAAAGGAAAATGCTTTATGGGAAAGGTAACTGCCTCATCTTTGGCTAGGCGCTGAATTTCTCTGGATAGTTTAATTCATACTGTCCAGATCTCTATGTATAGTTAGTTCCGTTAAGGATATTGTTATCTACTCGTGCTGTCCAACATGAAAGCCAGTAGCTACATGTGGCTATTTAAATTAAAATTAATTAAAGATAAATAAAATTTAAAATTCAGTTCCTCAGCCATACTAGCCACATTTCAAGTGCTCAATAAGCACATGTGTGTAGTGGTTGCCATTTTGGACAACACAGATATAGAACATTTCCAGCATCACCGAAACTTCTACTGGGCAGCACTGGTATAACCATGTATCTAATTGCCTCATGAATATTATTTCTGTGGAAAACTCCACAAGTAGTTGGGGTAAATATTGTACTACAACCAACAGACTGGTAGTTTATTAACCTATAACAGATTCATTTACCTATAATTTACTTCGAGCTATTTGTCTCCATGAACATGATCCCTGTTTACAATGAATAATCTCATTTTGCTGATGGAAGAAATGTTTTATTTGTAGTCCACAAATAGAGAAATATTGTGCTCTGACATTATGGAAATAGCAAGGTACAACCCAGCATATTAGGCTTTATAAAACATTTATTTCTCTCCTCTATATACGCTTTTGGTGGCAGGGTATACTTTCTATCTGATGCATTGTTCTAAAATTGACCAGAGTTTCTGAGCCAAAAATAAAATTAAGTATGGTGTCTGCTATTGATGGAAATTACACTACCCTTTATCCTTCACCCTTGGTGGTTGTTCATTTCTGGGAAAGTGAATTTGGGTACAAATGTCAAAAACATGCTAACCTCTACTGCAGGGAATTCATTTTCAAACACAAAGCTTTCTTGTTTGATTTTCATATTGAATGCTTGGGTTCAAGGAGGGAGGACTACACAAGTATGACAGTTAATTGTCTTTTTCCCATCCAATAACATGTCCACTTTGTAGAAGTGGCTTTGCAGCTCCCGCAGTTGGCTGGTTGCCCACTTGTATCCAAAGCAGAAAAATAAATACATAAAAGCAGAAAAATAAATACTAATAAATGGATTTATGACAACTTTTCATACTGGGTTCATTAATTTTTATTCCAACTCTGGTTCATTCATTCAACAATTATTACTGGGCACATACTGCATGCCAGACACTATTGTATGCACAAGGCAGAAACAGTCCCTGCCTTTCATGGGGCTTTAAGTTACAGAGCTTGAGTAAGTGGAAGGTAAGGAAGATAAGATAAAAATGTAAATAAATGCATAAATAAGATAATTTCAATTAGTTACAAATTCTATGAAGAAATTAAAACGGGCTAATGGGAGAAAAGTGACTAACATAAGGTGCTACTTTAGGTAGGATGCTCAAAAAGTCCTCTGTAAGGGGGGGTGACTGAGATGACAACTAAATGATGAGTAGGCATTAGTTGTGCAAAGACACAGAAGTAGAGGATTTCAAGAAGACAAAACAGTATGTAAAATCCCTGAAGCAGAAATAGCCTCAGTGTGCTTAAGAAATAATATATTTTTGTAAAGGTTAGGGCTGCTAGAGTGCAGGAGAGAGGACAATAGTAGGGAATGAGTTTAGGTGTAGGTAGAAGGAAGATACTAGAGTCTCATAGGCATGGTACGAAGCTAGGAATTTATTCTAATTGCAGTACAGAGCCATTTGAAGCACTTTAAGCAGGCAAGTGATACCTTCTGATTTCTGTTTTTAAAAGATCACGAAAACAACTTTGTGGTACTAACAGAAAATGGTAACGTGACTAGAATGGTGACAGAGGAGATGGGGAAATATTGATCCAGGATATATTTTGGATGTAAAGTAGACATAACTTGTTAATGGCTACGGGCAATGAGAGAAGAAGGGTGGTTAAGGATGAACCCCATTTTTGGCCTGAGCAAGTGAATGGATGGTGCTTCCATTTAACGCAAATGTGGTTGTCATAAGCTTCTATGCTACACAATTAATCTTACATGGAAGATGACTAGCAGTGTCCACTT
Organism: Tursiops truncatus; assembly: GCF_011762595.2. Lineage (NCBI taxonomy): Eukaryota > Metazoa > Chordata > Mammalia > Artiodactyla > Delphinidae > Tursiops > Tursiops truncatus. The sequence goes on from NC_047036.1 coordinate 138,274,115, forward strand.
GGCTCAGCAACACCACAGAGGGAGATATTTCTTGGTCACCAGTTTGGCCATGGTCAAAAGCATTCTGTGACCAGAGAGCAGATTTCTTATCAGGATTGATGGAGTTGCTAAAATATGATATAAAACCACTGTATAATATGTAATTTTATCTCAGCCCATCATGATAACCTTAACATGTACATAAACTTATATGTATACTCTTAAGATAGGAGAATACTCAGATTGGAAAGAAATGGTAAATATAACCCATTTCCATATCTCACAGACCCGAGTTCAAATTCTTGCTTTGACACTCTGTAATCTTAGACAAGTCACTTAACCTCTTTAAGTCTCCTCTGAAAACGGGGGAGATAACATTGGCTTTACAGGATTTATGTGAGATTACATGAAACACTCTGTGTAAAACACTTCACATACTGCCTGTGATATGAGAGATGTTTGATAAAGAAGAGAGCCCCTTTTTCATTTCTTCTTACTCCTCCACTTCCAGGAATTGCCAGGTTGTCCCTTAGCCTCACCTAGCTCATCAATTTTAGCAACCTTAGCATAAAATAGTGTCTCTCTCCTGGTAGTTCCAGCAAAAGTTCCAGATTTGTCTTATTTGCATGTGCACACACCAGAATTCCCCAAACCATGTCTAGTGAACATGAGAGAATGGTGGTTCCACAAAGGGAAATCAAAATGAGGTTACCAGAAGAGAGAGTAATGAATGCTGACCAGAAGAAAAACATCCACTGCGATGTATATACATCTATTTCTTGAAAAATGCTTAGAAATATCAATAATTATTGCCCCAATTTTATTTTATTTTAAAAGTGCAAATCTTTCAAGCCCCCTCTCACCGCTGAACTACTCAGAAGAGTCAAAATTATACTGGAGGACTGGTTCTAGACAACAGTAGGCACAAAATTTGCTTTTTAATAAATGTTATCAGCTTGAGTCTTGAATTTGTACTTCAACAGCAAGAATGGAAACACTTGGTATTCAGCTCTTCCTTGTAGTTTAACAAAGCTCAGACTCTGGCAGTATTTGTTTTGGTTTTTGGGTTTTGACTCTAGTGTGGATTTCTTATAACCATTAAAAAAGCCTAGAGTATATGAAGTGGTTTGAGATACTGTATTGTGGATTTTTTTGTTTTAAATTTGAATGAAGTAATATAAAAATCTTGAAATACTTTCTAAATTGAGCTCATAATTTTTTTCTTTTTGAGGACTTTACCGAGCCTTCCTGTTGGCTCTACATCTGTATTGGTTTCCTAGGGCTGCCATAACAAATTACCGCAAACTAAATGGCCTAAAACAGCAGAAATTTATTCTTTCACAGTTCAGGAGTGAAGAAGTCTGAAATCAAGACACCAGCAGGGTTAGTTCCTTCTGGAGCCTTTGAAAATCTGTTTTATTCCTCTCTTCTAGCTCTGGTAGTTGCCAGTAATCCTCAGCATTGCTTGGCCTGTAGCTGCATTACTCTGATCCCTGCCTCTCTAATGGCCCTCTTTCCTGTGTGTTTCTCTATGTGTCCTCTCTTCTCTTTGTAAGTACACCAGTCATTGAAATTACGACTTCTTCTAGGACCCAATATGATCTCATCTTAACTAATTACAAATAAGGCCACATTACGAGATTCCTGATGTGCATAAATTTGGGGGGAACATTATTCAACCTGCTACATTGTGTATTGGACTCTTCTTCATAGTTCAACAAAATTTACACTCTTGTCATTTCTCTGGAGTGGATTTCCTCTTACCACTGAAAAAGTCTGGGGTATATGAAGTATGTTGTGCTTTTTTTGTGGGGGCACAGGGCCCTGCTTCTACAGCATCCTTGCACAAATCTACCTCATCAAGTACCACTACAAAAAAGAGAAATCTTTTCTATTCCTTGTTTTTCTTTGAGAATGCAGGCTTTTTGAGGAGTGGGAGCATGAGTTGGCACTCCTGAAATCTCAAGGTTTTAGCAACTATCCAGAACATAAAAGGCAAAATGTTGACATTATTCATTTATTCATTCGTTTAGTCATCAAATACTTATTGAGTGTCTTCCATGTGCCGGCACAACCAATATAGCAGGTGGGAGAAGATATTTTGGATCACATACCTATTTGAATATTAATTCAACAATTTCCTGAAGTGTATACATATGCACACACAGGTTAGCACACAATTCCACAGAGTTCATAGAACCCAGAGATTCATGCACTCTTGGTTAAAATTCCCTAGCTACCTATCTTGCTTCCATTTTCTCATTCCCAAAGTGGCTACAAGGCTATTCATAATAATACCTGTCTTAGGCATTTGGCAGTAGGTAACAGAAATCTCAAGTAATATGTATTAACCTAATATAGTTTTGTCTTTCTCACTTAAAACTAATTGTAGATGTTGGAAATTGCTGGGTTTTCTTCAGGTCCTCAATGACTTCACCTAAGACCCAACCGCTTTCAACTAACTTCTCTCCCTTTCTTAGTAAGGGTATTGACTTTGGACTGTATGTCTTCATTCAAAGACAGAAAGCAATGGTTAACTAGGAAAGTAAGGACCTTATCTTCTCTCACCTCACATTAGAGAGCAAAGATCTTTCCCATGCTAGCAGACTTCCTGTTCTGTTTATTCAGCCAGAAGAGAGTAACATGGAAACCCTTCAGTGCAAGCAAGGCTGAGAAATTAGTATCTATCCATGACTAGATTAGATCAATAAGAAGTTATTTCCTGGGGCTGGGTACATTGCTTTGCACAACATAATTAAAATTCTTTTAGCAAAGAAGAGAGGTGGGATGTCTGTTGAGTAGATGAATAAGAGTATCTGTCATACATGTGTACATCTTCGGAGCTTAGAAAGTACTTTCCAAAATATAGTCTCATCTAGCCATCATACTTGTGGCTCAAGAATCATTTCGCAGCTGCATGATGAAACCAAGGCAGAGAAGAGTAAACTGACTTGCCTAAAGTTGCACAAGTAAGTAGCTGAGCTGAGACATAATCTAATCTTCCAAGCTATTTGAATCTGGGCACATTTTTAAAGGACGTTCTTTCAGATGTCATTAAGCACTCGAAACAGGTAATGATCCTTTAAAAGAACACTGTTAGAGAAGGCTTAAGGATGAATTCAACTGAATTCATTTGAATTTCCAGTTCACATTGCCCGTGAAAGGTTGATTCCCTCAATATAATAATAATAATAAAAAAAGAGAGAGGTCAATTTAAAGGTATACTAAGTGAGTTTAGAACTAGGTAGAATAAAGCATGAGAATCCCATGCCATTTTCTATTTTAAAGGAGAGATGTCTGAGAGGAGTCTGTATCTAAATTCAGAGTTTGCTGTTCTCTCCTTCTTTCTTTCTTTCAGTAAAGCTCAAAACAAACCAGTGAGGTCAAACAGCTAACATGACTTGGAACATCACGGAAGAAAAATACTCATCCCACTAAGCGAGCTATATGTTATGTATTTCTAAGTGAAAAAGTTCGTTTTCCATGTGGTTTTATTTTCTATTAACAGCTAAGAACATCTCATTTTACTGGCATGCACATTACATTTACATTAATTTTATTTTTAAATTTGGATACGAACAAGTTAATTTATATACTTTTTTTATAAAATAAATAATTACAGAATAAATGTAAGGAATATAATTATTGTGCATTATATATTATGAAGAATATTTTCAAAAATAAGCATCTGAATAATATATGGAGAAACAGTTACATGCTGGGTTTTAAATTTAATAAGATATTTTAAACAATCATTAAAAAAGTAAATAAAAGCAGTTGAGAAGCTTGCAAGGTAGTAACTCCAGATGTGTAAGATTTTCAAAATGTTATTCATATCTGCTCTATGCACTCTTCAGTTCTCTTTCCCAGGAGCTGGAGTTAGAAGGAAAGCCTAAAAAGCTATCCAATTATAGAAAGATTTCTGTATGTCATACCACCTGATTTAGGAGCTCATTCTACATATTATGCGTTAGAATCAGAGATAATTCTCACTATGTTCTTGTAATAATCATTGTTGTTTTAATTGTCAATGAGCAAGTGAAGCTTATTCAGGGTCTGTTTCTGAACTGAAAAGAAGAAAATAACAGAGGTCCAGTCTCCCGGACAAAGAGTTTTACTTGGAAATTGAAGGTGTTTTAACTATTATTTCCTCCTTCAGTTTCTCCAGGTCCATGTTCTGGATCCAGCCTTTTCCTTTTATACCTTGCCAACCATTGTTTTAGCTTGCTCCTGGCAAATGTGGAACACGACCAAAATATCATGGAGGAGAATCCATGAGATCATTAGCCCATGATCCCATTTTATTATGGCAGGTTACGGTGTCAAAAAGCAAACATTTTTTGAGTGCTTACTCTGTGTCAGTCACCATAATAGGCATTGGATTTTCAGCAGTTAAAACAGACATAACTACCTATGGAAGACAGTATGACTTCTCTTAACATTGGGAGGTTTCTATCACTGATCCAACCTCTCCTAGAGACCCTTGGTTTCTTATTCCACTCTCCACCATGTTGAAACCTTTAGTTTTATAATGCTATGTAATGATTAATACTGTAACTTCTGTTTTAATTTACATAGTTAAAGAAATATTTTGATAATACTAGTATGTTTCCAAATTGAATATGTTCCCTACCTTGGGATGTTTTGAGTGTGTACTGGATAAGGGTATCTGGAATCCTCCCATGACCTCAAGAGCTCCACATGATGACTCATCTCTCCTGTTTGCAGCTGTCCAAAATAACTGTGAAAAGAACCGTTTTAAGACACTTAATAGGCTACTTTTCCTCTAAGAGTTTTGCATTCTGTTCTGAAAGGTGAAATTTAGTTCACTTCTATAATAGTTACAACCAAATGGCCAAACTGCCTACCTTTTTGCATTCTGATATGTAATTATCTATATTCAACTAAAATAAATAAACAAAACTTTATGCAATAGCAAAAGCACTAGTCTGAAATGCTCAAACCCAGAAGAAGTGACATTATACATGTTTTAATTTACTTACTTTGGAATTTTTCCAGAATTGCTTATGAACTAAAAGAACTATGGCAACTAAATAACCCCAGAACTAAAATAACCCCAGAAGGCTATGTTCTATCATCAAGGTAAAGACACCAAAACTTATCAACATCAAAAGCTTTCCATATACCCCTTTTCTCTTAAATTCTGGCTATATTCATTTGTTGATGTAATGTTGCAGCTATGTCAAATTGCTTTAGTGTTGCCCTTAGGGAGCACAAATTAGCTGAGTTGTTAAATGTATTTATTTCATACCCAACGATTATACCCACACATACTTTCTATGCTAACTACATTTATTTTTTATTCTCTCTTGTTAGAAAGTTTAAAAACAGATTTTTCTGCCTTTTTCAAATTTAAGGAATTTAATTCAAATCTTCTCAAGTGGCCTATTTTTATTCATCTGTTATGCAGATTTATTTAATCATTAAAGTATCTTTTTTGTAAATAACACTAAAGAAGTTCAGCCTTTAAATAAAAATTTAAAAACACAACTCTTATCTTGAAAATAAGGAAACATTAAAAGTTCATGGGGAAATATTTTACACCTGAATTTTATAGGCACTTATCTTTCAGAAAATATTGATGCAAGTCTTTTGATGACGTAAAACAACAGTAATAGGTAATTGTATTTATTATAGCCATTTGCTCTGTTTATTATCTGAAGTTAACTTTGTTCTGTCTAATGCTATTTTAATTAAATTTACACTGCAAGGAGGTCAATAGATGCTGTTAGATGTTGGGTCAATATAGTTATGAGGCAGTTTATATTTATAATGACTCTCTTGCTCCTTTCTAGCAAAATTTAATGAACTATAAATTAAAACAGCTGAATTGCCTCTTGAAAATAGGACTAAGAATTATTTTCAAAAAATGAACATTCAACGTAGGTTAACATCCGTGAGTGGAATTGTGAGCTGGTTTATTTCACACATTTATAGTGAGTGTGTGTGTGTGTGTGTGTGTGTGTGTGTGTGTATGTATGTATTCATGCAACCAAGCTAACTTGAGTGAGATGAGGTCACTTATCAGGAAAAAAAAAAATAAAACATACGAAACCCCCAAGGCTTATACTTTCTCACATCAAGAGAAAATATCATCAAAAGTGATAGACACTTGGTGATAATAGTGAGTTAAAAAAGGAAAACCTTGACACATGCATGCACACACACCAACTTATTAATGTTCACAATAATGAGCTAAGCTGAAGCTCTTGCACAGGTATCAACACATGATAATTGCAGCATTGCTGAAACCACAGAAGTAATGCTCCACTGGGCACTGTCCACATAAGGGTACCTAGAAGGTAAAGGAGGAATGAAGTGCTGAGGTGGTAAAGCCACTTACCCAAATGGCCTTTATGGAAACAAACAAACAAAAAAGAACAGCTAGTAGTCTTGGTTAATTGAGAAGTGAAATACATTGGGGAATTCAGTAATAAAATGCTTCCAAACATAAATGAGAATACAACTTATTTTGGAAGATGAAAAAAAAATACAGTCAAAGAAAACTGTTAGGAGGGAGCAAGATAGGGAGGGTGTTTGGAGCAGGACAGAGGAGAGGCACTCCAATTGTGGTGCTTCAAATTGAAAGTGTGTATATCACAGGGCTCTGAGACCAAGACAAAAGAGCTTAAAGATAGTTCCCACAAAATGTCATGTGCTTTAGAACAATAGCTAAGACAGTAAGTTCTGAGTCATAATTTATAATTACATCATATGTCTAGGTTTTCTACAATTTGGAATGGGAGATTCTGAATAGTGAATTCATTAATTTTTAATGGACAAAGATATGTGAATATTACATAAAATCTAATGCAAAGGTCATCTTGTAGTGGTTCCTTTGTATAAAATAAAGTTGAGAAATTAAAATGTGTACAAAAAAAAAAAAGGAAAATCTCAATAGCCTCCAAAGTTGTAGCTTCAGAATCTCAAAATCATTATGTCACTGTATTGGCAAGGATCTTTGTGACCCCTCTCATAGGTCCAGAGATAGTGTCTACAGATAAAACTTCAAGGTCCCACCAACTAGAAGGTTCCAAAGACTCAACCATCATACTTTAAACATACAAACTGATGTCTGACAGATATACTGAAATATTCAACCAATCACATTATGACCTCATATTCCTTGATTTTTCAGAAAAACAAATTGTGTCTGAGGCAAGTAAAAGGATAATTCTGCCATTTGGCGCACAGCCTGACTACTTCTTGGTCACTTGTATCAATAATATGGGATATGCTCTAAGATTCTCAAATTGCAAAAAAATAGATACCTTTAGGTTTTATTTATCAAAGTTAAAACCAATCTCTTTCTGAGGCATGGGAAACAATAAAAGATAATCTCTTCCTGCACAAACTCCTTTTAATAAATGTAAAATTGACTTTTAGATCTATTGAATCATCCTTCTGCATCGCAGGTTTCTATTTGAATAAATGCAACGAGGATACCTAATGAATAAGCAAATCATCATCTAAAAGATATCATAATGTCTAAAATTTTAGGAAACAAGGTTCTAGAAATTTGTTTGCTTAATAAGTACTTTCTGCAGGCCTACATTGTATCAGGTATTAAGAAGAGCTTCAGGGAATATAGTAGTAATAATCCAATGCATTTGAAACAGAAATATCTTGCTTTCATGGAACTATATAAATCTAGTGGGGAAGATAAGAGGTTTATAACAACTATGATATGAAGATATAAATGTTCAGAACTAAGAGAAAGTGGTCCAGTACAATACAAATTTAGGTCATGAAGAAGGCATTTCTATTAGCTTTAAAATGCCCACATACTCCCCAGGCATCCATCACAAATATTTTGCACATATATATTTTGGTATATAAGTCAAATATTTTCTAACTTGTGATGTGCAAATTTTTAAAAATGTTAACATTTTGACAAACAATGAAGGGAAGGAAAAGTAAACCAGTTGTCTGTTCTTTACAGGCCCCAACCCAGAGAAAAACACTAATACTCTACAAATGTTAGTTACTGTTAATTATTATTACTATTTCTAACATTATTAAGAACCATTCCCTAAACCTGTGCCAAGGTATATTGATAACTCTGTATTCTGAATATAGGTCAACATTCCCTAAATTGCACTTCTCAGAATATTAATTCTGTGAAACTTTTGTGTTAGTGTTATATTTAAAAAGAGAAGTTTCTTTCAGTGTCAAACATGCTTGGAAAATGCTGGGTTAGTCCTTCAGGGAGAATCTGCAGGACTTTTCTGAGCCTTTAATATGATTCTCCTAGAGGACACAGCAGTTACACAACTTATTTGAGCAGAGAAATTTTTTCTCTCACTTCACTGAAAAATAATCTTTCTGATGTGTGCAATTTGAACTCTAAGGGACTTCTGTTAAGTCCAAGACTGGCTAGAATTCACTCCACTGCCACTCCTGGCCAAGACTATTTTAAGTTGATAACTATTTCTCCCTTCCCCCTTCCCCCTTCCCGCTTCCCTTCTTTATTTCTCATGTTGCTCTGTTTAGAAAACACATGGGAAAGGCAGATGGCACAGCACCAGGCTGTGTGAGGCTAGGGTAGTTGGAGTTTTTCCAGAAGATCCAATACTTTGAGAACTAATATCATTTTTCTTAGGACAGACATGGTCTGAGACGGTGAACCATGTTCTGAAGAGGGGAGAAGAGGACTAAAGGAAAATATGAATTGTGGATTGTGTTTATAGATCTAACATGATCCTCTTTAGTTTGTTTTTCTCTCTGGAATAAGCAATTAAACCAGTGCACTCCATAATCTAAAGAAATTACGTGATCAAGGTAGTAGTGCATACTTGTTCTTGAAGTAGTGAGAGAGGCCTTCCAAATAGGCTGGAAGCATAATTTATTGATATACATTTCATTATGTACCAGACTAAGAATTCTCCACACCAGGACTCTCATGATACTTTCTCTGAAACTTCTATTTCCATTTCTAGCATCCCACCTCATACCAATTTTTCTTATGTTGATGTGAGTGAACAATATTTTGGTTTGAGTAGCTATCAGGGCTGGGATTAGGATGAGGGGAATGAGATCCCCTCCTTAGGGACAGATTTCAAGGAGATGCCAAAAAATAAAACACTAATCAAAATAAGTAATATTTTAGTGAATGTTTTAAACTAAAATTAACATAAGAAAATCCATGACGGACAAAACATCAAAATTCTAAATAAAGACAGGATCATAATACTGATTTTTTTTTGTAATGTAGGCTCCATACGGCTCCACATGGCACCGGTAGATGCCTCTTTAATCAGAATTTCCCTGGGTTTGCACTGTCACTCTCAGCACCTGAGGATACTTAGTTTGCAGTAGCTGATTTTTACATAACCCATATGAATAAGCACATTTGAACACAAATGGTTTAATTCAGTCACTTAAGGTGTTGTTACCTTTGTCAACAATCATTCAGTACTTAGTAGCTAGATTAAGCAGATTGTTCTTCTTTTTCTCTAAACTTGTTTGTGAATAGACATACTCTATGTGACAACATCAATGGACCACATAAATATTGCTTATTAGAGCTCTGATGGAAACTTCAAAGCCCAGGAAAGTTAACACAAGGTCAAAGAAAGACTGCCAGGTTCTGAACACCTCCACGCTGCCTTTTCCTCTCTCTCAGAAAAAAAAAAAAAAAAGAAAGAAAGAAAGAAAGAAAAGAAAAACATTATTTTGGGCAAATAAAAAGCATAAATCATGACACTAACTTTTCTTCTTTTATAAACATGTTAGAACTATTTTGATCATTTTTCTAGAGGTTAGAATGAGGGATTTGGTTAGTCTTGCCTAAAATAAATTTATGAGCCATTATTCTACTGCCCTCTATTGTTAAAAACTGAATAATAAGGTCCTTGAACAGGGTGAAATCGAGTGAAATGTCTTTTACAAAGCAATCGTATATATCTGTCTCCAATATATTTATAGATCACCTAGAGCATTCTCTGGAAGGTAAAACATTTGTAGTTTTTCTTTGGAAATCCAAAATCCATTAGTAAAAGTTTTTATTTTGGCATGTATACTTCAGGACACAATATGATATACTATCAAGATTTATTAAAATTAACTTATTAATTTCAATAAAATAATACATACACATTTAAATATAACTGTGCAACATAGAAACGTTCAAGGAAGAGAACAAAAGACCCCCAAATCCTATACTCATAGATAAACACTAGTGACATCTGATGCTATACTTCCAGACTTTATTGTACAAACCTTTAAATTCAATCATTAACGTACCTAGGCAGATACTGAATTTTGAGCAGTTGAATGATAGCATGAAAATAATTTGGCCTTGGGTGGTATGTGCAGGTGTACAATAAATAAATGTTGACATTACCTGATCATGCAGAATGGTATTTGTAATAATACGTTATTGCTAATGATAATCTTCCTATAATTGTAATGTACAGGATAACATTTCCAACACTCCCTAGCCTGCTTAATCTGCCTGCTATTCATTCATCCATTTATTCATAGAGGAAATATCTATCGTATATCTTATGTGTGAGGGGCACTGTTCCAGATCTAACAAGAAAGCAAAGACCATTTCTTTATATATGTACATGTTCTGCACCTCATTCCGGAAAGGATTTAAGGCAAGAAAATGTGATTAATATATGATTGCTTCTCTTAAGAATGTTATCATCTCAATAGCAATTATATGCATGCATAACAAAACAAAGCAAAATAACCATTCTATGAAAGCTCAAAGGAGTCTAAGATGAATTCCAAATTGCTGAATTGGGGAAGTCTTTAAAGAAAGATATGGTGTAAGAGTAGAGATATGAAGGAATCACAGAATTCTAACAGGCAGAGGAGACAAACACATACTGGGCATTGGCCATAGAAAGTGAACTAGATGATCAGAACTACGATGGTTTCAAGGAACAAGACATAGAATGTGGCTACATTCCAGGTGGACAGTGGGTAAGTAGATAGTAGTGGTGATATACTAGCAGTGCTGGAAGATATTACAAAAATTAGGGAGATTTAAATTATTGACAGTTAAGAATATCATATGAAATTTGGATTTCCTTTTCTCTGAAAATAAGATTTCTATTCAAGATGGTGCAGGAGGAAAATTTTAAAAAGTTTTATAAAGCAACAAATGCTAACAAAAGTACAAAAATGAATCACAGAAATAACAGATGGGAGTCAGAGAGACCATAGAGAAGGCTATGTAACATTGCAAAGTACCCATGATCAAACCTCTAATTTAGGTTTGTGTGATGGAAAAAAATGTATAATTTAAAGAATCAGAATAAATTTAGTGACCAGTTTTATGAGGGAGAGTATAAGGAGGTGGATAAAAAGATAGTATTTCTAGCTTTAACAATCAATGATTTCAGAAGAATCTTAGATTTCAGAAAAGCTACTAATTAAATTGTTTTGGATTTGATTTTTTTGGACTAGTGGGATATTTAAAAGAAGATATTACACAAAGAACTGTAAATAGAGATAAAAAGACATTAGGACTGCAGGTACAGATCTAGAAGTCATCTTCATTAAGGAGTTTTTAGGTCAAGCAACTGGACTGAAAGAGATTTCCATGGGAGGTGATGCTGGGTTAGAAGAAATTATGATGAAGATACAACTTGGAGAATACCTATACTTTAAAAGCAAAGAGAGGAAACAGAGGCATGAAGAAGATCAAAAAAGGTATGGTCAGACATGCAGGAGGCATAATTTGATTCACTGCTGATTTATACTGCAGGTTAGTAAAAGAGACATTTTATTATATTGGATATATGTATTATATTATTCTATTAGGAATAAATATGACCCTGAGTAGCTAGCTTGATTTTATCTATAGGTATTATATTCTCTGCTCAAGGGAGAACTCAGAGGGAAAACTGTGGCTTAATTCTTCTAAATGTGTGAGTGTTCTTTGTATCATTTCATTTATTAAATTATCATGTAATAAAATTGACTTTTTGGCATATATTTCTATGTATTTTAAAGTAAATATCTGTGTAAACATCACCGTAATCAATATACAGAACAATTTCACGACCCAGAAACCTTTCTCATGCTACCTCACTTTGCAATCATACTCTACCTCCACCCTGGCCTCTAGCAGCCAGTAATCTCTTCTCCATCACTATAGTTTTGCTTTCTTCCAGAAAGTTGTCTAAACGAAACCATCCATTACAGAACCTTTGAGGACTGGCTTCTTTCACTCAGCATAATGCCTTTGAGATACACGCATGATTTCGTATGCATCAGTAGTCCATCCTCTTTATTTCTGAATAGTATTCCACTGTATGGATATCCCACAGTTTACCTATTCGCTCATTCAAGAACATTTGGATTTTTCCATTTTCTGGCAATCACAAATAGGGCTGCTATAAACATTCATGTACAGGGTTTTGTGTGATTATAACCTCATTTGTCTAGGGTAAACACCAAGAAACGAATCACTGGGTCATAAGTAAAGTGTATGTTTAACTATGTAAAAAACTGCCAAACTGTTTTTTGGTGACATTTTGTATTCCCACCAGCATGTGAAAGTGTCAGTTGCTCTACATTCTCACAGGTACCGGATATTGGCTATGTTAGATGTTTTAATGAGTATGAAATGGCATTGCATTGTGGTTTTAATTTTTACTTCCCTAATGGCTAATGGTGTTGAATATCTTTTCATCTGCTTATTTGCCATATATGTATATTCTCTGGTGAAGTCGTGTGTGAGGTTAAAGAGCATTTATTTTACACAGTATTTTAATACCTGGCTCTATGTTATTTCTATATCTTATTTTGCCTCAATTTTTAGCCTGGCTTTAAGTGTATTCATTCTTTATTATATGCCTTCTAATAAGCCACTGAATATTCACGAAGTAAGTTTGGGGAGTTGGATGAGAGAAAAAAATATATAGTTACATATAAATAGTTGAATATGCAAGAAATGGGATTAAAAACTAGGGAAAATTAATTAAATTCTCTCAAGAGCATTTTTAGTTTACCAAATCAGATTTGTAATTATATAGTCATATGAAGAGAGCTTGGGTGAGAGCTAGTCAGGAACGGAAAGGGTCCTATTTTTTTCCTCACTACATTTTTATAGAAAGAATTATTTTGATGGGTATCAAAGACAAAATGGAATCTGGAATACGTTAATCAATGAAATTCACACTTGCACAAAAGTGTTATAAATTCCAACGGAATGCCTGGTTTTCCTTTCTAGGAGAGCTGAAAGCCTTAGGGTAAGAGGTGCCTTGTAAATAAACATTATTATTCCCTCAGGCTCTGAAGAGAGGTTATGGGGCATCAGCCATAGTTTAATTAAAGAGTCTCAGCACTGCCGAAACTGTCTCTAGCTTCTTTCTCGGGCTGCTTGAAGAACTGTCTAGCAAATGAATTGCTGAAAACCAATGTGGCATTTATGCTGTAATTAGCACAAATCAACCTGTAATACTACAGCAGACCTTATGACTTCCACTTCACATTTTGTTTCATATCATTGGCTAATGCAGAGCAATGAGAATTTTCCAAAAAGATGATAAATACTAAATCCCAAAGGCATATCTCTTTTATTTCCTCCAACTGACATCATGTATCTTAAATCCTAAAAATCAGGCATCACTATCTATAAAGACATTACTTTCAATAGAGCTAATCAGATAACAGCTTTGGAAATTATATAAGAATAAATGCTATCACTTAGAGAAACAAAATAAAATACAGGTCAGAGAACTGTATTAGAATCATAAAATAGTTCTTATTCAAATTTTGAAAAGTTTCCAACTCTTTCATGTGTAATTTAAGCAGTAATTTTTATCACAGCTTCATCAGATTTTCCTCAGAGAAGCTTTCAAGAAAAAAAAAATTGCAATGGAAATTTAAAACATAATGGTAAGAATTTGCCTTTACAAATAAAAAAAAATGTGATCTTTATTGTGCCTTTTTTTTGTGGAAAAAATAATGCATATTGTTGAATTTATTTAAATAATCTTTACACAGAGAAATGTTTCTGGCAGCTTTAAATCAAACTTTAATTTGGCATCTATTAAAATACACATCTTAAAATTGCTTGGTATATTAACTTTTTTACATTGACTAAATGCTTAATTTCCCTTTAGAATACCATTTTATTAATCACTATTTAAATGAAAGTTCAAGTTCACATTAATATCTTGCCTGTGGCCAGAATTCCAATTCTCATTACCCATGTTACTATTTGCTGGAGATAATTAGAGGAGGAATGAGATATCATACAGTCCTTAAAATTCACAATGCACCTTACAATAATGACTTCAATGTTTTTCCATGCACTAGGAAGCTTATGCAGCAATTATTCAGTCTCCTCCATTTTCCGGTGACGCTTCATCATTGCAAAGATGAAAGAAAAGAGAACACAATGTGATCAAGAAGGTAAGGCTTTGCATGAAAAAAAAAAAAAAAACAGACAGGAAAGGGAAATTCTGTTGGGTTTAGAGCTACTGTGAAGGAAATCAAACCAGGTGAGTCAGAGTAAATGATCTCAAGGGCCAGCCTTGATGCTTGCAAAATGTCAGGAAAAGGCAATGAGCAAGGGACATGACATGAGACTTAAAAGGAGCCTGGCATGATGGTAATCCATAAGGAGATCTGATGCAGGGACAGCATTTTTTCCCTTTCCTCAAGGTGATGAAGGAAGGTAGGAAGGAGGGAGGGAGGAAGGAAGGAAGCAAGCAAGCAAGCTTCATCTGCTGCTTCCCATCGCTCCCCATCACCACCTGAACTAACCATGCCACACACACACACACACACACACACACACACACACACACACAGCCCCCGCCCCCATATGTGGAAAAATTGTCTTCCATGAAACCGGTCCCTGGTGCCAAAAAGGCTGGGGACCACTGCTCTAAACCACTTAAAACTCTCGTATATTGTCAGAGTTGAGCATCCCATATGCTTAGAACTATTAGATGATACCTTATATTCAGATGTTGGAAAAAACCATGTTTCTCACTAAATTTCAATGAATAGGCTTACTATCCATCATACCATATATGGGCAGGATTACAGAGGTTGAGAATGGAGCCCTGAGTTCAAACCTGGTCTGCCACATATTAGCTGGGTACCCTTGGATAAATAACTAATTTAAGCCACAGTCTCCTAAGGATAACTGAAGATAATAAATGTGCATAATTTATAGCATTATTGGGACGTTTAAATGAATAATAACAGGTGAGATTTAGTATGGTGACTAGTCTATGGTGAACACCCAATAAATATCATCATAATAACTCTTCTTATCTGCTAACAGTAGGATAACAGGCAGGAAGCACCAAACATTTTAATGTACGCTACTCTTCATCTTAAAATTAAGCTATAATATGACAAGTAAGGACATGTTTTCATTGCAAATTTTAAATATGATTTCCATCAGAAAGGTCACTGTATGCAAATGGGTTATTTGTATGACTGTTTAAAAAATGCATGCTGCATTTTTGGAGTGAATTTGGGATCAAATCAGTTTCAGTGATACTTGGAGTTACTTGACTGGCTCAGCACAGGATACTGTTTTCTTATTTTGGTTTCTGCTACCTGCCTTCACAGTGCCTCTCTGCCACTGTCATCAGAATGAAACACTGATTGGATTGATCATCATGATGATGTGGCTCAAAATTTGTCAGTTGTATATTTAAAAATTATTTCTAGTACTCGGGACCTTCTCAGCAAACCAGAAGAATAGATTCATTTTAATGTATCTCACAAATCTCCAAAAAATGGACTATTCTGTCATAAATAGGACTATATATAAGATGCACATTAAATAAAAAAATTAAATTTCCTTACTAGGTATGATTCAAATTATAACCATTCAGATGGGTCTTAACTAACCCAAACAACACATCCTGAGCATCTCTCTGCTATGTTCTTAGCTCTAGTCTTAGGAATAAATAACTGGGGAATTTTTAATATATGGTACATATTATCTCATAACATTAATAAAAATGGCAATATAAAGAATGACTTCCACTATTTTACTTAGTGATGTAATAGCTAACATTAAGTCAATACAGGGCACTTGGGTTCTGTTCTAAGCCATGTTATATGTATTAACTCACTTAATCCTCTCAGAAAGCCTATGAAGTAGGTAGTCTGATTATCCCTACGTTATAGATGAAACAGATACAAAGAAGTAAAAAAGGGACTTCCCTGGTGGTCCAGTGGTTAAGAATCCGTCTTGCAATGCAAGGGATGCTGATTCGATCCCTGGTCAGGGAACTAAGATTCCACATGCCACGGGGCAACTAAGCCCGCGCACCGCAACTACTGAGCCCACTCACTCTGGAGTTCACGTGCCACAACTAGAGAGAAGCCTGCATGCCACAACTAGAGAGAAGCCTGCGCGCCGCAACGAAAGATCCCGCGTGCAACAACTACGACCTGATGCAGCCAAAAAATAATTTTTTTTTTTTAAAAGTCACATAGCTAGTAAGTAGTGGCACAAGGTTTAAACTCAGACATTCGGGTTTCAGTGTCTACACTCCTAATTACCTCATAATTTTCAATAATGGTAGTAACAACACTTTTCAAGTTTTCCTATGTAAACTAGATGTAGACTTAATATCAACTTTTACAAACAACTTTGTTATTTTTGTCATATTAATTGCATAAAGTCATGTACATTATAATGGATGGAAGAGCAGGAAACAATAGAAGATGTTTCTGAGATTTATTCTCATGTCCTATCTACTCCAGTATTGAACCTAGCCTGCTTTCATTGTGATGAATCTTTCTTCTATCCAGACTACTTAGTTTTCAGGACTCATGTCTCTCAAAGCAAATTTCTTCTAGATTCATGCACCTCAAAGTAACCCTACTTAATTCTATACCCAAGACAAGTACCTTCTCTGAAGTCCACTTAGATATCTTCCAAAACTGAAACACATTCATATTTGTTCATACGGGAGTTTCTGTGCTTTCTTCCTGACCATCTGACTGACTAATACCACCCTGACTAATGATCATTCATTGTAATACCCACCACTAGTAGAACTATGGGCTCTGGAACTAAATCACCAGTGTCATCATACCCAGGTCAGCTCCTGTTTTTTGTTTTTGTTTTTTAATTTTTAGTCACATGTAAACTGAAATATACCATATCATCAATTATCAGTAATATTCCATGAAAGTGCCAGTGCAAATGGTATAATTCTTGGGGATGATCAGAGGCTCCATTGCCCCTTTTATCCTCCACGAACTCTCCCCTGCTCAAGGAGATCTGTTACCTGATTCCTCTGCCAAAGTCCCCTGACCAATTCCAGAATTCATGTCTATGTCCATAAAATAATCCTCTCTAATATAAAATGTGAAAATAACTAGAAGTAATGATTGAATAATCAAGACAACAAGAGGAAAATTAAAATTGCAGCTGAAAAAAAAGAGAAAACAAACTGACTGTGTTCAGTATTTTCTATGTGCCAACTATTAGGAAAAGTACTTTTTGTGTATTATTTCATTTAATCCTCACAAAATCCCTTTGCTATGAATCCGTTAGTGTGCTTATTCTACAGATAAGAAATCTGAAGTTCAGCATATTTAGGTTGCTTGCCTAATGTGATACATTTTGTAAGTATCAAGACTGAGGTATAAACACAAGTCTGTCTGATTTGAGAATAAATTATTTTAATTCTGCAGCTAGTAAATAATAGAACTGAATGCCTATTAAAAAAAAAGCAGTTCACAAGACTCAGATAGAAATTTGGATTGGTTTTTTAAATTATGCCCTATATTAAAGTTAAAGTAATATCAGTACTATGTTCTATGTTGCAACAAAGTAAATGGAAAATTATACTCATGATCAGAAATTCAAATTACACCTTGCAGAGTGATGTCTGGTTGAATGCAAATAAGCCTCACTTTGCAAAATGCCTATTGAAGAACTCAGTGTCAGCAAAAGTAAGATGCTTACATTGATAAGAAAAGATCTTAACATTTGTTTTGGATAAAAATAAGTTAGCAACAGCAGATGAGGTCAGTGCTATGAGGTGAGCTATTTTCTACTACTAGGGTGAGAAGTCAAAGTTACTTTAAAAGTTTGCTGAGCAAACATGCAAAGTTCATTACCTTTTTCACATTCTGTGTGATGGTGGTTGGTGACTAAAACCCATACTTGGAAAAAGTATTTTATTAGCAATGATTTAAAAATTCTAAAATTTATTAACTCAACTGTAGGTAAGTACCACAGGCTATGTCTACATGACAGAGCAAAATATTACACACACACATACACTTATATATAAGTTCGAAATCAGATTTATCTCTTTCTGACTATCCACATGAGCTGAGACAATTTATTTAGTTTTTCTAAACTTTGGTTTCTCATCTTTCAAATGGGAATAATACAAGAACCTATGTCATTGGGTGGTGAACCTATGTCATTGGGTGGTTGATACTATTAAATAAGATAACATACGCAAAGTGCTTAGCGCATTTTTCAGTAAACACCGGCTATTAGCATTATCAACACTATTTCCCCATTTCCATTCAAAATAGTTTGGTGCTCTTTAGCAGACAACTTGAAAGGTGATTTGACTGTGTTTTTGATGAAGCTGACTCACCTGGTTGAATCTGTCAAAATAATTTGTGGCTGTAGATTTAGCCTAAGTTGCACGTACCCTAATATTTGGTCTCAGGCCAGGTAATTAGATTTTCTGATAGCTGTCCCACTGGGCTATTTAAGATTAATGGCTTAATAGCTTTATTCCCACCTTAACGCCCTTCATCAGGAGATCTAACCAGTGCAGAAAACTCCAATGCCACTGTGTTAAACAAAAGTGATCTTTGTAAATTTTTCTAAGTAAAGGCCTAGTGTAAGAAGCACTTTTTATTGCTACTCTATTCTTTTTTTCCAGTTTCTATTAGGGTTTTAGTTTTAATGTATCTCTTGGTAACAAATGTTCTCAGAGTTTCAGGCCACCAGCACAGAACATTAATATCCCATTACAACTGGATTTCCAACTATTTTCTTACTTTCAAACCCTTGTTCATCTGTCTTGAGATACAATTATTAAAAACAGTCAAGGCATAATCACAACGATGCTACTTAAGTGATTATTCTCTGCAGGAAAGCTACTGCAGTTTTTGAGCAAAAAGAAAAAAAAAAATCCAGGAGACATTTCATGCAGTATACTTTCTGATTCTCTCAGTGAAGCATATGTGAGCACTTCTAGTCATAACTTATTTTTGTACAAAGAATTGTTCCTGCCTAAGTACAGAATTGCCCAAGGGCACTTCTTGAGATTTCCCGGTATAGAAAAATAGTCAGTCATACTCAGATTCAATTTACTTCTGTCTCAGGACAGAAACACAACTAGGGCCACTCATAAAGTCAGAGGTCACTCTCTTCAAAGTCTGCAGATTCAGACAGGTAACAGCAACTTCTAACCTATAGTTGATGCCTGCCAGGTAGGAATAGGGTCTGGTACTGCAGTATTTTGACATTTTTTTTCCACAGGAAGAAAAAAATGTAGACTGTGAATTTCTTGACTTTTAAATGCCGGTAATGAATTCACATATTTAAAATATATTTTGTGTGTCACACTAAACTTTCAGGCCAGACCTAGCTAATGAGCTGCTAGATTAAGACTTCTGCTTTAGGACCTGAATGACTGCCCAAATTCATTTATTCAGTGATCCTAATGTGAGCGTAAAATAGTGCTAGAGACAGTGAGATACTGCATCATTTCACAGCTACCAAAGGCAGTATCTGTGCATCTGATCACAGTTCTGGTCTTTATTAACCACTGGCTTAATGGAGTCCATTGTAGGGAGGCCACTGTGGACCAGAGGAACTGAGCTATTTCTCCTTATTGGGTGAAAAGTACACTCTTTGCTAATGCCATGACAATGAGCCAAAGAGGCATCATCTTTTAAGATCTTCTCTTGGTCTCTCTCCTTTAATTCCTGATAATAGGATGATAATAATCTTCCTTGACCGGGTTCTAAATATTTCTTCGTATGACTCCATTTCATATTATTCCAGACCCGCAAGTATCAGAAAGAACTGTCAGTGATAACATGTCTGAACCTTTATCATAGTTCTATATTATTATATTAGGGTTTTTTCTTATCCTCTGAATCAACTACCAGCTCCTGATGACCTTCCTGGAAACTATTAACCAAGAACAATGAACAATGGTTATCCCATCACTTTTTGAAATGATAACTATTTTCAAAGTAACTATTCTACAAGCAACTCAGTGTGTAAGAAGAAAGAACTACTCTTGATGCAGAGAAAACTCGCTTACTCTCAACCCTTCTGTTTCTTTCTTTTCTGTCTCTCTGTCTCTGTCTCTCTCTCTCTTTCTCTCTCCTTCCTAGCACATCTTTGGATATTCACGGAGTCCTAGAGTACAACAAAGAACAACTTGAACCTTGAACATCTCTATAGAGAACACAATGATATCACTTGCTTGAATCTATGACTAAACTCAGAATGTACAAATGTGTATATGAGTGTGTGTGTATCTTAAATCGACTACTATTTTTGTGTAACATTATAGTTGAATTGACAAGCTACTCTTCCTATTGCTCCTTTCTTCTTAATACATCTTCCTTTAAGATCTACTTTTTACTTCTCTTCTTGTTTAGAAATAGAAGTGTTCTTCTCTTACAATTATCTCTTAGAACTTGATTCATCTACCATTCCCACCTCTGTCTCTTTCACTCTTCACTTTATCATTAAAAAAAAAAAAAACTATCAGTCTTGAATTTCTACGTAAAGAAGTTCTTAAATCTGATGTTACTTATTACCATTGCTTACCATGTTAACCAATTTCAGCAACATTTTTCTAGCTTTATTGAGATATGCTGACAGATAACAATGTGTGAGTTTAAGGTGTACAAATATAGTAATTTTAAATATGTATATATTGTAAAATGGTTACCACAATAAGGTTAGTTAACACATACATCACTTCACATAGTTAAAATTTGGGGGGGGGGGCGTTATGGTCAGAACTTTCAAAATATACTCTTAGTAACTTTCAAATATACAACCCAGTACTGTTAACTATAATCACCATGCTGTACATTACATCCCCAGAACTTATTCATCTTATAACTAGAAGTTTGTACTCTTTGTCCGCCTTCCTCTATTTTCCCCCCAGAGAAAGGGACAGAAAGTTTATTTAAACCTATTTCAATATGTTTAGACAAATAAATATATGTTATAATATTGATACATTTACAATGCCAACTAAAAAGTTTCCATTTCACATTGTCTGGAGTTGTATTAAGTGTTTTTGTCAAGTCATAGTTTCATTCATTCTGTACAAAGCCATGATATTCAAAGGGAAATGATATCAAGCTAGAAGAACAGGAAATGTAATGTGAAGTCTCTGGGCTTGAAGGAGGTAGATAATACAGTACACTGAGTCTCTTTGTTCTTGATAGGGAAATATTTATCTAAATAGGAATGTGTTTTAGAAGCAAATGGAAAGTACTTGGGGATAGGCAGAAGAAAGAGAACGTAAAATCCATGAAATCTGGGGGCTGTGTGCATGCTACCAAGATCTTGAGGAAAAATAAAAGAGGGAGAATCCTTCAGAATATTAGAATGCAATGCACTATTTGAAACACAAGAATAAGGAAAGCTGAAGACACAGAGGTTAACCATGGGGTTAAGTTTTCAGTTAAGGCTGAGACGCACATGTACACTCACAATTTCCTTGCAATATCCCACTCACCACCCTCATAGAGTCATGGCAATTAAGTAGTTACAAAGCCAAATGTAATCTATTCAGAATCACTTGGGGGAGACTGTGTGGAAGAATTTGGAACAATTAGTTCCTCAAAGTGAGACTATGAGAGAAAGAAGGCTAAAAAATTAAATTAATTAAAATAAAATAAAAACATTTAAAGTGAGCACCTGGGGTAGTATCAAATTATCTTTTCCAGTATACCTGGCCAATTCAGCAGTTAAAATCATGCAGTTCAAAAAAAAAAAAAAAAAAAAATCATGCAGTTCCATTTCTTCATTGCCTCATTCTTTTACCTGTCATCATCTTAGGAATACACTTGAGAAAGGATGTATTCATCTAGATGAAAATCACACTGACACTAATTTTATCATCACAAAAGATGATATTTAGCTCCTTCACAATATGTTTACTTATTAATTTTCTTGTCTCATTATATAGGCTAGCATTTTTAAAACAATATTGCATAATATGTTAATAGTAGGGATCTTTATTTAGTTCTTATATTTGTAGGAATATCTCTAGTGTTTGTTATATTTAATGTTTTCATTTGATTTAATAGAGAAAACAACTTATTAACCTTAAAAATCCTTCTAGAGGGAGTTTAATATGTTTATGTGTGTTTTCAGGAATGTGTATTTAATTTTCTCTAATGATGTTTAGTAACACCAAGATAATTTTGCTCTGTTTATTGATGTGATTCAACACACAGATGTTAAACCAACCTTACATTCCTGAGGTAAAACCAACTAAGTCACAAAGAATTGTGTCTTATACTGTTAAATTCCCTCTGAGAATAACTCATCCAGTATATTTATATCCATATTCAAAAGTGAGCTTATTCTACAATTTTATGTTTCAGTGTTGCCTTATTTCCTATTATGCTTCATTTCCCTTTTTTACTATACTCCTCTCTATTTCTAGAAGATCATGTCCTTTTTTTGGGAAACCACGTTTGACAGAGTGTTTTAGAACCAGAGGGGAAAAAAAAGACACCAAAAATGACAGTCAAGAAACGGAATGCTAAAGACAGAATATGTGCTGTCACTGAGAGAAAATGTTCATGTAAAGACACAGGGGAAATCTTTCATTATACCTCCAGAGTAATAATTATCCATTAGGCATCATGGTCTGACAATATGTCTATTTTTATACCTAAGTATTTTCACTTATGAAATGAATGAGTGAACTAAAATTAATAATTAAGAGCAAGTGAACATTAAATTTAAATTCTACTTTATCTTTAAACTTATTGCCTGTCATTTTAGTACATAGATCCAAATATTTGAGTGACCTATTTTACGAGACTTTAAAGGAAAAAAATCCCTTATGTGAATTTTTTACCCTGAATATATGCATTTAATATATTTAGCAGTCTAGACATGTTCACCCTAAAATCAAAAAAGAGAAACTTGAAAAATAGCTGATTTCTAAAAATTTGGGGCTTATTCAATTATGCTTTTCTGAAGAAAGGGAAAGTTATGGAAGAAATTAAAGTTTTCTTTAAAGACCATAAATATATTGAAAAATGTCAAAACTTCTTATAAAGATTAATTGTTTAAGCTTCACTGCACCTCAATAAGGTGGAAATCTTTTTTTTGTTTAAATAACTGCAGTTTGTCACTTTATAGACAAACATAGTTGGAGATAATACAGTAATTTACAATGCCAAAATTTTTTAATGTAACCCAATTACTTTTTTTTTTTTTTTTTAATGCGGTACACGGGCCTCTCACTGTGGTGGCCTCTCCCGTTGCGGAGCACAGGCTCCGGATGCGCAGGCTCAGCGGCCATGGCTCACGGGCCCAGCCACTCCGCAGCATGTGGGATCTTCCCGGACCGGGGCATGAACCCGCGTCCCCTGCATTGGCAGGTGGACTCCTAGCCACTGTGCCACCAGGGAAGCCCCCAATTACTTTTATATGAATCAAAAATAATGCATATAAAGCAACACCACCTATTTAGCAGGAACACAAATAAACCAAAAGAAACTCATTAAACATGTTAGAATGAATGTCTGTCATGAAAAAGAAAGGGAGGTAGAGAGTAAGGATAAAAGACAGGAAAAAAAAGAATTTTGTAAAAGCTTTTCATTATTAAGCTACTTTAAGTACATAGACCAGATTTTTTGAGTGTCACCTTGAAGCTTTTAAAGCTTAATCAGATGTTGACTAAAACCATTTTCTGGTTGTACTAGAGTGATACAACCTCTAAAATCAGCTGGTTAAGAAACCAGGGAAAGATTAACATGCTTGAATAAGATGCCCCCTTATTTTTGTGTGATTAGGGATATTAGATAGTTCTGATTCAGAAATATACAAGGTATGGAAAAAACTCCTCAACCTCCTGTATCCACATTCTTTTCTCCAAGACAAACAAGAAGATACTGAGAGTTCACTTTCTACCTTAAAAAAAGTCTCTACATAGAGTTTACCAAGTGCCAAAGACTGTGGGTCCTGTTGGGCCACTTTAAATTAAAAACAGAATTACTATTACTTTAAATTAAAAAACAGAATATACCCAGCAACCCCCTTCTGGGTATATTTCCAAAAGAACTGAAATCAGAATCTCAAAGATATATGTGCCCTCCTATACTTATTGCAGCTTATTCATAATAGCCAAAATGTGGACACAACACAAATACCTGTCAACAAATGAATGGATAAAGAAAATGTGGTATATACATACAATGGAATATTATTCAGCCCTAAAATAGAAGATAATCCTGCCATTTGCAGCAACATAGATGAGCCTGGAGGACATTATGTTAAGTTAAATAACTGAGTCATGAAAGGACAAATAGTGCATGATTCCACAAATATGAGGTATTTAAAAGAGCCAAACTCAGAAACATTGAGTGGAACGGTGGTTGCCTATGGCTGGGAGGAGGGAAATGGGGAGTTGCTATTCATTGGGTTTAAAGTTTCAGTTACACAAGATGAACGAGTTCTAGAGATCTGCTGTACAGCAGTGTGCGTGTAGTTAACAATATGGTATTGTGCATTTAAAATTTTATTAACAGGGTAGATCTTGTATTACGTGCCCTTACCACACACAAAAATGTTTTTTTAAACAAATTTTAGATGGAAAATTTAATCTCTGGTCTCTCTTTGTGGGGAGAGTAGGAGCTAAAACGCTGTCAACTTCACATTCACATATGGCCACGTTTGGTAGGTATTGAGCAGAAGCTCCTCCCCACCTCTTGGGCTCCCTTCCTGTCATTAAGACAATACAGCAGTTAAGTTGCCACAATCCCTTTCTCTCTTTATGCTTCATAACACTGAGATGGAGGGTCTGTTCATAGTCATCGCTGTGCTTGCATTGCTGTTCTCCTAGAATCAGAAAGAATGAGATGTACTATTTGTTCCCATGTCTGTCAAAAGTGGCAAAATTCATGATAAACTGAAAGGCCTGCCTATTCCAGTGTAAGTGGAAGAAAACAACTCTCTGTATAGAAGTGAAGATTCCATTCAACCGGCTGCAATCAAGTTATCAACCTTGTTCGTGAACGCATTCAAGTTTGGGATCCCTGCTCTATGAAACTGAGGTACAGCAGATAACTACAGTAACTACTAAAAGAATCAAGACTTTCTATTTTTCATGATGAAATAGAGGGTTGAGGACTACTGAAGGTTCCTAAACTATAATATTACCCAATTTCCTTAGTTTTTTTTGTAAATTGACTGAATTACCCAACTAGGCATAAAACTTTAGGAAAGAAATAGTAGCAACCCTTATAGGCTATTGCCCCTCACCCCAAATTCAGAAACTCTTCTGACTGCCTTATCTCCATGGCAACAAAATATTTGGTATATTTAGTAATTTTCATAAAACTTCAATCAAGCCTAATAGCGTTTACTGTGTAAATCACACAATCTTTTTTTTTTTTTTTTTTGCGGTATGCAGGCCTCTCACTGTTGTGGCCTCTCCCATTGCGGAGCACAGGCTCCGGACACACAGGCTCAGCGGCCATGGCTCACGGGCCCAGCCCCTCCGCGGCATGTGGGATCTTCCCGGACCGGGGAAGAAACCCATGTCCCCTGCATCGGCAGGCGGACTCTCAACCACTGCGCCACTAGGGAAGCCCCACACATTCTTTTGTGTTGTTATTGTTGAAAGTCTCCATGGATTAACTGGGAACATTACGTAGAGCAGAGGATCTCAAACTTTAGTATGCAACAAAATCACCTGGAAGACTTACTAAAACACAAATTTCTCAATCCCATTCCCAAATTTTCTGATTTAGTCAATCTGGGATGGGGCCTGAGAATTTTTATTTCTTCCAAGTTCTCAGGTGATGCCACTGGTCCATGGTTCACAATATGAAGAATCACTGAAGCCATAATGCACTTGTGAAGTAATACATTACATTTTTAATCAGAGATTATAAATAAAATTTGTCATGGTAAATATTTATAACTTCAAATAACATTTTTACATGAAAGCTAATAGCTTGACCTATGTATTAGCACTTCCTAATGGATAAAACCTCTATGTAAGGATTCTTTCAATACAACAGGACTCCTACATCTTCATGTGGACCTGCCATTAGATGAACTCCTTCGCGTGAACCCAGAGCTAATAAAAGCATCTGTTGATATTTCACAATATAAATTCTAATTAAACAAATAAGGTAAAGAGATGTCCAAATAATTATTTTTAATCCAGCATCATATGGTCCTTGTATACATACAACAATGATCCGGAAAAAAAAAAAAAACTTTTTCACTTCACAAAGATTCATTGAACACTGCAGTGGTTTGGTTGTCACATCCCAGGAAACGTAAAACACTTCAGTAACATCTTCTTCACCTTCTAGGAGTAACAGGTATCGAGCTTTCCCTTGGGGTCCCCTGAAGTTCTCTCGATTGGTGGCTGCTTCAGCTGCCATATCCTAGACCTAGAGGTGGGGTAACTGATCACCCTGCCTCACACTGCTGCATTCAAATCATCATTCCTTCCTTCTCCCTAATGAGCCCCCAGTTCTTACTGTCATAGCGCACCATGCTTCCCAACCTGTGGTGCCATCTCATTCCTTCAAGGTTTTAGCACCTTGCTCAAATACTTTCTTGCATCTTCTATTCCTATCATTTTTATTTGCGATTTCACAATCCAAAGAAACAGTTCAACCAATACCGTAATTTGCTCACTTCAAATGACAATGAGTGATTCCCATGAGTAGCTAGGGGTGCAAACCAGTGTCATAAACCAGTAGTTCTCTGTATCAACAGCACCTGGGAACCTTTTTTAAATTTCAGTGTTCTGGTTCCACAGCCCAGACCAATTAATGTCATAATTTCAGGGAATGGGGCCAGGCAACAGTTCGCTTTAAAATAAAGAAATGAAGGCAGGCAGGCAGGCAAGGAAAGAATACATAAATGGATGGATAAATAAATAAGTAAACAGACAAATTTCCTGAGGGATTCTACAATACGTTCGAGTTGAGAAAGAAGCTGTACTCTAGACCTTTCTCATTACCAATAGTTCCCCTGCCTCTGAAATCTTTTTTTTTTTTAATTAACCGTAACTCTGAAATCTCATTTCCCTCAAATAGGCTGAAATCACCAGTTCCTCAACCACATAGAGACTTCTGATCTGCTGACCCTTCTCCCTTATATTCGCATTTCCCTCCGTAATCAATTTAGATTCCAAATTTACCATGTAAATCACGCTCTTACAAAATGCTCCAATCACTTGTCCCACTCTTTCCTTGCTGTGATAATGAACTGGTCTTTCTCCATTTATTTGAACCATGCCTCTTGCTCACTACAGAACATTTTCTCTCCAGTTGTCTGCTCTATCTCATTCATCACTAGTATCTTTTTCACTGGATCATTTCCATCATCAAAAAATTTGTTATGATAATTCTGCATTTAACAATAAGCTCTTACTCTGCATTCCTTTTTAGTTAGCACCCATTTATCTTCTCCATTTTACAGCACAACTCTTTGAAATGCTGTCTCTATTTATTATCTGTTCACATTCTTTCAATCTACTCCAATCATCCAATCCATTCTTCTGAAGGTCAGTAATGACCTCTATGTGAAGAAATACAATGGCCAATTTTTAGTTCTTTTATTAATCTATTAACTAGCATTTAATGTAGATGATCACTCCTTTCTTCTAGAAATACTGTCATTTGATTTATATGATACCCTGTATTTTCCTTTCCTCATACCTCATCCTACTTCCTAGCTCACTGTCTTCTTTGCTGAATTTTTATTTTCTTCCCAAACTCTAAATAATAGAGTGCGCAAGGGTCTGTCCTTGGATATCTTATTTTACCTAGGTACACTCAATCTCTCGGTGACCTCACTGTTTATATGCCATCTTTATATTGATGACTCACAATTTAATTTCTTCGGGCTTGGCTTTCTTCTGAACTTGACTCCTATATCCATCTGCCTCCTTAATTTATCCTTGTGAATACATAATAGGAACCTCAAATTTAACATGTCCCAAAACAAACACTTGATGTTTCTCCCCTGCTTCTTCCTCAATCTTCCCAACCTCAATAAATGACAGTAACATTCTTCCAATTCTCAGGATAAAAATCTGGCATTCACTTTTGGCAAATCTTGCCGTTACTCCCTTCAGAATCCATCCTGCCCCAACCTCCCCTACAGATTCTACTGCTCCAACCTGTGGGACAATTACCTCTCACCTGGGCCACGGCATCAACCTTCTAACTAGTTCCCCTGTTCGACACCTCCACTCCTAGCATCATTCTCCTCTCCAAATGTTAGCCATAGTCATTACTGTACAATATGTGTCAAATCACCCATCACTGCCTCATGCTAAAGAGAAGTAAAAGCCTCTCTTTGCAAATACAATTTGTAAGTTTTACCTGGTCCCCAAATGTCCTATCTCCTATGATTTTCTCCAGGCTTAAACTTTTTTTTTCTGTTATTTGTACATGCCCAAAACAATACTACTTCAGATATCTTGTACATGCTCTACCTTCTGCCTGGAAGGCTCTTCTCCCAGACGTCTCAATGACGTACCCCCTCACTTAATTCATCTCTGTTGCAATATCATCTCCCCAAAGAGACTTTATCTGACCACCATATCAAAAAAAGCACCTTCCATCACTCTCTATCCACTTCCTACATTTTAAAATTTTTATTTTATATTTTCCTGATTCTTTTATTTATCTACCCATTGTTGTGTACTATTTGTCTTCCCTCATGAAAATATTAAGTTTAAAAAGCAAGGACTTTGTCTATTTTTTCATTGTAGTATTCTGGAGTCTAAACCATGCCTGACACATAGTGAATGTTTAAATATACTCAAATAAATGTTTGAGTGAACATTTACTATAAGCCAGGCTTTTTTTTTTTTTTTCTGGTCCTGCCCTCATGCAGAAAATAAACTAATAGAAAATAAATAACCAAGACAAAAATCCGGATCATTACATATGATAATAAGTGCTGTGAGGGAAATATATACAATGATGTGTTTTATAGCAATCCAGACTACCTTAAGTCGGCCTGGGAAGACATTTCTGGGGAAGTGCTATTTAACTTGATGCCTATAGGCTAAGCAGAAGCTAACCACTGAAAAAGCTAGAGGCTAAATACTCCAGTAGAGGAAACTGCAAATATTAAGGCCCCGTATTAAAGGAAATATCCAAATGCTATGTAACTGAAAGGAATAAAAATACCAAAGAGGAGCTCTCTGAATGAATGCACGAGTAAAGCAATGAGTCTAACAGCAAGTAAAGAAATGTTACTTAAGAGGATTTGTATAATAACTTGGGTCTATGGTAAGATTTAATTTTCTGATGACTCTCTGCATTACCAATGCCCTGTGGCCTAAATATAATCCTGACCAATGTCTCAACAATAGTTATTGTCCCTGCATCACATGGGCTAAGCTATTCCACACTCATTCTAACCAGCACCACACATGTTGTCATTCTTCAAGAATATAAAATATACAGCTTGATTAGACTATCCTGACATCTGTTTAAACAACATGATGTGATTTTTAAAAAAATGATTACATCTGCAGCAAAGACAGAAAATTAAATTCTAGTTCCAGCTCTGGCAACAGCTTAGAAGGTAGCATTACATTAGAGACTTCAAGTTTCTACATCTCAGGGGATTTTTATCTGCATAATAATGAGGTTTGACTTGATCATTGGTTGTCAAATTGTGTACAAAGGAACCGACACAGGGGTCCCCTCAGGGAAGGGCTAACTAGAGCAAGTGGACCTCTGGACGTTAAGATCTAGTGTGACAAGAGCATCCTTGAGTTGATTTTAGGAAATATTGGGGTTCCATGTAAGATTAAATTTTAAAATGTATGTTTCTGTATACATTGATAGATATGTGATAAAAATATAGTTAAAATTTTAATAGTAGAATCTACATGTGTGAATATGGTGTTCACTATGAAGTTATTTCAATTTTTCTCTATATTTGAACATTTTCTTAATAAAATGTTGTCAAAATGGGTTCCACTATAAAAAAATAAAGTTATAGAATCTTTTGGACTACTTAATTAAAGCTTTATTAGCTCTTATATCCTATGGATCAATGAGGTTGTAATCTAGCCTTTGGATTTAAGGAACAATTTTTAACATACTGCTAATACACCAATGCTTCTATTGTTGAGAAATCATTAAATCAACATAATCTTCTAGAAGATTGTATACAGCTTTGCGGCAGAGGTGCTCTTCTTTCCAGGTTTCCAGATACTAGAACAGGGACAAGCTCATCAGAGGCTCATAAATATTTGTGTGTGATTTTTAATGAAAAAATAAAAAGATGGCATAATAGCTCAGTAGTCATTTTGCTAAATCATTTTATTTTATTTTATTAAGTGACAAGGCCTTCAAAATCAGTTTGTATATTTGAGTTTACAAAGTGGCTTTTGTACCGGTGCAATATTCCTTCATTTTCTTTCTTTGGCATATGTTAAAAAATAATACAAGGCAAACAGAATAAAGAAGGCTGAGTTCAGGAAAGTACTTACCAAAAAAGGCCCTGTGGGCTTTTTAAGCCACCATTTCAGTAAGTGACAAAAACTAATTAGCATCATGTTGTCCCAAACACTATGAGCAAATCCCTCTCTCCCCCACACCCAGTGAAGGAACAGCCTTTTCTTCCTCCCTTTTTCAAAACATTATAGGATTCCACTCAATCTCACAATGTCAGTCCTTTGAAGATGGAGTTGAGGTTGTCTAGTTTTGAACCTTTATTGCAAACAGCTAATTTCCTTGTGTTCACTTGGCACAGATTGGGATATTAACTCTTTCATGGGTATCTCCTAGGCATATTTTAGAGAAACCATTTACTGTAATAATTATCAAAACAGAACAAGCAATAAATGAAAACCTAATGTTCTAATAGTCATAATGGAGAAAACAAATAATAAAATATACAAAGGATTTTCACGCCTGGCTCACAGGTTTGTGACATTAAGCACTCAGATATTTCAATTAATGTTGTCTACATTTCATAATGATGGCAGCAGGAGGTTACAAGCAGTTTCATTTGCGATGTGCTAACACATTAGCAAGTAAGTGCTTCTCCCCAAATGTCTTCCACTAAGTGAGTAAACATGAATACAGAATTCTACGTGTGATCAAATGGAATTTTTCTCCCACACTTTAATGAATTTTAAATGGTATGTGTTCATTTTACTTGTTAATTACAGTCATGTGCACACTGAAGCTGATGAAAATCTAATTCACTTGAATTAGGACTGAATGGTGTATTTCCAAATGTCTTCATTAATGAGAAGGTAGTCCACTGACAGAGCAAATAAAACAGTTTCAAACAGCCAGCTGGAAAGGTTATGCCCTGAATCACTATGGTTTAGAAGTCATTACTTAGTGTGTTCCAATAAGAAAATAAAAAATGACAAACTGAATACTTATTTTGTACCAGGAACTATAATGAATGTTTCAGTTGCTTAATTTCATATAATCCTGACAATTTTTGGAAGAAGACCTTTGATTTTAACTTCAAAGATGAGGAAACTGAGGACTGGTGAGGCAAACTGTTCAAGGTCACACAGCTAGTAAATAATGAAGCTGTGACTCAACCCAATTCTCTTTGATTCTAAGGCACAAATGCTAACCCATCAATTTTGATGGCCCCTGTTCAATTATGCCTCAGCGTGGCCCATCAACCTGACTGGACTGTAGGAAACTAATTTTCACCCAGAGCTCTTCTGTTTGCATAACACTTTTAGTCTGTGAATACAGAATATCAAGGTGTCAACTCTTACAGACATGTCCTTTCTGAATTGTTTTCTCAGCATGGTGAAAGTGAAAAATGAAATGTTAAAAAAAAATCAAAAGCTTCCAGAACTTTATAGAGTATATTTTGGCAAGGAATATATATATTCTGAAAATTAAGTATAATGACCAGCAGAAATAAAAGACAGGAATTTAAATAAACTTCCCTTTAAACTTATTTTTCATTTGCCAATAAAAGCGAGGACATAACATTAATTAACCAGTGTGTTAATACTTATTCTTTATTTACAACCTTTAAAGGAAGACTAGGCTTTGGAATACTATGATCGGTACTGTTACTCAACAAATATTTTTCTATTTTGACATATCAAATATGAATAGCTCATTAACATCATGTAAGTATTATCAACTTACATCTCTCAAGGAAGCATATCTTGTAAAATTACTTTTTTTCTCCTACAAATACATCAAAAAACACACCACTTTATTTAAACTTGAAGGAACGACTTCATTGTTTGAGTATGCCCAGCATCTATTTTTCCTTTCTGCTAACTGATACCTTGATTTTTTTTCTAGTGGGTCATCCCACCTCATGCTCAGACAATGTGATTTAAAGGGGTCTGAGACTAGTCCAAGGACTGAGAGATTAGCATATGGCTAGTCAGAGGTTTAAATATGGCCAAATGACCTGATACAGGCCACTGAACTCAAGTCTAGAACTTTCTTTTGTTTGTTTGAATTGGGAAAGAGAGTACCTTTCACATAGAGTTACTAAGCTGGTAAAATGTGAGCCTGGATCTCCTGGTGGTCCTTCTCCTACTTTACAGGACAGCTTGCCAGAGACTAAGGTCAACTTCTAGGACAGCAGATCCAAGAAAAGGTAGAGAAAGAGTCGTAAAGACATTTTGAAATTCCTTGGTCCAACTGTGCCAGAAGTTTTGATCTTTCCAGGTAGATTTTTATTTCCTGAGCCTATAAATTTTTTATGTTGTATAATCTGTGTGAGCTGAGTTTTTAGGACTTGTACCCAAAAGAGTCTTGCTAGTATATTTTGACACAAAGGGAAAAAAATATTCACCAAGATGTGACAACACGCAAAATTGAGAGGATTATTTATTTCAGACTAAAAATCATCTTCCTATAGGACATCTCTTCTCTATGATAGAAGGCAATTAGGCACAGTATAGAAGTTGTATGAAATGGATTTCTAGCCTTAGTCCTCAAAATTTCTACGTGAACACAATATAACACAGTTAAATATATCCACTTATTCTAGAGTTAACTCCAAAAGAGAATTTATAATTCTTTTTGATTGTGAAAGTACAGCATTAACTTAAAAGACATAGCTTCCTAACAAGGCAAGGAGATAACAGTCAAATAAGAGACAATGCATAAAGGTGAAGTTGAATCAATAGACTGGGTTCTAAACACCTGTGACTTTTTCCTCTCTGGTTGTCAATGTTCTCATCTATAAAATGAGGATAATAAAATATTCTCTGTGTGCTCCTCAGCTTTATTGATAATATTACAGTGCATTTATATGTAACCAGTTGGAAGACATGACCCACATAAATAGCAAAGCTTTATTGTCTGGACTACTTTAATCACTAAAACCTATTTCACAACATAATGCTGACTTTATATCATACACATAGATCAGTTTTTACCATCCCAACAGAAACATCTTTTGTGACTTTCTTTTTTAAAAAGGCATTTTACTTGTATAAGTTATGCCTCCTTAGTTTTCCAGCCACTTGAGACATAAGAAAAGGGATAAAGTTAAGCATGTCTATCTCCTATGTGTTGGGAACCATGCCATTTCTGAGTCTCTAGAAGCAGATGTCCCAGATCCTAACCCTGAAGTTGATTATTGGTGTTTTTCCAATGGTCCCTACCATATTTCTTATAGGGTATTACGGTTGTCCTCTGTAAATGCTATTGGCTGTTTACCTCTGCACCCTGCCAGATGCAGCCTCCTTCTGCTGTCCTGCTGATATTGTCACTTCTCCACATGTGTTTTACCACACTTGAACTGACCACACCCTTTATCCCCAAATGATTTCTTACTCTACCTACAGCCTGGGAAACTAAAGGCCAAAAGCCACCCCCACTGACCATGATAGGCTGCCTGTCTGAGCTTTTCAGAACAAACTGCAAACAAGACTACTTGAATTCAATGCCATACACAAACCCCCATCACTCTCACACCTCCTGCTGTGTGGCTGACTGCACCAGGTACCGTCCATGCTCATAAATTGACATTAATTAGCAAATGTAACCAAGGATGAGTATAATTAATTATACAGTTATGAACATTTCAAGTTTAATCCCTCCAAAATTACTTCGTGAACTATGTTATGAATAATGCCTGGCTATAAGAAAACAGATATGAATACTTTTAAGTCACATTCAATGGTCATATGCCACCAATCCATGCAGCCAACATAAATATGCAGAATTCTGATCACACACCCCATTACTGACAAAATACTAACATCTCTAGTTTTGTAATCATTTCCAAAGACACAGTTTGAATTTCATGCTGACTTTGGCATTAGGTACTGTTTTGTGAACTCTTAAATTAGGTCATGTCCTATAGTGGTACAAGTTGCTCTGGTTAAGCCAAAAATAAGCTCTCTTTCCACAAAAGATACCCTTTCTTCCTCCTTGCTTCCTTATTTCTCTCTCTTCCTTTTTTTATTCCCTCCCTTCCTTCACTTTCTCCTTCCTCAGTCTTTATGGAGCTCCTTCTATGTTTCAGATACCATACTAGTATGTAGAGGTTATAATATTGAACAAGACAACAGCTCATTTTCCTTCAAGGGTATTAAAATCCAGCCATAGATACTAAACTGGAATAATGAATACATTGAGGGAGGAAGAGTTGGATAGATATATTAACATAAAGATAGCAAAATATTCATTATGAAATCTAGGTGGTAGAGTTAATATAGATGCTCAATCTGTAATTGTTTCATTTTTCTGTACACTGGAAATTTTTCACAGTAAAACTTCAGAGAAAAGTTCAGTAGAAGAGATAGAAAATAAAACAAGCAATTCTATAAAGTATAATAATTGCTATAAAGAGAGATATACAAAATATTATGGGAGTGAATCTTGTCTAAGGGATAAAGGAAGAAGTCAACGATTTCTAGATGAAAATCAACGATTTCTAGATGGGCATTGATGGTGACTCCAATATCCATTGTGTGAGAGCCATGTGGTTTGTGGAGATGGACTCCATCCCCCAGTTCGAGATTCTATTGGTTCATCTAACCTAGGCCTAAACCAGGGAGAAAGCAAGAAATGTGAATGTGACTCAGCTGGGGCCAAAGAAAAAAAAAGTGGGTATTTTCTGGAGATAGAAATTTCTTTCCTTACACTTTTGAAAAATGATACCAGAAGCCGTTATGTCTCTCTTTTTGAATAGTGTGATATGGTTTGTTTGACAGCTAGGACTGCTACATTCATATTTCTATCATGACAAACAAGACTTCATATGTGGTTGACAACTCAGACCTTGATGACATCTTAGAACCAGTAATACAAAACAAACTAAGGCCACATTTACTCCTAGATTTTCAAATTATGAGAGTCAATAAAGTCCCTGTATTTTTTAAATTACTTTGTATTTTCAATTATTGCAAGAGAGTATCCAAGTTTGTTTGTTTAGAGGACCATTTCTGTTGTTCATTTGTTTTCGTTTCTAACATATACAGTTCCTAGTTCATCAATTTTAAGTGACTAGTTTTTCTAGTGTTTTGCAGCCCTTGACATGCAGCCTCAGGTGATGAGTCAAAAGCTGATATGAATAAAAATACATTATTGTACCAAAATCCTACCTCTAGACCAAGGAATATGTGGGAACAAAGCTGGTACATCTTGACCCTCTCTCCCTGGTTCCAACTAGCTTAGCTGTTGTCAACCCCAGGTACCCTAAACTAACTTACCCCCAACATCCCAAAATCTCAATTTAGTCATATATTAAACTGGACAATAAACTTTTGACAGTGTTACATTTATTGGCCCAGAAGTCTTTATTTTCTTATCACAAGTAAAAAAAAAAGTCTATTTGGAAATAACTCACCCATCTGTAAGTATTTTGTTTCTGTTTTTAAAACAAAACCTTCATATGTTTGTATTTGTAGAAGAATAAAGAAAAGCAAATGTTGGCATTGTTAAAAAAAATAATTCAGTTTTGGGAAATGAGGGATTTTTTTCTATGTAAATACTGAATATATGATATTGGCTTACTTTTTATGCCTATGCCTGCATATTCATTGAGAGAAAAATTCTAAAAAATAAAGAGTTCTTAGTATATTTTAAGGTTTATGGGTCAGTGCAACATATTTCATCCCCTAGACCAATCAGCAGAAATTCCAAACTGTCCTTCATTTTTATTGGTCCTTTTCTTTTTTTTTTTTTTTTTTTTGCGGTACGCGGGCCTCTCACTGTTGTGGCCTCTCCCGTTGCAGAGCACAGGCTCCGGACGCGCAGGCCCAGCGGCCATGGCTCACGGGCCCAGCCGCTCCGCGGCATGTGGGATCCTCCCGGACCAGGGCACGAACCCGCGTCCCCTGCATCGGCAGGTGGACTCTCAACCACTGTGCCACCAGGGAAGCCCCATTTATTGGTCCTTCTTGCAGAGAGAAAATAAGTATCTTTTGATCTGTAAATGATAGTAATATTATTCTATCAGGAGAAGCTTGTTTAGGGTGAAAACTACTTAAAAACAAGAATAGCCAATCAAACAAAGATCAAATGTGTCTTCAGTAGCCTTCAAATTGCTTTTTATGGTCCTCTTTTTCTCTCCAAATTCTGTTTCCTATTCCTCTCAATCCCTACACATCCTAGCACTTGATGCTAGGATGCTGTCTTTATCCATATGGCTCATTTTTTTGTAACAGAAGTCCAGCTATCACTCTCTATCCTCATCTTTTCTTATTACCTTGTAGTAGCTTTCTATTTCAAAACAAATTACCATATGCTTAGTGGCTTGAAACAACACAAATTTGTCATATTACAGTTCTGAAGATCAGAAGTCTGGGCTATCCCTGGTTCAGCTGGTTTTCTGCTCCACGTTTCACCAGGCTGAATTCATGTGTGAGCAGGACTGAGACAGTTTTTGGATCCCCTGGGGATAAATCTGCTTCCAATGTTATCCAGCTGTTGGTCAAATTCAGTTCCTTGTGATTGTATGACTGAGGTCCCCACTTCCTGACTAGCTGTTGTCTGGGGGTCCTTCTCAACTTCTGATGGTTCAGATCCCCATTCCTTGGCTCATAGCTCTCTATCTCCATCTTCAAAGCCAACAGCACATTTAGTTTTCATGCTCTGAATCTCTCTGACCTACCCTTTAACTTCATTTCTTCTCTGCCTTCCTCTTCTGCTTTCCGGATTCATGTGACTGCATCAGGCCCACCAGGATAATCTCTTTATATTAAGGTCAGTGGGTTAGTAGACAAATTCCTTCTGTAAAGTTTGTTCACAGCAGTACCTAGATAACTTTTTAAAATAGTTTTATTGACATATAACTGATATACAAAAAACCTACACATAGTTAAT
The DNA here is from genome assembly GCF_011762595.2 of Tursiops truncatus. Lineage (NCBI taxonomy): Eukaryota > Metazoa > Chordata > Mammalia > Artiodactyla > Delphinidae > Tursiops > Tursiops truncatus. Next base: position 138,311,597 of record NC_047036.1, read on the forward strand.
GTATACAATTTGATGAGTTTGGGCATATACATACACCCATGACACCATCACCACATTCAAGGTACTAAACATATCCATCACCTCCAAAAGTTTCTTTGTGTCACCATGTTGTTTCTTGCTATTGTGTTGTGTTTTGTTTTCGTTTTTGTTGTAGTAAGAACACTTTTACCCGGGATCTACCCTCTTAACAATTTTTTTTAAGTACACAATACTATACTGTTTATTATGGGCACTATATCGTACAGCAGCTCTCTAGAACTTATTCATCTTAGATAACTGAAACTTTACAACCATCGAGCAACAAATTCCATTTCCTGATGCTCTCAGCTCCTGGCAACCACCATTCTACCATTCCACCATTCTGTTTCTATGAGTTTGTCTATTTTAGACACCTCATATAAGTGGAATCATGTAGTACTTGTTCTTCTGTGACTGTCTTACTTTACCTAGTGTAATGTTCTCCAGGTTCATAATGGCAAGGGTTTGCTTCTTTTTTAAAGTGAATATTTCACTGTATGTATATATCACATTATCTTTATCCATTTACCTGTAAATGGACATTTGGGTTATTTTCATATCTTAGCTATTGTGAATAATGTTGCAATGAATATGGGAGTACAGATATCCCTTTGATAACCTGATTTCAATTCTTTTGAATATATACCCAGAAGTAGAATTGCTGGATAACATGGTAATTCTATTTTTAGTTTGTTGAGGAACCTCCATACTGTTTTCTTCAGTGGCTGTAGTTTTTTACATTCCCACCAATAGTGTACAATGGCTCCAATTTCCCCACATCCTCTCCAACCCTTGTTATCTTTTGTACTTTTGATAATGGCCATCCTAACAGGTGTGAGGTGGTACACATTGTGGTTTTGATTTGCATTTCTCTGATAATTAGTTATGTGGAGCAGCTTTTCACATACCTAGTAGTCATTTATATGTCTTCTTTGGATAACTGTGTAATCAGGTCCTTTGTCCAGTTTTTAATTGCATTACTTGTTAGGGTTTTTGTTTGTTTGTATTTTGCTTTTGAGTTGTAGAAGCTACTTAGATATTTTGGATGTTAACCCTTTATCTGATATTTTCTCAAATTCTACAGGTTGTCTTTTCACTCTGTTGATTGTTTTCTCTAGGAAACTTTTTAGCTTGACATAGTCCCACTTGTTTATATTTGTGTCTGTTGTTATATCCAACACCAGTGTTAACAAGTTTTTCCCTGTATTTTCTTCCAGGAGTTTTACAATGCAGATCTTATGTTTAAGTGTTTAATCCATTCTGAGTTGATTTTTGTATATGGTATAAAATAGAAATCCCGTCTCATTCTTTTGCATAATCCATGAACATGGTATGTCTTTCCATTTATCTGTGCCTTCTTTAACTTCTTGCATCAATGTTTTATACTTTTCAGTGTATAAGTCTTTTAACCTCTTGGTTAAGTTTACCCCTATTTTATTCTTTTGATGCTATTTTAAATGGATGGTTTTCTTAATTTCCTTTTCTGATAGGTTCTTGTTTGTATTGAGACTAGCAATTGATTTTAGTATGTTTATTTTCCATTCTGTAACTTTACCAAATTTATTCATTAGTTTTAAGTTTATCTGGTGAAATTTAGGGTTTTCTACATATAAGGTCTGTCATCTGTAAAAAGAGACAATTTTATTTTTTTCCTTTCCAATTTGAGTGCCTTTTATTTAACTGTCTTGCCTAATTGCTCTGGCTAATACTCTGAGTACTATGTTGAATAGAAGTGGCAAGAGTGGGCACCCATGTCCTGTTTCTAATCTTGAAAGTCTTTTAGTTTTTTTATTGTTGAGTGTGATGTTAGCTGTGACTTTGTCATGTATGCCCTTTAATATGTTGAAATACATTCCTTCTATACCTAGAAAAGCAATAGAAAAGATCAACGAAAGGAAGAACTCGGTTTTTGAAAAGATAAATAAAATTGACAAACTTTTAAGTAAACTACATAAGAAAAAAGAGGGAAAACTCAAATAAAATTAGAAATGAAAGAGAAAGCATTACAGCTGATGCCACAGAAATACAAAGAATCATAAGAGACCGTGAACAATTATACACCAACAAATTGGAAAACATAGAAGAAATGAATAAATTCCTGGAAACATATAACCTACCAACACTGAATCATGAAGAAATAGAAAATAATCTGAACAGATCAAAAAGCAGTACAGACACTGAATCAGTAATCTAAAGGACCATCATCAAAAAGTCTACAAATAATAAATGCTGGAGAGGGTGTGGAGAAAAAGGAACCCCCCTACACTGTTGGTGAGAATGTAAATGGGTGCAGACACTGTGGAAAACAGTATGAAGTTTCCTTAAAAAAACTAAAAATACAGTTACCGTATGATCAATCCTGCAATCCCACTCCTGGACATATATCCGGAGAACACTCTAAATTGAAAAGATACATGCACCCCAATGTTCATAGCAGCACTGTTTACAATAGCTAAGACATGGAAGCAACCTAAGTGTCCATCAACAGAGAAATAGATAAAGAAGATGTGGTACATATACACAATGAAATATTACTCAGCCATAAAAATAATAAAATAATGCCATTTGCAGCAACATGGATGGGCCTAGAGATTTTCATACTAAGTGAAGTCAAACAGAGAAAGACCAATACCACATGATATCACTTATATGTGGAATCTAAAATAATGATACAAATGAACTTATTTACAAAACAGACTCACAAACATAGAAAACAAACTTATGGTTACCAAAGGGAAAATGTGGAGGAGGGACAGAAGTTTGGGATTAAAATATACACACGACTGTATATAAAATAGATAACCAACAAGGACCTGCTGTAGAGCACAGGGAACTATACTAAGTTTCCTGTAATAACCCATAATGGAAAAGAATCTAAAAAAGAATATATATCTATCTATATATACACATATATATAGATATATATATATACACACACACATATATATATATACTTTGCTGTACATCTGAAACTAATACAACACTGTAAATTAACTATATTTCAATAAACATTAAAAAAAATAAAGAAATAAAACTTAAACAACAACAAACTTCCTAATAAAAAAGCACCCAGGACTAGATGGTTTCACTGGTGAAGTCTACCAAACGTTTAAAGAAGAATTAATGCCATTCCTTCTCAAACTCTTCCAAAAAATCAAAGAAACTTCCAAACTAATTTTACAAGGTCAGCATTATCCTGACACTAAAGCTAGGCAAAGAAAAGAAAACTACAGGCCAATATTCCTGATGAATATAAATGCAAAAATCCTCAACAAAATACTAGCAAACCAAATTCAACAGGACATAGAGAGGATCATACACCATAATCAAGTGGGATGCAAGGATGGTTCAACATACACAAATCAATAAATGTGATACAAGACATTAACAGAATGAAGGATAAAAATCATATAATTATCTTAATAGATGCAGAAAAATTCAATAAATTTTATTCAATAAAATTCAAAACATTTTAGTGATGAAAACGCTCAACAACTTGGATTAATATTTAGTTGTAAAATTAAGGCATGTTTATCTGGGGAGTGAGCAATCTTTAGAATTTTGACTACTCTACTTCTCCATCCTTCAATATGTAATTGTCATACATTTTATTCTATCAACTAAGGGAAAGAATTTACATTTTATTGAAGATTAATGGTGATATGAGCTTAGTAGTGTCCTTCTTCCAAATCTGGGTTTAATATACACCTTCCAGGTGTTTAGGTAATGAGAAAGGCTGATAAGAGAAGTTTCTTCAGGTTCTTTGAAGCATGCTATAAAACATTTTGTCTACAGTTATAGTGTACTTTGTGTCTTCCTGTGAATTCCCTGAGGGTGATAAATTCTGTATTGCATTTTTTGGAATACTGAACTTCTTTCTCACGTTTGGGGAGTTCCTCACTTTATGAATGAGTATCTCCAACCATAAAAGCTGGAAAATACTGGATACTCATTTCCCTAGGTGTCAATGCTATGACAGAGACATGTAACCTAGATGTAGCCTTAACAGTGCATCAGGCTTAGTGACTGGATCAGCAAGGGTGGTAAGGATCTCTCTCTTTATAGCGACAGTAACAGTTTCTGAAAATAATAAATCCCATCAAAATTGCCAGTTCTATTAACAAACAAGCTCTATGGTTCCGTTTTAGACATGGTTTCTGGCTGCATACCTTTGAGTCTTGTTTTCCAGCACCCCAACAATTCTATGAACTCTCAATATCCTTATAATAAATTCTTTTTCTGTTTACTCAGCTAAAGTCTGATTTAGTTGCTTTCAACCAAGAACACTGAACAGTACAGACAACATCAAATGTGCTAATGGAGACTCTGAAGGAGCTAAGAGCACTTCACAGGGGACCTGATTTACTGCAATCCAGGGCTTAGATTCTGAGAGGGTAGAATACAGCCTTGCCCCTGATGTAGTTTTGTCATTCATACAAGGAATTTCATTTGAAAGAATTTAACTATGCATTTGGAAATTGCCAATTTAATTCATACTTTGTTTTGCTATCAAGTCACTATTTATTTCTATTTACATGACTAAAGTGTTCAATGAGTTATAAGCAAAATAAAAATTGTCAGTTTTGACACATTTGCATAAGAAATTAGTGTAATGATTTTTAATTGCATTCCAGTGAAATAAATTCAGAGCTACATGGAAAACCATGCATATTTTTCCTTTAATGAAAAATAAAGTTTTTCATTTAGAAGAGTAAAATTAAACTCTGTATGTTCTTAAGGAAGACTTGAAAGTAATTTCAAACAAGAGCGACAAAAACAACAAAAAGTCAAAGTTAAACATTGCATCCAGCCTAAATTATTCATTTGGCCACACCATGCATTTTTTTAATTCTTCCATTTCCCACTCTTTCTTTTGCTATAGATAATATGGAGCTAAAGAGAGCTTAAATATCTAATTGTGGTAATGTCCTCCAAAACTCTGGATGATGAGTAATATTGGAGACAGACATCTATTATAAGTGAGTGTCAATGAAAAAGAGAAAGAACATAAAAGTCACACATCAATATTTATTGTTTGTTGATACTACTTCCATTTTGTTTCAGATATCGGCTAGAAATGTAAATAGTCAAGTTACCCAGAATACACCTTTGTATTCTCTATCTTACCTTAAAACAAAGCCTGGTTCTGAGTCTGGACGGTGGGTGTAACTGACTTGGTTCTCTATACTTGTACTTGGTTTATTATGAGATACAGTTTTAAAGGTCATGTTAATACTAACAAATTCTTTAAAACATGACATTTTTGTGAATTATGATTCTTCCCCAGCCTTTTCAAAAGACGCTTTTACCAGAAACACTATTTATTTTGTGCCAATTTAAAATTCATAGAAAACAGATTCCAAAGCTCCCTAAGCTGTGACTAGCTTTAACAAACCTTTATTAGTAAACCATACCAGATGACTGTTTTGCTAAATTAGATTTATTTAGTCTTACCAATATTAATTGCAATAAATAAACAAGTAAGTGTTTTCTGAGCACTAACTGTTTCAGGGTATGTATGTACATTTCTGTGTGTGTGAGTGTGTGTGTGTCCAACGCTCCATGCCCTTCCTCCTCGAGGGGAACCCTTCATTGCAAATATAATAGGTGGGATACTTTACATCACATCCCTCTGTAGAAGGCTGGTCGGGGAGAGCTACAGAATCGTTAATCCTTATTCTGTCCACTTTGCTTACAGTTGTATGCAAGTACACGGACTAGGTCACCAATCACAAGTTCCCAAATCTACTCTTATTCACTTGATTGTGAGGTAAAGAGTACAAGCACCTGCCTCTTTAAGCATGGTATATGCTTCCTACTGTCAAACCAGCTTTCTTTCTATCCCTCCTGCCCACATGCACACTTTACAAACCTGGTTCTCCAGCCTTTATTCTCCTCTGTGAATTCCAAAGATCTTTTTATTAAATATTTTTTTCCTCTCAGGACAGCTAGAGATGGTTTCAGTTGCTTGCAATAAAGAAATTAAAAAACTCAAGAGCCCTGACTGTTATACTGTTGGATTTAAAGCATGGTATTGACTACTCATACAGTGACAGACATTCAGGAAAAGTAATTGTACGTGTGGGTAAAAAGGATGGAAAAGAATATTGATGCTAGGTTTGCAAATGCTAATTGATTATCTTAAACCCCCTGCCTTTCCATCTCCTTTTTTAATAGCATGAGAATGACTGTATGAAAATATCTCAGTATTCTCTTTTCCAAGTAAGATCATCCCATTTTTTAAGGTTAAAAAATGTGAAGTTTAAAGCTTTCATTTAGCAAATATGTACCCTTTAAAAAAGATAAAAATAAAATTAAACAAATATTAATAAAATCAACTTTGACTGCAATCACCATTACATACAAAATTTTAGAAAACTCATTATGTTTGCATCCCTACCCTTCTACAATTGAACTTATGTACTTTCACTGTTTACATTTTATTTGACATAAATGAGAAGCTAAGTAAGTAAAGTAGCTCTAAAAAAGATCTGCAACTAGCATCATTTTGTTACAGTTGCAGACAACCAAACTCAGGCTCATGAGCTTGCCTTCAGATTTAATTCTAGATGTCCTTTCCCTCCTGCACATATAAATAAATAGGGAAATGATTTCTGTTAGCTAGATCTCTGGTTTAAGCAGAAATGCAATCATCACGGTTCCTAAGTGCTGTGTGTACACTCTCTAACTCAATTTTCTCAGCATTATTTAGACACACTCACTGCTTAAACCTGATATGAAGCCTTCCTGCCCATACCAATTAACCTAACCTTGCAATTTAGTTTTACCCAGTCGTCCTTGAATCCTCCCTTGTTCTCCTCTGTGCTGCTCATTTGAATTGGTTTGAATTCTTTCCCAGAAAGTGTTTGTAATCTAAAAATTGTCTTAATCTCTTTGGTCCAGTTTTTCCTGCTCTTTAATTTCCTGCAGGGCCCAAGTGGATTTCCAAACTTTTCCACACATCCCATGGAACACTATTTTTTAAGTACAATTTTCTTTTTGTGTTTTGCTCATGGGAAATGGCACTCTTAAAAAGAGAAAGTCATCGGCCAAACCGCATTAAAGACCTTCTCTTCCTCCAATTCTCCTGGGATTTCTAGATGTTTCTCTCATTAGGATCCAGGAGGGAAAGAAGAGACAAAAAATGTCTTAACTGCCAAGCTAATGCCATTCTCTACAGGTTAGGCACTGGAAAATAGAAATCAATTGAGAGCTATGGAGTCAACTGTGACCTAGGAATGACTAATTCTATGAGTACTTGGGACCAGATTTACATAAATAAATGTAGCTTAGAGAAATCTTCAATTTGGTTCAAATGGGAAATTAATTATGGACCCCATATCACCTAGCACCATAAAAGCAAGATACAGTCATCAGAGGGGATACGTTCTCTGGAGGTTTCATTTAAAACTTGGTTATCTTTTAGGTCCTCACCTTTACATCTTCTATGATTACCCTTAAAGTGACAATATGGGTTCACGTGTTTAATTGGCTTAACTGGATGCATAAATTCATGGTTTTCTGCAAAAACACTGACAAATATTATGTCACTCTTCATGTGTTCACATTTTTCTTATATTTTTCTAGGTGGGAATTTTTTTGTTGATATTCTCCATTCAGTAAACAAATTAAGCCCTGTAATAGTATGTCATAACAAACTGGTTGACCTTGGATCTAACATCTCCACAAAACAGATTTCCTATAAAAACAATAACAAAGCAACATAAAATATGGTAACATATCTCATTTCTCTTTGGCATCTTAATGCTTTTAAATGGTGTCTCTATCAAATTATATATGTTAAATAAAACTAGTTTAAATTTTAAAATTTCCACAACTCTTTACTTCCTATATTTCCTCAAATAAGCTTCTTCTCAACTGTTTTTCTTGGAAAACATGGAACAAAGACGCTAATACTAATAATTTAAATGCTAGACACTATATTTGCATCATTGCACTTTGTCCTCAAAATAACATAATTTAGGTATCCATGTTATTTCAATTTTACAAATGGTATGACTAAGGCTTAGAAAGAATTGTTACCTGCCCAGAGTGGCACAGCTAGTAAATTGTAGAGCCAGTATTTGAACACAGGTGTATGTGGCTACATAGTTCAAATTCTTAAATACATCCCCATAGAGGGTCACAAACGTTTATATCATAAATGTAAATCATACAAGTGACAATTTTGAGATTAAATCTATGCTTGGTAGGAACAACTGTACTGTGCTATTTATCTTTGGCAGTGGGAGGAAAAGTCTTTCACATACGCCAGAGTTTTTCCATTTGTGCATTAATGATTTTCATTTCTCTCTAAAAGAGTAGAGAAGATTTGAAATTTCCCCAAAGACCATGACATGATTACCAATCTACTCAGAGCTTTCTGCTTAACCTGAAGTTATATTAATCTTTATGTCCGAAAGTTCCAACTATTAAGACCAAATATACTTGTAAACAGTGACCTGGTGACTCAGTATTTTTGTAGTATTATATAATGGACCAGGGATATGTCCTAGATACACAGGAAAGTAGAGTGGTTCACTTGGCTTACTTCTAGTATGCATGTGAGTATGTGTGGGAGTTTGCATATGGTGGACATAGAGAAAAAGGAGAGTATTCAGAACCATCTAGCCTCACAGATTTATTTTAAGAGTCACCAAATGATATATGTCTTCAGAGCAAAGGATATTTTTAATCACTTATTTAAAGAATCCCATGTATTCTGTATTTCATGCATTAGTTGAATTTTCTTCAATACTTTGAATATTTTTATCCTTTAAAAGTATGCAGCCAAAATTACACTCTTGAAATTGTCTTTCTTGAGTTTGATTTACTGCTCTGATGCTTGCTAAATAGAAATATATCAGAAAAGCCTAAAATAAATAGCTAACCACATTACAGAAGCTAGTGCTAAGCTATGATAGGCCTAGAACTGTATATATTTTGCATTACCATGTGTTAGTAGTTTTCAGATTAAAAACGATTTATAAAATAACTGTTTTTCTCAAAACAGACATTTCACCAAGGAATACTATTTTTCTCTGTTTATGTCCCAAAATATTTGAAAGGAAATTTTTAAAACCTGGAATGTGTGTGTTATAAATCAGAGACCACAAAATTAGAGGTCACAGGCTTTTGTTAGTCCACAGAAAGGTTTTACTTGAGTATACATTTGAGCCATATGAAAATACAGACTTTGCATGTTAGCACTCTCCTATGTAAAATGTAATTTTTGGACAAGGTGATCTCTGAGCTCTTCTTCTTTGAAACAGTTTGACATGCAGAAAATTGCTATCTGCCATTTTAAAATGGAAGGAGGACTGCTGATTTCCACTAAAGTGATACCTTCCTATGGTGAAGCTGAAGAGGTGGTTAGTACGATTGGATAGTAACGTTGTTTGCAACTCTGTAAGGTAGTACTTTTCAAACTTTAGAATGTGTAAGAATCACCTAAGAATCTGAGAAAATGCAAATTCTGGGGCTATACCCCCAGAGATTCTGACTCAATAGGTTGGGAGTAGAAACCTGCGTATTTGCATTTCTAACAAGCTTCCAGGTGATGCTGCTGTTATTGGATCTCAGACACATTTTGAAGAACACTCACTAACCTGAAGAAGAATCTCAACTTTTCAAAAGGCATTCAACTCACATCATATACAAAAATTAGCTCAAAATGTAATCAAAGACCTAAATGTGAGAACTATTTTAAAAGGCAGTAAAAATCTTAGAAGCTATAAAAAAATAAAACTTAGAAGAAAATGTAGGCATAAATCTTCATGACCTTGAATTATACACCAGCAACAACAAAATAAAATAGATAAATAGACATCATCAAAATTAAAACAGTTTTTCTTCAAAGGACACCAAAAAGAAAGTGAAAAGACAACTTATGGACTAGGAGAAAAATTTTGCAAATCCTGCATATGATAAGGGACTATTACAACTCAACACCACACAGAGACTTGTGCATGAATGTTCACAGCATCATCATTCATAACCAAAAAAGTGGAAATAACCAAATATCCATCAAATGATGAACGGATAAATAAAATGTGTTATAGCCACACAATGGAGTACTATTTGGCAATAAAAAAGAATGATACATGCTACTATATGGATGAATTTTGAAACTTTATGCTAAGTAAGAAAATTCAGCTACAAAGGAGCACCTATTGTATGATTCCATTTATATAAAACGTCCAAAATAAGCATACCTATAGAAGCAAAAAGTAGATTTGTAACTGCCTATGGTTGGGGAAGAGGGAATATGAGGATTGCAGGGGTGTGTGCGAAGGGGTGTGGGGTTTTGGGGGAGGTAATAAAAATGTTCTAACATTGGTTGTTGTGATGGATGTACACCTCTGAGAATATATTAAAAATCACTGAACTGTATACTTTAAATAGGTGAATTGCATGCAATGTGAATTATATCTCAATAAAGCTCTTTTAAAAAAGGCATTAAGGGCTTCCCTGGCGGCACAGTGGTTGAGAGTCAGCCTGCCGATGCAGGGGACACGGGTTCATGCCCCGGTCCGGGAGGATCCCACATGCCGCGGAGCGGCTGGGCCCGTGAGCCATGGCCGCTGAGCCTGCGCGTCTGGAGCCTGTGCTCTGCAACGGGAGAGGTCACGGCAGTGAGAGGCCGCAAAAAAAAAAAAAAAGGCATTAAAATGTTTATTGAGCAACTACTGTATTTACCCTTCCCAGTGACTTGATTTGATCCTTTGACTATGTGCTTTCAACACACCGTCTACTCCTCCCTCAGAGCATGCGTGACACTTTAATGTGAAAGCATGTTTAACATTCTGTCATCTTTCTCAGATTCCAAATTCCAGTGACAAGGAATGTTTTGTCTGCTATATTAACCTCATAACACAGTTTTTGGTAGAGCTGCTGCTTAGTGAATTATTCTCAAATAATTAATGAAGGGCTCATGGTCTTATGGGAAAATAAATCTCCTTGTTTATAATCTCATAACACTCTGGTAGCATGAGGTGAAGAGAAAGCCAAGCACTTCCTAGGCTATTCACAGGCACACAGGCATAGTTACTGTGGAGACAATGCAACTTTTGTTACAATTAAAGAACAAACCAACAGAATAGCTTAAAAAGGAGGATAGGCTTGCAGAAGATTTAGATTAAAATTCTGACCATGTTTTTCATTATTGTTGTTTTTATTTTTAACCCCTGCAGCTCTGGACAAGTTGCCTCATCCAGCTAAACTTCAGTTTATTCATCACAAGGCGCTGGTAAAGATACTCACTTCTTTCCTCTCTGGGTGGTTTTGAAGAACAAACAACATAACCCAGATGTTAATTCCTTGCAAAGATATGAAACTGTACAAATATAATTTGCTAATGGTGTAGCGTAACAGTAAAGAATTAAAAATATGACAACTAAAGACAGACGTTTGTTTAGATCAGAACCAAACAGCAGACATTCTTAATTGTCCCCACAAAAGCTATTTCCCCTTTCTTCCTTGCTAACAGATCCCAATTTTGTTTGGGCAACCAGGTGTTCTCCCTGGGAAATAAATTATAACTGGTTGAAGCAAGTCATTAAAATTATATTTCTGTTACCTACAATTGGTCTTGCGATAGACATTAATTCAATTCTGGCCAATGACAAGCAGGGTGAATCTATTTTGTGCTCCAGGGAAAGATTTTCCTCCTTGAAAAGAGGCACGCAAGAGAAATCCTTTGACAACCACCCATCCTACTTCCTGCATGAGAATCTGTCCTATAAGTTCCTCAGGCAGAGCTCTGCTGCCTCCAACTTCCAATCAAGAAGGAAGGGCCAAGACAATCACAGGGACGCTGCACCAACAACTGCCACTGACCCATCAACCCTGGAACCACTTCCCCCCAGACTTGTCACCATGTAAGCAGAATAACTGCATGTAACATGGAAGCCGCTACTAATGAAGTTTTAAAATAGTTTTTTGTTTGTTTGTTTGTTTGTTTGTGGTACGCGGGCCTCTCACTGTTGTGGCCTCTCCCGTTGCGGAGCACAGACTCTGGACGCACAGGCTCAGTGGCCGTGGCTCACAGGCCCAGCCGCTCCGTGGCATGTGGGATCTTCCCAGACCGGGGCACGAACCCGCATCCCCTGCATCGGCAGGTGGACTCTCAACCACTGTGCCACCAGGGAAGCTCAATAGTTGTTTTTGAAATCATTCTAACCAATACTGAGCTCTTTGGGTAAGTACAACGGCATGGTGACATGGGGAAGACTAGGAATCTCTCCGAAGGGCTTGTAAAGCACTGGCAGTCCACTGTCTCCTTGTTTTTTTGCTATGTTAGAGCTGTAACAATAGGCAATTAAATTTTTGAAAACTTGCTCTTGAAATTAAGCAGATTAAATGAAATGATAAAAGGTATTTTTAAATGTTCACATCTAAGTACTTGTCACACTAATTTTGAGAAAAGAAGAGAAGACAAAGCATAGGAGAAAAGAGGGTGAGTTTTTTTAAGCCTGAAGAATTTGCTGATCTCTAATGCAGATTCCTATGGGTTCACAGCACCGTTTTCAACAAGGTACACTGTATAGTTGAAGACTAATTACGCAATTTTCTGTGTGGCTTTTGTAGCCTCGCTGTCCCAGCGATTGTCTGTCTCTTTTATTAGAGTAACCATGTCAAAGCAGCTGTGAGGCCCAGGAATGCATAAGCAGAAACACACACACACACACACACACACACACACACACACTCACACAATTATTTATGACAATTCTTTAAAGTAAATGAGATTTAATTTCTACCCACTTGGATTTCTTTGGGGGATACTTTCATTGAAAATACAGAAGTGCTAACTCTTAGGTAAATAAAGCATCTAGTGGGAACTCAGACAATGGATCTTAATGCTGCTTAACACTGTGTCTAAAACGAATGATTACTGACACAAAGTTTTCAATGAATTTATTCCTCTTCCCTTCAGAGATAAATCCATGGCAGTTTCAGCCTTGGTAAGCATGCATAAAGCTGAATGATTCTAAAATACAGTAATGAGTCATTTGTCTGGCAAGGCTGACTCCAAGCTCATTGATAGCAAGGCCCTTCCTTTGCCTTATTTATTATTGAGTTCCCAATGGTGGGCAAAATGCCTGGCACAGAGTAGTGGCTCAAAATTTTTTGCAGAATAAATGTTCGAATGAATGAGGGAATTAATAAATCAGTAAGTCTCCAAACTGTATCACTATGTTTCCCTTTTAATTTCTTTTCTACATCATGGATATTTTTATAAAATATCTTTCAAACTCCATGTACTATGAATTTTTTGAACCATGAGGACATATATGACACCACACAATTTAGATCATTATGAGCTAGAGTGAAGAACTGTTAGATTTTAGTTTTATAAATGTTATGCATTTATAAACTGACAGTGGGTAATATGTGGTTTCCAGTAGGGACTCAGGACACGAAAAGTAACTCACAGACCCGATAATACCTAAGAACTCCACTAGGTTTAGGGTCATTGGCGTAATCATGGTCTGCTCTGGACACTAAACTTTGACCAAAAAATGGTTCTCTTGTATTTGGTAAGGTCATCCTTTTTCATACAATCCCACAGCTTCAAGTAAGACTCCTAGGAAGGAATAAAAGAGGATCTCATCCATCTAGATAGGCAGTACAACTTAATCTTGGGATGGAAGATATTGTAGCCAAGTTGCTCTAGGCTCTCACCCTTCGCCATCTAGAGGAAAGGAAATGGCCTAAACAACCTCACATGCAACCTCCCAGATCAACCATATTGTTGCTTTATTTGATACTACCCTTTATACAAACATTGCTCATTCCTGTTTTAATTTCCCAGGGCATGACAACCTCAAAAGTATCCTCCTCAGCTCTCCTATACTCACAGGAATGCCCCTTTTCTCTATAACAATTTATGCAATCAGTACATTCTGAAGTAATCTCTTCCTTCTCTGAATTCCTAAACCATGTATAACCTGCCCTGTGTCATTTGCCTATGCACGATCTGTCCTCTATTATTTCACTATGCATAGCCAATCGCATAAAATTTCAGCATATATAGCTTGTCCTATTATCATTTCATCATGATCACTATTATTTTTAACAATAGATACCTTTTATTCTTTATATATTATGTGTTACGTGCTATGTTGGTTGCTTCATAGATGTGTGTCATGGTTGTAGCTCAGGTATATCCTGACAACAGCCTTCTGCATTACCCAGCCTATGCCAAAGTAGAAACAAAGACTCAAAAAAGATGCTGACATCAGTATACATTCTTGACTAGAAAGTGACTGTGCCTCCCCTTGAGTACTAGACAAAGCGTTTATCCCTATGCTTTCTTTTTACTTTCTTTCTAGATCATGGACTCCGTGCTTTTATAAAGGCAGGATTTGCGGAAAGAGTGAAGGGTTCTGAGTAACCAAAGAAAAAAGAAGTTTACATTCTGGAGGACCAGGAAGTAGCATAGAAAGGACAACTCTCCCAATTTTTCTGAAGAATGGAGGACCCATTATCTAAGGACAACCCACTAAACCAATAGTCCTGGTCACTTGTAAGTCCCTAAACTAAGGGTGCCCAAGTATGGGAACTGTTATGTAGTTTTTCCCATTTGCTCTGAATTAGGAAGCCTTGGTCTATATGATATTTGGAAGGATTTTGGAAAAACTATCACCATGTCTGTATATCTTATGAATTCACCTTGATTATAAACCTCTAAAGGACAAGAATGGTATTCGATTCATCCTAGAGGTATAGTAGTCATCCTATTAACTAATTAACTCAATTACCCAAGATGTCCCATTCATCGAAAACATACTTAATAAAGAGAAGCTCATTTAGATAAGAGAAAGCACAGGCTTCTGAAAGACCAGTAAACTTCAGATGGCAATAAGATTACGAAACAATTACAATCCATTTCTGTCCTCTACCATCCAAGCAAACATCAAACTGTCATTCTTTTGATACTAAATCATATAAAATGTTAACAAGGCTAACGACTTTAAAATCTAAGCAAAGCACAGAGCATATCTATTAATGGGGAGTAAGATGGTCCCAGGAACTTAGGCCTTTCTTACTAGTTAACCAAAAGAATTGAAAAATGACTTTTATCATTTTTACCTTTCCCTCTAAGCAACAAAGTACTAGTTAAGAAAGTTTTCAGGTTTGTCTACTGCATAATTTGTGATATCATTAATCATGAAGGAATTAATTATTTTTGCCACCTAATTAGTGAAACGAACCTCCACTTAACACCTTGTGCTGAAAACGTGTCAGCACTTCATTACACAGATATTGGAAACTGCAATGTGGTTGCTATGGTAACAATAGGATCCAATGGGGATTTTTGTGTTTAGCTGACATATCTAGATCAAACAGAATACAATTAAATGGAAAAAATCTAACTTAAAGCACTTCTGTACTCAAAACGATGCAAAAATTGTTTTTTGAAACTGCCAATTTCAAATAAAATGATTGCCTAAGTCTCCAAAGAAATAAAAAACTTTTTTCATATTTCATTATCCTTGGACCTGCATTTTTTACTTTAAAATGAAAATCATTATTGTAGAAACACTCAGATCATAACCCCCACTGTTTCAAAATTTTATTGATTATAATAATGTATAAATCATATTAGAAGTCACAGAGTTAAGCCAAAGCAAGGAAAACAAAAGATGTGTGGCCTTAAAACAACAAATAAATCAGAAACAGAGACTGCTCTATGCTAATATGATTCTGTGACAGTAATTAGCAGGGAAGCTTGTTAAAAAGGCAATTCATTAAAAGTTATGGCTTTGGTTGGTTGGATGTCAGATTTTCCCCATCCATCCTTTATACTGTGCCTCTGCCTTCATTTGCAATACTTGATTTGTACAATTTGACATAGGTATAGTGGAGCTCTTGGGTCAATATTAAAATATAAAAAATATTCCAGTCAGCAAATAATTATTGAGCCCTCACTCATTCCAACATAAATATAACACACTATAATTTGTATACTTTAATCCTCCTCTTAAAATTTCAGTTGATCTCAAAATATGCAATGCCTGACTTGCACCACCCGATTCAGCACCTAAACAAGAATAACGCTGCATAGCCTTGGGTAGTCAAGACCTAGTTTCTGTCAAGACTAAGGTGCCATTAGCCACAGAGCAGGCAAGACCCAAGAGACTAAGAGAAGCCTAGGGTGGGTGTGGCTTGTGCTTAGCAAGTGAACTCAAGAGCAAATAATGCCAGCAAAGTGTAACAAAAAGAGAAGTTGCTTGACAGTTGGAACCCCAAATGGTCAGTGCCCAGGAAGGCTCTTAGCAGGAAAAAGGATTTGAAATTTAATTGCAGCAAAGATCTCACCACTGAAAAACATAAAATACTGGGCAGGAAAGCAAGGTATTAGCAAACCTGCTACTTAGTTTGAGAAGCTGTTTTAAGAAGTAATTTTTGCTGATGCAGAGTCCACAGGAGCCAACAAGCCATTACTGAAGTCCCATATGACACAGAATAGGTAGCTCTGCCACTGGACATGCAAGTTTGAGAAGTGATAACTCTTTTGAGAATCTGACCATATATCAGAATATATTAGTGACTAAAGACTCAAGAGAGCCCTAACATAACTATAAGAAGCGTGTTCATAGAAAATCTTTATATAGAAATTATTTTGCCAGTCTTAATAATGAATTATCAGGATTACAAATACAGGGAGGCTCTATCCATACAACTTCAAAAGTCATGACCAAAGCCTTTTGCATAAATTATTGTGCTGCCTTCAACGTCACTGGAAGCACAAAACGTAAATACTCTTCTATAAAATAAAAATATGAAACCACACTTTGATAATCCAGATCCCATTTACTCAAGGCAAAATAATATACATTAAATTTTCTATATTTCTGTAGAATTCATAATTACTTAAGTCAGCAGTAGTCATGCATATTGAGTATAACATGTCTTCAGGGCTACTTTGGTGGCTTCAATTTGGTGGCTGCACTTTTAGCTTTTAGTCGTCATGCTAACTAGAATCTCTCTTAGCACTACACTGAGTTCTCAACTCCATGATTGGAGCTGTAATACATAGGCTTACAGCTGTGGAGCAGATTGAAGTTTGGTGCATGATTTACAAAAAGTGCCTGAGCTTTACACATTATTGTTAAATATTTATTTAGTCAATTCCTACTTATCACTTAGGAAGATGGATGACTTTATTTTGAGCTACACAAGACTATTTAAACATCAGTCTATAGCAAATATGAAAGGATACACTATTTTTTGTTTGTTTTATAATTAAACCTTTTATTTTGAGGCAATTTTAATCCACAAACTATAGTGTTAAGAAATACTATAAGAAGCTCCTGTGTACCTTTATTCAGTTTCACCCAATGGTAACATCTTGTAAAACTATAGTACAGTATCCCATTTAGGATATTGGCACTGATACTATAAAGTTACAGAACATGTCACCAAGTATCCCTCATGTTACCTTTTACAACCAAACCCACTTTATTGACAGTCCTAGCCTCTCTTCAGTCCCTGGCAGCTGCTAATCTGTACTCTGTGTCTGTAATTTTGTCATTTCAAAAAAGTTATATAAAGAGAATCATACAATATGTAATCTTTGGGGACTGGTTTATTTTACACAGCATAATTCTCTGGAGATTCATCCAGGTTGTTGCATTTATCAAGAGTTTGTTCCTTTTTATTGCTGAGTTATTGTTCCACAAGTGTTTAACCATTCATTCATTGAAGGACAACTGGATTATTTCCAGTTTTTAGATAGTATGAATAAAGCTACTATAAATATTCACATACAGACTTCTGTGTGAATGTGTTTTCATTTTTCTGTGATAAATGCCCAGGAATGCAACTGATAAGTCATATAGTAGTTGCTTGTTTAGTTATACAAGAAACTGTCAAATTGTTTTCCAGAATAGGTGTACCATTTAACATTTCGAAAAGTGATGTATAAGTGATCTAGTTTCTTAGCGTTCTTGCCAGCATTTGGTGGTGTTATTATTTTTTATTTTGGACATACTGATTAAGTGTATAGTGAGATCTCATTGTGGTTTTAATTTTCCTAATAAAAATGATACTGATTTTCTTTTCATGAACTTGTTTGCCATCTGTATATATCTTCTTCACATCTTTTGCTTATTTTGGAATAGGAATGTTTTGGGGTTTCTTTTTACTGTCTGGCTTTTTAATTGAGGTAACATTGATTTATAACATAAGTTCCATATATATACTATTCAGCCATCAAAAAGATGAAATCTTACCATTTATGATAACATGGATGGACCTTGAGGGTATTATGCTAAGTGAAATAAGTCAGATGTAGAATGACAAATACTGTATGACTTCACTTGTATGTGTAATATAAAAAACAATCAAACAAAAATACTGCTGAGCTTTGAGAGAACTTTATATACTCTAGATTCTAGTCCTTTGTCAGATATGCAGTTTGCCAAATTTTCTCCCAGGCTGTAGCTAGTCTTTTTCATCTTCTTAACAGCGTTTCACAGAGCCAAAGTTTTTAATTGTGATCAAGTCCAATTTACCAAATTTTTATTTTATGTATCATGTCAAGTGATAGAACACTTTGACTAGCTCTAAATCCTGAAGATTTCATCCTAACTTTTCTTCTAAAAGTTTTACAGCACTATGTGCTACATTTAAATTCACGATCAATGTTAACTCAACGTTTGCATACTGTGTGAGACTTAAGTTGGAGCTCGCTTTTTTGTTTATGCTACGTATGTGCTCCAGCACCATTTGTGGAAAAGGTTTTTCTCCACTGAATTAATTTACTCCCTTGTCAACAGTTAGTTGGATGTATCTGTGTGGTCCATTTCTCTGTTTCTAGTCTGTTCAATTGGTCTCTCTGTCTATCTCTGCCAATATCGTATAGTTTGGATCATAAGTCTTTGAAAGTAAGTAGACTGATGCTTCCCCCTCTATTCTTTTTCAAAATTGTTTTAGCTATTCCACATCTGCTGTCTATTAAATTTCAGAATAATTTTGTCTATATAAAAAGTGCCACTGAGAATTTGCTAGAAATTGTGTTAAATCTGTACATCCATTTAGGCAGAACTGATATCATTATTCGTTGAGTCTTCTTTTGATGAACATGGTACATCTGTGAATGTATTTAATTCTTCTCTGAATTCTTTTTATCAGCATTTTATAGTTTGCAGCATACAATTCTTGTACATGTTCTGACTGGCTTACATTTAAGTACTTTAATTTTTTGAGTGATTATAAGCAGCTCTGTGTTTTTAACTTCAGTGTCTCAAATTCATTGCTAATATATAGAAATACATATTAAATTGTATTTAAATTGATTTTTTAAATTGTATCTTGTGATCGTAATGAATTGACTTATTAGTTCTAGGAGCTTTCCTAGTAGAAAACTATGTCATCTGCAAATAGGGGAAGTTTGAGATCTTCATTTCCAATCTATGCATTTTATATCCATTTCTCACCTATTGCACTGGCTAGAACTTCCAGCAATATGTTGAGTGGGAGTGCTGACATATTTGCTTTGTTACCAATCTTTAGGTGAAAAGTATGTAGTCTTTCACCATTAAGTAAAATATTATATATGTTTTTTGTGGGGGGTTTTTTAGATGCTCTTTATCAAGTTGAGGAAGTTCCCCTCTATTCCTATTTTTCTGAGAGATTTTTGTGATGAATGAGTGTTAAACTTTCTCAAATACTTAAATTGTGTGATTTGTTCTGTGATTGTTATTATGATGTGTTACACTGATTTTTTAAAATACTGAACCAATCTTGCATCCCTGGAATGAACCCAACTTGGTAATGGTATATAATTCTTTTCACGTATTGTTCAGTTCTGTTTGATAATATGTTCTGGAGTTCTGCATCTTATTAATGAGGGATATCCGTCTATACTCTATTTCTATTTTTGCACTGTCTTTTTCTGATATTGGTATCAGGGTAATAACTGCTTTATAAAATGACTTAATAAGTGTTCCCTCGTCTATTTTTTGGAAGCATTTGTGCAAAACTCGTGTTAATTCTTCTTTCAATGTTTGGTAGAATCCTCCAGTGAAACCTTGTGCCCCTGAGGATTTCTTTTTGGGGAAGTTTTTACTTACAAATTCAATTCCCTTAATAGTTATAGGGCTATTCAAATTACTACTTCATACTGGGTGATTTGTATTAGTTTGTACTTTTTGAGAAATTTGCCTATCTCATCTGAGTCATCAAATTTCCGTGTGAAGAGTTGTTTGCAACATACCCGTTTAGGTTTTTTGTTGTCTGCAGGTCTGTAGTTACACCCCCTATTTCATTTCTGCTATTGCTAAATTGTACTTTCTTTCTTTTCTTATATTTTCTTCGTCAGTCTGGCTAGAATTTTGTCAATTTTACTGATCTTTTCTCAGAGCTAAATCTCTTATAGGTGTACTCTATTGCTTCTGTTTTCAACTTAATTGCTTTCTGCTCTTATGTTTATTATTTTCTTCCTTCTGCTTGTTTTGGGTATATTTGCTCTTCTTTTCCTAGATTTTTGACATAGAAGCATAAATTACTGATTTGAGATTTTTCTTCATTTCAAATATATGTATTTAGTGCTATAAATTTTCCTATCAGCACTGTTTTAGCCATTTAGCCCCATCAATTTTGATATGTTGTATTTTCCTTTTCATTCAGTTAAGTATGTTTTTTATATTTCATTTGATACTTCCTCTTTTACTCACAGATTGTCTAGAGGTGTACTGTTTAATTTTCAAGTGTTTGGAGATTTTCCTGATATATTTTATTATGATTTCTAGTTTAATTTTATTTTAGTCAGAGAGTACAATTTGTATGATTTCAATTTTTTAAAATTTGCTCAGGATTTTTTATAAGGACCAAGATATGGCCCACATTGGTATACATTCCATTGGCACTAGGAAAGAAATGTGTATTCTGCTATTGTTGGGTGGAATATTTTATAAATATCTATTAGATCCTGTTTGTTAATAGTACTTTTGAGTTTTTCTATATCCCTGCTAATTTTCTATTACTCTAATCAATTATTGAGAGAAGACTGTTAAAGTTCAACTATATTTATGGATTCGTCTACTTATCCTTTCAGGTCAGTTATTTCTCCTTTCAGTTTTTATTTTACATATTTTGTAGCTTTGTTATTTTGTGGATACGTATTTAGGATTGTTATGTCTTCTGAAGGACTAACACTTTTATCACTATATAATGACTTTCTATGTCTCTGGAAATTCTCTTTGTTCTGAAGTCTACTTTATATGATATTAATATCTTATACTAATATCCTGCTTTATTTTAATGAATCTTTTTGTATATTTTTCTATCCCTTTACTTTCAACTGGACTATATCCTTACATTTAAGGTGAGGTTCTTCTAGACAACAAATAATTGGGTTATTTTTTATTGTTGTGTTGGCAGTGGTGTTTTCTTAAGTCTACTCTTTCAATCTTTGTATTTTAACTGATTTTTTAAATCATTTATATTAATTTAATTTTAATATTTTAGGGCTTAACTATGCCATTTTACTTTTGTTTTATCTCAATATTTTTCATTTTTCTCTTTTTTCCGTCATCTTATGGAATACTTAAACATATTTCTTTGGAATTCAATTTTGATCTATACTGGTTTTTTTTAATCTTTATTGGAGTAAATGTTGTGTTAGTTGCTGCTATACAACAAAGTGAATCAGCTATATGCATACATATATCCCCATATCCCTCTTAAGCCTCCCTCCCACCCCTCTAGGTCATCACAAAGCACTGAGCTGATCTCCCTGTGCTATGCAGCAGCTTCCCACTAGTCATCCATTTTATATTTGGATGATACTCTCTCACTTCGTCCCAGCTTCCCCTTCCCACCCTGTGTCCTCAAGTCCGTTCTCTGTCTGCATATTTATTTCTTCCCTGCCACTAGGTTCATTGGTACCATTTTTTTAGATTCCATATATGTGCGTTAGCATATCTATACACTGGTTTTGAGTGTATGTCTTTGTATAACTTGTATAACTTTGTATAACTTTGTAACTTGTATAACTTGTATAACTTGTAACTTTGTAACTTGTATAACTTGTATAACTTTGTATAAGTTATAACTTTGTATAACTTGCTTTAGATATTACATTATACATTTACACAGTTTATCACAGACTACTACTGTCAACATTTTACAAGTATAGTATATATACTTTACCTCCCTTTCAGTCCCCTTAAACTCCATTTAAAATTTTTGTAAATATTTCCTCTGCATACATGTAGAACCAAATCTGATGGTTTTATAATTTTCACTTCAACCATCAAAAATTTAGAAAATTCAAGAGAAGTATTTTTCCATATTTTTGCTTACCGTGTTGAAATGATGTTTCAACATTTCACCTTTTACCATTACTTTGTTTAGAGAACTCCTTTTAGCCGTTCATTAGGGTATGTCTGCTGGAAACAAGTTCTTTTTGTTTTTCCTTATTTGAAAATGTCTTGATTTCCCCTTTATTTCTGAAGGATATTTCCATTTGGTATAAGATTCCTGGTTGACAGTTATTTTCTTTCAGCACTTCAAATATGGTGGGTCACTTCCTTCTGTCCTCTATGGTTTTCAATTAAAATTCATTGTCATTTGAATATGTTCCTCTATAGGCGAGGCATCATTTCTTTCTCTTTCTGCTTTCAAGATTTTTCTTTGTCTTTAGTTGACAAAAGTTTTACCATGATATGTCATGATGTAGATTTCCTAAGGTTATTCTATTTAGAGTTTGCTTAGAATCTTGAATTTGTATGTTTACATCTTGCTATACTTTGGAAGTTTTCAGCCATTCAAGTACTTTTCAGTACTTCAAGTACTTCTTTATCTCAGTTCTATTTTTTCTCTTCTACTGAGACATCAAAGACAAAAAAGTTAGATCTTTTGTTATAGTCCAACAGGTTCCTGAGGCTATGTTCATTTTTTTCACTCTTTTTTCTTTCTGTTGTTAATTGGATAAGTTCTATTGTTCTATCTTCTTGTTCACTGATTCTTCCTTCTTTCCCCCTCTACTCTGTTCTTGAGCCCATCAACTGACTGATTTTGGTTGCTGTATTTTTCAGTTCTAAAATCTGTTTACTTCCTCTGACAGAACTATTTCTTTGCTAAGACTTTCTATTTATTTTGCTGAGACTTTCTATTTGTTCATTTGTTTCAAATATGTTCATAATTTCTCACTGAAGTATGTTTATGATGGCTGCTTTAAAATCTTTCAGACAGTTCTAATATCCCTGTCATCTTGGTGTTTCTATATGTTGATTTTTATGCCCCTTCAGTGTGCAATCTTCCTGCTTCTTGGTATGACAAGTTATTTCCTACTGAAGCCTGGATATTTTGGATATTACTTTATGAGACTCCCATAATGACAAATCCAGTGGTCAATGATCAATCCTTATCTTACTTGATTTATCAGTAATATTTGGCATTTTCTAAATCCTTCCTTCTTAAAGAACTTTCTTCACTTCATCTCTTATTATCCTTCTACTCCATTGCTCTTCCTTCCTTTAGTTCCTCTTGTAACTATTAAAGGGTCCAAGGTCAGGCTTTAGACCTATTCTCTTTCTACATTCCCTAAACAATCTCTTCCAGCTTTTAACATACTATAATGCACACTGCCAACTCAATATTCACATATCCAAGTTAGACTTCACCCATAATTCAAGATTCATATACTCTACCAACTACTCAACATCTCCATATGATTGTCTAATAAACATCTCAACCTAATCATATAAGTGGAATTCTTAAGCTGTTCTCTCAAACCAACGTTTTCCCCAATCTCAGTAAATGGCCCTACATTCCTTCATTTGCTCAAACCAAAGTCCTCAAATCATTCTTAATGTTTAATTTACTCTCTTATCTCATACTGAATTCATCAGAAAATACAATCCTTCAAAATATACCCAGAATCTTATTAGTTCTGCAAACCTTCATTGCTATCATCCTGGTCCAAATTATCATTTCTCACCTGTTCTTCACACTTCAGTGCTTGCCCCTTGCAGACTAGTCTTTCTTCTACAGTATAAATAAGATTATATGACCCATCTATTTAAAATATCCCAGGGTTTTACACATTCCATAGAATAGTATCAAAAGGCCTCACCATGATATATTAAGCCTTACATGATTTGGTCTTTTTCTTTTTTAACAATAAGATACAATGGGGCTTCCCTGGTGGCGCAGTGGTTCAGAGTCTGCCAGCCGATGCAGGGGACACGGGTTCGTGCCCCAGTCCGGGAAGATCCCAATGCCGTGGAGCGGCTGGGCCCTTGAGCCATGGCTGTTGAGCCTGCGTGTCCAGAGCCTATGCTCTGCAACGGGAGAGGCCACAACAGTGAGAGGCCCACATATCTCAAAAAAAAAAGATACAATGGACAAAAGGTGGTAGAAGTAGCAAGTGCCCTAGTAGCTACACCTATTACTTTTATATCATCTTTTCTATTGAAAGTTACACAGTATTTGTTTATACTGTTTTAGCAGAGAAACTGGATTACTTAGGGGGTTACTAGCAAGTACTTTTTAAAATCATATTTTGTAGTGTTTTTTAAATTTAATGAGTATCTTCATGAAATTAAAACTTTTCCATACCAGTCAATTAAAACAGAAACTGTGCTTAGTCTCACAATTTACTTTCATACCTTAGTATATCATGTAAAACTCAGAAACTGTACTCTCACAAATCACTGTCCTATTATTATGGCCCATCTTTTTGAATCCTCAAAAGAAGTTTCATAACCCTTTTAATAAATTGTTCTAACTTAAAATTAAAAAACAATAAACTTTGTTTATGTCAACACATAGCATGGCACACAATGCTAAACTCTGTAATTCTCCCCTTTAATTCAGAATAGTATATAATTAAGGAAAGAGAAATTTTATATTGAGAAAAAATTATTGGGAAGATGAAAAGGACAAATACTATTCTAGATAAAGAGTTCTCCAGGTTTTTTTAAGAGTTCCTTTAAGGGTCCCTTTATCACAATCATCAATGGCTATTTTATGATTATAATGCAGATGTACACATCAAGGTTTAAGAATTGATAATATAAAGGATCCATGACACCAAAGCCTATTACCATTTACATATTCTCTAAACAAAAATTTACTGAATATCTACTTTTATACAAAGAATTATATTTGACATTCTTATATTTGATGAATGTAAGTAAAAAAAGCCCTTAGTGACCTTTTCTAAATAAGGCCAAAACACTTATAGTTATAAAAACTAAGGAGATTTGAATGACATTTTGCAGAAGATGATTTTTTTTAAATTTTATTTCATTTTTTAATACAGCAGGTTCATATTAGTTATCTATTTTATACATATTAGGGTATATATGTCAATCTCAATCTCCCAGTTCATCCCACCACACCCCCACTTTACCCACTTGGTATCCTTTACGTTTGTTCTCTACATCTGTGTGTCTATTTCTGCCTTGCAAACTGGTTCATCTGTACCATTTTTCCAGATTGTTAATATATGTGTTAATACACAATATTTGTTTTTCTCTATCTTACTTACTTCACTCTGTATGACAGTCTCTAGGTCCATCCCCGTCTCTACAAATGACCCAATTTCGTTCCTTTTTATGGCTGAGTAATATTCCATTGTATACGTGTACCACATCTTCTCTATCCATTTGTCTGTTGATGGGCATTTTGGTTGCTTCCATGACCTAGCTATTGTAAATAGTCCCGCAATGAACATTGGGGTGCATGTATCTTTTTGAATTATGGTTCTCTCTGGATATACGCCAAGTAGTTGGATTGCTGGGTAATATGGTAATTCTATTTTTCATTTTTTAACGAACCTCCATATTGTTCTCCACAGTGGCTCTATCAATTTACATGCCCACCAACAGGGTAAGACCGTTCCCTTTTAGCCACACTCTCTCCAGCAATAGTTGTTTGTAGATTTTCTGATGATGTCCATTCTAACTGGTGTGAGGTGATACCTCACTGTAGTTTCAGTTTGCATTTCTCTAATAATTAGTGATGTTGAGCAGGTTGTCATGTGCCTATTGGCCATCTGTATGTCTTCTTTGAGAAATGCCTATTTCTGTCTTCTTCCCATTTTTTGATTGGGTTGTTTTTTAAATATTGAACTGCATGAGCTGTTTATATATTTTGGAGATTAATCCATTGTCCATTGACTTGTTTGCAAATATTTTCTCCCATTCTGAGGGTTGTCTTTTTGTCTTCTTTATAGTTTCCTTTGCTGTGCAAAAGCTTTTAAGTTTAATTAAATCCCATTTGTTTATTTTTGTTTTTATTTCCATTATTCTAGGAGGTGGGTCAAAAAAGATTTTGCTGTGATTTATGTCAAAGAGCATTCTTCCTATGTTTTAGAGTCCAGTCTTACATTTGGGTCTTTAATCAATTTGGGGTTTATTTTTGTGTATGGCATTAAAGGGTTTTCTAGTTTCATTATTTTACATGTAGCTGTACAGTTTTCCCAGCACCACTTACTGAAGAGCCTGTCTTTTCTCCATTGTATATCATTGCCTCCACTGTCATAGAGTAGTTGACCATAGGTTCATGGGTTTATCTCTGGGGTTTTTATTCTGTTCCATTGATCTATATTTCTGTTTTTGTGCCAGTACCATACTGTCTTGATTACTGTATCTTTGTAGTATAGTCCCAAGTCAGGGAGTCTGATTCCTCCAGCTCTGTTTTTTTCCCTCAAGATTGCTTTGGCTATTTGGGGTCTTTTGTGTCTCCATACAAATTTTAAGATTTTTTGTTCTACTTCTGTAAAAATTGCTGTTGGTAATTTGATAGGGATTGCATTGAATCTGTAGATTGCTTTGGGTAGTAGAGTCATTTTCACAATATTGATTCTTCCAAACCAAGAACATGGTATATCTCTCCATCTGTTTGTGTCAACTTTGATTTCTTTCATCAGTGCCTCATAGTTTTCTGAGTACAGGTCTTTTACCTCCTTAAATAGGTTTATTCCTAGGTATTTTATTCTTTTTGTTGCAATAGTGAATGGGATTGTTTCCTTAATTTCTCTTTCTGATCTTTCATGGTTAGTGTATAGGAATGCAAGAGACTTCTGCCATTAAATTTGTATCATGCCACTTTACCAAATTCACTGATTAGCTCTAGTAGTTTTCTGGCGGCATCTTTAGGATTTTCTATGTATAGTATCATGCCATCTGCAAACAGTAACAATTTTACTTCTTTTACAATTTGTATTCCTTTTATTTATTTTTCTTCACTGATTGCCGTGGCTAAAACTTCCAAAACTATGTTGAATAATAGTGGTTACAGTGGACATCACTGTCTTGTTCCTGATCTTAGAAGAAATGCTTTCAGTTTTTCACCATTAAGATGATGTTTGCTGTGGGTTTGTCATATATGGGCTTTATTATGTTGAGGTAGGTTCCCTCTATGCCCACTTTCTGAAGAGTTTTTATCATAAATCAATGTTGAATTTGGTCAAAAGCTTTTTCTGCATCTACTGAGATGATCATATGGTTTTTATTCTTCGATTTATTAATATAGTGTATCACAGTGATTGATTTGCATATACTGAAGAATACTTGCATCCCTGGGATAAATCCACTTGATCATGGTGTATGATCCTTTTAAAGTGTTGTTGGCTTCTGTTTGCTAGTATTTTGTTCAGGATTTTTGCATCTATATTCATCAGTGATACTGGTCTGTAATTTTGTTTTTTTGTAATATATTTGTCTGGTTTTGGTATCAGGTTGATGGTGGTCTCGTAGAATGAGTTTGGGAGTGTTCCTTCCTCTGCAAGTTTTTGAAATAGTTTGAGAAGATTGGGTGTTAGCTCTTCTCTAAATGTTTGGTAGAATTCACCTGTGAAGCCATCTGGTCCTGGACTTCTGTTTTTTGAAAGATTTTTAATCACAGTTTCAATTTCATTACTTCTTCCTGGTTCAGTCTTGGAAGGTTATACCTTTCTAAGAATTTGTCCATTTCTTTCAGGTTGTCCGTTTTATTGGCATAGAGTTGACTGTAGTAGTCTCTTATGATGCTTTGTATTTCTGTGGTGTCCATTGTAACTTCTCCTTTTTCATTTCTAATTTTACTGATTTGAGTCCTCTCCCTCTTTTTCTTGATGAATCTAGCTAAAGGTTTATCAGTTTTCTCAAAGAACCAGCTTTTAGTTTTATTGATCCTTGCTATTGATTTCTTTCTTTATTTTTCATTAATTTCTGCTCTGATCTTTATGATTTCTTTCCTTCTGCTAACTTTGGGAATTTTTTTGTCCTTCTTTCTCTAATTTCTTTAGGTGTAAGGTTAGGTTGTTTATTTGAGATGTTTTTTTGTTTCTTGAGGTAGGACTGTATTGCTATAAACTTTCCTCTTAGAACTGCTTTTGCTGCATCCCATAGGTTTTAGATCATCATGTTTTCATTGTCATTTGTCTCTAGGTATTTTTTGACTTCCTCTTTGATTTCTTCAGTGATATCTTAGTTATTTCATAGTGCACTGTTTAGCCTCCATGTGTTTGTGTTTTTTACATTTTTTTTCCTTGTAACTGATTTCTAATCTCATAGTGTTGTGGTCAGAAAAGATGCTTGATATGATTTCAATTTTCTTAAATTTACTGAGGCTTGATTTGTGACCCAAGATGTGATCTATCCTGGAGAATGTTCCATGTGCACTTGAGAAGAAAGTGTAATCTGCTGTTTTTGGATGAAATGTCTTATTAATGCCAATTAAATCTATCTGGTCTATTGTGTCATTTAAAGCTTGTGTTTCCTTATTAATTTTCTGTCTAGATGATGTTTCCAGTGGTGTGAGGTGTTAACCCCACTATTATCGTGTTACTGTTGATTTCCTCTTTTATAGCTGTTAGCAATTGCCTTATGTATTGAGGTGCTCCTATGTTGGGTGCATATATATTTATAATTGTTATATCTTCTTCTTGGATTGATCCCTTGATCATTATGTAGTGTCCTTCTTTGTCTCTTGTAACATTCCTTATTTTAAAGTCTATTTTATCTGATATGAGGATTGCTACTCCAGCTTTCTTTGGATTTCAATGCATGGAATAGCTTTTTCCATCCCCTCACTTTCAGTCTGTATGTGTTCCTAGGTCTGAAGTGGGTGTCTTGTAGACAGAATATATACAGTTCTTGTATTTGTATCCATTCAGGGAGCCTGTGTCTTTTGGTTGGAGCATTTAATCCATTCATATTTAAGGTGATTATCGATATGTATGTTCCTATTAGAATTTAATTATTTTTAGTTTGTTTTTGTAGGTCCTTTCCTTCTCCTGTGTTTCCCACCTAAAGGAGTTCCTTCAGCATTTGTTGTAGAACTGGTTTGGTGGTGCTGAATTCTCTTAGCTTTTGCTTGTCTGTAAAGCTTTTGATTTCTCCCTCAAATCTGAATGAGATCCTTGCCAGGTAGAGTTATCTTGGTTGTAGGTTCTTCCCTTTCATCACTTTAAATATATAGTGCCACTCCCTCTGGCTTGTAGAATTTCTGCTGAGAAACCAGCTGTTAACCTTACAGGAGTCCCCTTGTATGTTGTCATTTTTCCCTTTTTGCTTTTAATAATTTTTCTTTATCTTTAATTTTTGTCAATTTGATTACTACGTGTTTCGGCGTGTTTCTCCTAGGGTTTAGCCTGCCTAGGACTCTCTGCGCTTCCTGGACTTGGGTGGCTATTTCCTTTCCCATGTTAGGGAAGTTTTTGACTATAATCTCTTCTCAGGTCCTTTCTCTCTCTCTTCTCCTTCTGGGACCCCTATAATGTGAATGTTGGTGCGTTTAATATTGTCCCAGTGGTCTCTTAGATTGTCTTCATTTCTTTTCATTCTTTTTTCTTTATTCTCTTGGCAGTGAATTCCACCATTCTGTCTTCCCAGTCATTTATCTGTTCTTTTGCCTCAGTTATTCTCCTATTGATTCCTTCTAGTGTATATTTCATTTCAATTATTGTATTGTTCATCTCTGTTTCTTCTTTCATTCTTCTAGGTATTTGTTCTTTAATTCTTCTAGGTCTTTGTTAAACATTTCTTGCATCTTCTCAATCTTTGCCTCTATTCTTTCTCTGAGGTCCTGGATCATCTTCACTATCATTATTCTGAATTATTTTTCTGGAAGGTTGCCTATCTCCACTTCATTTAATTATTTTTCTGGGGTTTTATCTTGTTCCTCCATCTGGTACACAGCCCTCTGTCTTTTCATTTTGTCTTTCTGTGAATGTGGTTTTCATTCCACAGGCTGCAGGACTGTAGTTCTTCTTATTTCTGCTGTCTGCCCTCTGGTGGATGAGGCTATCTAAGAGGCTTTGAGAAGATGTTTTTTTCATTTAAGAAGTTTACGAATTTATTTTCTTAAGTGTAGAACTTTCCTACATATGTACATTCTTGAGGCCTTTTACAAGTTGCCTCCTGCTTTTTACACGATAAGTAGCTGTTTCTACTTGTGTGTGACATATTTATGTCATTTAAAAGGTTTGTGGCATACTTTGTGTCAAAACCTTTGAGTGGAAATTGTGATATAACTGTCATTTGTCATTATCATGAGAACCTTCAGCTATACAATAAGTTTCCAAATATTGTCAATATTTAAATATTGTCAATACTCCTACCTCAAGCAAAATAATATACTTATTAGTTGTGAGTAACAACAGTTAACTACTGCAGCTTGTATCCTACTAAGCATGTACTTGTTGAACATTTGTGTTAAATTGTTCTATATGTTTATTGAACATATAGAACAATTTATGTTTATAAATTTATGTTTATAAACATGTTCTTTATGTTTATTGAGTTATCTCAACAAACCATAGTGTACTGATCCATGCTTTTAGCTAACAGCAATAACTTCATTGATTGATAAGAAATTATAACAGAGATTATAGGGGAGCCCATCATTTTTTTTTTTTTTTTCCATTTTATTTCTCCCAGAGAAATAAAAGGTGGGATATCTGGCCTCTTGTTTGCTCTGATTTCATACTGGCTCTATCTACTCTAATCAATCAGGCCTCCTGTTGCTCTTACTTCGGGATTTTCATTTGCTGTGTCCTCTTCCTGAAAAGCTATTGCCTGAGATATCAGCATGGCTTGTGTGCTTCTTTGAGATCTGTACTCAAATATCAAATCTTTGCAGAGGTCTTCCCTAACCACCTGATATAAAATAGCCCTATCCCATCACTCTTTACTATGCCTTATTTTCCTTCAAATTACATATCCTCATCTGACCCACTGGATATACGTTTGGTATGTGGTTATTCTCTATAAAGCAGAATGTGAACTCCTTGAATACAATGACTTTTTTTGTTTTTTTTTCTTGCTATGTCCCCAATGACTAGTACAAACAGCCAAAGTATTCAGAATATATTTTAATGACTGAATAAATTAATGTATGTTATCAAATTATCTTTTTCTCTTTAACAACTGATGCTTTATATACTTTGATACTAGGGTTATATTATTTGTATTATGATTATATATCATTTTTATAACTTTTCAGTGACTTGTACTTAAACTATGTCAAATATTCCTGTTTTATTTATCTAATGCCTTTTGCCTTGAATTCACCTGTTTCTCATAAATATCATCATCTCTGTTTCTATGTATTTTTATTTCTATAATATTTTCCCCAGCATCAACCAAAAGATCAATAGAAAGTTTCGTATAGTCCTCAATATTTAGAGAAAGAAAAAGTTTTAAATATATAAATGTATTACTGTTACAGACTTGAGAGTCCTTGGAAGGCATTCATAAGTTCCATTCTCAGCCAGTGAGTATGTTCAAGAAAACATCACAGCAAAAAGGATCTTGAATGCTCAGAGTTTTTGAGTTACAATTTTTTTTGATTAATATAACAGCCTTTCCAACCTAAAAAACCATAGTTTTTAAAAACCATTATTATTTATTTATATGCCTTGCCTACTGTCAAAAAGGACTGTAGTCAGCTTATCCAAAAAAAGAAAATCTCACATATACAATAAAGCACATTAAAACAGAAATAGAAATAATGAACCATGGAAAAGAAAGAAAACTTATGGCAAAAATCTCAGCTAATGTGGTTTCTACATGTATAATACATAATTCTAATTT
The DNA here is from genome assembly GCF_011762595.2 of Tursiops truncatus. Taxonomy (NCBI): domain Eukaryota; kingdom Metazoa; phylum Chordata; class Mammalia; order Artiodactyla; family Delphinidae; genus Tursiops; species Tursiops truncatus. Next base: position 138,343,657 of record NC_047036.1, read on the forward strand.
ATATGAGCTTTAATCTGCTTTATTTTTATAGCAAAATAGAAGAGAGAGAAAGAGAAGGAGAGAGAAAGTTGGGGGAGGGAAGAGAGAGAAGAATATGAACTGCTATTTAAGTTGATATTTCTGCATTAAGGAAAAAGTGAAAAGCAGTGGACAAGAGGAAAACAAGAATCATTTTTTAAGTGCCTACTTTGTTATAGGAACTGTACTAGGACATACACATATATATTACCAAGAATATAAATTCTTTGAGATATGACTATTATCCTTACTTTACAGTTAAGAAAACTGAGCCCCAAAGAGATGAATAATTTTCCAGAGTTCATATGACTGAACCGTGGCATACCCAGTATTGAATTTTGGTCTTGCTACACCAAAATAGCCTTCATAGATCATAACTAAGAGTTTTAAGGATAAATAAATATAATTCCAGGATATGCACACACACACACATGCATGCATCTAGTATATGCACACACAGTATGCAGAATATCAGAGAGCTTTTCTCCATGTTCACACACTGGGAAGGGAATACTATCTACCTTCAGTCTGCAGGTAATTTCTATCCTGGTGTATTGAGTTAGGGAAAGTTAGGATGTTGTAGATCAAACCTCTTCTTTCCTTTCATTATAGGAAGATATTTCTGATTTAGCAAATTAAATCAAATTGAATCATCATCTCAAGAACACAGAAGAGGCTTCTATACCAATGGGCCACAATCTAATGCTCTGTTAAGTCATTATATCCATGCTAAGGTGTTTCACAGACCTGAGCTGGAGAAACAGAAGTAGCCCTAGGGAGACAAGTTTCTCCTGGTTCCTAAATAAAAATCTTCAAAAGTAGCAGTCCCACTTAAAACTATTTTATATATTGGTCCTTTTATTAGTTAATCATTGCCGTGTAACAAATTTATCCCTAAATGTAATTACTTAAAAAATATTTATGTGTTCCCACAGTTTTTAGAGTCAGTAATGTGGGAGCTAGCTTAGCTATGTGGTTATGGTTCAGGGTCATTCATGAGGTTGCAGTTAAGTTCCTGCCTAATGCTACAGTCATGTTTCCAAGATGACTCATTCACACAGCTGTTAGCTGGAGGCCTCAGTTGCTCACTGTGTGGAACTCTCCATAACACTGTTGAGCATCTTCATGACACAGTAGTTAACTTCTCCCAGAGTGGTGATCCAAGAGATAGAGAAGAAAGAGAACCCCAATGTCATTTTTGACCTAGTTACTCACAATCATTATTGCCATATTCTATTTGTTAGAAGAGAGTCTGTAAGGCCAGCCCACAGTCAAAGCAGGAAGACTTAGACTCCTCCTTTTGGTGGAAAGGGTGTTGAAGAATTTGTTTTAAATCCACCAGCTAATTCCAAATAAGATGCTATTTTTTTGAAAAGTGTTTTGTTATTTTAAAATCTAAAGGTTAGAAAATATTTTTCTAAATTAATTTCATTAGTGTACACGGCAATTCAATTATATCACTATTTAGGCATCATAAAGCTTGTTCTTGGTAATCTTTAGTACAGGAACATAGGAAATTGCAAAGTGAGGAACCAACAGTATAAGAGATAGTCTAATATTTGATTATAAATCACATAAATGTTAAGTGACCCTTAAATGCTGTCAAGAATCTATTTTTTATCAACATCTCATTAGTTTTGTTTTGTTTTGTTTTGATGCTTTAATTGGAATGAAATATATAGGAGGCCCTAAAGCAGCAGGAATGAAATGTAACCTGGGCTTTAGGCAATAGTACTGGGCAGACAAGTGCTGATTGTCTTACCTGAGATCAGTAATACGTACTAGTTTCTAGTTTCATCTTTTTCAAGTTGTGCTAAGTTTAGATATATATCCTATGATTTGACTTTAGCATTAAGAGAATCATAAATTGACATCAGAGTGAACACAACTATAAAACTCAAAAGGGAAGCCAGTTTACCAATTCCAATAAGAGCCAAGATTTTTTGCACTGTCAATTTTCATCATACTGAACTAGTTTAAAAAGAAAAGAAAAAGTGTCTGAGGCAAGCTTTGCAAAACAATTTAACATACAACCACACACACACACATATCTCTACTGTCCATGCCCATATCCAGGCACATACACTCATACACACTCACTTGTCTAATCCTAAATTTTCCCATGTGTAAAACAGTGATAATAATAGTATGTAACACATAAGACTGTTGTGAGGGTAAAATGAGATAATACATGTAAAGTATTTAGCACAATGCTTGATCCATGGTTAGGGCTCAATATATGTTAGCTATTTTTGTTATTTAAGTGATGTTATAACTAATGTGCCTTTCCAGTGATTGTGAATAGGAAGATAGAAGTTATACAGCTTTAATTCTGCATTCTGGTATACATAATTCTAAAATTAAATTTCTGAAACAGAACCATCTTATTTCTCCCTAACTATATTCCTATTTTTAAGACTCAAGATTACTCATCTAGTAAGTAGGCAAATTGGCATTTAAGCCCACAGTTTTCTGATCTTTCTTCTACACTACAAGGATTCAATAGATGGTCTCTCAATATATATCTTTAAGTGTGTCTTTTTGTAATCATCCATTCATGTACAGGTTTCTAATACAATCTTCATTATACAGATATAATATATTCTATATACTTAGATGTGTGAGGTCCTCAGGAGTAGGGTCTAAACTCTTACTGCTTTCACTCTCCTCTTTGCCCATCCCTTCTCCAACATAATCTCTCAAGACAATACAATTCTTTGTACAGGTATTCAATAAATTCATGCTTCTCGAGAAGATGAATTCCTTCCAGCACCTACTTATTTGCAACAGCTGGTGTTACCTACAAACAATCATCTCTGACATAGGAACTGATCCAAATCAGACATTCAGTAGCTAACTTACTCTATAAATATGGTAGTCATGTGAATACACTGACTTATATGTGTCTTACCATTCTGAAGCTAGTTTTTCTCTTCAATGACTACAGGTTATGCTATCAACAGTATAATCATGTTGGTATTTCAAGTAAATGAAAAAAAAAAAAAAAGACTTTTCTCTCAGACTTTAACTCTACTCAAAAGCAGAAAATTTACTGTTGTTTTTCACTGCAAAAGATACCTAATGATGGATGTAGCTCACTGGTTCTCAGAAACAAAGAATAAGTATAAGAATGGAAAACACATTTCAGTTCCTATATGGGTAATAACTTCTGAAGAACTGATGGATAGAAGGAGATTCTTATAAAATGACAAACTGAAATTGGCTCTGGTTCCCTTGCTCATGAAGTGTAATCCAACAGATCATCTCCCAAATTAAGCTGGTTTTTGAAAAGAGTCAAGTCCTCTGGCCATGCTGAGTTCTCAAGAAGAGATAAGGAAGAAGTGAGAGTCTGGTAATGGTCTGGAGAGACCTCTAAAATGGGTATCTAACCAAACATGGTGAAGAAATACTGACATACTGCCCCTGCATAAGTAATGTGTCTTGGAAGTTGGATGTGACTCTGGATCAGAGGACCTAAAAAGGAGTAAATGTTGCATGAAAACATCTCTTCTCTCACAGATGAGGAACACCAGCTTTAGCAATAATGAAGTTGGTAAGCAGAGAAGCTTCCCTCAGGGATCTAGACTCGAGAAGGAGCCTTACAAGTTGCTGCCTGGCTCACTAGCTCAACCAAGACTAACTGGATAGATACTGCAGATGGTCAGGACTCAACATGCTCCAGAAATTCAACCTCAGCACCAAGAAGCAAACACAGAGGGAAAAAAAAAAGGCCACTAGATAAGGAAAACATAAGCAGAAAAAAACAGAATGAGAGACTCAGTGAAACAGAACTACTGGGGAAAAAGATAGTAACTTGAGTAACAGAAAAAAACAATAAGAGGAATTAAAGACATTCAAAATTAGCACAAAAAAAGCTTACATGAAAGAAAGTGATATACAACTTAAAATTCAAGGACAAATTGATGAGGAACCGAATAAGCATTTTTGAAATCCAACTTAGAGGTCTGTAAGATTAAGAGAAAGACATAATACAAAAAATAATAATAGAAGAGATGGGAAGCAAGACTTGCATGATGACTCTGAGAGTACTAGCTAAAAATAATAGGTAGTCCAGGAATAAAATATCATTAAGTAAATTAAAGAAAATTTTCTGAGAAAAATTCAGGAAAAAAATATAACCGAAAATACAAGTGTTAGGGCAGAGACCTCAAAGTAAGATAAAAAATTGAAAGAAAATAGAACAATGAACTTTGCAGTATACACAGTTGAATCTAAATGGATAATAATATAGTGGTTGAGGGTATGTAATTTAAGAGCCAAGTAAGGATTCTTGGCATAGAAAAGAAATACTACTGGGGAAAACATAACAATAATCTGGAACTTCCCTGGTGGCGCAGTGGTTAAGAATCCACCTGCTAGAACACTCTATGACATAAATCACAGCAAGATCCTTTTTTTTTTTTTTTTTTTTTTGCGGTACACGGGCCTCTCACTGTTGTGGCCTCTCCCGTTGCGGAGCACAGGCTCCGGACACGCAGGCTCAGCGGCCATGGCTCACGGGCCTAGCCACTCCACGTCATGTGAGATCTTCCCGGACTGGGGCACGAACCCGTGTCCCCTGCATCGGCAGGCGGACTCTCAACCACTGCGCCACCAGGGAAGCCCCAGCAATGTCCTTTTTGACCCACCTCCTAGAGAAATGGAAATAAAAACAAAAATAAACAAATGGGACCTAATGAAACTTCAAAGCTTTTGCACAGCTAAGGAAACCATAAACAAGAAGAGAAGACAACCCTCAAAATGGGAGAAAATATTTGCAAACGAAACTGACAAGGGATTAATCTCCAAAATTTACAAGCAGCTCAATAACAAAAAAACAAACAACCCAATCCAAAAATGGGCAGAAGACCTAAACAGACATTTCTCCAAAGAAGATATACAGACTGCCAACAAACACATGAAAGAATGCTCAACATCATTAATCATTAGAGAAATGCAAATCAAAACTACAATGAGATATCATCTCACACCAGTCAGAATGGCCATCATCAAAAAATCTAGAAACAATAAATGCTGGAGAGGGTGTGGAGAAAAGGGAACACTCTTGCACTGCTGGTGGGAATGTGAATTGGTACAGCCACTATGGAGAACAGTATACAGGTTCCTTAAAAAACTACAAATACAACTACCATATGACCCAGCAATCCCACTACTGGGCATATACCCTGAGAAAACCATAATTCAAAAAGAGTCATGTACCAAAATGGTCATTGCAGCTCTATTTACAATAGCCCAGAGATGGAAACAACCTAAATGTCCATCATCGGATGAATTGATAAAGAAGATGTGACACATATATACAATGAAATATTACTCAGCCATAGAAAGAAACGAAATTGAGCTATTTGTAGTGAGGTGGATGGACCTAGAGTCTGTCATACAGAGTGAAGTAAGTCAGAAAGAGAAAGACAAATACTGTATGCTAACACATATATATGGAATTTAAGGAAAAAAATGTCATGAAGAACCTAGGGGTAAGACAGGAATAAAGACACAGACCTACTAGAGAATGGACTTGAGGATATGGGGAGGGGGAAGGGTAAGCTGGGACGAAGCGAGAGAGTGGCATGGACATATATACACTACCAAAGGTAAAACAGATAGTTAGTGGGAAGCAGCCACATAGCACAGGAAGATCAGCTCGGTGCTTTGTGACCACCTATAGGGGTGGGATAGGGAGGATGGGAGGGAGGGAGATGCAAGAGGGAAGAGATATGGGAACATATGTATGTGTATAACTGATTCACTTTGTTATAAAGCAGAAACTAACACACCATTGTAAAGCAATTATACTCCAATAAAGATATAAAAAAAAAATTAAAAGTCAAACTGTGAAACTCCCCCCCCCCCAAAATAGAGGAAGAACCCACCTGCTAATGCAGGCAACACGGGTTCAAGCCCTGGTCCAAGAAGATTCCACATGCAGTGGAGCAACTAAACCCTGGCGCCAACTACTGAGCCTACACGTGCCACAATTTCTGAGCCCGTGTGCCACAACTACTGAGCCAACGCTCCTAGAGCCCATGCTCTGCAACAAGAGAAGCCACTGCAATGAGAAACCCACGCCCAACAAAGAGTAACCCCCACTCGCCGCAACTAGAGTAAGCCCACGCACAGCAACAAAGACCAAATGCAGCCAAAAATAAATTTTAAAAAATATTTTTTTAAAAAAGATAAAAAACAATAATCTGGAACTAAAAGTACTAAGATATCTCAGGAAAAATAAATAAAACATTAAAATGTAGTAGGATACAGATGTAGACTATTCTCAGTGTCTCTTCTTGGAATTGAAAAACATAGTTTATTATGAGAATTATTTATAAATTACTTTCATAAAATGATACATGTATTTTGCCATTAACAAACGTAGGTAGATATTAGAGAAACAGAAAGAACAATTAAACTCCAAAATAGCAAAAGAGATTGGGGGAAAAAAAAGCAGCTTGGTCCAACCAATGAAAAACAAAGTGGAAAAAAAAATACACGATAATATAAAATAAATAGTAAACATATATGAACCAGAAGAAAGAAAATCTGTTATATCCATTGTTATGCTAAATATGAGCATTTTAGAACTTTATATAGAAAAGATATTACAAAAGAAGGAAGGCACATGAAAAGATGCTCAGTATCTCTAATCATCAGGGAAATGAAATCAATACAACAATGACATATCACCTCACATCTGCCAAAATGGCTACTGTGCTTGGGATCCTTCTGATGTTAATACAGACAGCACAGTTTAAGGGATCAAGCCCACAAGACTGCCCCCACCTTTAGATGCCAATTGCAAGGCCCTGGTTGTCACCGATACAGTGAGTCCCCTACATACGAACAAGTTCCATTCTGAGAACACGTTCATAAGTCCAATTTGTTCGTAAGTCCAACAAAGTTAGCCTAGGTACCCAACTAACAGAATTGGCTACATAGTACTGTATTGTAATAGGTTTACAGTACTTTTCACACAAATAATAGATAAAAAACAAACACAAAAAAAATAAACATTTTTAATCTTACAGTACAGTACCTTGAAAAGTACAGTAGTAGAGTACAACAGCTGGGATACTGGGGCTGGCATCGAGTGAACAGGCAAGAAGAGTTACTGACTGGAGGAGGGAGAGAAGGTGGGGAGATGGTGGAGCTGAATGTTCATCAGCAATAGGAGACGGAGGGCAAGTTGCAATGTCACTGATGCTTGACGTTGATGGCACAGGTTCTGGTTCCATGCTAGAACCAGAGGCACGTTTGCATCTTTGAAAGTTCGCAACTTGAAGGTTCGTATGTAGGGGACTTACTGTACTTCTGCATGAGCAGCTATAAATTGGAGGTTCCCATGACTTTCTCCTCAGGTTCAATTATTCTCTGGAATGGTTAACAGAACCCAGGGAAACAGCTGACTCATTATTACCAATTTACTATGAAGGATACATTAATGGATACAAATGAACAGCCAGATGAAGAGATACATAGGATGAGGTCCAGAAGGGTCCCAAGCACAGGAGCTTCTTTCCCCATGAAGTTTGGAGTGTACCACCCTACTGGCACTTGGATACATTCTTGTTCACTAACCGAGAAACTCTTCAAACCTCTTTGGTTACGGTTTTTAATGAAGTTTTTACTAAATAGGCATGAGCGATTAAATTATCGGCCACTGGTGATTAACAATCTCCAGCTCCTCTCCCCTCCCCAGGGATTGGGGGTTGGGGCCAAAAGTGCCAGCTCTCTAATCACAGTAATCAGCTTCCTATCCTAGGTACTTTCCAAAAGTCATCTCATTAAAATAAGTGCAGGTGTAGTTGAAAAGGACTTGTTATGAATAACAAAAGATGCTCCTTTTACCTTATCACTTTGGAGCTATTTCAGGAACTGAGGGGAAAAAAAGCAAATATTATTTTATTTTATTATATTAGTTGTTCTGTGCTAAGAACCAAGGACAAAGATCAAATATATATTTCTTATTATATCACAATGCCCTACTTGGAAAGACCCGAAGATATGATCTGAATCATGTTCTTTTCTTCATAGGGGTGATATTCTCTTGAATCAAGTATATTTTTGGTTAATTATAATAATTTTTAAGTTGCAGGTGATTAAGATTTTACTGTTACTTTTAATAATTTCAGGATAAACCTGACCTAGTGGGGATAGAAGAGGTCATATAAACCAGCCCAGGTGAGCAGAATAGGTTGGTGTTTTTGAACAAGAGATGTCTCCATTCATTTATCCATCAAATAAATTTTATTATCTCTCATATTAAAAGTCCAGTACTAGCTGCTAAAAACTCGCTAATAACTAAAACAGAATGTATTTGTCTTCTTGGAGTATATAGTCTGGTGGGGAGAGATACTATGGGCTGTGTACCCTCTTCAGATTATACACATCACACAAAATGACAGATTAAACTTAGGATTTAAAAAGTCTAGTATATCTCACTTATTAAGAATTTGAGAACTCTCAAGTTTCCACTAAGAAATTATTATTTGAGAAACACTCAATTAAAATGGATTGCTGAATAGACATTTCTCCAAAGAAGAAATACAACTGCCCAATAAGCACGTTAGCCACTGGGGAAATGCAAATCAAAACACAATGAGATGCCACTCTACACCCACTAGGATAGCTGTAATCAAAGAGGCAGATAATAACAACTGTTCTTAGGACGTGGAAAATTGGAACCATCATACACTGCTGGTGCGATTGTAAAATGGTACAGCCACACTGGAAAACAACCTAAAATCTCAAAATGTTAAACACAGATTTTATCATTTGACCTAGCAATTCCACTCCTTGCTACATACCCAAATGAAATAAAGACATCTGTTCTCACACACACACAAACTTGCACAAAAATGTTCACAGCAGCATTATTGATAATAGTCAAAGAATGAGGAAAACCCAAATGCCTGTCCACCTGACCATTTGATAAGCAAAGGTGGTATATGCATATAGTGAAATATTATTCAGCAATAAAAAGGAATGAAGTATTGGTACAACGTGGACAAACCTTAAAAATATTATGCTAAATGAAAGAAGTCAGTCACAAAAGACTACACATTGCTTGATACCATTTATATGAAATGTCTAGAATAAGCAAATCTATAGCGACAAAAAAGTTCATTAGTGGTTTCCCAAGACTAGAATATGGGAATAGGGGAAGTTGGAGGGAAATGGGGATTGACTGCTAATGGATGTGAAGTTTGTTTTTGGGGTGATGAAAATGTTCTAAAACCATGTTGTTTGTTGCACAATTCTGTGAATACGTTAAAAACTACTGAATTTTCCACTTTAAATAGTTGAATTATATCTCAAAGCTATTTTTTTCCTGTTGTGATTCCTTTGGTGTATTCTTTTTTTAATTGAAGTATAGTTAATTTACAATGTTGTATTAGTTTCAAGTGTACAGGAAAGTGATTCAGATATCTATCTACCTACCTATATATACACACACACACACACACACACACACACACACGTATTCTTTTCCAGATTCTTTTCCATTATAGGTTACTACAAGATACTGAGTATAGTTCCCTGTGCTATACAGTAGGTCCTTGTTGTTTACCTAAGTTATAAATAATTGTGTGTATATGTTAATCCCAAATTCCTAATCTATCCCTCCCCTTTCCACTTTGGTAACCATAAGTTTGTTTTCTACATCTGTGAGCCTATTTCTGTTTTGTAAATAAGTTTATTTGTATCATTTTTTTTTTACATTCCACGTGTAAGTGATAGCATATGTTATTTGTCTTTCTCTGACTTACATCACTTAGTGTGATAATCTCTAGGTCCATCATGTTGCTGCAAATGGCAATATTTCATTGTTTTTATGGCTGAGTAGTATTCCACTGTATATAGGTACCACATCTCCTTTATCCATTCATCTGTCTATGGACATTTAGGTTGTTTCCACGTCTTGGCCCAGTGTCTGCAGCAGCACTATTTACAAAGACATTATTTTTAAAATGCCAGTTGCTATCATTTTAGGTGTCTAATTCTTGTCAATATGATCTTAAACAAAACGTAAAAATAGTCACTAAAGTATAACACCCATTACTGATATAAATTGATTAGCCAGATGAGGAAATTATGCTTTTATTCTTTACAATGTTTGACAAGATAATGGCTCAACACTAGCAAAGTCAGGTAAGGAATCGCACTCTTCCTGCTCTCAGAACAATGTTTTTTCCATGATACCACTGTGACAGAATTTTTTTCCTGATGTGTTACGTAACTTTAAAAGGTGCCATTGACAAGATAGTACAGTGAATGGCACCCCCTTGGAGTGTACCATATGAACAGCAGTACACAGTTATCCTGATTGGGCCACTCCAAAGAGTAATAGAGGTTTACTACTAAGTATCTGAACTTCCCAAAGGTAACATACACCCTGATTTGTTTACTGAGATTTATCATGCACCTTGCCTTCTATTATTCTTACCCAGACCCATGAAATCAGCATTAGGAAAAGCAAGGCATTTACTGACATCTGCAAGACACCTCTCTAAAAAGGAACCAGTATGCTGGTTGGAGTCATGGACTGCTGTCGGGATGAATAAACTTGTCTCGGTGACCTTCTACAGTAAAGCAACCCAAGCAACCTTCAAATCAAAACGTAAATCATTTTAGTTTTAGAGAAATGTAAAAAAAAAAAAAAAAATTAACATATGATAGAATTCGGCAATTTAATTTGTTTCCCTTAATTTAATTTTCACATGCCCAAAGTGCAGACTAAAGAGGTATTAAAATGCAGGGAACAACTTTATAGAATTAACCTTGCTCCCTGTAAGAGGTTATAAAGATGACATTGGTGAGCATTTCCCTAAACCACTCAATTTTAATGCATGGTTGATCTGGGCATTTTGAGATGAAGTGTGTAAAGGGCTGAGTTCCTTGAGATTTCACTGTGTACACAGATCGTAAATGCATATCCTTGGTGTCTCCCTAAGGTCCTTATGTTATCTGTTTAGAAGGCAGTGCATTATTCAAGTGAAATGCTGAAATCATGTCCCCTCTATGTAGTTAGCAAGTAAAATTGCTTCCGTAAACGTTGATTCTTCTTCAAAAGGTACAATGAATTGATGAAGAAATACTTTTTTTCTTGTTTTTGTTTTTAACATCTTTACTGGAGTATAATTGCTTTACAATGTTTAGTTTCTGCTTTATAACAAAGTGAATCAGCTATACATATGCTTTTAAATGTTACACTGAAACAAATAAATATGTTTAAGAGATATTAATTGTTTGAAGAGAACCTAAGGAAACATGTCTTTCCCCGACAATAGTTATAGATAAAATGATAAAGAATTGTTACCTTTATTTTCATTAGAAAAGTAACGCTTATTCCTTAAAGAAAAGGTTGAACATAGACAACATTTTTAATACCTCAAGAACCACCATCATATATTTCCATAAAATATCTTTGAAGATATAAGACATGAAAAAAATAGGGTATAAAAATATAAATTCAGCATGGTCATATGTTAGCAGTGGTTACGTCTTGAAAGTTGGGTTACAGATGGTTTGTTTTCCTAATACTTTTCTCTATTTTCCAAACTCTCCACAGTAAACATATTATACTGGACTTAAACAAAAAAATGAGTTTTAGTACAAAATATAAACTAACAAATAAAAATGTGAGGGACAGCTAGACATAAAAAGAAATGTCCTGGGCTTCCCTGGTGGCACAGTGGTTGAGAGTCCGCGTGCCGATGCAGGGGACACGGGTTCTTGCCCCGGTCTGGAAAGATCCCACATGCCGCGGAGCGGCTGGGCCCATGAGCCATGGCTGCTGAGCCTGCGCGTCCGGAGCCTGTGCTCCGCAACGGGAGAGGCCACAATAGTGAGAGGCCCGCGTACCGCAAAAAAAAAAAAAAAAAAAAAAAGAAATGTCCTCAGTTGAATGTGTGGGGTTTACTTTAAAATGATCCACCATCCTCCCCACAATAGTTGGGAGAAAGATGACCAAACATGGCAAAATGTTGAAAATCACTCAGGATGAGTAATAGAAACACATGGTTTATTACACTACTCTCTCTACTTTTATGTTCAAAAATGTCCAATAAAACAGAGAAAAAGAAAAAAAACACTATCATAAAACAATTAATGTTACTGTTTTGCTGTACTTCCTCCCATCTTTCCTCCTCATGTATAATTTTTGTTTGTTTTGCAAAGCATCAATCATCTCTTGTAACCATACTGTTTATCTTTACAGTTTGGTTCCAAAGCACAATACTTAAGCTGGAATCAGGCCATGTTTACACACATACATACACACACAACTTCACCTGCAATTCTCTCATCCAAAGGACAAGTCCTGTTTACCCTCATTTTCTTACTTGAGCCAGAATATGTATGTACTACCTTGAAGATGAAAGGTTCCAGAATAACGACCAGAGCTGATTAGTCTGGTCCAAACAGTTCCCAAAACAGATGCCTGGGGTTGAATTGAAAAGTGGACAAAGGCAGAGTCACCACTGTGGATGTTGAAATACATCATAATCCTGTATGTTTCCAACGCTAATGCTTGGCCCTCAGCCTTCTTTTGAAGAAGTTATTACCCTCCAGGCAGATCACAGGGCTTCTTCAAGATGGGAGACAGGATGAACTTTCCATCAGTGTGATGGGAGCTAAAGATAAACATCTTTGCACTACCATTAGTCTTGGATCCCAGGATTATAACTGGATTCAGTCACAAAAACCACTTTGCAGGGCACAAGCCTGGCTAGCAGAGGGCATATCCCTATATCATTCATCCCTGTATCACCCATAGAAGCACACCATTCCCTTTTGACCTATAGCTTTAGAGCAGTGGAGAGCCCACATGGTCATTCTGTACTTTTCTGCTTTTATTCAAAGTTTATCTCTGGAGTCATAATTGCTCTTCCCTGATCCCAGAGCATCATTCAGGGCCACCTCAGTCCAACTGGTTTAGGAGAAAGGAGTTAGGTCTTGATTCTTTCTCTTCAAAAACCTCCCTGGCACCTTAGGGAAATGAACCCATTAATTCCAAGACAAATTTCAAGTCACATCAATCAATGCTTTCCTCAAGCAGACAAAATAGAATTTTACCCCACCAGGCATAGTCACTATATTCTACATATAAGGCAACATCTCCTGTCAGTTAAGAATATGGGTTCTGAAGCTTCAGAGCCTGGGTTCAAATCTCATCTTTGTCATTTACTTTCTTTATGACCTTGATCAAGATTCTATAAACCTTCTGTGTCTAGACTTCCTCATCTGCATAATAGGGATACTATCAGGGTCTTCTTCACAGGGATTTTATGACAATTCAGAGTTAACACATTTAATGTACTTAGAAAAGCACCTAACATATAGTAAATGTAGAATATGTGCTAGCTAATCAGTATCCTGATTTTTTCACTTAATATTATGAATATTTTTCATGTTATTTTTAATAGTTGTCAATTTTCTATCAAATGAATATTTTTATTCAACAATTCTCTTCTAATTGAACATTTAGTTTCTTTTCAGTTTTACTATTATAAACTATATTGATATAAATATTTTTATGCGTGGATTTTCTCATGTTTAGTGTCAAATCTTTGAAGTTCCCAAAATGGAAATTACCAAATCAAGGAATAAACATTTTAAATTGCCTGATAAATTTTGCCAAAATATCTTACAGGACGAATCTGTTTTCACTAACTTTGATGCCAATTTAGTCCCAGACGTCAAAAGATAAAATCTGAAGGAAAAAAAGACTGTCCCAGAATTTTTAAACCAAATTTTCAAACATAACCTTCAGACATTATTTCAGGTATTATTTGTCCTCATCTTTTGCTCAGATAGCAATGATACTATGCCAAACCAATATGTAGATGTCTCTTGTTTTTGACTTTTCTGGGACTTTAAACTTGATAAAAATGCAAAAGTGGTAACTAACTTCAATACAAACTCTTTCAGTCTATATACCTATCTCTAAATATTGCTTACATTTACACTGTGTCAAAGCCTTACAATGGAATCAGAGGAAATAAAGGGGTGACTCAGAGACAAACACTATAAATATCTGAAATAACCAGGAATACATAAAACTCAGGATAGAAGATGGAGAAAACTTAGAAAACCAAACACTGCCATCAAAATGTTGCTATAGAATAGTAGTAACACAGTGGTTACTGTAAGCTCTAGGTTAGACTGCTTAGTGTGAATGTGAGGTCTATCACAGAGAATTTTTATTTTGAGTTACTCTTAAAATAGGTAAAAGCTCATGGAAGGCTGAATGTAAGTTTCTACCTGTGGAGATTATTTTGCATGGTACAGGTGTGACTGATTTTAAGTTGTTCCTGAATAACTTCCCCCCTTCTCATAAAGTTTTGGATGAGGATGTGGCCACCCAGCTAAACTACATTTCCCAGCAACCCTTGCATCTGGGTGTGGCCATATGCTAAAGTTCTGGCCATTGGAATATGAGAAGAAATTAAGTGTGCAATGCCTGGATATTGCCTTTAAAAGGAGTGGATGTGTATCCTCTAGGCTTTGCTCCTTCCTACAGGTTGATGGATGGTGAGAATTAAAGGATATTCCTTGGTTACATAAAGCAAACATGGTAGATGACTGCACTGGACTGTTACATGAAAACGAAATAAAGTTCCAGGCACTTTAATAGTAGGGTTTCTTAGTTAAAGCAACTTAATCTGTATCTTTCCTAATATAATATGACTCCAACAGAAGTCAAGTTGGTTTTGATTTGAATTTTTGAAAAGAATGACAATAAAATATTATCAGAAAAGCATATTCAATATTCGCTAATGATTTCTACATTGCTGAGTGATCTTACCCCAGCTGCTAGGAGTAGTGGTGGCCCACCATCTTCATCTGTCAGTTCAGTTAGTAGACATTCGGTCATGTTCAAAACGTCCATAAGACATTTGGTCCATGCCAAAAGGTCCTTAATATTTGGTCCTGTCCAAAACCCAGTGGCATTAACTAAATATGCTCACAGACGTTTTGGACAGCACCAAATTTCAAAGACCTTTTGCCATAGACCAAATGTCTTATGGACCAAATATCTTATAGATGATTTGGGCAGGACCAAATGTCCTACAAGGGTCAGTCCTTCATAGTTTGCCTCAGCTGTATAAAGCCACCTTGCCCAGGATCCCACCCTAATAAATGGCCGGCACACTAAACCCATCTCATGGTCCAATTCCCAGAAAGTTCAACATGCAGTAGTATGTAACAGGAGTGGTACAAAAAAATTAGGCAATAGAATGGATTTTTGTAGCTGGATTAGTCACTGTCTGCCTAGTCACATCATTGGTGATAGGTATAACACAAATAGACGCTAGTAAAACAAAATGTCCCAATTGCTACAATTTTCACTGGTAGTGAATTGTAATGATGTGCTAGTTCAGGGGAAGGCAAGAGCTAACACACTGCATCAGGCATTTGAAAAATATGGGGAAATAGTAACTATAATGATAATGGAATTAAGTGGCTATTACTAAGCTCCACTGATGGAGCTAGAAAAAGACAATAAAAGCTAAGAGCAATTAACAGGCAGTTGAAAGCCAAGTGTGAGAGCCAGAGAGCCTCTTTGGTGGTATACAACTAAGCTCTCACCTCCTGCAGCAAGCCAGAGAAAGTTAAGAAACAGACCTAGGATTTAATTGTCACTTGAGGGATTTGTAATTTCTCTCCCCAAAACTCTAGGTACTGCAGAATTAGAGGTCTTAGTAACTAAATAAGGCTAGGGGACCAAGCAAGAGTCCCTTTGAATTATAAACTATAGATGCTGCCTAAGCATTTGGGGCTCCTTATGTCCAGAGACCAGACATCAAAGAGTCACCATCCTGATAGGGTTACTGTTATGCAATGAGGGCAAGAAGGAGTATTTCTGGCACTCCAGTGATACACTTAGGTGCCACTTGATACTCTCTTGCCAAGTTTTCATGATAAATCAACAAGTGAAGTAACAATTTGAGAAGAGCATGGTGACCAGAAATGAGGCTCTGGGCCATGCTACCAGACAAGCCCTGAAATCACCAGAGATGCTAACTGTTGTTGAGAGAAATCTGGAATATACAGCAGAGGAGAAAGAAAATGAGCATTCATTGTGACCCCAAAACCAATCAGAACCATGGAGGATCTGCTCTCTGAAATTAAAGTAAAACAAAACAAACAACAAATGCAAATATATACATACACACACACACACACACACACACACACATAGGCACCAACCCACCCAACACACACACAGTCAAAAGTCCACGTACTGATATCTCTGCCTCAAAAACAAAGGAATTGATAAAGGACACACACAAGGGCAGGAAGCTGAAACAGTATGGATAGAATCAAGACTCAAACCCCAGTTCTTTTGATTCCATGCACTGTGATCTCTAATCGAACACAAAATTTTCCCCATATTTAGTTAATTTAAAGATCTGTAAAATGAAAATACTGGTACTGTACTTACTGAAAAACTCTGCATATAAGTGGACTCTTTCAGATCAAATCCAAGTTGGAATCTGAGTGCAAAGAGTGGATTATAGTGGGCACAAAGATGCACCACTCAAGAAAGGACTTGTTGCCTCAGCCATTAAGAAGGATGTCAGTCAACAGCCTGCGGTTGTCAGACCCTTAAGGAATTGCCTCAGCTGCAAAGAGTCACCTGGCTCAAGGTTACACCCTTCCCAGGGAAACACGTATTTAATGACTAATTGTGGTAGGGCATTAAAAGTCCAACAATTTCCATTTAACAGGGGACAACTATGATGAGTCATTTTACTTCTGTGGGATCAAGCTAAGCTGTCACCAGATCACTGCAGCTCCATCTCTCTCTCTGCCCCATGCTGCTTTCTTCCTCTTCCTCCCACAGGTTTTCCTCCTACCAGCGTTCCCTAATAAACATGGCATATACTGCAACTGGTCTCAGAGTGGGTCTGCCAGAGAATCCATTCTTTTGGGACACACACTTTATTCCTCATACTCCCTGAAACACGTTACTCACGTAGATTATAAGACACCATAGGCGGATTTTTCATCTACTTGATTGGCCACTATTTCTTACTCTCTTTTGTCATTTCTCTAATCTAGTGTGCCCCAGGACTCCCTTTCTAGTCCTGTTCCCTTCTTTTCATTACCTACACTCTTGCGAATATTACTAGTCTTGTTGCTGTAGATACCATGCAATCTGTTTTTTAATAAAGCAGCCAAAGCAGTTATGTTAAAACACCAATCATGTCACTCCTCTCCCAAAAACCATCCCATAATTTCTCTTCTCAAAGAAAAGCCCAGTTTTGTTCTTGTTGTTGTTTGGTTTTTGGGTTTTGTTTGTTTGTTCGTTTTTTGCTACAGTGGTCTGTAAGGGCCAATACCAGAGGTTCTCAACCCTGGATATATGTTATATATATAGGTTCTATATAGAGGTTACATATGTTATACATACCTGAGAAGCTGAAAATCCAGTGTACAAAAAATAAGTACTTTATGAACTAAAAATAACTTTATAAAACAGATATATCATCATATTACTAAATCAAGTACAAATAGTGTTACCAAGCAGTAACAGTTATGGATATAGATAAATAAAGCACACTTCTGAGTTAAAGTCAGGTTTGTACTGTCAATAACCCTGCCCTACCTTTCCCCCAATTACATAGGTTGAACCCTTTTTTCTCCCACCCTTATAGTCCATTCATCACTACGGCCTGTAGTTCTATTTTCAAAACATGTCCCTTATAGAAGTAATTGTTAATGTTCAATAAACATCCCCATTCCCCTTCACATTCCCAGTCCCAGTGCTGTTAGGTTGAAACCATGGAATTAGTTCAAGCTAAATAAGTTTGAATGGCAATAATCAGTATCACTTCCAGTCTAAGATAATTAGGAGTTGGTGTGCCTCCTTCATCTCTCTCTTCCTCTGCTGTAGTGACCTTGAAGGCCACGTGTTCCAGATAGTAGCTAGAAGATGGAAGGTATGTGGATTCTTCAGTCACCGTTTGGAGGAGAGTTGCTTTGGAGATCTGCCCAAACTGCATGAGACAGTGAAATGATTTTGGGATCTGTTAATTACTCTAAAAATTGATAAGATTGGTACCAGGAATGGGCAGGAGCTTCTCTAACGAAGACAAAAAGCAAAACATGTGGCATCTGCTTAGGAGTCAAGTGCTAGGACAGCCAGGGAAGTGAAATTGAACGTTGAAAAGATATTAATCTCTCTTACCAGTAGCAAAACATGTGATCATGCTACTACCTACAGTAACTATGATCACATCATTAATGAGCTTGAAACTCTAGGAGAAGAAATGGGAAAACAGAAAATGAGTGGTGTTAGTTGCTTATTCCAGGCTCTAAAAATGTCACCTCATCACAGAGGACTTTGCTTTTGTCACTCCCCGCAAGTTAACCCTTCATTACTCTCTGTATCAGTTCATATTATTCACTATAACCCTAAATTAATATGTTGTTTACTCATGAAGGATCAGTCTCTCTAGAATAAAATCTCCATGAAAAAGAGACTTCAGAGTCCCATGTTTACCACTTTATCATCAGAATCTTAACAGTGTCTGCCACACAGTAACAAAAATAAATGTTAAACAAATGAAGAAAATAAAGAATGAATGCATTCTAATTATTTGTTTGAGATGAAGACTCATTAATTAGTACGCATTGGTACCTGTCTGCTTCTCTTTCTCTCTTTCTCATTCTCCTTCACCTTCTTGTTCTCTCTACACAGCTTCTCTTCTTTTTTTTCCCCATGCATTTGCTTTATTCTTTTCTCCCTAAAACTAGTTTCCCTGCTTCCAAGGTCACAAAGCAGCCCCACAGCTTCCAAATTAATGTTAGTTCTCTCACTACACAGTAATTCCAAATTATCTTGAGAAATAATCTGATTGAGTTAGTTTAGGTCATTTATGACCTATCATTTATCGACACTGGTGGGGGAGAAGGGAGGAGGTATATACACAGTTGTCAATGTCCTACGCAGAAATCTGGAAAGGTGACTACTGCAAATGCTCTTGACAACAGACTAATAGAGAGGAAGCTGCTGAATAAATTTTCAAATAACTCACTTATCAGGTGGGGCCTCAGGATACCAAAAATTAAAAAAAAGTAATGAAAAAGTCCTAAAATTTGCATTCTGAAAAGGAAATAGCTGAGTGACCATTTTAAACTGACCATTTTAAAGAACAAGGAAATAATTAAAATTTTAATCAAATTGTACATAAAGCAATATTCCAAAATCTTTGGAGTTACTTGTTCACAATTACTGTTCACAATTACATATTTGAAGCAAAACTCTCTTGACTGGGAGCATCTTTAATGACAATGTGACCAAAAAAATAATGAAGATTAAAAATAGAATCACATATAATTTTTCTCCTGTACTTGTTTTATTCCTTCTGTCTTTCATTTAGGAATAGAAAAATTAAGTAGCTCAAGCAACCAATTTGTAAGCAGATGACAAAGAATGTTTGCGACAGTTTACTCTGCCACTTCACTGGAAAAGTCACAGATCAGACTAAAAGATTCTGACAGTAAATATCCTGTTTATGAGTATGATTTATCCATAGATATAGCTACTGATTTAAAATAAACTTATAGATTGTACTTTATGAACTATGCTTTAAATATTACTCCAGTTATGTAGTCTAGTCTAATCAAGCCTGTTGGCATTCTGATTTGGGAAAATAATTTTAATATATCATGTTATTATTATTTGATAATTATTTAACTTTCAAGTGGTATTTACAGTTGTATAACATACACGTTTATAGTATATAATACATATAATATGTACACACATAAATGCACACAAATGTGGGTTGAAAACATTAAATTGAAATTATATCTAAAACTATGTCATAAATGGGTATCCTACCTTTTGACTCTTCTCCTCAAATTCTTCAGATACCCATTATCCTTTGCTGCCCAGAGCTGTCAAATTGTACTCTAATACTAAGATCTCTTTGTTTTACTCCATAAAATGTCTCTTCTGTTTCTCTTCCCATATCAATCAGAAGATATATCCCAGAATGTAAAATAGATGATTATCTTATTACTTGACACCGTAAAAAAATTTTAACACTCTCATATTTAACACTCTCATATTCATTAAGAAGTATACAAACACACATTTAAGTGTTCACACACACACAATAAGCTGACAATATGGTAAGTACTGAAGAAACCATGGTGAATAATTTCCTTCCCTCAAATTGCTTAGAGTCTAATAAATAAAAAATTATTATGCCCTTACTATATGCCAACAGGTGATGATCAAAGTATAGTAGCTCATTTTACTCCTTAAACCCTTTGACCTAGAGTTAATCCTATTTTAAAGATGTGATAGGGACTTCTCTGGTGGCCCAGTGGCTAAGGCTCTGTGCTCCCAATGCAGGGGGCCCAGGTTCGATCCCTGATCAGGGAACTAGATCCTTCATGCCACAACTAAGAGTTCACATGCCGCAACTAAAGTTCCCTCATGCTGCAACTAAAGATCCCATATGCTGCAACTAAGACCTGGAGCAGCCAAATAAATAAATAAATATATATTTTTTAAAAGATGTGACAAATTATTTAACAAGTCCAAGTTTAGATAGTGTCGTTTTTTAAGTGTCTGGATATCTAATCCTCAAATGCTAATATTAGTAATCAAGGTAGGGTTTGAAGTACTAGTTGATGGAATTTGAATAAGAACCTAAGAGCCCCACAATTCCTTTCCACCAAACACCCTCTTCTTCTATATAATTGCTAAGGCAGATAAATATGTACTTCACTAATAAATGGGAACCCAAAACATCACTTTAGTATTAGGTGGGCTAACAGTGATACCCAAATGTGAGACTTTCTTGTAACCCAGATCAAACACACAGCTTACACCCAAGCCCTAAACAGCCTTCTCTAGTCAAAGAATGGAACCCAGCGATGATGATTCCCCAATGCTTGAGGAATGCTCTGAGAGGAAGCACAGAGATACAGGATGGGTAACTGACCCTCCCTTGTAGTGTGGGCCTTGGTCTCACACAGGTCCTTTAGATAAGGAGGAGAAAGTAGGAAAAAGAGCTGCAGTAGAAAAAAGACCCTAATTACTAATAACAGTGGTCCAACCACTGATCCAGACTCTGAGGAATTAGATTTCTCTCTCTAGGGAAACAGAAAAAAAAAAAAAATGTTTCGGAGAGAACGGCACTTCTTCTCCCATGAAATTAGTAAATGTTGAAGCCAGAATATGATCTGGGTATTTTCACTCCAAGATTCCAAGTTTATTATTTTAACTGCTCTATTTTCTTAAAAAAAAGAATGTTGTTACCCTTGTTTTTGGTTTGTTTGTTTTTATTTTTTGGCCACACTGTGTGGCATGCAGGATCTTATTTTCCTGACCAGGGATCGAACCTGAGCCCCCTGCAGTGGAATCAAGGAGTCCTAACCACTGGACCGCCAGGGAATTCACTATTCTTGTATTTTTAAAAGGGCTTTATTTACAAAAATGAACCTCTAAATAATGGAATACTCAAAAGATTCATTTTAAAGCATAAATGATTCCTCTGGGGACTTCCCTGGTGGTCCAGTGGCTAAGACTCCACGAGCCCAATGCAGGGGACCCAGGTTCAATCCCTGGTCGGGGAACTAGATCCCACAGGCATGTCGCAACTAAGAGATCACATGCTGCAATTAAAGATCCCGCGTGCCGCAACTAAGACCCGGTGCAGCTAGATAAATAAAGAAACATTAAAAAAAAAGATTCCTCTGCTTCTCTTTCTAGCAAATTGCCTCTTCCCACTATACCTATTCACTCCACTCATTCCTCACATATGAATTCTTAGCAAAGTGGTTTTCTCAGGTTTTATCAACCATTATTAACCCTCCAATTTGAGGAACAATCTAAAACTTTACATTAATGATATCTGATGAAAACAGAGAGATCAAAATAATTATCATGATTAAATATTAAGCAAAGCAATGGCCATTTTAGAAGAAAAATTATTTAACCTTCCAAGAAATATATTTTTATTTTTTAAACTTTAAACCTGTAACATTAATGAAAGGATAAAATTGTCAAGTTCATCAAATATTATCATTTGGGTAATATGGAACATATAGCCCATGAAAGTGCACTATTACTGTTAAGTAAGCTCCATTGTGTTTTGTTTTTTTTTTATAATTTTTAAATACTCATTTCTTTCTCCCACCACTAGATTTCAGGGTAGTATTCTCTTCAATGTCTCTGTGCCCTTGAAATTTGTTTTCCCTATTTCTGGAATTATTTTCCTTTCTCTCTAACTTGTAAACTATGACTTGTCAATCTTTAACACTCAGATAATACGATGAGGGCATTGGCACTCCACCTCATAGATTTATGTGCCTACAATATTGTATACTTCCTGATTTTAGAACTTGAAACAATACTTTCTGTCCCATGACACTGTGACACCCTTGAAACAAGAGACTATATTCTATTCAACTCTGAAATCTTCTTCCCCGAAAGCCCATCACTGCTCCTGTCTAAGGAATGAATGAACAATTTTTGGAAGTGAGTGAGTACAGAAATTCACAACTCTAAACTCTCAGAAAATTATTCCTCTCTCCTCACCCCTATATCTATTAATACCCATATGATATAACAAGCAAGCTCTGACTTGGTATTTTAACCTTTATATAGTTCTGGGAAGTCTATGTCTTATAGGATGCAACACCATAAAAAGAATGATTTGTGATGACTCATTCTGATCCATGTCAAGTAGGACAATAAAATATATAAACTCTTCACATTTTTAGAGTCTAGCTCCTACATGATTTACTGGAAGAGAGATATGGTATCTTACCAGAAAATTAAATTGACTAGCCAGCCCTTTGCCTATTTAATAACTCTACGCTCATAAGGAAATATTTTGATTCAGCCATTCAACTTCATAACACAAATCTACATGTAAAAAAGAAATAAATTACCGGCAAAGAATTTTAAACTTGATAACTTAGGAATATGAGAGAAAAACTCTTCTTAGTTACTGGAGTTGACTGGAAAATAGACATAACAAAGTATTCAGATGGGCTGCTGATTTAAACCATCTAAATCATTTTAGATTTAGAATCATTTTTATCCGATTCTTTAAAGGTCTGTTTCATTCCACAAAGATTTTTGACCATTTACTAAGCACCAGTCACCCCTGCTCTAGGTAAGGAAGAAAGCCAAACACAGAATCATTTGCATGAGCTTTTATTAGAAAATGCCTGGCAGAAGGATTTTAAGGAGTATCTAACTTGTGTTATAGGGCATTAGCATGAGGAGGCTGGCCAAAATGCAGCCATTTTCAGGAACAATGGATGAAAGATAGTTCTGGGGAAAAGGAGGAATTTTTCTTGTAGATTACCATTCATTGATTGGACAATGTGGATCTTATCAAGAGGTGTGCAGAGGAACAGTAAGGAGATGAAGTCTTGTGCAAGAGGGAGTGGGGGAAACAACGGCAAGGGACAAGGGCATGCATTTTAAAATGCACAGCGACAAGGAGATGAGGTACCACTGAAGACATATATTATCACCAGCAATGCCAAAACAGACCACTCATTTGAAAAAAACACAAAGTACACAGATGCCCCACCTCCAATTATCATGCATAAATAATAAAAGTATAAGGCATAGTTATAAGTTGTGTTTATCATGTGGGAGTTATCAGAGATTTTTTTTTTCTTATATCTTACAATACCCAGAGGAAAACCTTCACTCTAGTCTGACATCCAGAAAGATGTTGTGCTTCTTCTAATAAACGATTTTGCGTTTATTATATTAAAATCCTCCTGATGCAAATGTTCATGCCTTATAGAGTGTAATTTTGTTTTAGATACCATCCCTGTATTTATCATATTTTTCTTGCTTTGCTTGGATATCTTGAGTACAATTTAAAATATGTCATATATATTTCTTTAAATGACCTTAAATCATTCTTAGAAATTTGAGGAATGAATGACCATACAGACAAATGAATAAGTGAATTAATGAGTAAATGAGTGAATAATAAATAAAACCTATCCCTCCAGAAAATTTTTACAAATAATGGGCAAATGCAAGTTCAATATAACACTACATTAAGTTGAACACTAAAAGCAAAATTGGTTATTATTTAATATTTGATGTTGGGCATTCTCCCAGCACACATTTTCCACACCGGAAAGTTAGAGTTTGACTGGATTTAATTCCTGTCTCTACACTCATTTCATATCCAAACAAACTGTTTTATTCTATAAATATTTATAAAGCTCTCTCCTGACATGCATTCAAAGTTGTTCTGTCAAAGAGAAAAGGTTAGCGAAGCTCAATTAGACCAAATGGAATGAGTGAGAGAACAGAACTGTCTCTGGCATTTTTTGAACATTAATACTGAGTGTCGATTCTGTGTCCTTGGACAAGGAATTTTGTAGCTCTAGGCTGGAATTGGCAAATGTGTCAGTAACACCTGCCCACACCAATCTCTATATGGAAATGCGTAATAAGCCATCACATCAGGGTTACACATGATAGTGTAAAGAAAGAATATATTTTCAGGTAAGCATTTTCCAGCTATTTCATGTCCTTAAAAAAGTGACTGCACTGTTGCTTTGAGAGTGATAAACAGATGGCTCAGAGGAATGTACCATTTAATACAGAAATATCTGCAGAAGAGACAACTAAGCAAAATATTTAGGGATTCTTCTGGAAAAAAGGAGGTGCTACTCTCAAGTCACTGAAACTCTATTTTCTCATCTTCTAATTGTGCCTCTTAAGTAAAAGCTAAAATGTGCATTAATTCCCAGCTTGGTCACCAGAGAATTCTCATTTAAACACTGGATACAAACAGTCGAAATTGAGATTCAAACTGAGCAAATGTTCAGTTTAGTAAGACAAGCACATGTTATAGCTGTAGATTTGGGAAGAACCATGCGGATCTAAAATGCAATGCCTATATCTCTATGGGATAAAGCAAGAACAAATACAGATCTTTTTTGTTACATGACTGATTTGTGCAATTGGATAGAAAAGAATTCTACCGATAATTAAGAAGGTACATAGAAACATGAAGGAATCTCTGATAAGGATGAAATCAAAAGAGTGAAATAGATTAAATATCAGAAGTTTTACTTCTTTTCTCAACTATGTGTTACCAACAGAGGTTACCACATAAATGCATTTTTAAGTCATTAGTCAATGTTGGACATTTTCTCACCACATCAAAAACGCATATGTTCTGGTACTTAACTTTACCACTAACTTGCTATTTGAGTTTAGGAAAGGTTCTTTGTGAGACACTATTTTTATCAATAAAAATGAAACTAATATAGTTTCTCCCTATCTCCCAAGATCATTGTAGGGTTAAAATGAGATAGTAGGTAAATGTAAAGTTTGGCATTTAAGTTCAAAAAGTCAATTCCTCAAAATAAATCAACTGTCCAAATACAGGATAGAAGAAATGTTAAAATAAGATTACAATCGCTTACGAAGGGACATCTCAATTAACTGGTTGCTAAAAGGCTAATGAAATCCAAGACTACAAAATACAACTATTGTCTAGCTCAAGGGACAGACAGGGTACCACACACTGTACTGGTCACATCAAGTAGACATTGCTCAGAACATTGAGAGTCTCCTAAGTAGGATTAAGTGAAGTGTTTGGAATCTGTCATAAGAACAAACTTTCAAACAATCAGGGATGACTACCCAGGACAAGTAAGGTTTCAGAAGTGTTGTCAGTAGAACACTACATGAAAAAAAGAAATCTGAGTTGAAATATGCCTAGCAATTAGGGCTGTCCATAAGTGAAAACACAAAGCTGCAATGTAATGAACTTTCTGTCACTAGAAGGGTTCAGGCATAGGTTAGGTAATCAATCAACTGTTAGTGTGCTATACAGAAGATAGTACTAGATATGCTCCAAAGTCTCTTCCAACTAATTACTTTAAAATTGTGAATATAGGGGCTTCCCTGATGTCACAGCGGTTGAGAGTCCGCCTGCCGATGCAGGGGACACGGGTTTGTGCTCTGGTCCGGGAAGATCCCATAGGCTGCGGAGCGGCTGGGCCCGTGAGCCATGGCTGCTGAGCCTGTGCGTACGGAGCCTGTGCTCCGCAACGGGAGAGGCCACAGCAGTGAGAGGCCCGCGTAACGAGAAAAAAAAAAAATTGTGAATATATCCAGTGCTCTTTCCCACTGCATGAAATTATTTTCAGTTCAGCATCTGAGAGCTACCAGAAAAGAAAAACAGAGTTATTGCCAGGACATCAGCACATTCAGAAGAGACTGAAAATGCTATGCTTCTGTATGCAGGTCTGGGATTGTGATTTGGACGCATTAAAAGTTAGAAATAGAATGTCAACAGTGTTGTCCTGCTGGAATTGTGTACTTATTAAGAAGATGGAAGTTTTGAATCAGAAGATCTAAAGGACCTTGCACTTTTCCATACATGTGACAAGTGGCAAAGGAGAAGTGGCAGGAGGAGGACTGGAGGTGTGTGCCAGGAGTTCAGAGACAAGCCACATGCAGCAGTTTGCGAGGTGAGTCAGGTTACCAATGTCGACTGCAGCTCTATTATGAGATGGAACTTTCCCTAGACCCAGTGACAGCAGGCTCTCATTTTGGGAGTAAAGAGCTATACCAGGTTCCAGCATTAACAACAGACCTCTGCACTGCCCACAACATGCCCCTTCCATAGTGTCCCTCCTTTGGAACCAGGGAGTGGCATCTGGCACCTCCCTGTTTTTAATGACCCTGGTCCTGGGGGTGGGGGCAGAAAGAGGAATATTCCAACAGAAGATAATGCAAAAAATATGCAAAAATTTCATTTTTTTTCATGGCTAAGTCAGAAAGGTTACTCAAAGGAAAATATCCAAGGATGCGTTTTTATGGTAGTGTGAAGACTGGCTCCCTTGTTCATGAGAGAAAATGTAAGCAGTACTTAGATAAGCAACAGTATCTACAGCATTTTGTGTGAATTCTCTAACTTGTGTTATTGCTTTTACTTTTACGCTGGCTTTCCTAACTATATTTTTAAGACTCATGGGGCAGTATCACTATCACATGCCTCCATGTTATTAGCACTGTATATGGTGATTTGCAAACAGTACATGCTTAATAAATGTTTGTGTTCTGACAATAAAAGAAAATAGTGAATATAATAGTAACTTTAAAATTAACAACATTATGCAAAGGAGAGACATTGTCATTCATAGAAACAGGTTCCTCCAATGAAATATCGTTGAGTAATATGCTAATATGCCATTACTCTGAAGATGATGGGTCTAAGTGGTAAAAGGAGAGGGGGAAAACCAATTAGTTCTTATTCACCATTTTCACAGTGAATGCTTATGACTTAGATGCTGTTGTCAAATGCATGACTAAAAACATACTTTTCAACGTGAATATGCAACTTACCTATCATTTCTATTAGTGGAGGCATGAGTTGCTTTTGTTTTGAAAATAAACTGCAAAGAACTTTCTGCTCAGAAATAACTTGAAAGGAGAAAAACTGATTTTATTTAGAGGTAATACTAGGAAAACAATATTGAGACATATGATCAAAATGAAAACTGTTTCATGAAATAAGTTATGACTCAATATTTAGTGACTTGAGTTTGTTTGTTTCATTTAACTCTATAGCCCGTTCAGACTGAAACTGATGGCATAAATTTAAATCAGTTTTCAGAATGCATAACTTTCCATGAGCTATACTGAAAACCTCTTGTATATGTATAGTACACATATATTTATCTGAGGTTACATATAAATAAACACATTTTTTAGACATATCTGGGGAAATCAGAAATTCATTCTAAAATCATATTTGACTATAGGATAAAATTAAATGTATAATTTGGCTCCCCAATCTTTTTGCTATTCACTTATACTAAGTAAGCTCCAACAGGGCTAGTTGACCCACTCCAAACCTACAGAGTCAGAATCATAAGATTTTGAGAACATAACTATCCTAAGGGAACATCTCCTGAAGGGAACACAGAACCAACTGTCTTCAAGGACCAGGCAGGTAATAGAAATATAAGACATCAGAGAGTGACAGAGTTTGTGGAGAACTGCAGACTCTCCCCTGACGAAATGCATCACATTCAATTTATAAAAATTCCCTGATGATGAAACAAACATTTGCCTGTACTAGATCTGACTCCGAGTCAACTAGGTGAAATTCCAGGTCTAATGTTCAGCTATCTTACAGATAGAAAACTGCAGTGGATATTGACTTAAAGCCATTATAGTTAAGTTGTGGCAAAGCTAGATCTAGATTCTAAGTGTTCTGTCTCTTGGTTGTATACTTTTATATTATACAACTGATTCTCTTTCCAATATCCAGATCCTATCATTCTGGCCTTTCAAATATATTCATGTATATAAAAATGGTGTTGAATTGTACATTGATGTCTCTAGTAATCCTAATTCTCTGTTGTTTTTGCTTTTTCCTATTAACAAAAGACTACTACATGAAGTAAAATATAGTGAAAAAACCTTATAAACATACCTAGGTTTCGATAGGAAAGTGATCCTCCTTTACAAGTTACAAAGAACCAAAATTTTCTATTCTCAGAGGTGGACTTAACAATAAAAACTGAGCCTACCATATTGTTTATTCATATCTAGTTCTGCTATATTTGCATACCTATTTCCTTGGAGAGAACAATAAACCATTTTATAATCCCCTCTGCAGTTAGCCTGGCATGGATCTTCATAGTCTGCTATTAATAAAAGAAAGTTTGTTAGGACAAACCAAAGAATAATACATTTTTGCTTTCTAGAAGTAATTTGCAGATAGACTATCAGCCCACTTTTTTTTTTTTGTACATCCTAACCGTGTGTTATTGCATCTTGGGAAAGATTTGTTTTTGCTTAGATGAGACAAGGCAAGCAATTGGAGCCTTCAATCTGGTGATCTGCAAGGATGACATCGTGCCAGGAATAATCACCATGTTTACGTTGGGTATGTCCATCAGGACATTAAGCAATTGTTGCTCCTAAATAGTCAAGAGAAGAGAAGCAAAAAATCTGATGAGTACCATTATTGAAGTGGCTCCAATCTCTTGAGTCCGAATTATAATTATTATTTGCCTCTAAGGCTTCTGATTATATAGGAATTCTTCAGTAACAAGTTATCTTTCCTCGAAATTTGTTCATTCTTGAAATAAAAGCATAGCTCTACCTTGAACACAATGATGAAAGATGGGAGAATGCAGCCCAATCTATTTGTATGAATGGGTTGGATTGATTTCCTTTTTGGCAACTGCAAACTCAAAGCATTAGGAATAAATGTGTTCATTCAACAAAAGTGTGTCTTATTTGATTGAATCATGTTCTGATCCAAGCAAAAGAGTCTTAGAAAAATGGAAAAGGTTTGTCAGGAAGTAAGATATTCATGCAGTAATGGAAATAAAACCACACACCGGAATTTGTTAAAGACATACATAGACATTCTCATCTAGAATATAAGAATGATATACAGCTCTTCTCACTGACCCTTAGTTGCTAAACAACTATAGTTATTCAGTCATTTCCTGGTCCCAAGACTGTTTATCCAGCCTCCAGTATTAGTACTGCCTATGTCAGTTAGGATTTTGTTGGTTGTAATCAACAGAAATCAACACTGAATAACTACAGACGTTAAGAAATTAACTAGAAGGTTGTTATGTATAGATTCAAAGATAATACTAGTGAGCCAGACTCAAAAAAGGACAACAGTTCAGGGAATCTGCTCGAATTCTCAGAGGAACACATCCAATTGGTCTTATTTGGGACATTACGCCCAGAGATGGCACAATGCTTTAACTGGTAATTCCAACAAAACTGCATAGGGCAAAGGTGATTCCCCAAAAGGAAAAGGGGATGCTATTATCAAATGGGAGAGAGGGGAATAAAATAAACAGGCACTACACTGCTCTTCACATTTAGGCATTGATCAGGATAAGACTGAAAAGGCAGATTGCAACAGAGGCCCAGAACATCAGTACAGGCTTATACCCATGCCTCTCTGTTTTTGTCTTTATGTGACTCTAGCCTTGCTGCCTGACTGCAGGTGTATTTTCAATACTGATTTGAGACCAGGCCTGCACGTGGGGATTCTTGTTGTTTTGCCCTTCTTATCGCAAAAAGGAAACCAAACAAACTGCCAAGACCCATTTAACAGGAATCAAGCTGAAAATCTGTGAGGTTCTGTTTTATTTTACTTTGTAGAAAATATAACTGCTCACTGCCAATAGTTTCTGGGTGTTGCTACACATCAGTATACGAGTTTATCATAACAGAAGAAGTATTAAAACAAGGAAAACTTAGTTTTACATAAATCAGAGGTGAATAACCAATTTCTGTCTTTCAGATTTACAATCTTTTACTTATTTAGTTTTTGGCCAGGCCTCGCCGCTTGCAGGATCTTAGTTCCCCAACAAGGGATCAAACCCATGCCCCCTGTGGTGGAAGTATGGAGTCCTAACCACTGGACCATCAGGGAATTCCCAGATTTACAATCTTTTAAACTTGATGTGGAAATAAGGATTGGGGGAATATTTATTTATTTACCAAGAACACCTAAAAACAGTTTTACATGCCCAATATGCACAGTGAGCATTTTGACTGATGAATTTTATTTTATTTTATTTTATTTTTTTTAACATCTTTATTGGAGTATAATTGCTTTACAATGGTATGTTAGTTTCAGCTTCACAACAAAATGAATCAGTTATATATATACATATATTCCCATATCTCTTCCCGCTTGCGTCTCCCTCCCTCCCACCCTCCCTATCCCACCCCTCCAGGCGGTCACAAAGCACCGAGCTGATCTCCCTGTGCTATGCGGCTGCTTCCCACTAGCTATCTACCTTACGTTTGGTAGTGTATATATGTCCATGCCTCTTTATCGCTTTGTCACCATTTACACTTCCCCCTCCCCATAGCCTCAAGTCCATTCTCTAGTAAGTCTGTGTCTTTATTCCTGTTTCACCCCTAGGTTTTTCATGACATTTTTTTTTTTTTTTTTAAATTCCATATATATGTGTTAGCATACGGTATTTGTCTCTCTCTTTCTGACTTACTTCACTCTGTATGACAGACTCTAGGTCTATCCACCTCATTACAAATAGCTCAATTTCGTCTCTTTTTATGGCTGAGTAATATTCCATTGTATATATGTGCCACATCTTCTTTATCCATTCATCCGATGATGGACACTTAGGTTGTTTCCATCTCTGGGCTATTGTAAATAGAGCTGCAATGAACATTTTGGTACATGACTCTTTTTGAATTATGGTTTTCTCAGGGTATATGCCCAGTAGTGGGATTGCTGGGTCATATGGTAGTTCTATTTGTAGCTTTTTAAGGAACCTCCATACTGTTCTCCACAGTGGCTGTATCAATTTACATTCCCACCAACAGTGTAAGAGGGTTCCCTTTTCTCCACACCCTCTCCAGCATTTATTGTTTCTAGATTTTTTGATGATGGCCATTCTGACTGGTGTGAGATGATATCTCATTGTAGTTTTGATTTGCATTTCTCTCATGATTAGTGATGTTGAGCATTCTTTCATGTGTTTGTTGGCACTCTGTATATCTTCTTTGGAGAAATGTCTATTTAGGTCTTCTGCCCATTTTTGGATTGGGTTGTTTGTTTTTTTGTTATTAAGCTGCATGAGCTGCTTATAAATTTTGGAGATCAATCCTTTGTCAGTTGCTTCATTTGCAAATATTTTCTCCCATTCTGAGGGTTGTCTTTTGGTCTTCTTTATGGTTTCCTTTGCTGCGCAAAAGCTTTTAAGTTTCATTAGGTCCCATTTGTTTACTCTTGTTTTTATTTCCATTACTCTAGGAGGTGGGTCAGAAAGAATCTTGCTGTGATTTATGTCATAGAGTGTTCTGCCTATGTTTTCCTCTAAGAGTTTGATAGTTTCTGGCCTTACATTTAGGTCTTTAATCCATTTTGAGCTTATTTTTGTGTATGGTGTTAGGGAGTGATCTAACTTCATACTTTTACATGTAGCTGTCCAGTTTTCCCAGCACCACTTATTGAATAGGCTGTCCTTTCTCCACGGTACATTTCTGCCTCCTTTGTCAAAGATAAGTTGACCATATGTGCGTGGGTTTATCTCTGGGCTTTCTATCCTGTTCCATTGATCTATCTTTCTGTTTTTGTGCCAGTACCATACCGTTTTGATAACTGTAGCTTTGTAGTATAGTCTGAAGTCTGGGAGCCTGATTCCTCCAGTTCCTTCTTTCGTTCTCAAGATTGCTTTGGCTATTCGGGGTCTTTTGTGTTTCCATACAAATTGCAAAATTTTTTGTTCTAGTTCTGTGAAAAATGCCAGTGGTAGTTTGATAGGGATTGCATTGAATCTATAGATTGCTTTCGGTAGTAGAGTCATTTTCACAATGTTGATTCTTCCAATCCAAGAACATGGTATATGTCTCCATCTATTTGTATCATCTTTAATTTCTTTCATCAGTGTCTTATAATTTTCTGCATACAGATCTTTTGTCTCCTTAGGTAGGTTTATTCCTAGATATTTTGTTCTTTTTGTTGCAATGGTAAATGGGAGTGTTTTCTTGATTTCACTTTCAGATTTTTCGTCATTAGTATATAGGAATGCCAGAGATTTCTGTGCATTAATTTTGTATCCTGCCACTTTACCAAATTCATTGATTAGCTCTAGTAGTTTTCTGGTAGCATCTTTAGGGTTCTCTATGTATAGGATCATGTCATCTGCAAACAGTGACAGCTTTACTTCTTCTTTTCCGATTTGGATTCCTTTTATTTCCTTTTCTTCTCTGATTGCTGTGGCTAAAACTTCCAAAACTATGTTGAATAAGAGTGGTGAGAGTGGGCAACCTTGTCTTGTTCCTGATCTTAGTGGAAATGCTTTCAGTTTTTCACCATTGAGGATGATGTTTGCTGTGGGCTTGTCATATATGGCCTTTATTATGTTGAGGAAAGTTCCCTCTATGCCTACTTTCTGCAGGGTTTTTATCATAAATGGGTGTTGAATTTTGTCAAAAGCTTTCTCTGCATCTATTGAGATGATCATATGGTTTTTCTCCTTCAGTTTGTTAATATGGTTTATCACATTGATAGATTTGCGTATATTGAAGAATCCTTGCATTCCTGGAATAAACCCCACTTGATCATGGTGTATGATCCTTTTAATGTGCTGTTGGATTCTGTTTGCTAGTATTTTGTTGAGGATTTTTGCATCTATGTTCATCAGTGATATTGGCCTGTAGTTTTCTTTCTTTGTGACATCCTTGTCTGGTTTTGGTATCAAGGTGATGGTGGCCTCGTAGAAGGAGTTTGGGAGTGTTCCTCCCTCTGCTATATTTTGGAAGAGTTTGAGAAGGATAGGTGTTAGCTCTTCTCTAAATGTTTGATAGAATTCGCCTGTGAAGCCATCTGGTCCTGGGCTTTT
The DNA here is from genome assembly GCF_011762595.2 of Tursiops truncatus. Lineage (NCBI taxonomy): Eukaryota > Metazoa > Chordata > Mammalia > Artiodactyla > Delphinidae > Tursiops > Tursiops truncatus. The sequence goes on from NC_047036.1 coordinate 138,377,083, forward strand.
CTTTGTTGGAAGATTTTTAATCACAGTTTCAATTTCAGTGCTTGTGATTGGTCTGTTCATATTTTCTATTTCTTCCTGATTCAGTCTTGGCAGGTTGTGCATTTCTAAGAATTTGTCCATTTCTTCCAGATTGTCCATTTTATTGGCATAGAGTTGCTTGTAGTAATCTCTCATGATCTCTTTTATTTCTGCAGTGTCAGTTGTTACCTCTCCTTTTTCATTTCTAATTCTATTGATTTGAGTCTTCTCCCTTTTTTTCTTAATGAGTCTGGCTAGTGGTTTATCTATTTTGTTTATCTTCTCAAAGAACCAGCTTTTAGTTTTATTGATCTTTGCTATTGTTTCCTTCATTTCTTTTTCATTTATTTCTGATCTGATTTTTATGATTTCTTTCCTTCTGCTAGCTTTGGGGTTTTTTTGTTCTTCTTTCTCTAATTGCTTGAGGTGCAAGGTTAGGTTGTTTATTCGAGATGTTTCCTGCTTCTTAAGGTGGGCTTGTATTGCTATAAACTTCCCCCTTAGAACTGCTTTTGCTGCATCCCACAGGTTTTGGGTCGTTGTGTCTCCATTGTCATTTGTTTCTAGGTATTTTTTGATTTCCTCTTTGATTTCTTCAGTGATCACTTCATTATTAAGTAGTGTATTGTTTAGCCTCCATGTGTTTGTATTTTTTACAGATCTTTTCCTGTAATTGATATCTAGTCTCATGGCGTTGTGGTCAGAAAAGATACTTGATACAATTTCAATTTTCTTAAATTTACCAAGGCTTGATTTGTGACCCAAGATATGATCTATCCTGGAGAATGTTCCATGAGCACTTGAGAAAAATGTGTATTCTGTTGTTTTTGGATGGAATGTCCTATAAATATCAATTAACTCCATCTCGTTTAATGTATCATTTAAAGCTTGTGTTTCCTTATTTATTTTCATTTTGGATGATCTGTCCATTGGTGAAAGTGGGGTGTTAAAGTCCCCTACTATGAATGTGTTACTGTCGATTTCCCCTTTTATGGTTGTCAGTATTTGCCTTATGTATTGAGGTGCACCTATGTTGGGTGCATAAATATTTACAATTGTTATATCTTCCTCTTGGATCGATCCCTTGATCATTATGTAGTGTCCTTCTTTGTCTCTTCTAATAGTCTTTGTTTTAAAGTCTATTTTGTCTGATATGAGAATTGCTACTCCAGCTTTCTTTTGGTTTCCATTTGCATGAAATACCTTTTTCCATCCCCTTACTTTCAGTCTGTATGTGTCTCTAGGTCTGAAGTGGGTCTCTTGTAGACAGCAAATATATGGGTCTTGTTTTTGTATCCATTCAGCCAATCTGTGTCTTTTGGTGGGAGCATTTAGTCCATTTACATTTAAGGTAATTATTGATATGTGTGTTCCTATTCCCATTTTCTTAATTGTTTTGGGTTCGTTATTGTAGGTCCTTTCCTTCTTTTGTGTTTCTTGCCTAGAGAAGTTCCTTTAGCAGTTGTTGTAGAGCTGGTTTGGTGGTGCTGAACTCTCTCAGCTTTTGCTTGTCTGTAAAGGTTTTAATTTCTCCATCAAATCTGAATGAGATCCTTGCTGGGTAGAGTAATCTTGGTTGCAGGTTTTTCTCCTTCAACACTTTCAATATGTCCTGCCAGTCCCTTCTGGCTTGCAGAGTTTCTGCTGAAAGATCAGCTGTTAACCTTATGGGGATTCCCTTGTGTGTTATTTGTTGTTTTTCCCTTGCTGCTTTTAATATGTTTTCTTTGTATTTAATTTTTGACAGTTTGATTAATATGTGTCTTGGCGTATTTCTCCTTGGATTTATCCTGTATGGGACTCTCTGTGCTTCCTGGACTTGATTAACGATTTCTTTTCCCATATTAGGGAAGTTTTCAACTATAATCTCTTCAAATATTTTCTCAGTCCCTTTCTTTTTCTCTTCTTCTTCTGGAACCCCTATAATTCGAATGTTGGTGCGTTTAATGTTGTCCCAGAGGTCTCTGAGGCTGTCCTCAGTTCTTTTCATTCTTTTTTCTTTATTCTGCTCTGCAGTAGTTATTTCCACTATTTTATCTTCCAGGTCACTTATCCGTTCTTCTGCCTCAGTTATTCTGCTATTGATCCCATCTAGAGTACTTTTAATTTCATTTATTGTGTTGTTCATCGTTGCTTGCTTCATCTTTAGTTCTTCTAGGTCCTTGTTAACTGATTCTTGCAATTTGTCCATTCTATTGTCCATTCTATCTCCAAGATTTCGGATCAACCTTACTATCATTATTCTGAATTCTTTTTCAGGTAGACTGCCTATTTCCTCTTCATTTGTTAGGTCTGGTGGGTTTTTATCTTGCTCCTTCATCTGCTGTGTGTTTTTCTGTCTTTTCATTTTGCTTATCTTACTGTGTTTGGGGTCTCCTTTTTTGCAGGCTGAAGGTTCGTAGTTCCTGTTGTTTTTGGTGTCTGTCCCCAGTGGCTAAGGTTGGTTCAGTGGGTTGTGTAGGCTTCCTGGTGGAGGGGACTAGTGCCTGTGTTCTGGTGGATGAGGCTGGATCTTGTCTTTCTGGTGGGCAGGTCCACGTCTGGTGGTGTGTTTTGGGGTGTCTGTAGACTTACTATGATTTTGGGCAGCCTCTCTGCTAATGGGTGGGGTTGTGTTCCTGTCTTGCTAGTTGTTTGGCATAGGATGTCCAGCACTGTAGCTTGCTGGTCGTTGAGTGAAGCTGGGTGCTGGCGTTGAGATGGAGATCTCTCGGAGATTTTTGCTGTTTGATATTATGTGCAGCTGGGAGGCCTCTTGTGGACCAGTGTCCTGAAGTTGGCTCTCCCACCTCAGAGGCACAGCACTGAGTCCTGGCTGCAGCACCAAGAGCCTTTCATCCACAGGGCTCCTTAATTTGGGATGATTCGTTGTCTATTCAGGTATTCCACAGATGCAGGGTATATCAAGTTGATTGTGGAGCTTTAATCCGCTGCTTCTGAGGCTGCTGGGAGAGATTTCCCTTTCTCTTCTTTGTTCTGACAGTTCCCAGGGGCTCAGCTTTGGATTTGGCCCCGCCTGTGCGTGTAGGTCGCCGGAGGGCGTCTGTTCTTTGCTCAGACAGGACGAGGTTAAAGGAGCCGCTGATTCGGAGGCTCTGGCTCACCCAGGCCGGGGGGTAGGGAGGGTCACGGAGTGCGGGGCGGGCCTGCAGCGGCAGAGGCCGGCGTGACGCTGCAGCCTGAGGCGCGCCGTGCGCTCTCCCGGGGAGCCGTCCCTGGATCCCGGGACCCTGGCAGTGGCGGGCTGCACAGGCTCCCCGGAAGGGCGTGTGGCCAGCGACCCGTGTTCGCACACAGGCCTCCTGGCGGCGGCAGCAGCGGCCTTAGCGTCCCATGTCCGTCTCTGGGCTCTGCACTCTTAGCCGCGGCTCGCGCCCGTCCCTGGAGCTCTCTCAAGCAGCGTTCTTAATCCCCTCTCCTCGTGCACCAGGAAACAAAGAGGGACGTAAAAGTCTCTTGCCTCTTCGGCAGGTCCAGACCCCTCCCCGGACTCTCTCCCGGCCAGCCGCGGCGCACCAACGCCCTGCAGGCTGTGTTCACGCCGCCAACCTCAGTCCTCTCCCGGCGCTCCGACAAAAGCCGGAGCCTCAGCTCCCAGTCCCGCCCGCCCCGGCGGGCGAGCAGACAAGCCTCTCGGCTGGTGAGTGCCGGTCGGCCCGATCCTCTGCGCTGGAATCTGTCCGCTTTGCCCTCCGCACCCCTGTTGCTGTGCTCTCCTCCGCGGCTCCCAAGCTCCCCCACTCCGCCTCCCGAAGTCTCCACCCGCGAAGGGGCTTCCTAGTGTGTGGACACTTTTCCTCCTTCACAGCTCTCTCCCGCTGGTGCAGGACCCGTCCCTATCCTTTTGTCTCTGTTTAGTTTTTTCTTTTGCCCTAACCAGGTACGTGGGGGGTTCCTTGCCTTTTGGGAGGTCTGAGGTCTTCTGCCAGCGTTCAGTAGGTGTTTTGTAGGAGTTGCTCCACGCGTAGATGTATTTCTGGTGTATCTGTGGAGAGGAAGGTGATCTCCGCGTCTTACTCTTCTGCCATCTTCCCGGAAGTCTCCATGAATTTTATTTTATTATGTGCTTAGTAAGCCTAAATGAAACCATTATCAGCAGCAACAATCACTAAAATTTGCTATTTCAGCCCTGTGATGGATGCTGTGCAGACAACAGTCACTGATGTCTACAGCCACTAGTAAGAAGAATGGTCCTATTCCCATGGTATAGGTAAAGATGATAAAGCCCACAGTGGTTAAGTAACATACTGTACTTAGAATCATTTAGCTAGTAGATGCTTAGAACTGGTGGTTAAGGCTTCTTGGACCTCAGTTTTTATCCACTATGTCATAATTCTATAAAAATCATCAGACAGCTTTGCGCAATATTTAAGAAAAATGAATCTAATTTATTCCTATCAAGTGGCTCAAATTTAATTGTATTTACTTAGTCACAGATGTTGTCTATAAAATTTTATAATTTAAAAGGAGGTAGAATTCAATGTCGGGGGTCAAGAGCACCTATAATATTCACATTTCATATTATAAAAACAAATTATAGTAACTCTGTAATGAATTCAGCTAATTCCATTTTTTAAAACTGCTCATTATTCCCATGTTACTAGGAAGTAGACATCACTAGAGACATAGTTTAATTAACCGTGGCTAATATTTATTGGGTAGTCACTATGTGATAAATACTGGATGTAAAAATATGCCCACTTCTTGCTCCACTCTATTCCTCTGCTCTTTTCTTACACTGAAGGTCTGTTCTTCTAAACATGCTTACTCATCATCAACACTACTGACATTTTGAATGGAATAATTCTTTGTTGTGGGGACTGTCTTGTATGTTGTAGGATGTTTAGCACCATCCATGGCCTCAACTTACTAAATGCCAGTAGCACCACTTTCCCACTTGTGACAATCAAAGATATATCCAGAATTTCCCAAATGCCCTGAGGGGTGGAAGAGGAAGTTATGGGTTAAATCACTCACAGTCAATAACTACTGCTCTAGAGTTACTCCCTTCTGTACCTATTTCTTGTACTCACCCCTGACATTTTTTGCAAGAGTCTTACCCTCTCTATAATCATCTCTCCAAAATCTTTAAACTCTCTCTCTGTTTTAATTAGATTCTTTCCATTGCCTTTAAATACACAAGCTACCCCCTTTTAAGAATACTAATTAATTAATTAAAAATTTTATCTGGCCCCTTACATTTGTCTGAACCCTGTCCTGTCTCTCTTCTCCCCTTCATAACCCAAGTTTCTTGGAGAGACATCTATTCTTGTTGGGTCATTTATTCACTTTCCTTTCACTCCTTACTCTACTCCAAACTGATTTCCATCAGTCCCTCTCCTTCCTTGGCTTCTGTGCATAACAGTCTCCCAATTTTCCTTCCTTTCTGGGAAATCTCTCTCTCTCCCCCCTTTCTCTCCTCCCTCCCTCTCTCCCTTTCTCCCTTCCTCTCTTCTTCTTCACTACCTGGCCATAGAATGGTGGTGTTTCTCAAGGCAGAGTCCTAATTCACCTCTTCCTTTCACTCAAGCTTCTATGCCTCAGAGATCCCATGGCTTTAATAGAAATGTATATGGTGAGAGCTCACAATAACCCCAGGTCTCTCCTCAGAGAACCAACCCACTGTGTCCAACTGATCATTTGACATTTCCTTTGCATATCCTAGAGCACCTCAAACTCTATGTGTCCAAAATAAAACTTATGACCATGTCATCTCTACACCTATTTTTGTTCATTTCTCTACACAGTCATTGGATTCTTGACTCATCTTGTTGTGCTACTGAGAAACCTAAATGTTATTCTTGAAATCTCCATTTCCTTTGACCTCTGTATCCATTTAATCACAAAATTATGTAAACTTTACCACTTAAATATCTTTCATTCTATCCACTCTTGTCATATTCATCAGCTCTAGCCTAGTACATACTACTTTTTTTCATGCTCAGAGTTTTGACAGTCTCCTAGTAAGTCTGCCCGAGCCTACTCTGGGCTGCCCCAGGGAAAGTGATACATTTTACTTTTATTTTTTTAAATAATTTATTTATTTGGCTGCACCGGGTCTTAGTTGTGGCACGTAGGATCTTTAGTTGCAGCATGCAGGCTCTTTTAGTTGCAGCATGCACAATCTAGTTCCCTGACCAGGGATCGAACCCAGGGTCCCCTGCATTGTAAGTGTGGAGTCTTAACCACTGGACCACCAGGAAAGTCCCAAGAGAGTGATATATTTTAAATGGAGATCACTGATCTCACTATTCCCTATGCCTTTAAAAACTAAATGGCGCCCCAATGCCATGTGAAACACACATTATTTAAAGTTTATACTACAAGCAAATGACTCTACAAACACTGTAGCTAACTCCTCCTCAAGCTATACAGCAGTGAAATCTGAAAGAACAACAGTAACAACAACAGTAACAAAACAGCAACCAAAACATAAAAACTTTATTATGACTCATGTACTATTCTAAGCACTTTACATACATTAAATAATTTCATTCTCACAAGAGTCCTAAGAGGTAAATATTATTTTTATGCCCATTTCATAGATGAAAATATGGAGTCACAAAGAATCACAAGTCATCTGAAAAGGTCACACAACTATGAATGGTCAGAGGCAGGATTAAAATCCAGAACAGTCTGGTTCTGGGTTCACACCACGTCCTGGACAATCACACTATTTTTGCTCTCAGTAATGTAAAAGTTTTAACTACCTCACAAAATATACACCAGGATTTTTATTTAACTGAACTTTCCTTGCTACTTTTACAGCTGTAACTGCTGTAAAAATTGGAAGAAAACCAAGGTATTCAATTGCGACCATTTAAGAAACATTTATCATTTTCAATCAAATGTATATTATAGTAATGCCCCCTTCCAAACAGCTTGGATGTGAGTGGAAATGGGATCTTCCAGCTAACTATGAAACAGTATGTATCACAGAAGAGCTTGAGAGAGCCATACTAACGATATAAAATGTTATCCGTGATATTCAGTACAAAACTGGATTAAATACATTACAACTTCTAAAGGAGAAGAGGGCATTAATCAGAAGGGAACAGGGAATTCACAAAGGTATACCTCTACCATCAACAACCACCCCCGAAGAACACAGGAAGGGCTGATATTTACTCAACATTTACAAAAGCAAAAAATTGAGTGGAGCCCTTCTCGTGCAGCAACTCATTTACTTCTCACAGTAACTGTAATAAATATTATTACCTATAATTTACAGGTGAGTCAACTGAGACTCAAGACCATGGAGCTAGAAAACCTCAGGGCTGGAATTTGAACCCAACTTAATCTAACTCTAGTTATCATAAAAAAAAATAAACCACCTACTTCTTACAGAAAAAATAAAATCATAAAGCATACTGATGCAAAATATAGGTGGAATCTTTCCAGGTCCTGGTCCAGTGGTGAGACTGCCTTGCTAAGAAGTGACAGAGAAATGAATGAGAAAACCTTCAGAGGCTCAAGGAAAAGGAGCTGGGTTTCCTTATAACAACTGCCCTTCTTGCCTGCTCTGCTTTTTGCTTCTGCTCTGCTCTGAGAGCTTAGTAATTGGTTTTTAAAGTGAAAGTTGTTCTCTAGCAAAAGCTTTTGGTCCAGCTTTTAGGTAGATTAATTTTTTAAGCTTTCAAAGCTTGTTCTTCAAACACTACTCTCTGGCATTGCCTGAAGACGGCAATAACTGAAGACCCTAGACACACAGCCAGAACTGGGGAGTGTAACTGCTGGACAACAGCAACAAAAAGGAAGAGATGATACAATTCAAATAAAAGCTGAAGTGAAAGTTTTCTCCTGACCTCTGGAGAACTTGCTTGAAAATACTTCTCTTAACATGTATTCAAAATGCCAGAATCAGAGACTGCCCTTCTGAAGTACACAAAGTAAAAGAGGGTGAATATTGTCCACAGACTCCTCTAAGTGACAGACTTTCTAACCCAAGTCTTCCTGTAGAATTCCTTTCAGGATTTGCCTGACCATAAGCTTCTCTCTCAGAGACATCTGTAGCGGCAAGATAACTTTTCTGCATATGAAAAATTAAATTTCAAAGACTGATAGGAATTTGAATAGAACAAAATTATCTGGTTGTGAAAAAATAGGCTGCATAGTATTCGGGGACATTTGTAAAAAGAAGTGTGTTTTCCTTCCGATGGATCCACTAAAAAGCCCATCTCAGGCTCAGTGATTAAGCATATGTCAAGACTTCAATAAACATTCATTCATCACGCCATGGACCATTATATGATAAATAAGAGCGCAATCAAAATTTCTTCTGCACTTTCAAACAGAAAGAAGTCTGACCTGAGGATGCAGGGCACAGTTCACAACCCAAGCCTAAATCCAGGCCACAAAAGAACTTAAGATGCCAGGTAGCTTGGAAGAGACACTAGGTGTCTGAACATGTCTTATAGAAGATAATATAGAATTATATTCCACTATTACTATTATAAAAGAGGACCCATTTTGTTGATAATAGAAATGTTAGTAATGTTAGACTAGAATACTCTAAAAAGAGGTCCAAAACTCTAATGTCTCAGACATAGTAGCTGCTTATTTCTGCCTCAGTGCAAAACAGGTGATGTTGGCAGGTGGCTCTTCTCTGCACAGTCATCTGGGTCCATAGTTCTTCCATTCTTACATCTCCAGAACCTTGTTAGTGCCCATACCCCACTAGATGAAGGGGATAAAGACCCACACCAGCTTTTTTAAAGGCCATAAACCAGAAAAGGCACACAGCAAGTCCACTCACATTAATGAAAACTAGGTGCATGTCCCTGTAGAAAGGCCAAAGGGGCTGGGAAGTGTAGTTCCTGTCTGGGCAGCCACCATACAATGCTTCTATTGACACAGAAAAGGACAAAGTGTTTTTGATAGTCACTTAGTCGTCTGCATCTCAACAACAGTACAACTAAGTTCATCTTGACTGACAACAGAATTTCAAAGGCAGACTATTACTAGTTCAGGTTCTAAGGACCACTAATTCAAAATCAATGTAAATCTATCAGGAAAAGAGCAAATTTAAAAGTAGATAGAATCAAAATGTTGGAATGGCATTATACAGGAGAACTGAAAATTCAACCTTGGATCAATGGTCAAGGGAGAGTAGTATCAACATATACACACTACCGAATATAAAATAGTTAGCTAGTGGGAAGCAGCAGCACAGCACAGGGAGATCAGTTCGGTGCTTTGCGATGACCTAGAGAGATGGGATAGGGAGGGTGGGAGGGAGATGCAAGAGGGAGGGGATAAGGGGACATATGTATACATATGACTGATTCACTCTGTTGTACAACAGAAACTAACACAGTATTGTGAAGCAATTATACTCCAAAAAAGATCTATTAACAAATAGTTATGCTATTTTATGCTCTTCTATTTCACTGAGACAGTATGTAACAGGATAGTCAGACAGACCTGATTTAAACTAAGGTTCTGTGTATTTCTAGCTGTGTGAGCTTGGGAGAGTCAGTTAAGTTCTCTGATTCTCAGTTTCCTGTTCTCTTAAATGGAATTAACATCATCTACTCATAAAAGTTGTAATGATTAATTAATATGTACATAGAACTTAGCAGTTTATGGTACAAATAAATGTACATAAGGTACTATTACCATTATTATTCTTTGTCATATGTTTTAATTTTAGAGGTTACTGCAACATATCCAAAACCAAGTTCATTATCTTCCCCTGTAAGTCATTTCAAGTTCTTTGCCTGAGAGGTACTTCTAGTATTAGAAAAATACTGGACCTGGGCTCAAAACTTTGTAACCGGCTTTGATTTCCTCTTATCTCTTTATCCAAATTCCAGGTGTATAAATACCCATCATGTGCCTATTCAATCTCCCTAATTCACATTTCTATCATGTTTTTTATGGACTACCACAACATCAACCCAGACTAAATGTCCTAAGGAAAATACCTTGAGGAAAACAGGGAGGGAGAAAAAGTGAAACTTGAATATATGTGTTTAAAGTCAGAAAAGAAAATGAATCTCTAGTACCTCTAGTTTGATGGTTGTGGAAGCTGGTAAGGATTTGTCTCCAAATGAATGAAAAAAGGCATCAGATCCCCTTGACCAGGTTTCTGATTCAAAGTGGGCTTTATAGATATCATCACTGAGATGGTATGGCTATACTAAAAGTAGGACAATATTAATAAAATCCTCTTTAACTTCATGGGCACTGAGACCATCAAAATGTCGTAAAGCCCTGACAGCACCATCTGCCTATCTTTTTACTGATCCCTGAACTAACATGTTCTATTCACTAAATAAGCATCTCGTTGTTTAAATCATAAATTGGTATTTTTTACCCCAGGTTTTTTTTTTTTTTTTTTTGGAACTGCATGTTCCCATAAAACAATAAGGTATATTTTAATTTTTATTGCATGACATGACACATTCAGCTCCAATGACTTGTGTTGAATCACTCGAATTATAAACAGCGGTTCCAGGCAAAAATGCAAACTAGGTCTGGGCATGTTTTTGTACTTTAAAATACAGGGGGAAAATGGCAATTGGAACAACCAACTGTTCAGTGTCTTATGGAGATTTGCTTTTAGTCAATGCCACAAACTGAGCCACAGATTCAGCATGGTATCTCTAAAACCAAGCGATCAATAGCTTACCATAAAGATATACTATAGTGCTGGTAGACTTAGTAAGTTGTGTGTTATAATTTCCTATTTTCTGGTACCTCAGCGCTTTCTAGATATTTTTCACAGAGGTGACTTTAATATGCATCAAAGAAAGCAGCCCTACAGTTCTGTTCCCTCTTGAGTCTGTGCTTATCAGAATATCAAACCGAACAGCAGAAACCAGAACTGGAAAAAAAAAAAAGACAGTGTAAGAAACATGTCTGAGAAGAGGCAAAAGACAGGGTTGCTTGGGTTGATTTTCCTCCCTTCAGCTGTGATCCTTTGTAAGGCTAAAATAAGGGGCCAGTATCATTCAAGCATGTTTATACGGTGTAGGACTTTGTAATGGGCATATTCTTCCAGACAGGCTTATAACACAAACCCCCATAGTGCTGAATCACAGGGCTCAAATCCACAGAGGAAGCCCAGGTTCTAGGAAATTGCAGCAATAGTCCCACATCCTTTAGCGATGCAAAGAACAGTTGCCTGGAAATCGTCAAGGGAGGCATCAAAGTGAGTAGGGATGAAATACCATTTATATAGATACATCAGTCATAAAAGAAAGTCTTCTTAGTGTAACCCAGATGTCTCAAAGTCCTCTGGCCTTTGGGGGTCCATCTGCAATATCCAGATTACTAACGTTGATCCATTCTGTGCACAGTAGGAAAACATCCAATATCTTCAAGGTCTCCCAAGGGGCCCACGTTCCTGTTCATCCATTTATAATATAGTCTAATTTCTAACTATTACTCTCATCCTCTCTGTTTCTCTTTTAAGGATAGAGCAGGAAGTGTAGCACATGGGAAAAAGAAAGCTGAAAGAAGAGCAGGATTCTGCTCTGTAACTTATAACACAATTCAAAGGATTAAACACTGATTAAAATTGACAAAAAGTTTTAATGTCCTGGCAGGAAGTTCCTCATAATTTGTTATTATTAGCTCTGTATTAGGATTTCTGAATTATGAGTTCTAGTAGCAACTGCCTTGTCTAACTTTATGAAGCAAAAAATGCAGCATTATTTCAATTCTTTGTTTAATGAATGAATTACTTAAGAGGTATCCAGAGTTTTCTGAAGGCCTCTAGGGAAAGATCAGAGTACATATTTAAAAGCATTATTTATTTTTCTGACCCTAGTAGTTAGCCTGTCTCATTTTAGAAATGTGGAGACTAACAACCAGACATGTTAAATATCAAGCTCAAAGTCACAGATGGAAGCAGGAGCCCGTTTTAAAAATATGCTCTCCTGACTGGTAGGTTGTTTCTTTGTTGGGCAGGGGGCCCGAGCTTTCTGAACCAGCTCCAAGATCTCCACCTTGTCCCAGAATTTATATTTCATTGAAGCCAGCAGGTCTTTCAGATTCTTCTTTATCTCTAGGGCACTGATTAAAGCCAGCAATGGGACAAATGCAAAAGCCTCTTCAGAGGAGCATCTTCTCATGATGCTTGGGCACAACTGACTGCCATCTTGATTTTCAGCCATATGACCTTTCCACAGAGGATTAAATTCTTGTGAGGATACTATAAGGAGAGGTTGCTTCAAAGATGGTAGGGTTTCATAGTAAGAATCATTTTTACACCAAAGGGCTTCCCTGGTGGTGCAGTGGTTAAGAATCCGCCTGCCAACACAGGGGACACGGGTTTGAGCCCCGGTCCGGGAAGATCCCACAGGCCGCAGAGCAACTAAGCCCATGTGCCACAACTACTGAGCCTGCGCTCTAGAGCCCACAAGCCACAACTACTGAACTCCGTGCACCACAACTACTGAAGCCCACACGCCTAGAGCTCATGCTCCACAAGAGAAGCCACCGCAGTGAGAAGCTCGCGCATGGCAACAGAGTAGCCCCTGCTCGCCACAACTAGAAAAAGCCTGCACAGCCACAAAGACCCAATGCAGCCAAAAATAAAATAAATTAATTTTTTTTAAAAATCATTTTTTGCATCAAAATACTGAGGCTTCATTCTTTTACTGCTCTGGAAGTAAAAAATAATACCTGGAAGTTTCTAGGTGCAAAGAGAAGACCAGGTTTTAAAATTTTTGTTGTTGTTATTACTGTTGCTGCTATTTTAATGTTCTCAAAGAAATAAAGCTGATTAATGTCCTCATATCTGAATGGTAAAAGGTATTTTGAAACAATTACATTATCTAGATATGTCTAGAAGTCAATCTGCCAATCATCCCTTTAGAAATTTTTCACTGTAAATGAATAGCAGGTATGGGATTATTAAGTATGCAACAAAATGTCTTTGGTTCAATTAACTAATGGTAATAACAGTCACCTTTTTTTGAGTGTTTGCTATGTGCTAAATTGTGAGCTGAACACTTTACATCAATTATCTCTAATTCCTATAACAATTTTTTGAGAGATGAGCATAATGAATAGTTGTTTGAATAAAAAATAGTGTCAGTGTAGCATGGCTCCTCCTTTTCTATAGTTCTTGTGGAATATCCTTCCTATACTCTGTCCTCTGGGTGTGTTCAGTCACGCTGCCCTACCTTCTTCAAACAAAGGGAGGGAGCACGAACCCCAAACTGGCCATCGAGAATGCCTTCATTTGCCTGACCACAGTCATAACCCAAGCAGATCCAGTCACATCTGCCAAGGCCTCTGTGAGCAGCAATTCCTCTGGGCTTTCTATTGTGGAGATGTAAGTGGAGATGGCAGAGGCCTTCCTGCCTGATCCAGAGAAAGTATGAAACGAAGCTGAGCAAAGAACAACCAAGCCAACAGGTGAAAAGAGAAACACTGTCTCAGCAACATCTTTTGAAACCTCCGCACCAAACTATGCCTAAAGCCAGAACTACACTTGGGTTTCAGTTACGTGACCAGTCAATTCCTTTTCTAGTCAATGGAGTTGGATTTGGATTTCTGACACCTCTAGCCAAAAGAGGCCAGACTAAACTTTATGAATGAAATCCATTTTACAGATGAGAAATACATATCAAATAAATTACTCAAGGCCACTAAAGTGGTGAAGCGAGGTTTAAAACTAGGTCTCTAGACCCTACAGAGCATGTGCTGGAAGTTGGTGTGAGAGTCTAATGCTTGCTGTCCTTGAAGGCATCATATACTTAGACTTTTTGTCCCTCTAGCTGGAGGTAACTTGTCAGTTGTGCTCGAAATCTCAATCTTCCTTATCACCCATGGAGCACAGTTCTGAGACAGTGGCTGACACCAGCACAGTGAGACTAAGTGGTTATCCAACATCCAATTTTTAGCCTTGTATTAATCAATGGATGGAAGGGGGTGTGGGGATAACAAAGAAAAAAGAAAATCCTGCCCTCAAGGAGCACTGAATTAAAGAAAGTGCAGAGAGACAGATGAATAAGCAATTACAATATGATATTATAAGTACCAGAGTTATTTACGCAGTGAGGTACAAAGGCAAGAAAAAAGTGTGAAAAGATAACTGCAGAATGTGAGATTTCCCAAAGAGATAATACTTAAACTGAGGGTTAAAAGAATAGAAGCTTGGCCATTATAGAAAACTGAAAATACATTGTTGGTCAGGAATATTCTAAGACATAGACAGTCAGCCAGATACAGTTAGAAAATGGATTTGGATAAGCATCAAATCCATGAGTCTGGATTTGGATAAGCATCAAATCCATGAGTCTAACTTCATTAATGCTGGTCTTGCATTTCTTTTTGAACTGACTAAATCAGTACTTGAATTCTAGTGCTTTACTTACTCTTCTAGGATGTTTTAAGGCAAATCTATTTCATTCAGTTCAACAAATATTTACTGAGCAATTTTTTTTTTTTTTTTTTTTGTCCACGTGGCGTCTTGCAGGATATTAGTTCCCTGACCAGGGATTGAACCCGCACCCTCCCTTGGCAATGAAAGTGCAGAGTCCTAACCACTGGACTGCCAGGGAATTCCCACTGAGCACATTTTTTTTTTTTTTTTTTTGCGGTACGCAGGCCTCTCACTGTTGTGGCCTCTCCCGTTGCAGAGCACAGGCTCCGGACACGAAGGCTCAGCGGCCACGGCTCACGGGCCCAGCCGCTCCGCGGCACGTGGGATCTTCCCGGACTGGGGAACGAACCCGCATCCCCTGCTTCGGCAGGCGGACTCTCAACCACTCTGCCACCAGGGAAGCCCCCACTGAGCACTTTTTATATCCAGGCTCTATGCTAGGAAATGAGTAGATGCCTGTGGGCAGGAGTGGGGCATGAGGAGGAGGAGTGGCTGGGGAACAGAGCTGGGTTATAGAGGATACACTCTCAACAGTCAGGTTCTTCGAGGAGTTTATCCAAAGAGGGAAATACAAATAGATAATCTCAACACAAGACGATAAGTACAGTTCTTCTGCTGTAAGAGCACAAAGAAAGGGCTCAGAGGAAATACTTGGAGGTTATGGCATTTGACCTGAATCTTGAAGGAAGAATTAGAATGAGACTAATTGAAAAAAGGGTGAGAAGGGCATTCCAGACAGAAGGCGCAGGAGCAAATACAGAGGAGAGAAACCACACAAGGTATGTAAAGAATTCACAATAATGTGGTATCATTTCAGCAGCAAGTGGCTGAGAAGTAGATAGAGACTAGGACACAGAAGACCAAAAGATCTAAAACTTTATTCCATGGGCAATGAAGAACCACCAAAATGTTTTAAGCAGAAGTGTGACGATGCCATGCTGGTTTTAGCTGTAATACAGAGAATGGAGCTAAGCAGGGGAGAACTGAAGATCAAGTTGTTAGTGAGAAGGCTAGTGTAAAATTTAAACCTACTGGATGCATTTTAAAATACAGTTTGGAGAGCAGCTATAATTCAGGAGCATTTAGACTCCATTCTCTATCGGCCAAGGCGTTGGTGCAAAGCTGTCCAAATCCTCTGGCCTCTTTGGATTATAAAAGCAAGGTAGTTGTACAGTTGGCTGTGCAGGTTACAGATGAAAGCCATATTTAAGGTTAGCTGTTAAAGAAGCCTCTCGATCCTTTAAATATTCCTCTACTCAAAAAAGGATTTTACTCTGTTCTTCCTTCAGCAAGCCTAACCAAACAAAATATTGTTGGCAGGAAAACAAATTATACAGTTCACTGCTAAAACCAATGCAATAAAATCAACTTGTTTGGATAGCCTTTTGTTTATTTTAAAGTCACATCGAAGCTCTTATTATAACATCTCAAAGGTAAATTCCAAACACAGATAATTTCAGAGTCAGGCTGAAATAGATCAAAAAAGTGCATTTATACATTAATCCTGGGGGTTTTGTTAAGTACAATATTTTTCTAGAAGTGTGAAGTTTGAGCATGCAATCCATAATTACCACTACAGTAAATAAGAAAATTAATTCCAAGGACAGTATTTTTCACAGTTATAATATGCAAACTAACTGGAGTTTTTAGAGTTAGTATAAACTAAGAGGTGGTGAGGAACTGGCTTTTTGGAGTAGTTGAAATGTTTAGAAATTTTATAAGAAGCCCAATATATATTCTGTATTTTGAAGGTGGTACAGTGCTACAGTCTTTCTCTGAGATTCTTCTACATTGTAGAGTTTATGAAATAGTGGGAACCATCAGTATTTATTATTACAGCATATCATCTAAACTGATGAGTTTTAATTTGAGAATTCAGTTTTGACTTGGGTTAGTTTGTCGCATTGACAGTGACTGAAAGTCAATTCAATTTTTCTCATGTAAGAAAAAAAAAATGTTTGAAGAGTACTGGTATAAATCCGAAGAAAACAGAACTATCAAGGAGCTAGGTATAGATGACACTGATGACGTGGAATTACTAGTGGATCAGATAAGTATGAATTTTACTGTCCCTTCTCTATTCAACCACTTCTATAAACAGAACATCCATTAAATGCTAGATTTGTGAAAACCAACTCCTTTCCTTCACCCCAAACTTGGTGATCTGATGACATGCCTCATCTTCCAGCAAGTCCCATAACCTGTGCCTAAACTACTCAGCATATGTTATTCTTTTGACAGCAGTGATTTGTTCAAGGATGGAATTATGGCTTATATTATAACAATTATAACCATAAAAACTTACTTCTAGGAGTTTTTCCTGAACTGTTAGCAAAGTTGACTACCCATCAGGTTCGGGTAGATCACGCTCTATATTGGCAAGGGGCCCCTGCCTAATGGCATGTTTCCAGGACTCAGGCTGATGGAAGCACCATCATGACACAGGCTCCCATGATCACAGCTCCAGGAAGGAGAGAATTTGACAGACTGCATATGTCCCTTCCCCTCGCAATTCATAGGCCAAAAGAAACCATATGAGTTCTAACTTGCATTTGTAGTGCAAAGCCCATCTCTGTGTTATCTTCTACCCAATGGAAATGAGACTCAATTTCCAATCAGTCCCCTTCCAACCCTGAAATTCTAAACTCTCTCCTTCCCCCTTTATTCATGCTTATACAATGACCAACAATTTTCTGAGTTATCTGTTTCTTGCAGCTCCTTGTTAAAGGCAAAAAATAATAAGCAAACAACTTAATAACATTCTGTTTGTTAATATCTTCACCTAGAACTCATGATAATTAGGCACATTATATGTCTAATAATAAATCATAAGTATCCACTAAATAATAAATATCTACCAAATTAAAACTTTAGAGGTAAACTGTATCTAAGCATTTTATCATTGGATATAATCATAATTAAATAAACTCCATTAAACAATTTAAACTATATGGCACATTTGATATATATTTTTTTGCTGCAGCAAATTACTGTAATGTTGAAAACAACACAGATATACTCTTTCCATTTTGACAGCCAGAACCCTGACACAGGTTTCACTGAGCTAAAATCAATGTGTCAGTAACTCTGTGTTCTTCTCTGGAGTCTATCAGGGAGAATCTGTTTCCTCACCATTTCCAGCTTTTAGAGGCCCCCCACATTACTTGTCCCATGGTCATCTTCAGAACCAACAATACTGCATCTCTCTGGCTCCTGTTACATGGTCACATGTCCCTCTGACCACAGTAGAAAAATGTTCTCTGATCTTAAGGACTCATGATTAGTTTGAGCTCATCCAGATAATCCAGGATATTGCCCCAATCTCAAGGTCCTTACCTTAATCACATCTGCAAAGTCCCCTTTTCCATGTAAGGTAACACATTTACGGGTTCTGAGGATTAGGAAACGACACTGTCAGGGGAGTGTGGCATTATTCTGCCTGCCACTGTGTACCTGCTGCTTTTGGATGCTTCAAACCATGTAAAGCAGACAAACCACAGCAATACAAGTATCATACAAGTTAGCTCTATACTTAGACAAATCTATTCTAAAATTAACACCAAAGGTTTAAGAAATTAGTGAACTATTTTGAAATAGTTTTACGTCACCCTACAATAATAGATAGGCTTAGTTTGAAATGTCCATCAGGAAAATGACTGTGAAAGCCTTCTGTAACGGTGAGATGAACTTTTAAAGTCCCACTTTTAAAGTTCGCATGACACATATACATTATTGATACTATGTATAAAATAGACAACTGATAGGAACATACTGTATAGCACAGGGAACTGTACCTAATGCACTATGGTAACCTAAATGGGAGGGAAGTCCAAAAGGGAGGGGATATCTGTATGGGTATGGCTGATTCATTTTGTCATGCAGTGAGGCTAACACAACATTGTAAAGGAACCATACTCCAATAAAATTTAATTTTAAAAATAAATAAATAAATAAAAATAGAGTTTGCATTACATAATCCATTGTTCTGTCAGTTTGCCATATTGACCTGACTTGTTAGAATTATTTAAAAGTTGATGCATCCCTTATTAACATAATATTATAATTAGCAGGGCCATGTAGAGGTTTCATATCCTAGAAAGTAAGAGATTGAGTCTATGTAGTTAGCTGTCTTTTTTGAGAAATTTGCTAATTTATTATCCAGGAACAGGCTGTATAACTTTTGTTACTTGATAATTGTGTACGAACTTATCATTCCTTGCCATACAATAGAGTTCTTAGATTTCAAGGACTACTTGTCTTAATTTACAACTCCCTATGTTCATGCTTCACTGCTTATACAGTTAGAAAATAATTTTGTTAGATGTAATATGTAGACAAATACCTAATGAATATAATAATTTTTTTACATATGTATATATACACACATACACACACGTGTGTTTATGCATGTGTGTGTGTATATATCCTGACTCATGAATATAAATTTGAAACAAGGAGTGCTATTTAAAAGTTAACAACTGGAAGAGTTCAAATGCCAGTTCATCAAAACAGATGCCAGCTGCAAAACAATGAATGCCAGCTCTAAAGAACCGCTGGTACATCCACAAGTCATGCTTATTGAACCTTTTTAACACTAACTTTTTTATACTCTGTATTTTCTTTTCTAATTATCATTATGAACACAGTAACCTTAACAAACTAAAATTATTTCAATCAGCCATAATAGCTATGATGGTTTTTGCTGCTGTCATTTTTACTGAAACTGTGCTCAGATTTCTTGGCCAATGGAGACTCTTTAAGTTAGCTCTATTTTCTTCCAGCACTGCCCTTTCAAGGGATTCTGATCTCTTTTATTAGAGAAGACTTTGGGACACCCATATCAAGGGGTGAGATGCATGAGAGCTCATGGTGGTCAAAATTGCCGTTGTAACTGGACCACTTGTGAAAGAGCTGTAAAAAATATATTTGAAAGTCACTGATTATTCCAAGTATTCCAATATATACTGTGATATTTTATCACACTATTTTTAAAGAATAAGGTTTCATACTTTAAAATTTTCCTACTACATAAACACCTCAGACGCATACCTGTACTCAAACCCTTTACTCCATTTCTTGAGGAAATAATTCCTATTTTCTTCCAAACTTTTCAACAACTACACAATTTTTTTTTTTGGCGGTACGTGGGCCTCTCACTGTTGTGGCCTCTCCCATTGCGGAGCACAGGGCCCAGACGCGCAGGCTCAGCGGCCATGGCTCATGGGCCCAGCCGCTCCGCAGCATGTGGGATCTTCCCGGACCGGGGCACGAACCCGTGTCCCCTGCATTGGCAGGCAGACTCTCAACCACTGCGCCACCAGGGAAGCCCTACATAAATCTTTTAAACTTATGAAATCTGAGAACTATAAACGTATGCATTTATTAAAATACATTTTACTAGCACTAAGGATGTTTGGTATTCATTTTAGATAGTTGATTGGAGACACACAACAAAAATGGGGTGAACCATGCTAAATACCTATCCAAATTGATAGATAATTCATGACATTTATGAACAGTGGAAGTATAAAAATACGTACTCAAGTAAAATAATCATTTTTTCCTGTTTTTTGTAAGTTATAGAGAAAATCAAGTGAATCGTTATTAGGGGCTTAAAAGCTTAATAAATGGCATGACTTAGGTTTAACAAACATAATCTTATTTCAAAGTACATGTATTTAGACTCCATATTTTCCAAAATTTAAAAATGCACATGAGAACTACATTTACCATTATGGCCATTCACTGAGAATAATACATCTTGAAAATATATTCTCCAAAATGATTATGTCTTCTAGAGAATCCAGTAGTTGGGGAAAAGTGTTTTTTTCTTCTCTTCTCTTGCTAATATGACTATGAGGCTATTTAAAATAGCAGGCATATTAATTTTTCTATGTTTAGGAGAGTTTAGCCTCTTCAACTCAACCTTGGATTCTTGAAATTTACCTACTCATTCATACAATTATAATGTATCTACCATTTACGGTTCTAAGTACAGGGAATAAAATAATGAAGAAAGTAAATGCACTTTTCCTGAAATTCTGTTTTGTCTTTTGCTATTCCACCCTAGCGCCTTCCTCCTGGCTATTTCTGATTATACTTAAGAACTCTGCTTAGGCACTATATTTTCTGGAAAACCTAACTTGATGCTCCAAGAGTGAAAGACGTCCTTTCCATATGCTTCCACAATGCTCTCTATTTAGTTCTTTTGTAACATTTTTATCTTGGACAGTCATTGGCTATTTTCTTGTCCAGACTCTCCCTGCCCCTCAGTGTCCTACAAGCAATCACTCTGGCATTCACCATGGTGTTTCCATGGCCTAAAATGTGCTTGAAACAATCAGATATCCGTAAATATTTACTCATTAAATTAATGTGGGTTAATGCAGGGGTGGTGTGTCCACCTTCCAAACACTCTTTAATGAGTACAGTAAACAGACATAGATATTGCAGGATTATACATGCACCCCTATAGTAGTTATGGAGTGTGATGAGAGCGAGAAGCAGAGGCAATTAACTGGGACTTGGTGAGCCATGGTCCTCTCAAGGGAGAGACAACATCTACAGCTGTCTGCATCCGAAGGGCTGTATAACACTCGAAGGAAACAAGGTCCTTGCATTTCCTGACTGCTTTTTTGGAACCTTACTCAAATTATAAACAGCTATTTCCTGTTTATCCTTACCCCAAAAAACATCATGGAATGCCCTAACTCTGAAAGACAGATAACAGAATGTCTCTCCATTTCAGGTTAATCAACGTTTTACCGTGAATTGAATGAATAACTAGATAAATATTCCACACCAAGGGCTAAATGACTGAAAGACAGAAGCTTATCAACTGCCACTTCTGTCAAACTGTCCCAATTTCACACTCTGGCACTCTTCCTATCATGGAAGGGAAAAGATACTAACTTGGAACAATGATCAAGAGAACTATAATATAACAATGATCAGACCAAAATGAAACGGGTTTCCTCACCTGTCGTCAAAACACATAACTAAAGGTAGCGGTTAGAAATTCACATTAAAATAGAGGGAGAATGACATCTACTGGTTGAGAGAATTCGGCCTACTGGATAGCTGATAATGGTTTCTCCCTATAAAGTTTAAATGTTTCTTACACATAAAATTCCACTTAATGATAAAGGGAATTATCTACACACAAAGCAGGAGGAACTGACCAATTATCTGTGCAGGTCTAAGAGTAATGAAAGAAAATTAATCCTTAATTGGCTAGCATTGCAATTGGAAATATTTTACAAATGCCTTTAAATGCCTTTGATTTTATTTCTGTACATTAGGTAAGCAGTATTTCATGATCATCTCTTGTACAAAACTAAAAATCATCATCTTGCTTATTAATAAAACATAAAGATTTGGGTGATAATTTTTTTTAAAAAAATCATTTATTATAGTTATCACAGGAGCTTCCTGCACTACAAATTATTTGTACTCTGAAAAATAACCATCAGGAGAAAATGTGTGTGACCTCAGGTTTAGTGATGAGTTCTTAGGCAGAGCACCAAGGCATAATTCCTGAAAGATATTTGATAAGTTGGACTTCATTAAAATTGAACACTGTTCTGTGAAAGACACTGTTGAAAGAATATAAAGACAAGCCAAAGATTGAGAGAAAATATTTGAAAATCAAATCTGGTAAAGGGCTTGTATCTAAAATATGCATAGAACTCGTAAAACTCAACAATAAAACAAACTTTAAAATAGCCAAGACAATTTAAAAATACCCAACATTTCTGAACAGACACTTCCCCAAAGAAGATATAGAGATAGTAAATAAGCATATGAAAAAAAATGTCCAACATCATTTGTCATTAGGAAAACGCAAAGTAAAACAATAACTGGTTACCTCTACATGCCTATTATAATGACTAAAATCCAAAACGCTAACACTACCAATTTGCATGGAGCAACAGGAACTCTTATTCATTGCTGGTGAGAACGTAAATGGTACAGCCACTTTGGAAGTTTAGCAGTTTCTTATAAAGCTAAGTAAAGCCTTACCATACTACCTAGCAATCAGGCTTTTAGGATTTACCCAAATGAGTTGACATTTATGTCCACACAAAACTTTCACATGAATGTTTATAGCAGCTTTATTCATAATCATCAAAAATAGGAAGCAACCAAGATGTCCTTCAATAGGTGAAAGGACAGGCAAACTTGATATGTCCATACAATGGAATGCTTCCAGCAATAAGGAATGAGCTATTCAACCATGCAAAGACAATGACGAATCTTGCATACATATCGCTAAGTGAAAGAAGCCAGTCTAAAAAGTCTACATTCTATACATTTCCATTTGTATGGCACTCTGGGAAAGGCAAAACTATAGAAATGGTAAAAAGGTCAGTAGTTTCCAGGTGTTTGAAGAGGTGAAGAATAAGGGATATTTTAGGGCTGTGAAATTATTCTGTATAGCAATGTAATGTTGGATACATGACACTATGCATTTATCAATACTCATAGATTCTTACAGCACAAAGAATGAACCTTAATATATACAAATATAAAAAAATCAATTAGGAGATTGAGGAGCCCAAGATGCAATGCGGACACTGGCAAAAGTATCTAACTGTGTAAAAATGTATGACACACCTCTGAAGTGGGTGTGAGGAAAAGTGCTGCCCTAAGTAACACGGGAAACAATGTTAGACTGTAAAACTAAAGACAAAAGGAATTGCAGGCAAGCACGCTATGCACTGCAGTTGCTAAAGTGGTTTCCCATAGGGATAGGGATTAACAATTCTAAAATCACAGGACGAGTGTACTGGGATTGAACAAATAAGTAAATGGATGACAGAAGGAGCTAGGATTCCCACTGTTGGAGTGAAAAGTTACAGATACTCAAGGGAAGAAGACTAGAATAATCCATGTGGTACTGGATAAAAGTCAGAGACATCAGGGTGAATTCGTGTTTAGTGTAACATTGATACAGATGGACATTGCACTATATGATTATATACATAAATACATGTTATGTGTGCACACACAGGTGGGTATTCACACATGTATTTTCTAGCTCTATCTTCTGAGAGGCCCTAGAAGTAATGACACTCAATAGCAAAAGGTCCCTTTGGTCCTAAATTCCACATTACTTAGCATTTATCATTTCACTGCATCCCATTTAGTCATGTGTGTGTTTCAAAATCTGCCCCTGACTTCAAGACTGTATAAAGAGGACCCATATCTCTTCTAACTAGCAGCTCCAGTGGGATGGTTAAAGGAATCATACATAATTGTAACCAAGGGGGAAATGCCTTATGACATTAAACTTAAGAACTTAGGCTTACATACATTATTCATATATTCAGTCCTTCATAAACTTTTACTGAGTGTCTACTATATTCAGGTAACTTTAGTAAGTGCTGGAGATGCACAAAAGAACCAAAGAATAAAGCCTCTGTCATCAGGGACATTAGTCTAGGGTCAAGAGACAAAAAAGTCAAAACAAGTAAAATGTTGGGCTTTCCTGGTGGCTCAGTGGTTGAGAGTCTGCCTGCCGAGGCAGGGGACGCGGGTTCGTGCCCTGGTCTGGGAGGATCCCACATGCCGCGGAGCGGCTGGGCCCGTGAGCCATGGCCACTGAGCCTGCGCGTCCAGAGTCTGTGCTCCGCAACGGGAGAGGCCACAACAGTGAGAGGCCCGCGTACCACAAAAAAAAAAAAAAAAAAGTAAAATGTAGTAAGAGCAAAATTATCAAAATTGTGACAAATGTTACAAAGCAAATAAATCAGGGTGATGTATAGAAAGAATCTGGGTTAGGCCTACTTTAGAATATGAAAGGTCTCTCTCAGATTACATTTGGATCTGAGATTGAAGGAGTTAAAAGATGAACATTTATTCTATTATTAACACGTGAAAAGTCTAGGAGAGAACTTGACAGTAAGAAGGAAAAGTAGGTCCACAGGAGCTGTTGAAAGAACAGCGAGGAGCCAGTGTGGCTGAGGCATATAGTTCGAGAGAGAGAGCCAGGTGGCATCAGCTATAACTGCAGGGAGAAGACAATGCAGGGCCCCCACAGATCGTGCTAAGAGAAAGCACTGAAGAGTTTTGAAACTGGGGATGATTTATGTTTTAATATTACAACTCTGGTGGCTCTGTATAAAATGAATTGTAGCACATCAAAACTGGAAGCAAACAGACCAATCAGGATGCTACTTTAATAGACAAGAGATAACTACCCAAACTTTGACCAGCATAGGACTCCCAAAAAGCAGCCCCTGGCTTACATTAGTCCTCTGCTAGAGAGATACCACAAATAACTTTTTTTTGGAAAACCTCTAAATTCTTCATTTTCCCCAGTTAACCTTCTGAGAAAGTCAATTTCAATTCAACTCAGCTCTATGGACATATATTGACGCTTTTTTTTTAACTTGGCCACTATGTTTATTTATTATTTTAATACATCTTTATTGGAGTATAATTGCTTTGCAATGGTGTGTTAGTTTCTGCTTTATAACAAAGTGAATCAGCTATACGTATACATATATCCCCATATCCCCTCCCTCTTGAGTCTCCCTCCCACCCTCGCTATCCCACCCCTCTAGGTGGTCACAAAGCACCGAGCAGATCTCCCTGTGCTATGTGGCTGCTTCCCACTAGCTATCTATTTTTAATTTGGTAGTGTATATATGTCCATGCCACTCTCTCACTTCGTCCCAGCTTACCCTTCCCCCTCCGTGTCCTCAAGTCTGTTCTCAACGTCTGCATCTTTATTCCTGCCCTGCCCCTAGGTTCATCAGTACCAATTTTCTAGATTCCATATATGTGTGTTAGCATACAGTATTTTATTTCCCTTTCTGACTTACTTCACTCTGTATGACAGACTCTAGGTCCATCCACCTCACTACAAATAACTCAATTTCATTCCTTTTTACGGTTGAGTAACATTGCATTGTTTGAGTAACATTGCATTGTATATATGTGCCACATCGTCTTCATCCATTCGTCTTTGACACCTTTTGTACTGTGGCAGACGTGTATGACAAGATGTGTAAGAACAGACCCCTGCCCACAAAGTCTCCCAGTCTAATAGAGGAAACAACATGGGTACAAATAAAATCAGAGAATTTGACATATACTCCGTGAAATAAGATCTCAATTTGTTTCTCTTATATCTACCTCCTTCACAGTTCAGAGGATGTTTCTAGGATTGGATAATCAAGTCCTAACAGTTAAGATTTTTATGTCCCCTTTCTAAACCCTATCCACCATTTTTTCTTTCTCATGTGAAAACCTATTTTTAACCTCAATCCAAAAAGAATTGAGGCTTCCAATGGTCTTTAGATGTACTCTTGGGAGATCACAGCTGAAGGCAAGAATGCAATCTAAGCAGGCTGTTTAATTTTTTTATATATATAAAAACTTCAGATGAGAAGCAAAATGCTCAGAGATTAACATTTATTTTTGCAGCTAGGAGAAAGGTGTGATGGAAGCAAATTAATTTGAGCAGATACTTTGCTTTAAATATTTCAGAGCAATTTCATCTCAAGATAAAGTGGAATTCTCCATATGCTGGTGATATTGCCATCAACTTAATCATTTAATCTGGACCTTTCCAGCGCTTACTTTCTTCTTGTAAATAATATTTAAGGACACCAATTTAATCAATAGTACCACACTCACCTAAATAAATCTAAGTAAAGCATCATTGTACCCCAACTAATCTCTGCTTTCTCACATTTATTCTACATGTTTCAGGTATTAGAATTGTATTTCTTTAACAATGATTCTCTTCACAAGTCAACTGGGAAAAATAAAGGCTTTTTTTTTAAAAATCACAGCAGAACAAAAACATGCATAACAAACTAATTGAGAGTAGTTAGAAAGAGGGATTCATGACCCTCTCATAATCGTATTTGCAAGATTTGACTTATGGGAAATGATATGAATCTTTTTAAGCAGCAGTGTATTCATTAAAAAAAAAAAAAAACTTTTCCTGAATTCAAATATGTAAAAAGAGAAACAGACAAGAAAAGGACTAATTAGAAAAGCTAACTATACCACAACAGTTTAGAATTTAGATTTCAAGCGAAAAGAAGATGCAACATTTTTAATTAGCAACATGGAGGATAAATAGAAACTTCTCTAGTCATAAAGGTATGAGGAGCTTTCTGCTTTCAATACCTTAATGGACTAGATTCTCTGAATTGATTTGTAACTAGCATATAACTAGACCCTTGAAAAAATTAAAGGCATTTCCCAAGCAGGAGGGGAAGAGAGGAAGAGAAAGCTGATACCTGAGAGCCATAAATAATGCAAGAGCCAAGAGGTAGGCAATGCCAATTCCAGGACAAATATAAGACCGAGTTTTAAGTCCTACAAGAGAAAGATGTAGACCCAGAGACTCCCTTTCAGAGAATTACAGTGATCCAAGGGTGTGACAAATTCCTGGCAATCAGAAGAACAATTATGAATCCTCTCTGAAAATAAAAATTGTCCCTAGTTTAGACACTTGGGATTCTCACAGATTAACCTCAGCATATAAACTAACATTAAAAAATGATGTACAAGAAAACAAAAGTCTGCATGAGATTGACACCAAAACCAAAAATAAACAACGGGCAGACGCTCCCAAGATTTTAAGATTTTAGAATTGTCAAAATGAATAGATAATAGCTAATACAGAAACATATTTTAGAGGATGGAATGACAAGCAACAGGAGGCTATTAAGAATGACCAGTCATATCTAAAATACAAATTCAAAGGGAATTTCTATCACTTAAAAATATAATTATTGGAACAAAAAACAATAAGTGGACAAAGAGTTGACTAGGAACCAACTAAAGAGAAAATAACTGCACAAAATATATATTTAAATAAATTACTCAAAGTAAAGCATTGAGAGACAAGATAAGAAATATGAAGGAGTTATTAAGAGAATATATAGAACAGAATAAGGTCAAACATATATAATCAGTGTTCTATCAGGAAAGAATAGAAGAGTGGAGGGGAAGAGGTATTGAAAAAATAATGGCTACGAATTTTTCAGAACTGAGGATGGAGATAAAGGTAAATTATAAACTAAACAGTATAAATTAAATGAGATCCAATATTAGACCTACTGTAGTGACACTAAAGAGCACAAAAAACAAATAAAATATTAAACTTAAGTAGAATAAAAAAGGTTAATCGAGCAGGAACAAAAATAGAGTAACAGCAGACCTTCTAAGAGCAATAATGAAAACAAGAATACAATGGCATAATATGTCCAAACAGCTGAGGTGGAGGGGAGGGGGGGAAGTCATCCTAAAACTGTATTCCCAGCAAAACTAGTTTTCAAGGACAAGGGTAAAATAAAAACATTTCTCGATAAACAAAAATGTGATCAATTTTACAGAACTTTACTACAAAAATTTCTATTAATATACTTTAAAAAGAAGGAAATGACCCCAAAAGAAAGTCTGTGATGGAAGAAGGAAAATGAGGGCAAAATACCCATGAATACATATGGCTACCTAAATGTAGCCAAATGAATACGTATGGCTACCTAGTTATTTTTAAATAGGAATGTAACTATCCCTCTCACAGGGTATTCAGAAATGTGGTGAGGGGAGTATTTCTGATTGTCACAATACTTAATGACTATGCTACTAGCACTTAGCTGTAAGGCCAACAATACTAAATACCTGTAAAGAGAGATGGCAAGATCACTTTCAATGCATATTGATAAATGAAGCATTTCAGTTAATATTTCATTTTAGTATTATCCGTATCTCACTATCAGAATCCCATTTTTTCCCAAAAACATACATTTTTATCTCTGTAAGCATAAAAGCTATTTATGTTATCACTTGGAAAATATTTAAGACCATATATGTTTAAAACTATACATAATCTCACTACCCCAAAAAGAAAGGATAGCAATATATCAATATTTCAAAGGATACAGATCCTAACATTTTCATTCTGTGTGTATTTACATATTTGAAGAATTACATTGTGGCTATTACAACTGCTATTTTTCACCCAGTTTATGTTGTTTTTTTCAAAATATATTTATAGTCATACATTTTCTCTCATGTCAATGTCTCGTTTCCTAGTCTCTAAGGCTGCTTAGCATTCCAGCACTTGATGTAACACAGCTGATCTAATGTCTCCAATGGCCAATATCTGAGCTCTTTCTGATGTTCACTGTTATAAGTGATGCTGATATTTCTTGCCCTTATTGGTCTTTTTAGCCATGTGAACTACATTTCCTTTGATTGCATCTTCTCCAAAATTTCAGAATTTTTACAACTGGCTCAATTCCAATTGTGGCTACTTTTGCTTTTTTATAGTAACCAACATATAATGGTTCAACCCACATATTTCTAAGGTGTGAAAGATGCTTATATATATAACTGGTTTTAGTGCCCAAACCCTGCCATGTTATACCACAACTTTCCCATTATAGAATACATTAAATGACACATTTACTGAAATGTACTTTACATATCATAACTTTCACTCTTTTAAAGTTTACAGTTTGGGATTTTTTTAGTATATTTTACAAAGTTGTGCAACCATTACCATTATCTAATTCCAGAATATTACAATCATCCCCAAAAGAAACCCCATACACATTAGCAGTTATTCCCTTTGCCCCCTCCCTGCAGTCCCTGAAAACCACTAATCTGTTTACTATTTCTTTGATCTTTCTCATCTGAACATTTTACATACATGGAATCAAATAATAAAATATATTGATTAAAGAACCAATCCCAATGTCATGCAGTAAATATTTATTGAATTACTACATTGCACACTTATTTATTAATACAGTCCCAGTTTTCCATGAGGTCTCAAAGATTATCAGCCCGTTTCACTTTATAAGTAAGGAGAATTATGACTGGAAGATGAGATGATTGCTTCAGACCACCCAGAGAAAGGGGCAACCCTGATCTTCTGATTACTATTTGAAGTTTCCTTTTTCTATACTAAGCTACATGCACCCTAAACTGAGACCCCCAAAAGACACACCCTGACACTACAGATACTGACCTAATTCTCTTTCTAGGTAACACAAAATTAATCAAAGAAGGGAGAATTAGGGATGTGGGAGTGGGAGGTATGCATGTTGGTAAACCAACCAATGCTATTAAGAACCAATATAAACTAATTCAACTTTCATTTGCAGCCACAAGCAATGTTTCTTTTGCATCCTTCTAAAATGATTCATTATAATTAATTATAATCTGGCTAATTATATCTGGCTTGTTCTTTCCCTTCCTTTTCCACCCTCTCCCTTCCCTTCCATTTTCTTAGCTTCCTTAATAGTTAATTCTTATATCCATTAAGTACAGCAAAGCAAAGTAGGTATTCACACACTGGGAGAGGAAGAATGCGTTGGTCCAGAGAAGGACAGGCTGAAGTATTGCCATAGATGGGGGACCTCAGGCAGAGTATCAGAGCCTGTCCTGTGCAAGACAAGGAAGGCAAATCTGAAAAGGGGCGACCTGGTACGGAGTGCCAGGGTCTGCATAGGATCACGTGGGATGGGAATGTCATCCATAGAGTGGAGGGAGGGAAGGTGTAGTCAGGAGTTTATGGCACCACTTGATGAAAGGAAAGCAAAGCATCCCCATGAGGGTGTGGTCCAGCATGGTGGGAGCCCATGCAGGGTGAGAAGAAGGGTGGCTACATAGTGTGAGCAGGCATCCAGGAGTGGGGAGTCAGAGCCCAGCACAGTGAAGGGGGCATCAGCACACAGAAGGGGTGGCAATGGTAGTAGAAGATTGGCTGTATAGAGGGTATTGGTCATATAAATAAATATATAAGGATGATGCAAGCCAGTCTTCCTACTGTCAGAAAATGGAGTTACAAATACGCAAAAGGAGAACTCTATTATGACCCATGTGGTGGGGGACTGCAATTGGGAATATGGTGTGAATTCATGGTTTTCAACATATACAGATAGATATACAAACAAACATAAAAGTAAGTGTATATACACCTATGCGTGCAATGCATATTGTGTTCAAAGCGATGGTCTAGGACGAATGACACCCTAGCAATAAATATACCTAATGCCCAGGTCTTCACCAAATATCATGCTTCACCAAAAGGACATAGGACCCTTTGTAGAAATGACTGTTTCCAGAGCTGAGGCACAAAAAGTAGAATGAGCCAAAGACAAGTTTTTGCGTGCCTAAAGCAGGTAAGTATTTAAGAAATGATTAGACCATGTCAAAGGGACATAAAGAACACCTTGGAGGAACTCTTGTTGACTAGATCTGAAGCAAACTTGGGTATCAAAATAAATAATCAAATTAATGGATTACAAAGCATTGACAAAAGTAGGAAACCATGAGTCCATAATTTGATAAGTAGTGGTTAAATAGTAAGGTCCACAGATACTTATTAATTTCAAAAGAGAAAACAGTGACTGGTAGACACCCCCTTAATTAAGTAATCAAAGCAAACAGCATTAGTAACACCACAGATCAAAACTGTGTGCCATGTGACAGGATGCATCAGACATACAATCAATTTGCAATATTGCTCCTAAAAATGCAGAATTTAATATAATCATGAGTAAGCAAAAGACAAACACAAATTGAAGAACATCTGAAAAAAATAACTAGGCTTATCTTTAATGGGTCAAGGTCTTGAATGTCAAGATAAAAATTGGAAAAAAAAAACTTCCATAGTTCAGGAGAATAAAGATCCATGACAACCATATGTAGTATAAAGTTCTGAAATGGATTATTTTGCTATAAAATATATTATCAGGACAATGGTATAACTCGAATAGGATTAAATGATGGTAATGTATCTGTGTTAGTTTCCTGATCTTGGTAGTTTATTGTGATGCTATAAGAGAATTGGGAATGTACTGCATGTAGGTCAACATTCTGGTTGGTTCAAGAGGATAAAGGACAAATTTCAAAACCACAGATATCATAGGAAAAATTCTAAAGTAATATATTAAATAAATACAATATACACACATTAAACCAGCAGGGGGTCAGGAGACATCAGGTCAGATCACCTCCTCTCAAATGTTAGAGTGACAAAAAGTTATTTGTACTTTCCTAAAAATTTGAGACTGCTTTGAAATATTATAGAATTCTAGTAAAAAAAATTATCTGAATTTTATATAAACTAACATTCAATTCTTTTCATCACATATAGAAGCCAACATATGACTTCAGGTATCATAAACAGCTCATCAGACTCAGCGGGACTGTCATTTATTTTTCACACCTAAGAGAAACAAAGCAGAACCACAGAAGAATTGTGCCTCTTTGTCAGCTGAAAGGGAACATTTGCTAATTAAAGTACTGCTTTCTTTCTGCTTCTTGCATACAGTTTTATCACGCATATTTGCCAAAGATCTCCTGAATCCAGAACCAAGTATAGTGTTTGGTGTACAGTATTAACAGAAATACTAGTAATCGTGCTAACACGCTTAAATATTGCTAACTATATACAAGGCACTGCTCTCAGCAAATGACATAGATTAATTCATTTAACCCACACAGCAAACCAATAAGATTATGCTAATATCATTCCCACTTTATAAAAAAGGAAATCAATATACAAAGAAATTAAGCCAATTACTCAAGGTCATACAGCTAGTAAATGTCAAAATTACAATTTAAAGGTGGAGTATTTGGCTCCAGAGTCATATAAATAAATATTTGTTTACTAAAATTTAATAAATTTACTTCCCTGAATTAAACAACTTGTAAACGATAAAAAGGCTAATTCACCTACTGGATTGCATTTTGAAATCACAGAAGACATAATATAGCTCTGGTTTCTTTAAAAAAAAAAAAAAAGATGAGCATCTAAGAGGAATATAAACCATATCATATTTGCATTTATATATACAATATGAGTCATATCCACAGTAGACAAACTCTTTCTGTTATTTTACAAAAGTCACCAGTTTTAAGATAAACAGACATTTCAAAGTTAAAATATTGTATGCATTTTCTCTTATGAATACAAGCTCATAAACTATTCCATTCAAAACTAAATTTTGAAAACACCATAACATATTAATTCATTGCTTCAACAAATATTGAACACATACCACACACCAACTCTATTCCAGGCACTAGATAAATGATTTAAAAAAGGAGAAAGAAGCTAATTAAATTAATAGGATTATATAAAGGTCTCATTAATAAATCCAGTTTTTTAAAGATGCAAAAAGTATCATTCATTCATCCATTCATTCAAAATAAACTCATTCTCTACCATGTTCCAGAATGTAGTTGTAGATACGTATGAGGACAAGGGCAATAAAAGCAAAGAAGAACAAGAACAAGCTTAAGAAAATCACTGAGAGAAAAATACCCAAAATGTTATTACAAAATCAAAAAAACAACCAAACCAAAAAACCTATTTCGGCATGTACAAACAGGAATGCTTAAAAGTCCAAATAAGAACAAGGAGATAGAACCACAATATTGAGACAAAATAACAATAGTTAACATGTTTTCTATGTGTCAGTAAAATTACATATTATTATCTCATTAACTCTTCAATTCCCCAAAACAGTAAGGTAGGTATGGTATGATTCCTACCTGTCAAAGAAAGTAGAAATATTCAACTCCGTGTCAGCGTGAACTGCAATTGAATTAGAAGGAGCAGTGTTAATATAAAAATTAACTGGAGTAAGGAAAGGTGAAGAGAAAGCTGCTTTTAAGTGGTTTGATTTTTCAAGTACAGAGGAACTGCTTTTCAAACATGGTTTAGGTTAGTGGTGCTGTTTGGGGAATCACGGAGAATTCAGAATAAACTGCATATGGTCCAATGTTCTGACTATTTTCAGAGGGAAAAAAAAGGCCAAATTTCAAAACAGAACTCCTATAAAAAAATGTTTAAGCTATTTACTATACAGAAAATGTATGAGTATTTCAAAAGTAAATTACGGGAGGAGCTTCAAGATGGTGGAAGAGTAAGACGCCGAGATCAACTTCCTCCCCACATATACATCAGAAATACATCTACATGTGTAACAACTCCTACAGAACACCTACTGAACGTTGGCAGAAGACCGCAGACCTCCCAAAAGGCAAGAAACTCCCCACGTACATGGGTAGGGCAAAAGAAAAAATTAAAAACAGAGACAAAAGAATAGGGACGGGACCTGCACCAGTGGGAGGGAGCTGTGAAGGAGGAAAGGTTTCCACACACTAGGAAGCCGCTTCGCAGGCAGAGACTACGGGTGGCGGAGGGGGGAGCTTCGGGGCCACAGGGAGAGCACAGTAACAGGGGTGTGGAGGGCAAAGCGGAGAGATTCCCGCACAGAGGATCAGGGCCCACCAGCACTCACCAGCCTTAGAGGCTTGTCTGCTCACCCTCCGGGATGGGCGTGGCTGGGAGTTGAGGCTCAGGCTTCGGTTGGATCCCAGGGAAAGGACTGGGGTTGGCTGCGTGAACACAGCCTGAAGGGGCTAGAGCGCCACAGCTAGCCAGGAGGGAGTCCGGAAAAAAATGTGGAGTCTTTGAAAAGGCAAGAGACTTTTTCTTGCCTCTGTTTCCTGGTGCGTGAGGAGAGGGCAGTAAGAGCGCCGCTTAAAGGAGCTCCAGAGATGGGCGCGAGCCGTGGCTATCAGCGCGGACCTCAAAGACGGGCATGGGACGCTAAGCCTGCTGTTGCCGCCACCAAGAAGCCTGTGTGCAAGCACAGGTCACTATCCATACCTCCCCTCCTGGGAGCCTGTGCGGACCGCCACTGCCAGGGTCCTGGGATCCAGGGACAACTTCCCGGGGAGAACGCACAGCGCGCCTCAGGCTGCTGCAACGTCACGCCAGCCTCTGCCGCCGCAGGCTCGCCCCTCATCCGTACCCATACCTCCCCACAGTGTGAGTAAGCCAGAGCTACCGAATCAGCGGCTCCTTTAACCCCGTCCTGTCTGAGCGAAGAACAAACGCCCTCAGGAGACCTACACCCAGAGGTGGGGCCAAATCCAAAGCTGGACCCTAGAGGCTATGCAAACAAAGAAGAGAAAGGGAAATTTTTCCCAGCAGCTCAGGAGCACAGGATTAAATCTACACAATCAACTTGATATACCCTGCATCCGTGGAATACCTGAATAGACAACCAATCATCCAAAATTGAGGAGGTGGACTTTGGGTGCAAAGATATATATTTTTTTATCCATTTTTCTCTTTTTCTGAGTGTGTATGTGTATGCTTCTGTGTGTGATTTTGTCTGCATAGCTTTCTTTGCTTTTACCATTTGTCCTAGGGTTCTGTCTGTCCATTTTGGGTTTTTTTTTTTATTACTTTAAAATTTTTCTTTCTTAATAATTATTTTTTAGTTCAATAACTTTATTTTATTTTACTTTATTTTATTTTACCTTATCTTGTTTCTTTCTTTCTTTCTATTTTTTTCTCCCTTTTATTCTGAGCTCTGTGGATGAAACGCTGCTCTTGGTACTCCAGCCATGCGTCAGGGCTGTGCATCTGGTGGGGGGGCGGAAAAGTTCAGGACACTGGTCCACAAAAGACCTCCCAGCTCCACGTAATATCAAACGGCAAAAATCGCCCAGAGATCTCCATCTCAACACCAGCACCCAGCTTCACTCAAAGACCAGCAAGCTACAGTGCTGGACACCCTATGCCAAACAACTAGCAAGAAAGGAACACAACCCCATCCACTAGCAGAGAGGCAGCCTAAAATCATAATAAGGCCACAGACACCCCAAAACACACCACCAGATGTGGACCTGCCCACCAGAAACACAAGATCCAGCCTCATCCACCAGAACACAGGCACTAGTCCCCTCCACCAGGTAGCCTACACAACCCACTGAACCAACCTTAGCCACTGGGGATAAAAACCAAAAACAACGCAAACTACGAACCTGCAGCCTGCGAAAAGCAGACCCCAAACACAGTAAATTTAGCAAAATGAGAAGACAAAGAAACACACAGCAGATAAAGGAGCAATGCAAAAACCCACCAGACCTAACAAATGAAGAGGAAATAGGCAGTCTACCCAAAAAAGAATTCAGAATAATGATAGTAAAGACGATCCAAATCTTGGAAACAGAATAGAGAAAATACAAAAAACATTTAACAAGGATCTAGAAGAACTAAAGAGCAAACAAACAGTGATGAACAACACAATAAATGAAATTTAAAATTTTCTAGACGAAATCAATACTAGAATAACTGAGGCAGAAGAACAGATAAGTGACCAGGAATATAAAATAATGGAAATAACTACTGCAGAGCAGCATAAAAAAAAAAGAATGAAAAGAATTGAGGGCAGTCTCAGAGACCTCTGGGAAAACATTAAATACACCAACATTCAAATTATAGGGTTCCCAGAAGAGAAAAAGAAAGGGACTGACAAAATATTTGAAGAGAGGATAGTTGAAAACTTCCCTAATATGGGAAAGAAAATAGTCAAATCCAGGAAGCACAGAGAGTCCCATACAGGATAAATCCAAGAAAAAAAATGCCAGGACACATATTAATCAAACTATCAAAAATTAAATACAAAGAATAAATATAAAAAGCAGCAAGGGAAAAATAACAAACAAGGGAACCCCCATAAGGTTAACAGCTGATCTTTCAGCAGAAACTCTGCAAGCCAGAAGGGAGTGGCAGGACATATTTAAAGTGATGAAGGAGAAAAACCTACAACCAAAATTACTCTACCAAGCAAGGATCACATTCAGATTTGATGGAGAAATTAAAACCTTTACAGACAAGCAAAAGGTAAGAGAATTCAGCACACCAAACCAGCTTTACAAAAAATGCCAAAGGAACTTCTCTAGGCAGGAAACACAAGAGAAGGAAAACATCTACAATAACAAACCCAAAACAATTAAGAAAATGGTCACAGAAACATACATATCGATAATTACCTTAAATGTAAATGGAATAAATGCTCCAACCAAAAGACACAGACTGGCTGAATGGATACAAAAACAAGACCCATATATATGCTGTCTACAAGAGACCCACTTCAGACCTAGGGATACATACAGACTGAAAGTTAAGGGATGGAAAAAGATATTCCATGCAAATGGAAATCAAAAGAAAGCTGAAGTAGCAATTCTCATATCAGACAAAATAGACTTTAAAATCAAGACCATGACAAGAGACAAAGAAGTACAATATATAATGACCAAGGGATTGATCCAAGGAGAAGATATAACAATTGTAAACACTTATGCACCCAACACAGTAGTACCTCAATACATAAGGCAAATACTAACAGCCAGAAAAGGGGAAATCAACAGTAACACAATCATTGTAGGGGACTTTAA
The DNA here is from genome assembly GCF_011762595.2 of Tursiops truncatus. Lineage (NCBI taxonomy): Eukaryota > Metazoa > Chordata > Mammalia > Artiodactyla > Delphinidae > Tursiops > Tursiops truncatus. The sequence goes on from NC_047036.1 coordinate 138,413,687, forward strand.
CATTCTTCTTTCACCAATGGACAGATCATCCAAAATGAAAATAAATAAGGAAACACAAGCTTTAAATGATATATTAAACAAGATGGACGTCATTGATATTTAGAGGACATTCCATCCAAAAACAACACAATACACATTCTTCTCAAGTGCTCATGGAACATTCTCCAGGATAGATCATATCTTAGGTCACAAGTCAAGCCTTGGTAAATTTTTAAAAATTGAAATCATATCAACTATCTTTTCTGACCACAACACTATAAGACTAGATATCAATTACAGCACAAAATCTGTAAAAAATATAATCACATGGAGGCTAAACAATACACTACTTAATAACCAAGAGACCACTCAAGAAATGAAAGAGGAAATCAAAAAATACCTAGAAACAAATGACAATGAAAACATGACAACCCAAAACCTATAGGATGCAGCAAAAGCAGTTCTAAAAGGGAAGTTTATAGCAATACAATCCTACCTTAAGAAACAAGAAACATCTCAAATACACAACCTAAGCTTATACCTAAAGCAATGAGAGAAAGTAAAACAAAAAAAAAAAAAACAAATTTAGCAGAAGGAAAGAAATCATAAAGATCAGATCACAAATAAATGAAAAGAAATGAAGGAAATGATAGCAGAGATCAATAAAACTAAAAGCTGGTTCTTTGAGAAGATAAACAAAATTGATAAGCCATTAGCCAGACTCATCAAGAAAAAAAGGGAGAAGACTCAAACCAATACAATTAGAAATGAAAAAGATGAAGTAACAACTGACACTGCAGAAATACAAAGGATCATGACAGATTACTACAAGCAACTCTATGCCAATAAAATGGACAACCTGGAAGAAATGGACAAATTCTTAGAAATGCACAACCTGCCGAGACTGATCCAGGAAGAAATAGAAAATATGAACAGACCAATCACAAGCACTGAAATTGAAACTGTGATTAAAAATCTTCCAACAAACAAAAGCCCAGGACCAGATGGCTTCACAGGGGAATTCTATCAAACATTTAGAGAAGAGCTAACACCTATCCTTCTTAAACTCTTCCAAAATATAGCAGAGGGAGGAACACTCCCAAACTCATTCTACGAGGCCACCATCACCTTGATACCAAACTAGACAAGGATGTCACAAAGGAAGAAAACTACAGACCAATATCACTGATGTATAGAGATGCAAAAATCCTCAACAAAATACTAGCAAACAGAATTCAAGAGCTCATTAAAAGGATCATACACCATGATCAAGTGGGGATTATCCCAGGAATGCAAGGATTCTTCAATATACGCAAATCAATCAATATGATACACTATATTAACAAATTGAAGGAGAAAACCATATGATTGTCTCAATAGATGCAGAGAAAGCTTTCAACGAAATTCAACACTCATTTATGATAAAACCCTCCAGAAAGTAGGCATAGAGGGAACTTTCCTCAACATAATAAAGGCCATACATGACAAACCCACAGCCAACATCGTCCTCAATGGTGAAAAACTGAAACCATTTCCACTAAGATCAGGAACAAGACAAGGTTGCCCACTCTCACCACTATTATTAAACATAGTTTTGGAAGTTTAAGCCATAGCAATCAGAAAAGAAAAATAGATAAAAGAAATCCAAATTGGAAAAGAAGTAAAGCTGTCACTGTTTGCAGATGACATACTATACATAGGGAATCCTAAAGATGCTACCAGAAAAGTACTAGAGCTAATCAATGAACTTGGTAAATTATCATGACACAAAATTAATGCACACAAATCTCTAGAATTCCTATATACTAATAATGAAAAATCTGAAAGCGAAATTAAGAAAACACTCCCATTTCCATTGCAACAAGAAGAATATAATATCTAGGAATAAACCTACCTAAGGAGAAAAAAGACCTGTATGCAGAATATTATAAGATGCTGATGAAAGAAATTAAAGATGATACAAATAGATGGAGAGATATACCATGTTCTTGGATTGGAAGAATCAACATTGTGAAAATGACTCTACTACCCAAAGCAATCTACAGATTCAATGCAATCCCTATCTAACTACCCATGGCATTTTTCACAGAACTGGAACAAAAAGTTTCACAATTTGTATGGAAACACAAAAGACCCTGAATAGCCAAAGCAATCTTGAGAAAGAAAAATGGAGCTGGAGGAATCAGGCTCCCTAACTTCAGACTATACTACAGAGCTACAATAATCAAGACAGTATGATACTAGCACAAAAACAGAAATATAGATTAATGGAACAGGATAGAAAGCTCAGAGATAAACCCATGCACATATGTCACCTTATCTTTGATAAAGGAGGCAAGCATATACAATGCAGAAAAGACAGCCTCTTCAATAAGTGGTGCTGGGAAAACTGGACAGCTACATGTAAAAGTATGAAATTAGAACACTCCCTAACACCATACATACACAAAAATAAACCAAAATGGATTAAAGACCTAAATGTAAGGCCAGAAACTATCTAACTCTTAGAGGAAAACATAGGCAGAACACTCTATGACCTCAATCACAGCAAGATCCTTTTTGACCCACCTCCTAGAGAAATGGAAATAAAAACAAAAATAAACAAATGGGACCTAATGAAACTTCAAAGCTTTTGCACAGCTAAGGAAACCATAAACAAGAAGAGAAGACAACCCTCAGAATGGGAGAAAATATTTGCAAATGAAGCAACTGACAAAGGATTAATCTCCAAAATTTACAAGTAGCTCATGCAGCTCAATAACAAAAAAAACAAACAACCCAATCCAAAAATGGGCCGAAGACCTAAATAAACATTTCTCCAAAGAAGATATACAGACTGCCAACAAACACATGAAAGAATGCTCAACATCATTAATCATTAGAGAAATGCAAATCAAAACTACAATGCGGTATCACCTCACACCAGTCAGAATGGCCATCATCAAAAAATCTACGAACAATAAATGCTGGAGAGGGTGTGGAGAAAAGGGAACACTCTTGCACTGCTGGTGGGAATGTGAACTGGTGCAGCCACTATGGAGAACAGTACGGAGGTTCCTTAAAAAACTACAAATAGAACTACCATATGATCCAGCAATCCCACTACTGGGCATATACCCTGAGAAAACCATAGTTCAAAAAGAGTCATGCACCAAAATATTCATTGCAGCTCTATTTACAATAGCCAGGACATGGAAGAAACCTAAGTGTCCATGAACAGATGAATGGATAAAGAAGATGTGGCACATATATACAGTGGAATATTACTCAGCCATAAAAAAAACGAAACTGAATTATTTGTAGAGAGGTGGATGGACCTAGAGTCTGTCATACAGAGTGCAGTAAGTCAGACAGAGAAAAACAAATACCGTATGCTAACACATATATATGGAAACTAAGAAAAGAAAAAATTGGTCATGAAGAACCTAGGGGCAAGACGGGAATAAAGATACAGACCTACCAGAGAACGGACTTGAGGATATGGGGAGGGGGAAGGGTAAGCTGTGACAGAGTGAGAGAGTGGCATGGACAGGTATACACTACCAAACGTAAAATAGATAGCTAGTGGGAAGCAGCCGCATAGCACAGGGAGATCAGCTCGGTGCTTTGTGACCACCTAGAGGGGTGGGAGGGAGGGAGACACAAGAGGGAAGAGATTTGGGAACACATGTATATGTATAACTGATTCATTTTGTTATAAAGCAGAAACTAACACACCATTGTAAAGCAATTATACTCCTATAAAGACATTAAAAAAAAGTAAATTAAATCAGTAGGCACTAAAATAGTAGATGACATTTACTGAGGACTCACTATGTGCGAGGCACTACTCCAACTATATCTATATAGTTCATATAAAAATTGACTCACCTAACCCCACAAATATCCTATGGGATAGGAATTATTAGTATCCTCATTTTACAGAGGGGAAACTGAGACTTAGATAAATCAGTAACTTCTCCAAAGTCGTATAAATAACCATTGGCAGTCAGAATTTGACCTAGCGTGGCATGATTCTCATCTGCACTTTAGATCTACCTTTGTTAGAAAAAGACACAATTGAAATGCCATTGGCAAAATGCAGTCCCCCACAATGGGGGTGCCTGGCACATCTTGAGCATGCAGTAGTAGGTATTTGTTGAGTGAATGAATAAATAGACTTCTAGCTTATTTCCACCTCAACATCTTTTCACATGTTGTTCCCTCTGCCTAGAATGTTTTCCCATTGTTTTTTGAAGGGAGCTCTTTTTCAACAATTGGATCTCAGCTTGGTTTTCTCCACAGGGAGAATTCCCTGATTGCCCTTCCAAAAATACCAACATGTATGCCTATCATATATCCAGATATATATCCATATACATCCAGGTATATGTCGCTTTGAAACCATGGAATTTATCTAGTTTATGTATTTATTTACTTGTAGTTTGTTCATTTTTTCCCAGTAAGATATCGGCTGTAGGAGAACTGGGGTCCTTTCTGCCATGTTCATCACTCTGTATAGCTACTAGGCTTTCAATGAATGTCGAATGAATAACTGGATAGATGGATATGTGCATGGATGGATGACTGAATGGATAGATGGACAATGTATCTGGATTGCAGCCAGGCATTCAGTCATAATTCTTATGATGTTGAGATGGGCTATATATATTTCCAGGTGGTCAAATGACTGGACTCCCAAAACGCTGATTTTACCAAAGTAATAACAGCCTAGAGAAGTTCTCGTTAACACTTTTCAAAAAGGTTTTTTATGTGTGTCAAAAGCATGAATGTGAAATATGTAATTTGTAAGCTCTAACTCAAGTGCTCAAAAATATTTTAGATTCAATATTTTATTTGATGTTCTAATATTAATAGACAATACCTAGAATCATTTCCATGCTCAAAAATATTATCATTTCAACGTACTACATGGTAAGTCTTCAGCTATACTTTTATTGTTGGTGGGATGTGTGTGTGACTAAAAGTTAAGCAACAAAAAAATAATACACACAAGAAAAAATTTTTACAATTGTTTTGCAATGACTATGGAAGGCTAAGTTGTTACTTTATTAATATACAAATCCAGAAATGTTATTTAGGAAGATGTTATAGTTTAGTACCATTTATAAACATTAGAGTTACAGAGCAAACATTGCTTTTTAAGCATATACTAAGGATTAGAAGGTACGAGAACTCCTGATTAAAAGATCACACATCGAGCAGATATTTAAAATAAAGTTCATTCTTCCCTAAACATGAGCAGAGTGTGTCTTCTTAGGTATAGACACAGACAATATGGGTGTGAGGAAGCATGAAAATGTGGATCATTTCCTCTTTCCATTGCCTACTTTCACCATCACTTGGTATCCTTACCCAAGGACAAGGACCCAGAATCCCAAATCTTCTCTTCTCCTCTTTCACACCACTGCATGCTCCCTCTCTACACACAAACACACTTGACTTTTTTTTTTTTTTTTTTCTGATACAAAGTCATTCCAATGGCTCTAATGAATAGAACCATTTTTAAAAGGCTCTTCAGGAGCAACAACTAACTGACCAGGCAATGTGAGTGCCTGTTCAGAAAACAATTTCCAGGCAAAGAAGATGTTTCAATTCCCCAAATCATACCACCATGGACACTTTCTCTATGCCTAATATCAGCCTTGCCTCCTCTCTCTAAGTCTGTGTGTAATTCAGGTCCTAGCTTTAGTCAAAATGAAAAGACTGCCACCTACTGAATTACAGGCAGAGACAACTGGAATCTTGAGGCACGTTTAATTTAACCCGTGGAGTCAGTCTGTTTCCGAGAGCAGGCACCACCTGTTCTGAGGCATTATATGTAGGGCAAGGGGATGACTAGCATGTGGGTGGTAACTGGCAGTTGACTGGGAATAATTTCTACAAAAGCCTCTCCTTGAGTGACAATATAAAGTGATAATAAGGTAATTCTCAGCTCAATAGAATTAGTGAAAGCAGGATAATAAGTTCTTTGGGATATTCCCTAATATAAATACTGAGATTGTGTTTCCCTATTCATCTCTTCTGCCTGCTGAGGTTGTTAACTACCTTTCCCTTGCTCAAACAGTAAAATCAAAATGGGCAGCTAAAGCACTATAAAAACTATCAAATTAAAGGAGGACAAATCATAAAGATTTCTTATGTTTGTCTGTATTTGCACCTTCATTCAGTGTCATCCCTGCCACTTGTTACCTACAACTTCACACATCTCACTCCGCAGATAAAAGTGAAGAGTCTCTTCAAAATTCAGATTACAGCAAGCAAACAACAATCATATCAGTGACAGTAACAGGGATTGCTTTTTATGATCCACAAGAGAAAAGAAAAAACATGAGTTTTTTCCACTAACCATAATTACCTGAGGTTTAAAGAAAAATTAATGTTGAGAAATCAAATATTAACTCATTAGGAGAAAACAGTAGATCACCTTCAAATTCACTATTCATGAATGCTGGCCTTCATTAGCTAAAACAGAAAAAGCACAGATGCAGAAACTACATAATTTACACAAAGGCTACCTGAATGATGCCAAATACTCTCCAAATACAACTAAAAGCTTGATTAATGGCTTTTAACAGCCAATGAAGCTCATTTAAATTCACTCAGGGGAAAACGTAATTTTCAAACTAAACTAATAAAAGTCTCACTGTTTCTTGAACTAAGTTAACTTTATTAACTTTTCTTTAAATTTATTATTACTTAACATTTAAAATGTGTTTACTATTAAAAACTCAATAGTTTATTTCATTATTTTAATTACTCATTAATCCAATACTAAAAAAAAATCTAAATCATGTTTGTCAATTGTTGATGTGCCAGTTTATTTGGAAATGTCCTGATTCCTACAGATATATAAATACTTCCCACAGATATGTATTTCCTGAATACACACACACACACGCACCTATTTCCTGCATATACATATATATGTACTTCACTATTACTTTAAATTTTCAACAAGTGCATAACTTTTGTATACAGATGTGAGGTTTTTTATTTAAAAAAAAAAAATCCCAATTAGGCAAATTTATAGACAGAAAGGAGATGAGTCGTTGCCTAGGGGTGAGAGGGTTTATTGTGTCTTACAGGTATTGCTTACAGTTCCAGAAATTCATGAAGCACTAGGAAAATTTTTACCTGCAGTTTATATTCAATGTCTCTGAAATGCCATGTTCTCTTAATACCAAATGTTCATGTTCCCTCTTCAAACCAAATTACCTGGTACCATTTTCTTCATAGGTCTTATCACTGTTACTTTTTAATATTTTTTTCTCCTCCTGCTAAAATATAACCACAATGAAACAGAAAACCTATCCTTCTTGTTCATTGCTTCATCTTCAGTGCCAAGAATAGTATATGACACGATAGGCACTCAACAAATATATGTAGAATGAATAAACACTCATTAATCTCCCAATTTCATTTACCTGCTTGAACTAAGAAATTCTGAAAATATCTTGAATCTACAAACATTTATAAATATTTCCTATGACTAAAGAGCAGTTGGTTATAGGGCAGGGGCTAGGAAAGTGTCACGAAACTGTTGTTTTCCTCAGACCTTAGTTTTTTGAAAGATAGATACCATTTTTCTTGAGAAAGCTAAGAACATAACATCGACCGTCTCTTTGGTCTAAAAAGAGTTTCATCAAAGTATTGACCTTTGGAACACATGTTGGACATAACTGATCTTCCCAGGTAAGAAAACTCCAAAGCTTCATCTGGATTTTCTATTTTCCTTTATAATATTTAGTTTTGAGAAACCTGACTTAAACGGTTGCCATGGAAATGAGCACAATGGTGAATCATAAAGCTTTTAGAAGGATGCAGCATAAATGTAAGAAAGGGTTATTTTTATTAACTTTTTAAAACTGATAAATCTCAGGGTAAGTAAGGTACTACAGAAAAAGAGAAACAATTCTTATAGCTCTCACCTAGGTTATGTTTTGTAAATGCTGTGAAAAAAAATAAAGACATTGTTGCAATGAATCAAAGCAAATACAAGAAGACTATTTCTATATACTGATTTATTATTTTATAAATGTGCATATATCATAAATCATAAGCCCTGTGAACCAATATAACAGCTATTCATTTACACATGTATATAAGTTATCTTGTCCAGTCTCAGCCTTGTAAGACATGTCCTCTTTATTTTCTACTATAGCACTCAGCTCTTTCTTTAAAGCCCAATAAGCAATAAACAAGCAGTTTAATTAATTAAATTGTTAACTATGAAAATAAACCAATTTTATTTCTTAGAGCAGCTTTTGCTTTTGCTGCCTTATGATGTAAAAAGAGACAAGTACATATCTGTGAACTCAACAAAGCAACTGCAGTGGGAGACAAGGTGTTAAACAATTTTAAGGGTATTGCATGAAATGTTTACTGACCAGAATTTAGTACAATGGAAAAAGGCTCCAGCATATAATCAGATTTCCCACATGGAAAATGAACACCAAGGAACAACAACAATATCCTTCATCTTTTTGTAATATATTTTTAATTACATGTTCATTATTTTGGGCTTATATAGAAATTTTCCTTATCAAATTAAACAATTTTAAATTGACCTCATTCAGTGTATATGTAATAGCTACAGTCAGTAAATGGAATAATTTCCCACAAGGATTAGCAAGGTAGTAGATTGTGCTTTTGCTGTCCCTTCTAATTTCAAACTAAATCATTTATTTATTGCCTTTATGGCTATTGCCATTTTTGAAGACTATTACCACATGTGAATAGGGTTTATTGAGCATGTATGTTTTCCTCTTCTGTTTCGAAGCTAATTTTTAGAATTCTTTTGTCAATTAGGAAATGGAGGTAACCATGAGGACTGGTAAGCTAAGGTGAAACCTAGCTACTAGTTTCCTATATATTTACTAGTTTCCTGTATATTAAGGTATATTTGCCAAATGGCACACTCCCCTTATGATGTTAAAGAGTATAAAATAAAAACTCACTTTCAATTTAAACTCTAAGTCCTGATAGTGTTCTGGAAGTCCCTTCTATAAGAAATGGATTTTTTTTTTCCGTATCAAGTATAGGAGGATTAAAGAGTTACCTTTACGTTTCCTACAATTATAACTCATTTGAACCTAATGAGTCCCATTTACCCTCGCTAGAATATTATATTATAAGATCAATAAATTATACCAAATACATTTGCCTGTTATGGAAGGTCAAGAAAAGTAATTTTCTTCTAATGATAGGGAGAAATATTAGGAGATGGAGGTAATGTTCAAAAGACTGTGTGTGGTTTTGAAGTTACCTGCCATGATAGAATAATCAATAGATAACTAGGAAGACCTTCATTTGATCATTCATGCCTCATTGCTCATGAACATTATTAAATATTCTCTTGGTTTCTCAGCAGGTTGTCTTTGAAGTTGCCACATGGAACATTTTTCTGCGTGAAGAATTATATTTCCAAAATATGCAATACTGATGTGTAGCTACAAGATAAAAAGAGATATAAACTTGCACATAGCTCATCAACTGCTCACTGACCTTGGATCATAAGATTATCTTATCAAAATATGCATGTCTCCTCCTGACAAGTCAGTTTTGCCAAATGGCCAACCTTTCCTGTGGACCATGTGGTCATACGGGACACAGGAAAACCATTTAAACCATAACTGTTACAGTATATATGTCAGAGTTTCATAAAGAAGCAAGTCATATTTCTTATCCTCATACTTTTTGTCAAAAGTTATGGTAAATTAAAATCGCTTTCTTCAGGTATGTGGTATTTGTGATTATCAATGGCAGCATTTGATGAGTCAAAATTAAAATTTAGAAACGCTGTGCCATTAGCGCTGATATTTTTCAAACTTTGAAATATGTAGCAACCGTGAAGCAGAGCACAAGTGTTAGCTCACAACGAGGAATTTTATGCACAACCACAAAGGACATGTGGCCTAAAGCATTGAAATGATTTATGTTTACAAAAACCCAAGACCCTAAAGAACATTCTGTCATTTCTGAAGAACAAACCCTTAGGAATGAGTCAGTTTTGACTAGCTTTATGTTCCCACACAGAAAACACATTTGTTCACTTGAAAAGATCTCCAAGACCCCTTCTAAGAGTAAGAGTGAGAGGAAGTTACACTGAGAAGTTATTCCATAATCTCTCAATAATGGCAAATCTTTCACTCTAAAATAATGTTTCCCATTCAGTCAAAAGGCATTTATGAGAATCAACCACGGGCTAAGACATGCAAAAGGAGCTGAGAATACAAGGATAAGTAAGCCGCACTCACACAGTGGGGAAGCGAGGCACACATACGGATTGCACAGTCCTGTAACAGAACCATGCTCAGAGGAATCATGCCTGATCTACCTGGGACATTCAAGAGACTGTCCACAGAGAAAGTAGCATTTCAACTTAGTCTTGAGGAATAAGTTTGCAATACTGAGAATATGAGAAGACAATCTATGGAAAGAGCACAGACTGAGAAAAGGATTGGAGTTTTGAAACTCATGGGTGATATAAGAACTGTGAAAAATTCCATGTTACAAGAGCATAGAATGCAAAGGATGAGGCAGCTAATAGAGCTAAAGAGAGATTTGTTACCAGATTTTGATATTTTCAATGGTTCAGACAAGAGACAGCAGTTTGAACAGTTATAGTATAGTAGGGATAACATTAAGGGGCCTAATCAATAAACTTTATAATTAATTATGTTGGGAAATGAATGGAAAGACAGAAGTTAAGAATGACAGCAGTCTTTGTTGTATAGATTTAAAGTTAATAGCAATGTCATTAACCAAGATAGGAAATAGAAATAAGGAATTAATATCAAGACAGTGAATTCTATTTTGGACATTTCAAGTTTGAATTTCCTAAGAAACATCTACTGGAAATGCAAACATTATGTTACAAATACAGAAGTGGATCTCAGGAGAGAGATCAGGTGCAGGAATCATGTAGTTGGAAATTAACTGCTCTAGATGGTACGGTACTTGAAATCTTGAAGCTAATGTTATCACCCAGGGAGAAGAGGAAGAAAAAGCAGAGAATCAAGGATAAAATTTCAGGGAGTGTCAAAGTCTAAGAAGTGAAGGAAAGTGAGAAGGGGTCAAATTTTAGAGGAAATCTAAGGGCACGGAGGTCAGGGGAGTGGCTAATGGCAAAGCAGAACAGTTTTCTTGAAGCCACGACAAGATTACATCAAGGAAGAAAGACAGGAGGACTTGGTCAAGAAAAACTGAAGAAAAGGTCTAAGGACAAACTAAAATAGGTCATAGGATTTAGCAATTAGAAAATAAGCCCCTGGACTTTGCACGACTCTCTGTGTAGTAGAAATACAAGCCAGGTGTCAGCTGGCTGAAGAGTAGAAATGAGGTGATGATGTGGCAAAAATAATTATATACGACTTTACCTAGAAATTCCAGAAGGATGGAAGGGAGTGACAAAATGGAGGCAGCTGAAAGCAATAATAAGCATGAGGGCAGGTTTTTTGTTGATGTATCATTTTATTTTTGTTCAGAGATGGAGGAGCAAACAGTGTGCTTTAAACAAAAGGGCTTTTAAATAAAGGGGTTGCATAGAGAGGCAAAGACGAATGCACAAAGTCCTAAAGAATTTGCAGTAGATGAGAGGCTTAATCTTAAGGTAAAAGGTAAAATGCACTGCTTACTCTCAGATAAGACTGCTATAATGACACATGGCTCTTTTTACGTATATTTAGAAACTGAAAAAAGAAAAGTGATAAATGTTGTAAACTAATAGATTCTATTTTCTTTGGAATGTACACTTATCTTCTGAAAGGTATACATCAGAAGGGAAAGACTACAAATTACACTGTAGCAAAAATAATTTTGTTAATCTAGTGATTAGAAAGATGGAGATAAAACGGCTGTGAAATCTATAACATTGAAAAATACACAAGGTGACAAAAGTTGAGGGTCAATATCAATGAAACATGGGTCATTTTTTACACCAGATGTGTATAACCTTCCCACCACACCCACATGCACACATACATTTAACTCATTTCTCCACAGTTGCTCAACAAAGCCAAAGTGTCTGGGCTAGGAATTCAGAACACAGCCTCTCAAATCAGAAATACAAGTTGGTCAATGGTATTAAAAGACCATCAAGCATTGTGTTGCATTTGTATTGAGTCACATGATACTTAAAATATTTACCAAGCATTAATATTAATTATATAAATTAAATATATTAAAATTAAAATATATTATATAAATTTTGGGCATATTTAACCAAGAATTCCTAGCTATTGGTTAGAAATTTGAAGATGGATTTAATGACCTTTTAAAAAATATTGTTCTCTCACCCATTATTGTTTTGTTGTTCTACCTTGAAAAGCAAATCTGGAAAACTAGGTCATTGAAATTTTATTCCTCCAAAGCACAATTAAATCACAAATGTCAGGAAAAATTTTTCAAAACTTGGAAATTAATGGGCAAGAGATCACTGGGTGTCTTTAAGGAGTATGTCCATGTTTTCTAGCATGCCCTCTGGGAATTATCTGATTCTATTAGTTGAACATCTAACTTTCTATTGAGTAGATTATTTTACATCTCTCTAGTGGCAGAAGATAACTTGAAGAAATCTGATAGGAATGCAAATTATCCTTACCCATAACAATGCAAATGAAGATCATCTGGTGGAGAATCAATTATTTATACCTTGTAGAATAGATCAACATGACACTGTTTTATCGTCCTATATGATGTTAACCAGTTTTACATCTATTAGCAACTTCATTTTTACATTCCTGTATGTGCATGCATGTACACACACACACATAGAATCACACACACATCAGTTCTTCAATTTTTTTTTAAACTGGTTTTAACATCTTATTGGTTCCCTCACTAATTAATGAAGCAAATAAAATTCTGAATATGTGTTCATTGTATATTTTTAAGAGAATCATGGGTTTACCTTTTTTAAAACTGAGTTTTAGCACAAAAAAATTAAGTGAACTGGATAACTACATTTAAGAATACTTGTCTAGGGCTTCCCTGGTGGCGCAGTGGTTGAGAGTCCGCCTGCCAATGCAGGGGACATGGGTTCATGCCCCGGTCCGGGAAGATCCCACATGCTGTGGAGCGGCTGGGCCCATGAGCCATGGCCGCTGAGCCTGCACGATCCGGAGCCTGTGCTCCACAACAGGAGAGGCCACAACAGTGAGAGGCCCACGTACCGCAAAAAAAAAAAATTTTAAAAAAAAACCTGTCTAGAAGCTTGCCCTCCAGATCTTCTTAATAACCGTCATTGTATCAACCTCACAGCATTAATAATTTTAAAATCACAGTCTTCCATTTATATGGATTCACAACTTGAATATATTCATTTTTGTCAACCACAAATAAAGTAAAATACATCTAATCAAATTAGAACTGTACATATCTGTATAGTAATAGAATCTTTATTGTATTGAGAAAGAAATGATTGAGTATTAGCCAGAATGTTCAAGAGTATATCCTTAGTCACTGTGGAGCTATTTTTGCAATAAAACCTGCACTTTGTTTAACAAGTTCCCTTAGGGATTAAGAGAAAAACATGTTGAAATGGGGAAAAAAATGCAGTTGGAAAATTTCAGCCTAACAACTATATGGTCTAGCTTCATACTTTAGCATAAATATTCGCAACATATTATTAATGCCCTAAGTTTTCATGTAATGAAATAGAATAAATTATTCAATATTTTAATTACACCTGTAAAATAAAATTTGCATAATAACGTGCTATTTGAAAAAGTAGGCATAAATTAACAAAATGTAAACCATGATCCTTTTAAGAAAATAAGTATGGACTTACTGATCTTAATTCACTGGTGCCATGGAAATTACTTCTTTTATGAATTCCATTTACCTCAAAAATAAACACTTTCATGACTCAGGGAATGCATTATTTTGACTATCCTTAAGTGTTCACCTTATCTAGTTAGTGATTCGTATAGATAGACTCACCTTCAAATACAAAGAAAAAGCCATTTGTATAATGACCACATCAAAAGAAACAAACACACCAAGCCACACTATTACTCTTAAATACATGACGGTGCAGGTGGAATTTTCTAATTCAATCTTGTGAGAGATAATTCTAAGATCAACATGCTCCATATTTTCTAACACTTCAGATTTGGCCTCCAACCATGTTTTAATATTTTACTATAGGTTAAGTATTTGTAATTATGAAAAAGTAATCAGGATATAATTTGAAATGCAAAACAAAAATATTACATAAAATGTCAAATGAATAAAAATCAACTATGTATGTTTTATATATACACACATGTACACAGGCATATATAAACTGGAAAGAAACCCTCTGAACTGTTAATAGTACTATTTCCCGAAGAAGTTTATGGTTGATAAGTTTTGTCACCTTCTTCATAATTGATTGTCTTTAAATTTTTGACAGTGAAATTAAAAAATTACTAAAAAAATCTATGCTTTTCCATTGGTCACACAATGAGCTACACATTTTTCTCTCTTTAAAGTTTTCACCTGCCATTTCTTCACTCAGGTGTTTCAAAAGCTCAAGAAGAATGATTCCCACTATTTGCACAACTGTTTCTATCTTTTTAATTAAACTGAATTCATAAAATATGCTTCATAAGCTTCCAGCTAGGGCAGGTTTACTTAATACCTTGTCCCTGATGTGTTATAAATGTTTTACATCCTTTCATACCCATTTTGAGCAAGTCATTTGGCATAACTGTTTGCTGTTACAAAAAGAATCCACTCTGAAGTCATACCCACAACTAACTAGAAACACATTGCCTGGACATTTGCAAAGTCAGCATGGAGCTGATTATTTTCAAGAAATTGAACAGTATATTTTCAGTAGTAATCAAACTAGAAGCAAATAGCGTTGTTCTAACAGACATTTTAATCACTAATGATTATACTCCTTTAATATTTATTTGTTTATTTATTTTGGCTGCACTGGGTCTCAATTGCAGCATGCTGGATCTAGTTCCCCTACCAGGGATCGAACCTGGGCCCCCTGCGTTGGGAGCACGGAGTCTTACCCACTGGACCACCAAGGAAGTCCCACTCCTTGAGTTCTTCATGTTTACAAAATAAACATGTAAAATGAAAATGGCATTTTAAAAGTAATTTTTTGGTATATTCAAATGATTGAGAAGTATTAGTTTAATCTAGCAGTTAGGAAAGTTCCTTGGAAATACAATTATTTCCACAGCACAAGGATTCTTGGAAGATGGTGGCTTGAATGACTGCCACCTTGGTTAGCCTCTCAGTTCTCACCTGTTCACTTTTGCTAAACAAGCCCCTACTGAGAAGAAAAGGTAGGCAGAGTCTAGGAGGGTAAATGTGAGGTTACAACTTCGTCTTCCTCCTCACGGAGACGGACTGTCTCTCTGGACCAGGAGAACAGCAACAGAGAGGCCTGAGACAGGATATAGATTGCCAAAATAGGCCTGTTTTCCTTGGAGACCAAGCCCTCAGAGTCCTGCAACTTACCTCACTCATGGGATGCCAACATTTAAGGTACCAAGCAACTGGCATACAAAGGAAAATTACCACAAGCTCAGTGGCACTCTATCGGCATGAAAGAGGAAATGGACAAGCAAAATGAGCCCTTACAGATACTAGAGATTCTGAAGGAGAAAGATAACAACATGACCAAACCTAAAAAGAGCACAAGAGCACATCAACATATTTAAGAAAAGCACAAAACAAGGTTCTGAAAAGAGAACACATCATTTGCAAGCTAAACAAATATTCTGAACTGAAAGAAAACTAAATGATGACATCTGAATTTAGTAGAGCAACAGGATCTGCTCAAACCTTCCTAATGATTTCCCATCTTATTCAAAATAAAACAACCATTTCTTACCATGGCTGGTAAAGCCCACTGTGATACTGCATTGCACTATTCTCAGACCTAGAATCTGACTTGTCTCCCCTTACTGTAATCCAGACACATTTCTGTTCCTCCTTAAACGCTATCAGCATGATCATGCCCCCAGATTTTTACACTTGCTATTCCCTCTCCTAGATAGCCACATGTCTTGTTCCCTCATTTCATTCAGGTCTTTGTTCAACTATCACTTCACCAGAATATCCTTGGTCACCCTATCTAAAACTGTTGCAGCCATGCTCTCTCAAAATTCTTATTCATCTTTATTATCCTTATAGTATCCATCATCATCTGTTATATATTTAATTATTCATTTTTTAAATTGTATCTCTTCCCCAACAAGAATATTCTCCCTATGAGCTTATCTGTTTCATTCATTTCTGAAACCTTAGTGCTTAGAACAATGCTTGGGACATTGCAGACACTCAATAAATTTGTTGAATCAGTGAATAAATCAGTGGTGAGAAAGTTCCTATTAAAATTGACCTCTCAATGTCCTCAAATTTTAAATTGAAGTATGGTTGATTTACAATATCATTTTAGTTTCAGGTGTACAACACAGTGATTCAATATTTTTGTAGATTATATTCCATTTAAAGTTTTTACAAACTAATGGCTATATTCCCCAGTGCTATACAACATATCTTTGCTGCTTATCTATTTTATACATAGTTTGGATGTCTTAATCTCATACCCCTATCTTGCCCCCACTTGCCTCTCCCCAGTGGTAACAACTACTTTGTTCTCTATACCTGTGGGTCAGTTTCTGTTTAGTTATATGCATTCGTTTTATTTTTTATATTCCAAATATAAATGGTAACAGAGTATTTGTCTTTCACTGCTGACTTATTTCACTAAGCATAATACTCTCTAGGTCCATCCATGTTGTTGCAAATGGCAGAATTTCATTATTTTCTATGGCTGAGTAGTATTCCATTGTATGTATATACACCACGTCTTCTTTACCATTGATGGACCCTTAGGTTGCTTCCATATCCTGGCTACTGTAAATAATGCAAACCTTGGGGTGCATGTATCTTTTTGAATTAGTGTTTTTGTCTTCTTTGGATATATACTCAGTAGTAGGATTGCTGGATCATATAGTAGTTCTTTTTTTAATTTTCTGAGGAACCTCCATACTGTTTTCCATCGTGGCTGCACCAATTTACATTTCCACCAACAGTGAGTGTATGCGGGTTCCCTTTTCTCCAAATCCTTGCCAACGTTATCTGTGGTCTTTTGATGATTGCCATTCTGACAGGTGTGCGGTGATATCTCATTGTGCTTTTCATTTGCATTTCTCTCTTGATTGGCAACGTTGAGCACCTTTTCATGTACCTGTTGGTCATCTGTATATTTTCTTTGGAAAAATGTCTACTCAGGTCTTCTGCCCATTTTTCAATTGGGTTGTTTGGGTATTTTTTTATATAAATTAAGTTGTATGATCTGTTTATATATTTTGGATATTAACCCCTTACTGGTCATATCATTTGCAAATATTTTCTCCCATTTGTAGGTTGTCTTTTCATTTTGTTGATCGTTTCTTTTGCCATGAAAAAGGTTTTTTTTAAGTTTAATTAGGTCACTTTGTTTATCTTCCCTTTTATTTCTTTTGCCTTAGGAGACAGATCAAAAAATTATTGCTACAACTTATGTCAAAGAGTGTTCTGCCTATGTTCCCCCTTAGGAATTTTATGGTTTCAGGTTACATTTAGGTCTTTAAGCTTTTTTTAAAAAAGCTTTTTAAAAAGTAATGAGAAGCATTTGTGGAAATGAATTCCTATATTATTGTTTATGTGTATAATACTGCTGAAATAGTGACACCAAGTAGAACAAAAAGTAACTACTAGAAAAATATTTACTACCGGGGTGAATTGTATTAAACAGTAAACAAATTAAATTGCTCACAATTTTTTGCTTCCTCTGCACCCCTCCCATGCTTCCTTGCAGGCAGATTATAGTTACCTGCCCCATCAATCTCAGCCTTAATTATGTGACTTGCTTTAGTCAAAGAAATGTGAATGGATGTGACTACTGTTGCACTTGGGCAAAAGCTTGAACAGCAGTTATGTCATTTTGTGTTGAATTTCTTGCTCTGAGACAAATACCATGAGAACTGAATGTTCAGTGGTCACCTATTCTTTCAGCTTGGATTCTAGAGAAGATATATGGAGCTCAAGCAATCTAAACAGAATCAAAGCCTTCATAGAGCCACATAACATAAACAAGAAATACATATTGGTATATGTCACCGTGGTACTGGGGTTGTTTTTGCTACAGCAAAAGATGAATAACAAAACTAAGTATTTCAGAGTTTAATATCTTTGCGAAAAAAAAAATAAAAGTAATGGGTATTTTTTTAATCTGCAACTGTATCCCCAGTGGCTAGAACAATGCCTAGCATATAGTAGGTATCCAATGAATAGTTGTCAAGTACAAGGGACCATTGTCTATCCATTAAAATCTCTCATGTACGACCAAGGTGAGCCTGTACATCATCTGTAAATACTTCAATGAGAGTTTTACATTATGAAATAAAACCCTGATGAATTCTTAGTGTGTGAAATCTGTGTTTTCTAACTAGCAGACAGACCTTCCCTTTATTACCTCATACTTTGAATTTGGCCACCCATACTTAAGTGACAACACCTGATTAAGCTGACAGCTGAATACACATCTGAATGAGCATCTAAAGTTCGTTAGTATCAAATTGGTATTCAATGTCAGTTTAATTTGAAGAAACTCTCCCTCCTTGATTTCTCCTTTCAACATAACAACCAAATAAATTTTTTGTCTAGTCTGAGTCAGTCTCTAAGCTTTCAGAATTACACAAATTCTTTCAGATATGTCTTCCTTAACAAAGGCAACAAGAATAACAGAAGTGACTACCTTTAATGTTGTATTTACCTAAATGTGATTTAATAGGTTAAGAAAAATTAAGTATAAAAATAGGTATATATATATATGTAAAAAGTGAGAATGTTCATGGCATATTCTTGAAAGAAAGAAGTAAATGAAGGAAAACTGTGGTCATCACTAGAACTGTTGAAATATTTCTTAATCTCCATCTTCTAGACTGAGTATGATTGCAGTTCCTGGCCTTTCACAGTTCAGTGGAAACAGACAACTAGTTCTAGACAATGAGTTGTGAGTGGAAGTGACATGGGTCACGTCTGGGACAAAGCATTTAATTGCTGGTTTGAGACATTAAGAGTTCTATGAGACTCTGAGCCATGTGGCAGAGCAGTTCTCCTGGGTTCCCTTACCCTACTGCTCTCCACCTGGACGCCCCTTCTGGCACTGCAACTGGCAAGATCCCACATGGTAGCTTCTCCATGAACTTGGGTCTCTGCAGCTACAAAGAGCAGATCTCTGCCAACCCATCTTGGACATGTCATGTGTATAAGAAAACCAAACCACTGTTTTAAGACTGGGAATTTTTGGAGTGCTTACTGTAATGCAAGACTTAGTGTAATCTAATTAAATAAAACAGAATACATACATATAATTGAATGCATATCTTCAGTGTGTATGTATATGCACAACATAATTGGTCTAGAAGAATAACACAAACTAATTAGTAGTTATAATTATATAACTATTAATTTTAACTGATTAAAATAACTGATTAACTGTAAATAAATATTAATTATATAATTAATATTATAATAGAGGGAGATTTTAACATTTATATACTTGCATGGCTTTCTTTCTGCACTGTGCATGTAGTAATGTTATAAATTTTCAAAATAATTTATAATAATAAATACAACCTCTACACTCCTGAAAACTGTATCTTTTAGTAGAAAAGTATAGGAAACAAGATAAGCCATGGGAGCTCTGTTTGGAATAAAGAACTAGCAGCAGAATCTCAGAAAGGTAAACTATCAGCTTCATGCCTACGATTTCACTTTTGTGTGGTATCCGGTAGTAAACAGTAAGATTCATGTTCCACCAGCATGTATCTCATATAAACTGTTGAAACCTGTGGTGTTTCAGGTGGAAAAAGTTTACTGTAGTAGAGACTTGGGCCCCTAATTCTGCTAGCTTTACATCAAATGTTAGTACTGTAAAGCAGAGGAACACAATGGATAAACTTGAATCAATTCAGAGCATCAGAGGCAAAGTTTAACAACCTCAGATTAAGAAGATGCAGCACAGCCTAAAGCACTTTTTTTTCCTGTCTTTATTCATACTCTTCTTTTTCTCTGCATTGAATTTGATCCTCCAAAGCAGACTTTTTTAGCCATTTTTCTAAATTACTGCTGATCTCCATTTTTTCTCTTTGATATCCACTGCACTGCTTCCATCAGAGCATTTATCATAATTTGTAACTGTTAATTAATTTACTTTTTTGTATTTGCTTATTGGCTGTTATTTCCCCCTATGATCTGTGTTTTATGAGGGGAGGAGCCATGTCTATCTCTTTTAGTACCTTCTTCCTAGATTTAGGCAGTGATGGACACTCAATAATATTTTTTCATAAATAAATGAGTCATTAAGTCAGTCAACATTATTCCACAAACTGAATGGCTCTAACAGGGATAAAACATGAAACTACTGATAGTTACTTATATTTCTCATTGTAGGAATTATCTTATACAAAATACAGTTCATTTTTAATGAACCCCCTCGTATCACATGTAAATGGGATTGTTTCTTTTTTTCTTTCAAATTTTAGTAAAAAAAACTTATGTCCATTTTTAGGAATATCATTGGATCCTGAACAGAAAAAAGATTTGAGAAACATGTCCTGAAACTTACATAAGAGTTCAAAATTCCTTGAAGATTTCTTAAATTTTACAAAAATAGATCAAATTGCACACTAAAGAATTTTTTTAAATCATCAATTGATCAAGTTTTTCTTCAAAGGCATGACTTTTGAAAGAATTAATTCAAATAATTAATAGCTAAGAGTTTGGCTGTTTCTTAGCAAATTGTTTTGAATACCTCTACAGATTAGACTACTCTTGCTTGAAACTGGAATTAGAAATCTCAAGGAATTGCTGGCATTTCTAATTTGATCCATACTAAGAATAACTCAAAGAAGGGGCATGATATGTTCAGATTAATTAAAATTCTAATTAGAAATGAATTTAAGAAGCCACCCCTGAGAACTCTAGAAAGAAATACCTGAATCTGTGTATTTTAGATCTTGCAGGGATTTATCAGATACCCTTAAGTCCTTGCTCATTGAAATATACTGTCAAGACATTGTCTACCTTTTTAAAAGAGGTTTAAGTTTGATTTATGTGTTAAACTAGATTTTAATCCTTTCAGAAAAAGTTCATCTTTAACTGCTTTCCTACAGTTAAAATTCCTTACACAGAATTTTCTCTTGATCAAAAATACTTGCACGTGCTTGCCTAGTGGCACAGTGGTTGGGAGTCCGCCTGCCGATGCAGGGGGCGCGGGTTCGTGTCCCGGTCCGGGAGGATCCCACGTGCCGCAGAGCGGCTGGGCCCGCGGGCCATGGCCACTAGGCCTGCGCGTCCGGAGCCTGTGCTCCGCGGCGGGAGAGGCCACAGCAGTGAGAGGCCCGCGTACAGCAAAAAAAAAAAAAAAAAAAAAACAACTTTCACAATAACTATTTGCTAATTATTTTTAACATTAGGGCTAAACAAACTTAACTCAGTCCCCTTACTGAATTAAGGCTTCACCACCACCATATTAAATGCAGATCATGAGATCAGGCCTTGTTTTGATAAACAACAACAAAAAATCCTAAACTGGGCAATCTTCAATGTTGCAATTACTGCTGCTTCTGTAAGTACCTTTACTGATTCACTGTAACAATGAATTCAGTGACAAGTTGGTTGACCCTCTAAAGTTTCTGATGCATATCAATATTCACGAGCAAAGATTAGAAGAGTCTGCTATTTATATTCCTAAAAACTGTCATGGCCAATAGCATTTCTAAATCCTGCTTATCAAACTGCTTGACTCTGCTTGTGAAATTGAGAGAGAAGTGGACTTGGGTCTGAATTATCCTCTGCTTAATTCTGGTAGGACCAATTCAAATCTAATGACTTTTTCCAGAATGTACACATCAGTTTTTATGGCTTACTCCCAGGTACCTACTGGTAGGCTATACTCAGGTTGTAGATTTGATGACAAAGCGAGGAAGAAAAATGAAAATAGGTCGATCGTGAACTATGGTTTTTAGTATGTAGTCCCTGCACCAGCAATAGGAGCACTACCTGAGAACCTGACAGAAATGCTGTTCTCAGACCTGTCTCAGATCTACTAAATCAGAAACTCTAGATTATGGGCCCAGTAATCTATGCTTCAACAAGGCCTCCAGTTGATTCTGATGTTAAGTTTCAGAACCACTGCATTAGCATGTTCTTCTACAGTAGTCAGTGGACTCTTGCATGCTGGCATCTCCCCTTGCAGTGAACCAGGCCTCAGAGCTCCTCTGCCCTGAAGAGTTTCTACCTCCACATGGGCTGCGCTGGTCCCGGAACTTTAAGCTTATCTCTCCTAGGAACCAGGAGGGTGTTGGCTACTTGCAGAGCTCCCTATGTTTATATCCTGAACTACTGCATACCTGTGGTTATGCTCAGATCCTGATTAAAATTAAATTAAACAAAAGCCAGCATGATCCTAATGAGTTAGCATCATCACCAATCTTCAAACCTAGACCAACACTTTACATCCAAGCCCAGCTCAGTGATAGTCCAAAAACACAAATGAAAAACAAATCTACTGTCCTTCCTATATGAGTAATGGTCCATGAGGATTGTCTAGATAATCTAGATTTCTGGATAATGAGATTTACACTTTCTATTCTGATCTGAATAACTTACTTTCAATATTTAACAAAAAGATGTTAAGCCCCCCCACTGATGTTTTGCTAAAACCAGCATCATTCTCAGTATTTGTTTTCACAGTTCAGAGGGTGTTGTTTTTACTCTGATCAGTAAATACAGGTAGTTAGCATATGGTCTGCAGTATCCTTTGCCCTTCTGAAAGGGCCATTGAATACTGTTTGAGAATTGCTGTTTAAAATCGTCATATATTCTAGACAGCATTGTCTACATATGTCTAAATTCAATTTCCGTGCCACCTTCTTCTGAAATAGTTACCTCCTTCAAACCATTATTAATCTTATATAAATGTAACATTCCAGAGAGTCAAAGGGTCATGCTGGGAAAACACCAGTATCGTTTAAAACTTTGAAAATATGTGACATAAATTTGAAATAAGGTACTAAGACCAGAGACATTCAATATTGCCACTAAGGGTCAAATTTAAATATGAACCAAGAACGCAGCTGGAAGGAAAAATGGCAATTTCCATGAACCTAAGTCAAAAACAGAAACAAAGCATTTTCCCAAAATTGTCCTCATTCTCTATGTAGAAATACAAAGTCCTGATAATTAGTCTTGTGTGATTATAATTCCCATTGGTAGGCTTCCATGCCTCAGTGATAGGCTAACACTTGGGTGGCAGTATTAATTGTATTTCCATTTTCAGTTGCACTTTGACTAAGTAGAATGTGACTGCCATTCTACCTCTGGCAGAATCTTAAAGGTAAGTTATAAATTTCAAAAAATTAAGGAAATTATCTAAGAAACTTGAAAATTGGAAGTTATTCTTTGTTGCTGCATTTGTCCTGAACTACTGTTACCATTCATCTTTTATATCCTTTTTCACTGAAAAATATTATAGTCTAACCTTCAAAACTCATGACAGAAGTTGTTTATTCTGATTTTTGACACAATTTATTTAAATTTAACTGGTGTAGTCTTAGGCAATGCTTCTCAAATATTTCATGGTATACTTAAATAATGGTAATTTTATGTAGCACACTGAGGTAAGTGACCAAGAGTATTTTCAGCTATCCTAGCCTCTCCCACCAATGACCACTCCTGAGTCACCCAAGCACATTTGTGGCCCATTCATTGAATACTAAAGCACTTACACACTTCAGTTGTCAGACTCTGCCTTCAGTTTTAGACAACATGTAATTCCTAGGATGAATTATAGAACAAGAAAAAGGAGGAAGGAAGGAAGGAAAGAAGTTAGGAAGGGAGGGAGGGAGGTAGGGAGGGAGGGAAGGTTACGGTGGTAGAGAGGGGGAAAGAGGAGAAAAGAAATTTTAAAAATAAAGGAAGAAACAAAAGATGGGAAAAGAATAAAAATAACGATATTATAGAAAAAGAAACAATTAAAGAACAAAAATACTGGTCGAAGCTGAAAGGTCCAAATTTAAAAAGCAAGGGACAAAGATACAAGCCAAGCAAGAGGTCAAAAGACAGATTAACAAAATAATTATTATTATAAGGATAAGTAGATTAACAGAAAAAAAAGTTAGTTTTGAGGAGTGTAACATAATTATAGGTGGTACAAACTGACAGGCATTAATAAATAAATGTATTATGCTCCCTTTCTCTTTCTCTTTATTTTCTGATTAGTCAAGGATAAATGTTCAGATCAATACTAGTATGTCTTTCAGACTTCTTTTAAACTTTCTAACCGTTTTTTTAGCAAAGAAAGAGCTCAGAGCCTTTGATCTCTAAGTGGAATTCAATATTATTTTGTTATTCATTGAAATTACACCATTAACTTATGTATAAGGTACCCAACTGGTGCAAGAGTGATAGAATTTTGAAATCTGGTCTTGCCCAAACTTTACATTGCAAGAGTCTTCTAATTTTTGAACTGGACATTAAAAAAGTATGCTTCTTTCTTAAAGTCACATGGTTTCCAAGAGCCAAAGTGGACACTGGAAAACAGTTCTCTCCCTATCTCTCCCTAATGAAAAGAGACTTAGAAACATACTTCAACTAATTTGTTACAGGTTTCTTAAAATCATCCTCATTTATGTTCAACCATCCAATTTTCTAAAAAAAAATAGTGTACATCTGTTTCATTCTCTTAACATAAATAAAACTACAGCCAGATGCAACCATGCTTGCCAAGGCTGCTTAATGAAAAATGAAAACTCTTCACTTCCACAAGATCTGGTCACATTCCCTCTAAGCAAAAGCAATGCTACTTAAACATGAGAACTACAGAGCCCAGTGCAATAGCCATAAATCTATTAAACACTTAAAATATGGCCAGTCCAAAATGAGATGTGTTGCATTAAACACTGATTTTAATGGTTTAACATGAAAAAGGAGTGTCAAATATCTTATTAATAATTTTATATGGATTAAAATAATATTTTAGATACATGGATTTCAATAAAATATATAATTAAAATTAATTTCATTTCTCTACTTTTTTTTAACACATTATAAAGTTTTAAATTACATGTGTAACTCACTTTATATTTCTATTGGATAGTGCTATTCTAGAAGCTCTCACCAATGGATTCAGCAAAGTGAAGGCCATTAATGACTTTGTAGAAAACATAATTTTTGTGAAATTTTTTCATAATTCCTTTCATAATCATGAGTCTATTCTTGAATTATTTTTTATATTTAAATTTTCCTAGAAAATAGTCCATTTCAGAGCTTTTGAAATATTTAATACATATAACATATATACTATTCTCATGAATTTCCAATTTTCTCTGGATTGCTAGTCATATTTCTAATGTTGAATTGTGTATATGTGGAATTTACCTTTTATTTGGAATTTATTTATTGCTTTTCTGTTTTCTACAAGTTCCTCCTTCTAGATTTACTAACATCTTCTGTTTATTTTACTATAGTTTTGTTAATTTCTAAAATTAAATTCTTTTCTTTTTCTTATTTAACAATAAACAGCGTTAAGAATGTACATTCACCTGATTTTTG
The DNA here is from genome assembly GCF_011762595.2 of Tursiops truncatus. Taxonomy (NCBI): domain Eukaryota; kingdom Metazoa; phylum Chordata; class Mammalia; order Artiodactyla; family Delphinidae; genus Tursiops; species Tursiops truncatus. The sequence goes on from NC_047036.1 coordinate 138,439,283, forward strand.
TAGCATGACATACAATTTTTATAATGATTTCTTTGACATTGTTTACTAAATGGTATATAATTTGAGCTTTATGTCTACCTTATGTTGAGTGTTTAGATTCTTTTTTTTTAATTTCAAATGTCTTAGTGCTTTCTATTTAAAAATTCATATTTAGCATATGGTATTGATAATGGTAAATGTAAACTGTATGGCTTCTACTTTGGAAAATTCATTGAACTTATTCTGGTGACCTAGAATGTGAATAGTGTTAGGACCCAGGGCAGTCTACCCAAAAATACCTCAGCAGAGTATTGATTATTTTGAATTATAGCTATTTAAGAAATGGCCGATGCAAGAGGACACTCTGACCCTCCTCTATATCTCCCTGAAAGCAGGAAGTAAATCTCCAGTGTGAAAGGTACCCTTCCTGTAACAAGAGGTGGAAAGACATCCTCATCACCAGAGACAGGGAATTCAGGGCCAAGAAGCCTGTATAAACTAACTTTGTTACTTCTTCACTAATTTACTACCCAAGCCCAAATTTGGCTTAAATTCCTTACTAATTAACCACTCAAACTTAAGTTTCTTTGTCCTGTCAATTTCTCTCCAATTTATTGTTTCTTTTTCTAAAAAGTATAAAAACTGCCTGCTTTGGCCACTTCTTAGATCCCATTTCTATTAAGACCTCCACTGGCATGAATTTGCTTCTTTTTCTCCTGTTAATCTGTCCTGTGTCAATGTTATTATTAGTCCAGCCATAAGAACTCAAGAAGGGTAGAGAGGGAAATTTCCCCCTCCCCAACAATAGTCAACATTTATAAAAAAATTCCTGTACTCTCTGTAACACAAAAAAATTTGTATTTATATACCACATATAGCCTATTAATTCATATTTCAAGTTTTCTAAAGCCTTGCTTTTATTTTCATCCTTTGTCAAAAGCCTGAGAGAGCATTTATGTGCATATTCCTAATGGTTTGCCCAACTCCACAGAAAGGATAATCTTATATTCCATGCTTGAATAAGAGGCTTCTCTTTCTTTCTCTTGATGTTTGTAAACAAGAATGTATGTTATACCGATTCTGCTGTTGGCTATCTTGTAACACGGAGGGAAGCCAACTTGCGAAAAAGCTAATACATATAGTAGTCAGCAAGTAGAAAGATGAAAAAGAACTGGATACTTTATTCATATTTCCTAAGTTTCTACATAATATCCTTTTCCTGTTCTAGGATTCCATCTAAGATACCATATTAGATTAAGTCATCATGTCTCTTCATCTCCTCTTGGCTAAGAGTTTTCTTACCTTTTGATGACCTTGACAGTTTTCAGTAATTTTGATCAGGTAGTTTGTAGAATGTTCTACAGCTGGGATTTATCTGATATATTTCTCATGACTGGAGTAGAGTTATGGAATTTAGAGAAGATTACAGAGGTAAAGTGCCATTTTCACCATATCATATTAAGAATAGATACTATAAGATGATTTACACCTGTGGGTGTTAACCTTGGTCACCTGGTTGAGACACTGTTTGCCAGGTTTCTGCACTGTAAAGTGACTCTTTATTCTGCCATCTCCATACTATACCCTTTGGAAGGAAGTCACTATACATAGCTCACATGTAAAAAGTTGGAGGTTATACTCCTTAAGAGTGCATTCTCATATAGGTTATTTGAAACAGTTCTTCACAGGGGATTTGTGTATTCTGTCCAATTTATTTTTTTCAATCAATTAATTATATCAGTATGGATTCATAGATGTTTAATTTATACTTTGGGTTATAATGCAATACTTCTTTATTTTCTGTCTCAAATTGTTTCATCTTCTCCATTGGAAGTTTTTCCAGTTCGCCCCAGTGTTCCCTGAATGTATGTTTTTGTGTGGGCAGGTTTTCAAATCAGTTGAATAAACACATAGAAGCATAACTGCTGGATTTAATGCCTTTGCTTTATTTGTTTTTGCCCATTATACTTTGACAATTTTTTTATTTTTTAAACTTCACATAATTTTGGTTTTAGGTATATCTGCTGTAAGTAATAATATATAACAATGAAATATATTGCAGATGGCTTTTTTTATTCAAATAAAAATCTTTGACTTTTAGTAAGTTAAATGCATATGTATATATATGTATTTATATTTATATATATTCTGAAATTTGATGGTTTCTTTTAGGTTTTAAAAAAATATATCTCTACATACTTTTATTTTTAAAATACTGCCAGAAAGAGATAGCATTCAGTGACTATCTTTGGGAAAACTGAGGAATTTAGCATACTTTTGCTTCAGTATTTTTCCATCTTTCAAAGTTGTAGGTATAATCTAGAATAGTGAATTTAAATCTTTTTAGTAGAGGAAACCTGTCTTCAAATTTTACATGAAAATATAATAAAATGGCTAAACAATGCAACTGCTCCAGTTGAGTCATAGTTATTCCTCCCTCAATTCTTTTCAATTTTTCCGAGTAGGCTCAAAGATTGTCTTTGTTTGATAACAATATTTCTTTATCATTAAAATGTGTTACACTCATCTCACAAAGGGTAGGCAGGCCTTTAGAAGCAATGTGTTTTCACTGTATTAATTTACTGTTACTCCTTATGGCAAATGATCCTAGAGTTTAATTCACCATAGTGGTATAAGATCTCTTCCTGAGATTAATTAAATTACAGAAGTAAGTTGATCTAAAGAAAAATACTATGTAAAACTCATGCAGACAATATGATTTTTTAAAATCTCAATGGTGGGGTTTCCCTGGTGACGCAGTGGTTGAGAGTCCGCCTGCTGATGCAGGGGACACGGGTTCCTGCCCCGGTCTGGGAGGATCCCACGTGCCACGGAGCAGCTGGGCCCGTGAGCCATGGCCACTGGGCCTGCGCGTCCGGAGCCTGTCCTCCACAACAGGAGAGGCCACAGCAGTGAGAGGCCCGCATACCACAAAAAAAAAAAAAAAAAAAAAAAAAAAAAAATCTCAATGGTGGATAAAGGAATTTTACAACCTTAGGAAGCTCCACTCTATAACCAAGCCTCCTAGAAGAAGAAAAGTACAGTTAAGGAGATATAGAAAGTGTTGTCTAGGACTACAACAGATAGATCGGGGATCTTTCAAAGATTTTGCTTCAACAACAAAATATTAGGGGAAATATAATAGGGTTAACAGATATGGTGATAAATGGTATAAGGCAACAGAACCATGTTAGAGCCATGGACTGTGCCAGTTTGCACACACCCCTCCTCACTTTATTCTTAGGAAGGAGCCAGCCTTCTTAAGGAATAAACAGTAACCAGAAACAAACCACCACAAGATGTATGCACGAAAATGCACAGAGCAAATGATAAATGTGGAGAATACACAAATCATATCCAAAGAAGAGTCCCAAAATGCAAAAGAAAAAAATATTCGGGATGAGATAAAACTCTCCTTGAACTAAAGAAAAGACAATGAGATGTAGATTAAAAGAGCATCCCATATATTGATACAGTATTCCAGTGATATATTGAGACATTACTGAACATCAAAAATAAGGAATGAATCTCATATGCATCTAAGCAAGAAAACTGAATAATGTACTAGTGAAAAACTGATTTACCTCAGACTACTCTATGGCAACGCTCAATGCCAAAATAAAGTGAGTTAATGTGTGTAGTAGGTTGAATAATGGTCACCCAAAGATATCAAGTTCTAAACCCTGGAATTTGTAAATGTTACCTTGTTTAGAAAAAAGGTGTTTGCAAGATTTGACTAAATTAAGATTTCGAGATGAGGTTACCCAGGATTATCCAGGTGGGTTCTAAATGCCATCCTTAAGTGTCCTTGTAAAACAGAGACAGAGGGAGCTTTCACACAGACATACAGAGGCCACGACAAGAGTCAGGCAGCAGAATGATATAATCACGAAACAAAGAAGGCTAAGGCAGCCATCAGAAGCTGAAAGAGGCAAGGAACAGATTCTTCCCTAAACCCCCGGTGGGATTGCTGCCTTGCTAGACTTCAGGCTTCTAGTCTCCAGACCTGTGAGAGAATAAATCTCTGTTATTTTGTCATCAACTTTGTGGTAATTTGTTATAGCAGCCACAGGAAACTATCACAATGTATAAGATATGATGAGGGAAAGAATATTATTCCCAGACAAATATGCATGAGTATGCGAGAAACTAGGAAACAGAGGCTATCTTAGAAAATAAAACAAGCCAAAAAAACTCACTTGAGTATGAAATCCAACGAAGACATAGGTTAAAATAAATAATTAAGGAATAGAGGAACTGAAAAAAAATAAGTCAATTTGAATACAGAATCAAGTTTTTAAAGCTGTGGGAATTATGGTTACAAACATTAACATATATATTTATAGATATAAACCCTAACAAGATAATAATAATATAACTAAGATGAATCGAGGGAAAGTAGACTAGGCAGAAATGAGGAAAATGAAACTGGGACAATAAAATATCTTTTATGAAAGGGAACAGAAAATATCTAAATAAAAATACATAGTACAAATACCTAAGAATTTCAACCTATAACTTTTTATAATCTTTTTCTTAAGTTTAGTGTGATCTTTTAGGAACACATTAAAGTGTCAACTGTGTCAACTTAAATAGACTATAGTACCTCGTTATTTAAACAACACTGATCTCAGTGTTGCTGTGAAAATATTTTATAGATGTAGTTCACATCTATAAACAACTGACTTTAAGGAAAATACCATCAATGATCTGGAGCTTACCTTCAATGACCCTTCATCCAATCAACTGAAGGCCTTATGAGCAAAGACTGAGATTTCCCAAAACAAAAGAAATTCTGCCTCAAGCCTGGAACATCAATTCCTGACTGAGTTTCCAGCCTCCCCACCTGCCCTACAGATACCAGACCTGCCAGCACCCAAAACTGTGTAAACCTGTTCCTTGAAACCCCTCCCCATCTGTTTCTGTTTTTCTCTCTCACCTATCTATCTACCACTGGTTCTGCTTCTCTGGAGACACCTGACTGATACAGGAACTAATTCTGTTTTTCTTCAGATTCTTTTTTAAGAAAATTTAATTAAAATGAAATTTTAATTTAAAAATATGGCCTGTATAATTAAATTATATTTAAAATAGTTTCTTCTTTTTTCCTTATAGTTCTCTTTGTTTTGTTTTACCCCTTTCATCCTTCTCTTCCTTCTATTTTGGTAGATCAATATGCACAAAGGAGAAACAACTACTAAAATGTTCACTAACAGTTATGAAAGTTGTTTTTAGCTACTGAGATTTCTTTTTAACTTTCTTTATTGTACTTTTTAGTATGCTTAGAAATGTTACAAGTGATCGTGTGTGTGTGTGTGTGTGTGTGTGTGTGTGTGTTTAAGCATTCAAAAATAAGTAGTCCTGATATAATCAATTATTTGGAAGAAAATGAAGTTGAAACCCTTTCTCTCTTACATACACATGCATGTATGCACACACATACAAATGAATTTTACATTAATTATTTAAATGCAATAACATAGATGAATGTAAAAAAAAATAAATTAGCCCTAATATGAAAAATAGAAACTATTAGTGGATAACTTACTAAATATTAGAGTGAGATAGTACTTTCTCACACAAAATCAAGAAAAATGAATTACAAAGTGTATTCATCAGGGTTCTCCAGAGAAACAGAACCAGCAGGATGTAGATATAGATACAGATATAGAAATAGAGATCTCATGCAATTATGGATGCTGGCATGTCCACAATCTGCAGGGTGAGCCAGCAGGCTAGAGACCCAGGGAAGAGCTGATGTTGCAATTCGAGTCTGAAGGCCATCTGTTGGCAGAATCCCTCTTCCTCGGGGGACTGATTGGAAGAGGAGGACTGACTCCTCTTCAACTGATTGCATGAGGCCCATCCACATTATTAGAGCAAAAGTCATCAAAAGTCCACCGATTTCAATGCTAATCTCATCCAAACACATCTTCACAAAAACAACTGCAATGTTTGACCAAATATCTGGGCGCTGTGGCCCAGTCAACTTGACACACAATTATTCAGCACATGAAAAGAATTGCTTAATATAAAACTATAATAATAAAAGAGAAAACTAAAACCCAAATATGTCCTAGAAACTTAAGTGGCAGACTATTTTAAAAATGTATTCATACATCTATTCCATCCATGAGGAAAAGGGTTACTTCTGTCTTGTTTACTTCTGGAACCTCCAACTCTTAGTACAGGCATGGGCACAAAATAAGAACTTAGTGCACTTTTTAAAACTGGAAGGAAAGAAAGGAGGAAGGGAGAAAAAAAGGAATGGAGAAAATATGTCAAAATTTTAAGAGAATGCCACTCTCCTATTTATTTTTCCTCTATTTCTCATCTTTTTTTCATAGTGAACATTCTACTAAATACATATTATTAGTTTTAAAATAAATATCCTTTAAAAACTAAATAATGTGCAATTACATACATTGACATATTCCTTAATAAAATGTGATCAAAACTATATATTTATCATAATTTATTTTCAAAGGTAGCTTAAAATATGAATACTTATAAACTATGCCTCTGAAAAGATTTAGTTTTGGTCTTACAGAAAATATAACTCTTTAATTATTTGCCTTTGAAGTATCAGAATAATAGCATGGGATTACAGTTTAGGTATTAATACAAATTTTCTAGTTCCACAGTTACTATAGTTATCTCTCAGTATCCATGGAGGATTAGTTCCAGCACCCCAGCCACCAAATACCAAAATGAGCAGACACTAAAGTCCCATATATAACCTACATTCATCTTCCCATATACTTTAAGTCATCTGTAGATTACTTATCATACTTAACACAATGTAAATGCTATGTAAACAGTTGTAAATAGGATGTAAATGTTATGTAAATAGTTGCTTTAGGGAACTTTTTGGATTTTTAAGAAATATTGTTGGTCTGTGGTTGGCTGAATCCACAGATACGGAACTGCAGATATGGAGGGCCTACTGTAGTTGTATGACCCCAAGCAAGAACATGAAATACTATTACAGTGTCTGGAAAATAAAAAGGGCTCAATAAAAATATAGCTATTAAGCTGCATCTAAAGAAAATTTTCAGTATAGTAATCTGAGAAAGTATATCAGTGGAAGTCCCATAGCACAATAAAAACAAATTCATACCACCAAAAACTACTTTAATGCCATTGTAAAATATCCATTCATGTCCTCTGAAAATGAAATCTTGCTTGAATTACAAGCAATAATAACCTGGAGTTTATTGTTCTGACAGCGAGCACATGAAACTGATAGTCTCATTTGTGACTGTGCACTGTTATTAATCAAACTCACAGCTACACAGGGTGAATTACTTCATCTCTCTTTCCATGCCCAAGCATAGCTTTATTTTTACTTACAGCAGTTTACATAGGAAAGCCAAAAAACAACAGGGACACTTAGATCAAACCCAGGTACTTTTAATACCACAATTACTACCTATTTACTTACATGAAATTGAACATTTCCGTCAAAAAATAATCACTGATTTAAGTAAATGTATGTTTTATAAGGGCCACATAATGAAGATAAAAGTCTAAAAAGAATTCCTGTAAACAGAGCTATCCAAATCCATTGAAAAGAAAAATTAATTTCTCCTTTATATATCTACAGCCACCTAAAAATTATCTAAGGCAAAAGAGTGAATTGAAAGTAAATTTTTATAAATTTCCAGTTCAACTTTACAAGTTCAAAGAATGACATAAGAACCACATAAGTAGAGTATGACGAATCAACTTTCCTTCACCAGAAATAAATATTCTGCTGTTAGAAAAATTCTCTCACTGCTCAAACTGTGGATCTCTGTCTTCAAGGTTTATTATAAATTTAATTATCAGTCATTTTAATTTCCCACAGCTAAGTGTGGAGTTTCTAGCAGAAACACCCATTCAAACACTTGGGAGTTAGCTATAGTTTGTGAATACAATGATAGCACTTTTTCTATAGAAGGACTTTAACAATCAAAATACTTTAGGCAATTTACAAATGATATTATCTCTGTAGATTAGGATAAGGATAATAGGCAAGATTTAAGTAACTGAGATCTGTTTTGTTGTCAAGATTACATAACATTTGCTTAATCCAATCTCCCCCATAATACTTTCACTGATCACTCTCACTGCATTAGTTTCATCTTTCTTTTCCCTCTTTATGCTCATCCTCAGAGAGCAGCATAAGGATTAGCACTTAAATGCAGAGTGTGGTCTAGTCTGGTTCCCTAGACTGAGAAAAGTCCTTCCTTTATATGCATGGTATTGCCTGGCTCACTGTAAAAACAGCTGGCTAAATGCCAAACACTTTCCTAGGGGATTTTACATGTAGTGCCTCATTTGATTTGCACAACAGCCCTGTGAGATGTGTATTATTATCATACCAACTTTTCCAAAAGGGGGAACTGAATTACAGTCAAACCAGAGTTTAATTCTAAACCACCTGATTCCAGAGTCTTTCCTCATCTCACTACATACAACCACATAGTAGATGTCCAATAAGTACTTGGGAGCAGAAGGAAAAGGAAAGCACATCTCAGATTCATATCCTAGTAACTCAGTTTTAGTGTTTCCTTACTCTATAAAAGTGATGGGGATGAAATAACTAAAAGCATATAGAAAGTAGTGAGATTAAAACTAATTCTAGTCAAGTTTACTGAAGGTAATTTTAAAATTAAATTCCTCTGTCATTCATGATTCTTAAAAAAAAAAAAAAAAAAAACTTTGGAAAACCTAAAACAAGTCCAAAACAATTAACAAAATGGTAATAGGAACATACATATCGATAATTATCTTAAATGTAAAGGTATTAAATGCTCCAACCAAAAGACAGAGACTGTCTGAATGGATACAAAAACAAGACCAGTATATATACTGTCTACATGAGACCCACTTCAGACCTAGGGACACATACAGACTGAAAGTGAAAGGATGGAAAAAGATATTCCATGCAAATGGAAATCAAAAGAAAGCTGGAATAGCAATTCTCATATCAGACAATATAGACTTTAAAACAAAGACTATTACAAGAGACAAAGAAGGACACTACACAGTGATCAAGGGATCAATCCAAGAAGAAGATATAACAATTGTAAATATTTATGCACCCAACATAGCAGCACCTCAACACATAAGGCAAATACTAACAGCCATAAAAGGCAAAATCAACAGTAATACAATCATAGTAGAGGACTTTAACACCCCACTTTCACCAATGGAGAAATCATCCAAAATGAAAATAAATATGGAAACGTAAGTTTTAAATGATACATTAAACAAGATGGACTTAATTGATATTTATAGGACATTCCATCCAAAAACAACAGAACACACATTCTTCTCAAGTGCTCATGGAACATTCTCCAGGATAGATCATATCTTGGGTCACAAATCAAGCCTTGGTAAATTTAACAAAATTGAAATCGTATAAAGTATCTTTTCCTACCACAATACTATGAGACTACATATCAATTACAGGAAAAAAATTGTAAAAAATAAAAACACATGGAGGCTAAACAATACACTACTTAATAACCAAGAGATCACTGAAGAAATCAAAGAGAAAATCAAAAAATACCTAGAAACAAATGACAATGAAAACACGATGACTCAAAACCCATGGGATGCAGCAAGAACAGTTCTAAAAGGGAAGTTTATAGCAATAAAATCCTACTTTAAGAAACAAAAAACACCTCAAATAAACAACCTAAGCTGACACCTAAAGCAATTAGAGAAAGAAAAACAAAAAAATCCCAAAGTTAGCAGAAGTAAAGAAATCATAAAGATCAGATCAGAAATAAATGAAAAGAAATGAAGGAAATGATAGCAGAGATCAATAAAACTAAAAGCTGGTTCTTTGAGAAGATAAACAAAATTGATAAACCATTAGCCAGACTCATCAGGAAAAAAAGGGAGAAGACTCAAATCAATACAATTAGAAATGAAAAAGGAGAAGTAACAACTAACACTGCAGAAATACAAAGGATCGTGACAGATTACTACAAGCAACTTTATGCCAATAAAATGGACAACCTGGAAGAAATGGACAAATTCTTAGAAATGCACAACCTTCCGAGACTGAACCAGGAAGAAATAGAAAATAGGAACAAACCAATCACAAGCAATGAAATTGAAACTGTGATTAAAAATCTTCCAACAAACAAAAGACCAGGACCAGATGGCTTCACAGGCGAATTCTATCAAACATTTAGAGAACAGCTAACACCTATCCTTCTCAAACTCTTCCGAAATACAGCAAAGGGAGGAACACACCCAAACTCATTCTACGAGGCCACCATCACCCTCATAGCAAAACCAAAGATGTCACAAAGAAAGAAAACTACAGGCCAATAACACTGATGAATAGAGATGCAAAAATCCTCAACAAAATACTAGCAAACAGAATCCAAGAGCACATTAAAAGGATCATATACCATGATCATGTGGAGTTTATCCCAGAAATGCAAGGATTCTTCAATATATGCAAATCAATCAATATGATACACCATATTAACAAACTGAAGGAGAAAAACCATATGATCGTCTCAATAGATTCAGAGAAAGCTTCTGACAAAATTCAACACCCATTTATGATAAAACCCTCCAGAAAGTAGGCACAGAGGGAACTTTCCTCAACATAATAAAGGCCATATATGACAAACCCACAGCCAACATCGTCCTCAATGGTGAAAAACTGAAACCATTTCCACTAAGACGAGGAACAAGACAAGGTTGCCCACTCTCACCACTCTTACTAAACACAGTTTTGGAAGTTTTAGCCACAGCAATCAGAGAAGAAAAAGAAATAAAAGGAATCCAAATTGGAAAAGAAGAAGTAAAGCTGTCATTGTTTGTAGATGACATGATATTATACACAGAGAATCCTAAAGATGCTACCAGAAAACTACTAGAGCTAATCAATGAATTTGGTAAAGTAGCAGGACACTAAATTAATGCACAGAAATCTCTTGCATTCCTATACACTAACGATGAAAAATCTGAAAGTGAAATTAAGAAAACACTCCCATTTACCATTGCAAGAAAAATAATAAAATATCTAAGAATAAACCTACCTAAGGAGACGAAAGAGCTGTATGCAGAAAGTTATGACACTGATGAAAGAAATTAAAGATGATACCAATAGATGGAGAGATATGCCATGTTCTTGGATTGGAAGAATCAACATTGTGAAAATGACTCTACTACCCAAATCATTCTACAGATTCAATGCAATCCCTATCAAACTACCAGAGGCATTTTTCACAGAACTAGAACAAAAAATTTCACAATTTCTATGGAAACACAAAAGACCCCAAATAGCCAAAGCAATCTTGAGAACAAAAAATGGAGCTGGAGGAATCAGGCTCCCTGACTTTAGACTATACTACAAATATACAGTAATCAAGACAGTATGGTACTGGCACAAAAAAAGAAATATAGATCTATGGAACAAGATAGAAAGCCCAGAGATAAACACACGCACATATGGTCACCTTATCTTTGATAAAGGAGGCAAGAATATACGATGGAAAAAAGACAACCTCTTCAATAAGTGGTGCTGGGAAAACCGGACAGGTACATGTAAAAGACTGAAATTAGAACACTCCCTAACACCATACACAAAAATAAACTCAAAATGGATTAAAGACCTAAATGTAAGGCCAGACACTATCAAACTCTTAGAGGAAAACATAGATAGAACACTCTATGACATAAGTCACAGCAAGATCCTTTTGACCTACCTCCTAGAGAAATGGAAATAAAAATAAAAATAAACAAGTGGGACCTAATGAAACTTAAAAACTTTTGCATAGTAAAGGAAACCATAGACAAGATGAAAACACAACCCTCAGAATGGGAGAAAATATTTGCAAATGAAGCAAATGACAAAGGATTAATCTCCAAAATTTACAAGCAGCTCATGCAGCTCAATATAAAAAAAAAAAAAAAAAAAACAACCCAATCCAAAAATGGGCAGAAGACCTAAATAGACATTTCTCCAAAGAAGATATACAGACTGCCAACAAACACATGAAAGAATGCTCAACATCATTAATCATTAGAGAAATGCAAATCAAAACTACAATGAGATATCATCTCACACCGGTCAGAACGGCCATCCTCAAAAAATCTACAAACCATAAATGCTGGAGGGCTTCCCTGATGGCGCAGTGGTTGAGAGTCCGCCTGCTGATGGAGGGGACACGGGTTTGTGCCCCAGTCCGGGAAGATCCCACATGCTGCGGAGCGGCTGGGCCCGTGAGCCATGGCCGCTGAGCCTGCGTGTCCAGAGCCTGTGCTCTGCAATGGGAGAGGCCACAACAGTGAGAGAGAGGCCACAATAGTGAGAGGCTCGTGTACCGCAAAAAATAAAATAAAAAATAGAAAAAATAAATGCTGGAAAGGGTGTGGAGAAAAGGGAACCCTCCTGCACTGTTGGTGGGAATGTAAATTGATACACTATGGAGAACAGTATGGAGGTTCCTTAAAAACTAAAAATAGAATGACCATACGACTCAGCAATCCCACTACTGGGCATATCCCCTGAGAAAACCATAATTCAAAAAGAGTCATGCACCAAAATGTTCATTGCAGCTCAAGTTACAATAGCCAGGACATGGAAGCAACCTAAGTGTCCATCAACAGATGAATGGATAAAGAAGGTGTGGCACATATATACAATGGAATATTACTCAGCCATAAAAAGAAATGAAATTGAGTTATTTGTAGTGAGGTGGATGGACCTAGAGTCTGTCATACAGAGTGAAGTATGTCAGAAAGAGAAAAAAAATACCGTATGCTAACACATATATATGGAATCTAAAAAAAAATGTCATGAAGAACCTAGGGGCAAGACGAGAATAAAGACACAGACCTACTAGAGAATGGACTTTAGCGTACGTGGAGAGGGAAGGGTAAGCTGGGACAAAGTGGAAGAGTGGCATGGACATATACACACTACCAAACGTAAAATAGATAGCTAGTGGGAAGCAGCTGCATAGCACAGGGAGATCCACTCGGTGCTTTGTGACAGCCTGGAGGGGTGGGATAGGGAGGGTGGGAGGGAGGGAGATGCAAGAGGGAAGAGATATGGGAACATATGTATATGTATAACTGATTCACTTTGTTATAAAGCAGAAACTAACACCCCATTGTAAAGCAACTATACTCCAATAAAGATGTTTAAAAAAAAAACACCTTTGGGCAATAATTTTAGACTCAGTACAAGTTGCAAATACAGTACAGAGTATTATTGAAAATAATAAGTAAACAATCTATAATAGTAATAGAAAAGAGTTTTATTTGAGCCCAACTGAGGACTACAGCCTGGGAGATACAGATTCAGAAGCACTTGAAATGTGTTCTGCCGGAGTACAAAATGCGGGAGGCTTAAAAAGGCAAAAACTGAAAAATTACATAAGTTGTTTGTCAAGAATTTTAACTGGAGCCGGCAAGAAGTAGGGGTGCTTGTTAAGCAAGGATTAGTTGGGGTCTGAAATGGTTGCATCGTTTCAAGGGGAGACCTTGAGACCATAGGTTTGCAGCTAGTGGCAGCTAGCAGATAATGTTTTGAAAACAGCTGGTGATGTCCTTGAGTCTAATAGAGTTCAGAAAATTCAAGTTCTCAGTGATGCAGGAACATGTCTGAAAGCATGTGTACAGTAGCCACCCAGCTCCATTCTGCGTGCCTGAACCACAGCTGAACCATTTAGAATTTTGAATACATTTTTTTCTTTAATGGTTAAAGCAGATGTACAATGCATGTTTAAGAAGCCATGAAACAGGCTGTTCTTTTGATAGTTAGCATAAAGTTTAAGTTAAATCATGTATAAGTCAGAATGACTTTTCCATACATCGATATGTGAAATTTTCTATCAAGAGGGCTACTATATAGCCTTCACTCAGTTTCCCCCGATGTTAATATCAAGTCATAGTACATTATTAAAACCAGGAAAATGACATTCACAAAACATTCTGTTGTTTTTGAATGTTATGGTTTGTGGAAATGGATAGGCCCATTTCCTAAAAGTTGTTTCAAACTAGTATAATTGCCAAGCTTTTGCTAGGGAATCGTATCTTATAACGACTAGTCAAATTCCTACAAGAGAAAGAATAAGAGCCTCATAAATACATTTTTGTTTTTGCCCTTGTAATTAAGCAATTGAAACCAAAAAGTTGTGTAGTTGGAAAAAGGTATTATCATATTCATGAATCTGCAGACATGGAAATGCTCTTACGGAATATTGAGTATAACCCCTCATTTTATAAAATGATATAAAATGCTGGGAGACTTGCTCACCATCACACAGGAAGTCAGTGATTTAATCTGCATGAGAAGCCATGTGTTTCCAACCAGCATACTTTCCATTATACCCCACAGTTGTTTTACAAGTATAAAAATAGATATATAGGCTGACTTCTGAAAAGGGACAGAGAGCCCCAGAGGAATCTAGCTTCAAAATCAGACCAGGTTTAGATTAAACAGGGATCGATAACATTTAAAGATTAGTGAGAGAGTTGCATAATTACACACAATATTTAAAACTTCCAATTTTTCATTTTAGATGTGATAACATTTAAATTAGCTATTTTTATTCCAAGTAAATTTTGATGAGTAAGCTGAGCTGCATTAACTAGATAGGTAGTCTGATAACATTTGAACAACAGGGAATCACTGAAATGTGATAGGTGGACATACATCGCACTGAACCAATCATTTAAAGATGAATAAAATTAATGTAAATTATACCTGCAAACCTAAATTTACAGGCATCATCCTCTTTTACCGAAAAGTATAATTCTTAACCTATTTCAGTTCTGACTTTTCTCTCATGTCTTAATTAGTTCATGTTAATCTAACTCATCTCTGATATACTCTACTACTGCTTATAATCTGTAAGAACAAATTTAATAACTAATTAAAACCTTTCATATTCTTCTTCTCTATATGTTCTCTCACCATTATGAAGAACCCTTTGGGAAGGAGCTTGTGTTTAATGATTTTCTTGTCCAAACTGTCCACAGAATAAGTGTTCAGTAAATAAGTCCAAAATTATTTTGACAAATGTTCCAGCATAAAGAGCATTTTATGCCATATAAACTGAAAATCTTCTTTGTGTCAAGTCACTAACAGAAAAGAAAATTAATATTCTGAAAAGGTTGATAAAATAGGACTAAACATCTGACAATGAATCATCAGTAATTTATGCATGGAGTAGCTTGATAAAAGTTACTGCTTATTACTTTAGAAGGTTGGGGAGGAAAGCTCTAAACTTTAGAAAAGTTTCCAGCATGGGCTATTCCAGCAAGCTGCATGACCTTGGGGAAGATACATAATTTCTCTGGGCCTCAATTAGGATTGATCTCTAAAGGAGTTCTACGTCTAAAATATTATGATTTTATTTAAGTTCTCAAGGCATCCTTTACTTATACAAAGGAAAGAGGAATTTAACTTACAGCAGAGCTTAGAAAATCAAATGTTTTAGATTACTTGTTTCAATATCACATAACCATTATTTTAAATTAATCTGTGAAAACCTATTTCAGAGACAAAAACTAAATAAGAAAAATTCTGAAGGTTTAAAAAACATATAGATGCTGGTGTCAGCTGACTTGAATTTAAGACTCTGCTTGACCCTTACCAGATATTAGAACTTGAGGAAACTGCTTTACTCTCTCTTTGCTTATTTTCTTATCTATTAACAGGTGTGGGTGCTGGTGGGGGTGAGGGTGTTATTATGATAAAATAGTCTTTAAAGACCTTTCCACATTTTTTATTATATCATAGGAAAATGATGTGATATTTCAATACCACCACTACCTCAAGAAAGAAGGCTCAAGAAAGCAGAGCATTAAATAGTATAGTAAAAGCAAAGAGTATGGGTCTGAGTCAGTCACGGCTCCAAAGGTGAATTTGGGGCAGTGGAGGAAGCAATCCTATGATCCCTAGAGAAGAGAGGTTAGAGGGTAAAGCTGGAACTGCAAGGTCACAGGAAGGAGCTAGACAACACTCCAAGGAGGCAAATCTCTGTACGTAAATGCCAACTTAACCCTTGCTCTAAACTGAATGTTTGTGCTCCCCCAAATTCACTTTTGAAGCCCTAATCCCTAATGTAATGATGTTTGGATGTGGGGCATTTGGGAGGAAATAAGGTCTGGAGGGTGGAGCCCTCATGGTGGGATAAGTGCCCTTATAAAAGAGATGAGAGGTGTGTGTGAATGAGAGAGAAAGAGAGAGAGAGATCTCCCCACTGTGTAAGAAAACAGCGAGAAAGCAGCTATCTGCAATAGAGCTCTTACCAGGAACCAAGTCAGCCAGCACCTTGATCTTGATCTTGCCAGCCTCCAGAACTCTGATAAATAAATGTTTCTTTTTTAAGCCCCACAGTCCGTGGCATTTTGTTAAGGCAGCCCAAACTAAGTCCTCCATTGAGGCAGCCAATTATTTCTTTTAAACTAACACTTTCAAATCTAGCCCATACTTTTATTCTGAAGTGTGGATCTATATGCCTATTTTCACTTAGATGTCTTACAGCCATTTCAACCTCAACATGTCCAAAATCAGGGTGACTTGATTTGCCCCCTCAAAGTTATTCTTCTAGTGTCACAATTCATCCAGGTGCTAAAACCAGAAATTCCCGATTCCTCCTTTCTTTCTACCCACCCTCAACATCCAATCCCTAATAGTCATAACAGTCCACCTCTAAAATGTCTTGAATACATTCACTTCTCCCCATCATTACTGCTACTTTCTAGTCAAAGTCCATGTCAGCTCTTGCCTGGACTATTCCAGTAGACAGCTTCCATTCCTTTTTCACCCAAACCAAAATCCATTCTCTCTCTCCAACAGTCAGAATAAACTTAAAAAATATGAATAAGATTGTCATGATTACGATTAAACCCTCCATTGGATTCCCAGTGCACACTGTTTACCACACTCTGCAAAACCCTTTATGATTTATCACGGGCTTCTCTCCATCTTCACCCTGACTGGCTCTACTCCTTGATCAGTTTTTTCTAGGAGCCCCTGATCCTGCAATAGACCAATCTCATTTTTCCTTTGGGTTTTGCATAGGCTGTCTCTAATTCTTCTGCCTGGCATGCTTTTCCCTTTCCCTCTTCTTATATCTTAGCCCATTCCCCTTCACGTAACCAGTTTGTTTTCCTCCTGTAGGGTTTAGTTTGATGCCAGACAAAGACAAGTTTTCCCTCACCACCCTACCAAAAATAGCTTCTCCTTAATCACCACCTAAGTCCTTTATTTGTTTCCTTCATGGCTCTTACTAGAATGTGCAATTATTTAACTCATCTGTCTCTTTATTTTTAATCTCTCTTTTCCTCCCTCCTCGAAGGTGGTGAACAAACATCTCATTCACCACCATTTCCTCAGTACTTAATACAATGTCTAGAATATGACAGGAATATGGTAAATATTTGTTAAATAAATACATTGTGTGTTGAGAAATTTACCTATCAGGAGACATCAAATTTTCTCATGAAAACTAATTATGAAACAACAGTCATTTTCTCTAGTTTCTTCTTTGCCAGCTTTATTCCACAAAGCAGGGGAAACCTGGAATGAAATAACTGAGAAACTGCCGTTCATGTGTCTTCTTAACACATTGCTCATTTGAACTTGTATTTTATTTCTCGTGACTCAGAAGTTTCTTAAAACTATTTCTTCTAGATATTAGACCATATCTTATACTTAAAACATCTGAAGACTACAACATTAGTATCCTTAGTATTCCTTGTTAGTAAGTTTACTGGAGTTCAGAGTTGCTGATTAAGCTATTATACTGTGAAAACTCTGAGAATATTATTGGATACTTTGAACACAAATTGGTTGGTATTAAAAATGGTATTCATGGGCATATATACTGCCCATGAGGTACTCATGGGGTATTCCACATACCATCAACATTCCACAGCACTTATACCATGCCATATAGTTTACTGCTTCAGGACAAAAATCAGTTTTCTAGGGAGACTGTGCAATCAAATTAAGTTTGCATTAATTTGAACCTTAAGTGATTTTTTATAACTCAAAAGGATAATGTTTCCAGCAATAAAAAGTGAGATTGTATTAAGTAGTGCTTTGAAGAAAGTTGTATCTACATTTGTAAGTTATCATAATCCTATTTTAGACAATCTTATATTTTCAATGGGTCTGTTTCTGTAAGAATTCTTCTGAAAATTAAAAACTAGAGGGGAAAAAGAGTGAAAAAAATTAACCTACTGGTCAAAGCAAGGAACCTGTGAATAGACCTATTTACCTTTGCTTAATCAATATTTTTTTGCAGCAGGGTTTCAAACCAGGCGATTGGATTTATATAAAACTTTGACCTGAATTAAGAGCAGATGGGGTCACACAAAATTCTACTACATGAATTCTCTTAATAAAAAACACCTAGCATTTAAAAAAAATCTATCAGTTAAAACTAGTACTCAGAGTAAGTTGCAGAAAACTGTTAAGAATTAATTAACTCCTAAAATCTTAGTAGGAGTTGATTAGGAACAGTAAAAACAGGGTAGAATCTGCAAAACTTGCCTGAGGCATCTGAAATAAAGAGTGGTAGTAAGTAGTCAGAAAGTTTTCTTAAATTATTCAATTTATATTTGGATTTGGGGATAAGAAATTATACTTATCATTGTTCCGACTGACTTCACTATTTTAAAATATAAAGAAGTCAACACATTTTTAACCATATATTGTGAAGTGCCCAGAGGTAAAATTGATTATAGATATATGCAAAAAATTAGATCCTAAAATGCAGCGTAAGACTGGATATAAAAGAAGGTAGAAGGTATTCTCAGCACAGCAGCCAGAGTGACCCCTTTGAAACGGGGGGCAGATCCTGGCATTCCTCTGCTCAAAATCTTGCCAAGGTGCCTCCTCACTCAGAGTCCAAGCAAAACTCCTTAAAGGGAACTTCAAGGCCTTCTGTGATCTGCTCACCTACAGCCTCTCCAAAGCCACAGCAGCCTCACCTCACCTCTGACTTCACCTCCTTCTCTCTCCTCCTCTTTCACTCTCTGCCAGCTATGGTAGCCTCCGTGCTGTTTCTTGAATGTTGCAGGCACATTCTCACCTGAAAATCTTCATATCAGCTGTTTCCTCTGCCTGGAATGCTCTTCCCCAATATTTACACAGCTAACCTCACACCTTTTTCACATCTTTGCTCATATGTCGCCTTTTCAAGGAGGACCATCCCAGCCACCACATTTGAAGTTACAGCCTGCCTCCCACACTCTCAATTCCCAGTTCTTGCTCTACTTTTTCCTTTTGTCTCCATGACGCTTACCACCTTCCAACATGCCATGTAATTTATTTATTGTGTTTATTATTTATTACTGCTCTTCCGTTATAAGAATGTAAGCTTCATGAAGATAAGGATCTTTATCTGTTTTATTCCCAGACACCCAGAAGAGTGCCTAGTATGTGGTAGGCATTCAGGACATATGTACTGAATGAATGAAATGATAAGTCCATGACTTTTCTTCATTAGAAATTTAAGTCTCTGGGAGAAAAACATAGCCTGAACCAAGACAAAAAGCCAAAAAGAACCAGAAAGGATACAGAGCCCTAGGAAAACCTAGACTAGGAACAACTTGGCTTGCAGTGATTGGACAAAGAAATTCTAAAATGAGGAAGTTTAAAGACTTTAAGTTAGCCAAAGTTGGGTTTTTTCTACAATTCCTTTACATTCTATAGTAATCTTTTTGATATCGGAAAGTCGGTTAGTAATATTTTTGATACTAGGAGACATTTTCCGTGAAAGTATTCCAGATGCCTTCTTAGGAAAAAAACAACAAGAAAGTGAGGCTATCTCTATTTGGTTACAAACCAGCAATCCAAGTATCAGTGGCAAGTGACTCTAGAGCCAATGAACCATTGAGAATCTGTAATATTTCCCTCAATACCCTGACTCTTAGGATTTCATTGACCATTAAAGACAATTTTCTTTCATCCAAATTGACATTTTATCCAGAACAGGGATTTCTGGTTGAAGCTTTAAAATACTTTCTTTGTTATTTCTCTAATTAGAACTGCTGCTCTATCCAAAAATTGACTTTAAACTTTAAAATTAGGATAAACTTAGAAGCCGAGATCTATAATATATTCTCAAGATGAAAATTACTCATTCTCTAATCTTTATCAGAGAAGTTTAAGTTGCCTTTTAAAATCTGTATAATAAAAATGAACTAAGGTCCCTATAATTTCACGAATAGAGTAGGTAGGCAATAGGAGAAAGAAAGGCAAGACACTACCACTGGTGACAAAAATGCAGCTATTCTGCTATTTTGGCAAATTACAGCTTCCTTCACTCAAAATTCCATTCTCTCTTATCCCATCATTGCTCACCTATAAATTTATTTCTACAATTTCTTGCTTATAAATGTATTTACTTATTGACCTTAGGCAAAGAGACTTCTCAGGGAAGTTTCATCCTATACAGATTCCAGAAACGTTCTAGTCTTCAGATCTGTTACTATGTCACTACCTAGGTCTAAATCTAACCAGAAACCTGCTAATATCAGTTCATACTTTCAAATGATTTTTATAAAAAATAAAATTTAGAGGCTTCCCTAGTGGCGCAGTGGTTGAGAGTCTGCCTGCCGATGCAGGGGACGCGGGTTCGTGCCCCGGTCCGGGAAGATCCCACATGCCGCGGAGCAGCTGGGCCTGTGAGCCATGGCTGCTGAGCCTGTGCATCCGGAGCCTGTGCTCCGCAACGGGAAAGACCACAACGGTGAGAGGCCCGCGTACCACAAAAAAAATAAATAAATAAAATTTATAGCTCAAGTATGTATAAACTGACATGTATTAACATAACCTATTCAACTGGATGGATACCTACTAATCAGCAATTACTCTAGAAAGTGGATGTGAATTTGCCATAAAATTTTATGGTAACTCTGACATTTAGAGAAGGCAGATGATATAAACTGTTTACTTTTTTCTTGGGGAATAATATCAAATGATATTATTTGATATTATTATTATTTGATATTATTATTATATATTATTTTATTATATCAAATAAAACAAATATCAAATGTTTTCAAATAACACGCAATGTTTAATTTAGCCAGTTAACTGTCTTCCCTTCAGACTTCATAATTGTTAGTAACCAAAGGGGTTTATTGATAGGCATTTTAAATCCCTAATTTGGTACTAGTGTTCAATAAGATATCATCTAAATTGGAATCACAGTTAATTCAGTCAGGTGGGTAATGGACATCAGAGCCTCTGAGTGGCAATAGCTAAGTACTGAGGGTTGGTCTAGGGAGATTTCTTAATGACCTCAATCTTACATTTATAAGAAATAATCAAACAACTTGAATAGAAACATAGATTAAGAGAATTTTTCATCATTAGGAAAATCATGGTACATCCATCTATTAGAATATTCTGAGGTCACTTATAAAGAGGACTTTGATGTTTATGTATTGACATGGAAAGATATCCATTAACATAGTTTTAGTAAAATGTCGTAAAGAAAGTGAATAGCAATACCCCATTAATACCAGTTGCTGTGAAGAATACCAAACTTTTTATGTGCATTACCTCAGCATTTTATGTGCATTACCTCACTAAATCCTTATATTAAGCCTATTAAGTAGGTACCATTAGAAATTCTATTTTAAAATTAAAAATGAAGAAACTAAAGCTCAGAAAGATTAAGTGACTTGCTTATCTTCACTCAGTAAGGCAATGGTAGAACTTGAGCTCTACCCTGGATCAGATCAAATTCAGAGCCTGGATAAGAAAAACACGCTTGAAATGTGCCAAACATCAAAAATGGTTATATCTGGGGAGTAGAATTAAGTAAGGAGTAGAGGAAAAGAAGCAATTTTCTATAATCTCAATTATTTAAATTTTATAATAAATATGCATTATTTTTTAAATTGGAAAATTAATGTATCAGTATCAATATGTGAATATTAATTTTAAGAGAAAAGCTCTTAGGTGACATTTTTTCAACTGTTCTTTCCATCCTGAAAAAGAGGGATATTAGCAGTTCTTCAAGCCCTAGAAATTGACTTCTTCTAGGATTAACTTTGAGAACTCTTGTTAGAGGAAAAGCATCTGTCTCAAGCTGTAGGCTGCTCTACTCTGAGGTGAAAATGAAATGACATATGTGGTCATGAGCAACATCAGATTGTGTGGAAGATAAGAAACAAAACTGCAACCCAATGAAACAGATTGGTAGATAAAATATGAGATGAACAGAGATTCAAGGCATATAGAAATTAAGATGGCAGAGACACAGTGAGGCTGGAAAAAGGTCCAAAGTTTTTGCAAACAGCAGCAAGAAAGATCGTCAAATGAGTCCAAACTACCAGTCAAACTGACTACTTGAAGATTCTGAGGAGCACTGTTTAGAGACTACTGGATACTTGGCACCCACAACAAGACAGCTTGTAGGCCATCATTAATTACTTTTATTCCTTTACTTTCCTGGCATCCTATACGTGACACCATCAGGCTACTATTTAACAGGATATGGAACAGACTCAGTTCTCTGGCAAGGCATTACCCTAATGTGGATAGATGTGGGAAGTTAAATTCTTTCAACTTGAACAAATGGTTTCTGAATCATGCTACACTTAAATGTTTTGTCTCTAATGCTTTGTAATGTTAGGATTCAGAATTAGATACTGCCCACCCAATTCCACCCATACAAATGATAACTAACGAATATATCTTTCATTCAACAAAGAATTAATGAAAGGTTAAAATAATATAAAATGGAATCAAGACATAGAGACTTTGGGGGCTTCCCTGGTGGCGCAGTGGTTGAGAGTCCACCTGCCGATGCAGGGGACACGGGTTCGTGCCCCGGTCTGGGAAAATCCCACATGCCGCAGAGCGGCTGGGCCCGTGAGCCATGACCACTGAGCCTGTGCGTCCGGAGCCTGCGCTCTGCAACAGAAGAGGCCACAACAGTGAGAGGCCAGCGTACCGCAAAAAAAAAAAAAAAAAAAGATATAGAGACTTTGCCATCAGAAAGCTTATATGTATAGCAGAAAAGAGAGACTAGGACTTCCCTGGTGGTGCAGCGTTAAGAATCCACCTGCCAATGCAGGGGACACGGGTTCAAGCCCTGGCCCAGGAAGATCTCACTTGCTGCAGAGCAACTAAGCCCACGAGCCACAACTACTGAGCCTGTGCACCACAACTACTGAAGCCCACGCATCTAGAGCCTGTGCTCCGCAACAAGAGAAGCCACCCAGTGAGAAGCCCGCACACCACAAAGAAGAGTAGCCCCCACTCACCGCAACTAGAGAAAGCCCGTGCACAATGATGAAGACCCAATGCAGCCAAAAATAAATAAATTAAAAAAAAAAGAGGAGATTAAATAAATTACTAAATAAATAAACATTAAATTTCAGTTATAGAATGTGATAAAAGAGAGATAATGGGGTATTATGAGAATATGTAAGTGATGATCAAGCTTTATTGAAATTTCTAATCATGGGAACAAGAAGCATACAAATATGGAGGGCTTGGAATTCCTTTAACTATTGCTCAAGCAGATGTTTGTTTCATGGTTTAGACTTGTTTCTTTCAAGTGCAAAATAATTCTACACCAAGAACAAGATTTATTTACTCTTTCTAAATAATCTAGTGCCCTGTCCTTATATGTAGCAACTGTAATTAAATTTAAAATATTGGAGCAGTGCCTTTACTTGGATTCTGCAGTAAAAACATCTGTCCAATGTGGTTCAATAAATGGAGGAAGGAAATTCAACAGCAACTGAGGCTACGAGTAAAACTTGATAAAACAATTACGTGCTGACATTTGTTCCTGAAAAACATTTGTGAAAACGAAGGATGATGTTTCTACTGCAATCAACTTTGTTGGATCCACTAAGCTCTATTAAAAATGAAGAAAGAAACAAAGAGAGATGGAAGTGAGGGACAGAGTGGTGTCTAATGTGAAACAGCATATTAGGCAAAATTTCGGACTGCTGAAGTCAAGGTCATTGGAAGAGGGATAGAAAAATCCCCAAGCTACCCATGCCTATCCAGTTGTGTCCCTTTTAACTTTCAGATCGGTGTTTGATTCCCAATTTTTTTTTTTTTTTTTTTTTTTTTGGCTAGACCATGAGGGATCTTAGTTCCCTAACCAGGGATGAAACCCATGCCTCCTGCAATGGGAGTGTGGAGTCTTAACCACTGGACTGCCAGGGAAGTCCCTACAGATCAGTGTTTAAAACACAAGTGTCAAAAGGGCAAATGAGTAAAGCGGGCCAGGTGATAACTTGTATAAATAAGAGTCCCAGGTTTCAACCAAATGGGGCCTCTACTACTCAACTCTAATCCAGTGTGGCCAAAAAATATACTTAGACACATGAATTTCTATGTGAAATATCTCAGTATTAGTTTCCTTTCACTGCCATAAAAAATTTCCACAAATTTTAGGGACTTAAAACACTCTTTTATTATCCCACAGTTCTGGAGGTCAGAAATGCAGTTATAGCATAACTCAACTGGGTCCACTGCTTAGAGTTTCTCAAGGCTACAATCAAGGCGTCAGCAAATTTAAGTTACTTTCCAGAGCTTCTAATGATAAATTGGCTTCCAAGCTCATGCAAATTTGGCCAAATTCAATTCCTTGTGGTTGTAGAAGCGAAGTCCCTATTTCTTTGCCGGTCTTTGCTGCTAGAGGCTGCCCACATCCTTTCTCGTGCTTTCCATGTGGCCTCCCTCCTGTAGCAATGAGTTGAGGGTTTTTTCTAAAGCTTTGACTACCTCAGGTATTCCCTGCTGTCACATCTCTCTGCCTTTCATCTGGAGGAAGTTCTTTGTTTTTAAGGGTTATTGTGATTAGATAGGGCTCACCTGGACAATCCAGGCTAAACTCTTTATTTTAAGGTCTGGTCCATAATCTTAATTATATCTGCAAAGTCTCTTATGCTGTGTAAGGAAATATACACAGTCTAAGGAATAAGACATGGACGTCTTTGTGGAGCCATTACTCTGCCTACCACAAGCCCAAATTTAAAATGTTGACAAGTAATTACTAACACCACTTGGGCCAGACAAAACATGTCTGTGGTCCACATCTTGACTTGGGGACATAATTTGTAATCTCTACTTTAGGAGATACATGTTACTAACGAGACCAATATTGTGCTGTATCTTTTAAAATAAAATGTTCTTTCTTAAGTGAACTGGCATGAAGATAAAAATATCATTAAAAAGAAAATGGATATTTGGTTTTATGGATATTTGGTCTTTGCTCCTACATGCATTTGTTAGTACTACATAGAGGTCAAGATCCTTCAGAATGGACTTTGCTAATATTTGAATAATTAATAATCAACATTTGTTTGTAACCTTTCTCTCTTTTGCAACACTATTAGAGTCATTACTATTATGTACGCTGGTTTGAAGGCAGTTTAAATACGTCATTTTCTTACTGGGTTTGATTTATATAATCTAATAGATATTTTTCACTGGGTCAAGAGACAGAATTAATATTAACCCGAAGAGTAATTTGTTACTTGTATATTCTCATTAATCCTATGGTAAAATGAACCATGGAACTATATTAAAGTAGGTTTGCATTAAAAGTCTTCCTTGACGTTTTATTTATATTTTAAATCTTCAAGCTAAATTTCAATGTAATTTTAAACGCTGATAATTTAAAAAGGAAAACAATGAGTAGGACTGGGGAAGGCCACGGCAATAGAATTGCAATACCTCTTCACCAATTTGCCCTCACCATAGACAACTGCCTTTTTTTCACTTCTTTTTTTTAAAGTTTTATTTTATATTTTTATTGAAGTATAGTTGATTTACAATATATTAGTGTCAGGTATACAGCATTGCTTTAAACATCTCATTTAATGGGAGGCAAGGGTCTAGGCTTGGGAGACAGACCTGGATTGGACTCCAGGATAAAGCACTATCTAGTCAGTTAACTCAGGACAGACTGCTAAACAAACTGAGCTACAGTTTTCTCCTCTGTAAAATGACTTACAAAAAAATTTTACCTATTGCTCATAGGGGTTGTTGTGAGGATTAAGTGAGAAACTAATGGACAATGCTTAGACAATGCACAATACATAGTATACTTTCAGCAATATTAACATAATTCTGATTTTAGCTCAGATAATACATTTGATTCATACAGTGAGTACTACTCATCTAATTTCCTTTGGACAATTCTCTTCTAACTTCTAAATTCCTCTTAAAAATTCAACCTGTTATTAATTATTACTGCCATTTTTCTGAGGACTAACACATTTCAATATACTGAGTTAACGACTTACATTACTGCATTTAGGATTGCTTTAGTTAATAATATTCTATTTATAAAAATAATTATTACAAAGGCCAAATAGAATTGAAATAAATGTATGAAAAAATGTGAAATAAAAAAATACAAAAATTCCACATAAATGCAACTATGTAATATATATATAAGGAATATAGACAAGACCTAGAGGCAAATAAAAAATAATTTTGTTAGGGACTATGGGAGGACATCTTTTTTAGTAGTAGGACATCCATGTTTTCAATTAAAATAATAAGATGTTTAAAATCCTTAAGAATCGTCTACAGGCTTTTAACATGTATATACAGTTGCATAACAAATTTGAAGAATTCATCATTTACAAATAGAATTTTAAAAGGTAAAGGTGACCTTAGAGGCCAGCCAGCCAGGAAGTTTTCACACTATGCACAACAAAGCCATTGCAGGTCAATGGAAGTGCTTTGGGTATAATTACATGAAATGGTTTTTATAAAGCACAGGGCAAGCAGGCAGAGACCCAGGCCTCTCCAGCACTGCTTCCATTAGTACAGTTTCACTCTTATTTGCTTTACATATTTATGTATTTCATTAAAAGAAATGCTTCCACTGGTTAAGCAAATAAAACAAAAAATCAAAATCCCCTCATGTGAAAGACAAAGTCACACACTCCAAATATTTCATCTGTTCTCCTCTATTTCTCAGCTTTCTTACAGTTAGAGGGGACCAAGGACTGATCCTTGCCAATGAAAGATATCACTTCTAGGGTGAGGCAGTAACAAGCTCATACACAATTCCCAACTCTCTCTCTTCTATTGATGAGGTGAGATGGCAAGTGGGGAAGACGCATGTTCACAATGGCTCAACTGCAAAAGAGAGAAGCCTCCATCTCCTTGCCCAAGTGACTGTGGAGCAGACCTCTCTGTCCAACCCCATGGGACATGCAAAATAAGTGAAAAGGTAACTTTACTGTATTAAATTTTGAGTTACTATGGTTACTTGTTACTTCTGAATAATTTAACCCATCCTTACTAATGCACTCCACTTTAAGATGAGGAAACAGGGTTGCAGATAATAGAAGTGAGTTGTTCAAGGTCACTGAGATCTGCACTGAAATCCAAGTTTCTTGACACCCCAATGCAAAGAGGGTATCACTATACCAATCTATAAGGCCTTAGTGAGCACAATGGAATAATAAGCCACGGTGTTGGGGGTGGACCTAAAGATCACCTAATCCAAACTCCTCTAAATTCAAGATGACAGAAGACCATCCAGATGATGGTGAAAACCAGTGATGGCGATCTTACCATTTCCAGGGTTGGCTGATTCCCATTTTATTGTTGCCATTATTAGCAAATCCTTTTCTAAAGACAAGGCATTGAAAATAATGAAGCAAGGAAAGTGAAGATTTGTTCAAGACTTGTTAAGCAATTAATTTTAGAGCCCTTACTATGTAATAAACACTGAGTTATAGCATAAACAAGTATGTAAGCACTGATGAGTAAACATAGACATGATTCCTACTCTCATGGAGCTTTCAGGCCAGTGAAGTTATATATATATATATATATATATATATACATACATATATATATTCATGAAATAGTCACAATATAAATCAATGATCACAAACTTCAATAAATTCTATGAACCAAAATTCACACAGTATTATGAGAGCACAAAAAAAGGACCCAACTTAGTCTGAGTCATAAAGGGTAGAAGACAAGGTATCAAAGATAACACACATATTTCTGGTTTGCCCACCTTGGTAGATTAGAGTATTATTTGTTGAAACAGGGACACTTCTGATTTTGGGGAGTAAAGAGGTTGAGCTGAAGAAACCATGTGTTCAATTTCAAAACATCTGGAATTACAGGCATCAATCTAACTTCCACATACAAAAGAATACATGAGGATGTCAGGAATCTTTGAAGGAGTGAGTATCTCTATTAAAATCTAAAAAAAGATGGAACTGGGCATGACAGCATATTCACTCAGCTGGAAGCATCAACCCTCCCTGCCCAATCATTTTCAAGTCACTGGCAACACAGGCAGATGACTGCAGCTGAAGTCCAGCAGCTGTTCCTCCTGTCCCCTCTCCTCTGACATTTGCCAGATGGTGTCATTCTGTGGGTGATCGTTATTGGTGAGCAACCCTGTCAGTGTGGACCTTAAAGAATGGCCTGAGTCAGGAGGTGGAAGTGGTTGCCCTTTTAATTCAGACCTATCTCCTGCCATCCCTTTGGCCAGGTGTCTTCCAGTGCTGAGAATCCTCCGAAGCTGAGAATCCTCTGAAGCCTTATAATACAACCTTATGGATTGTATTATAACCTGACACAATACAACCTTAGCCTTTTTGAGCCTTACCTCTGGAAACCCTACTCAGCTAGCACTACTTGTCAATCAATTATGATTTTTTTTTAGAGAAAAAAAGCTTTAAAAAAAATTCACAGAAAACCTAGTGGACCATCACTGGCCTCTGGAATCTGGATCAATAGAAAGGCAAAAGCTTGAGCTTCAAACGTACCAACAATCTGAGTTATGGAAGCCGCCGTCAGTAACCAGTTGTGGAGCTTTGAGCAAGTGATATAATCATTCTGGATCTTGGTGCTATTGTGTATAAAATTGGGCTAATGTCCAATTTTGGGTTGTCGTGATGACTAATGAATATAAGGGCTTATTTATGCATTGTACTTGGAAGTTTAATGCATTTTTAATCCATATTATTTTACACATTGATTTGTTTCTGCCTAATACTATAAAAAATAGTAGCTACCTTTTACTAAGTGCATACTGTGTACCAGGCACTTTCCTAAATGCTTTCTGAATATCAGTTTACTTAATGTTAACAAAAATATGTGAGGTTTTTACCATTAATAACCTCAGGGTTTTTTTACATGAGAACACTGAAGCAGAGTTGCTTACTCAAGGTCACATAGATTACAAATGAGGGCAGTGAGATTTGAACCTAAGCAGTCAGACTTCAGAAGCCATATTCACACCCATCATGCTAGGGTACCAATGATAAAAGCATGCAGTGTGACTAAGAAGCACAAAGACCTATGTATTGCACACCTCTTTTTTTAGGGGCAATATTAATACTTGAAAATGTTTCTATAAAATTGCCAGTGCATCCTTCCTCAGCTGGGCTAGATGGGGAGAAAGCCGCGTTACAGGGAAGATGGGAGATGTGAGGCAAGGGTTTGTGGGAGATTAGCAGCAGGATGAATATTTTGACTAGCTGAAGACAACCTGATGGCTTTAAGGTGTAGCTGGAAGCATACTGAACTAGAAGCCAGGAGATCTATGTCCTAGTTTCAGCTCTGCCACTAACAAGCATCTAGCATTTCACCTCACGTAACCTATCACACTACCTTGGTGTCCTCATCTAAAATAAAGAGTTGGGTCTAGCACTAGACCAAATTAATTTAGACAGTCTCTAATCATCGCAGTTCTAATTTAATTGTATTATTATATTAAAATCCAAAAACAACATCTTTAGCCACAAAGACCCCCAGCAATATCTTTTAATCTTAGAAACAGGATTTTTAATTAAATTTTCATTAAGTTTAATGAATGCATGTTATACTACTTGATTCAAGAAAACTGGATATAACTCTGAGGAATTGAATACCCATGTGTCAGTTGGTGATGTGCCACTAGCTGTAGAACTCTTGGGCCAGCCCATACTTGACCATAAAGCTCAGGATCTTGACCAAAAGGGGTAATTTCCACATTCTTTTCCTGATATAACATTATTCATGGTCCAGTTTCAACCAAATTAATAATCTCTTGGAAATGCGTTTGTTATATCGATTTTACCATTTATGAAAAGCACCTTATGTGAAGAAAAGGGAACCCTCCTGTACTGTTGGTGGGAATGTAAGTTGGTGCAGCCACTTTGGAAAAAAGCAAAGAGGTCCCTCAAAAAACTAAAATTAGAGTTGCCACATGATCCAGCAATCCTACTCCTGGGCATATGTCCATACAAAACCGTAATTCAAAAAGATATATGCACCCCTATCTTTATAGCAGCACTATTCACAAAAGCCAAGACATGGAAACAACCTAAATGTCCATCAACAGATGAATGCATAAAGAAGATGTGGTACATTTATACAATGGAATACATAAAAAAGGACAAAATAATGCTACTTGCAGCAACATGGATGCAACTAGAGAGTATCATACTAAGTGAAGTAAGTCAAAAAGAGATAGACAAATACCATATCACTTATATGTAGAATCTAAAATATGACACAAATGAACCAATCTATAAAACATAAACAGACTCAACAGACATAGAGATCAGACTTGTGGCTGCCAAGGGGGAGGGGGCAGAGGAATAGGGGAGGGACGGACTAGAAGCTTGGGGTTAGCAGATGGAAACTATTACATACAGAATGGATAAACAACAAGGTCCTGCTGTATAGCACAGGGAACTATATTCAATATCCTCTGATAAACCATAATGGAAAAGCATATAAGAAGAATGTATTGGGCTTCCCTGGTGGCGCAGTGGTTGAGAGTCTGCCTGCCGATGCAGGGGACACAGGTTCGTTCCCCAGTCCAGGAAGATCCCACATGCCGCAGAGTGGCTGGGCCCGTGAGCCATGGCCTCTGAGCCTGTGCGGCCAGAGCCTGTGCTCCGCAACAGAAGAGGCCATAACAGTGAGAGGCCCGCGTACCGCAAAAAAAAAAAAAAAAAAAAAGTATATATATGTATAACTGAATCACTTTGCTGTACAGCAGAAATTAACACAACACTGTAAATCAACTATACTTCAATTAAAAACAAAAAAGAAAAGCACCTTAAAAAAACATCCATTGTTTTCTGAAGAAACAAAGCTCTGAGGATTCTCAGCTGGTGACATTATGTAGCACAAATCTGCCATTAACAGACAGAAAGCCTCTGGTATTGCTTCTTTTCTGAAGGCTCACAGCTAAGTGGTGGAGTTAGCCTCCTGACTTTCTGATTTGTCTGGGTAGGAAACTTTCCACTACTAGTAATTAGTACCCTCTAAACATCTGTTTCCCTGGGGGAAAAAAAAATACATAAGCCACAGAAAGGTTAAATCTAATTATTATGATTTCCATTTCTGGGGCAAGGCCTCTTCATAAATAATTATGTCTTAGTGCAACACTGGCAAATTTTAAGCACTGGCCCTATCATTCATAATAATGAGATTTATATTATGAATGATTTATAACCCCCAAACTCATTAGCTACAGAAGGCTAATTAGGACTTTAACCAAAAGCACCACTACGTGAACTGCCCATTGAGTTAACCACAGTATCTTGGCTTTGAAAACACCCACTTCTTACCAAACGAACGCCTTATCCAGACCCCAGGGTAAAAGTGAAGTAGTGACTACAACTCCAGGAAAGAGGAGCTTACAGGTCCTGAAGAAGTAACCCTCAGACAGAGGCAGGTTTCTGAATTCCCGAGGATGTATATACTTACAAATGTGTGCATGGAAATCATGACAGAATAAAATACTGGAAAGAGCACTGGATAGGCATGAGAAAGACCTCAGGCCTAATTCTGGCTGAAATACTGCCCATTCTCTCAGCTTCATTTCCTCTCATTTAATATGAGAATATTGAACTAAATACACTAAAGCCATTTCTAACCACCTAATACGATGGAAAGGAATTAAGGCAGAAGCACATTTTACCTCCTGTTTCATAAGATGCATTTATTTTATTAATTTAATTTTATTTATTTTATACACACACTCCACTTACATGTGCCAGGCACTGTTCTAAACTTTTTACAGACATCATCTCATTTAATCATCCAGAAATGCCTTAAAATAGGGAATATGACTCTACCTTAAAGACAAGGCAACTGGACCATAGAGAAAGGTTAAATAATTGGCCCAAGGTCATCCAGCTAGTGGTTCTCAATCCATGTACTATGAAGTGCTGGTGGGCCACAGGTTCTTCACGACCAAATGCTGATCAAGGTGGTAATTTGATTTAATTACAATTGATATGTACTTTTACTAAAATGCCTGTCAGAAGAAGTAGTTACTTGAGTGTCTTGTGTGATACGGAGATTTTTCAGTTTTGAAAGACAACTATTAATATTGGAAATTATATTTTTTACATATTTTTTTGCTTTTTAATTTTCCACCTCTTGTCAGTAAGTATAAACTCCAAGAAGACAGAATTTTCTCTGTCTTTTACAGTATTCTATCTCCAGAACCGATAATGAATAAATAAATGAATGAATGAGAATCTTTCCTCAGTGATTTAATAGATTATATTTGAAGAAACACATTATGAGGAAAAAAAATTGGAAATAATTATATAAATAACACTGCCAAAATACCTATGTTATGAAAATTCATAAAATTCAAGCCACATCTCTTTCAATAAAGAAATCTAGATATACAAATTCTTATCAACCCTACCATAAATCATCTTCATTAATCAGAATTCAAATACTTTAACAACTTTTTATTACTTCAATAACATATGCTGCTTGCTATATTGCTTACTGTGTTTGACTATCCCATGTCATCTCTACCCCTAATCATTCCTCTAAGCTAATAATGATAAGCTCATCCCTTTTCCAATAATTGGCTCAAGAACAGACTGGTCATATAATGCTCTTCATACATGCGTAGGAATCTGTTGGATGGGACTCTGAAATACCTCCTCTTTTTTTACTGACTGCATAGAAAGATATACTGTATCTTCTTATCCTGTCTAGATGTGGTGGAACTGCTGCCACCATTTTGAAATGGGATTGTAGAACAGAGAGATGGAAAGGAAAGGGTCCTGGATGATATCATTGAGCCACTGAACAGACATCCCCTGCAAACTACCTTACCTCAGACTTTCTAGTTATGACGGCAAGGAATTTCTTTATTGATTAAAGCAGTTGTAGTTGAGTTTTTTCAACATGTAGCCAAATTTATTCAGACACCCCTCAAAAGAATATTCTTTTAATTACCACTGCTATCCAGAGCACTCTTTCCTATAATAACACAGGTAAGTTCAAAAGACTGAAACAACTGGTGGCAAGAGAACTACTTCCCTATCCTAAGCTGTCCTCTGTAGCTTTCACTATTAACTTTCACTTCACGGAGGCATGAGTCTCCGTCTGATATTTTCCCATCAAACACCAAGGAGTCTTGCTTCCTCTATTTTCATCAATCCAATGTTTGTAGATGGTCATTAAATCCTGATACTCTGAATTCTCTTTGACCAACTGATACAACTCTGATCTTCACCACATCAATACTCTCACTCACCAATGATAGTGTTGGCATTTGATGTTTGGCTGATAGGATCCCAAACCTTATTTGTATATTGACTAAGTATGCTACAGTTGCTTCTTTGATGTTCTCAGTATGTCTTGGTAGCCCTAAATTGGCCAAAATGGGAAATTAGAGGTGAAAAAGCAAGATGATATTACATAATTAGTGTGGGAAAAGGGAAAAGAGGTAAAAAATATTGTCTCTTTTTATTAAATAAGGAGCTTCTGCACTCATTATACTCATCCCAAACCAAGCAATTTAGTCAAACTTAGCAATACGGCAGGAGCCAAACACTTCACTCCAAACTTCAAGGCTTTCAACTAATAGTAATTTTTCTCATTTCCTCTTCATAAGAAACTTACTTTTGATTACATGTCAAAGCTGCTTCTGACTCTGCCAAGCCCACCTCCCTACTAACTCTTGTTACCTCCTAACTATATCATTTAACATGCTTTTCTTTCCATCTAAAAAACATTCTTATCTCTGCACAAGCCCTCTCTCCCAATCCAACTGATGACTAATAAGATAAAATGAAGGAATGTGAATACTGGAATACTGGAAACAATGAATATGTCCAACAAATGAGATTAGCTAGCTATGGAATATGTGTATTGTGAACTAATATGCAACTAGCAAAGGCATTCTGTACAAGAGCATATATAATAAATCGATATGTGGAAAAGAGAGGTACAAACATCATAAATTCACCCACTGATAACATTTAAGAGGCTCCTTTTATGTGTCACTTATTTGTCATATGATGATGAACAAATGGCACACACTGCCCACATTTCACAGGCTGGTGAAAGTGACAAATATTAGTCAAATAATTACATGATATAAAGGACAGCTTACATGGACCTATTACTAAGTATAATAAGGATACATGACTCAAGTGAAGGTCCAAAGACTAAGCAGAGATTTGAAGCATGGCTTGAGGTTAACTTGGTAAAGAGGGGATAGAAGAACATTCTAAGAGGAAGTAAGAACAGGAGAAAAACGCCTTATGATAAAAAAAGAAAGAGAGGATACATTGCAGAACACAAAAGAGGGCCAGTAGAGTTGGAGAGCCAAAGGAGTGGAGGGAGCAATGCTACCTCACATGGATGTATGGACCATGATACTGCAAAAGCTAGGGGCCTTCTTCACACAGACTAAAATGTGTCAAATGCTTCCTGGAGCTGTACAGTACGCAACATACACAACTACACACAGCCGCCTTGAGGCACAGTGTGACTGATGCAAGATGTTGCTAAAAAAGTAAGATGCTGCAGGGTCTTAAATCTATGATAGATTTATCTTCATCTGAAGTGTAAAGGGAAGCCACTGCATGGTTTAAGGATCAAATGTGCAGTTCACAAAGATCACTAGAGTCATAGAGAATAGTTTGGAGGGCAAAGTGTGGATGGGAATTAGAGCAGTTGGAAGGTCATTGTAGCAGCGCGAGTGAAACGTGGTGGTAAGGTGACCATTGACAGCCACAGTTGTAGTATAGCTGAAAATAACTCTCTAGACCTGAGAGATATTTTAGTAATAAAATCACCAGGATTGGGGTGGACTAGATATGAGGACAGAGGAAAAAGATTTTTTAAATGACTCCATGTCCTGCTTATATAACTAGAATCTACTAGTAGAAGGTGTTGCATTCACAGAGATGGGAGAGAAATGAAGAGGACCATGTATGGGGTTGAGAGATTGTAGAGTGTCATCACATACTGTAGGACCCTATTTTTACAAAAGAACCAAGAACACATGCTCAGAGAGGGACAAGATTTTGAAGGAAGTAAAGCCAAATATTAACATTTAAATGTGCACAGTGATAACAGAGAGGACTACCACATCACTGTGTGAGCAATATATTTAAAATACTTTATAGTATTTTTAAAGGCTTTTTAAAAACATGTCATTGCAGTCTTTGTGTTATACTCAGGCTACCAATTACTACTCTGTGACTTCCCCTCTGATAGTCGTGTAGTCTGCTTTGGAAGAATTTATAAATTCTAGACTTTCTCATGTTTTGCTGCATCAATGATGTCCTAGTGGGCTGCAAGCCCCTACCGGGGAGAAACTAGTTTCTTCTGGCTTCTTGCGTTCTCCGCCACAGAGCCTAGTTCAGAGCCTGACATTCAGAAGCACCCCATGCATATTACAAATTGACTTTTTATCTACTTCCACAGTTACACTGGAAACATCCGTGAGGGATTGTTCAAGCTCCATCAAGGGAACACCCAGTGCAGTTTAGTTTAGCACATCATAAAGTACTCTGCAAAAACAGAAGAGGAAGAAAGGAAGATTTGGCTGCGGAGAGGATAAGTTTATAATTTGTGATGTACTGCCAACCAGAATTTCCTCCCAGGAGGTATGGAATGGCATACAAACCAATAAATCACTATTCACTCACAGAGTCCTGCCCAGCTCAGAGCAGTCTGATAATCTACTGCCTTTCATTCAACTCCCCGGTATAACTTGGGAAATTAGCAGTAAGGTCTGGCCTAAGTGCAGTTCACATGTAGTCACCTCTAATAATGCATGTTATGCTTCATTTACACAATCCATTACACCTATTTCCACTGGTTGATTTTACCTTTTATTATTGTTTCAATGTTATTTCAGGAGCTAAGATGAATTGATGCCTTAGCAAACTTATCCACTGGCTCATATACTTCCTGTGAAGGCCTCCTTGAACTTTTTTGAATTGATGAAGGACCAAAGGAAATAATCTCTACCTCCCAATATGCCACCTTAATCATTTTCACTATACACAACCCTATTAAAAATCCTCCAGGTGTTTTCATGATTTTAAAGCAGGATGAAAAAATAAAACCAAAGGAAGAATTAGAGATTCTGGGTGTTTCAAAAATGTGTTCCAAGGTCAGTGGCATAATTCTAGCATTTTCCCTTGTCCTCAAACCTAAAATACTGGCTTCTGGGAAGCTCCAGGACTCTGACAGAAGTTAAGGCATGGCTCTTCCAAAAGATGGTTCTTTCTCATATTTTGTCCTGAGAAACTGGTAAACTTTTACTGCAGAAAAGGCATCTTCAGGAAAAAAAAATGCAATCAGATGTGCTGCTATTAATTTTCAGGAGACGACATAGAAGAGCTATTCTTACATTTTTTGGTCTCACAATCCCTCTACATCCTTAAAAATTACTGAAGACCACTAAAGGCCTTTGCTTATGTGGATTTTATCTATTTATATTTAGCAGATTTCAAAACAAAAACTGAGAAATTTAAAAATATTTGTTTAATTCATTTAAATAACCTATATAACATGTTCACATGAAGAGCATATTTTTATAAAAATAATAAAAGTAATTTTAAAATAACTTAGTGGGAACTGTATCATTAGTTCCCATTTTTGCAAAACTTATCAATGTCTGGCTTGATAGAAGACACCAGAGTTCTATTTTCCTCTGAATTCAATCTGTTGTGATTTGTTGTGATGGTTAAAGTATGTGTAGGAAACTCAGCCTCTCACAGATAAGACAGTTTGAAAAATGGTACCTCATGTGAAAAACAGCTAGTTCTGCCTGCAACTCAAACAACTACTTCGGAAGACAGCGGACGTGCTTTATGTGCACATCTGATTTTGTCACACAGAATGTTAAAAAGATGTGTACTCCAAGGCTGAGATTTATTAAAATTATTTTTTTGGGGGTTCCTTACGGATGTAAACTGAACTTTGTTTTTTTAAGATTTTACTTTTTAAAGCAGTTTTAGGTTCACAGCATAATTAAGAGGAAGGTGATGAGACTTCCCATATACTCCCTGACACATGCACAGGGCTCCCTACGCACCGCCACCATTATCAGCATCTTCCACCAGAGTGGCACTTCTATTACCATTGATGAACTACACTGATACATCATAATCAGTCAAAGTCCACAGTTCACCCCAGGATTTACTCTTGGTGTTAATACATTCTGTGAGTATGGACCTATGTGTAATGACATGTATCCATTCTTATAGTATGATACAGAGTATTTTCACTGCCCTAAATATCCTCTGTGTCCCTCCGAACATCCCTCCTCCCACAGTCAGGCCCTGGAAATCACCGATCTTTTTTACTACTTTCATAGTTTTGTATTTACGTTCATGAGAGATACTGGTCTGGAATTTTCTTTTCTTATAATGTCTTTGCCTGATTTTGGTATTAGGTTAAAACGGGTCTCACAGAATGATTTAAGAAGTATACCACCTGCTTCCATTCTCTGAACGATATTGTAAAGAATTGGTATAATTTTTTTCTTGAATGTTTAGTAGAATTCACCAGTAAACCCATCTGAGCCCAGTGCTATTTTGGAAGGTTATTAATTATTGATTTAATTTATTTAATAGGATAGGCTTATTAAGTTTGTCTATTTTGTCTTGTGTGAGTTCTGGCAAATTGTGTTTTCTAAGAATTGGTTCATTTCAGCTAGTCTATCAAAATGTGAGCAAAGAGTTGTTCATAGTATTCCTTTAATTATCCTTTTAATGTTCATAAGTGCTATAATGATGTTCCTCCTTTCATGTCTTAGTAATTTGTGTCTGCTCTCTTTTTTCTTAGTTAGCCTGGCTAGAGGTTTATCATGTTATGGGTCTTTGTGAAGAACAAGCTTTTGGCTTCATTTATCTTCTCTATTGGTTTTCTGGTTTCAATTTCATTCATTTCTGTAGAAACACTTCTTTCTTGCTTGCTGCTTACTTTAGATCTAATTTGTTTTTCCACTTCTAGTTTCCAAAGGAAGAAAATTAGATTATTGATTCTAGATTTTTCTTCTTTTATAATATATGTGTTCACTGTCATAAATTTCTCTCTCAGTGCTGTTTTTACTGCATCGCACAAATTTGGTAAGGTTTGTTTTCATTTTCATTTAGTTCAAAATCTTTTTTCCTTGAAATTTCTTCTTTGACACCCATGTGTTATTCAGAACTGTGTTGTTTACTCTCCATGTATTTTAGAAATTTCCGGTTATCTTTCAGTCAGTGACTAAAAATTTGTTCCATTACAGTTTGAGAGCAGATACTCTCTGATTTCTATTCTTTTAAATTTATTAACGTGTGTCTTATGGCCCAGAATTTCATCTAACTTGATGAACAGTCCATATGAGTTTGAGTAGAATGTGCACTCTGCTGTTGTTTGACAAAGTAGTCTACAGATGTCAATTATATCCAGTTCATTGCTGGTGTCGTTAAAGTTCAACTATGTCCTTTTTTTTCCCCACATATTTATTGGAGTATAAATGCTTTACAATGTTGTGTTAGTTTCTGCTGTACAACAAAGTGAATCAACTATATGTATACATATATACCCATATTCCTTCCCTCTTGAGCCTCCCTCCCACCCTCCCTATCCCACCCCTCTAGGTCATCACAAAGCACCAAGCTGATCTCCCTGTGCTACGCAGCAGCTTACCACTAGCCATCCATTTTACATTTGGTAGTATACATCAATGCTACTCTCTCACTTCATCCCAGCTTCCCCATCCCCCCTGTGCCCTCAAGTCTGTTCTCTACATCTGCGTCTTTATTCCTGCCCCACTACTAGGTACATCAGTACTCCTTTTTTAAATTGCATATATATGCATTGGCATATAGTATTTGTTTTTCTCCTTCTAACTTACTTCACTCTGTATGACACATTCTACGTCCATCCACCTCACTACAAATAAGTCAATGTCATTCCTTTCTATGGCCAAGTAATATTGCATTGTATGTATGTGCCACATCTTCTCTATCCAGTCATCTGTTGATGGACATTTAGGTTGCTTCCATGTCCTGGCTATTGTAAATAGTGCCGCAATGAACACTGTGGTACATGTCTCTGAATTATGGTTTTCTCAGGGTATATGCCCACTAGTGGGATTGCTGGGTCATATGGTAGTTATATTTTTAGTTTTTTAAAGAACCTCCCTACTGTTCTCCATAGTGGCTGTATCAATTTACATTCCCACCAACAGTGCAAGAGGGTTCCCTTTTCCCCACACCCCCTCCAGCATTTATTGTTCGTCGATTTTTTGATGATGGCCATTCTGACCTGTGTGAGGTGATACCTCACTGTGGTCTTGATTTGCATCTCGTTAATGATTAGTGATGTTGAGCATCTTTTCATGCATTTGTTGGCCATCTGTATGTCTTCTTTGGACAAACGTCTATTTAGGTCTTCTGCCCATCTTTGGATGGGGTTGTTTGTTTTTGTGAAATTGAGCCAACTCCGTTGTATATTTTGGAGATAAATCCTTTGTCAGTTGCTTCATTTGCAAATGTTTTCTCCCATTCTGAGGGTTGCCTTTTCATCTTGTTTATGGTTTCCTTTGCTGTGCAAAAGCTTTGAAGTTTCATTAGGTCCCATTTGTTTATTTTTGTTTTTATTTCCCTTACTCTAGAAGGTGAATCAAAAAGTATCTTGCTGTGATGTATGTCATCTAGTGTTCTGCCTATGTTTTCCTCTAAAAGTTTTACAGTGTCTGGCCTTACATTTAGGTCTTTAATCCATTTTGAGTTCATTTTTGTGTATGGTGTTAGGGTGTGTTCTAATTTCATTCTTTTACATGTAGCTGTCCATTTTTCCCAGCACCACTTATTGAAGAAGGTGTCTTTTCTCCATTGTATATTCTTGCCTCCTTTATCAAAGATAAGGTGACCATATGTGTGTGGGTTTATCTCTGGGCTTTCTATCTTGTTCCATTGATCTATATTTCTGTTCTTGTGCCAGTACCATACTGTCTTGATTACTGTAGCTTTCTAGTATAGTTTGAAGTCAGGAAGCCTGATTCCTCCAGTTCTGTTTTTCTTTCTCAAGATTGCTTTGGCTATTCGGACTCTTTTGTGTTTCCATACAAATTGTAAATTTCTTCTTCTAATTAGGCAAAAAATGCCATTGCTAATTGGATAGGGATTGCACTGAACCTGTAAATTGCTTTGGGTAGTATAGTCGTTTTCACAGTATTGATTCTTCCAATCCAGAAGCACGGTATATATCCCCATCTGTTTACGTTACCTTTGATTTCTTTCATCAGTGTTTTATACTTTTCTGAGTACAGGTCTTTTGCCGCCTTAGGTAGGTTTATTCCTAGGTATTTTATTCTCTTTGTTGCGATGGTAAATGGGATTTTTTCCTTAATTTCTCTTTCTGATATTTCATTGTTATTGCATAGGAATGCAAGAGACTTCTGTGCATTAATTTTGTATCCTGCAACCTTACCAAATTCACTGATTAGTTCTAGTAGTTTTCTGGTGGCATCTTTAGGATTTTCTATGCATGGCGTCATGTTGTTGGCAAACAGTGACAGTTTTACTTCTTCTTTTCCAATTTGTATTCCTTTTCTTTCTTTTTCTTCTCTGATTGCTGTGGCTAGGACTTCCAATATTATGTTGAATAATAGTGATGAGAGTGGACATCCTTGTCTTGTTCCTAATCTTAGTGGAAATGTTTTCAGTTTTTCACCACCGAGAATGATGTTTGCTGTAGGTTTGTCATATATGGCTTTTATTATGTTGAGGTAGGTTCCCTCTATGACCACTTTCTGGAGAGTTTTTATCATAAATGGGTGTTGAGTTTTGTCAAAAGGTTTTTCTGCATATATTGAGATGATCATATGGTTTTTATACTTTAATTTGTTAATACTGTGTATCACATTGATTGTTTTGTGTATATTGAAGAACCCTTGCATCCCTGGGATAAATCCCACTTGATCACAGTGTATGATACTTTTAATGTGTTGTTGGATTCTGTCTGCTAGTATTTTGTTGACGATTTTTGCATCTATGTTCATCAGTGATATTGGTCTACAATTTTCTATTTTTGTGTGATAT
Organism: Tursiops truncatus; assembly: GCF_011762595.2. Classification (NCBI taxonomy): domain Eukaryota; kingdom Metazoa; phylum Chordata; class Mammalia; order Artiodactyla; family Delphinidae; genus Tursiops; species Tursiops truncatus. The sequence continues at coordinate 138,480,584 of NC_047036.1, forward strand.
CATTGTCTGGTTTTGGTATCAGGGTGATGGTGGCCTCACAAAACGAGTTTGGGAGTGTTTCTCCCTCTGCAATTTTTTGGAAGAGTTTGAGAAGGACAGGTGTTGATTCTTCTCTAAATGTTTGATAGAATTCACCTGTGAAGCCATCTGGTCTTTGACTTTTGTTTGTTGGAAGATTTTTAATTACAGTTTCAATTTCAGTGGTTGTGATTGGTCTGTTCATATTTTCTATTTCTTCCTGGTTCAGTCTCGGAAGGTTGTACTTTTCCAAGAATTTGTCAGTTTCTTTCAGATTGTCCATTTTATTGGCATAGAGTTGCTTGTAGTAGTTTCTTATGATCTTTTGTATTTCTGGGGTGTTGATTATAATCTCCCCTTTTTCATTTCTAATTTTATTGAGTTGCATCCTCTCCCTTTTTTTCTTGATGAGTCTCACTAAATGTTTATCAATTTTGTTTATCTTCTCAAAGAACCAGGTTTTAATTTTATTGATCTTTTGCTATTGTTTTCTTTGTTTCTATTACACTTATTTCTTCTCTGATCTTTATGATTTCTTTCCTTCTACTAATTTTGGGTTTTCTTTGTTCTTTTTCTAGTTGCTTTAGGTGTAAGGTTAGACTGTTTGAGATTTTTCTTGTTTCTTGAGGTGAGCTTGAATTGCTATGAATTTCCCTCTTAGAACTGCTTTAGCTGTGTCCCATAGGTTTTGGATCATCATATTTTCGTTGTCATTTGTTTCTAGATATTTTTTTATTTTCTCTTTTCTTTCTTCAGAGATATCTTGATTATTTAGCAGTGCACTGTTTAGCCTCCATGTGTTTGTGTTTTTTACTTTTCTTCCTGTGACTTCTAATCTCATAGCATTATGGTCAGAAAAGATGCTTGATACAATTTCAATTTTCTTAGATTTTCCAAGGCTTGATTTGTGACCCAAAATGTGATCTATTCTGGAGAATGTTCCATGTGCACTTGACAAGAAAGTGTATTCTTCCACTTTCAGGTGGAATGTCTTAAAAATATCAGTTAACTCTATCTGGTCTATTGTGTCATGTAAAGCTTGTGTTTCCTTATTTTTTGTCTGGATGATCTATTGGTGTAAGTGGGGTGTTAAAATCCCCCACTATAATTGTGTCACTGTCTATTTCGCCTTTTATGGCTGTTACCATTTGCCTTATGCATTGAGGTGCTCCTATGTTGCGTGCATAAATATTTACAATTGTTATAACTTCTTCTTGGATTGATCCCTTGTTCATTATGTAGTGTCCTTCTTTGTTTCTTGTAATAGTCTTTATTTTGAAGTCTATTTTGTCTGATATGAGAATTGCTGCTCTAGCTTTCTTTTGATATTCATATGCATGGAATATCTTTTTCCATCCCCTCACTTTCAGTCTGTATGTCCCTAGGTCTGAAGTGGGTCTCTTGTAGACAGCATATATATGGGTCTTGCTTTTGTATCCATTCAGCCAGTCTATGTCTTTTGGTTGGAGCATTTAATCCCTTTACATTTAAGGTAGTTATCAATATGTATGTTCCTATTCCCATTTTTTTAATTGTTTTGGGTTTGTTATTGTAGGTCTCTTCCTTTTCTTGTGTTTCCTGCCTAGAGAAGTTCCTTTAGCATTTTTTGTAAAGCTGGTTTGGTGGTGCTGAATTCTCTTAGCTTTTGCTTGTCTGTAAAGGTTTTAATTTCTCCTTCAAATCCAAATGAGATCATTGCTGGGTAGTAATCTTGGTTTTAAGTTTTTCCCTTTCCCAAGGACTCCTAGGGAATACTGAGATTCCTTCAGGAATTCACAGGGTCAAAACTTTTTATAGTAATACTAACACATAATTTGCTATTTTAGTGTTTGAAATTTGCCATAATTATACAAAAAGCAATAACAGGTAAAATTGCTGGTGCCTTAGTACAAATCAATTCAGTGGCAGCAAATTGTACTAGCAGTTGTTATATTCTTTACTGAGCTACTCATGGTTTAAAAAAAAACACTTCTGATTCCACATATAAGGAGCTTGGAAGTCACTACTCATCTTAACAACAAGTAAGAAGCTCAACAAACTAAGACATCTACAACTCTCCTTGGATGTCAAACAGAGGGAAGGACACAGAACAAACTGCTGGCCCCAAGGATGGAGAGACAGACAGGCAAATATAAAGAGTAGTGGCTTAGTGGAACAGAGACTCAAGAGCAGAAAGTAGAACTGGGGCAGGGAAACCTGAACTGTAATTGATGAACTGCTGGAGGCTCAATGTGGACAACTCTGAGAGTTAGAACTCCAGGGGAACCCAGGCATAAAGGGGCCCTGGAATATTGTGAGACTTACCACAGGGAACTCAAAGAGGTTCTTAGTAAATATCAGAAAAAAAATCTAGTTGTGTTTCAGGCATGGGGAGGGGAAAAGGAATAATTTTGAGATATGTAGAGCACTCTTCTTGTTAACAAGGCCTCACTGACCTGGGGAAGGGAAAGCCCAACTCCAGCCCCCTCAAGCTTTCCACAGTGAAAGAAAGGAAATATCAAATTCCAGGCCACTCTAGCCATCCTTTCCCACCTAAGAGGGGATCAAAAAAAAAAAAACAAAACAAAGAAAAACGAGAAACACTTGTCATCACAGTCCAGAGGCACTGGCTCACTAAAAGACTGAGACCTAATCATCGCATTACCAATTTCTTTTCCTGCCCTGGCACCTTACTGCCACATTACTGAAGGCCTATATACAGCAGTTCCTTTTACCTGGTACATTATGTCCAGCTAGCAAGAAAAAATTACAAGGTATACTAAAAGGCAAAATCCACAATTTGAGGAGATAGCAAGCAGATACGGCAGGGATGTTGGAATTATTAGACCAGGAATTTAAAACAACCATGCTTAATATGCTCAGGTCTCTAATGGATAAAGTAGACAGCATGCAAGAACAGATGTGCAATGTAAGCAGAGAGGTGGAAGTCTTAAGAAAGAACGAAAAAGAAATGCTAGAGATCAAAAACATCATAACATGAATAAAGAATGCCTTTGATGGGTTTATTCACAGACTGGACACAGCTGAGGAAAGAATCTCTGAGTTTGAGGATATGTCATTAGAAACCTTGAAAACTGAAAAGCAAAGAGAACAAATACTGATAAAAACAGAACAGAATATTCAAATACTGTGGGACAACTACAAAAGGTGTAACATTTATGTAAAGAGAATACCAGAAGAAGAAAGAGAGAGAAACAGAAGAAATATCTGAAGCAATAATGACTGAGAAATTCCCCAAACTAGTGTCAGACACCAAACCACTGATCCAGGAGCTCAGAGAACATCAAGCATGTAAATGCTACCCCTGAAAACAAACAAACAAACAAATGACACATAGACATATCATTATCAAGTTACAGAAAATCGAACATAAAGTCCCTAAAGAAGCCAGAGGAAAGAAACAATGACAGCAATGATATAAGGGACAGGAGGGAGAAATTAGGATGATTTTGTTATTATATACCTGTGAAATGGTACAGTGTTATTTGAAAGTGGATTTAGACTAGTTGTAAATGTATATGGCAAACTTTAAGGAAAACAAAGGAAAAAAGAAGTATAACTGGTATGCTAAGGAAAGAGTGAAAATGGAATCACATAAAATGTTCAATTAAAACCACAAAAGGCAGGAAAAGAGTGAAAGACAAAAATAAGAACAAAGAACAAGGGCAACAAATAGACAATAGTAACAAATATGGTAGATGTTAATCCAACTATACCAATAGTCACTTTGAACATCAATGGTCTAAATGCACTAATTAAAAGATAGATTATCAGTTGGTCAAAAAATAAGACCAACTGTATACTGTCTACAAGAAACCCACAAGACTATAAATATAAAGGTACATAAATATTAAAAGTAAATAGATGGAGGAAAATATAAAATCCCAACACTAATTAAAAAATACTAGGAGTAGCTATACAGGTATACATTATTTTATTGCCCTTTGCCTTATCGCACCTCACGGATATTGCGTGTTTTTACAAATTGAAGTATTGTGGCAACACTGCATTGTCAGATAATGGTTAGCAATTTTTTTTTAGCAATAAAGTATTTTTAAAGTAAGATATGTACTTTTTAAAGTCATAATGCTATTGCCCACGTAATAGAGTACAGTAGAGTATAAACATAACTTTTATATGCACTGGGAAACCAAAAAAATTCATGTGACTCACTTTATTGTGGTAGACTGGCACTGAACCCACAATATCTCCAAGGTCTGCCTATATTAATTCCAGATGGAAAAGACTTCAAAGCAAGGAACATTATCAGGGATAAAGAAGGGCACTGTATAATTATAAAGGGATTAACTCTCCAAGAAGACATAAACATCCTTAATGCAGATAAACCTAACAACAGAGCACCAAACTATATGATGCAAAAACTAGTTGAACTGTAAGGATATAAAGACGAATCCACTTTCATAGCTGGAGACTTCAACACCCTTCTATCAGAAATGGACAGATGCAGCAGGTAGAAAATCAGTTAAGGACATAGTTGGGAGGGTGGAGTCAAGATGGCAGACTAGAAGGACGCAGAATTCGCATCTCCGCACAACTAGGGCCCCTACCAGGCATCGGTGGGTGACCATGGACACCTAAGGGGACGGGAGGAACCCCAGCAACTGGGTAGGACATGGGGCATGGGAGGAGTGAAGAGGGAGAAGGAGTGGAGGTGGGATGGGACTGATGCTCCTGAGGGGCAGCTGGCAGGGAGGGGAAGGGATCCCACGCTCAAAGGGGTAAATTGGGGGACAGTTGGGAGGGCAGAGGATCAAAAGGGAGCGTGGCCAGGTTTCTCCTGCCCACTTGGGCCCCTGGGAGCCTGATGAGATCCTGGGCTTGGTCCTCTGTCCACCGAGGCACCCTCCAGCCACCTGGGTCCTGAGGGAATGGGAGAGAAGGAAGGGGGAGCAAAAGTAAAGTCCAGACCTACAGGACTGGCACCTCTGAGGGGTGGCTGGGGGAACGGTGGAATTCCTACATCCAGCGGGACCCACCCATGGCTAGGGGTCCAGAGGGGACAGGGGAGACCCTGTGGGAGACCGTGGGGGGAGGGGCGTGATGGAACGGAAGGGAATGTGGCCAGGGCTTTCCCTGTCCATTTAGGCAGCGGGGAAACTGTTGGGCTCCTGGGCCTAATCCTCTGACCTCAGAGCCTCCCCCCTGCCGTGCAGAACCCAAGCCTCGCCGCTACACCCCCACCCAGGGCCCTAACTCTACACTCAGAGGCCCCCTCAGAGACCCCCTCCAACTGCGCTAGGCCTAAACCCCACCCACACACCCTAACCCAGGGCCTTACCTCCAAACTCCAGAACTACATACTCCGGAGACCCTCCTTTCGATGTGCTGCCTCTACCCTTCTGCACAAAGGTCCTAAGAAGAGGCCCCGCCCACAGTGGGCCTCTTGAACGCCCCACACTTGAACGTCATCACACCTAGGCCCCATCCCATGCTCAGAGGTCACCCCCAACCCGCCTAGGTCCCGCCACTCCCTAAACCCCGCCCTTGCCTAAGTTCCACACCTGCCTAAACTCCATCCCCTATAGCCAAGAGTTTTTTTTTTTCCCTTGTGGTTTTATTTTATCTGGTTGTAGTTGTTTCAATTTTATTTTATTTTTCCTAATATATTTTTTATCTAATTTTATTTTGCTTTTTATTCTTTGTAATTATATTGCTCCTTTTTTTTTTTTTTTTTTTGCCATGCCACTTGGCTTGTGGGATCTTGGTTCCCAGGCCTGAGGTCAGGCCTAAGCTCCTGTGGTGGGATGTCTGAGTCCAAACCTCTGGACTAACAGAGAACCTCAGACCCCAGGGAATATTAATCGGAGTGAGGCGTCCCTGAGGTCCTCATCTGAGCACCAAGACCAGGCTCTTTCCAACTGCCTGCAAACTCCAGTGTGGGACGCCTCAGGCCAAACAACCAGTAAGAGAGGAATACAGCCCCACCCATAAAAAAATAATACAAAATGACAAAAAAATTTGTTACAGATGAAGGAGCAAGGTAAAAACCTACAAGGCCAAATAAATGAAGATGAAATAGGCAACCTACTTGAAAAAGAATTCATGGTAATGATAGTGAAGATGATCCAAAATCTTGGAAACAGAATAGAGAAAATAGAAGAAACATTCAACAAGGATCTAGAAGAACTAAAGAGCAAACAAATAGTGATGAACAACACAATAACTGAAATTAAAAATACTCTAGAAGGAATCAATAGCAGAATCACTGAGGCAGAAGAATGGATAAGTGAGCTGGAAGATAAAATGGTGAAAATAACTGACAGCAGAATAAAGAAAAAAGAATGAAAAGAATTGAGGACAGTCTCAGAGACTTCTGGGACAACATTAAACGCACCAACATTTGAATTATAGGGGTCCCAGAAGAAGAAGAGAAAAGAAAGGGTCTGATAAAATATTTGAAGAAATTATAGTTGGAAACTTCCCTAACATGGGAGAGGAAACAGTCAATCAGGTCCAGGAAGCACAGAGAGTCCCGTACAGGATAAATCCAAGGAAAAACATGCGAAGACGTATTAATCAAATTATCAAAAATTAAATACAAAGAAAACATAATAAAAGCAGCAAGGGAAAAACAACAAATAACATACAAGGGAATCTCCATAAGGTTAACACCTGATTTTCAGCAGAAACTCTGCAAGCCAGAAGGGAGTGGCAGGAGACATTTAAAGAGATGGATTCCACTTTGAGATCCACTATCTTAGAATTTAGTACATATAAAAACTCTTCTTTTGTATTCTATATCAAAATTACATACAAAAGTGGAATGGTTAACGGTCTATATTTCTTTGGCTCTAAAAAATGTCTTTGCTCAACAGCTTTCTTTTTCTCTAAGAACAAAAATGACCCTCCAGGGCACCTACCTCTTCCAGCACTAGTTACCTTTTGTTATCACAGAAATGAAGCTAGAAGTAACCAACAAAATTGCCTAATCTGGGCTTTTACACCTGAAGAAACTGAGACCGAGACAGGAAAATTCACTAGTGTAAGGTTGTTATTTTAAGTCCCCTGATTTCCAGTCAAATCGTGTTTTATTTTTGTATATATGGCTTTATTCAACCACTGAATTCTTCTCTCTTTATTACGTTTATTTTCTTCTTTCCCTCTCTGTTTTCCTTCTTTTAATCAGATGCACTCCTAATCATACCCAGTAATGTTTCTCATTTATGTTTTGCTAGTTCAAGCTAAAAGATCTTTAAAATATTGTCTCTGGGTGGTTTGACTACATTTAAAAGCTGTGCTATAGCCCAAAGCAATTAAAAATGGTTTAGTATAAATCTCTGTATGATAAAGTTTACAGAGAAAACAGAATGCATATAACTCCTAATTATCTTTGCATGAATTTGAAATCTTTCTGGAGGACAAAATATTGTTTAAACGTAAATAATTGCAGCGGAGAGGAAATACGTTCACCCTGGAATGCTGTCTCTGAAGATAGCAGTTTACTCCACCCTTCAGTGTCTGTAACCTTGCCTAAATTAAAAATAATGAGTAAGAAACTATTAAAAAAGAAAGCAGAAAGTACAAGAGGAGAAAAATGAAATCGATATTTTCAGTCCTAAATTACAGGTTTACTAATCTAGCTGCACCATATTGCAGATGTTTCTTGATCCATTGTAAGTGAACCTCAGAAAATTTCCTCCTACAGAGAATAAAATTGTTAACTTAACCCCCCAAAAATATGATGGGAGCATCAAGCACTGGATAACAGCTTTGAAAATGTTCCCATCCAAAATCTATGATGCCTTTAGCAATTAAAATGTGGTTAATAATTCTCATGTCAGTCATTTATGGGCTATTTAGGTCTTGTTAATTGAATTTAAAGGAGGACTTATCATAGAGAGAGGACAGACTGATTTTGAATATCTTCCCGAAATAAATAAAGAATCTTTCTATGTCCAGTGTATGGAACAAGCTAGTGGCCTGTTTAAAATGAGGTGCCATGTTGCTTTTAAGATCTCAATATAATAATCTGAGTGCCAAGGGGTCTATTAGAAGTCAATACTGTAAAGCCGAATTCCCTTATGCAGCTTAAAATGTAGGTTTTGTATACTTGGTTTTGAGAATTATACCTTAGCTCTTTCTAGGTTTTGTGTAATACAGATCTAAAGATGGCTCCAGCTTAACCAGCTGAGCATATCACCCAACGAACAGCTCTGGCTTACATTATAACAAGCAAACAAGGTGAGCTGCACACTTCTTGTCAATCTTTCAGTCTTTAATGGCTCAAATTTAGTGAGAACAGTGCTGTGTAGATTTCTCTTTGTTCTGTTAGAATGGCACGTTAACTAGGCATCCATGGCTGTAAGTTTAATATATCATCCGGTATTCAGATTTTAGTCATAACAAATTGTTTAAAACTAGAATCCATTTTTATACCATGTTATAAATTATATGGGAGTATCTAAAATTTCAGTGCATTTCTAAAACATTGGCTCAAATACTTTTGCAAAAGCTTCCTTTTATCCAACAACTTTACAGACATTACATATCTAAGCTTAACATTACAAAATCTACAAGGAAAAGCTAAAACAGTGAGTGTCTGCCCTGTGTGGTTGTCAGTATGTTAGTGTCACTTCAAGGTGCTAAAATCAAACCTGGAATCTTTTCCTCCTATGGGTATGGGCTGAACAGCTTTGAATCAAATGTTAGAGGGACTCCTGATGATTACTTCTTCCAAGCTAGTTTTATTTCATTCCTTTCTTAACTGTGTATGCAACAGAACACTAGCAGGTAATTACCAATGAGCTATAGTAAGAGATCAAGTAATGCCAAGTCTGATGTTTCTGTATGCAAAAATGATCACTCCAAATCCAACAGAAGGGCTGACCAGAACAAATGTGAATGTTTGCATATTCAGTTTTGCTCAGTACACACTGAGAACATCACCTTAGAAACACTATTACACTCTCAGCTATAAATTTGGGGTGAAATTAAAAGGGGAAAAGAGAAAACATGACAATTTACTTTTATTTTACAAAGAGTAAATCGTCTTTGGTTCAACTGTCACGCAAAGTGACAGAAGCCAGAGTATTCTGAGGTGAAACTGGCTCAAAGAAACAGAATACTGAAAGGAAGAAGAGGAGTTTAAATCTGTGTTCCATGTTCTGGGTACCTTCCAGAATATCACAAGACAGGGAATAATAAGAGCAGCCATATTTATTGAGCATTTGCTCTAAGCATGATTCTTTCCTTCATGTGCCTGTTCATTTTATAGGGAAGGAAAAGAATATATACAAGAGATATAAGAATCCAATAATAAAAATCACTAGTGGCAAAATGCATTGTTTAACTCTACAATACTCCAAACTCAGGCTTCACTTCCTGGGTTACTTAACAAAACTGTCATTCAATGAAGGTATCAGAATTTTTATTTATCTCTCTCTCTATATATATCTATTATATACGTTTGATGTTAAATAAGTTTATATATCTAGATATATAGATAGATAAGTATATATACATACATACATATAAATATATGCATATTTATATAGCGATAAATAAAGATATGCACACATATATTAATGTACATATGTGCACACAGAGAGAGACAGAGAAAGACAGAGCGAGGCAAATAGAAAAGATTTTGTAAATCTTTAAACTCATCCCATAGTTCCACTGCCTGAGTCAGGGGAGACTGGGCCACAGCTCCTTTTCATTAAAACTGCATTTGAACGATTATATTTGGCCTAAATGTGATTATCCTCTTTTCTCAAATGAATTTGGTCCTTGTGAAAAAAATACGGATTGTCAGCACTGGATCACAACCTTGAGCCCACACTGAGCACACTTTATCCAAAAAAAGTGTTAACTACGTCTGCAGGAATTTTAGAGATATAATATGCTTCTACAAATATAAAAATAAAAGTTAGATGCTGTGACACTAGAACGGCATTAAGGAGGAGAGTGTGGAGATGTCTCTCTAACATCTAACATTGAGGCTCTTAATCATTAATGAATGTACACACCAAAAAATGGGGCCATAGGGAACCACACTGACCAGAAGCCTCCTGTTTAGGCAAACCAAACCAGGCCCTAGTTATAACAAAATTTTGTAAGTAAGGTTGTATAATGACACTTAAAAACAATTTGAAGCGAAGTAAATTAGAGAAAGACATACTGTATGATCTCTTATATGTGAAATCTAAAAAAAAGCAAACTCATAGAAACAGGGAACAGATTGGTGGTTACCAAAGGCAGGGGGCTGGGGTATGTAAGATACAGCATGGTGACTATAATTAACAATACTGTATTGTATGTTAGAAAGTTGATAAAACAGTAGATCTTAAAAGTTCCTACCACAAGAAAAATAATTGCAACTATGTGAGCAATTTGAACACATATCAGTTTGATGGGAAATGACTAGAAATAAACTGGAACTCATTTAACTCTTTGAACCTTGTAAGATTTAGAAAGTCCTTGAAATAAGAAGGAAAGACTATCTCTGACAGGTGTTTAGAGTAGAAGGACCATGAAGACCCACATATATCTCACATCCACTAAATCGATCACTACTAAGTTCCATTCACAACCTCAGTGAGTCTAATATAATCATTCTGATCTTCTTGGGTGGTAAAGTAGGTATGTCAATCCCTGGATTAACTGGAATAATTTTAAACTAAAAATAACTATAGGTATAAAAGTAATTATATGTGTGGTGGTCAACTGTTCCATTGTAAGTACTTGAGGGAGATTTCTGTTTTATTTTAACATATATTCAAATTTATCAGAAAATTGTAATACTTATAATTACATTTTAAATCAACGCTATTTATATCCATTAATTAATATTTGATTTCATGCATAAGGGAAAAAACACATATCAAGATATCAAAAATCTCAAATTACCAATGGCATTTTTTACAGAACTAGAACAAAAAATCTTAAAATTTGTACAGAGATGAAAAAGACTCCGAATAGCCAAAGCGGTCTTGAGGGAAAAAGACAAAGCTGGAGGAATCAGACTCCCTGACTTCAGACTATACTACAAAGCTATAGTAATCAAGACAATATGGTACTGGCACAAGAACAGAAATATAGATCAATGGAACAGGATAGAAAGCCCAGAGATAAACCCATGCACCTATGGTCAACTAATCTATGACAAAGGAGGCAAGGATATACAATGGAGAAAAGACAGTCTCTTCATTAAGTGGTGCTGAGAAAACTGGACAGCTACATGTAAAAGAATGAAATTAGAACACTCCCTAACACCTAACAGTTTATACACAAAAATAAACTCAAAATGGATTAAAGACCTAAATGTAAGACCAGACACTATAAAACTACCAAAGGAAAACACAGGAAGAACACTCTTTGACATAAATCACAGCAAGATGTTTTTTGACCCACCTCCTAGAGTAATGGAAATAAAAACAAAAATAAACAAATGGGACCTAATGAAACTTCAAAGCTTTTGCACAGCAAAGGAAACTATAAACAAGACAAAAAGACAACCCTCAGAATGGGAGAAAGTATTTGCAAATGAATCAATGGACAAAGGAGTAATCTCCAAAATATATAAACAGCTCATGCAGCTCAATATTAAAAAAAAAAAAAAAAAAAACTGCGCTTCCCTGGTGGCACAGTGGTTGAGAGTCCACCTGCTGATGCAGGGGACACATGTTCATGCCCCAATCCGGGAAGATCCCACATGCCGCGGAGCAGGTGGGCCCGTGAGCCATGGCTGCTGAGCCTGTGCGTCCGGAGCCTGTGCTCCACAACGGGAGAGGCCACAACAGTGAGAGGCCCGCGTACTGCAAAAAAAAAAAAACAACCCAATCAAAAATTGGGCAGAAGACCTAAATAGACATTTCTCCAAAGAAGACATACAGATGGCCAAGAGGCACATGAAAACCTGCTCACCATCACTAATTATTAGAGAAATGCAAATCAAAACTACAATGAGGTATTGCCTCACACCAGTTAGAATGGGCATCATCAGAAAATCTACAAACAACAAATGCTGGAGAGGGTGTGGAGAAAAGGGAACCCTCTTGCACTGTTGGTGGGAATGTAAATTGATAGAGCCACTATGGAGAACAGTATGGAGGTTCCTTAAAAAACTAAAAATAGAATTACCATATGACCCAGCAATCCCACTACTGTGCATATACCCAGAGAAAACCATAATTCAAAAAGACACATGCATCCCAATGTGCACTGCAGCACTATTTACAATAGTCAGGTCATGGAAGCAACCTAAATGCCCAGTAACAGACGAATGGATAAAGATGTGGTATATATATACAATGGAATATTACCCAGCCATAAAAAGGAACGAAACTGGGTCATTTGTAGAGACGTGGATGGACCTAGAGACTGTCATACAGAGTGAAGTAAGTCAGAAAGAGAAAAACAAATATTATATATTAATGCATATATGTGGAATCTAGAAAAATGGTAAAGATGAACTGGTTTGCAAGGCATAAATAGAGACACAGATGTAGAGAACAAATGTATCAACATCAAGGGGGGAAAGGGGGTGGTGGTGGTCGTGGGATGAACTGGGAAATTGGGTTGACATATATACACTAATATGTATAAAATAGATAACCAATAAGAACCTGCTGTATAAAAAAATAAATAAATAAAATAAAAATTTTTAAAAAGATATCAAAAATCTGGAAGGGACAACATCCCAAGAGATTTTTCATTTTCTTTTGAAATGAGGTAAAAGGAGTCTTTTCTAAAAGTCTTACCTCATCATTTGATAGCAATATCCAGAGATACCAATATACCTTGATCAAGCTGATCAATAAAGAATATTCCCAGGTTTATGGAAAGAGGCATATTTGATGGACTCTTACTATATGAGTGCTTTAGACAAATAACATTGCATATAAGAGCAATACTGATTGAAACTTTGTTTTAAATAGTAAAAAACTGGAAATCTAAAGAAGTAAAGTTCAATATAAATAATGATCTTACCTCCCACTTGAGACAATACTGCTATAATGGACACTTTTTAACACATTATAAAGCAAGACCAATTTTTTTTTAACACCTTAAGCCTGTTGAATTCGGGAAGATAAAATAAACTATACTTCAAACAAAAATTATTTGTGAAAACAGAAGAAATACTGACCCAAAATATTGATTTTTGAAAAGTTTAGATAATCTTCTAGTGACAAACTGTGGGCTATGTTAGAGATGTTTTCTATAAATTAACTTCAGAGAATTTTTCTATAATTTTGCCCTTGTGCCTGTCTTTGGGTGAAACAACAGACTGAGGAACCATATATGTAACCCAGTAAACTAATTTGTATTCACTTCTTTACACAACAAATATTAGAGTACCAGCTATGTGTCAGGCATTTGAGGCTTCCTGCTGGGATTAAATAATACATGATGCATGGTTAAATATGCAGGAGTTACTATATTGTTTTAAAAGTTGAAATAACAGTTAATATTACACATTAAGTAGAGCACATCCTTATAAGGGTGAAGAGTACAATATACAGTGAAGATGTAACTGTGGTTTACCTATGGGCAAACTACTATAGTAACACAACACTTAGGGTCAAAACATCTGGGTATGCAGAGACAAACAGGTATAAGTAGCAAGGTGTTTTAACACAGTTCTCATTCTTTATGTGAATAAAATAATCAAAAGTGACATAAGAGAGATGAATAAAAGAAAAGTAATAAGAATTGAACTCTGTACTCTGGAAAAAAAATAGTGCATTTCCTTTTCAAATATCCATGAAATAGTAATCAAATTTTGATCATACGTTTGGCCACAAGGAAAAAATTAATTTTTTTTAAAATGAAAAGCATACAAATGACATTCAATGACTATAATCTAATTTTAAAAAGCAATAGATACTTATTTACAAAACAGACTCGCAGACACTGAAAACAAATTTAGGGTTACCAAAGGGAAAGCGTAGGGGGAAGGATAAATTAAGGGTTTGGAGGGGCTTCCCTGGTGGCGCAGTGGTTGAGAGTCTGCCTGCTGATGCAGGGGACACGGGTTCGTGCCCCGGTCCGGGAAGATCCCACATGCCGTGGAGTGGCTGGGCCCGTGAGCCATGGGCACTGAGCCTGTGTGTCTGGAGCCTGTGCTCCGCAACGGGAGAGGCCACAACAGTGACGCTGGCAGCGTACCGCAAAAAAAAAAAAAAAGAGTTTGGGATTAATAGATACTATATATAAAATACATAAACAAAAAGGACCTACTGTACAGCACAGGGAACTATACTCAATATCTTGTAATAACCTATAGTGGAAAAGAATCTGAAAAAGAATATATATATATATATAACTGAATCACTTTGCTATACACCTGAAACTAACAACGTTGTAAATCAACTACAACTTTAAAAAGCAACAGAAATCAAAAGTAAAAACTATATCCAGACCCTCAGATATTTAAAAACACTCTCCTAAACTTCTTTTGAAGCAAGAAGTAAATAATCTCAATTGCTAAAAAAAAAAACAATCAGTGAGAATTACCCTTTGTTCCACAATTCATGGGATGTGATCAAAGAACACTAATTTGAAAGGATAAAATAGAACGAGGGCAATCACTGTTTTGTTTTGTGGTTGTTATCATTACTAAGGAAAGGGGCAGATAGTAAAACAGAACCAGCCAGCCAAACTGACAAAGGGACACAGAGAAGTGGTCTGAGAAGACCCTGGTCATTATGTTGTCATCATCTTAACAGTGATGAGAAGGTGTGCTCTGAGCTCAGTGTCTGGAATCAAATTCTTTTTCTCCCATGTTCTAGCTGAGTGATCACGGGCAAATTTGCCCATCTTTAAATTGGTAATAATAAATACTTTCATGAGGTTTTCACAAAGGTTAAATAAGTTATTCAAGGCTAGAATAGTGCCCAGGACAAAGTAAATTCTCAATAAACATTAGCAAAATTCCAGTGAGGAGAATCGAAAAAATAGGAGGACAAAAGGTATCAAATACTGCAAAAAGTCAAAGGGCAGAAGAGTTAAGAGGATATCACTGGATTTGACTAGCTGATTGCCACTTGAAATTACAAGAATGCAATTCGAGAAGAGCAAGAGAAGTTAAAGATGATAGACAGCAGGAGCTTATTGTGTTCCCATGTAATGTTTTGGGGAAAAAATTGTCCAGGATGTCTAACAGGCATTTCTTAAAGATTAGTATATATGAATCATTTTGCAAAGCTATTTCAAGATGGAAAAAAACAGATCATTCCACTGGCTTTCTCTCCTGTATCCTCTGTTGGCAACCTAAAGGCCCATGGGCATGACTCACTCAATCACAATCACGCCATATTCTTTGTTTAGTATAATCACTCCTTAATGCGTTTAACTATCTACTGAGCACCTATAACGTATAACAGTGCCAGCCTTTATGTTAAAATTTAGAAATCAACACATATCAGTCTCAGAAGGCAAAACAGATCTGATTTTGAAGATGAACCAAAAATGCAAATATCTATGTAAAATATACTGATTTTTACGTGTTGGCTCAAAAATACTGAGACCATACAAACCAACAAAATAAAAGGTTAAGTAGAGTTCATAATTGATCACTGTGACAATTTGGCTCTTTATTTTTATTTTTTGACAATTTAGTTCTTGTTATCCAATCTCTCACTTATTCTCATTTTTAATCTCTTTCTGTGTTTCCTGTAAAATTCATGTTTTTGGGGAAAAAAAAAAGCCTCGAAGTACAAGAGATTTAGAAATAAAGGAAGTCAGAGAAGAGTACTACCTGTCCCTAGGGCATTTATTTCATGTCCTTAGGTCATCCCATTTTATTTTCTTCTAGTTCTGAAAATACCATGCTCACCAAATTTCTGATTAAAGGTGGATTTGGACTGAGCAGAAATTTAGAGAACTATATATCAACTGACCAAAATCCTTTTCAGGAATGAAACTGAACAAAGTACACTTCCCTTTTAGGTACAATTCTCACAGGAGTGAAAGTATTTCTTCAGTATTTAGCAATCCCCCTATCTCTTAATTCCAGGAAATCCATAAAAGACTTTCATAATTATGTATTATAATTGAATAATTATTATATGCCAGGCATTAGGCTAAAGTGAATAATAGCATAAAAATAACTATTAGCCATCCTATTTTCAAAAGAGAAAGCAGGAACTCAAAGAAAATAAACAATTTACAATAGGTCACAGAGCTATAACCAGAGGGGCTGAGATTAAAACCCATAATTATGTGATAATTCTGTAAGGACTAAAGAAGATAGCTAGGTTGCAAACAACAAAAGACTGTGGAGTAAAGGACAAAAGGAGGAGAAAAGAGTAAAAGTAGCACATAGAAAGGGAGGCAGTGGCAATAATAAAGTCCCACAACCAATAGTCGTCCTTTACAGAATTCTGCTCGGTATTTCATCCTGCACAGGAAACAGGAGATGAGCTTTTGGAGGGTACCTCTTAAAAAGAATGATCTCTAACCCACCAAGGACAGCTGACAATAGAATCTAAAAAGATAGCTGAAAAATGTGATTGTTCCTGTGGCTTTTTTTTTTTTTTCCCTCACTCACTGAGTAGGAAAAAAGAAAAAAAAGCAGCAGGAAGAAAAAATAGGAAGATGTGTGCCATCTTTTCATCTTTGCTCCAAATGGGAGAGGGGGAGGGCTCATTCATACATTCATTGGTAACATCCGCATACTTCCAAAACATTTCTGGGATTCTCTTTTTTGATGGAATTATAGCATTGTTATTTCTTTAATGAAGTTCATATCAGAAATCTTTGTCAGAGAAAAATTTAGACAATAGCCCAAATGTGCCACAGTGAAGGCTGGATGATTAGATAAGGAAATAAGCTATGCTATCATTTATGAAAAAGGGATGAAGAGAGACACTGACCATTTTTGTAATTAGATTTCTTCATATTTGGATGTAAAGGTAAAATCTTTGGCTCTTAAAACATAAAAGAATCAATTAATCAGATTATTTCCTTGGAAATAAATGAGATGCTGTGTAAATCAACACCAAAGTTACATAGAAGTCAGGAAATAGAAAGAACAGAGTGCTTCCCTACAGTTTTAATAAGCCATAGCTGGGATATCAATCCATCACTTGCCAAGTTTGTCTAGAATTCATATGAAAATGTTCATAATGAATGGAATCAGTTGAGGAAAGAGGTGTCTGATGTCCACAGTACAGCCTGCCAGGTCATTCTGAGAAGGGAAAAATGATTTAGCCAAGGATTTCCTATATTGCTGGAAAAAACTGCATCACCAATCGTCACAGGCTTAATTGCAATTCTAATCTTTGGGCTATAGAATTCATCTGCTGCTCAGAAACTACTTTGCCATGTGTTTCTAAATCTTGTGACATTTAGCAGTGTTACAAAGATTGCCAAATTTATAATAAATACTGAACTTCAAAAGAAGAGGTATTTTTTTAGTCATTTCTTAGGTGTACAAATGCTATACAGAAAATAATTATGTACCTGACAACAATAATATGAGTAATGGAAATGGCTAACTAATTTGTTATTTATTTACTTCAACATTGATAATTTAGGAAAGATCATGTAGTCTTATACTTTTAAATCTAAATTTTTAATACATACTGTAGTCACGTGAGTGTATTATAGTCTGTCTGAGCATTGTAAACACAAATGTCTTTCAGGGTCCATACAGGTAAAGTCAAGGAGTAAAGTGAACCCAGTTGGAGAAAAAGCACATGGCCATCTTGGTCTACATTTTTGTCATCAATCTTTTTTTTTTTTTTTTTAGCATTTTATTTCAAATTTACAGAAAAGTTGGAAGAAAGATCCAAAGTATACCCACATACTCTTTGCCCACATTTACCAATTATTTACATTTTACCTCACTTGTTTTATTGTTCTGTTTCTCTCTATATGTGTATTTGTATGTGTATGTGTGTGTGTGTATTTCTGAACCCTTTGAAAATAAGTTAGAGATATGGTATCCCTTTAGCCCTAAATATTACTCCCTAAGAACAAGAATTTTCTCTTACCTATGGATAGGGCAGTTATCAAAATCGAGAAGTTGAACACTGACACAGAACTATTATTTAATCTGGCCTCCACATTCAAATTTCAATTGTCCCAGTGGGCAGTGGTGTGTGGTAAAAGCTCCCCAGACAATTAGAAGATGCCCACAGGGCTGGGAAGCCTGGTGGGGATGAGAACCACCCAGCCCACTCTGTGCTCTGGCCGAAACCACAAAGGCCCCCGCCTCCCTTTCTCAATTCCTCTCTCCACAGCGTGGGCAGTTACAGCCCTGGCAAAGGTAGCAGGCTGGTAAAAGGCATTAACCCCTTCTCTGCAGACTGGAAGCAGAGTCTGGTCTCTCCGGCTGCCTGGCGTCATCAATCTTTTGACAGAGATACAGTGAAGGTAAAAATTTATATACTATACAAATATGATGATGAATGGTAAATAATGTTCAATGCTAGTGTCAGAGACAAGAGGGAAGCATTTGGACTTTGGCAAAGTGAAGACCCCATATCTCACCAAAGGTGTCAGCTATTCCCCAGTCCTATCTTACCACTGCGTTTGAGAATTTAGGTTCAAAGCTGTCCAATCTTTTGATTTTTTATAGTTTTGAAAATGTTTCTAAAATATTACGCTAAAACAAACAAAATGCATCTGTGAACTATGTTTAAGTCTAAGTCTGAGGAAGGATAGAGCACAGATAAGACAAAAATCATGCAGTTGTATGTGAATTGGTAAAGTCTGGGCAACACTCCCACTATGGTTCTATTTAGATGTCTAGTTCATTCTCAAGTTCTTCTAGGTTGTGTGCTCAAGCGGGAGGGAGGGCAGGAATGAAGAGGGATATGTAGTCCAGGCTTCAGGAAGATGGGCAGAATGGAATTACTGCAGTTGACTGTTTATACTTGGGTACTGGAATCAAATTTGTTGTTAACTGGCTTTATGACACTGTCTGACTCATTTAACATCTCTCTGCCAGTTTTCTCCTCTTTTGAATTAATGAGAATTACATTAGATAATGTGTAAAATCTCTTCTACCCTGAAAAATGCAGAATAGAAGTAGGCAAACTATATCATAGCCTCTCAGTGACACCTAAGGAAGTTGTTAGTCATATTGTATCAAGCCTATAATTTATCTTCAAATCTTCTTTCATAATCCTTTTCACTGAGGTAATTTTCATTTTTAACCATTACCTTTATTTTTATACTTTTATGAGTTTAAAAAATTCTATGTGTGTGCCTTAGGAATAGGCAAACAGATTTAATCTCGTGTATCACGTCTAATATTAAAGTAGCTTCCTGGAGGACTGCATTCAAAAGGACTGTGGGAGTTCTAGAGGTGGTGCACAGTGTCATGCTTGATTAGCAATGTCTGCATAGGCGAGGGAGAATGCTTTACAGTTTATATCAGAACTAGGTTTAGAAGTATTGATTCTGAATCCTAAGATTTCAAAATTACCTGAACCTTAGACTAAACATCCAAGATTCATGGCTACTTTTCTCTATATATGTCTTCAAGAACTTCAGAAATAAAATTTTTTAGCCAAAATATCAACCTCCCTCATTTATTTTTTTTTGGGGGGGGAGGGCATAGGGTGGTACCTTTTTTCTCAAATTATAAAATACATTATCAAAAACATTACTTTAAGTTTTATTTCAAAATCCTGGAAATTCATAGGCAAAATATATAAAGTATATGTTGAATTAAAATTAAGCAAAATTAAATCTCCATATCTCAGTTGTATTCTCAGTTAAGTATTTTCTAGCAAATCAGGAACACAGTTTATCTTACTCTTCACAACTTAGTTAAATATCAAGGAGAAGAGTGGTATGAAATATACTAGGCCTGTCAAAATTTAGCCACATTTAAGATTCTTATCAGGTCTTTTACACAGCTACATGAAACATAGAATCCAATGTGCATCATCACTGCAAAAGGATTGAATGTTCCAAAAATGTCAGAATTTAAAATGAAAGTAAGATCTTGAAATACTTTAAGGAGGAAAGAGTCTTGTTGCCCATAAGTTTCAGCAGGGACTTACAGCTAAACATTTATTCAAGAAATAAACAAGAAGAGATAACTCTTCCAAATGCCATGATCTCTAGAGATACTTTTTTGAATAAGGTTCCTAAATTTGTTCCATTAAAAAAAATATTTCTATTAATAGTATGATGAGATTTTATTGTCTCTCAAGTACATTTTTAAAGTTCTGATTTTAAAATGTCCATATGTAGAATTTTTAAAAATAGTTTTATTATTTGTAGTGCTTACTATTAAGTAGAATAGAAAAGGACTACCTAATAGATGTCTTATCACTTCCTTGGTGAAGAAACAATAATAACTTGGAATTTATTCTATTAATTTTCAGTAGATAACTATGTGCCAATTTAGGGCTTTAAGATTCTGAACAAAATTGTTCTCTAAGATTAAGCCTTATCTCCACAAGTAACCTTCAGGAAGATACCGTTTCCTAAATTGAGCTAAATTCAAATTACTACTGGCTCTGAATTTCTGAATTAGTAAAGAATAAATTATCATGTAGTCATCTTACCACTCAAGTTCTTACTTATTAATAAATATATTTAAAAGAAAAGCAACAACTTTGGGGAAAAGGATAGCCACACTTTGAAAGGTCAGGTTCTCAAAAACACTTTCCTCACAAAGGTTGCTCAGATGAACATTTTATATCTCAATTAAATTTCTACCTGATCTTCAAAACCTGTCTCCTATGTTTGCTTTTCTCCCAAGAGCCAGAGCCATGGCTTTTCCAATTACAGCCATGCTTGGAAATCCCTAAATCTCGAAATAAACCCTTTTCTGGATCCCATGGGAAGAATTTCTGTGTGGTTTGCACAACAACTTTAACTCTGACACAACAGTTAGGCTAAGAGAGCTGTCAATCCAGAGGCAAAGAAATCCATGTATTTTTCATGCTGCTAAAGAAAATCAGTCCAGCTATTCTGGGGGAAAAAAATCATGTTTCATTTCTCATTCTGGGCAATTCCCCATTGAAAGTAACATGTCTTCTATCTTTGAGAATCTTCTCACTAAAATTCCAAATATTTTTCCAATTTTCCAAATTTCTCTAAATTGTCATATGGCCTGAAAAAAATTCAATCTCTAAAACTTCTCCATGCTAGGAAGTATCAGTATTTTAAATTTATGCAGGTCTTTTATCACCACGAGGTAATTATTACATTCATTATGGATAAACACCAAGAACAATACCATAGGATGACAGGATTAGTCTTAGCCTTAAAAGGAATTGCATGCCCTGAACCATGTCCTTAATTATTCAGAAGACCAAGTAATCATCTACATGGAATTTATCAATAATTAATATGCCTCCCTTAACACACTTTAACTGAACTCCCCTTTTTATAGTGAATCATCCACATTCAACACCATAAAAGCTTAAAGTTTTAACAAACTTTGATGTGGTATCAACAGCGAGAGCTCAGGCATGTGTCATTTTCTTTATTTACACTCTCCCTTTGGGTCCTCTCATCCAGTCTTAAATCTCTGAATACCAATTATGTGCTACTATTGTCTCTAAAGTTTATTTCTCTAGCTTGGTGCTCTCCACTGTACTCCATATCCATTCATTCAACTGCTAGTTTGATCTTTCCACTTGAATAGGCATCTAATGAACATTTTAAACTTCATGCTTCCAAAAGTCAACTATTACCTCCAAAAGTCAAATAAACTCCTCTAACAATTTGTTTTTTCCATTGGGGTAAAAAAGGGCTACCATCTACTCTATGGCACAGATTTTAAAATCTACAAATTGTCCCAGATTCTTTGCCTTCCCTCATTCTCTCCATGCAATCCTCCAGCAAGCTGTTTGTTCTACCTGTAAAATATAACTCCGAAGTGCCTACTTCTCTCCACCTTCACTGTTACCATGCTAGTCCAAACCACCACCATCTCTTGCTCAGCAAACTGCAGCAGTCTCTGAAATAGATCACTGCCTTTATTCTTGCCCCTTCTCCAGACCATTTGCAAGTAGTAGCCAGAGTAATCTTCTGAAACAGAGTATCACTGCGTGTCACTAAGCTGAACAAAACCCCATACTGACTTCACATTGCATTGAGAATAAAGTCCAAACTCTTTACCTAACAAGGCACTTATCTAATCCCTGCCTTATTCTTTGAATCTTCTTTTTTTTTTGTCATTCTCTCCCCTGAATACACACTTTAAAAGAGCAGAGACTTTCCTGTACAGTTTACCTTCAGCCCAGCCCTTAGAATAATGTGTGGTATATAGTAGACTCTGAACATATGTTTCTAAAAAGAATGACTCAGGTTTCTGAAATATGAATACAAATGTATGCATGAAATATGGGGGAGGGAGAAGTGTTGGTCATTATGCTATTAAAATAAGATCATATAATACACATTTCTGTACCTTTTTTTCCTCATGAAACAATAATTTGAGGGATTTTTTTTTCTATTCAGACAATAAAGCTTTAGTTTCTTTTTGTCAATCATGTATGATATTGCATTAAACAACTCAAACATTTTTTCAGCCATAACCCTATTAATGGACATTTATTTTTTTCACTCTTTGCCACTCTGAATAATGTTGCTGTATCCTTGTACATATGTCCTTACATAAAGATACATTTATATGCATCAATCAATGAGACTGACTTCTAAAATCAACAGAGTTGGGTCAAAATTATATATGTTTGAATTTAAATAAGTATCACCAAGAACAAAAGCTGTAGCTTTTTACATTTCAACAGCAAAGTATGAGACTATCCTCTTCCCATATCCATTCCATTACTAAGATTTTAAGAAGTTGTTCTTGTTTGGGTTTTAATTTTGAATTTTATTGTTACATATCTACAATATATTTATATGTATTTATAATACCAAAAATATTTTTGTTTTATAATTTAATTGTTTTTTACCTTTTTTCCTGTTGCTTTTCTTTAGTTTTGCATTTTTACCCTTGATTCAGAAGGTTTTTCCACCGTGAGATTATAGATATAGTCTCCTATATATCTTGCAACATTTTTATTGTCCAATTGTTTAAATTTAAAGTTTTAATCCATATAGACTACACTTTTAAATGTAGTTGGAGATGGAGGGTCCAATATCATTTTATTCTAGAGCTGTTTTGACAATATCATCACTATCCTATTCCCATAGTGAGTTAAGCTATCATTTATATCATACGGTAGTTTATCGTATGTATATCATATGTCTCCTTTCTCAAATATTCTGGGATATATTCTTGTCCACTAATTTATTTGCCTTTTCCACATACTACTACCACACTGAATTGGTTGCAGTGACTTTATATTATCCTCTCGTTGTTCTTTGGGTATTTGCCAGCATTTATGGTTCCATATAAATTTTAAGATTATCTTATACCAGTAAAAATCCATGTGGTACTCTAATAGGAATTGGATTTAATTTATGTAAATCTGAGGACTATTCATCTTTTCATAAGAAGCCTTCCCGGTTAAGAATATGATTTTAATGAAATAATGCCACTTGCAGCAACATGGATGGACCTAGAGATTATCATACTAAGTGAAGTAAGACAGACAAATATCAGATGATATCGCTTATATGGGGAATCTAAAAAGATGATACAAATGAACTTATTTACAAAACAGAAACAGATTCACAGACTTAGAAGACAAACTTATGGTTACTAAAGGGGAAAGGTGGGTGGGAGATAAATTAAGAGTTTGGGATTAACATATACACACTACTAAAAGTAAAACAGATAATCAACAAGGACCAACTGTATAGCACAGGGAACTCTACTCAATATTCTGTAATAACCTATGTGGGAAAAGAATCTGAAAAAGAATGTATGTATGTATATGTATAATTGGATTACTTTGCTGTATAACTGAAACTAACACAACATTGCAAATCAACTATATCCCAATATAAAATAAAAATTAAATTTAAAAAAAGAATGACTTTCTTATCCATTCACTAAGATTTTGTTTTATGACTTTCAAAATTATTTTCACACATAAATCTTATGTCATTTTTTTCCTGAATCTATTACTATGTACTTTTCAGCGTACTTTTGCTGCAGTTGATTATTTCCAGTGCAGATTTAACTATATTATTCTAAGTATTGCTGCAGTAGGAAAAAATGGGTTTGTTTATGATATTTCTTCTCCCCATTCATAGTACCCAATTTTTGTTGAAATCTGTAAGTTTTTATATTTTTTCTTGGTTTCTTGCATTTTATAGAAATACAACACATCAGAAAAAAGACAGAATTTTATTCTAGTTTTTCCAATGTTTATGCAAGAGTTACTAACTTTTACGAACTTTTAAGTCAATGAATAATAACGTTGATAATAAACATGCCTATCTTGTTCTAATTGAATTCAAACGGCTTTATTTTTAACAGTATTAATTTAATGTTAAATTAAAACTCTACAAATTTTACCTTTTTAGAATTTCAAATATTTGACAAATGTGAAAAATTATTCAATTCATTAAAACACCTCAAACCCACTATATATTGTTCTCAACAACTACCATGATCTAATTGCAAATGTCTACATACTTTAGTCTTTGGAAGAAAGGTCTGTATCATATTTTATTAGTATATTTTTTGGATAAATTACTTATATATAGGAGTTGCATGTGAAGAAATAACATTGAATTTTGTCAGATACATTTCATACATACTGATATAATTGTCTACCTTAATGTGTTAGTACAATGTACAATAATATTTCTAGATATTAAAATAAACGTGCATTCCTTAAATAAACTACTTTTTAACAGTCTATTATTCTTTGACACATTTCTGAACCATTTGCTAATATTTTATCAAGAACTCTGCTCAACATTTAGAATGAAAGTGGTCTCTAGTTTCTTCTTTATACGAGATGTCTATGTATTTATAGTTATTAAAGCAATTTTAGTTTTCACAAAATAAATTGGGAAACAATTCATCTTTATCTATGTCTTGGACTACTTTAAATGCCATTAGAATATTCTGATCTTTAAATCGAACTTAAACTCAGTGGTGAATCCAGCAGGTCTTAATTATTGATCAACAGTAAATATCACTACACACTTATTAAATTGGCTGAAATTAAAAAGACAGCATCAAATGTTGGCAAGGATGTGGAGAAACTGGAATTCTCATACAAAACTGGAGGGAATGTAAAATGGGTCAACCTAGTCAAAATAATCTGATAGTTTCTGGAAAAGTGAAACGTGTCCACCATGTAATCCAGATATTCCAATCCAATCCAAGAGAATTGAAAACATATTCATGCAAAGATAAGTATGCAGATGATCACAGCAGATTTATTTGTAACAGCCAAAAGCTGGAAACAAGCCATTGTCCATCACAAGATGAAAGGATAAACAAACTGGGATACAGGCATACAATGGAATACTACCTAGCAAAATAAAGGAATTAATTCCTGATACATGGAAAAGGATAAAGAAACTCAAAATAATTATGCAGATTTTTAAAAAAACAGATGAAATGATTATATACTGTATTATTTCATTTATATAAAATTATAGGTAATGCAAACTAATCTATAGTCAAGGAAAGCGGATTAGTGGTTACCTGAGATAAGAGGGTCAGGGAGTGGGTAAGGGAGACGGTACAGAGATGCACAAATAAACTTTCATTATCATTGCTGCAGTGATATTTTCATATATATATAGAACATTCTCAAATTGTGGTCTCTTTTTTTTTTTTTTTTTTCCCCCAGTATGCGGGCCTCTCACTATCGTGGCCTTTCCTGTTGCAGAGCACAGGCTCCGGACGCACAGGCTTAGCGGCCATGGCTCACGGGCCCAGCCGCTCCGCGGCATGTGGGATCTTCCCGGACCGGGGCACAAACCCGTGTCCCCTGCATCAGCAGGCGGACTCTCAACCACTGCGCCACCAGGGAAGCCCTCAAACTGTGCTCTTTAAATATGTATAGTTTATCATATGTCAACTGTACGTCAATAAAGCTGTTAAAAAAATTCCTAAAGTTCCTTCCTGGTCTGTAAAGTCATAAAGGATGAGTAACTTGTAGAGACTAAGAGTCAGAGTGAGGCTCTCTGAATCCAGCCTCTTGTTATCCCAGTCTCATCTTTACATCCACGGGACTGTCAAATAGATGTCTGCCACAGGTGTCGAACAAAATCTTTATTGCTAAATCTTAAAAATTTCAATAATACATTATGAAATTAAAGGGCAAAACAAGATAAATAAAAATATTAGAGCATACATAATACATAAAAATATCAATTGGCACTTATATATCACTTAGTATGACAGTAATTATATGTACTTGCGCATATGTATCCTTAAATAAACTCAGTTAATAAAGAGCATTCATCAACACTCACTCCAAACAACCATACTTAATGATATCCTTAAGAATTAAAAGCCTGACTCTTGTCATTAGTTTTTAAAACAGTGTCTATGAATTTGATTAATAAACTCTAGGTACTGATTACGCTATCTACTCGTGCATGCATTCGTCTACCAAAAACTCACTGTAATTCAGAAACATCATTAACTCTAATGGTCATTGCTGAAAATGAGGGTGTTGTTAATATCATGGCCATCAGCATTAGCACATTAAAGACACTTTCTCACACTCCTCCCAGCTTTAGTGACTTAATTTTGTTTTGACAAAATGGGAAAGTATTTAATATGATCTTATTATGATGTATAGCAGCAGCATTTGAAATAGCAAAGGAAAACCCTTTATTCTCTAAGAGAGGAACATATGAATAAGTTCCATAATTGTAGTACATAATGCAGCTATGGAAAAAATTATGTATATAAATATGAAAACTTTCCAAGTTACATTGTTAAGTGAAAAAGGAAATTAGAGAATAATCCTAATTTAAAAGATGAACAAAATCCCTCTATAATTATGTACAGCCTTATTTTAATACTAGAAAAAGTATGAAAAAGTGTTTACAAAACTGTCAACATCAGTTACCTTAAACTGGATTGCAAAAGCATGGGTAATTTTCCTTATTATTATTACAAAGTATTTATTTTATGTTTTAATTTTTATAAAATCTGTAAAGAAATATTATCTCTCAAATACACTTAAAATTTTGAAAGTCCCAGAAGAAGACCTCCCCTGAAAGTAAAAATATCTATATGACATTATTCATTCAAATTAATAAAGTTAGTTCAAGGAATTATCATATATTGAGAAGACATAGGTATGTTATCTATTTCTTACAACACCGCAAAATAAGCATCATTATCTTCATTTTACAGGTGAGGAAATTAAGGTTCAAAGAGGATAAGTGTTATTCCCAAACATAGTGCATAATTACCAAATAGCATTAGTTAATTCGTACTCAAGTCTGGCTCTAAATCTTGAGCTTTTGACTCTACAATATTACTTTCATATACTTATAGCCTATTTTAAAACAGAGCATTCTAACAATTCAAATATTATAAAGGACTGAATATTATAGAGCAGACACTCTGCCTTTAAGAAATATTGTATCTTGAGAGAAAGAAGAAACAGTCACTATCTGAATAACACAGTACTCAGTGACCAAGTCGAAATGAAAGAAGCCACATCTATTTCATTCATCTCTGCTTATCTCCATGCCTTTCATACAGTGGATATTTAACAAACATTTGTTGAGTAAATGATGTCTTTCATTGTGGAATATAAACATATTAAAAAGTCTCAAAATATTCAAATGTGTTCTGCCCAAAGAGTGTGTGTGTGTATATATATGTGTGTATATATATATATGTGTGTGTGTGTGTGTATATATATATATATATATATATATGCAGAGGCTGTGTCAATCCAACGTGGACAAAGCACAAACCATGAAGCATTTCTCTTCACTTAGAGCACTGATACCACTCCAGCAACACAACCTTATGCGCCTCTTTTGCCAACAAGAGGACACTTGTGAACAGGCTGGTTGAGGGGGGATATGAGTTGTCCATGGTCCTGAAACTTGAGCTCTCTGGGTAAAGCTCACTGGCATTTTTAACTGTTTCTCATTTCAGACTCCCAGAAGCCACATGCCAATTTAATAAAGCTAATTGGCATTTAAAAACAGTTCTAAATACAAGTTATTAGGCCTGAAAATAGACTCAAATGAAAAAAATAAATTTACATGCGTCTCCAGGGGTCTTTCATTCTCCTTAAAACAATTGTGCCTGTTTTCCAAACAGTAAGAGTTGGTATTAGATTACTCTCACAGGTCAGGTCACTTTCCATATGGCCTTCTCAGACTTTTATGGCCTTCTGTGGTTGATAGTTTCATGCTCCTAAGAAAATTATTTTAAAACTTCTCGGATTCCCAAGCAAGAGGCTCTGCTGACATTGCACCTAATTGACTATCTCAAACAGGACTCAGAAAGACAATATAAAATGAGTTACCAATGGCTTTTTTCAGTAGGCATGATCCTACACCTTTCATTTGGTTATTTTATGTGTCAAAAAATGTATATATACATATATATGTATACGTATACATATACATTTGCTGCTAAGAAGCAGCAAATTTGGATATACCATAGGTCAATTGCCTCTTTGATTATCTGCTATCAGAATAATCAATATTTATAGTTTTAAACCTATTATATTTGAATTTACTCCCTCAACCTATGACTTTTGAATAAGAATTATATATAATGTACATAACTTGTTAATGTAAAATTGGGAAAGACTACATTCATTCATTCACTCATTCATTTAAATAAGTATTAAAAACCTATTATTTATAAAGCAATGTGCCAGGCACTGAATTTTTAAAACATTCCAACATCCAGCAATTGCTTAAATACAATTATTTAAAATATTAACTGAAGTAACTATGAGCAGTATTTTGATTACTGCATAGCAATCTGAAAAATCCATGTTACAGAAGATTTCAGTGTCTTATTCAATATCTATTAAATACTAGACTTCCTATTTCACTGGTTGAACATACAACTGTTTCTACTTTTCAAAATCATAAATAAATTTTGACAAATGTAAAAGGTCATTAGCTGCACTGAAATCCTTAAGACCTGCTATGAAATGTGCTCTTGATGGGATATTAATTTCAGAGACATCCATTTCAGTTGATTACCCTTGAACAAGACATAAATGTTACAGGACCACTGCTGCTAAAGATATGTCTTGCTTTTAAAAGAGTAAGGAATTAAATGAACTGGCTTTTCTTTTTCTTTGCTTTTCTGCAAAAAAAAAAAAAAAAAAAAAAAAGGCTATAAAGATACTTTACTTCCAATTTTACTTAAAAATAAAAACAAGATTCTTAAATAATTAGACTCTGTCTTAGAAACTCTTTCATAAAATTTTCTTAAGCAATAATTAAGAACTTACACAGAGATTTACTTACAGAAGTGTGCTTGAAATACTGTTCACAATAGTAAAATAACTGGGAAAAAACTGTTCAGTGGGAAAATATATTTTTATATAGTGCATATATCTCAGTGTCTGTACATATTTTATTTACTATATACTATATAAATAATTCATTAACTACAACTGGGATAATTATGATATACTTATATATTTTATATTTATATCATTTATAACTTTCTACAGCATGTCTTTACTGCTTCTACAATGAGAAAAACATTGTTTGAACTAAATTTTTTAAAAATTCAAAAACTTGATACTGAAGTTTTGTAAATTTTAAGCATCAAGTATGTATTTTATTAATTAGTCCTTCTCCATTTTATGAGCCTCATGAAATGCAAAGTTAATCTCACTCACTTCCACAAATCTGTTTACTGGCTCCTCCCTTTACGCTTTCCCACCCCTCCTCAACATGCATGCCAACAATATTTTATATATACCCTTGAAACAGTTACTTCTTTTCTCTGAATCTCAGTTGTTCTTTGTTGTAAAATAAAGGCATTAGAGTAGCATCTTTTTATACTTTAATATTTAATATTCTTATGATATTCTAGGAAGCATCCCTAATGTAACCCTCGCAGCCTTGGTTAGTTCAATATATAACTTCATTCCCATATAGATGAACTTAATTTTCCATTAATCGAACAAAGCATACTCACTAGGCATATATTTTCTCTCCTAATACAGCCTAAAATTCTTAAAGCTCAGCACCTGTAGTGCATATATATTGTTTTATCTCAACATCCCTCCTTTAGTCCATGTGATTTTCATGAACCTGTGAAGTCAGAGTGTTCATGTGACACAAGTCTGTCAATCATTATGCTCAAGGTCGTAGGTGTAAGTCTAGGATAGCGTGGAAGAAGAGTTCTTATGATCTATATTTTTATTGGTAGATACTAAATTGTAGCTGGACTTATCTGTCCACCTTTAATAGTAAACATTTTGTTTTATTAAGAAATAAAATAAATGTTATGTGAAATAAAAGCATTAAGGCCAACGTGAAGCTAGAGCTGCTGGCCATCATTTTCCCTGGCTACATAAAGAAAGGCCATTTGAAAAGCACAGCATGTGACCAACATAGAAGGTATCAAAACTGAGAGATGGAGGAAGGAAAAGAAAAATACTAATAACATTAGTTAAGCAGTTGGACTAAAATGCGAGTAGATCAATCCTACATCCTGGATTTCCCAGATATATGACACAATATATTTCCCTTCCTTAAACTAGTCTTTTCTGGGTTTCTGGGTCCTGCAATGAAAAGAATTCTGGTGTATAAAGAGCAGGAATTATCCATTTATGTGTGTTTTGGTTTGGTTTTTTTCTATTTTAAAGCTTTCCCCACCACCTATAATAAATTCTATACTATGGTATTCTCTGTATTTCCTGGCTTAAATACATAAGAAAATGTTTTTAACCATTTAAGTTTTACCTCCCTCCAGAATGTCTTTTTCATAGTATTCAGAAGCTTAGTGAATAAATTCTAGAAACAAAGCAACACAGTTAAGTCCCCTACATACGAACCATCAAGTTGCAAACTTTCAAAGGTACGAACATGCATCCCATCAGTGTCAGGCGTAAGTGACATTGCAGCTTGCCCTCTGTCTCCTATTGCTGACGATCCTTCAGCTCTACCATCTCCCACCTCCTCTCCCTCCTCCATGACGTAACTCTTCTTGCCTGTTCACTTGATGCCAGCCCCTGTATGCCAGCTGCTGTACTGTACTACTGTACTTTTCAAGGTACCGTACTGTAAGATTTAAAGTGTTTTATTTTTGTGTTTGTTTTTTTAATGTATTATTTGTGTGAAAAGTATTATAAACCTATTACAGTACAGTACTATGTAGCCGATTGTGTTAGTTGGGTACCTAGCCTAACTTCGTTGGACTTAACAAACAAATTGGACTTAAAAAATGCGCTCCTGGAATGGAACTCATTCATATGTAGGGGACTTACTGTATATCAGTTTGTAATAGAAAACTTATATTTCTACTTTGGTGTCAAAGGTCAGCAGATACTCTGCTCATGGTAAACTGACACCAAGCCACAGAGGAAGGAAAACTGTTCTTTTCTATAAAATTACTGTAAGATCAGAACTGGACATGCTGGGCATTGTTTCAAATCCTCTCTGCCTAACCTCTTAATCCAGTCATCGATAGAGTCACGGCCCTTCACCTCCAAACTGGACTGGGACCCTCTCACTTCCTGCCCCAGCTTCTCTAATGCCCTAGGCTGGGATGCCTGCAGAAACTTGTTCCTCATTGCAGAAACATAGTCAGAAAGTTCAGAATTCACTCCTGAGACTGCTAAATCAGTTAATTTGATAATACTCTCAAAACTATTATACTCACCATACGTAACCGTGCTGACTTGACAGAAGGCTACTGGTATGGCCTTCTAAATATCTATTGGACGCGAACAGTCATTTCAAAAAGCCACCTTACCATTTCTACAAATTGTTGATGGATTTTTTTCTTTTCCTGAATTGGCTGATTAATGTGATCCTCTAGAAACAAGCCATTACCCAATGGCTCAACTTAGCCCCTGATACTTCAATTTTACTTTACATTTCTCTTCCTTCAAAGGTTTACTTGTAAAGATATCAGTAATTGAAATATCACACAAAAAGGGGCTTCCCTGGTGGCGTAGTGGTTGACAGTCCGCCTGCTGATGCAGAAGTTCGTGCCCCGGTCCGGGAAGATCCCACATGCCGCGGAGCGGCTGGGCCCGTGAGCCATGGCCGCTGAGCCTGTGCTCCACAACGGGAGAGGCCACAACAGTGAGAGGCCCGCGTACCGCAAAAAAAAAAAAAAAAACTCTCACGTATCTCTGGTTAATCCATCACTAATGTCCTTTGACACACACCCACAGACATACTTGACCACCACTGCCACCTCCATTACATATCCTTGCATTTAGTGTTAGCACTTCTAAAAGGAAGGAGAAATTCATCTTTGGTCAAGCGACACAACCAGGGAGAATGTTCCATCATAATATTTCAACTGCCAAACAATACATTCTATCACTACTGTTACAGTATTTAAATTTCCACATGGCACCATTTATTTGGTAACTTCTAACGTGGCCCACTATCACAGAAAGATATCTGAAGGAATGCAGTATAGCCTAGTTCCTTGAGAAAGGATCGATAAACAAACACGATCAGCGTTTACACTTGCCTCAGCTCTGAAATATGCACAATAAACACAGATGAGAATATCCAGAACCCAGCGCTGAAAAAAACATCTTAGAGGAATAAAGAAGTGGTATGTTTCAACCTGTTAGAAAGATGATGATTTCATAAAATCTCTTCATCTCTTAACACAGAGTTTAAGATGTAGAAATTACTCAACATACAGTACATGTTAGATATTAGGATTCAAAGGAAAATCTGATGTTGCCTTATGTAGTCTTCAAAGCTCAATAAGTATTTTGCATGTTTAACACTACATAATACTCATGCAATGAAACACTTGCAGTTATCTTCATATTGAATTTATTCTTAAATCAGTAAATGGATTTTCCCATATAAAGTTATTTACTTATGATTAGTCAGAAGTAACAACAAAATTTTCAAAACCCAAATCAGCAAACTAGAGATTTTCATTCTCAAAAGTCAGCTTAGGCTTCTCTCTATAAGAGGAAACACACACACAAACACACACACAACACCCACCCACCCACCCACACACACACACACACACCGTGCTTACTATGTAATCTAGCTATGCTCTGTACATTTTACCATCCTAAATTTAATTTACTTTGCTCAGGAAAATTTCAGCAAGGAAAAGGACAGCTGTGGGAAAGGGAGTAGGTATTTGATTTAAGTTTACAAGCATTTATTGAGTGTCTATTCTCTGCCAGGAACCTGTTACACTTTGAAGATAAATGGTTAACTTAAATGCACACACAGTCCCTCTTACAGAGTTTGTATGTGGCAAAAAAGCACAGACTCTCCTACCACACTATTATTTTATTCTGCTCGTTTGTTCATAGGACTTACTTTTTATTTGTATTTATCTATTTGTCCACTTATTTGTTTGTAATTTGGGTTCTCCAACATCAGCTGATACACCCATGAAGAAAGGACTCATGTCTACTTCATTCATCACTGTAAATCTTGCCCCTAATAGATGTCTGGCATGTTAGACAAGTAACTGACTATGTTTGGGGTCCCCATACCACTCTCAGTTTCAATGATTCACTAGAAGTACTCTCAGAATTCAGAAAAGCTGTTATATTCATGGTATGGTTTATTACAGCAAAAGGATACAGATTGATACCTGCAAAGGAAAAAGGCTCATACAGCAGAATTCAGCAGAAATTAGGCACAAGCTCCTCGTGGTCCTCTCCCAGTGGAGT
This sequence comes from Tursiops truncatus, assembly GCF_011762595.2. NCBI lineage: Eukaryota > Metazoa > Chordata > Mammalia > Artiodactyla > Delphinidae > Tursiops > Tursiops truncatus. Next base: position 138,514,273 of record NC_047036.1, read on the forward strand.
CATACAAACAGCACTTAATTCTCTAGCAATGATGTGCGGCAACAGGCATTAAATATTGCCAACCAAGGAGCTCACCTAAGCCTGCTGTCCAGGGTCTATTATTGGAGGTCAATCACATAGGTAGGAAACACTGACACTGGTTACTCAGTGACCTCTCCTGCCCCTTTAGAGGTCAAGCTGACACAATACTGCTCAAGGCCACCCTGTGAATCTCACTGTTAGCATAAAGTATCTGCTGTGGCCCAAGGCCTCAGGTGTACAAAGATACTCTTATCAGGCAGGATATTCCAAGGGCTTAAATGTTATCTCTCAGGAGCCAGTCAAGGGCTTTTTAGAGCGCTTTAAGAGTATATAGCAAAGGATTTAGCCTAATTTAGGGGTAGGGAATGTCTCCCTGAGCATATGCAAGTTTAAACTGTGATCTAGAAGATAAACGGAATGTACCAAATTAAAAGAGGGGGAATGTGAAAAGGGAGTAAAAAAGGAAGTGACAGTGGCAGGGATAGCACACCAGAGTGAATAAGCAGCACGGAGAAAATCTGGACACATTTATCATTTTTAAATTACTCCACCCGATCTCTGTAAAAAACATACATCGATGTTTACAGACAAGAGAAAACTCTCTGCATAAATTTCTTTTAGATGCATCATTTAAATTTTATACCGAGAACAAACAACCCCTTCCTCTGGCCTGTATAGTTTAGGCTCCAATCTTTCCTTAGTCTTCCTTGGTAGTTCACACACTTAAAAAACTATTTAGCGACATTTACAACATACCAAGTATCATGCAGGACTTTGTCAATATAGCAGCTAATCTCAGTTCTTGACCTTAGTGAGGAATTTTATCTAAAACGAATTGGCACAGTTTTACATTGTGAGAGTGTAAAATAAAGGAAAAACTATAAATAGGAATAACAGGTGGAATAAAATTTGCATGATTTAGATGTGGGTGGCAAGGACATCCTCTCTAAGAAATCGCATTTGAACTGAGATCTAAAAGACAGAGGAGTGAGCCAGGTAAAGCATGAACAGGATGGGGAAGAGGAAATGAGTAGCAGTACCGGAAAAAAATCACAGGTCCGTCTGAAGATTCAGAGCGGGAAATACCTCGACGTGCCAGGGAACAGAAAGCAAGCCAATATTTCTGGGGTGTTATATGTAGAAGCGAAACTGGTCCAAGGAACAGGTAAAGTGAAAAATAAGGGCCAAATGATGGAAGTCCTTCTGGCCTATCACGAGAGTGTGCCTTTAGTTTGAAATGCAGGTACAGAGCAGAGTTCTAGAGCCATTAATAGCCTGTTTGGGAAGGACAGCTAATGGCTAGTGGTTACGGCCAGCTCTGAGTCCCACTCGTGCCTAGATACGGCTGTTTCAAGTCCTTTAACACAACACACTCACATACACATACACACACACACACACACATACACACCAGACTTTGTGCTTTCAGACAAAGAGCAGACTAAGGAATATTGTACACTCCCCATTAGCTTTGGGACGGGGGAGTCCTGAGTTTACGCAAGGTCGTTCTTTGAGTCCAGAGCACCTGGACCAAAAGGATCAGATCTCCAACCCTGGTAAATGTATAGCCTTACCTATGACTCTCCTCCTCAAGGCAAATTTTTCACCTCCTAGCCCTGCATTCACTGGTGTGCTGAGTCACCCAAATTAGGCCCAGAAAAAAAAAATAATGGCCCTCAATATATATCTATGTACTGGAGACATTTAAAAACTATAACAGAAGTATTCCCTGTTCTTAAGTAGCTTGGAACATAGTAGGGAAGATAAAACATAGACAGAAATTTTCTCAAGTTCAAGGCATAAATCACAGAAGGGAGAAAACAATAAGATACAGAGGAGGAAAAAAATGAGATCAGACATTATTTCTTGGAAGGAATATTTCAGCTGCAACTCAACTATGTAATAGCTTCAACAAAAAGAAACAGGTAAATGTATTAGGAAAATTTGCAAAAGCTCTTTGAATATACATGGGAAGCTACATGGATTGGTTGATCTTAGCTTCTACTGGTGAAGGCCAAACTTCTGTTTCCCTCCACATGTTCTCAGAACAATTTGAAAGTTCCCCTTTCTGTCCTGGGACATATGCACAATACAATATACTTCGTCACTAAAGCATCTGAGCTATGGGGTTTAGAGCAAAGTCAGGTGGGGTACTGAAAAATTCAAATCAGATAATGGAAATGTTTTACATCGGCTGAGCTTTCAGCTATGATTTCAAGAAGCCCAAAGAAAAAACGTTTCATGGACCTCATCACAAGACAGGAAAATTTTACTGAGAGTTCTCTGAATAAAAAATTAACCAAGGATGGTGATCAGGAGGTTCAAACTGCCGGTAGGTTAAGTCTCTGTGGTACTGCTTGTATCTTGCTATTAAATTTACCATAAACAAAACAGACGGGGCAAAGCTTGAGTTCCTCGTCCTCAAGAAGTAAAGCCTTTCAAAATGACACTGTGACAGGTTAAATTCCGCATGCTCTATTTGAAGGAAAAATAAGAGAGGTCCCTAACAGAGGGGTTTGGCAACACTAAAGAAGCATTAAAAATTCAGTTCCTCTCATTTTTATTTGCAGCAGGATGAGGACTTCTCTCCCTGTCCCAGACTTCCTTGTTTTGCAACCTCCTCCACTCTCACCCCTCATTCAGTACTATAAACAGAGAAGAGGGGCAAAGATGTCTTAGAACTCTAACACATTTATTTATTCATACATTTAACAAGTAAGTCCTGAACACTAAGTACTGATAATCCCATAATGAGCTAATAAGGTCCAGCCCACAGAGCACATGTATTTTTATGGATCTTACATTCTAGATCTTTCATCAAAATTATTTTGTGAAAAATTCTTTATTATCCAAAGAACGATGTGTTTGTCTTTGTTTCACCCTAGAGACTATTAAGAACCTACTCCTGCAACACACGGGGGGAAAACCTGGAAGTACCTCCCCAATATGGAACTAAGACCCTCAGGGAGGTGGAAGAAAACAAAAGGACTAACACACTGAAAAAAGGGAGACTATCAGACAAAGAAGTGAACTCCATGGTGCCTAGTCAAGATGTACTGACAAATTATTTAATGGAAAAATCAAGAATTAGTATGTACCATTTTCTTTTGGGTAATGGATTATATCTATACCCTCTCACACATTATAACAATAACCACAGAGTTTACATTTGAAGAACTCATTTTTCTCCTTCCCCCTGACCCTTTCCTTGGAGGAAGTTCTTCACTAGGGCAGAGTAAAGGGATGTTTAATATTAGCAAAAGAAATTTTGTTTTTATGTAGATGCTCCAATCCAAAAAAATCGAAATCCTCCTCAACTGATACTCAGGATCCTGACCCTTTGGGATAGAAAGTGGTTTCAAAGAAAGAACAAAGGGTGTGGGGGGAGAATGAGGAAGAAAACAGAACACTCTGCCGTGTACCCTTCTGTTCACGCTATGAAGTGGGCATTGCTTTGGGCCCTCAAAGAGATGGAGCCTCAGTTCCTGTCATGAAAGGCCCAGACCTTGAGGGGATGTATTGTATCTCACAGTCTGGTCCACAGGAGACAGCCATAAGGAAGACACAAGTTGCAAAAGGAGAGTTTGCCTCTGTTCTGCCCAAGGGAGAGAGCAAGCTTCATATAAACAAAGATGCAGGAAGAAAGGCATGGTGGTGGTAATACCAGTTCACACAAAGGTACAGATCTAGAGGATCCCAGAGTATGTTAAATGTAGAGCCAGCCCTCCAGTCTCCCTGCCTTATAGAGTATCAGTAGAATTTTCTGGGAGTGAGACCAGAAGATATAATTGGATTTCAAGGTTTGGAAAAGTGTGAGAAAAGGAAGCCCATCAGAGAAGTTGGAATTCAATTCAGCAGGAAATGTGAAATCAACCCAAAACTTGCTGTTTAAACAATGACGTCAGGATTAATAATTTGCCTGGAAAGGAGAATTTGCTATTTCTAAACTCACTGAGGTTGGGACAGGAGGACTTTAATTAGAGCCTAAGAAAAACTTAATAACTTTATATGGGTAATATGAGAAAGAGGAACTTTACACTCATTGTTCAGTTACTTCCTTTAGAACTGAATTGGAACATGATGGGAAAACATCACTATGGTAAGAAGGACAAGCTTCTGGACTTCCCTGGTGGCGCAGTGGTTAAGAATCCGCCTGCCAATGCAGGGGACATGAGTTCAAGCCCTGGTCCGGGAAGATCCCACATGCTGCGGAGCACCTAAGCCCGTGCGCCACGACTACTGAGCCTATGCTCTAGAGCCCGTGAGCCACAACTGCTGAGCCTGCGTGCCACAACTACTGAAGCCTGCGCACCTAGAGCCCGTGCACCACAACAAAGAGTAGTCACTGCTTGCCGCAAATAGAGAAAGCCCGCGCACAGCAACAAAGACCCAACACAGCCAAAATAAATGAATGAATGAATTAAAAAAAAAAAAAAGTTCAAAGTATGCCATTAGTGTATAATAGGAGCCTGAGGCTATTTATCTGAGAATAAAATTTTCCCAAATGCGTTAATACCAAGTGTAGCAGACCTTGAGCTGTACCATAGTGAGATAAATCTAAATGATGTAAGGAATTCCTAACATCCAACCCAGCAGGCCAATGAACTCTTCCTTGAAACTGTATCAAGCACACTAAGAACACACTCTTTGGAGTAAGATAGGATGACACTAGCTTTAACACCTTGGGCAAGCCACTTAACCTCTGGCTGCCATTGATGCAAGAGGGAGGAGATACGTGGATATATGTATATGGATAGCTGATTCACTTGGTTATAAAGCAGAAACTAACACACCATTGTAAAGCATTTATACTCCAATAAAGATGTTAAGAAAAAAAAAGAAGGCAGTTAAATATTTATTAATCATTGGTTGTGGATCAGGTGTCATGCAAACTACTGGCGTATAATAGAGAAACAGGCAGATGTAACCCCTGGCTTCCTAGAGTTTACATTCACGTGGAGATTATTCAAAATGGGAGTGAACAAACAATGCCAGTTTTGTAAAAGGAAGATATTTTTACAAAACCTTTGTTATGCTTATGTTATAGGTTATTGTGAAAATTATATAAAATAATGTATATAAATCCCTTCACTGGCCTACTAATAAATACTGAATAAGGCTTAGTTATCATTAATATTATTAGTGACACTGTGGGCTTCGGGAAGTTGCATTTGTAAAAGCAATTTGCAAATGCAACTTTTGTGGAAGTCTATAAAAGTCGAGTAAAAAATGATTTCAAAGCAAACAGATTCTCAGTTTCTAACAGGATACATAAGCACAGTGAAACTGACACTGTGCAAAAAGTATATATATACTTTGTTATTTTAAAATGACACCTACTATGGCAGACATCATTCCTTTATATCTAAGTGCTTTGCCATCCAATCACAGAATCAAGATCTAATTTAATGGTAACTGGCTACTTTGGACAAAGAGAAGCAAGAGGCAGGTTAACTGCATTACCAGAACATTAAAATAACCTAGGGAGTAATTTATTCTAAAGACAAAGAATCCAGGGCTAGGAACATTTTCACCAACTATGAAAGACATCCATGGAATGGGGCTGTGTTAAAGAAAAGCCTAGTAAAATTCACAGGCTCCCTTTTCTCAAAGTTTGCAATCTGAAAAAAATATTAAATAAGATAGAGTGGGTAATTTTTTTCAACTATAAGTTTTCTAAATATGGGAAAAACAGGTTAAGATTTAAAATGCAAAGACTTTACCAAACTGTGGTCTTCTAGTAGTCAAATCCTAACGCTTACTCAAGATCCCCTGGTTCAGTGTCTGCACACAGCAAGCTTTCAGGAATTACTTGTTGGATAAAGCAAATTTTCTGGCCTTGTAAATTCCACTCTGTGTTTTAATAATTCAATAGCAAAGCTGAAAACATTGCTTAGTCATTCCTTATGCAAAGGCCTTGCATGTTATACCACAGTTTTATTAGTAAGCCAAGTATTTCAGCTTTCATGCTGTCTGACAATGAAATTAGAATAAATTTAACTGCGCTATTTCCTCATACCCTTTCCTGTTCCTTACTAATCATTTTCCATTATCAGCTGTTAACACGTGAACCATCACAAAACCCAGCCTAAGCCTCTACTGCAGTTCCCTATGTTCCACTGTCAAATGTTTAAAATAATTTGTTTTGATTTTCCAATGCTCTTAGGATCATAGGTGTTCCATATTAAAGAGGAGAACTATTGAAAAAAGTGAGTTTGCTGAGTGATCACAAAAGGAATTGTCACAAAATGAACTGAACAAGTGATTAGCTGCTAGAAGTTTCATAGAACTTAAAATAACAGTTCTAAGTACACGTTCTGCCAAATTATTTTCACACTGAATGCCTACCATGGTCTGAAACATTATCCAAGCCACCATCAGTATTAAACTGGACCACTGCAATAGCCTTTTATATGGCTTTCCTGCTTCCATTCCTGTTCCTACAAGTTCATCACTGAGTGGCCAGAGTTATTGTAAAATTTAAATCAGATCATGCCACTCCCTTGTATAAATTGTTCCACTGCTTTCACTGCACTGGAAATTAATCCATATTCCAAACTATGATCTTCAAGGCCTTATATAGGGTTCTGGCCCCTGCAGACCTCTTCAATGCCAACTCATGCTAGGAACCTGGACCTACTATATGTGAACCACACTGGCCTTTCTATTCCTTGGGTGCACCAAGTACCTCTCTTCTTTAGAGCCTTTGCATCGGCCTTTTCCTTTGACAGAATGTACTACTCCAAGGTTTTTCTAATGAGCACCTTCTTATTCAACTCAGTTCTCTGCCCCATGTTTGAAGAGACCTACTGTCAACATCCAATCTAAAGGAGCAGCTACTCCTGAATTCACTCTCAACTCCCTCTTACTTCACACATTTATCACTGTCTAAAATATTGTCTTCAAGTATTTGCTTACCTATTGATTAGCCGTCTGTTCAACAAGCCCACCCCTAAGATTTTCAACACCCACTGACATATGTTTAAACATTTAAAAGTTATAAACCAAGCTAAAAAAAACCTGCTAAATAAAATATATTCTATCTTCCTACCTTTGATAAAAAGGTTTAATAATGAAAGGCCCAGTTCAAATTTAGAATGCTCAGACTGCTTGATGTACTATGTCAGAATATGCAGCCTGGGAGAGGGGGGCAAACCCTGGCTCATGGCCCAACCCCTTTCCCTTCCCACCGTTTCACATTGTCCCACTCAGAAAAAAAGCCTCATATTAACAGACAAAACACACCATTCAGCCATGTCTCATCTACAGTTCCTCCTCCCAGACAAGTAACAAGGCCCTGGCCACTCCTGAGACAGAAGGGAGTACAACAGTGTCATACTAGAAGGGATTCCTGAAACAGGCTTGTGCACTCTCTACAAGTCGGCTCAGGGTGGTTTGGGCAGGGAATCCAAGTTACCTGGTTTATGATCTCAAAAGAGAGGCAAGTCAGCAGCTTCCCTTGGCCATTCGGACACCATGGCCAGTATGGAGAGATGTGCTGGGTAGGGCCAAAGTGTGATCCTCTTAATGTAAGGCCCAGGACATGGCCCTGCTTGTATGAATTTCAGAGAGGTATTGCAGTCTAAACCCCATCCCTATCCATCTATAATCAGAATGCAAGTTCCACAAGAACAACTCTATTTTGTGTTTTCATCCCTAAACATTTCTAAGCACTTAGTATGTGCTTAATACATATTTGTTGAATAAATAAATAGTTGGTACTTGAATGTTTATGGAAATGCATACAATGTTTTAACCTCAAAATATCTTTATGAGTGTCTAGATACTTGTATCTTCAACTTTTTAGTCCAAAACTTGAGTACAAGTGTGGGGGGCCGGGGCAGGGGGAGATGAGTTCAAGTTCACATACTAACTGTTAGAACTAAAAACGAGGATTAAAAGGAGCCAGGTATTCCAGAGTAGAGACAGTTATTGCCACCCATCAGATTGCAATTATGTGGAATACATTTTTTTAAATACTAGACTTTGCTTTTTAGAGCAGTTCTGGGTTCACAGCTAAATTTAGAGTATAAAATGTTTTACCCTTCAAGTAACACAGGAGAAAATGAGAAATTTAAGATCCACACTTCTTCACCAAAAATGATAGGGAACCGGGAACTAAACCATGTCAAGGTTAGGAAGGCCAACAGGCTGACCCAGGGTCCTCCCTGGCAGGGGTCCACTGTTCTTTGGAAAACTTAGAATCCGGAGACGCTAGAAACAACCTGAGATCTGCTGTTGGACCTCTCAGAGCCTATCAGATGGGTTCAATGGACTGCATGAAAACTTTCCCTTAAATGTGACGGTCATCAAAGAATAAACATCTAGAAAACAGGGCTTCCCACCATCATCAAGTTTTTCTAATCAAGGAAAAGCTATTGGCTCCAACTCAAAAGGAAGAATGTCAGTAGTCTGATCATATGGCGAAAGAACCATAGCAATAACAACGACAATCATCATGGCGAATGTATACTGAGTTTAGCTTTGCAAGTCACGAACTTCTTGCCCTCTCCACTCCCCTCTCTCTAATCCGAGGTGCCATCAGCCCTCACCTGGTGGACAGCAGTAGCCTCCTCACTTAGGTCTCTGAGCATCCACACCTACCTCCCCTATCTTCATGCTGTGACCACAATTCAAAATGCAAACATACTCATGTCAACACCACCAACACCTTATCCTTCTTAAAACCCTTCTGCAGTTTCTCAAAAATCTCAATTAAAAAAGAAATCAGACTCTGTAACATGGTCTAAAAGGCCCTACATGTTCTGACGCCTGCTAGCGTCTCCAGCCTCATCACACATCACTCATCCCTCTTGTTCCCTGGGCTCCAGCCACACTGGCCTATACTCCGTTCCTCAGAAGCCTCCTGCTCCCTGCTGACACAGGGCCTTTGCACGTCTTACTCTCCACGTGACGAAACCTCTCCTCTCTCTCTCCCCATCTTCCCTTAGCTAACTTCTACTCATCTTTGAGATCTAACTCTGATGTCACTTCTCAAGGAAGTTTTCCTGTTCTTTCAGACTCAGAAAATACCTCAGAGCTATAACACTGTATTGCTTTATTTCATATCACTTGTCACAGTTAAAATGTTACACATATTTGTGTAGTTATTTAATTCATAGCTGTCTTCTCAACTAAGCTCACAAACTCCCCAACTTATAGGTTCCATGAAGGCAGAATGAGTGTGCCTTGGCTCACCCCTTTATTCCCAGAACTTAAAACCGTTCCTGGGCAAGTGACATCAGCAACATGGCTGAATAAGACATCCCTCGTTGTATCCAGCCCATCAACAAAAACAATTTGGCATCCATCCACAGACAAAAGTGCCTTTGGGGGAGCTGTGGGATCTAGCACCATACACCAAAGAACCCAGGAAGAGTCTCGCTCACCCATACATTAGATAATAGGCATACAGACCTTGGTCCTGACTGTGGACACTGCAGGGTGTGTGAACTGGCTCCAGCCACTCTCAGCCATGGTCCAGGAGGCCCTGGAGAACACTGTCTTGGACAATCATGCAGATAAGAGAGTCCTTGAAGAAGTCCAAGTTTCCGAAAAAGTTCCAGCACACTGTTGGAGAAAAAAAAAAATGAGTTTAGATGCATTGAAGACTGGAGGAAAAGTTTCCCTTTACCCATGTCATGCCTCCCCCAGGGTGGCACAGCTCAGTGTGCCACAGCTCAGTGTGCCAAATGAGACCTCCTAGGCCCAGGATTGCTCCCACAAGGAAAACTGAGCACATGTAGGTGAGTATCCAGCTTTCCCAGCTATATGAGATGTTGCCATAATCCCATTTCTCTCTCGCCCCATCCCAGGTACTAGGTCATGAGCTGCATGAGTAGGAGAGGGAAAAAGGAGAGAGCTGCAGACAGGACTCTCAGATGGCTTTAAAGAGACATAGATCCTACCAACTACATCATAAACTACACCAAGAAGCCTGTCCATGAGACACTGGGGATGCCTCACCTACAGATACCCCCAATTAACCCATGGGTATCCTCGGTGCTCTGGGTGCCTTGCCAACACATATCCCCACCCTGCAGCTAGCTCTCTGTGCCTGCTCCAGATGATGGCAGAGCCAGGTTTGGAAGATGGCTAATGAGCACATGCAGAAAGCTGACCTGAATCTGTGAGCTAGAGACAGATCATAAATTTGAGCTTGAGTTTGGCCCTTGAGAAAGCAACAGGAAGGCTGTCAGCATTTGGCCTGGTGCTTTTTGGGGTGGAGAGGAACCATGCACTCTTACATATTCTGCTACAAGAGGGAACAAGAAGCATGGAGCAGTTATATCCACAGAAGGTCTGAGAAAGCCTCATATTTCCTTAGTAGGGCTGATGGAAGATATTTATTTCCCAAGGGCAGTTTAGTAAAGACAGGAGGAGGACGTGACTAAAATGTAAATAAGACAGCAACAGAAGACTACAAGGAACATGAAAAAAATCAAGAAAATATGACCAACAAAAGATCAAAATAATCATCCAGTAACCAACCTCAAAGATATGGAGATAAGATATTGAAAATAACTGTTTGAAGGAAGATCACTAAGCTACAAGAAAACACAGAAAGACAATTCAACAAAATCAGTAAAACAATATGAGAACAAAATAAAAAATTTAACAAAGAGACAGAAATCATAAAAAAGAACCAAACAACAATTCTGGAGCTGAAGAACACAAGGAATAAAATAAAAAATGCAACAGACAGAATCAACAGCAGACTAGATCAAGCAGAAAAAATGATCTGTGAATTACAAGATAGGACAAGAGATCTTCTCTAAGACATGTTATAATAAAACTGTCAAATATCAAAGACAAGGAGAGTTTCTTAAAAGTAGTAAGAGAAAAGAAGTTGCAATTTACAAGGGAACCCCCATTAGGCTATCAGTGGATTTCTCAGCAAAAACCATTTAAGCCAGGAGAGAGTGGGATAATATATTCAAAGTGCTAAAAGAAAAAACTGCCAAACAAGAATACTTTACCCAGCAAAGTTGTCCTTCAGAAATGAAGAAGAGATGAAGACTTTCTCAGACAAATAAAAACTGAAGGGAGTTCATCACCACTAGACCTGCCTTATGAGAAATACTGAAAGGAATTCTTCAAGCTGAAATGAAAGGATGCTAACTAGTAACATGACAACATATGAAAATATAAAACACATCAGTAAAGGTAAATGTAAAATGTAGTCAAATTCAGAATACTATTATACTGTGATATTGTGATGTGTTAACAGCTTAATTCTAGCATAAAGGTTAAAGGACAATAGTATTCAAAGTAACTATGGCTACAATAATTTGTTACTGAACATACAATATAAAAAGAGGTGAATTACGGCATCAAAGACATAAATGGAAAGGAGGATTAAAAAAGTAGAGTTTTGTATGCAAAAATAGTTAACTTGTTATCAACATAAAGTAGATATTTATAAGAAGTTTAATGTAAGCCTCATGATGATCACACAACAAAAACCTACAGTAGATTCACAAAAGAAGAATAGAAGGGAATTAAAGTATATCACTATTAAAAATTATCAATTCACAAAGGAAAGCAGCTGGAGAGAGAAAGGAAGAATGGAACTATAAAAACGCCAGAAAACAATTAATAAGATGGCATTAGTCAGTCTTTATCTATCAATAATTAATCTTAATGTAAATGGAATAAGTTCTGCAAACAAAACACATAGAGTGGCTGGTTGATTTAAAAAACAAGACCCAACTATATGCTGCCTACAAAACGCTCACTTCAGCTTTAAGGACACACTTAGGCTCAAAGTGAAGGTACAGAGAAAGATATTCCATGAAAGTGGAAACCAAAAGAGAGTAGGGATGGCTATACATGTTTCAGACAAAGTAGATTTTAAACCAAAAATTATAACTAGAGACAAAGAGGGTTACTATATAATGACAAAGAAGTCAATTCATCAAGAAGATATAACAATCATAAATAATATATGTACCCAACATCCAAACATCTAAATATATTAAGCAAATACTAACAGATCTGAAGGGAGACATAGACAACAATACAATAATAGAGGACTTCAGTACCCACTTTCAAAGGTGAGCAGGAACAAAAAATCAAAAGGAAACCTTGGACTTGAACTATACTTTAGACCAAACGGACCTAACAGGCATGTACAGAACATGCATCAAACAGCAGCAGAGTACACATTCTTCTCAAGCACACATGGAACATATTCTTCAGGATACGTTATGTGATAGGTAACAAGTCTTGGCCAATTTAAGAAGACCGAAATCATACTAAGTATGTTTTCCAAACATAATAGTAATAAAACTAAAAATCAATAACAAGAGGAAAGTTGGAAAATTCACAAACATGTGGAAATTAAACAACACACTTAACAACCAATGAATCAAAGAATAAAATCAAAAGGGAAATAAAGAAATATTGAAACAAATGAAAATGAAAACAAAACATACCAAAATACATGGGATGCTGCAAAAGCAGTGCTGAGAGAGTTTTAGTAATAAACGCCTACAAAAGAAGCAAGACAGATTTCAAGTAAACAAAATAACTTTATACCTCAAGGAACTAGAAAAAGAACAAATGAAACCCAAAGTTAGTAGAAGAAAGAAATAACAAAGATCAGAGCAAAAAGAAATGAAGTAGAGACTAAAAAAGACAACAGAAAAGATCAGTGAAAGTAACAGCTGGCTTTTTGAAAAGATAAAACTGACAAACCTTTAGCTAGATTCACCAAGAAAAAAGAATGAAAAGACCCAAATAAAATCAGAAATGAAAGAAGGGACATTACAACTGATACCACAGAAATATAAAGAATCATAAGAGACTTACTATAAACAATTATACACCAACATATTTGGCAACCTAGAAGAAATGAATAAATTCCTAGAATTGTACAACCTACCATAACTGAATCATGAATAAACAGAAAATATGAACAGCAAATAATGAGTAAGGATTAAATCAGTAATCAAAAATCTCCCAACAGGGCTTCCCTGGTGGCGCAGTGGTTGAGAGTCCGCCTGCCGATGCAGGGAACACGGGTTCGTGCCCCGGTCCGGGAAGATCCCACATGCCACGGAGCGGCTGGGCCCATGAGCCATGGCCGCTGAGCCTGTGCGTCCGGAGCCTGTGCTCCGCAATGGGAGAGGCCACAACAGTGAGAGGCCTGCATACCGCAAAAAAAAAAAAATCTCCCAACAAAGAAAATTCCAGGATAGTTTCCCCAATAAATTTTACCAAACATTTAAATAAGAATTAATGCTCATTCTTCTCAAACTCTTCCAAAAAATTAAAGAGATGGCAACATTTCCAATCTCATTTTATTAGGCTAGCATTACTTGATACCAAAGCCAGATAAGGATGCTACCAGAAGGAAAAAAAAGAAACTACAGGTCAATATCCCTGATTAATACAGATGCAAACATTCTCAGCAAAATATGAGCAAACTGAATTCAACATAGCATTAAATAGATCACACACCATGATCAAGTGGGATTGATTCCAGGGATGCAAGGATGGTTCAACATATGCAGATCAATAAATGTGATATATCACATTAACAGAAACAAAAACAAAAATCATATGGTCATTTCAATAGATGCAGAAAAAGCACTTGACAAAATTCAACGTTTCATGATAAAAACTCTCAGCAAAGTGGGTATAAAAGAAATGTACCTCAACATAATAAAGGGCACATATGACAAACTTATAGCTGACATGACACTCAAAAGCTTTTAGTTGAAAATTTTTACTCTCAGATGAGGAAAAAGACAAGGATGCCCACTCTCACCATTCTTATTCAGTATAATACTAAAGTCTTCACCTTCACCAGAGTGATCAAGCAAGAGAAAGAAATAAAAGGCCTCCAGATCAGAAAGGAAGAAGTAAAATGTTTGCTTGCTGATGATGTATCATATAGTATATAAAATCCTAAAGACTCCACCAAAACCTGTTAAATAAATGAGTAGAGTTGGAAGACAGAAATTCAACACAGAGAAATGAGTTGTGTTTCTATGCATTAACAACAAAATATCTGAAAAATAAAGGAAACAATCCTATTCACAATAGCATCAAAAATAATAAAATACTTATGAATAAATTTAATCAAGGGTGTTACATCTGTGAGAATGGCTATTATCAAAAAGACAAGTAATAACAAGTATTAGATGGGGAGAAAGGGAACATTCATGCACTACTGGTGGGAATGTAAATTGGCACAGCCACTAAGAAAACCAGTATGAAGGTTCTTCAAAATTTAAAAGAGAACTACCACATGATCCAGGCATTTCACTTCTGGGTATATATCCAAAGAATATGAAATCACTCTCTTGAAGACATATCTGCACTCCTATGTTCACTGTAGCATTACTACACAGCCAAGATATGGAAACAACCTAAGCATCCATCTATGGATGAATGGATAAAGAAGGGGTAGTGTATATATATATACACATACCTATATACATGTACATATATATATTTACATATATATATAAATGTATATATATAATGGAATACAATTCTGCCATAAGAAAGAAGGAGATCATGGCTTTGGGACAACTTGGATGGACCTTGAGGGCATTATGCTAAGTGAAATAAGTCAGACAGAGAAAGACAAATACTGTATGATATCACTTATATGTAGAATCTAAAAAAGATAAACTCACAAAAACAGTGTAGAATGATGGTTGCCAGGGACTAGGGAGTGGGAGAAATGAAAGATGTTAGTCAAAAGATACAAATTTCCAGTTCTAAGATGAATATATTTTGGAATTTAATATGCAGAATGGTGATTATAGTTAGTAATACTGTATTATACACTTGAAATGTGCTGAGCAAGTAGATCTAAACATTCTCAACACAAAAATGAAACGGTAATTATGTGAGGTGATGAAGATGCTAACTGACCCTACTGTTAGTTGGGTTTTGCAATATATACATTTTGCAATATATGAGTAGCAAATCATTACACTGTACACCTTAAACTTACACAATGTTGTATGAAATTATATCTCAATAAAGTTGGGGAAAAAAACATTCCTAGCACACATTTGGTGCTTCATAAATAGTTCTTGAATAAGGGAATAGGTAGAATAAAGGAATAGTTCCTTGTGTGCAAAGAACTGTGTTCTGCATTATTCACGTTATAAATGAGGAAACTAAAGCTTAAGAAGTTGAGTGATTTCCCCAACATCATATATTCAATAAACTGGTACTGCAGCCAGGAATCAAGCCCCCATTTTCTGACTGAGAGCTTCTATATGCTCAAAAATACTATGTAATAATATGTCTGCAAAAATTTACTTCACCTGCCTCCCCATATCTAACTTTTCTTCCATATCATAACTTCATTTGGAGATAATGTTTCAGCAGAAATGAAAATATTCCTAAGTTATTCTAGCACTTATTTTCAAATAGCAATGTGAGGCCAGTCTTTCAAAAACATTCCCACTTTTTATGAAATGGAAAAGACGTTCAAAATGTATTTATTTACCACAGATAAATTGAAAAATAATGTCAGGTACCCATGGTGTTATACTAAATCATTCCATTTTCTTTCCTGAAACAAATGGTATTATCAACCTCATGCCACACAAGTCTTATACTACCCTGCTCCATGGTATTGAATTAACCTTTACCTGACATTTCTAGGTAATCATTTTGGGAGCCATCCAATAAATCATTTAATAAAATGAAAATGGAATAATTTTGCAGAAAGAATGTGTGCTCATTTTAAGTACTCCTAAGTGGAGGCAACTGCACTCAACAACAAAAATAGCTCTTTGCATCACCAAACATAAACGAGTGGATTGGCTTTCCACAAAGGCAGCCAGGAAGTATCTGGCCATGAACCAGAATAGGCTTCTTAATGGCATCCTCAAACAAGGACAACTATGCCTGTGGGGTTTTCTTTCCTGCCCCCTTCCCTGTTTGTGGCCACTGAATTTTGCAACTGATCGAAAAAGCAGATTGCTTTTTTGCAAGGACACTGCATCACTGTGTGGTATAAAAACTGGTAACTAAAACTCCTTACCATTTAGCTTAAGAGATCACTTGTCTTTTGGAAAGAGAAGCTGACATCTACTTTAAAATATGGAAATGGATGGAAAAGTCACCTTGAAGAGAATTTTGGTTCTGCAAAAGGTCATTTTAATGACTTAGTTATGCCAGTATAAAGAAGTGGGAGTCAGTTGTTACATTCTTGAGTACCTTAGCAAATCTTCACTCCTTCATATTCCAGGTTGGTTTCTCAGAACGAATAGACTAGTATGCCTAAGGAGGCTAGAACCTGAAGGAGGGAAAGGAGTCATACCTGAAATCCTTATCTTTGAGATCTGATGTTTGGAAATTAGAGGAGTGGCCCAGAATAGCTTCAACCGAGGCCCAGTGGTAAGACAAGGAAATAAAATTTCTTTGAAAAATGAGGCTACTACAAGCTGGCAACTCTGCCTCAACTCAAGAGTCTGAGATTGTAGGAAACGGTAGATTTAATAGGAAAAAATAGCTTATATAGCTGCTACTTCCTCTGAAATACTTCCTTTATTGAGTGCTCAGATAAAAAGATCTGCCATTTCACCTCATATGGGATCTTTGAACACTTACACAGCAAAGACCTTTCTGAGGATTTTAAATGATAATAATTGGCTTGAGAGTAATGCAATCAATGTATCTAACAGTAAGTAAAAAGCACACAACAGTGATCAATTAGGAGTCCCCCTTTAACAACAATGAAATCAGGATACTCATTACTTTAAAAAGCACTGGCATTTGTTTACATTCCATAAAATAAGGACGTTTTGCATCTCTGCGAAGTGTATACCTATAGATCAGTGGTTATCAAATAGGGGCAATCTTGCCCTCTCTCACAGAACATTTGGAAATGCCTAGAGACATTTCTGTTTGCCACAACAGGGTGCTGATGTTGACCTCTAATGGACAGAGGTCAGGGATGCTTTGAAACATCCTACAATGCAGAGGCCAGTCTCCCGTAATAAAGAATTGTCTATCCAAAATGTCAGTAGTACTGAGGTTGAGAAACCCTGATATAAATCAAAAAGAAACATCTTAAAGTCACAAAAAAACATACTCAGATCTCATTACAAACTCCACAAAAGTCAATGAATATGAAAACTGACAAAAACTTTGAAATCTTTCCATTTTTCAGACACCTGATTAAGTTCTTCATCCCAGGAATACATTCATAAAGGCTACGGAAGAAAAACTCTTCAGTCATTCTTTCCAGTATAATTCTAAATCCACACTGACATTCTGGAGGTGTATCTAGGACAGGCTCTGAGAATTTTATCTATACTTAAATGGACAAGCCAAGTTACTATACAGTACATTATGGGGCATTTTGTGTACTTGGCAATTTGGCAAAAGAAACTGAACAACCAAAACAAAATTTTAATAAAAAGCCAGTGCCGTAAAGTAATATCTAGAAGCAGCCTGGGGCCACCTAAAATGAGTTGTTCTTTGATTTCTAATGTAGTACTAAGAGTGTGAAGTCTGGTCAAACAGAAGAAATTCTGAGTCCCAGCTTCATTTTAACAAACTGTTCTATTGTAGAATCCAGATTCACATACCTCACCTAAAAATAATGATTGTACTTATCTCAGGGGGTAATTATGAAAGTTAAACTAGATGGTGCTTGTCAAAATATTTAGGACATTAACAGCCTGACACTCTACAAATGTAGATAATAGTGACATGTTCCAAGCTAACCTAGGTAAGTGTCACAGGATGAAACTTGATTGAAAGAAGAGAATTTGGGGGATTTTCCCTATTGAAAGTGTCTCTTCTTTTAGAAAGTTTGACTTTCAGTAAGACATCAATTTAAGCCACTAAGATACTGAAAGACAGGGGAAAGCTTATGCATTACTTCATGCTGATTCTAAATCAGGGTATTTTGTTAATGTTGATATAAAGTAAAAACCCTGTCACAAAGAATAGAGTAATAATTACACAGGATTTCCACAGTTTTACTATTACAGAACTTCAATTGTTGGATGACCAATTTAAGTATCTCAGGATCTCACCTAAAGAAATAAGTATAAAAAAAAAAAAAAAAAAAAAAAAAAAAAGAAATAAGTATAAAAATAAAAGATAATAAAGACATGAAAAGTGACATAGTTCTGTTGGAAATTACAAATTTATGCACTTAAACAAAACACAATAAAACAAAACAAATATTAGCATAATTGTCAATTTAACATTAGCCATATATGATTTAGAGGTGAATAACTGAATAAATTCTCAACTTCTCAATGAGAATTTCTTAGGGGACATACCTACCTTGTCTAATAGAGAACATACTACCTACTCAATAATCCCAAGATATCTACCCCAGGGTACCTATCCATGCTATACCATTAATATCATTTGATTCATAACCCTTCCAGCTTGAAATCAACTTCATACTTTGTCCAGTTATACACCAATGGCCCAGTACATACACATAATTTATTGTTCCAAGTGGGCAGCTAAATCTATAGCCTTCAAATGATTTACACTTTCCTATGCCCAATCTGTTACACATGTCATAATCTTGATATTAGAGATATGATTTTGGCCTAGGATTTTGAGCCTCCTGGACACTAATAAAAGAACTAGACAGAAGCTATACAAGAAGAAAAGCAGCTTTATGATAGAGTTTGCCCAATCCACCTTTTATGTTGCAATACTCCATTGTCAATAAACAAAAACTCACATGCTTTAAAAAGCAGTGCTTTTGTGTTACCTCAGTAAGCATGAAATTCTCCATAGGTTCCCATCAAAAATTAAGGAATAACAACAACAGGAGCAAGAAAGTTATGAGAGGTACCACAAACTAACAAAGTGCCTGGAAAATGGTAGGAAATCAATAATGTTAACTATATTTAATATTACTAAATGAACTCAAAATATCAACATTTAAATCCAGTCATTTTCTAGAACCAGAATACAGAGAGCATAAAATAATTTACCTCACAAACTTTCGACCTGTATCCAAATATCTCCAAGAGACTTTTAAATTATTTCATTATGTGGGAATTTACTGTAGCAAATTGCTTTATATACTTGTTTAAATAAAAAGAACATTAGTTGACAGCTGGAAAATTATACTATATGCAGAATAATTTTATTCTAATTATATGACTAGAGAGAATACGTGTTATTTTATCCATTGTTCATCTCTTTCTTTTGGAAGATTTCTCTCCCCTAGTCCATGTAATTTGGGGAACTGAGATTGAGAACCATTAGAATGGCATAAACATGAGCTTCATGGGGACCTTTGCCCCCAGTATGGAGAAAGTATGCCTGAGAAATACAGGGGGTATAGAAGAAATGGGATTCCAAATATAAAGAGAGATAGTCATTACAGTTCCTGATCATTCCTAGCAAGGATTTTAATCTTAAGATTTTATTCTTAAGACTAACGGGAAGCCATGAAACCACTGAAGACAGTCAATGAGGAGACAAGCATGGTCATCTTAACAAATGGCAAAGATAACTCTGACTACAGTGTGGGACACAGTTTGGATGGGAAATAGAGTGAGTGTGTGAAATCCATTTTAGAGGTTATTTTTGACATTCTGGCAAGAAATCAAGGCATCTTTTCATGTGAGTCTTCCCTGACCAATATCAAACCTGACAAAGAGTTTATCCCCAGCTACTATGTACTTTAATGGTATCTTTTTTTGCATCATATTTATCTCAATTTAAGATGTATAATTTGTATGCTATAGTTTTTTTTTGTAATGCCTGCTCTTCACTAGACTTGCCCATGAGTGGCAGGGATTGCATCAGTTTTATTTACTTCTTTTAACTCCAGTACATAGAAGAGGGTTTAGTTCAGAATTTAGGCCCAACAGATATTTGCTGAATGACTGAATGAATGGCCAGCTTAATAAGAATTGACACTAACCTTCATTGATCTCAGAAATACGGTTTCAATAGAAATGCTATCTCTGGACACATGATAAATAGAGATGAAAATAAATACATGGCTGAACGCTCATTTATATCAATAATTATACATGTAGAAGAAGATTTTTTTTCCCATGGCTGTCAGTAAAGGAGACTGTTTTTATCTTTCTTTTGCTCAACATTATACATTCCAACAAACAGAAAATTAGCAGAAGTTGTTGGAAATTGGAAGAGTGGAAAAGAGTTGGACAACGTATAGGGCAAATCCTTTGACTACTAAGTAAAAAAGTTGCCTACAAACTAAATCTACATCAAGATCCTAAAGCAATCTCGAATATCTAATTACTAGTCTGATAGATTTTTGTACATTTTCACTCACTCTCCAGTAAGTTAGTTTGATAATATAGAAAAAGAGTTCCTTTAAGGTTACTATAGCTCTAACTGAATTTTCAGTCCCTTCCCCCTCACCACTGTAGGAAAGTGTACTGTTCACGGTGCTGAAACTACAAAGATGGATGACTAAACTTTCTGAAGGTCTGAACACAATCTCAGCTCTTCTTTTTGATGCATGACCACAGGACCATAAGTCTGTTGCTGGATTCATAATGAACCTCTCCCACTGGCTTAGTGAGATAAGGCACATTCTAATTATTTACTTTCAGGTTCTGAAATCACATTGAGCACAAACCAGCACAGAATCAAATCATGTTTTGACTGACGAATCTCTCAAGCAATACTGAGTCATACTTTAGAGAAGGTGATATTTTGCAAGCACTGTTTAGATTTTCCATAATATGACAATAAGTAATTTTGATTGTTTTACAAAATTTGAATCTGTTTAGATTTAAATAAGAAAGTATTTCATCTCTGTATTAGGAAATATATGCTATACTCCTACTGTATGTGTGTGTGTGTTTTTTTTTAATAAATTTGGTTCTACATAAAAGTAATGTGATGATTTCTTTTCACTTGTCTCCCTTGGATAATATGGTTTATTCTATATAAAGTCTCAAACGAAACTTGCAACATTACCTAACAAATGGGATATATAGATTATAAATGCATTATGGGAAGGTATAGGAAGCCGAATTTGCTAAGTATATTATTTCTGTGTGCCCTATCTAGGTTCTAAAATGAGTTGGTTTCTGAAGTTGGAATCATTTCCAATTATTTCCAATGGTTAACATTACTATTATTCACCATAAAAGAAAAATAATCTTAGCTTCCTTTTTTGTTTATCTGTTACTTAGCTACTTTCTTATCATAGAGCTCTAAATTCAGTTAGCAGATGTCCTTTTGAGCTCTGGATGGAAATTATTTTGGCTGAGTTCCTTAAATCAGGAAGATAAATAAGTACTTAAATGGATATGACTTGTGCCTTTGAGTAAATGTCCTGGGAAAATTATTGTCTTTTAATTAATCTGCTTTCTCAGAACAGATAGCTAATTTTTTTAATTTGCATGAAACTTGGGACATTGTATATATTGTGTTGTGCTCAGTTTAGACCACAGTATGTCAGATTAAAATCATATTCCTGTAAGAAGAGAAAGAAGTGAGAATTACCCAATATTTCAATAAAGTCTTCACAACAACCTAGACAGAGTTTGGGTACAGATGTTGGAATTCTCTGAAGATAATACCCCAAACTTAACCACATTCTGTTCTTAATGTCCATGCTCTATGACCACCTGATAGGGGAAATTAATTGATTTAAATAATGTCTTAGTACTTTAGGAACTCAATGAATTCTTTAGAACACAGTCACTTCTTTCTAATTTTCATCAATCTTCAAAAAATCCTGTGTTCCTTTAATAAATATCTAATCTCTTTTTCTATTTTCTGCACTGTGTTGAGGCATTTGCAGAAGAAAAATAAACACAACTTACATCTCTATACTTCTCTATGGCTTGCAAAGGGTATTTCACTACATTTCATTTAACCTGCATAATAATACAGTGAAGTAGCTCTCTGGAAAACAGACCCAAGGGAGGTTGCTACTCACCCGAGTTCATATAGACAATGACAGAATTGGGACTTCACCTGGGATTTCTGACTATAGGTCCAGTGTGTTTATAATTGTTGTCGACCATGATGTCTGACGTAAAGAATATATGATTAATTGAAAACAAAATGCAAACAAATATGGAAAAATTTAAGTACCACATTAAAGAGGCAAATCTAAATAATTTCAGGAATTTTTCTAAAAAATCTAAAACAAAAAAATTCTCTCAGAATTTTTACTGGGAGGGTTTCCCAGATGCCTTCATAAAGGAAAATCAAAGAAGCTTCTCTATGACTAAACAAACTAACTAAAAATAATGTAAACCAGATGAGGTAGAAATAGTACTTTCCAACAGCAGTACACATTTAAAATATCATTCCCTATATTTCCATGTAGATGGCAATTCTACAGAAATACTCCATGTTTTGCTGTTTTATTCTTGATGATGCTTTGGAGTAATATACGGTGAATTATTATTTGTTGCCATAGACATTGAAATGGAAACTGGAAGTTAAATTTCCTAAACATTTCCAAATGTGCAGATATTCCATATTTTGAAAGCAGTTCAACTAGTATTGGTCTACACTCTTTAGTTTGCTTTCTGATGTTAAGATTTAATGAAAAAAATAATTCTTTAAAAATATGGGTCAGAAAAAATTATGCTGCACTTGATAATCCAATTAATTTGATATAATGAGGAAATGAAATCACTAGCTCATTTACTGCAGAGCATATGGTAAGTACTTTATTACTTTTGGCCCACAGTCCACTAAAACTATTAAGAATTATAAAAACTGGACTGATATTATAGAAAGTTGTACATTGAATAATGCTGGTCCTTGCTGAGAAAGAAAGGGTGGGGAAAAAAAAACCCAGACATTGTTGCTGAGAGAGAAAAATAAAGCCCTTAGTGTGAAGGAACCTACATGTTATGTGACTTCTTAGTGACTCACAAAGAAATCACAGCTAATAAGAAATTTTCTATGAAATGAGTGGGTTGGATAAGAAATCCATTCTAAAATTCATTTCAGCTGTTAAGAATGATGCTATTTTCAAAAGTCTGATTCTTTTATTATAAGAAATATTCTGATTGCAAGTAGCAAAACACATTTCAAACTAGCTTGAGCTACGTAAATAAATAAGTTGATAAGGGGTGAGCCTAACTCAAAACTCAAAAATAGTTCGGAGAAAATATTGAGATTATAATACAAAAGAGAGATGATGATGGGGAGAGGCCGCCTGCCGATGCAGAGGACACGGGTCCGTGCCCCGGTCCGGGAAGATCCCACATGCCGCAGAGCGGCTAGGCCGGTGAGCCATGGCCACTGAGCCTGCGCATCCGGAGCCTGTGCTCCGCAACAGGAGAGGCTACAACAGTGAGAGGCCCGCGTACCACAAAAAAAAAAAAAAAAAAGAGAGATGATGGTAACCTTGACTAGTATTATCAGCAGAGATGGTTAGAAATGGAAAGGCACAAGAGAAATTTCTGATGGCAAAAACAACAGAACATTTTTACTTTATTTTTTTTTGCGGTACACAGGCCTCTCACTGTTGTAGCTTCTCCCATTGCAGAGCACAGGCTCCGGACGCACAGGCTCAGCAAGCCCGCTCCGCAGCACGTGGGATCCTCCCGGACCGGGGCACAAACCCGTGTCCCCTGCATCGGCAAGCGGACTCTCAACCACTGCGCCACCAGGGAAGCCCAACAGAACCTTTTGAATGATTGGATATTGAAGGTGAGGATGAAAGAAATACCAAGGAAAGCTTGTTCTTGTTTTGTTGTTGTTTCGTTTGTATTAACAATTCGATAGAAGAATTCAGGGCAGTTTGGGGCATGTTAACTCTAAATACTTTTGCATAGCCTGGGGGAAAAAGTAAGATATAAAGTAGTGATATAGTTAAATCCATCATTTTTCCCTTTAGGATTTTTCCTTTGCGAATCAAAAAATATATTCCACCCAATGTCACAAAGGTCCCTTATGTTTTCTTCTGTTGGTTTTACAATTTTATTTTTTACATTTAAATCTTTAATCCACAGAGTGTATAAGCTGAAGGGAGAGTCCGGTTATACAATTTCTAAAATGATTTTCCCACAGATGAAGGATAACTATGTGCCATGAACTGATGATGATCTCACTGCTGGGGACTTAAAAACAAAACAAAACATTTTTTTCAACAGAGGCATTAATAAATAATTATTAAAAACGGTCTATATTTACATGAGTAGGCTTAAACCATATCCCAGATAATTACACATTGGTGTTGAAAAACGCCATGGAGATTATCTAGTAGTTCTTCCTCTGGAATGAAGACTCAGAAGCTCAAAAAAATTAGTTAATAAACAGTATGTAAGCAGAGCTGAGACCAGGACCCTCTTTTCCCAGTACCCAAATGAGTTTTTCTTGCCCTCTTCCATTTATCGATTCATCAGCTATTTACTCAGCATCTATTATATGCAAGGCATGTGTTAGGTCCTACAGAGATGTCAAAAGGTCGGTCCCCATGGCCAAGATTCTTAAAATATATTGGCAGTACAATAGTATACACAAAATCTATACTACAAGAAAGCACATAAGGACCAAACAAGAGGTTAGACATAGCTTTTGAGTTCAAAAGAGAAAATAAGTCAAAGGTAGTATTTCTTTCCAGGCACTTTGCTAAACGCTTTACAGGTCTTCTCTCATTTAATCCTTATAATGCAACTCTATAAGATAATTATTATTAAACTCACTTTACAGATGAAGACATGCTGAGAGTTTTGGGTGATGTGCACAAGATAACATAGCTGTTAAGTGTTCAAACCCAGGCAGTGACTCCAACTACTGTACCCCACTGTTCACCTACAGTAGTGGGAAGGATGACAAAATTTCGGAAAGAATACGAGATTTGCCCTGGGTCATAAAGTATACATAGTATTTCCAGTCATGACAAAGAGAACATATTGCAGGCATCAGGAAAAACATGATACTGCAGAGTTGGCAAAGTACATGAGTTCATGTAAAGCGGTATTAGAAAATTAAGATGGAAAGTTAGGAAGGGACCAAATAGTCAAAGAGCATGAGTACCAAGCTAAAGTGTTGGGCTTTATATTGTAGGCAGTGGGAGATATTAAAACTTTCTGAGCACAGGAGCAGCAGACACAAAACAGACTTTTACTAAGATTAATCTGGCAGGAGTACGGAATTTAAAAAGAGCAGAAAGACCCAAAGAGGAATTGAAATATTTTGAAATCCAGGACAGCAGCCTACACTAGAAATAATAACCAGCCAGATTTGTTTACGGAGTCCTCACCACCAATAACAACACACCAGATTTGTTTCTTACCAGCTCTGAAAAAAGATGTCCTCACTTTCAATGTTTGTTTTTACTCACTGGCACCATTTTCAATTATAATTATGTTCAATAATGTTTTGAAAAATTGAAATGTTGATTCTTAATTACTCAAGGTTTTTGGTTTTGCTAGAGGATGAAATTATTGAAGATTGACTCCAGTTACCAAAGAGTCCCTAAGTAAAACAGAATAATTGGCATATCTATATAAAATCTGACCTAGACTGCATATGTTCCAAACGTTTCCCATTGTAAAGGACACCTCTATGCATAAATTGTTGAGAATTCAGCACATTACTTGTGAAAAAGGATATTATAATCAAGTTATAATTAAATTAAAAAAAATTTTTTTAAATTATTCTTACATAAGAATTCTTAATGTCAAGAATCTAAGAACCTGTGTGTCTTCTTTTTAACAAGGCAGAAAAGAATATGCAGTAAAAAGAAATGTTCCAAAAATGAGAGGACTAGAAAAGATAAACCTTTCTAAAGAGTCTCCCCCTCTGTTCAGAGAAATAGAAGGCCTATTCTGAGCATTTCTCCCCAACTCTATTTTCAGTGACACTATATTAGAGGCTAGAAATTGGCCATGCTGGGAAAATATACACCATGAAAATCAGAAAATACTACAAATGTGGGCTTTTTTCAGAGAACTTATTTGCCAACAAATTTGCCTATTTGTTATCCCTAATCATATATGTTCCAAATATTTCCTATAGTTAAAAACCTCTACTCTTATAAAAATGTTTGAGGACTTGGAACTTGAAACAGAAATTTAAGAGAGACTTTTGAAATGAAAAATTTCACATACTTCTGTTTTTTAGAGAAGTTTTCTAATATTTATAATTTTCCCTTTGTTATGGCATGGCTCAATAATGTTTTGCCACTAAGTATTTTCCTTAAATATAATAGTCTAGTTCAGTTGTTCTCAAATATTAAAGTGCATCAGAATCATATAGAGAAATTAAAACACAAATTCCTGGTTTGAGAATTTCTGATTCTGTGGATTTGAATTGGGGCTCGAGAATTAGCATTTCTAACAAGTTCCAGAGTGATGTCCATTTCCTGGTCAGGTACCACACTTTGAAAATTATTAGTCTAGTGTAGTACATTTTATTACCAACTAGAAAACCATAAACAATTTCAAACATTTTTAACTTTCTGATAAAAAATCTTCTGAAAGGGAAAGGTCTACATTTTTATTTCATAATGCTTACCAGACATAATTTAATGTTTCTTTAATAAAGGATCTCTCTGGATCCCTCTGGGTCATTAAGTCATCATTCGGACATCAGTTCTCATTCTTCAGAATTTTAGATAGAATAGATGATCAACATATATGCTACTGTGACCCCAGGATAGCGTCTCTGAGAGTTTTCCTTGGTAATCTGTAGTTAAAATTAAAGTTTTCCTATGATTTTCCTCTTTTCATAGGGGTAAAAACATTCTGCTATAATTGAAAGTTAAGATTATATTGTCTATATTTTTTAAGGCAACAGTAGCATTTAAAAAGTATAAAAATCCCACACATGTGAAAACTGACACCAAAAATGGCAGTATTTCAAAATCTAGCCCTGGTTGATCATTCTCTCTCAATCTCTCTTTCTCCACACACATACACACACACACCATTTCCATATTTATTATTGTCCCCTTAAGTTTGAGCAGTTATCTACCCTTCCTATAATTTAATTTTTCTTCCCCAAAGTAGAAATATCAGTATTTCCTTCTTAAGGATGTTGTGTGAACCAAGTAACTAATGATGGTTAATGTTAAGCAATATTACTGACAATGTTCAAATATTCAAAGATACACTATAATAGAGAATCTTATTTTTAGCTGGAAACTGAAATACTTTGAAAAGCAAATAGGGAAGATAAAATAGCTAGTAAAATGTCAAGGGACTCTTTTAAATTATATACCAAGAGTTGTATAATAAAGGGAGCATTATGCATACACCAAAGACTGTCTATTAGTTCATTTACTGATATATGCATTTGCTTGTTCCTTCATTAAACTAATATTTATTGAGTACCTACTATGTGTTAAGGACTATGCCTTGGGGATACAATACTGAAAATAAACAGACATGGAGCCTGCCCTCAAGGATCTCAGAGTCCACCAGGGCATAGAGATATGGATGAAATAGGCATGTTAATGGATGTATCATTCTAAATTCAAATAATTTACCCAAAGTAAAGAAACAAAATGTTATGAGCGCATATAATGAAAAATGACTGATCTACATTTGGAAGTCAAGGAAATAGTCCACAAGGAAATGACAGTCTTGTTCTGAGAGCTGGAGGATTAACAGGAATTAACTAGGCAAAAAGAGAACAGCGTTCCAGAGGGAGGAAGCATCACACAGGTAGGTCCCTGGGCTAAGTGAGAGGATGCTAGAGTGTTGGAGGACAGGAACGAAGACAGCTTAGGCCTGGTCGTGGGAACAGAGTGGAGCAAGAGACTGAGAGCGAGTGAGCACATAGGATGGATAAATCATGGCAAGAACTCTACCATGGTAAGAATTTTAATGAACCTGAGAACAGTAGAAAGGCATAGGTGGGTTACAAGAAGTGAGGAGACATGGACAGCTTTGCTTAAAAGATTGCTACTCTTAAAAGACTGAATATATCCTTTGGATATACTGCATCAAATAAAATATATTATAAAATTAATTTCACTTTATTTTACTCTTTTAATGGTTTACTAGAAAATTTAAAATTTTATATGTGGCTTTCACATTTCTCGTGGACAGTGCTATTCTAGAACTTTATTTTTCTCTACTGCTTTGAGCTAAGCATTGGAGAAAACCCAATTGGTGAGAAATCAGAACGCTCTTTCCTCTCAGATAAGCTTTCTGACTACTACTAAACACTTAGACATTGCATATTAAAGATGATGACCAAAAATGAAGATGTTAAAATGCATAACCTCAAGGAACTTAACAAATCTGTGATAAAAAGCAAGGAACCCTATTTATTAGAACTTATAAGTTCTAGGCAATACATTTAACTTTTTCATTATGACATTTATGAACTCATTGAACAATACCCAGTAATGATGTTTATACCAACATAGAAATACTCATATCAAACCTGATTCTTAAATTGTGACTCACACAATATGAACTTAGACACATAATTCATACCCCATACTCAGATGCTTAGCCCAAATCAGTAGAAAAAAAGTTCTACGACAGCACTGTCCTTGAGAAATTGAATGAGAGCCACATATAAAATGTTTAAGTTCTCTAGGGGCCATATTAGAAGAATTTTTAAAAAGTGAAATTACTTTAATACGTTTTATTTAACCCA
Source organism: Tursiops truncatus (assembly GCF_011762595.2). Classification (NCBI taxonomy): domain Eukaryota; kingdom Metazoa; phylum Chordata; class Mammalia; order Artiodactyla; family Delphinidae; genus Tursiops; species Tursiops truncatus. Next base: position 138,542,833 of record NC_047036.1, read on the forward strand.
ATATATCCCAAGTCTCACCACTCCAATGTGCTGTCAATATAAAATTATTACTGAGCTATTTTACGTTCCTTCTCTAGTACTGTCTTTGAAATCCAGTGTTTATTTTACTCTCAAAGCACATCTCAATTCAGAGTTTTCACATGCCAAGTGCTCAACAGCCAAATGTGGCAGGTGGTTGCTGTAATGAACATCACAGTTCTAGAGGGAAGTGATTTTAGAATCTTGTTCTGACTCCATCACTAAACAAGGTAACCTTGGAAATGTCACTTAAATTGTAAGTTTCATTTTGTCATCTGTGAGATGGGCATAGTATCCATTGTATCTGCCCTGAGAAGTTATAAGAAATCTTAAATTTTAAAGTAATTCAACATGTGTTTCACATTATAAGGAATGACTTTGATCTTACTTTACTTTCATGATTTTTATCCCTCCTAAATTAATAATAAACACATAAAGCACTCAAAAGGATTACTGTTACTGTAACTACTACTACTACTATTATTACCATTATTTGTACTGTGGTTTTAAAAATATACACTATGTGATGTTTAGTTTTCTCTAAGTGAAATTAGAACTCACACAAATGTCCCTTCTGAATGGAGTCATTAGCCAATATTTCAAAAAGAACATGCACAGGAATTTCAATAAATTGGAAATACTTAATGATGCTAATGTGCAAATACTGGGCAGATAGATGACTTGCTGATGGGTACCATATGCATTTCCATTACCAGAAAATTGGAAATAGCATAGATTATGAAGGAAATAATGAATAATAGCACAGAATTTTAATTAATACTGAAATACTCTAAGTTTAAATCACGATGACATATAACAATGCTATGGCAGCAACTCTAGATTTCTATCTTTATGTAACTGCTGAAAGGTAAGTGAAGTTGAATAAAGTGTTTGGCACTTAATTTTTTTACATATCTTAATGTTATCCATTTGATACAGAAGATTTTGATTGCTTAGTTGATTATATGCAGCAGAGCAAAGCATAATAAATGGGGTTTGACTCCTTTCCTACAGCTCGAGTTTGTCACTGTAACTAGTATTTTGTGTGGTAAGGAGACTGGGTGTCCTGTCACTGATATTCTTGAACTCAGTTCCAAAATTCAAGTCCCTGTTACATACAAAGTGCTCTGCTAAGATGAATATAACACCTCACCACAATTTTTTAAATCTGTTACGAAGGTCAAAGTCATCTGAAGAAAATTAAGTTTTACAATGATTCACTGTGCTTTGAAAAAAAATGTTACTGCCTTTAAAATCCCCTCGGCAGTAGACTGATTGGTTGAATGTCCCCAATTATTTGCTTTTCTGTGCATCCATGCCTATTTTGCTACATGTCTTTGCAGTAATAATTACTAATGAGATTGAATCTATTCTCTCTTTTTACATATTTTTTTATTGTGGTAAAATATACATAGCATAAAATCTACCATCATAACCATTTTTAAGTGTACAGTTCAAAGACATTAAGTACATTCACATTGTGCAATTATCACCACCATCCACCTCCAGAACTTCTTCATCTTCGCAAACTGAAATTCTGTACCCATTAAACACTAATTCCCCATTCCTATCTCCAGCCCCTGGCAACTATCATTCTATTTTGTCTACACAATTTTGATGATTCTAGGAACCTCATATATGTGGAATCTATTTGTCCTTTTATGACTTATTTCACTTAGATTAATATCATAAAAGTTCATCCATTTTATAGCATAGTCAAAATTTCCTTCCTTTTAAGATAGAATAATATTCCATTATGTGTGTGTGTATACCACATTTTGTGTATCCACTCATTTATCAGTGGACACTTGGCTTGCTTCCACTTTTGAGCTACTGTGAATAGTGTTGTTATGAACATGGGTATGAAGATATCTGTTTGGGGTCTTTTCTTCAATTCTTTTGGATACAGACCCAGATGTGGAATTTTACATTTAATCTTTTGAGGAATGACCATACCATTTTCCCCAGGGGATACACCATTTTACATTCCTGCCAGCTATGCTCACTTCCTTGCCAACACTTGTTATTTTCTTCCTTTCTGATTACAACGCAACTAATGAGTGTGAAATGGTATCTCATTGTGGTTTTGATTTGAATTTATTCCCTTACTCCTGAATCTGACTTTGGTACTAACTTTGGTCAATGGAATATTAGCACAGCAACTCAATGATAATCTTTAAAAAAATGCTTATGCCTTGCTCTCTGCCAATAACATGGGAAGAACAAGCTCAGGCTTGCCTGTTGGAAGAGGGAATATGAGGAACAAAGCTGAGTTGCTCAAGTCATCCCAGACAAGGCCATCCTAGATTAGGTAATAGGCAGCTGATCCTCAAACATGTGAGTGAGGCCAGCCAAGATGAGCAGAGCTACCCAGCTGACCTGCTCTGAGTGCAGAGACACAGTGAGCCCAGCTGACATCAACCAAGATAGCCAAATCAGCCAAACCCAGTTCAAATCAGAGAAACTCCACAGACTTGAGGCTAAATAAACTATTATCTTTGCTTTATTTTGTAGCCGTATCTATATATACATAATCTTTTGGGATAAACCAATGAATAAATTATTGCATGAAACTCTATTGTTACATAATGAGTCAAGGTAGAAGTATCAGTGGTAAGAATGTACCAAAACAAAAGATCAATTAATTAAATGTTGCCAGAGTACAGTGGAGCATACCATTAGAATACTGAATTTTGCTTTTTTTAAGAAAGTACACTTTCCTTTCTCCATCCATTCTTTCAAACCATGGCCAGTGTGTCTGGCTCCCGAAACCTCTTTCCAAGAATCCATAACTGAAAAAGGGAAGAATCAAGGGCATTGGTTTGTACCTATGGAAGACCCAAAAATTTATGAATCCAGGCATGACCATCTTTCTCATAGTTCGAGATGAAAATCTCATTGGCTACACAATTTTCTTTTCACTTAACCCCACTCCCTGTGACCTATGGTCATCTTATGAGCCCTTCCTCTATTTTGTACCTGGCCTGTTATAGGCTTGTATGTTTCCTGCCTGACCTCTGTCAACATTTGAGTCATAACCCTGATGTGGAATTATGACTTCCTTTGGTTTCTTCTTCTTGTGTTCCCTGCAAATGTAAATTTTCAGAAAACAGAAACGAAACATGACTTGGATATTAGGAATGTTATGCTTGGTTTGCTATTGAAGATAGCTTTGTTTAACTATGGAAATTCAAATTCCAAGAACTTTAAACACAGTTAGAAACAAGTATGTTTTTTCCCCATTTGGTTTCTTTCTCTCCTACATTTTGGACGGTATTCTCACAGATGACATTATCATCATTATTTTCATTACTCATGAAATGAGCCATGTAGCATGCTCAAGTGGAAGCTAAGGAGCTTGGTGCCAATTTTTGTCCTGTGATCAATTTGCAATGGCTTGCTGTTCTGGTCTTGACTGAGAGAGATTAATAACATCTTAAGGTAAAATGCTATTGATTCATCTACTCTTAAAAAAAATCCCTATTCCCACAGAAATTTGTTATTTCTGATTCATCAGATCCTCTTATTTAGTTCTTCAGTCTAACAACATTATTTTTATAAATAGACACCCTTCCCCAGCAATGTCAGAGTATACCAATACCACAGGGATTTTATTAAATGCATTTAATTGAGATGGGCATGCCAAGGGAACACTTCGTTTCATAATAATAAAAAAAGCAAAAAGAACAAAATCTAGTCCCAATTTCCCTACAGAAATATCATTTCAAGGATAATTTTTCAGTGTTATAACTTATGTCATGAGAAATGCATCAAAACTATTTGACACATAAGAAGTCATCTGATATATCTTTTCTTAACCTATGTAACAAGAATGTCTAACCTGGAGAACAACAGGCCACCAAGGAGACCATGGATTAAAGTCAGGCAGTCCACGGGGAGGGGGAAGGGTAAGCTGGGTGAAGTGAGACAGTGGCATGGACATATATACACTGCCAAATGTAAAACATATAGCTACTGGGAAGCAGCCATATAGCACAGGGAGATCAGCTCGGTGCTTTGTGACCACCTAGAGGTGTGGGGTAGGGAGGGAGGGAGGGAGACGCCAAGAGGGAAGAGATATGGGGACATATGTATCACTGATTCACTCTGTTATAAAGCAGAAACTAACACACCATTGTAAAGCAATTATACTCCAATAAAGATGTTAAAAAAAAATTATATCCTTCGTTTCTCACTAACCTGTACCTGATTTAGCTTTTCCTTCAATCATGAATGCAGACAACAAATTCCAGTACTGTTAGCAGAATCTATGGTTCTATCAGGAAAAATCAAGATATTTTTGTATTACACTGCAGTTGTTGCAAATAGTTCAATATATTAATGTTCACCACTACTTCAAAATTATGGTAATAATTAGGTAATAATAAATCCTATTATTGTGTTGAAGAAGTATACATGTTACTATGTCACAAGTTTGTTTTTATTCTGAGGATTGTATTTAAACATAATAGGTTTCCTTTAATCGTAGGTGTTCTATTTTTTACCTTTAATAATTCAAAAAAGAGGTCCACAGGCTTTACCATGTTCCGTAAGAGGTCCATGGTACAAAATTGCTTAAGGACTTCTGCTTATCAGAAATATATTCTCTGGTGGAAAAGGCTTGTTGAACCTCTTAAGATAGCGAAAATAGCATCCATTTAGGAGAGGTGAAATTCGATGAGTCACTAACCGAAAATTTTGTGTGGGCAGCCCCAAGGAAAACTAAAATAAGCAATATCTGAGGCAGTCCTCCTGTCTCTGAGCTCGATGCCCTAATTCTGCCTGTGCCTAAGTTTACCCAGGACCCCCCTGGACAGCATGCCGTTTTCCCTCCTTTCTTGGAAGTTCTCAAATGTTGAGACTTTTATCAATATTCCATTAAAACTAGGTCCCTACTACAAATATAAAGTACTGACAGGTGTTTTAATGTTCAGTGCCTTATTGGAAAATTATTTGCACTTTTACAGAAGCTTTATGGAGCCAGTGTCACAACTGATTACAGAAAATTCTCAAATGTGAGGAAAAGAAAGAAGACACTGTTGACAATCAGGAGTTCATAAGCTCAAGCTTCTCTACTCACCTGCATTTCCAAAAACTCTAGAAAAGGTCAAGCTCACAAACTGGGCTACGCATTAGAGGCAAATTCCCAGGTTTGAGTTAAACTAGGGATATGAATTCTACTCTTTTGCTAAATTAGAAAATAATAAAAATCACAATGGAAGTTTTTTTCTTCACACCTATGAGAGACCCTCTGAAAGCAAACAGGTTTGGACCAACATTCCAAAATCCAGATGTTTTCCAAAGCTCAACATATCTGTAGGTGTCTTCAACCTAGCTTAGTTTGTCCCATGTCATACCCTCTTCTTAGATCTGAATATCTGAATTAACATATATTCGTTTCTAGTAAGATGAGCAGCATACGACATGAAATATCACAAGACAGCAAATGATTCAGCCAAGTTTTTTCTTCCTCTCTCTCTCTCTCTCTCCATTCCTCTATAATCTAGGGCACCCACTGGATCAGTAGAGGAACATTTTAAGACTTTAAATTTTAAGTTGAAATTGGATAGTTTTAAACAAAAATTGTATTCACATTTCTCTGCCAACCTCAAGGGAAATATACTAACTGAAGATCACATTGAAAGGGAGGTGTATTCAGACACTTCCTGGGTTTTTATATTTAACTTCCTTTAGACTCAAAGCAAGAGCACAGGGAGCCCACCTCCATTTCATAGTCTGTTAGCATGTTTCAAAAAGGAGGGAAGAGATGACTGAACAGTTAGAATGTGTAGCAACTCTAACTATGTGGGATGCTGAATAAGATTAGCAACAACTGAAATGCTGAGAGGCCGACAACATCCTCAGAAACAGAGTTAAGAAAAGTCTCGGCATCAGAGATTTAAGAGTGTAGGTCTGTTCCCAACTAGCTTATTATAACAGGAAGATTTAAACTTAATACATAGTACAGAGCAAACCTGAAGATGGCTGACTCTCTTTGGTCAGGAAATAGATCTTTGACCTTTTTTGAACTGAAAAACTTCAAGAGTAAAACAAACACCCCTGATGTATGAGGTTCACGTATATTCTAATGCACTCAGCAATTAATAACTGCAATGTCATCTGTAGGAGGAATACAGCATTATTCCACTTGGTCACATCCAGAGCCCCTCTGCTTACAGGCCACATCACTGTCATGTTTTGCTTACATCTAGGATCAACATACCCTAAAGAATATGTGTTAGATAAATATAAACATCTTGACAGGTAAATGCAAGTATGGACAGTAATACCTTTGAAAAGCACAAATTAATATGACTTACTTCTATGAGAAATATTTATTCACTTAATTTGGCCCTTTCATACAGCTTCTGTTCTTACCTTCCCCAAATATCATTTATCTGCCAAATTGTATTTATTTAAAAGCTTTTGGACTATTTAAATGAAATTACACTTAAACTACTTGCAAGGGCAGAGGACAAGGCCTCAGATTTTGGCAGGATCTCTGCCATTTGTTCAATTAACTCACTGATGATCTGAAAGTAAATATGGTATTACAGGGAGTTACATAATGCCCATCTACGTGACAATCAGCTGAACTTTATTAGCTCTCTCTGAGAAGGCAGAGAGCCAAAGTCATGATGAAATGCAAGCCTCCACCTGGACGCAGCGTGGGGATGGGGATTCAACAATTCACAAAAAGTGCTGGGTTACCTGAATCTGTAGGTCAAGCTCAGGGTTATGGCAAGGATGCCTCCCTAAATTTTGTACCTTGGGTTCCTTGCTTGCTGCACCCAGCCCTGATTTAAATAGTATGATCATTTCAACCACATCTGACATTAGGACACATAGCATACAGGAAGGCAATATTTTCCTTAGTGTGGCTTATAGGACTGAATCAGAAGTACTTGCAAAACCTGGTAAAATTGAAATTTTTTTTATACCAAATCCTTAATCTACTGAGAGAGATGTTCAGAGAATGAGGCCTGATAATTTTCATTTATAATCACTTGAGGAGATTCTGATGCCTTCTAAAATAGATCCTCAATGCAACAGAATGAAACTGGACCCCTATCTTGCATGATGCACAAAAATCAACTCAAAATGCATAACAAGCATGAACATAAGACCTGAAACCATAAACTTCCTGGAAGAAAATACATGGGGTAAAAGCCTTGACATTGGTCTTAGTGATGACTTTTGGGATTTGACAACAAAACCAAAGGCAACAAAAGCAAAAATCAACAAGTGAGACTATATCAAACTAAAAAAGCTTCTGCACAACAAAGGAAACCATCAACAGAATGAAAAGGCAACCTATGGAACGGGAGAAAATATTTGCAAATCATATGGTAAGGAATAAATAAATCCAAAGTATATAAAGAATTCATACAACTTTACAACAACAACAAAATGATTAAAAATGGGCAGAAGATCTGAATAAACATATTTCCAAAGAAGACATACAAATGTCCAGCAGGTACAGGAAAAGGTGCTCAACATCAGTCATCATCAAAGAAATGCAAATTAAAACCACAATATGATAACACCTCACACCCTTTAGAACGGCTATTATCAAAAAGACAAGAAATAGGGCTTCCCTGGCAGCACAGTGATCAAGAATCCACCTGCCAATGCAGGGGACACGGGTTCGAGACCTGCTCCAGGAAGATCCCATATGCTGTGGAGCAACTAAGCCCGTGCACCACAACTACTGAGTCTGCACTCTAGAGACCGTGAGCCACAACTACTGAGCCCGCATGCCACAACAACTGAAGCCCGTGCACCAAGAGCCCGTGCTCTGTTACAACAGAAGCCACCACAATGAGAAGCCCGCGCACCGCAATGAAGAGCAGCCCCCACTCACTGCAACTAGAGAAAGCCCGCGCGCAGCAAGACCCAACACAGCCAAGAAAATAAAATAAATACGATAAATAAATTTTTTAAAAAAAGACAAGAAATAACAAGTATTGCCAAGGATGTGGAGAAAAGGGAACCCTCGTGCACTCTTGATGGGAATATAATTGGTGCAGCCACTATGGACAATAATATGGAGGTTCCTCAAAAAATTAAAAATAGAACTACCACACAATCCAGCAATTTCACTTCTGGGAATTTATCCAAAGAAAATGAAAACAGGATATAAAAGAGATATCTGCACTCCCATGTTCATTACAGCATTATTCACAATAGCCAAGATATGGAATTAACCGAAATATCTGTCAATGGATGAACAGATAAAGAGGTACACAATGAAATACTATTCTGCCAAGAGAAAGCAGGAAATCCTGCTGTTTGCAGCAACCTGGATGAACTTTGAGAACATTACGCTAAATGAAATGTCAGACAGAGAAAGACAAATACTGTATGACCTCACTTGCATGTGGCACATAAAAAAGCCAAACTCACAGAAACAGCGTAAACTGGCTGCCAAGGACCGGAAAGTGGAGGAAATAGGTGGAGGTTAGTAAACGGGTACAGATTTTCAGCTATAAAATGAAGTCTGAGGATCTTATGTAAAACATGGTGACTACAGTTGATAACACTATAGTATATAATTGATATTTGCTAAGAGAATAGAACTTAAATATTCAAGGAAATAAGGAAAGAATGGAGGGAGGGAGGGAGGAGGGGAAGGAGGGAGGTCCTTCAAATACTTGCTATATAATCGAGTGATTGATTGAATAAACAGAAGGCAAGTGAAGACTTAGGCGTGGTTTGGGAGTTATCTTGTACTCTGGGCATTTTCCTTGAACTGAAAGAAACACAAGGCAGAAAGGAGAAAAATATCTGCATGTGGATTTACCCATTCACATAACTTACCACGTTGTTTTTCCTAAGAGAACATATTCTAACATCTTCAAATAATTTCATGTAGAAATATTAAATTTAGTCTGCAATATTATTTTGTACTAGATAATAGCAAATACTATTTTCTCAGGTAAGTAAATTGAAAACAAGTGGCAATTCAATTTCTTAACTTTTGTGATCTTACATTTTTTAAATTTCTGGTCCCCAATATTTTACTAGCCTGCTCACCCAGAATGCTATTAAATTAACAAAATATATGTTCTTAAAAAGTCAGACAGAGTACCTTAACAGAAATCATATATGACTTAAAATGGGAGCACAAAATAAGATACAAGTTTTACACTGTTCTTCAGAAAGCATAGGATTGTGATATTTCCCTCTAGGAGAAAAGGTTATCTTTGGAATCAAACTTTTGGTTGTTTACAGAAGAAATACTTCCGTTTAGGAAGCCGGAATAACGACAGGGATTGGCATTAGACTTTTGATTGTGGAAAACACCTATGACTGCAGTTTACAGGTTGGCATACTGCTGCTGGGAAAGGAAGTTTTGTGTTTTACAGTCTTGAATTCATTTTCGTTTTTTATATCATAGACAACTCCTGTGGGTCCACTGAAGCCTTACTCAATAGATACTCTCTGTTATCCCATTTATTACAGCAATGATTATAATATGAAAACATATTTTGGTGCTAACAAAGCCGTACTGTAGGCTTAATAGCTAAAGTAGCAGAGCAGAATGGCCCACCAAGGTACAGTTTCTGAGAAAATATTGCCACAGAATGTGCATCTAGGGAAAAAGAGATTGTTTCTGTGTGTTAGTTCAACATAGGTTATAGTACTTTGGGGGATTACTGGATGGTGTTTTGGAATTTGGGGCTTCTATGAATGTGGCAAAATCTTTTTCTGTTTTCTAGGAACAAATGCCTAGGTTAAAGTGCAGTAACCAGGGTAACAGATTCTGAGAAAAGATGAATCCTCAGTCTTTTTCACCCAGTCACTAGCTCCAGCTCCCAGTCTCATCAGCTTTGGCCCTTTTCCCATAGGTAGAAGGAGAAGATAAATAAAGTTGTCAACACCGAGACCGATGTGATAAAGAAACCGGAGAGTCAGACAGAGAAAGACAAATACTGTATGATATCACTTACATGTGGAATCTAAAAAATAATGCAAATAAATGTATATGCAAAACAGAAACAGACTCACAGACATAGAAAACAAACCTGTGGTTACCAAAGGGAAAAGGGAAGCAGGGAGGAACAAATTAGGGGCATGAGATTAACAGATACAAACCACTAGGTATAAAACAGATAAGCAACAAGGATATACTGTATAGCACAGGGAATTATCTTGTAATAACTTATAATGGAGTATAATCTGCAAATATACTGAATCACTATGCTGTACACCTGAAATTAACAAGCACAATAAATCTCAAGCAATGGAAATATGAGTTTAACATACACAAGAAATAAGCAAGTAACAGGGATGTTAGGAAAATAGGTCTCTGATTTGTTTAGGGTATTTCTCTAGGTAGCCTTTTTAGTAAGGCTGAAGCATAAAACAATGTTTTCCAAAGTTGAGCCTTGGACGACCTGCACAAAATCACTTGGAGAACTTATTGAAAGTGATGTAGTCAGAAATCTGTTCCTCTCTGTCTCTCAAGTCTGCTTTCCTGTGTTGGCATCATCTTCAGGCAGGCTCTCTCCTGAGATGTCACAGGCTGCTCCAAGATTCCTCGTTCTGCACAGGTAGCAAAACAGAAGCTCCTCTGCCCCAGCCTTTACTAGATTACATTCTACTGGTCTGACTCATGTCACATTGATGATTCCTGTACCAGTCATCGTGGAAGGGGGTGAAATATGTCCACGCCTGGGTTGTTTGCCTAACCATGGTGCCAAGATAGAGGTCAGTCTCATCCAAATCTTAGACTGTGGTAGGGGCAGGTACTCCTCAAAATCAGGCTGCAGCTACTAAAAGACAGGAAACTAGATACTGGCCTGGCAGAAACAAGATATGCCTTTTACAAGACAGTTTATATATGTTCATTTAGTTACTTTTTAGATATTAATTTATACATTTATTGGCACCATTCCTGTTCTAAGAAGGATTTAAGAACAAACATCTGCTATTTAAAAACCCACACATGACGGAAAGAGATGAGTTCTCCACACTAGAGTCAACCTAGATATGAAGAAGTGAAGCCTATCTGCTTCGTTTTTTTAACGATTTTATTAAGGTATGATTAACATGTAAAAATCTCTACATATTTAATGTATACAAATCTATGAGTTTGGAGATAAGAATACATGCATGGAACCATCACCACCATCAAGGCCACAGACATATCCATCACCTCCCAAACTTGCTTCTCACTCCCTTTGTTACTATTAATATTGCTATTTTTATTTTCTGTGTCTGGTAAGAACACGTAACATAAGATCTACATGGGTAGCCCTGGAGCACATTGTGCTAAGTGAAAGAAGTTAGACACGAAGACAAATACTACATGATATTACTTACACGTGGAATCTAAAATAGTCAAACTCATAGAAGCAGACAATATAATGGTGGTTGTTGGGGCTGAGGGGAAGGGAAATGAGGAGGTGATGCTCAAAGGTTACAAAGTTTCAGCCATGCAAAATAAGTTCTGGAGATCTACTATATAGAGCATAGTACCTATAGCTAACGGTACTGTATTGTATATTTAACATGTGCTACCAGAGTTACTCATATGGTTACAGTATTAATCAACGTAGAAGCTCCCTGGGGGTACTTTTAAAATTCTTAATTGTTTTTTATAATCTCTGCCCTTGCTCTGCATTTCTTTGCCTCGTTTACTTCTACACCTTCTTACTTCTCATTTTTGCTCTCTCTAGTTTGGCCTTCCCACAATCTTCCCATGAGCTTAAAATGGTTTAGTTTGGAAAGCAGACCAAGAACATAAAACTATTAAAAGCATCACATGAATTTGGAATTGTATTCAGCTGCTAAAACAGGCCTCAAATAACAGTTGTTTGAGCAAGATACAGTTTTATTTTCTCAATATGGAAGCCCAGAAGAAGTAGGACAACCAGGGCTGATATGAAAGATGGACAATATTCTCATTGTCCTAAGCCTCTTCCATCTTACTGTCACATCGTCTTTAGCATGTGCCTTTCATTCTCAAGGTTGTCTCAATGGAAACAGAGAATATGCCACTGCAACCATAATGTTCCCAGAGAAGGGTGGAAGATGGGAAAAGGGGGAAGGACAGACAGCGTGCATCTTGTCACCAAGTTGCTCCCTTTACAAATTTTTTCCTGGAGTCTCTACCAAATAAATGACTCCTGCTTACACATCAGTCATTTTTATCTGCCAGGAAGACTGGGCATTGCAGGACTTTGGTTTTGTTTTTCGTTTCTTGAGCAGGGCACATTGCTTCCCTTCCCTATCTCCACAATTCATGGAAATGTTACTAATGAAGAAAGAGAAGATAAATATTGAACAATTTACAATGTTCAGCACAAGTGAGTATCCACTGGTTCTTGAGACTCTGCAAATTTAAACCTCAAACTCAAGAGCAACTCATTGTTTCTTTAAGAAACTCTCCCATAAAAATCTTGATAATGCCTCCCACAAATTAAAATGAAAATCAATTTGACTTTAATTTCATCCAGTTTGATTAGACAATAAACATTAAGGAGTAATTTAATGAACAGGAGTGCTCATATTTTAGAAGATAATGGTATCATAAAGTAGAGCCACTATACTATAAATGGGCAATATGCATTCCCAATTTCTCCAGGGGGAAGGTTTATGAGCCCAAATCCCAGACAGAGGTAACACCTTATTGTTATTGGAAACTCGGTCACATAGCTCTCTGCTACCAGATAAGAAATCTAAGGAAGCCTTTTGTTTATACAACATGGGTAACTCAGTTCCCTAACCTGCTATTAATGTCACCTCATTGGATCCCAGGGCATATTCTTTACCTGAGCCCACCAAATTATGTGTGTTTTCTGGTCAACAAAGGCAAAGGAACTTTTTATTAATTTGAGAGAATAGTAGAGCGTAATAAAATACAGTGAAACCACCATTCCCTTGGCATAAACATCCATTTACTGAAGAACAAACTGCAGACTTAGTCATTTAATTCTAAGAATCCCTCTAGTCCAGATTGCTATATTCACTAATGCTTTCCAGACTGATCGTAATTCTTCTACTTTTGCCTCCTTTGCAGCCTATTTTAGTTGGAAAGTTACTAACATCCCCCATTTCTAATATTGTAAATGGGTTGTCCACTGAAATGATGTATGTCATCGTAAAAGTAGGAGAGAAGCAAAAGAGCTCTGCTAGGCAATGTGTCCCTACTATTAATGCTGTGGCAATATGTTTCCATAATTTGTTTTGTTTTGTTTGTAGTTTACTGCTATACCAGCATCAATTCCTGTGTGTGTGTGTGTGTGTGTGTGTGTGTGTGTGTGTGTGTGTGTGCGCGTGTCACAGGACCCTGATTTTTCTTTGAATATAAATTTAGCAGGAAAATAGATCAAGATCCCCTCAACTCCTGGCCAAGGGTGAGCAGGATGCCAGATGCTCTCTTCCTGGAACTTGAATTTTAAGCAGAAAAACCCACAGATTAAAAAGTTCAAGTTCATTCATCCAAAAGAAGTACCCTATAAGGACCATCCATTTCTGCTCCCTGAATTTTCAGAGCAACTGTAGTCATTTATAAAGTTTACAATCTTTACACAATTGTTCAACAATTCTCCGAACTACTCTATATCCTTTTAACAAATATCTACTTTGCTTAGGCTTATCCGAGTTTATTTGCTTTCGACTAAAGAACCATAATTGATATGAAGAGCGAAGACCAAATGTGATAATGCACAAGCCCCCAAAGTCCCTCTACATCCCTGAGTGCTGTGCTTCTAAAGCAAATGGGGGGAAGATAATCCCCCCCAATTCTTGAAAGAAAAATATAGGTTAACTCTACAGAAAAAGTGCTACATAGTTCCAAAAGTTTGATTTATAACTCAGAGCTTCTGCAGTTCATGTCCATGTCTTGGCATACAGGTATTTTTAATGATTTAATTCTAGCTGTCTGATGCACTGAAGGAAATTTAAAGATTTGAACCAATATACCACTGTTTTTAAAGTACAATTTTATTTTTTATATGTATATATATATATATATATATTTTTTTTTTTGTGGTACGCGGGCCTCTCACTGTTGTGGCCTCTCCCGTTGCGGAGCACAGGCTCCGGACGCGCAGGCTCAGCGGCCATGGCTCACGGGCCCAGCCGCTCCACGGCACATGGGATCATCCTGGACCGGGGCATGAACCCGTGTCCCCTGAATCCGCAGGCGGACTCTCAACCACTGCGCCACCAGGGAAGCCCTTTATTATATTTTTAAATAGAGGATTTAGTACTGGAAAGAATTAGATACTCTGACCTGAGCCACAGTAAGAAATAAGGGAAAAAAGATACTCAGTAGAAGGAACTTTGTTCCTAGAGCCCAACTAGCTTCAATCTTTACTACTCTTTATATTACATGTGGCACCTTTCAGAGACAGAAAAATAAGCCTTTTCCCTAAATGGTCCTTATCTTTGGTCTTCTTCCTATATCAACTATAAATTACAATTACTGGGAAATTAAAAGTGGCATTAGTTGAAGGTTACTACCTTTGTATAGGTGGATCAGAAGTTCTTTCTTAATCGATCAAAATGCTTGGGCAGTATTATCAAAGAATAAGAAGCCAGCCATGAAGAACAGAGAACAATATTTAGGGAGAAAATAGAATACTATGCACGTAAATTTCTATTGTCTTCCTTTACTACACATCTCTTCTTCCAGCCTTCAATTTCATGCACTTATAGTAAGAATTTTTTTCTAGTTCATCTCTATAGAAAAAAATAAATTAAAAGCTCAAACTCTTCTTTACAGATTGCTACTTATCAAAGTTCTGAAGGGCTTTCAAAGCATCTAATAAGAAAACAAGTTGTCTTTGGTACATAAAGAAGTGCAAAACAGTATTTGACAATAACAATTTACATTTTACTTACTCAACTGCACATTTGATTACCCATATCCAAACATGAAATTGGTATTTCTTTCACCAAATTTTAAAGCCGAGAAACAGGGTATAAAATGATAAATGAGGAATAAACTGGTTTCCTGTGAAAGAATTTTAGGGATGCTTAAAGGAAGAAATAAAGAGAATCAATCTGAATTGTACTAGCATGGGAAAATGATTGCTTTCTGTTTGCATTGTGGAAGTATAGTGTTATGGTGTATTTATGTTTTATTTATTTTTCAATTGTGAACTATTTTGTGCATAGAAAATAGCACCTATAATGCTTAAAGTTTGTTAGATGTATGGTTTAAATAATGATAAAAACAACACCTAGCACCCAGAACCTAGCTTAAGGAAGAGACCCTTATGGGTATTTTGAAGATCTCTGCATGTTCCTCCCTGAACAGAGGCCCTCCATACCCCGCTGAGAGGTAACAGCTGTACTAAATTTCTTTTAATCATCATTTGGTTTTCCTTCGACTTGCCCTACAAACAGATGTCCCTAGTTGAAAAGCTTGCTCATGCATGTTTTTAAGGTTTAGGTAGATCTTTCCACCACTTTTATTTATTGATTGAGCCGCATTGTTTTTAAAATCCATCTACGTTTCATTACTAAATAGTAAACCACTGTAGGCACAAACCAAATTTGCTTATCTACTGTTTTTAATGATGGAAGTTGGACTGTTTCCGCTATTAAGAAAAAAAGCTGTGATAAATACACGTATCTTATCACTTAGAAATGTGTAAGAGTTTATCCAAGGTGTGAGCGTACAATACCTTATACAATTGCTGTTCTTAAGGTACATGCATCTGCTTTTCTCCTAGATAATACTAACGTTTCCCACGTGATTATACAGTTGACCCTTGAACAACAGGGGTCCACTTATACAGGGATTTTTTAAAAATAAACATACTGGAAAATTTTTGGAGATTTGCAACAATTTGAAAAAACTCGCAGATGAACCTAGTAGTCTAGAAATATCGAAAAAATTAAGAAAAAGTTAGGTACGTCATAAATTCATAAATTATATGTAGATACTAGTCTATTTTATCATTTACTACTATAAAATATACAGAAATCTATCATAAAAAGTTAAAATTTACCAAAACTTATGTATACAAACTGTACATGGCGCCACTTACAGACAAGAAAAATGTAAACAAATGTAAAGTTGAAGAATTAAGTCATAACTGCATAAAATTAACGGTAGTACATACCGTAGTCCTGTTATAATTTCACAGCCACCTCCTGTTGCTACTGCGGGGAGCTCGAGTGCTGCATCAGCTTCAAACGCCAGAGACGCCAATCATCTCCACCTGAGCCCGTGCGTCTCGCCCGTAAAATCTCATCTCGCGGGAACATGAGCTCTCGCAGTTCTCGCGTGTTTTCCATCGTATTTAGTGAAATACCTTAAACCTTGAATAACACCATGAAACCCATGCAAAGTGCTACTAGTGGTGCTGGAAGTGCTCCGAAGAAGCAGAGAAAGGTCATGACATTACAGGAAAAGTCTGAATTGCTTGCTATGTACCGTAAATTGAGGTCTGCAGCTGTTGTTGCCGCCATTTCAAGATAAGTGAATCCTGTGTAAGGACCATTGTAAAAAAAGAAAAGCAAATTCATGAAGCCATCCCTGCAGCTATACCAGCAGGCACGAAAACCTTGTATTTTGCAAAATAACTTTTAATCTCTTATTAACAATGCAGCTTCTATGTGGGTGCAGGATTGTTATAAGAAAGGATACCTGTAGACCCTAATAGGATTGGAGAAAAAGTGAAGTCAATATATGACAACTTAAAGCAAAAGGAGGGCAAAGTATATAAAGCTGGAGAGTTTAATTCCAGCAAAGGATTGGCACCATATAAAAAACTTCAGAGAAATTAGAAAGTCAGACAGAAATTACAGTGTATTTCCATAAAGTTTGCCGAGTGTGCCTGCCCCTCTTTTCTCCCTTCACCTCCCCCACCTCTTCTGCCTCTGTGACTCCTTAGCAAAACCAACCCTTCCTTCTCTTCCTCCTTAGCCTACTAAACGTGAAGGCGACAAAGATGAAGACGTTTATGATGATCCATTTCTACTTAATGTAGTAAATAATCATCATGTTGTACACTTAATAAACCTATCTGTTGTGTATGTGTGCGTGTCTTTGTGTGAAAATCTAATAACTATATGGAAAGAACTATTTAAGATGTTTTTGTGTCATCATCATCATCACCTATGTATTCATCATTAGAACATCGTGTACAAGACAGTCTGGATATTAATCCTATGAGAGTCATAAGTATTACAAATACATCATTGTTTTTAGTTTGCACTTTCATGATTTAGTCTTTTGATAAATGTAAGGTCTTACCTTTAATGTAAAGTTAGTAATTTTCTCCTGTATAATTTGACGGTTTGTGTCGTGTTTAAGAATATAATAAAGAATATGTTTCTCGGGCTTCCCTGGTGGCGCAGTGGTTGAGAGTCCGCCTGCCGATGCGGGGGACGCGGGTTCGTGCCTCGGTCCGGCAAGATCCCACATGCCGCGGAGCGGGTGGACCCGTGAGCCATGGCCGCTGGGCCTGCGTGTCCGGAGCCTGTGCTCCGCAACGGGAGGGGCCACGACAGTGAGAGGCCCGCGTACCGCAAAAAAAAAAAAAAAAAGAATATGTTTCTCTAAAAATATGTAATTACATCTTTTATAATTAATGTCACCAAGAATTGATGTTTGTGTGTGGGTCTGTAGAAGTGGGATTCAATTTCATATCTTTCCACATAAACAAACGTGTGCCCATTAACTTTTTTATTGCTAAGCCCACCTTTTTTCAAATCATCAGTACAGCACTTCTGTAATATAATGTTTTCATATATAAACATGAAATATTTGGATATATGGATATATTTCTAGGATTTCTAACATTCCATTGATTAATTTATCTATTAGCAAGAGTTTTTTTGCACCTGCTGTTGCTTCTACCTGGAAAGCATTTCCGGCAGGTCTTTTCTTGGCTTACTCTTTTCTCCATTTAGGTCCTTTTTTCAAAGGGTACTTTTCTGACAATTTTAACGTAAAATAGTCCCCATTCTCTCATTTTTACCCCATCTCATATTGTATTCACTATATCCTTTACCACTGCTTTATATTTATACTTACTTGTCTGTTTACTGCCTGCATCTTCCATTAAAATGTAGAACCATGAGAGCTGAGACCTTGTCTGGCTCATTTATGCATATTCGGTGCCTTTGGAATACTTGGAAGATAGTAGGCATTTAATGAGATGTTTTTCAAGGAATAAATAAAGAAATAGGTATAAAGTTTGCTCTGTCACTTATGAGATGAGGAATCTTGGGCAAGTTACTTAATCATTCTAAATGGCACTTCTAAAATGTCCATATTATTTCCTTATTTGTAGGCTAAGGCTTAGGGATAATGTTTATAATGTGCCTACGATGGTGCCTGGCACACAAAGTGCTTTGTAAGTGGTATATACTATTATATACCGTCCACTGATAAGAAGAAACAAGATGCAACTTGCCATCAAGAAAACCCCAAATATCAGGGCTTCCCTAGTGGCGCAGTGGTTGAGAGTCCGCCTGCCGATGCACGGGACACGGGTTCGTGCCCCGGTCCGGGAAAATCCCACATGCCGCGGAGCGGCTGGGCCCGTGAGCCACGGCCGCGGAGCCTGCGCGTGTGCGTGCTGAGCCTGCGCGTGCGCGTCCGGAGCCTGCGCGTGCACGTCCGGAGCCTGCGCGCCGGGAACCTGTGCTCTGCAACGAGAGAGGCCACAACAGTGAGAGGTCCGCGTACCGCAAGAAAAAAAAAAGAAAACCCCAAATATAAAGATACAAAATATCAAATGAGAATTTTGGACTCTGATTATAAAAAAATGAAAGATATTTAGAGAGAACCCCCTTGAACTACTTTAAATAGAAGAGGGACTCCACTAGGAGATTACAGTGATATCTCATGGAGCACAAGACTGGAAATGGGGAACGCAAGGAGTCCTCCTTCTCCCCCTCTCATTGCTGCTTCCCTCTGCAATTAATTTAATGTCTTCTTCATTTCAACTAGCTTTCTGTTTTTTAGTTAATAGAGTAGCCACAGGCTACTGAATTTATATGTTACAAATTCAGCCAATCAAAAAGAGGTCAATCTTATTTTTTCAAAGTCCCAATTCCAAATTTTCATGGAAAGGATTGATTTGACTGCTTTGATTTATAGACCTACCATTCAACAAATTGGTTGTGGTTAAAGAGCAAGGGTCATATTGTACAAATATAGCAGCTCCCTCTAATCCATGTGGGTGGAGAGAGCAATTACCTGCTCCCCAAAAGGAAGCAGACCTCAATAAGTTAAGGGGGCTGAGAGGATCATGGATAGGCATCCACTCTCACTATATTTTTTTTGAATGTTAACAGTGTCCTTTAAGCATCAGCTCACAAAAGAACCACAATCACAGGCATAGTACAGTGAAAAGACCACTACCCTGAAAGTTAAAAGACTTGGTTTCCAGTATCTAGTTAACCAGCTGGAAAAATTCAGAGAAGTCACTGTACAGTAAAAGGGTTAAATTAAACAGTATTACTTTTTATTGCTTTAAATGTTTAAAATTCAATCCTTTCAATGATGGGCTAAATTCCAGGATATGTTGATGACTATAAATAATATTTATTTTTCTCCAAAGTTAAAGGCAGATAGATATTGGGATTGACATGAAACTCTTATTTTACCTGGCATACTGAATGGCTCCAAAAGGGCAAGGCACTGAGAAGGATATATTTTTCTTCCCTCATTTGTCCTAACATTCCTCTGGAGGGGTCACTCCCATGGTGACAGCTTCTGGGAAATTTGACAGTACCATCACCAATTAAAGTGCCTCTTTTTCTTGACAGTCAGTACCTATTTTATTCTAGATGTGCAATTTGGCCTCTTTCTGTCATAAACCTTCTCTCTTGGATAGCAGTTTGAGGAAACAGACACCGCTACTTGATTTCTCTCATACCATGCGAAGTTTCAGCCCACTGAAATCTCATCCACATGGCACTAATTCATTTTCCCTTTACAGCCCTCAAATTCAAAAGGCACTATCCACAGGTCCACGAGGCAAAAGACCAAGTAGATAATAGTTTGCAAATGATATAGACAGCAAAGCCATTAAGGTAAAAAAAATAAAATACTGTGTTTTTATTCCCGTCTTGCCCCTAGGTTCTTCATGACCTTTTTTTTTTTTTCTTAGATTCCATATATATGTGTTAGCATACGGTATTTGTTTTTCTACTAGAGAATGGATTTGAGGATATGGGGAGGGGGAAGGGTAAGCTGTGACAAAGTGAGAGAGTGGCATGGACATATATACACTACCAAACGTAAAATAGATAGCTAGTGGGAAGCAGCCGCATAGCACAGAGAGATCAGCTCGGTGCTTTGTGACCACCTAGAGGCGGGGGATAGGGAGGGTGGGAGGGAGGGAGATGCAAGAGGGAGGAGATATGGGAATGTGTGTATATGTATAACTGATTCACTTTGTTATAAAGCAGAAACTAACACACCATTGTAAAGCAACTATACTCCAATAAAGATGTTAAAAAAAAAATACTGTGTTAACAACTGTATTACAGTAATGTAGGCCACATTCATACCTGAAAAAGAATGATTAGAGAAGCTAAGGCTTCTTTTTCTGAGCAACCACCAGAACCGGTATTAAGCTAAGATGTTTAAATAGGTTATCTCATTTAATCCTGTCATAAAATCTCCATTCTTAAAATGAGGAAAAGAAGGCTTGAAGAAGAGACTCCCAAATTACACAGAAAAAAAAAAAGTATTGTTTAGTGCAAGTTTCACAAACTCAAATGTTCACAGGAGCCAAGCAGGTAAGACAAACGAATAAATTAGGTGTGGCACTTGCATATTAAACAAGAAAAATTTTCTTTGCCTCTAGAATTAAGAGTACAGCAACTTTCAAGTATACAATACAGTATTATTGACTATAATTTTAAATGTTCTCACCACAAAAAAAGAAAGGGTAATTATGTGACATGATGGAGGTGTTAGCTAATGCTATGGTGTTAATCCTTTTGTAGGATATAAGTGTATCAAATCAACACGTACATCTTAAACTTAGACAATGTTATATATCAATTATATCTCAATAAATCTGAAAGAAGAAAAAGAGAACACTGTCTCCTTTTCCTTGAAAATCCCCACCCTCTAGATCCATCCTTCATTTTTGAAGGTACATTTTCTCTATTATAAGAAAGGCAACAATGTGAAAGAAATGGTCACTGCTTATTGTCCCAGCTTTGCAGTCAGGACAACAATATAGAAGGATAGATATTATGGCAAACTATAGAGGTCATGTCTTGACTAAATGGAGGAGACAGAGTAACTCTCTAGTTGATAGTTCCCCTAGGATATGGACACATTTTTCAAGGGAAGATGCAAGTCTGGATTTTTACATGAAGTCCTTTAATTTTTAAATGCTGGCTCAAACAATTTAAAAATATAATACATAGGCCAAATAAAATACACCTGTGGATAAGTAAAAAAATGAAGATTCTGGATAGTGCACACCTGGGTTTGAAACCGAACTATGCCACATAACAACTATGTCCTTAGCTTCTCTAATCCTCAGTTTTCTCATTTGTAAAATGGAGATTAAAAATAGTACCTGTAAAAGAATCATTAAAAGGATTACATGAGATAAAAAGAAGCACTCAGTACACAGTAAATGGTCAATAAATGTTAGCTAATGCTAAGTAAATGCTAAGTAAATGAGTCAGGATTTAAACTAAAGTTTACCTTCCTCCAAAGCTCATACTTTTCACATTATATCACCATTTATTTAACCAGCTGAGGATCCTTCACAGTGATTTAAGGACCTCTCCTAATTTTGTTCCATCATGTAGTTGCTTTCCCCCCATATAATT
The DNA here is from genome assembly GCF_011762595.2 of Tursiops truncatus. Classification (NCBI taxonomy): domain Eukaryota; kingdom Metazoa; phylum Chordata; class Mammalia; order Artiodactyla; family Delphinidae; genus Tursiops; species Tursiops truncatus. The sequence goes on from NC_047036.1 coordinate 138,564,631, forward strand.
GTGATTAATTCCCTGAACTTACTTTAGCTAGCACACTTAAAAAGCTAAACATTGGCTTTGGTCACCAATAAAAGAAATACCCAGAAAGTTTAGGCTCAACGGTATCACAAAAGTTGTGTGTGCATGTGAATGTGTGTATGTATGTGTGTGTGCGTCCCATATCTCACTCTGCATGCCAAGATGTTTACATATTCCTAAAACCAGCGTATTTTATGATCTCAAGATGGCTGCTAATGCATGGTATACATGCTTCCTTATCCACATGTAGCAGGAAAAGAGAATATCTTTACTCCTGAATTCTCAGCAAAACCCTGAATTTCACTTCTATTAGAACTAAGGTGACATGAGAATGGGATGGCAACCCCAGAACCAAAGCATACAATCAATGAAATGAACTGATCTGACTGGCTTAGTTTACCTAGGTTTTTGGCTTCACCACTAGATGCCCACAAGAGAAACTGGCAAGTGTTTTCAAAAGGGATTGAGGAGAGGGTTATAAAAGAAGATATCAACACATGTCCACTAAACTGGTTTTGAAATTTTGTTTCTTTGGAGAATTGAAGGGTAAGTTTTATTACCAGGGGGTGTTGAGTTAGCCATGGACTGCACCAGTTATGCTCACTGATAATTTTACTTTAAATAATGCCACACTTTAACACAAAGTAAAGTGATACTTAGTATCACAAACTCTTACAGCTTAAAAACTACAAGAAATCTTAGAGAGCAGCTAATGCAACATATATATTTGATAGATAAATAAAAATATTTCCTGAATAGCATAAATGTCATGCTTAACATCAAACTTAAAAGTTAATTGTATTTTATATGTTTATATTTCTCTACTCATATTTATGTTTTCTTTGAGCAGCTTAGAAAAAAGATACAAAACAAACCTCAATCTTTATAGAGAAAATTTAGATTGATAAAACATAAAGCAATTTTTAAACCAGACTTACATTCTCTAAGTACTTCTAAGAGAAGACAACTGATGGATCCCTGTTTGAGGGAGGAAATAGATAATAGTCTCTACATCTGCCTGGGCACATGCTATGGTCCCACATAGTAATTCATCTGGCTTGATGTATTTTCAAGTTCTCCAGCCTATAATATGAAAAGAGAAAAGAGAAGAAGAAACAGAGAAAGGGGATGGGAACGGAAGAGAAGGGAAGGGAAAGAAATAGCTTAATTACTAGACCTTGTATTTTGTCAAAGGTGAATCTTTTTCAAGGTTTTCAGATTTAGAAAAAAAAAATTATATTGTTCTCGGATTTTGTCTCTGCCAACATCAATAGCAGAATATTGTCAGAAGTGGTAAGCAATGCTATACTAATACAATGCAATACCATACCAGACCATACCATACCATGCCATATCATACCATACCATACAATGCAACACAATACTATATATATATATACACACATATACAAATATATACATATATATGCTTCACTTGATAGGGAAACCAAATCCATTATAAAATCTACATCTTTACAAGTTTTTTGTTTGTTTAGGGATAACAATAGTAGTATGATAAACCTGTGTTCTATACTCCTAACTTGAAAGTTAAAACATTGTGTTTTTATAGCTTTCAAAGATATTCCATAATTAAACCCTCTAAAAGGTAAAGAATCTGTGCATATCCAAAGCAAGAAGAAAAATAAGCAAAGATTTTATAATGACTTTTCCCAAAACATACATTTCTCAATCTCACTATTCTTCCTGGTATTTTTCTCACATAAAAAAGTATGATTTATAGCCTAGACTTTTAATGGAATAATGATCCTAATGTTAAGATTAACTATGGTCTGGATGGAACTGCTGTGTCAAACAACAGAACACAGGTTGAAAAAAGCCAATTTGGGGTTTAAATTAAAGATTGAAAAAAAGTTTTTTTTATTTCTCTGGAAATAATAGCCTTCTTGGACTACGTGATTATCATTGTGTCCCTAATTCACTGGTAAATAAAGATTTACAGAGTATATATGTGGCTGCACAGCAAATAATCTTTGAACTACTTTTACCACTAGTTCGACCGTTCGTTGGATGTTATTCATCAATGTTTCACTTCAGGGAAAAAATACTTGGAGCAGTGTGAAAATTATTTCTTTAACAGGTAGCACCACATTTCTTTTTGTGGAGGGAACCAAGTTTGTGTAGGGAATGCAATGAAACAAAAGCGAGTTCGGGAAAAGTGAAAGTGGTGATAGGTTGGCAAAAACAAGCACAACAGAAGAAATATTTAAAATTCTCCGCACTGGAGAAAAAGAGATAAAGTATCCTCTTTTGGTTGCCTTTAATTACCTATCGTATACACAGAGAATCAAAAGTGGGGAAGGTGTGAGAACAAAGAAGAGAGAAGGAGGCACGAAGAGGGTGAGGAAACACAACCAGGGAGCCTGAAACTCAAATTCTGGAAATAGCTACAGGACTTCTAAAAACAGGCATGTCTTACTGTGAATTTTAAGTTCTATGTGTTTCTTCAGGGTAAAACTCTCCATCTACTCAAAAATTCAGGAAAACCTGGACACAAATTCCTTAAATAAATGGTTTGGTGAAAAGTGAGGGGGAAGGCTAAGAAGGCTGCTTCTTGGTTCATGTGGTGTGAAACAGAGACAGAGGCAGAATGGACAGACCATCCCCAAACTGACCTTATTCATCAGAAGATGATGACTTTATTCATCACTCATCTCAAGGACCTTAAATAGTATCTGGCATGTAGTAGGTGCTTAATAAATATTTGTTGGTTGAAGGAATGAATGCATGAATGAATTAATTAATTAATGGAGAATTTGAAAGGCAGCAGTGATTTTAAGAAAGTAAGCCCTTTGGGAACCATGCAAATCCTGGAGAGGTGGTCATACTGTTATATATGAAATGAAGTTTCAAGTAATCTTTTCCAAATCTTACAGGTCAATAAAAGCCTGTTTAACAAACATCTAGTTTACATCTAGGTTAACATTTAAGACTTTTAAAAATCATTGTTTCAAGAATAAATATGACCAAAAGGTTTGTTTTTTTTTTAATCTTAAAGTATCTACTTTTGCTTGCCTTTAATTACCTATTGTACAGAGACTCAAAAGGTTTCTAAAGTTACTACTAAAAGTAAATGTCCAGAGGATAATTTAAAACTACTGGAAGAAAAGCATCCTGAAATACAGCTTTATAGACACTCTAGTTAAACCAAAAACTCTATCAGGCTGATTTCAAAGTATTAAAGGGTTAAGGCTAACAAATTACCTTAAAACTTAGTGGCTTAAAAGAGCAAAAAATATGCATCACCTCCCAGTTTCTATGGATTGAAATGTAAGAACTACTTAGCCCAGTGATCCTGGCTTGGAGTGTCACAGGAGGTTGCAGCCATGATGTTAGCCACGGCTCAGTTTTCTGAAGGTTTGAATGGGCTGGAGGATTTCCTCCCAAGGTGGTTCATTCAAGTAGCTGGCAAGTCAGTACTGTTTCTTGGCAGAAGGACTCAGTTCCTCATTACAAGGATCTCTCCTTAGGGCTGCTTGAGTGTCCTCACAAGACAGGCAACTTCCACTTTCCAAGTGATTCAAAAGAAAGAAAGAAGCTTCAGTATATTTTACAACCACCCTTGAAAGTGACACACCATGACTTCCACCACATTTGATTCATTAGAGGAAAGTCACCAAGTACAGCCCATAGTCAAGAGGAGGGAAATTAGGCTCCACATTTTATAGACAGGCGTGCCAAAGGTTTGGGGGACACATTTTAAAACCACCACAATTACTGTGAGTCAAAAATTTTAAGTATTCAGTTAAAAAGCTATATTTTAAATATATGTTGTACTTCAGTAATATAATGCAATTTAACAATTTAATGACCTTTTTTTTTTTTTTGGCTCCGTTGGGTCTTTGTTGCTGCTCGCGGGCTTTCTCTAGTTGCGGTAAGCGGGGGCTACTCTTCGTTGCGGTGTGAGGGCTTCTCATTGCAGAGGCTTCTCTTGTTGCGGGGCATGGGTTCCAGGTACGCAGGCTTCAGTAGTTGTGGCACACGGTCTTCAGTAGTTGTGGCACGTGGGCTTCAGTAGTTGTGGCTCGTGGGCTTTAGAGCTCAGTAGTTGTGGCGCACGGGCTTAGTTGCTCTGCGGCATGTGGGATCTTCCCGGACCAAGGCTAGAACCCGTGTCCCCTGCATTGGCAGGCGGATTCTTAACCACTGCGTCACCAGGGAAGTCCCTTCACTGACTATTATTTTAGCAATTAGAAATGCATTATTTAGCAAATTAGAAGTAAAGTAGTCCGTGAAGAATATTCCTTTACTGTGTCACATTACTGAAGAATGTTGTTAAAACTAGATCTTAAATACAACTTCTTTAATGCCAAATCAGCAAGGTCTGCCAGGTTGATGAATTTTTATCTCATTTTTCCATCTTTATTCATTATTCCTGACATTTTTATTTAATTAAAACTTGGCCATCTCCAAATGAAATTGAAAATAGTTTTTAAAGACAGACATCAATGCTTTGCATTCTAACAAAGGACAACGTGTGTATAGTTTCATGCATGCATTCCCAGAAAATATGTAGGTATTTATAGGCACTGTAGTGTATCAGAATAAAATTGATAATTCATTAAAATCACTTTAAAGAGCTGTCCTTGCCATTGGGTTTGAAGATGAACTTCTAGCTCACGACATTTCCTTTTGAAGGAATCGCTTTAAGAACACAAGTTATATTAACCTTAATGTACATCACAACAAGAAATAAAAAATGTCATAGTAAAAACATTCAGTTGAAGAACTGCTACCCTTAGGCAACACAGAGAATGTTACCACCAGGCTTTGTAAAACAATAAGTATTTGATATCTTTTAGGGACCACTACTAAAGAGTTGTTATGAATGAGGATATTAGATCTTAAGATTCCTATATCTATTTGTGCTTTTGATTAATCACTTATAAATTTAAACAACAAAAAATCGTGGAGATTGTTCACATACAAGAAAGAAAATTAGCATTAAATATTAGAGATCTTTCCTAAATAATGCATTGTTTGAATAACCAGACTTGCTTTAATTAATATTTTCCATTGCATGTTTATTCATACCAGAAAGGGGAATAATTCATGTACAGACTATTGAACCAATTTTCTGCAAATGTTAGAGAAACAGTGGACACCTAATTTGACCAGAAATGGAAAAACATGACTGCTAGCTGATAATGATCATATTTTACTCTGAAATTATGGGTCAAAATTGTAATGTTTACCTCCCTACTTCACTTAAAAACTTGTTGTGCTATTTTCCCACGTGTAATCTCCTCAAGGAACTTCTAATGTCATTGAGGAAATTAGACCAGTATACATAGAAGGATCCCAGAATCCCGTTTAAGGCAGTATATGAAGAAGTCCTGGGTTTTAATGATTATGGTATAAGAGGTCACACAATTCCAACACTGAATGCACCTCTAATATATATATTAGTATCCCTTTAGCTGAGGCCCTATGAATAACATGATTCCTGTTAGAAATGGAAGTTATCAACAGATTTTTCAAAGGTTCTAAGGGCAATATAATTAGTAACAATAAAAGATATATAACCCATCAATAGTATAACATTTAACTGTTCATATACAAATTTTAATACTAACGAGCATCTCTTCCTCAAAGCAAGTCATACATAAGACTTACATTCCAAAAGGAGGACTCCATATGTACCTAGACCAAGCCAGAAACAAAAAATGAAAGTTTAATCTAGTGTTGTATTTGCAAGTTTTAATAACTGGAATCTTGAAGAAAGTAAATAATTCTGGGTTAACCTAAGTTTTCAGCATATTTGCCATTCATCACTGGGTAGAGTATAGTCAAATTTGATCTTTTGCATTGACAGGCATTTTTAACTATATATTTAAGGTAACCACAGAAAATAATATCATCCAACACTGATCCATCATAATAATTCATGATTAGTATTTTCTCAAAAAAAGACATTGAGTTATATGCTATTATAACCATATTAAATGCTTATTCATACTAATACAAAAAGAAAAACATAGTCACCTACTCACACAAAGATTTCTAACTTTATAATAGCTAATGATCTTCCTAATATTAAGAAACCTACAAAACTCTAGACTGACTCAGATGCTCCACTGCAGACTAAACATTCTCGAATAAAAACAAGAGCTGGGCAGTAGTTAAAGCAGCAAAAACAAGTTTTACTCAGGACTATCGCAATAAGGTAAAAGTGACTCAGTACCAAACCTGGATTAATTGCAAATACAGGGCAAGTGGGAATATACAGCCCAGGAGTGGAAGGGGAGGGAGGGTAGTGGATGGAAAATTATTAAGAGGAACACCAGGGATAAGGAGAATTTCACCTAAACTGACCTAACAGGGTTCTTTGCTGAAGATAGGCCAGGGTAATTAGGCATCATCTGGGGGTGGTGAAGGATGAAGAACCTGATCAGATATAGAGGGTGATCAGATATTGAGGATGGGGGTCTCTTGCTAAACTGACTTGGCAGGGTTCTTGTTAAAACTGGATTTTACAAGGAAGTATACAGGTGAGTCCAGGAGAAGGTTCAGGAGCCTAACTAAAGTTTGGTCAATCAAGCAAAGAATCTGTCAACATAAACATAGATGATTTTAGGATACATACTGTAGTGATGTACAATCACTGCATGATCATTTTCATAGTTAACATCTAGTTTCAAAAAGTTCTAAGTGTGAACACACTTATCAGTAGAGTTTAAAAGAAAAAACTACAGTCATCCTTCAGTATGTATGGGGGATTGGTTCCAGGATCCCCCACAGATACCAAAATTGGACGGTGCTCAAGCCCCGCATATAAAATGGCATAGCATTTTCATACATAACCTACGCACAACTCCCATATACTTTAAATCATCTCTAAATTACTTATAATACCTATTGCAATGTAAATGCTATGTAAATAGTTGTAAATAAAATGTAAATGCTATGTAAATAGCTGCAGGCATGGTACAAACTCAAGTTTCGCTTTTGGAACTTTCTGGAATTTTTTTACAATACATTTTTAATCCACAGTTGGTCGAATCCATGGATACAGAACCTGCAGATACAGAGGGCCAACCGTATTTTTTTTCATAATTGTGAGCACATGGAAGGTCATTCTAAACATATTTTCAAAGTTCAAAACTGTAAAGAAAGAGGCTGATAGATTTGAAAACATAAACATTTCAGAAATTTGAATAATAAAATGCCATTATCAATGTTTACAAAAGACACACTGGCCTCAGCACTAGTCCATTGATCCAATAAGAAGCCTCCACCTTAGAATTTCTTATATTCACTGTTGCCCCTACTAGGAACTCTGTTGCTCAGGTCTCCAGATGTCCTTATTTCTCTCACTTCCTTCAAATTACTACTCAACTGTCACTTTCTCAGTGGGGCCTTTCATGACCACTTTATATAAAATAAATGACACGCCTCCCCAAAAGAAGCAGGTATTCTTATTCCCCCTTACCCTACTTTATTTTGTCCAGAGCATTAGTCCCCATCTGACATACTTTGTACTTAGTTGTTTGTTTATTTTCTGTCTCCATTCCCACTCCAAATAAAAGCATGATCCATGAGGTTAAGGACTTCATTTTGCCACTGCCGTATCCCCGGTAACTAGAATGGTTGCTGCTCCATAGTCTGTGCTCAATAGGTTTTCATTAAATGAATTCCTAAAAGAAAAAAAGGATTTTAAAATATTGCTACATGCTGCCAGATTACCTTCCCAAAATGTTGCAGCAATCACCACTATATGTAAGAATGACTGTAACTGCTTCCCCATACTTTCACCAACACTAGACATTATCAATCTATTGTGTATTTATTTATTATCAAAAGGATAGGTGTAGCTTTTATCAAATGAATAGTCAAACCTAATTTATAGCCAGGAGTATATATTTTTGTTGATAGAGTCCTATGTAACACACTATACAGCATGCAAACAGAAACAATGCAGATAAAGTTTCCGAGTTAATATCCTCAATAGTTCATGCTCGTGCCTTTTAGCTCTAAGAATTAAAATGCAAATAAAATACATCTTCAGGGGAACCTGTGGAAGGCAGTAATCCCTCCATTTCAAGAAAGCATGTTTCAGCCAGCACCATCCTTCTGTGAAATAAGCAATTTCTCTGGCAGGTCTGAAAGAAAGAATGAGAAAAATGAGAGGATCACTCATTATAACTGCCCTCCTGGAATCCTTTCAAGAATATGCTTCCATGATGATAAAGAGAATTCAGAGGCTAAGAGGCACTCTACTAAGATTTACGGGAGGTTTGGAATAGATCCACATGAAAGATAAATACAAATTGCAAAAGAAAGACGGATGTGGCAGTGGTAAAGACATTCCTCATGTGACACGGAAGACCCCAAGGAACAGTGATTCCGGGGATGCAAACTCAGCCTGATGAATAGCTCTTGAGAATGACAGTTGTAAAAGAACATCGAGCAATTGGAAGACCTATGGGGAAATTGGCTTAGAATCTGAAACTAGATGGTCTGTATGATAAAGTTTCTAAGGCACAGATTATCTTTAAAACATCTCAGTGTTCAAAGACCACTGCCATACCCAATGTAGAAATTACAAAGATGGGCCATTCTTTGCATAGTTCTGAGTTAATACAAATAATAGCATAAACCAAAATTAAAACAACTTTCTGCCATTCTTTTCTTTTTAAGTTAGTCTTTCCTCTCATATTTAATAGGATTTTAAAAAGTAAAATAGCTGTCTTTCCAAATTGCAAACTATAGATGTTCTATATAAACGCCAAATAGTCAGGCTTACTTCTAATATTAGCCAAATTCCCCATCTGAGAGACAGAACTTAAGCTGGCATTAAAGCAAAAAAATAATAATAATAATTAATTAATTAACTACTGCCAGATTACAGAAGACTTGGATCATTTCAATGATGTTGCCAACAGATGGCAAATTCAGAGCAATGGGAGGTAATGACAAAATAATTACTTCTCAAGCCAAGATCCAAGCTAAGAGTGTGCTCTCTGAGAAACAATGATTCTGCTCACTGCTGAGGGAAAAGACATACACACACAAATATTAGGAGAAAAATAATCAAATCTATAGAAATTAAGGCTGAGAACTAAGGTTAAAAATATTCTAGTAGAAGGAAAGGAAAAAGGGAAGGAATATTTTAAATATGCCAATTAAGAATAAAATTATATTAAAATTATTCAATGGTAATAATGCTGACCTTTTTAAAGCAGTATATATATAGTCCATGTCCTTTTACAAGTATGTCCTCATTCAACCCACAGGAACGCTATGAGCTTGATTTTATTATTACCCACATTTTACAGATAAGGAAACTGAGGGATAAAGAAGTTAAATAACCTTCCCAAGGTCACAACTTGTAAGTGGTAGAGCCAAGATTCATTGCTAGACGTTCTGATTCCAGAGACCCTATCCTGGACATCACACCACTATGTATCAGGTTAAATGTTGCATGTAAACACCCAAAAGGCAGTTTAACTTTCTGTTTGAAGGCAACCCAGCTCTGTAAGCCTAGTTCACTATGACAGCATTGCTCTGCTCGCATAAAACTCAAAGATTCATTGATTCAAACATTTAATTAGCACTACGTATAACACAAACATCACATCAGGCACTAGAGAGATGACAATTTATTTCCAGCTCAGGAACAGCTTATAGCCCAGCAGGAAATAATACAGATATGTAAACAAAAATAATCATAATGTGATACAGGAAGTGACATCCTATGAGGTACATTTAAAATATAAAAAGTTACAGACTTACCAAAATACTATTGCATTTTTATCTCACGCAGGGAGCGGGAAATGAGAGGAGAGAAAAGGATAAGAAAGAAATAATGGCTGAAAGCTTCCCAAACCTGAGGAGAGATTCGGATATTCAAGTTCATGGAGCATATAGGTCATGTTAAAACTTCAATTCAAAATAATCTTCTCCAAGACACAGCATAAGAAAATTGCCTAAAATCAAAGTCAAAAAGAGAGTTTAAAAAGCAGCAAGAAAAATCAAATTTTTTTCATACAAGGAAACCTCCATAAGGTTATTAGCAGATTTCTCAGCAGAGACATTACAGACCAAGAAAGAATGGGAAGATATATTCAAAGTGGTGAAAGAAAAAAAACTGCCATCCCAAGAATACCCAGCGAAGTTATCCTTCAGAAATGAAGATGAGATAAAGAATTTCCTAACACCTACCTCACAAGAAACACTGAAAGCAATTCTTGAAGATGAAATGAAAGGATACCAACTAGTAACATGAAAACTTATGAAAATAAATAGCATACTAGTGAAGGCAATATATAATCAAATTCAGAATACACTAATACTGTAATATGGTGGTATATTAACCACTTAACGCTAATATAAAGGTTTAAGAACAAAAGTAATAAAAATAGCTATAGTTACGATAACTTATTAATGGATACACAATATAAAAAGATGTAAAGTGTAACATCAAAAATATAAAATGTGGAGGGGGAAATGAAACAGTAGACTTTTCATATGCAATTGAAGTTTAGCTGTTATCAGCTTAAAACAGACCGTTATAACTATAAGATATTTGAGGTAAGCCTCAGGGTAACCACAAAGCAAAAACCTCTAGTAAATACATGCAAGATAGAGAAAGACATTAAAATATACTGCCATGGAAAATAATTAATTTACAAAGGAAGACAGCAAGAGAGGAACAAAGGAATAAAGGAATTACAAAACAGCAAGAAAACAATTAATGAGATGGCAACAGTAAGTACTTACATATCAATAATTACTTTAAATGTAAATGGCTGAATGGAGACAAAATAAGACCCAACCATATGCTGCCCACAAGAGACTTACTTCAGCTTCAAGGACACACATAAGCTCAAAGTGAAGGGATGGAAAATGTTATCCCACACAAATGGATACCAAAAGACAGCGGGGTAGCTATACTTATAGCAGACAAAATTAATAGACTTCAAGTAAAAAATAGTAACAAGAGACAAAGAAGGTCATTATATAATGATAAAGGGTCAATTCATTAAGATAATATAACAATTGTAAGTATATATGCATCCAACATCAGAGCACTTAAATATATTAAGCAAATATTAACAGATCTGAAGGAGTAATAGACAATAATATAATAATAATAGTAGGTTACTTCAACATCCCACTTCAAAAATGGATAGATTAATCCAGACAGAAAATCAATAAGGAAACATTAAATTTGAACTATACTTTAGACAAAACAGACCCTACAAATATATACAGACATTCCATCCAACAGCAGCAAAATACAGTTTTCTCAAACACACATGGCATATTATCCAGGATAGGTCATATGTTAGGTAACAAAACAAATATCAAAAAATTTAAAAACACTGAAATTATACCAAATATATTTTCTGACCACAATGGAATGAAACTAGACATCAATAACAGGGGAAAAATGGGAAAATTTATTAAAATGTGGAAATTAAACAAGATGCCACTGAACAACCAATGGGTCACAAGAAATCAAAAGGGAAATCAAAAAATACCTTGAAATGGATAAAAATGAAAAAATATACTAAAACTTATGGGATGAAGCAAAAGCAGTGCTAAAAGGGACGTTTATAGCAATAAATGCCTATATTAAGAAAAAAGAAAGATCTCAAACAACCTAACTTTACACCTTAAGAAACTAGATAAAGAAGAATAAACTAACCTCAAAGTTAGAAGAAGGAGGACATAAAAAAAGATCAGAACAAAAATAAATGAAATAGAGAATGAAAAACACAGAAATGATCAATGAAACTAAGAAATGATCAATGAAACTAACAGCTGACTCTTTGAAAAAATAAACAAATTTGACAAACCTTTAGCTAGTATCACCAAGAAAAAAATGAGTACTCAAACAAGTAAAATTATAAATGAAAAAGGCAACAGTACAACTGATAAAACACAAAGGATCATAAGAGGCTACTATGAATGATTATATGCCAACAAATTGGACAACCTAGAAGAAATTAATTAAATTTTTAGTAACAAACAACCTACTAACCCTGAACCATGAAGAAATAGAAAATCTGACAGGTCAGTAACCAGTAAAGAGATTGAAGCAGTAATCTAAAACCTCCCAACAAGGAATATCCCAGGACCAGATGGTTTCCCCGATAAGTTCTACCAAACATTTAAATAAGAATGAATGCCAATCATTCTCAAACTCTTCCAAAAAATTGAAGAGGAGGCAACATTTCCAATCTCAGTTTTCTAGGCTAGCATTACTTTATACCAAAGACAGATATGGGGCTTCCCTGGTGGCACAGTGGTTGAGGGTCCGCCTGCCAATGCAGGGGACACGGGTTTGTACCCCGGTCTGGGAGGATCCCACATGCCGCGGAGCGGCTGGGTCCGTGGGCCATGGCCGCTGGGCCTGCATGTCCAGAGCCTGTGCTCCACAACGGGAGAGGCCATGACAGTGAGAGGCCCATATACTGCAAAAAAAAAAAAAAAAGACAGATATGGATACTACAAGAAAAGAAAACTACAGGCCAATATCCCTAATGAATATAGATGCAAAAATTCTCCAAAAAACACTAAGTAACCAAATTCAACATCACATTAAAAGAATTTTAGGACTTCCATGGTGGCACATTGGTTAAGAATCTGCCTGCCAATGCAGGGAACACAGTTTCGAGCCCTGGCCCAGGAAGATCCCACATGACGCAGAGCAACTAAGTCCACACACCACAACTACTGAGCCTGTGCTCTAGAGCCCACGTGCCACAACTACTGAAGCCCACGCACCTAGAGCCCATGTTCCACAAGAAGAGAAGCCACTTCAATGAGAAGCCCACGCACCACAACAAAGAGTAGCCCCCGCTCTCCGCAACTAGAGAAAAGCCCGCGTGCAGCCACGAAGACCCAATGCAGCCAAAAATAAATTAATTAATAAATTTATTAAAATAAAATAAATAAAAGAATTTTATGCCATGATCAAGTGGGATTTATCCCTGAGATGAAAGTGTGGCTCAACATACAAAAATCAATAAATGTGATACACCATATTAATAAAATGAAAGATTAACATCATATGATCTCAATAGATGCAGAGAAAGCATCTGACAAAATTCATCATTTCATGATAAAAACTCTCAGCAAATTAGGTATAGAAGGAATGTACCTCAACATAATAAAGGTCGTTATATGATAAGCCCACAGTTAACATCATACTCAACAGGGAAAGGTTGAAAGCTTTTGCTCTAATATCAGGAGCAAGATAAGGGTGCCTACTCTCACTACTCCTATTCAACATAGTACAGAAAGTCCTAGCCAGAGCAATTAGGCAAGAAAAAGAATAAAAGGCAAAAGGCATCCAAACTGGAGAGGAAGAAATAAATTGTCTTAGTTTGCTAACGACATGATCTTGTATATAGAAAATGCTATAGAAACTACCAAAAAAACTGTTAGACCTGATAAACAAATTCAGTAAAGTTTCAGGATAGAAAATCAACATACAAAAATCAATTGCGAGAAATACATCTACGCGTGGAACAACTCCTACAGAACACCTACTGAACGCTGGCAGAAGACCTCAGACCTCCCAAAAGGCAAGGAACCCCCCACGTACCTGGTTCGGGCAAAAGAAAAAACTAAACAGAGACAAAAGGATAGGGACGGGTCCTGCACCAGCGGGAGAGAGCTGTGAAGGAGGAAAAGTGTCCACACACTAGGAAGCCCCTTCGCGGGTGGAGACTTCGGGAGGCGGAGTGGGGGAGCTTGGGAGCCGCGGAGGAGAGCACAGCAACAGGGGTGCGGAGGGCAAAGCGGACAGATTCCAGCGCAGAGGATCGGGCCGACCGGCACTCACCAGCCGAGAGGCTTGTCTGCTCGCCCGCCGGGGCGGCGGGACTGGGAGCTGAGGCTCCGGTTTTTGTCGGAGCGCCGGGAGAGGACTGAGGTTGGCGGCGTGAACACAGCCTGCAGGGCGTTGGTGCGCCGCGGCTGGCCGGGAGAGAGTCCGGGGAGGGGTCTGGACCTGCCGAAGAGGCAAGAGACTTTTACGTCCCTCTTTGTTTCCTGGTGCACGAGGAGAGGGGATTAAGAACGCTGCCTGAGAGAGCTCCAGGGACGGGCGCGAGCCGCGGCTAACAGTGCGGAGCCCAGAGACGGACATGGGACGCTAAGGCCGCTGCTGCCGCCGCCAGGAGGCCTGTGTGCGAACACAGGTCACTAGCCACACGCCCTTCCGGGGAGCCTGTGCAGCCCGCCACTGCCAGGGTCCCGGGATCCAGGGACGGCTCCCCGGGAGAGCGCACGGCGCGCCTCAGGCTGCAGCGTCACGCCGGCCTCTGCCGCTGCAGGCCCGCCCCGCACTCCGTGACCCTCCCTACCCCCCGGCCTGTGTGAGCCAGAGCCTCCGAATCAGCAGCTCCTTTAACCTCGTCCTGTCTGAGCAAAGAACAGACGCCCTCCGGCGACCTACACGCACAGGCGGGGCCAAATCCAAAGCTGAGCCCCTGGGAACTGTCAGAACAAAGAAGAGAAAGGGAAATCTCTCCCAGCAGCCTCAGAAGCAGCGGATTAAAGCTCCACAATCAACTTGATATACCCTGCATCTGTGGAATACCTGAATAGACAACGAATCATCCCAAATTAAGGAGCCCTGTGGATGAAAGGCTCTTGGTGCTGCAGCCAGGACTCAGTGCTGTGCCTCTGAGGTGGGAGAGCCAACTTCAGGACACGGGTCCACAAGAGGCCTCCCAGCTGCACATAATATCAAACAGCAAAAATCTCCGAGAGATCTCCATCTCAACGCCAGCACCCAGCTTCACTCAACGACCAGCAACCTACAGTGCTGGACATCCTATGCCAAACAACTAGCAAGACAGGAACACAACCCCACCCATTAGCAGAGAGGCTGCCCAAAATCATAGTAAGTCTACAGACACCCCAAAACACACCACCAGACGTGGACCTGCCCACCAGAAAGACAAGATCCAGCCTCATACACCAGAACACAGGCACTAGTACCCTCCACCAGGAAGCCTACACAACCCACCGAACCAACCTTAGCCACTGGGGACAGACACAAAAAACAACAGGAACTACGAACCTTCAGCCTGCAAAAAAGGAGACCCCAAACACAGTAAGATAAGCAAAATGAAAAGACAGAAAAACACACAGCAGATGAAGGAGCAAGATAAAAACCCACCAGACCTAACAAATGAAGAGGAAATAGGCAGTCTACCTGAAAAAGAATTCAGAATAATGATAGTAAGGTTGATCCGAAATCTTGGAGATAGAATGGACAATAGAATGGACAAATTGCAAGAATCAGTTAACAAGGACCTAGAAGAACTAAAGATGAAGCAAGCAACGATGAACAACACAATAAATGAAATTAAAAGTACTCTAGATGGGATCAATAGCAGAATAACTGAGGCAGAAGAACGGATAAGTAACCTGGAAGATAAAATAGTGGAAATAACTACTGCAGAGCAGAATAAAGAAAAAAGAATGAAAAGAACTGAGGACAGTCTCAGAGACCTCTGGGACAACATTAAACGCACCAACATTCGAATTATAGGGGTTCCAGAAGAAGAAGAGAAAAAGAAAGGGACGGAGAAAATATTTGAAGAGATTATAGTTGAAAACTTCCCTAATATGGGAAAAGAAATCGTTAATCAAGTCCAGGAAGCACAGAGAGTCCCATACAGGATAAATCCAAGGAGAAATACGCCAAGACACATATTAATCAAATTGTCAAAAATTAAATACAAAGAAAACATATTAAAAGCAGCAAGGGAAAAACAACAAATAACACACAAGGGAATCCCCATAAGGTTAACAGCTGATCTTTCAGCAGAAACTCTGCAAGCCAGAAGGGAGTGGCAGGACATATTGAAAGTGTTGAAGGAGAAAAACCTGCAACCAAGATTACTCTACCCAGCAAGGATCTCATTCAGATTTGATGGAGAAATTAAAACCTTTACAGACAAGCAAAAGCTGAGAGAGTTCAGCACCACCAAACCAGCTCTACAACAACTGCTAAAGGAACTTCTCTAGGCAAGAAACACAAAAGAAGGAAAGGACCTACAATAACGAACCCAAAACAATTAAGAAAATGGGAATAGAAACACACGTATCGATAATTACCTTAAATGTAAATGGACTAAATGCTCCCACCAAAGACACAGATTGGCTGAATGGATACAAAAACAAGACCCATATATTTGCTGTCTACAAGAGACCCACTTCAGACCTAGAGACACATACAGACTGAAAGTGAGGGGATGGAAAAAGATATTTCATGCAAATGGAAACCAAAAGAAAGCTGGAGTAGCAATTCTCATATCAGACAAAATAGACTTTAAAACAAAGACTATTAGAAGAGACAAAGAAGGACACTACATAATGATCAAGGGATCGATCCAAGAGGAAGATATAACAATTGTAAATATTTATGCACCCAACATAGGTGCACCTCAATACATAAGGCAAATACTGACAACCATAAAAGGGGAAATCGACAGTAACACATTCATAGTAGGGGACTTTAACACCCCACTTTCACCAATGGACAGAACATCCAAAATGAAAATAAATAAGGAAACACAAGCTTTAAATGATACATTAAACGAGATGGAGTTAATTGATATTTATAGGACATTCCATCCAAAAACAACAGAATACACATTTTTCTCAAGTGCTCATGGAACATTCTCCAGGATAGATCATATCTTGGGTCACAAATCAAGCCTTGGTAAATTTAAGAAAATTGAAATTGTATCAAGTATCTTTTCTGACCACAACGCCATGAGACTAGATATCAATTACAGGAAAAGATCTGTAAAAAATACAAACACATGGAGGCTAAACAATACACTACTTAATAATGAAGTGATCACTGAAGAAATCAAAGAGGAAATCAAAAAATACCTAGAAACAAATGACAATGGAGACACAACGACCCAAAACCTGTGGGATGCAGCAAAAGCAGTTCTAAGGGGGAAGTTTATAGCAATACAAGCCCACCTTAAGAAGCAGGAAACATCTCGAATAAACAACCTAACCTTGCACCTCAAGCAATTAGAGAAAGAAGAACAAGAAAACCCCAAAGCTAGCAGAAGGAAAGAAATCATAAAAATCAGATCAGAAATAAATGAAAAAGAAATGAAGGAAACAATAGCAAAGATCAATAAAACTAAAAGCTGGTTCTTTGAGAAGGTAAACAAAATAGATAAACCACTAGCCAGACTCATTAAGAAAAAAAGGGAGAAGACTCAAATCAATAGAATTAGAAATGAAAAAGGAGAGGTAACAACTGACACTGCAGAAATAAAAGAGATCATGAGAGATTACTACAAACAACTCTATGCCAATAAAATGGACAATCTGGAAGAAATGGACAAATTCTTAGAAATGCACAACCTGCCAAGACTGAATCAGGAAGAAATAGAAAATATGAACAGACCAATCACAAGCACTGAAATTGAAACTGTGATTAAAAATCTTCCAACAAAGAAAAGCCCAGGACCAGATGGCTTCACAGGCGAATTCTATCAAACATTTAGAGAAGAGCTAACACCTATCCTTCTCAAACTCTTCCAAAATATAGCAGAGGGAGGAACACTCCCAAACTCCTTCTACGAGGCCACCATCACCTTGATACCAAAACCAGACAAGGATGTCACAAAGAAAGAAAACTACAGGCCAATATCACTGATGAACATAGATGCAAAAATCCTCAACAAAATACTAGCAAATAGAATCCAACAGCACATTAAAAGGATCATACACCATGATCAAGCGGGGTTTATTCCAGGAATGCAAGGATTCTTCAATATACGCAAATCTATCAATGTGATAAACCATATTAACAAACTGAAGGAGAAAAACCATATGATCATCTCAATAGATGCAGAGAAAGCTTTCGACAAAATTCAACACCCATTTATGATAAAAACCCTGCAGAAAGTAGGCATAGAGGGAACTTTCCTCAACATAATAAAGGCCATATATGACAAGCCCACAGCAAACATCATCCTCAATGGTGAAAAACTGAAAGCATTTCCACTAAGATCAGGAACAAGACAAGGTTGCCCACTCTCACCACTCTTATTCAACATAGTTTTGGAAGTTTTAGCCACAGCAATCAGAGAAGAAAAGGAAATAAAAGGAATCCAAATCGGAAAAGAAGAAGTAAAGCTGTCACTGTTTGCAGATGACATGATCCTATACATAGAGAACCCTAAAGATGCTACCAGAAAACTACTAGAGCTAATCAATGAATTTGGTAAAGTGGCAGGATACAAAATTAATGCACAGAAATCTCTGGCATTCCTATATACTAATGATGAAAAATCTGAAAGTGAAATCAAGAAAACACTCCCATTTACCATTGCAACAAAAAGAATAAAATATCTAGGAATAAACCTACCTAAGGAGACAAAAGATCTGTATGCAGAAAATTATAAGACATTGATGAAAGAAATTAAAGATGATACAAATAGATGGAGAGATATACCATGTTCTTGGATTGGAAGAATCAACATTGTGAAAATGACTCTACTACCAAAAGCAATCTATAGATTCAATGCAATCCCTATCAAACTACCACTGGCATTTTTCACAGAACTAGAACAAAAAATTTTGCAATTTGTATGGAAACACAAAAGACCCCGAATAGCCAAAGCAATCTTGAGAACGAAAGAAGGAACTGGAGGAATCAGGCTCCCAGACTTCAGACTATACTACAAAGCTACAGTTATCAAAACGGTATGGTACTGGCACAAAAACAGAAAGATAGATCAATGGAACAGGATAGAAAGCCCAGAGATAAACCCACGCACATATGGTCACCTTATCTTTGACAAAGGAGGCAGAAATGTACCGTGGAGAAAGGACAGCCTCTTCAATAAGTGGTGCTGGGAAAACTGGACAGCTACATGTAAAAGTATGAAGTTAGATCACTCCCTAACACCATACACAAAAATAAGCTCTAAATGGATTAAAGACCTAAATGTAAGGCCAGAAACTATCAAACTCTTAGAGGAAAACATAGGCAGAACACTCTATGACATAAATCACAGCAAGATTCTTTCTGACCCACCTCCTAGAGTAATGGAAATAAAAACAAGAGTAAACAAATGGGACCTAATGAAACTTAAAAGCTTTTGCGCAGCAAAGGAAACCATAAAGAAGACCAAAAGACAACCCTCAGAATGGGAGAAAATATTTGCAAATGAAGCAACTGACAAAGGATTGATCTCCAAAATTTATAAGCAGCTCATGCAGCTTAATAACAAAAAAACAAACAACCCAATCCAAAAATGGGCAGAAGACCTAAATAGACATTTCTCCAAAGAAGATATACAGACTGCCAACAAACACATGAAAGAATGCTCAACATCACTAATCATGAGAGAAATGCAAATCAAAACTACAATGAGATATCATCTCACACCAGTCAGAATGGCTATCATCAAAAAATCTAGAAACAATAAATGCTGGAGAGGGTGTGGAGAAAAGGGAACCCTCTTACACTGTTGGTGGGAATGTAAATTGATACAGCCACTGTGGAGAACAGTATGGAGGTTCCTTAAAAAGCTACAAATAGAACTACCATATGACCCAGCAATCCCACTACTGGGCATATACCCTGAGAAAACCATAATTCAAAAAGAGTCATGTACCAAAATGTTCATTGCAGCTCTATTTACAATAGCCCAGAGATGGAAACAACCTAAGTGTCCATCATCGGATGAATGGATAAAGAAGATGTGGCACATATATACAATGGAATATTACTCAGCCATAAAAAGAGACGAAATTGAGCTATTTGTAATGAGGTGGATAGACCTAGAGTCTGTCATACAGAGTGAAGTAAGTCAGAAAGAGAGAGACAAATACCGTATGCTAACACATATATATGGAATTAAAAAAAAAAAAAAATGTCATGAAAAACCTAGGGGTGAAACAGGAATAAAGACACAGACTTACTAGAGAATGGACTTGAGGCTATGGGGAGGGGGAAGTGTAAACGGTGACAAAGCGATAAAGAGGCATGGACATATATACACTACCAAACGTAAGGTAGATAGCTAGTGGGAAGCAGCCGCATAGCACAGGGAGATCAGCTCGGTGCTTTGTGACCGCCTGGAGGGGTGGGATAGGGAGGGTGGGAGGGAGGGAGACGCAAGCGGGAAGAGATATGGGAATATATGTATATATATAACTGATTCATTTTGTTGTGAAGCTGAAACTAACATACCATTGTAAAGCAATTATACTCCAATAAAGATGTTAAAAGAAAAAAAAAAAAAAATCAATTGCATTGGTATATACTAACAATGAACTATCTGAAAAAAAGATAAAGAAAACAATCCCATTTACAACAAAGTCAAAAACAATGAAAACTTAGAAATAAATTTAACCAAGTGAAAGATCTAGACACTGAAAACTATAATACATTCATGAAGAAATTAAAGAAGCCACAAATAAATGGAGAGAGATCCTGTTTTCATAGGTCAGAACTAACTAACATTGTTAAAATGTCCATACTACCCAAAGCAATCTACAGATTCAGTGCAATCCCTAACAAGTTTCCAATAGCATTTTTCACAGATATGGAAAAAACAACTCTAAAATTGTATGTAACCACAAATGACCCTGTACAGCCAAAGTAATCTTGAGAAAAAACAAAGCTAGAGGTACGATACTTCCTGATTTCAAACTATATTATAAAGCTATAGTAATCAAAACAGTATGATACTGGAATAAAAATAGACACATAGACCAATGAAATAGAATCAAGGATGCAGATTGAAACCCTTGCACATGTGCTCATATAATTTTTGACAAGGGAAGCAAGAATACTCGATGGGGAAAGAATAGTCTCTTCGATAAATGATGTTGGAAAAAAATGGATAGTCACATGCAAGAGAATGAAACTGGACCCCTATATTACACCATTCACAAAAATGCAATGCATTAAAGACTTAAATATAAGGTCTGAACTGGTAAAATTCCTGGTAGAAAATACAGCGAAATGCTCCTTGCCATAGGTCTTGGCAATGATATTTTTGGATGTGAAACTAAAAGCACAAGCAACAAAAGCAAAATCACCAAGTGGGATTATATCAAATTAAACAGCTTCTGCACAGCAAAAGAAACAATCAACAAAATGAAAAGGCAACCTATGGAATGGAGCACATGTATGCAAACCATATATTTGATAAGGGGTTAATATCCAAAATATATAAGGAACTCATATAACTCAATAGCAAAGAAAAAAATCTGATTTTAAAATGGGCAGAGGACTTGAATAGTCCTCTGAATAGAGGACTTGACAAACCTGAAGTGGACAGAATTGGTATTATTAAAGAATAAGACTGTCTCCCTGAATGACTCTCGATTCCTAGGAAGGCTTGTTCTTATTTTCTAACCAAAACTTTCAAAAAGATGGGCTTGAAATGAACTGCCAAAGACTGAATGGACAGTGGTCAATTGTCAAATCAACTGAACAAAAGAGGATCATGGACTCTCAGAGCTGGCAAAATCACCAGGGTCAAACCTTTATTTCTTACATGAGGAGGCTGAGATGCAGAGAGATGAGGTGTCTTGTCCTACAAAATACGTGCAGCTGCTGATTCAGGATTCTAGAGCCGAATTCCCTCTGTCTCCAGGGCCATGCTTCTCCCAGTGTATAACACCAGTGACAGCGAATGACTGCTACCTGTTACTTCTTATAGCCATTGCTTCCCCAGTACACTCTCATTCTCTCCCTTCTCTTGGGATAGACAAAGGTTTTTCTATCGCAATCCACTTACTCATTGAGCATATACAGAGACTCAAATAGTTCTCTATGCAGTACCCCATGCATCCTCTACCCAGGATAAGAATTGACACAATCGATAACAGTAAACTTCTAGTCCATTCCTAAAAGACAAGAAAAGGTACTAATATAAAGCAGCTATGCCCTAAGGTGACAAGTTAATACTGGAACTGGAGTGAACAGCCTCCTACCATAATAAACCCAGAAACTTCATTAAAGTAATGTTTGCTTATTAAACTGGAACCAATTAAAAGTAATCAACAAAAAAGTGATCTATTTCTTCTACTATATTAATTCAATTTGGATGAGAATAATCTATACCTCAAATTAATCACTTCAGTGGGAGTTGGTTAAAACAGTTAGGTTTTCCAGCCTATCAATTTTTAAACTAAAATGGAGAAAAACACAAAAGCAGTTCAGTTTAAATAAAAGTACTTTGAAGCTTTGAACTTCAAAATAATCAGATATTGAGCAGACATAGCTATTTTTCCAACGTAGATCCTAATTAGTTTTCTTCGGTCTGAGGCTGAGATGCATCTAATAAACTTGCAAATTTAGCAATTATCTGCAAAAATCTTTTCCTTTAAATAACTTGAGAGTTGTCTCCTGGGACTAAAAATATACGCAACAGATAGAGAAATGTTTAAAAATGACAAATTTGCCTGACTAAAATATACTTAGAAATGTGAAAAATCTGTGCTTAAATAAGTTACCTCAAAATTGCATCACGTGACCATGAATTTCAAACTTATTAAACTTTCAAAATCTCAAAGGTGTAAGGAAAATGTCAGCAGTTCCTGGCAAGCAAGAGTAAACTTTATACTATGATAATGCTTCACAGACTGCAAAGTCTGAATTTCAGAGCAGAAAGAAATCTCAGCAACCACCTAAATGAAATTCTGTGTTTCACATTTGTTTATTATACTTACAATCTGAGTTAACTCCCAGAAGGGACAAGGGTAGTTGGGATTAAAACCCCAGGGTACTGCCTGCTCACTCAGTGCTTGCCACCTCTTCCCATCATAACGTGCAGCCCCCTCAGTTTCCTCTCTTCAGAGCTGGGTGGCTGCCAGGTTTATATAACAAAGAAACCTGCACTCCCTCATCCTCATGTTTTCTTGGTTCCTCTTCACCCTAAAAGTCAAGACTATTTACTTTGGGATCTTTATTTCCTTATAGAGCACAAGCCCTGACTGTTTGCTTTCTAGCTTAAAGCAATAGGTCTAAAATATAATACAACCTTTATTCTTTTCCTTCTAAAATAGGGTGACAGTAAGTAAAATATATCTTTCAGATCCAGGACAAGCAAAGGAGAAGTTATTAAAGTATATGCCAATTAACAAATAATCATACTAAGTGGAGCTCCCCTCAGTGACTCAACATAGTTGTTTTTGTTTTTGTTCCGCTCCGCGGAACGTGGGATCCTCCCGGACCGGGGCACGAACCCGTGTCCCCTGCATCGGCAGGCGGACTCTCAACCACTGCGCCACCAGGAAAGCCCAACAGAGTTGGTTTTGTTGCAAAGAAGCAGGCTCTGGAGTCAGACTTCCAGAGACCTTAAATCCTGCTTCTCCCACTGATTAACTGTGTGACTTTAAGCTCGATGTTCTTCTTACCACATCCTCACCAGTTTTATATTTCAAAAATAAAAAGGAAAGAAAATATCAATATACATATATTTATATATCTGAAATTATAAAAATATGTAATTATATATAAAATTATATATATAAGTCCCTGGATTACTGCCTCAATGCCTCTTTTTAAAATGTCAAATAACACATTATTTCATTACTTTTTATCTTTCAGGGGTTATCTCTGCTATACTAAACATGTGTCAGTCAGCCTATTATGTAATCCAGGGGCTACTTACACAAGTTCCTTAAAATTTCCAAGTCTCAGGTTTCCTCATGTATAATCCTTAAAGAATAAAAGGAGACAACAACTATTCTGCTATGAGTTAAATGTAGAGATTTAGCAGACTTTTCACCCTCTTCTAGTCTTCTCCCTTTATAACAGAGGCTAGAATCTTAGGAACTATATTTCTCAGACTCCTTTGCCAATGTGATTCTAGATATAGTTTAGTTTCTACAATTCGGGTGAGTTTTGGAAGACAAGACAGCTACAGTACATTACTCTTCCTTTGGTAGTAGCAGGTAATCGTGTGACCTCTGGCATACATAATGCTTCACAGAGGCCTCTGGATATTTCCCACCCCCATCCCCACCCACACCTCAGCATTACCTATCTTCATGCTACAAGTTGTCTTTTCCTAACATGGCAAAAGCAGCAACCTCTTGATCCTCTAAAAATCTAGAGCCAACAGAAAGTCAGTGACTTTTCCTGACCTTCACTCTTCAAGCCCATCCAATAATTTTGTAATCAACTAATCACCTGTATTAAATTCCTCTCTTCACAAAATACTTAGAATAATGCCTGTTTTCCTGACTGCCCTGACTGATAAACCTATAAAGTATTCGTCACAGTGCAGTGCCTAGCACAGAGTAGGCACTCAATAAAGATAACTTGTAATGGTAGTAGTAGTAATAGCCACAGCAGGAGGAGGAGTAGAGGCAGTAAACTAAATACCCACATTTTCAAACAAAACAAGGATAAAGTACCACGCAAATTAGGGGAAGTTCTGGATTATGGAAATCATAAGAGAAACGCTACCTTAGTTTTTAGAATTTGATGCAATAATTCAATTCAGCTGTCATGCTATTTTGTTGAACAATATATGGATTTGCAAGTATTGTTTGTGTATTTTATATCCTTGTGATTTGGAAGAATGATCTCTAGACAAGAAACCAGGAAATCTGGATTCAAATCTCACTCAGCCAATTTTTAAACTGTGATCTTGTAGAAGTCAGCTTTTGGTGCTTCAGTTTTCAAATCTGCAAAACGAAGTAGTCGAACCAAATGCTCAGTGAGGGCCTATGTTCTGCTTTTTTAACTAAGTATGTGAAGGGCTTTAAGGTCCTTGAGGACGATTGCCCAAAGTCATTTAAATATTCCCCTGAAATCAAATGTATGTGATTAATTTTCCTAAGAAAGAAAGCATTTGCATATCAAAAGGTATTTTTCATTTTAACATAGCCTAGCTCCTGTCCCAATTATCACCAAATTTTTATTAATAAAGTAATGCTGTCTCATTTCAACCAATTTACTGTGGAGAGAAAAGAGACAGACCTGAAAAGTATCCATTCATTCCAGCTCCATCTCAGACAGCAATTATACACTGGTCTTTTCAATCATCAAATCCAAACAAACAAGTAGCTCCTAGTTTAAAAAAAAAAAAAAAAAAAAAAAAAAGGAAAAAGTAGAGGAGAGAGAGATGAGAGAGATGCAGAGAAAGAAAGACAGAGACAGAGAGACAGAAACAGAGATGAAGACACAAGAGAGAATATGGAAACATTTTGAAAAGTACAAAACACTCAATAAATGTAAATATAGGCAGCTTCAACCACCCATTGGAGAATTAATTAACCAATCAATGAATTCTACTTCTTTATGTTGCTTGAAAGTTTAAATTACCTAAGGCAGTCCAGCAGACAGTGGTGAGAGCATGAGCTTTGAGTCCAAGCAGACACAACTGAATGTCAGATTCAGTAATCACCGGCTGTTTCAACTGTAAACAATTTGACCTCCATGTGCCTCCGTTTCTCATTAGTAACATGAGAATAACAGTAATATCATAGGATTGTTGTGTGGATTAACTGACAAAATACATGTCTACACATGCACTTATCAAGGTATTTAGTATAGAGTAAGTGCTCCATACCTGCTAGTTATTGGTAGAAATTGCCCCTCCCACCTGAGTTGTTCCACTTCATGAACTATCCTTAGCTAACCCATTGGTGCCTTTTGCAGCAATGTCATTATTCTAAGCCCAGCTCTGTAGGGCTAAACTGATTTCAGCCTACCACATGTGAAGATATGCTGAAAGGAAAAACCAGAACAAATCAGAAAGTAAATTAAACTTACTAAGTTGACGCTGAAGTTGAATTATAAAGGAAAAGTATGATCTTTTTAAGTGATTAGGAATACTCTATTCAGTCACAACTCAATCTTTTAATCTGCTTTTATTTTCAGCAGATGCTTACCCATTCAGTCCTAATTAAATTATAAAAATGACTGTGCACCTGACAAGACCAACACATGTGCTGACACTTCCACATGAGCATGACTGATCAGATAACCTTCAGTGACAGAGGATTTTGCAAAATCTAAAAGAAAGAGGGAAAAGATACAAATCCAAGGGGCCTCAGAAAAATATTTCTCAATATACTAATAAACTGGTGTCTTATCAGACAGTTATTCTCAAAGTGTGGTCCATGGCCCTTTATGGGCTGTCACACACTTTACAGTGGGCCATGAACTTCTCCAATTCAGTGGCAATATCATTAACAAACATTCCTTAGATGTAATATGTGCTATTAACTATTCTAGATGCTGAGGATACAGCAGTAAATAATATAGAACAAGCCCTTGCTCTCCTGGGCTTACTTTCTAGTGTCCAGAGACAGACACATAAAAATTAATAATATATATTCTGTGTCAGACGATGATAAGTGCTTTGGAGAATAATAAACAGTGAAGGTGCATAGAATTGCCATGGTGGGGAGCAAGTTTCAATTTTAAATAGAATAGTCAGGGAAAGGCTTACCAAGATGATAACATTTGAGTAAAGATCTCAGTGAGGTGAGTTGTAAGCCATTTGCATATTTGGGGAAAGAGAATTCCAGGCAGAGGGAAGAAAAAGGCAAAGACACTGGGGTGAGGAAGTATAAGGAAGTCAGCGTGGCCAATCTTTTTTCTAACTCCTTTTTTCACTCAATGCAGTAAGTGCACCATGGAATATTTTGACTTTCCCAAAACGACCTCCCCAAAATCAGGAAAGTCCTCTGAGGCACTGCTGCAAGTTGAGCCCTGTACAGTGGAGACCTGGGCAAATTACTCAGAACAACATGATACCATTAAAAAAGAAGCATGTCCAATGAAGATTCATTTTGTGCTGGTATATGCTTCAAGGCACTTCCCTAACTTTATCTCATAAGAACTCCAAGGACTGAGCCACCATCTCCCTCCAGAGCCACCCTGATTTCTATATTTGGGTTACTTTCCTACACAGTTTGCCATGGACTGATATACAGTTTTAAGACTTCTTCCCTTCCTTTCCCTGCCCCTTCTTTAGACAGATTCTTTAAAGGTTTTCCCTGTGATTTTACCAATAACAACTCTTGGAAAAGCAAGGGGAATTAATAGCATAATAAACACAGGGATCCTACCAAGTTGTAAGACAGGACACGGGGAGGGGGAAGGGTAAACTGGGATGAAGTGAGAGAGTGGCATGG
Source organism: Tursiops truncatus (assembly GCF_011762595.2). NCBI lineage: Eukaryota > Metazoa > Chordata > Mammalia > Artiodactyla > Delphinidae > Tursiops > Tursiops truncatus. Next base: position 138,591,787 of record NC_047036.1, read on the forward strand.
ACATATATACACTACCAAATGTAAAACAGATAGCTAGTGGGAAGCAGCACACAGGGAGATCAGCTAGGTGCTTTGTGACCACCTAGAGGGGTGGGATAGGGAGGGTGCGAGGGAGACTCAAGAGGGAGGGGAGATATGGGGATATATGTACATGTACAGCTGATTCACTTTGTTATAAAGCAGAAGCTAACACACCACTGTAAAGCAATTTTACTCCAATAAAGATGTTAAAAAAAAAAAGAAGCATGTCCAAATGAATTTCATATCATAGTCTCTTAACTCTGGAAAATACAAGCCCTGTGAATAAAAACTAAAGAATAGCAACCATGTAATAATGGCACTCATTCAATAGTCAGCAAATATTTGGTAAGCATGAATTATGTTTCAGATATTATTCTTTATATTATTATTAGGAATACAAATAAGTAGACCATTTCCTCTCATCCTGGGCTTGGACAGATAAAAGGGACACACTCACAGAATCATGTGATAAAACAATTCATGCACATGGAATCAACTTTCCATCCCAACAAGTGCCATCAGGAACATTCTGAAGACAATTTCCTTTGGAGTCTCACATTATAGCCATGGTAATCTCCATTTACAGACAATCCTGGGATTATCAACTTAATATTATTCACAAGTACTGGATAGCATAGGTTCTAAAAATAGATGTAAACAGATTAGATTCTGTGTTCCTAGCAGAGATAAATTTCACATAAAGCAAGCAAGAAATAAAAAGGTACTCTGGAGAAAAAACTTTCCACTTACCCTTGGGCTGGACAACCCTTTGGTATTTTATGGATGCAGAAAATAGCACAGACAATTCCCCCTTGTCTTCTATTCCCATGGTGAACATCTGCTGCATTTATCTTTCCACAGTCCATTCTCCCCTTCTCTTAAAGAATCATTTCCTTTTCCACTCTGAGTCTGTTACTTTGATTATGACTCACAACTCCAGTGGTAAGCAAGTGACTGAGATTGAAACAGAGTATTTCCCGTGCCCTTGCAGGGCCAGCTTTACAGGCATGTGAGCTGTGAAGGTGTACAGGGCCCTGCACTTATAAGGGCCTCACACTGGGTTTAATGCTCTTCAGTCTCTGTTTCAAAGTGCTAATAACTTTCTCTTTGAATTTGTGTTTTGTAAATAAAGCCCATGAGACAATAGAATATACATGTGCGCAGAGAAAATACATACAATATGCACCATTCCTGGTCACTCCATTCACATATAAAATTTGTATATCACATTCTGGAGGTCCCATGAATACAACATTCCAGTCTGTAGAGTTATGAAGATTAAAAGCAAACACTAAGAATTTTTACTAAAACTGAGTAATTGAGGCCCCTGAAAACCACACTTTCCACGTGAATCAGGTTTGCTTCAATGGAGAAAAAAGCAATAGCATTCTAGGAAACACAAATGACCAGAAAACCCAATTGTATTCATTTTTTACTGTTACTTTCCTGTATTAGGCAACCACTTATGCTGAAAATAATGACTCAGAAGAAAAGAGAACTATGGGGTAACTCATAGTTCCTTTTCCTTTTGGTCCTTCCTTACTCAACAGTAATCTGAAAGAGGGAGAGTGTTGATAGAATGAGCACATAACCAGAAGTGAAGTTAGTTTGATGAAGCATCTCCACTGCTTTGGTAAGAACAAAATTCATGTGCATGGGCAGGCTATGAAACTTATACAATGTTATAAACCAATGTTACCTCGATTTTTTGGGGGGGGGGTTCTTTTTTTGTGGTACGCGAGCCTCTCACTGTTGTGGCCTCTCCCGTTGCGGAGCACAGGCTCCAGACGCGCAGGCCCAGCGGCCATGGCTCACGGGCCCAGCCACTCCGCGGCAATGTGGGATCTTCCCGGACCGGGGCATGAACCCGTGTCCCCTGCATCGTCAGGCGGACTCTCAACCACTGCGCCACCAGGGAAGCCCGATTTTTTTTTTTTAAGTTGCATTATATACTCCTACTTATGTCACTTAAGATGAAATGGAATTAAGGTGTTCCACATCCTACCTGATCAAAATCCTCCCTCACCTTTACTCACAGGTTCCATCAGACAATGCTTCAAAGAGACAAACTCTACCAACCTCTGGTCTGAGTCTCTCAGGTATTCATCTCTGTGGTACCACAGGGGATATACACTTGGTCTTTGTCCCAGATTCCTGGCACAAATCTCCTAGAAGCCTTAGGATCTCCAGAGTGATGTGTCTTTTGTGTGCTAGTGACATGACTGGTGCTGAGGGCCCCTAGATACTTTCAGGATGGGGGCTGATCACCAGAAAGACCAATCATGATTTGAAGGTGGGAACTTTCCATACCTTCCCCATCTGTGGGATAGGGAGAAAGGCTAGAATTTGAGCTAATCACCAATGGCCAATGATTTAATCAATCATGTCTGTGTCAAGAGACTTCTGTAAAGTCCTTAAACTACAGGTTTCAGAGAGCTTCTTGGTTGGGGAATGCATCCAGTGCCGGGACAGTGGTGGTGCACCCCAATTCTACAGGGAAGAAGCTCCTGTACTCAGGACCCTTCCAGACCTCACTCTGTACACCTGTTCATGTGGATTGCTGTGGATTGTTTTGATAGGATTTCAAATCCACTTGTTTATGACAAAAATGAAGTTGTTTTTAAGAGTAAAGTTGTTTTTAAGAATGAAGTGTTTGTCTTGATATAAAAGTGAAATTGTGTGTCAGGAGGTCATTATCCACATCTGTGGTTTCCAGTAAGCACTCAGAAGCTCAGCTCCTGAGGGGCCCTGCTGGGGCCTTATTAGTAAGAACATAGGGAGAAGCAACTATGGGGAGGAACATTTAGACTGTAAATACCAAAAGTTTACGAGCACTAACCGAGATCGTTCATCTAGGCAATGCTAACCTTTGATGGTCTAAATTAGCTCTCCGAAGACCGTGGGGCACAGCTCCCGCTGGAGTAAAGGCGACTCTTTTACTGGCAGTGCGGTAGCTGCAAGAAGAGAATCATCTTGCCCACCAGCATCAAGGCCATTGTTCCCTAGCAACGTGCTCTAGCAACGGGGGACCTTTGTTTCACTGGCAGCTGGATGTCAGCTCACGGTTGGTTAAGCCCACTCTCCCAAGAAGCAATTTGTAGAAACGGTTCACCTCAACTAAATCTGAACTTTATTTCTTTCATCTCCCCTTGTCTGGAACAATACTGTGATTAATCTGTCATCGGTTTGGAGTATGTTACATCTTTACTGGCTTATTAAGAGACATTATCCTGTATGCTGTTGGCTTGTGAAATTATTACAATTTCCACAGTAAACCTGTGTTAAATAAACTGTTGGCAAAAACAATCTCAGTCTCTGAGTATAATTTTCCTTGAAACAAAACATGACTGATCCTTTTAATATAGTAAACCAGTGATAATAAATGGAGCGTCTTCCTGAGTTCTGTGATCCATTCTAGCAAATTACTGAACATGAGGAGGGGTTCATGGGGACCCTCAACTCATAGTCAGTTGGCCAGAAGGATGGGAGGCCCAGAACTTGCAACGGACATGTGAAATAAGAGGTAGTCTTGTAGCACTGAGCCTTTAACCTCTGGGGTCTGTGTTAACACATGGTAGTTAGTGTCAGAATTGAATTGAATTGTAAGACACTCAGTTGGTGTCTGGAAAGTTGGAGAATTGGTTGGTGTGGGGAAAAAACCCCCGTAACATTTGGTGTCACAAATGTTGTGATTAGGAACAGATCAAAATCTTTTAGGCAAAATCAGCACTTGGATATAGAAAGTCTCATATTGTATTCCAAACTGTTTTGTATTCAATAAACAATAAATTCAATGAAGTCAAAGACATACCATTTAATTTTCTTCCATCTTTCCCTCTCTTCTACTCCTAGAACACAGAAAGCATCCAATAAACACTAGCTGAAAGATTTAAACTAAGATTTAGTTATTATCAAAGTCTATTCCTTAAATATTTCTTCCACAGTTGTTGTTTAGATACCGTAATGTAAATGGCACCCACTGAAGGACAGGATACAACATGAACAGCGCCTCTGGAGTTTTGCAACGCGCTGGCCCTGTCTTAGCTTGAGTGTCTCCATAAACAATGATATGGGTGCAAATAGTTTATTTAGAAGGTGATACCAGGAAGCACTTTGAAGGAACAGAAAAACGAGAGAGGGAAGGGAGGAAAAGTTAATACAGGGTTCACAAATAAGCAAGTTACTACTGTAGACAACTGGATATCAATCCTGCTAAAGACCCTCTGAGAGTCTCTGTGGAACACACACTAAGATTCCCATTCCTCACTGGGTTGAAAGTCACTCCAGGATATTAACTCTCTAGCACTTCTGGCCTTCCCCTTGGTTGCCATACTCCTGCAGCCAGAGAAAGTCCTTGGGCAAAGAAGCACAGAAGGCTCTGGGCATATAAGGGATCTATGTGCAGTTGTCCTAGGGTATGCTGAGGTGACACAACTGACAGAATCTACTACAGATCCCAATATGGGTCCATGACATGCTGTTAGAGTGCCAATACTTATCTACTATGTGTCTGCTATGTGCTAGGCACTGTTCTAAATGTAAAAGATACAAAGTTGAAAATAAAAGATTAAAATCTCTCCCATTTTGAAACTGGTAGACTCGTGTAGTTAAAGGATATTAACTAAAATATTATATTGGCTTGGCCAAAAAGTTCGTTCGGTTAATGAATACATTGCTCAATAAAGTTCTTGGTGAAAATGAAAAAATGTATCTTTTATTTTTACTTAAAACTGAACGAACTTTTTGGCCAACCCAAAACAAATATATGGAGCATGTTTCAAGAAGTTCTGGAAGAAGAAATGGATATAAATGATGATTTGGTCTTATCTGGGAGATTGGTAATAAGCTTCATAGAAAAAGTGAGGTTGAGATGACGAATGAAAGATAAATGAGAATGTACTAAGAAATACTTTCAATTAATTAAAAAAAGGAAATAGAGTTGAAATGTAGACATAAGATGGGAAAACTAGCAGGAGGTAAGTCTGAAAAGGCAAGCAGGGGGTGGGTCATTCTGGGCCTTAAAGGCCATATTATAACCTGTAGTCCTTAAAATAAGATTGATGTTGTTCAAGGGTACAAATTTGTAACCAGTAGTAAATAAGCCATGGAGACCTAATGCACAGTGTAATAAATATAGACAATTATTACACTATAATTATATAATGCTAGAAATACCACAATGGCAATCACATTACAATATATATACATGTATCAAAGTAGCACATTGTATGCCTTAAATTTACACAATGTTATATGTTGAATTTATTCAATAGATAAATAAGATCAATAAAAATCCATTGAAAGGTTTTAAGAAAGGAGTATCTGTGGCAAGAAAACTTTGTGTGTTTTGAAAAGACTACTATGCCTATCTTGCAGAGATTAGTTTAGAAAAGTGCAGAGTAGGTATAAGAAGTACCCTGAGGCCATGTATAGCACACTGGAGCAAAAATGGTAGCTTGCACTAGACACAGAGTTAAAAAATAGATGAATTGATTTAAATTGGCAGGATTTGATGATGACTACGGGAGAGGGAGTATCCATGCAGATACTGCCCCTTCCACTTCTGGACCATAGAACATGTTAAAAAACAAACAAACAAACTATATATATATATATATATAGAGAGAGAGAGAGAGAGAGAGAGAGAGAGACAGAGAGAGAGAGACAGAGAGAGAGAGACAGAGAGAGAGACAGAGAGAGACAGAGACAGAGAGAGACAGAGAGAGACAGAGACAGAGAGAGTTATATAGAGTTATATTTGGATACATTTTAGATAAATATTAGAGAATGAGCAAATATAGATAAGGGAAGATTATTTCACTTTGGACATGCATTTGAGACATTCAAGTGGAGCTGCTCAGTAAACGTTTGGAAAAGGAAGCCAATAGCTCACAGAAGGGAATAGTCACATATATTTGTTACCTGAGGCCCTGGCCATACTTGGGATTGCCTGGGGAGAGAAGTTACTGTTAGAAGAGACCCATGAGGAGCTTGATTTTCCATATATTAAACCTAATGTGTAACTGCAAAACAATTTCTCCTTTGAAAGTTTATGTCAATATTCATGTTATTTTGATATAAATAAATTGTCAAGACAGTAGCTTTTGGTGTTGCTTTTTTGCTTTGTTTTGTATTTTCCATTGCCTTGATTTCTCAATCCCTTAGAGATAATTTTGTTTTTCTCTCAGATGTTAATTTCCATCCAGACACAAACATGCAAGTGGGTCTCACATTTTAAAAGCCTGTGATAAAGCTTAACACAGCTTGAACTATTATAAATAAGAAAACTATTCAACAGTGTTCTGAAATAGCTCTCTTTACCCTCTAAATTTTCTAAAATGCAGAGTTAATTACTTAGTGGGACATAATGGCAAATAAAATTAAATGGAAAGAAGGCACAGAGCTGTCAATAGAATCTCAGAAATAAGACAACTGCTTACTTGTAGGTTGATGAAGCAAAGAGAAAAAACACCTCTTTCTAATTTTTTCAACAGAAACAGAACATATACATCAAATGAATAGTTTTTATCTTACATCTAACAATGCCATAAATATACAAAAAAGCATTTGATCTTTGGGATCTTGTAACCATACACCAACCAGAAAAACAGTAGCTCAATGATATTTACAGCACTGGAAACAAAGCCATATAAACTGGAACGTCAGGTAATTCTACTTATTTTAAAACTCACTTCAGTTTAGATTTTCCTCAAATGTTTGTTTAAGCCCCACACACTAAAGGGAGAAAATAAATATATCCCCAAATCATAAACAGTTAATAGCAGTTCTGGCATCTGGATCACAGTGTGTCTTAGACCAGGACTCTCTTCCTCAAACCACACTTTTCATTTTTACCTCCCGTGAGTTCCTCTATTAAAATGAGTCTCTTCTCTATCATGTAGATTAATCCAAGTGTCATTATTCTAAATAAGCAAGAAAAGTGAAAGATGAAGCTTACATTTTAATATTACTGAGTCATCACCACCTGCCCATCAATGGATTGAAAAAGGAAACTAAGAAAAAATGGGGTCCCAGAGTTACATCCAAGGGTGAATCTCTTCCATAGGCGATATCAGCCTTTAGTTATTCAGGGTAACTTGACTTCAACCAAGAGTGGGTGGCGAACTGTCCAGTTGTGAGTACCATTAACTGGCTCTTCTCCCTGCTTCTGGGACTATATCCATGAAATGTCAAGAATCAGACTCCCTAAATTTTAGATTTTGGAAATACTACTAGACATGAATGAGGAAAATACAGTTTTTTAAATCTGACATATAAGTAAAATTAGATGTACAAATGGACTTGCCTCCAGGAAACCAAAACTTCGCAGGAAATGGTTCCTATATGTGATCAGATTCTGTTTGTTAGTTTCTCAAACATTGAAACAAATGTAGAGGTGCCCCAAAATATAAACCATAGCTTCTACCTCTCCTCTGACTTCCAGGTTCATACCCACTCCAGTTGACTCTTCCACTAGGCTATTCCGCAGAATGCTCTAAAATTTGATTATGGATTGCTACCTTCTTCCTCCAAAGCTGTCCACCCTTTAGGTTTCCCTATGACATTAAACTGTGTTCAAGCTACCCAGCTGCTTAAGTCAGAAACATAAGAGTCATCCTACTCTTTTACATCTCACATAGAATTTGTCAGCAAATCCTATTGCTATCATATCTAAAATATGAACGGAATCCATACAGTAGTCTCCAACTCTGCTACCACTAGCACTGTCAAAATCACCATCAATCCTCTTCTGCATAACTACCTTACCCCCTGTCTAATCTCCCTGCGTCTAAATTCATCCCCTACCCAAATTAATAGCAGCCATAGGGCTTCCCTGGTGGCGCAGTGGTTGAGAGTTCGCCTGCCGATGCAGGGGACACGGGTTTGTGCCCCGGTCCGGGAGGATCCCACATGCCACGGAGCGGCTGGGCCCATGAGCCATGGCCACTGGGCCTGCGCGTCCGGAGCCTGTGCTCCACAACGGGAGAGGCCACAGCAACGAAAGGCCCGCGTACTGCAAAAAAAAAAAAAAAAAAAAATAGTAGCCATAGCAATATTAGAAAAACATAAACATCATCGTGTCATTTACCTGATTAAAACCTTTCACTAGCTTCCAGATGAACTTCAAATTAAACCCAAACCCCTTTTCATGGTCAAAGGTGAATCCCTGCAGGCTGAGCTCTGCCTACTTCTCCCACCTACCCCACATCGTCACTCACCATGTACTCACTGTCATGTACTCACTGTCACCAAGTCACAGGGCCATGTCAGGAGCTGGTCAAATATTCTGAGGTCTTTCCCACTTTGGGATTTTTGCACGTGCTGTCCCTTTCACTTGGAATTTTATTCTTTCTGCTTATCCTTTTTTGTTCCTTTTCATATTCTGGACTCAGCATAAATGACATCTTCTCAAAGAGTCCTTCAGAGTCACTCAACTGGAAGAGAAACATCTTCTCCCCTCACCCTTATTCCCTACTCAGCAGCCTAGTCTTTGCTTTCTTCACAGTACTTGGGGCAACAGGTAATTAGATGTTGATTGCCTTGTTTACTAGCTTATTTCTCATTTTCCCCATAACATTGTGAGCTCTGTGAGGGCTGGGCTTTGTTTTACTCACTAATTTACACCTAGCCTGTCGAACATTGTAGATATATATTTGCTGAAAGAATGAAGGATGCAGTGAAGTGATAAATGCTCCTCCTTGGACAATCATGCATGCATCTTCAAACATCAGCCTGGCTGATTTTTGAAGGAAATCATCAAGAGGATGTGACCTCCAGTTGACCCTTGATCTGGACTCAGGGAACTGGAGGCTCCTCACCCCCTCCTGTGTCCTTGGAATGTATGTTTTGCCCACTCTTCCCAAGTAGGAACTGTTTTCAAGGACACAGCCTTATGAGAGTAATGTGTTGTTGAGACCATCTGGACGATATACATGAATGAATCCCGTTAGGGCTTCTACATAAACTTAAGATTCTGGTGGGTGCATGCGAAGGTCTCATTTTGCAGCTGCCCAAGACAAGCTTTGTATGTAAGTCCCCTTGCTCGGTGAAACTGCCACCTACCAATCTGGAGTGGTCTGCCTCTTTCTCTGGTCTCTCCTTGCCCTCCATGTATGGGGGCCAGTTTGCAAATCACCACTAATAATCTACTGAATTCAGAACCTACTAACAGTAAATAAAGCAAAAACTGAAACCACAATCTGGCAGTGTTTTTCTGCAAAAGGATGCTATTTCCTCTCTCATTTGAAATATGCTAACCATAGAGTATTCCATTGATGTCTCCAATTTCACAAGTCTTCAAAGATCTTGGATTTTATTTTTAACCTTTTTCCCATTTTCAACTGAGTGTTTGTTTCAGTCAGCATTAATGGGTATGCCATGCTGATTTCAGAGAAGTGGAATGAAAATTTAAGACTTTTATTTCCAAAAACTCAATTATTTTGGATGTTAACTGAAGGCTCAAACATTTCTAATCATTTTTTAATAAATTTATTTATTTTATTTATTTATTTTGGACTGCATTGGGTGTCTGTTGCTGTGCGCAGGCTTTCTCTAGTTGCAGTGAGTGGGGGGCTACTCTTCGTTGTGGTGCACGGGCTTTTCATTGCAGTGGCTTCTCTTGTTGAGGAGCACGGGCTCTAGGTGTGCAGGTTTCAGTAGTTGGGGCACCCAGGCTCAGTAGTCGTGGCTCACGGGCTCCAGAGTGCAGGCTCAGTAGTTGTAGCACACGGGCTTAGTTGCTCCGCAGCACGTGGGATCTTCGCGGACCAGGGCTTGAACCCATGTCCCCTGCACTGGCAGGCGGATTCTTAACCACTGAGCCACCAGGAAAGCCCTCAAACATTTCTAATCTTAATAAGCAGTTGCCAAAAGAACTTTTTAATAAAAACAGTTGTTCTAAGAAGTGATGGTGTGTATACAAAAACACATACACACATACCTATATACATACATAAGACATGCATTTATATATATACACACAAGGTATTTATATAGTCAAATAAATATAGGAAATACTGAGTTAGACAAGGCTAAACAGGCCTTATAATTGTCAATTTCTCAGAGCCTTTATTAACATATAAATATGATTATGAATTTCCAAAGTGGAATAAAGTACTCAGCATTTCCAATTTTATTTGATCCTCAAGTCCTTGTCATCTGCTATCATCTTGTAGAAGCATTGTTCTACAGAGCAAAGTATAGAAAATGCTTTTCTAGGGAGAGTAATTAAAATTCTAATTCAAGAATTTTAAAATTGTTGGGACTTCCCTGGTAGCACAGTGGTTAAGAATCTGCCTGCCAATGCAGGGGACACGGGTTCGAGCCCTGGTCCGGGAAGATCCCACATGCTGTGGAGCAACTAAGCCTGCGTGCCACAACTACTGAAGCCCGTGCACCTAGAGCCCATGCTCCACAACAAGAGAAGCCACCACAATGAGAAGCCCATGCACCACAACGAAGAGTAGCCCCAGCTCACCACAACTAGAGAGAAAGCTGATGCACAGCAATGAAGACTCAATACAGCCAAAATTACTTACTTACTTACTTAATTAATTAATTTTAAAAAAAAGAATTTTAAAACTGTAGAACCAGAAGAGATCTCAAGAGATCACCTCACTCGGTCTCCTGACCAGATGTCACAAACTCAAATGCAGGACTAAAGCACACTGAAAAGAATATATCCAACATAGAGGAGAAAGTAATGACTTAGCTTCAGCTTTAGTGCAGAATCAATGTCCCAGATTATTTCATTTTCCAAAAGAAGCCAGAAACTCAGAGTTTGTATTAAAACTTTCCATTTTTAGATATTTGTAACTATTTCAAAATGATGTTTTTCAAACACTACACAGACTAAATAAAAACACCTGTAGGCCATATTTAATACACAATACACCAGTTTTCAATCTGATTTAAACTACCTAGTATAGATATTTGTCTATTCCATTTTTCAAAATTTGTATTTAGTGACTCACCTAACGCTGCTGCATTTGTAACCATCTTTGATTTACTTTCCTTTATGGTCCCCTGTGAATCCTCCAATTTGGCAAATCTTTCAACTGGAAGGTATAAGTAACATCAAAATGGTCAAAATTTCCTTTGCATACAACATTAAGAAAGGGCCAGGTAATGTGCTAGAGTAGACGTCCTCCAAGATAAGCTCCATTCCATTGAAAGATCCATTTACTGCCATACATTCTATAATGTTCTACTCTACTCAAATAGAGATATCTAAACTAACTCATTAAAGACTATTTCACTTGGAAAAATAACAAAAATTTTCAAAGGGAAACTTGTCTATAACTCCTGTAAATAATAATTTTAATATCATTAGGACCTAGGCATTTATCAGTTACAAAGTAGGTGAAGAAAAATGAGCAGCATAGATAAGAGCATAGGCTTTGGAGTCAGATAAGCCTGTGTTAGAATCCCAGCCCGTTTCTTACTGGCCAGCTGATTTTTAACACGGCATCCTCCCAGACTCTTGGCATCTTCGTGTCCTAGGTTAAAATGAAGAAAATAACAGTACCTGCTTTAACAGGTTGCTGACAGTTCTAATTATATAATATGCTTAAAGTAATAAAGTTATAGCAATTGAAAAGAGATCAGTGGTTATCAGATTGTTTAGTTGGGATGTGTGACTATTATGGGATAACTTGAGGAAATTTCTTTGCAATGATGGAACTCTGTATCTTGATTGTGATAATGGTTACATGAATAGATGCATATGGTAAAATTTCATAAAACTGTATACCAAAAAATGCATGTAAAACCGATGTAATCTGAATATAGTCTGGATTCAAGTTAATAGTTTATTAATGTCAATTTCCTGGTTTTGACAATGTACTATGGTTATGTAAGCAATTATACTGAGGGACAGGGGGTGATGGATACACAAGAACTCACTATATTATTTTACAACTTCTAATGAGTCAAACTAATATTTCAAAATTAAAAGTCTAAAGAAAAACAAAGGAAAAAAAAGCTTGCTAAGAGGATTGTATGTGAGAGTGTGCAAAGAACTTGGCACCATATCTGGCACATTATAAATGCTCTCTAGATGGTAGCTATCATTTTTTAATTATTAAGTCTAGGAATTGAAACTTAAGAATAATGAAAACGGAATATATACCACTGAGAAAGGAGGTAAAATTTATCAGTTATCTAAGGAGGTAACTCAAACTGAATTTTGAATATTAAGACCAAAAAAAGGGCAAAAGATGAAGCGATAATAACTCATCAGCTTCAAACTCATTTCTCATTGCCCACCTACCAACATTTCAGTCACTTGACATTATACCCAGGAATCACTAACACATCACTGAAATTATGCAGTCCTTTAAAGGACTGCATAATTTACTGTAATGACACAGTAAACTTTTCTATCTCTAAGCACTTTCATACTAATGATGCTTTAAATACTTACAGCTTATTAATAGCTATAACACATTATAAATAGTTTATAACATAATCACCTGTTTTAATTAATAGCAGGGCTTAAGCAGTAGGAAAAACTTAATTGTGATAAATCTTCATAGACAAGTTAAACTGAATTTCTGGTCAGTATAATGTTCCCTCCTCTTGAAGTAAACTCTGAAAATAATTAGAATATTAACATACATGAATCTTTACTTTCTTCTTTCCAGAGGTACAGCTGCTTAAGAAATACAGTTTGGGGGCTTCCCTGGTGGCGCAGTGGTTGAGAGTCCGCCTGCCGATGCAGGGGACACAGGTTCGTGCCCCGGTCCGGGAAGATCCCACATGCCGCGGAGTGGCTAGGCCCGTGAGCCATGGCCGCTGAGCCTGCGCATCTGGAGCCTATGCTCTGCAACGGGAGAGGCCACAACAGTGAGAGGCCCGCATACCGCAAAAAAAAAAAAAAAAGAAAAAAAGAAATACAGTTTGATGTTCTAGTTTTTATGAAGAATTATGAAAGAATTATGAAAAACATGTTCTAATCACTAATTAATTGATACATGTCTAAAATGATCTATAACCATACAAATACTCTGATTAAGGTATAATAAAAATAGCATGTGATTTGAGGTGAGACAGCATGGGCTGTTATTGATACATTTATTCAACAGATTTTATTGAGCTCATACTATGTGCCAGTCATTTTTCTAGGCACTAGGCGTACAGCAGGAAGCAAGACAAAATCTCTACCCTTACGGGGCTTACATTCCATTAGGGAAGACAGACAAACAAATGGCAAACAAACAGAATAGAGTATCTCCTTTTATAAAGAAGAGTTACATAGATCCAAAATAAAAAATGGGGGGTGATGGAGAGAGGGGGGACTATAATATGTAGTGATTAGGGAAGGCTTCTTCAAGGAGAAAGCATCTGAATGACAGAAATGAATGAAGATGAGGAAGTAAGCCATTTAAAGACCTAACAGAAGAGTATTCCCAGAAGAGAGAGCAGCCAGCACAAATGTTCTCAAGAGGGTCAGTCTTGGTGGGTCTAAGGGACAAGAGATAACCATTGTAACGACTAAATTAGCCATGCAGAGGATGAGGTAGGCAAGACAGCAAGAGAGAGGCTCACGGGATATGGGTGTTACTGAGTGTGATCGGAAGCCTCTAGGAAGTTTGAGTAAGTGTGTGTGTCATCATCTGACTTAGATTTTTAAGTTCAAACTCACTGCTGGATGGGGAACTAACAGTAGGTGGGACAGAATGAACAAGGAGGCCTAGCTTAGCAATACTCTTCCCGGTGAGAAGCGATGATGCCGCTTCTCAGCACTGTGAACATGTTACTTGGCCTCTCTGGCTTCAGCTCCCTCACCCACAGACTGTGAGCTATAAGTGAGCTGTTTTTACATGTAACTTAAATTCTGCGTGGAAAGTGAAACAAGCTTGGCTGGCCGACCACAGATTCTGCATCTGAAATAAACATCAGGTTCCAGTTCTACCCTAGGCAAAACTAAGGGCTGTCTTTCACAGAATTTATTTCATAGGTACTGTATAAATTTTGGAAATGATCCCCAAATATAAAGAATAACATAAAAAATCTGCAGCAAGTCTACCATGTAAGACTGATGATCCTGATTATGTTGCGTTTTCCCCCCACCCACACATAACCTTTTTGGAAAACTGCTTTTTTCCTCAGAAGCATTTACTATACTTCAAATCATTAAATATTCTTCAAAAATATGAACTTTTGATTTATTTGCATAAGTCCCTACCATGGTACATTTTACCTGTTTCCAGGCCCACATAACTATAAATGACGCTATGATAAACATGCTAATATGTAAATCTTTGCGTGCAGAGCTGGTTGTTTCCCTAGTGTAAACTCTTAAAAGTAGAGTTTCTCAACAGTCAAAAACTGTATGAAAATTTAATGCATTTAACATATGCTGGCAAATTTCCCGCCAGAAACTTATTTCAATTACCCTTTAGACCAGTAATATTTTTGAGTCTTCTAGGGCTTTTTTGAAATCTCTACAGTCCTCTTTATCACTCATCTTACAGGGCTTCTTGTATCTACTGCAATTTCTATCTCTGTCTGTTCCTCTTGGGAGTCCTTGCTCCAGACTTCTGCTCTTCACCCAGATCTAACCCCACATAACTCTACACACTCAGAGCCTCCCAAGGTTGGTTGTAGCACACACTGTTGACGCCCTACATAACTGCCTTTTCACCATTCTCCCTGGCTAATAGTGACATGCTCTTGTCTGGGTATCAGATCGCTAGCAATGTACTTGAGGAAAGTAGGCTTCTCTTCCAACCCTGAGGGTGGGGGGGGGGATGAATATTTATTTTTCTCATCCATTGTTAGGGGATAAATCTCTTTTTTTTTCTAATTCCATTGCCTTTGCCACTAATTAGCAGCATGTGAACTATGTCTAGTGAATAAAGTATAAGGGGAGATATGCTGGGGGCTTCTGGAGCAACAATCTATCCTTCCCAGATAAAAGGAAAGAAGTAGTTCTCAAGCTGCCCTACTTCTCTCCTGCTTCCTACTTTTGAACAGAAGTGATACATGGACCTTTGGCAGCCATTCCACAGCCATTAGTTGTTTCAGGATGAAAAAAAAAAAGGTCAAGGATAGTAGAACAAAAGGATAGAAAGTGGCTGGCTTCCGGACATTACTCAGGCACTGAACAAATCTTGAAGACCATCTGTATTTAATAATTGACATTTATTGAAGTAAGGCTCTGACTGTTCCACAGAGACTGCGAGATAGAGGCTCTATCTTTTTTGATGGTTACTATTCAAAGGAATGGCTCCTAGGTTCTTAAGGAAGACATTCTTGGGTTGTAAAACCAGCAGGAGACTGGGAAAAGATTTGTATCTCTAAGGGGCTGAGAGAGATTTTATAGTTGCAAGGTTTCTAAAGTAAATACTCTAAGGAAAGGAATCTCAGGGGCCTACAGGCAGAAAGAAAACTGGCTATGTTTAGTGATGGTGAGAAGAACACTGAAACCATCTTTGTCAGTGAACATGCTGCTTCTCCCTCAGTTACCCTAATCACTCCCCACTCTGAAAACCTGTGCTAAGGAATTAAGTGAGCCTCTTATGACCTTTCAGAAAATTTCTAAATTGGCCAGAGTTAGTTTCTGTCCTTTGCAACTAAAGCCCCTCTGATGAATCAAGATTGCATTCCTTACGTTTCTCTTTTTTGGAAATTAGGAAATGAAATTACATTTTCCACTGACAGTAAAGTATAACAGATCAGATATAGTGGGGGGGAAAAGGTACTGAGCTTGGACACCTGAGATATGGATTCTAGTTTCAGTTTGGTTACTGTATGTTTGAGGTCTGATGCTGGTTTTTCTCAACCTAACAAATAAGAAGGTTGGACCAGATGGTCTTTGAGGTCCCTTCCAAATCTGACTTTCCAAAACTCTGTGATAATTTTGCCAGTTAAACAAATGCACCTTTAGAAATGTAAAACCAAAAGATCATTTCTTTATTCTCAGATTTTCATTAGCTGGAAAGAATAAAAATAACTATGCCAAAACTGTCCACGGTTTAGCAGAAGCAAAATCACAGTCAGAATTTCAAACAGCAGGTTTTGATTAGAAGGAGTTCAAAGCAGTCATAATTCACTTTCTCTTCAAAGAAGCTCTTAGCATAGGCCTGCACAAATTACCAATATAAAGTGGTTGGCAGGTACAAGGTAAAAGACAAGAACTATATTGAGTAGATAAAGAATTATCTCAGACACTGGATGATACTTTAGAACAGTAACTTGGGAAAGGAGGAATACGACAAACTGATCGGCATAGAATAAGTTCATTTTTCCAGCAATTTGAAAGCAGCAATCCAGAGCAATGAAATAAAATCAGCACATCTCACCACATGGGGCAGCTAAAGTTGTAGTCTCCACAAAAGAAGGATAAATGGAATGTGTCACAGGGGATTAGGTGTTTAAGGGAGTAGAAAGTTCTTATAATAGCTGCTACTTGTGATAGATTTCAAGAATGCTTTTGAAATGAGTAGATAAGGTACTAAAATTCTTGCATTCCGCCTGGGCTCAATCCTTTGGGAAAGGGAGTAGCGTAAGAAACAAGTGCTGAAATTTGTTGCTGGAAAATGCTGAACATAATTTTAAATATAACGTTTGTCTCATTTGAATCATAATTCATGCTCATTTTAGGAAAACTGCAAAAGAAATATATACAAAAAAAATTAAGAATACATATTTCCATTACTCATCTAGACACAACTCTACTTCTTCATTTTCCCTGGAACAAAATCTCAGCTATTCCAACTGGGGAATTACTGCTTTCATTACTAGCCACATACCTAGAAGGAGTGTGTTCAAATTGGAGGACTAAAGAGAGATGGGCTGTTGCCTTTCTATCTCTCTCCCTCTAACTACAGATATAATTACATAGATATTACTTAAAGAGCCTAGGAATGTTGAGGGCATAACTTGGTTTGCCCAAGCTACTAGTTTAGGCTACTGGGAAACTACCGACTTCTACTAGTAAAACTAGCTTTCCTATAAGCCTGGCATCTTTTCTTGGGCAAAGACAGCAAGGAATCCCATATATTAGGTTTCCCTCCAAAGAGAATTATCAAGATATAATTCCCTGCACTTAATCCCTTAGGTTCTCCTCCTACATGCCAGCATTACTGGGTCATGGTTCATGGAGAGTAATGCATATTCAAGTACAAATACTGCCTCTGTCAGCACCTACTACCGCTAAGCCCCACCCACTCAGGGAAGCAAGTGTTTTAGCATGTAGCTCCATCCTAATCCTCCTGCTCTCTGCATACCACTTGAAGAGGATTTAGAAATCCTGTATGGCTCCCAAATGCAGGATAGGTCATCTTTCTAGTCTGGATAATAGGGGAACAGACCACACTGAATGGCATGAAAATCTCTGTCAAAGGCACTAGTAAGGATTTCCATGGGGTGCTATAGCCTTAGCCAATACAACCACTGGACTTTTCATTTAAAGTCAGGTGTTATTCCCTTGGATAGAGGCAGAGCCAATCACTTACACATATTTTAAAAGCACTACTGACCAACCCAATACTTTAAACATTTAATTTTTCTCTACTGGGTGAGCAGCTCAAGCTGTGCAGCCAACACCAAGTAGTTTTTGCGTTACTTCAAGCAAAGGCAACAAAAGAAACAAAACTCATTACCTTTGAGCATTCAAACCCTGACAATACACCACATAAATCATCACTTCAAAAGAACATGTTAACAAGTACTTGACTTCCCCATACTAAGCAGCTAAGGAAGCATTAAAAAGTATGCTGATTGGTTGGTTTTGCCAGGGGCAACCTATCCTTTTTAAGGGGTGTCCAAGATATTAGAATTTGTCATTTACTGATACTATCTGTACACAAGCTCTATGCTGGGACTAGATGTTGGAAAACATGGCATTCAGAAAGAAAGAGGGCTTGAAGTGGCTTTCTGCAGACTTCTGAGAAAAGGTCTCAGGATTCCCTCTTTTATTTCTCAATCCATCTGAGAAAGTTAGGAAAGAACCCTGAGGGGAAGTATGGAAATGAAAATAATTCTGAGGAATTTTCTAGAAATTTCCAGAATCCAAAAATTTCTTTCTCAAAATTTTAATGGAGCAGAAAGTTCTCCCAACGTTCCATGAGTTAGCCTTTATTTGCCAGTCTTAAGCAACTTTGGATAAATGGTTAAAAATCTGAAAGAGATAAATATTGCCAATCAATGTAAACAACTGATGGCTGTTGACGGATGATTAAGTTGTGTCATCGATACTATCCTATAATGGCATATTACTCTGTGATGTGATATAGGTTGTAACAAGATGCAGCCATGGTAGCTAGGACCAGTGATGTACCAAACATGTGGGTGTTCCTAATTCTCTCAGTTGAAAATACAACCTGACGCAACCCTTCTAGGAACAATATAGGCCCTTTGTTTTGCTATCTCTATTTTAAAGAAAGGAGAGGACTATCATGAAGTAGATAAATTATGCTAAGAATCAAGTATAATCTCCTTATCCTCTTTTGGAAGATTCTACATGAACTGGACTTGCCTATCTCTCGAGTCTCTTATCCTATTACCATAGCCTCAAAACTTAAGTCCCTTCTGACTTTGCTCACTTTCCTCTACAAGAAATTTTCTTCCTTCACCCAGTCATCACAGAGGTAACTCCTTCTTACTTGGGTTTCAGCTCAAATGTTAGCTTTTGAAATGTTTTTAACTGACCGATCTAAGGTAACTTTATACCCCAGGTAAAGCTTTATGTTTTTCATGGTTCTTACTCCTATCTGAAATTATCTAGATTACTTGCTTATTGTCTTTTTGTCACTATAACAATATAGATTGGATTGGGGATAGGAAACTTGTACATCATGTTTATTGTTAGATTCCTATCTTCTACAAGAATGTCTAGAATATTTGTTAAGGAATTACTGAATGCAGAGTATAGTGGTTTTCCAAGGAAGAAAAATTAAAGAAAGATGTTGTTTCTTCAGTACTGGTATGTGCCTCGTACTTGGAACATATCATGAACATTTTCTTAGAACAGGATGCAAAAGACAATTTAATCAAATGCTGATCACTATAATGAAAAAGATGTTAAAGTACCTCCGCTGTCTTTAGTGCATTATTGCTATTCACGTGGCATGAATAAAACCAAAGGCATATGTAGTTTATTTTTACATTTTTTTCAGTGGGGGTTGTATATATTTTTTGAGAACTGGCTCCCAGCACTTAATTTAATGCTATACTGAGGCATGTTTTAGCATTTTTGTACTCATCTATTTCTAATCAAATTAAACCAAGTCTATACCTTATCAGCCAAATGCTACACTGACCCAAAGTTTAAATTCCTGTTGGAATCTCTCTGGGAAGGTGGTCTATGTTTCAGCATGGTTTTCAACTTCTCTTCAGTATTAACCTGTTATTCTTATTCCCAGATGTAACCCTTGGCCATTCCTACAAAAGACATGACTCTTTTTTCATACTAGGTCCAATAATAAATTTGGGAGCTCCATCAAGCCTAGGAATGAGTTGTGCAAATAAATACCAGAGTTTATGATTATCTTTTCAAAAACAATATTATCCTCCAGCCTCCTAAAGAGCTTTCCTGGAAAATAATTTAAACATTGATAAATGAAATGATTAACCTAGTCCCATTAGGTTACTGCCAGCTTGTTTGGAATCTGAATGCTTTATTATTGCTTTCAGCTGATTTAATATCAACTGCCTATTTGCTGTCAATGTCAATGTCTTTAAAACTCCTTGACTGGGTCCCTAATGGAAAGACATTAGATGATAAGGCAAGCGATTTCTCTACCTTCCTTTTGGTGTCTGACATCATTAATGTGATTAATGAGGTGACCAGGGAACCAAAGTCACTTGTCACCATTAGATTGCTAATATAATAGCCAAAGCTGAAAGGTGAGGAAGGAATGAGAAAAAAGTCTTCTCTTATCTCTGTTCTCTACTTTATCAAGGAGACAAACAACCTACCTTGTGTGAACCTTTTTGTAATAGTAAACATTTTGTAATAGTAAATGCTAAGAAAATGAAAAACATGTTTATTTGGTTCCAAATTATTTGTGATGACTGAAAAATAATTATTTTACCTTTAAAGATTAAGAATACATTCTAGATGACTGAATAATGACTACACATTATAGTCATTATACTGACTATATTGTATATACATTATATACATTATAGAAAAGAAATTGCTGGATCAGTGCCTTTAAAAAGGAGTAAGAGGAAAGGTAGACTCACCAATGGAATTGATTGGCTCATGTTGATGTAAAGTACAGCAGAAGCTCTTGCTTCAGGCACCACTAACTCTGTCTTGCTCCTCCTGTCCCCCTCTTTCTCTCCTCACCATTTCCCCCTTCTCCCTCCATTTCTCTGCTATAATTTTCTCTGTTGTTTTCAAAATCCTGGAGAATAACAGAGAGAGAACTTCTTTTCTCTCATTGTAGTAAAATCCCAAAATTGATACAAACCTGGCTTGGACTACTTACTCAGTCTTAGAGGATGAGGATACGTATATCGATGTGTTCATACGAGCCCAGACCTGGAGCAGGGGGAAGTAGTTTACCCAAATGTGAAACATACAAGAGTGGGAAATTGTGATGCTTTTTTACACATAAAAGGAAAAATCAATCCTGAGCAACCAAACAATAAAGATAAACTACCTATCTACCATAGAAGGAACAAATGGTTTTTAAAGAGAAACTGGGTTTGCATTTGGTCATACAAACTTCTTTCTGTAGAGTTATATGGACTGATGGGCATTCTCGTACATGGCTGGTGGGAGTGTAAACTTCAGAATTTTCCTGAAGAGCAAATTGGAAACATTTTAAATATGAATATACATCTTAAATATGAATATACACCATTCTAGAAATTTATACTAAAGGAAAAATAATAAATCATCACAAAAATGTGACTAAAGTGATGTTTCTCTCATTGTATATATGACAACAAAGAACTGGCAACAACCTAAATGTCAAAAAATAGGGAAGATTAAAAAAAAGCATTGAAAGTACTATTTTAAAATTTATGTGTTTGTCTGTTATTTATTTATTTATATAATCTGAAAAGATATATATCAAAAGACTAGGAATATCAGGATGGTTGAAATATGGGTGATTTTTCCTGCCTTCTTTTGGCTAATCTCTATTTACTAATTTTCCCTCAATGAGTATAAACATGTATTAACTGTGTAATGTTTGTGTTCTGAGAAGAGAGCAGCTTGAACACAGATTCCTGATTCACTCTAAATACCCTTTCTAAATAATACCATATTGGGATGGGAGCTGGTGAGCAGGATATAGAACACTTCAAAGGTGTCTTTAGGGACCAAGAATCAGCTGTAAACTATTCTCTTTTGTGATCTAAGCCAAGGGATCAGACCCAAGGGAAAGGGTTTACCTATGTTTGGGGTCTCCAATGATGACTCAGGTTTCTTTGTTTCTTGAAGGAAATCAGCAAGCAGAAGCCTGGGCTTCTCTTCCAGAAAGACTGCCCCTGTCCATTTGCTGCATGTGGTCCTACTGACCCAGAGGCCTGGAAGAAATTACACAGAGGAGAAAAATGCCCTGTCCCTGAAGTGGGGAAAGGCCTGCCACTTGTACCCCAATTTCACATGCTATTTTAAAATTAATTCCAGATGAAATAAGTTTTTAAATGCAAAATACATAATGGTTAAAACATTACAAGAAATTTAAGAAGAGTATTTGTGTAACCTTGCATTATACAAGATTATCCCTAGGCAAGATAGGAGACCTAAAAGCCTTATGTAATATTTCATTATGTAAAAATTAAACACCTTTCATGGCAAATATACCATAAGCAGAATTAAAGAGAAATGAGAAACTGAGGAAAATA
Organism: Tursiops truncatus; assembly: GCF_011762595.2. Classification (NCBI taxonomy): domain Eukaryota; kingdom Metazoa; phylum Chordata; class Mammalia; order Artiodactyla; family Delphinidae; genus Tursiops; species Tursiops truncatus. The sequence continues at coordinate 138,613,621 of NC_047036.1, forward strand.
TTTTCAATGCCTATGTTAGATAAAGGGTTAATATTCCTTGTATTAAAAGATCTCCAGAAATAATTAAGAAAAAGGGAAGTAACTGAAGGAAAAATGGATGAAAAGGCAAAGACAGAAGAAGAAATTCTAATGGTCAATAAATACACAAAAATTCTCTTAACCTCTCTAGGGTTTAAAGGAATGCAAGTAAAAGCAACAAGATGTCATTTCTTCATTAATCTCATATAGAAATAATAATATAGTGAGAAAAAAGCACTGATGAAAAAACAGGGAGACATAACCTCTGATAGGAAATAATTTGTGAATTGCAATGACCTCTTGGATTGACCTATTAATCTTGATTTGGAAATCTATCCATTAGAAATAAAAACCCTGTGTTCTGTGAACAAAGATGTCTATTGCAACATTATTTTATAGTAGCAGAATAAAAGAAAAAATAAAGGGACACCAAAAAGGGAAATGGTTGGATAAATCACAGTACATCTACTCCATGCAACAGTCCATAGCTATCAAAAAGAATAGATTAGGCCAATGACTCTCCAAGTGTGGCCCTTGGACCAGCAGCCTCAGCATCACCCAGGAACTTGATAGAAAAGCATGTTCTCTGGTCCCACGCCAGGCCTGCTGAATTGGAATCTGTGAGGATGGGGCCCAGTAATCTGTGTCTTAAGTTATCCATGTGTTTCTGATACATGGTTAGATCTATATCACTTGTCTTGAGAAGTCTATTCATATTGTTAAATGAGAAAATTAAAATTTAGAGTAATATATTTAACGTGATGCATTTTTATAAAAACAAACAACTATAAAGCATACGCTTTTTGGATATGTACTCATACTTTTGTATGGGAAAGCATAAAGTTGTGCCAATAACATTTTTTAAGGTAGGAAAGGAGTAGGGAAAGAGGAATAACCTCTCTCTTCATGTATCTTTGCTTCCTTTTTCACTGGAAACAGTGAGCATATATTACTTTCCTAATTAAAAAAAAAGACATTTAAATAATAAGTTAAAGAAAAAATGGTCATTGAGCCTAGATTTTCACCTGACCTAGATCAAATAGACTCTAAGCTATGTGGACATCAATTGGTTACATCTTCCTTTCACCAAGCCTTAATTGGCCTTAAGACCTAGCTCGTGATGACTCTGGCATAATCCTTTACTAAGCAAACTATTAAACAGGTAGGTGGATCAGAGCAAGGATTCTTGCATTTTGCATGAAGGGGCTCAAAAGAACAATTTCTCTGGGTTATTTCTCCAAACTGCCTTTATAGTTCAAGTTAAGACCTATCCATTGGACCCTCTGAAAAGGTTACAGTCACTGTAAGCAAACTATATAGATGTCAACAGCTATAATACAAGTCTATGCACAGTTTACTGAATTTAAAAATTTTGTCAACTGGTAGTTTATTCCAATCCTTCTTTCCATTGTGTTTTAAATTTTAAGTGTGGAGAAACAATGCATTCTTCTTTAAAGCCTTAATCATTTATTGAAATACCATTTTCAAAGCCAAATTAAGTTAAATGTTGAGTTATTACATTTTTTGGCTAAGATTTTCCCTTCAAGGACAAAATACTCCAATACTATCATTTGAGATTGGTTTTATCTATATCTGAAGTTTGTTAGAAAATACATGTATTTGCAAAGCTCTAGCAAGTCATAAGTACATGATTATAGGGTCCAAAAGTTACATCCCAGGAAGTCACAAAAGTTAACAACATGGGCCAGAATAATCATGGAGATTAGGTAAATTTAACTTGTGATGTTGACTTCTTCCTTTTAATTACTTAGCTCTTGAATATAGTCAATAGTCTGATGAGCTCTGATTATGGAGAACTCAGCTAAAAATATACTGAATTAGAATCACCTGCAATGTGACATTTAAAATTCTACGATTTTAGTTCTCCTATCCACCCATTCTTCTTCCATGGGACAACTTTAGGGTTATAACTGAAATGAATCTCTAATGACTAATGCCCCAGTGATTTGATTTTTGCACATTGCTGGAAAATTAAGAATAATGCTTACTTGCCCGTTAAAAACCTATATTCCACTGAAAGGAACCTAGATTTAAAATTCTCACAAGCCTGAAAGAAATAATTTCATAATCTAATATGTTATGGTGGTCTAAATGAGAATTTTCCAACTCAGTCCCATAAAAAGAAGCCTTTTGCCACTAGACTTAAAAAAGATTAGACATAGAATTTAATTAAGTTAACAAAGTCCACTGTAATTCCTTAGAAGTGAATCTCTTTTATCTTCCAAGTTTATTGGCTTTATTACTGTTGCAAAGAATTTCTAACCCACGATTACATCTGTGCCTTTCTGCAGAGCCATTCAGCATCCTGAGAAATACCCGACTAATTTGATTACATGCTTTGGTTCTCAACAGATCCCAAAGAGAGAACATCCTTTCTGCCTTTTATCTAAAATGTTTGCTCTGCATTAACGTATTTCACTAGTATAAGTAAAATAAGCTTTTTTTCCTTCAACCAAGTATTTGAGAACATACTATGTGCCAGTGCTTGCCAAGCACTTCAAGTGCATAAGGAAAATCAAGACAAGGATTTGACATAAGTAGCTTACATTACAGTGAAGGTCTCTCTCTAAAAGGATTCCTTAAATATTTTTTGCTAACTCAATATTTATTACTTAATCAGATGCTTGATTTAACACCCATGCTATTTGCTACCCTATTAAAAACTGATTAATGCATTTTACTATTTTGCTCTAAATGGTTTACTACCCTCCAAGGAAAATATTTGGACATTTCCCTTCACTGAGGCCAGATTATCACTGGCACCCAACCAAGGAACAGACCCTATGTTCCTTCCAAAATTATTTGACTTTATTTCCATAACATAACATCCTTTCTTTTATCAAAGAGTGTATGAAATGCTGGAACTGAGGAGAATATTTTTATTTAAATATTAAAAATTTGTACCTGTATAACTTAAAGCACCATACCTTACCCTGAAAGGATTTATACGTTGTGCTGAGAGAGTGAATCAATTTTATTTGTGGTGTTAACGGAAGTTCAAATTGTTAAATTAGATTCAGATAACATATTCATGGTTTGCATTAACAAGATAATAAGCAGACAGTTGAACAGATTCAGAAACTGTGCATGTTTAAAGCAATGAGCATTTTAAGTGTGAAGAGAAAAATAATGTAGTTTTCGTAAATAGTCTTTCTACTTTAAAGTCTCAACCATGGCCATGGGATTTCTGTTCTCATTAAATCTTAGTTTTTTCTTAGTCCTAAAAAGACTTTTCAGTAGAGGGCGGAAGAAATCCAGTTTTGAAGAACTCATGTTACCGTAATCGCCATGGTCAGACTCTACAGGTGAGAGAATGTAGTCCCTCCTACAAAGTTCGTCCTGTTAACCAGAGGAAGGACAGAACCTTGGGGCTGAAAGAGTTCAGATTCACTACCCACAACTGATACTAAATTTCCCACATTTGTAGTAGGTGATTATTCAAAAGATACTTCTATGCATTTGCAACAACAAACTTTTAAAAGTTTGATGCTATTCCGTAGGACTTTTCCTGGAAATTTTCTTTAACTAAAAAGTACTTTAAACTTCACACTAGAATTCTTAGAAGGGTGATTTATAGAACCCACACTGGGGTTTTCCATTAGAACTGTAACTAAAGATAAATAAATAAGAACTGCCATCTCCAACCAATGGTTAGGAATGAAGGTGCTGGATTTGTTATCCTGGGTTTGATTTCCAGCTGTGTAATCTTGCACACATTACTTTCTCTAATCTTGCTAAACCTCAGATTCTTCACAGGTAAAATGAGGATAAAAGTAGTGCCCATCACAAAAGGGTCTTTGTGAAGATTAAATGTAATAAGGTGTTTATCAGTACAATGCCCTGCACATAGTTCCCACTCTATAAATTCATGATTCAACAAATAAATATGTGCTACTCTTTGGTCATTTTCAATAGTTTTACTCTCTATTATTTTCCTTAATAGACTTTAAGGGGTAATGATTTACTGTCATTTTCAAAGAACCAGATTAGTATTTATTTATCTTCTCTAGAATTTTTAAAATTTTTGCCTTCTTTTTTATAAATAACATCTTTTATTTCTATGTGTCTCTTCTTGCTTTTTCTTTTAAGTTTTATTTATTTTTAGCTGTGTTGGGTCTTCGTTGCTGCATGCAGGCTTTCTCTCGTTGCAGTGAGCGGGAGATATTCTTCGCTGCAGTGCACAGGCTTCTCATTGCAGTGGCTTCTCTTGTTGTGGAGTACGGGCTCTAGGCTCACAGGCTTCAGTAGTTGCAGCATGTGGGCTCCGTAGTTGTGGCACGTGGGCTCTAGGGTGCATGAGTTTCAGTAGTTGTGGTGTGTGGGCTCAGTAGTTGTGGCTCAAGCGCTCTAGAGCATGGGCTCAATAGTTGTGGCGCACAGGCTTAGTTGCTCTGCGGCATATGGGCTCTACCTGGAGCAGGGATCGAACCCGTGTCCCCTGCACTGGCAGGCGGATTCTCAACCACTGTGCCACAAGGGAAGTCCCTCTTCTTGCTTTATTTTTCTTTTTCCTAACTTCTTAATTCTTTTATTTTTTGCTTTCTCTCCTAAGGTAAGCATTAGGACTGTGATTACAACTTGTACTATAGCCTGTAGGTTTGTATGTGATGTGTCTCATTAAATTGCTTTCTAAAGAATTTACAATATTCACTGTCTTCTCTTGGATTTGAGAATAATCTGGGAGTGAATTTCTTAGTTTCCATGTAGTTGAGATTCTTTTTGATCACCTTTTAATTTTTGGATTACTCTATTTGACAATATCTTTTAATTTAGAATCATCTTTACAAAAAAAGAGATTTCTGTCCTAACAGTTAGTTAAAAATTCATTATCACCTAAAGGAATTTGTTTTATTTAATAATTTTGATAGCCCTTTAAGAATTCCCAAGAAAAATTTCACAGTTTCTGTAGCCTCAATACTGAGAAGCATGCAACAATGAGTAAAAGCAAAAGAAAGTCCATATTTAAATATCTGGGCATTCAATGTATTTTGCTTTATTATAAATCTTAAATATCTAGTAGGAATCAAGATGGAGAGAATTTAAAGTATTCCCACTTGCTTATACACTTTACTCTTCTCAGTTTTAATAAAAAGCCTTTATAATAGAAGCCAGTCCAGGGAATTTTCTGGAAGTAAAATTAATAAGAAGTCAAGCATCAAAGCACAGTGTTAAACATAAAATGAGGCCAACAGACTGGGTGCAAGGAGTATGCAGATGATGAAAGTCAAGCCTATGTTTAAAAAAATAATAAGTATCCCATCTGAGCCATATGTATGATCCACAAAGATAAGGAAACCCTATCACTGTTGTATCTCCACCTCAAGGAGAAAAGAAACCCCAGGAACAAGTGGTTTAAGTTCCAAGACGTAGCCAACAACTCTAAATGCAGAGACTTCCACATTAGTTCTAGAAGTTTATAATCTAATCCTCAGTCCCAGGAAAACAAACCATTTTACCCTGTATCTAGAGTTCTCTCCAGTTTTATGCAGGGTTATAAAAAGAAAAGACTATTTTCAGAGCTTTAGGCAAGTGGTTCTCGCTGACCCTTAGTTTCCTCATCTGCTGAATAGCTACCAGGTGGCAAGAGTCCTGATTATATAATCTGTATGTTTATTTTTAGCTCTAGCATTTTAAAATTCTACAGGCAGGTTAACATGTGTCTATTCTAAGCATTAAAAATGTATGAAGAAATTCCAATCACAAATAGCAGGGCTATAATAGAACTTACCAAAATAGTTTTGATCAAATATACAACACCCTTAAGTATTACTTGATAAGCCTAGTTTTGCACTAATCCTGTCATTGATAAATGAAGTGTTCAGGTATGAAGATTAGTCATGTCAAGTTATTTCATGATGCAGAAATTTTATTTACCCAAAAGAATAAGAAGAAAGTAAATTTTGAGTACTTTAAATGGGCTGAGAAATAAGTGCTAAGCATTTTACGTGTGCCAAATAACTGGAAATCATGAAAATAAAAATTGTGGACTATCAGTCTAGAGCAGATGTTGCTGGTTCCCTGCCCACATCCCTCTGATCTTGTTACTTCAGTTTGCTCCTGTACAAATACCAACGGCCAGAATCTGCATCTCTTTGCCCAGGAGCCTTTGAAGACTTGGAAGGCTGCCACACCTTGCACCCAGCAGACCTGTGGTGGAGGGAACTAACACCTCTACCCCAGGGAGCAGTCTAAACCAAGGGCTGAATGGAGTTGCTTGGTAAATGCCCAGCTTGCTCACCCCACAGGCAAGGTGTGTGTTTTACACCATTTTTTCAGAACTTCCCAGAGGTGTTAAGATCTAGTTACCAATAGCAGTGGCTGCATTGACAGTTCTTCGCACACTGGCTACCCCACCTTCCTTGTGTCTCTTCCCCACTCCCCTACTCATGTTTCCTACACCTGCCAAGCTAACTACTTGCACTCAAGTCCTTCTATTGTCTCAAGATCTGCTCCTGGGGGGCCCCAAACTAAGACTGACTACTAGAAACAGATTGATCTCATTGTGCAAGTCAGTTACGATTTTGTCAGTAACTTCAAGTCAGTTACGATTTTGTCCTTCACCACCCCACTGAAATATACAGTCATGCTCTCTGCCCCAAATTAGGAACAAACTGGGCAGGAGTCTTGTATATGCAATCAAGAAAGCAATACCCACTTCCAAAAGGAAAACAAATACAGAGGTGAAACTTGATACCCACCCTGGGAGCAAAGAACATGACAGAAACCTTTCGCTCAAATGAAGACATTATAGGATGGGGAAAGGGAAGGAAGAGGATTAGCCCTTTGATTACCATTTTCCCTACTCTCAGGAGAATTTTGATGATAAAGATTTAGACAAGCATATTTTAGCAGGGTAGACATGAGTTAAGGGTTCATTCTGCTGAACACTAGTTCTGAGTCTGAAAGCAAAATTGTGGCAGGGACACATCATGGATATAACCTGTACCTAACACAATAGTTGGAACATAGTAGGAGTTCACTATGTGTCTGTAAATGTATAGTGAGAACCAAGATGAATCAGGCAAGCCTTAAAGACTAAGAAAGAGGAAGTTAATCCACTATAACTAGCTCAAGACTAGTTAGAAGGAAAACTAAAACGTCATCCCGTTTCAGCTCATCAAGTTAGGAAGGAAGCCCGCATGATCAAAAACTCCACATGTACTGTCTTATAGGAGCTTGGAGATAATGATAGAAAGGGGGGTGGACATTCTCCAAAAGGAAGAAAGGGAAACGTCCATGATCCCAATTATGATCCCATTATAAAGTTGAAACCAAAGGCAAACTTAAAATGTTATATTCAGAATGACTAAAGAATTAATTACTGTTGTAATATCTTAGTTCTCCTGTGTTAAAGTCAAAATTATACCCTCCCAAATGTCTATTTTCATATCTCTGAATCACTCATGAACACACTGTAGGTTACAGGCATGCTACTTTTACCTGACCATTGTGGAGCCCTTCATATTAATAGACCTGATCTTAGGTAAAAATATTCTGATGGAGACAAAAGAAATTTAACATTTGACTGATCCTAGCCTTCTTACATCACCTCCAGTTATAAAGAATTTGCTCATTCTCTTTCTCTTCCTTCTTTGCTGCTCTCTTGAAAACCCAGTCCCCAGGATACTATCATCCTGACTTTGGAGAACAGGTATAGTGATATCTGATTGGAGGAATGAGGATGCTTCCAAGAACAATGGACACATGGTTTGGGGCTTGGTAAGACAGGAAATAAAGCGAGAGAATGAAACATACAGGGATACTATGGTATATTAAGAAATGAGAGAGGAAGTGGGATTTTATAAAGCGTTGTTGAATTACAGAGCTGTGATTCAAATATAAACCACTAAAATACTTGTCTGGAAGTATAAGTTTAAAGTATAGTATGGTATAGTATAGTAGAGTATAGTTTAGTATAGTATAGTATTGTCTGAAGTACTATAGCTTAAGCTGCCTCTAGGCTAAGCTGCCTCTAGGCTAAGCTGCCTCTCCTACCCTCTTTCTATCCTGAAACTATATACAATAATGTTGCTGGGTCCCCAGAGCACTAGCAGGACAACTTTGAAGTAATTTATTAGAAAAGCAAATCACCAAAGAGGCATTAAACTATCATCTTTCCATCAACCACAATACCCTTCTGTCTTTAAAAGACAGATGTTCAAAGAGTGAAAATGTGCCTATTTTATCTGGGAAAAAGTGGTAATTTTATTTCAACTTTCTGTGTATCATTAGGTTGCTGGAAATCATGGAAACCTAAATTACATATACAACCACTTCATGCACTGAGATCTCTTATAAGAAGAAAGCAGCAATATAATCAGTCAGCTCAAATCATCCTCAACATTAACAAGGTGGCTGTAGAGTCATTTTAAGAAATGACCTTCTGCTCCTATTAGTAGACTGATTATACTCTAGCTTTTGTTCCAGAAGCATATCACCAAACTAGTCTCTCAAAATGTGTATTAAAAATGATACATTTTCCTTGCCAGTGTTTATATTCAAGTCAAAGTTTCTTTAGAAAAGAAGAAGAATACAAAAAAATTTGAAGCCATGGCAGTTTGCATCTCTCCAGCGAAAGCAATCATCAAGGCAAATATTTATTGTTTGAGTTGTTGAACATAGATGTGTGGACAGAAGTTTAATGTCCATGCAATCTGTTTCCAGTGCATTAGCTATCACATTACAAATGACAAACAAGATTCTTTCTTGTTTAAAATGTGTCCCACATGCTCAGAATCAATCTTGATTAACAGACTGTGGCATAATTTGGCAGTTCAGAGATGAGAAGTTTATGGACACATTTCAGTTAAAAAATAAATTCAAAGAAGACAACTTGTGTGCATGATGTATCTAAAAATGCTTCCGAAAGACATTTAGGAATCTAAGTCAACTCTGAACAGAGAGTCTTGGTCTATTTTGTCAAACAATATAACGTAGAAGAATTACTCATGGAGAAGCTACAGACAACCTTCCACTTTTTATACAACAAATTCCTGAAGTATATTCAAAAGCTGAATGTGAAAAAATAAAACGATCTATGTGGAACCTTAGCTCCACTAATTACTAGTTAAAATAATTTAAATTATCTAATGTCTCTAATTCATATTTATACATTCAACACATATTTACTGTGTTCCTGTTACGTGTCAGACACTGCTCTAGGGTTTGAAAACACAGAAGTTCACAAAAGAGGCTACAATCTCTGCCTTCACACTTTGAAATGAAAGAGGCAAAACTGGAGGAGTATTACATAGGTGTTTGATAGATATTTTAGAGTGGGACAGGTAAGATGTCACCAAGAATATGACCTTGATGATAACCTGAAGAAAGTGAGGGAACAAGTGTGGATATCCATGGAAAGAAACAGCATTTCATGAGTGGCAAGTGCAAAGGCCCTGAGGCAAGACTATGCCTGACAAGAAAAGGTAGCAAAGGAGAGCAAAAGCAGAGAGATGAAGGGTAGAGTGTCAGAAGAGGAAGTCAAGAAGTAAAGGGGGCCAGAGCTGGGGAACAGACCTGTTAGTTCAGAGCAAGGACCCTAAAGAGAATAAAAAGCTATTAGAGGATTTTGAGAAAAGAAATTACATCATCTGCGTTACATTTGACAAGGAATAATAACAATTCTTCCTCATAGGTTTATTGTAAAAATTAACATAGGTACTTCCCTGGTGGCGCAGTGGTTAAGAATCTGCCTGCCAATGCAGGGGACATGGGTTCAAGCCCTGTCCCAGAGCCCACATGCTGTGGAGCAACTAAGCCCGTGTGCCACAACTACTGAGCCTGCACTCTAGAGCCCGCGAGCCACAACTACTGAGCCTGCATGCCACAACTACTGAAGCCTGTGCCCTTAGAGCTCGTGCTCCGCAACAAGAGAAGCCATGGCAATGAGCAGCCCACACACCACAATGAAGAGTAGGCTCTGCTAGCCACAACTACAGAAAGCCCGTGCGCACCAATGAAGACCCAACGCAGCAAAAAAAAAAAAAAAAGTCTCCCTTTTAAAAATAAAAATTAAAAAAAATAGCCCTCTTCTTGAAAAATTTTTTTTAAAAATTAACTAAGATAATTGACATAAAATGCTTCCCACAGTACATAGCAAAAGGTAAACATAAAATGTTAGCTGCTATAATTATTTTTGTTATTCAGACAGGGATTAGGAACACATAATAAAAAATGAAAGTCATTGCATGAGTTAGGCTTCTTATTTTTTATTTTGTCTTTATCCTTAAAAAACTGAGAATAACAATCCAAGGAGGGAAAGAAGAATAATGAAGAGATGCTTTGGTTCAAAGATCAAGTGAAGATAATTTCTGATACATTTAAGTGCCTTTTTTAAAAAATGGAAGAAAAAACTTAAAGTACAAAACAGAAGGATAGTAAATTTTCAGGGTAAATCTCTCAACGCTCTAAGCACAGAAATAATTGGAAATCTATTTGAAGCAATTTGAATTGATGTTTCTTCCAACTTAGGGCCAGGAAGAAGCATCAAAACTGCTTGGATGACTTTTGGCAAAGAGCTATACACAGTAAATAGAAAGGATTTATTGTAAATAGATTCCAAGAAAGCTACTAATAGGCCTCCCCGCTGGCTGAGCAAGATTACTGAAACAAAATAAAGCAAAGCAAAAGGTATTATTGCCTACTTAAGCAGTGTGGCATAAAAATTATTACAGTAGCTGGACTGGAGAAAAAATAAACAGATCATGCTTAAAACGCATGAGAGGCAAAGTACATTTTGTCTCTCCCAGTATATCATGACAGGTGTACAATAGGCATAAATGATATAAATATTGGAGAAGGATTTATGACTTGAACTCCCGGAGAAGCTTCAAAGTGCAGAATCTCATTTCACACACAGCCAAGGAACAGTATATTGTTATCTTTCATTTTTATATCATTTTGTGTATTTCATTCCTTTAAAAAGCATTTATTGATTACCTATTATGTGCAAGGAGCTGTGGAAAATAGAAAATTGCGTAACACATGGTCCTTGTTACCCAAGAAACCCACGTTATAGCAAACGGACACAAGGCATAGTGTCTATTTCACTGAACATAAGACACCATCAATTGGAGTTAAATCAAAATAATAATTTTATAGGAAAAAAGAAAATCAATAAATATACATAGAGTTTTTAAGATAAACCTAATATCAAAAACATTAAAATTTGAAAGAAATACATACCTTAACATATAAAATCAAGTACATAAATATCTATACTAAGAGGAAGCATAAGTGTCAAAGATGGTTTCTGAAATAACAGGATGTTATAGGCGCACAAAGGAAAAAGTATTACCACTGGGTCAGAGAGGTTAGCAAAATCCAGATGATGTTAACATTTCAGCTGGGCTTTAAAAAAAGAAATAGAAAGTCTATAATGAAAATGACGGGTAAAAAAATAAAATAAAATAAATAAAATGCATTCCAGGCAAGTAGAAATGGTGGGTAAGAAATGTATTCCAGGCAGATGAAATAGCACGTACAGAGTAAAAATTACTTTGCACAGAGGAGCAGCCATACATTCAGATTGACTGAAGGAGGTTCATAATGGACCCAGTTGTAAGGGGCTTTAAATGCTAAACAAATGATTGTAAACACTGCCCTGTCCGAAACTAGGAAGCTTCAAAAGTAGATAACACATATTGTTTAGGAAGAATAACACAACAAAAATCCACAGTGAACTGGAGGGAGGCTAGACTGCAGAGTAGAAGAGCCGTAGGGAATCTTCCATAATACTCCAGGCAAGATATGCCAAACCAGACGAGGGAGGTGAAAAGGTGAGTTGAAGAGAGATGGATGTGTCTCTCTCCCTTTAGCGTACTTTTACTCACATGCTCGTAATTAATCCGTACTAATGTGACATCAAAAGAATTATTCAAAAGATTTTAAAGAGGAAGAAGCCAAAAGAGAAAATTTATGACTTTTTTTTTTTACTATATATCATGTTGAGATAAACTGAGTCATATTAAAAATTTTAAGTCTATTTGAGCAAAAATCAATTGGAACCAGGCAGTGCCAAACCTTCAGTGTTTCAGAGGGCTCTGCCGAGAAGAACGGGGGGAGAGATGTCTAGAGAAAGTGCAGAAGCCGAGAAAGGAAAGCATAACTTGGCTATAGCTTAAAGTCTAGTTGGCTGTTTGTGATTGGTTGTCCTTAGTGTATTGATTTTGGAACCCTAAAGCATTTGCAGGTTTAGATTTTGGTTTGCTCACGTAGGCCACAGCATTAGCGCCTCCGCAGTCTAAGGGCCTCGTTGTTTAATTAATTTAACACTAGATAGATTCGACCACCCCAGAGGGCAGATCTGCTGTTCTCTTCTCAGCACTTCACCTAACTTTCATAGGTTTCTGATCAGAAATTACAGAATGAATGCTTTAGGATGAGTTGGATGTTTCAACTTGAAAGATAAAAAAAGCACTGTGAGCATACAGGGTGCAGTGCTTTGCTAAACAAAGATGGCTATACTGACTCAGCTGTTCAACCTCACGCAGTTGTTGACAATTTTCGTGGCAGTAACAGTTTGTAAAGGCATTATCTCTGTGCCCAGCCTGCACCATGTAATCAGAAAACTAAGACAGGTGGCTGAGTGACATGGGATGAGAGGTGAATCAGAATTTTGGCTACTTCATTAGCAAAATCGTGTTTAGGGTGATTTGGAGTTCCACATTCCTATTTCAAATGATAAAATATTTCTGAAGGAGATTAGGCATGCACACATCATCAAAAGAAATTTCATTTAATGATGTTGGACAAATTACCAATCAAAATAGACTAACTTCCCCAAGCATCACTTGCATGAAGAACACTGGTTCTCAATTTGTAAATCATTTCTTAAATACTTGGTAGAGTTAAAAAATAAGGGTCTTATTTTGTGGAGTCTCTGACAACTCTATCAGAGTCACCTTGGGTGACCCATAATTCAGATTATAAATCAGGCAGAATGGAGTCAGGTTTGGAAATCTGTAGCAACCAGATTTGGAAAACACTGCTCCAGGGGACACTGTGACCAATAGATAGCTCACATTGAATCCATGAGTAGAAACTAGTTTTTCTCTCCATGCCATGATAACTTACATCTTCAAATTCATTCCAAGCACATTCTTTTGCAAGCAACCAATTTCTATCTTTTGTGATAATTATATTAATATTGATACTAAGCACATATGAAAACCATGCATTCTTTTCTATCTGGCATCTTTCAAGATAATCCACGTCATGGTGTGTATAAGTAGTGCATTCTGTTTTATTGCCAGGTATAATAAGAAGGTTGGGAAGGAGAAGCAAACCTGACCACAAGTGGGATTTTTCAATCATGAAAACTATTCTTAATTAGTAAATACTTACACATATGTACACATATATACATACACTTTCATATATATGCATCCTATGAAGGTCATCTATGGTTTCAAGATTATTCTATTTGTAGTTATACAGTTTATATTGGTCTGGGGCAACCTCTGTTTATATAATGTCCCCCAAAAGGTGTTTTGTCCAACAAAGAGAGGAACACAAAAGTCTCATTTTTGCCAAGTTCTTTGTAGGATGGACCTGTATAAATTCTAAAACAGTCATCAAGGAATGCACTGAAAAAACAAATTCTAAAGCAAGTCTCCACAAACTTTTTCCATAAAAAGCCAGATAGTTAATAGTTTAGGCTTTGTGAGCCATATGGTGTCTGTCACAACTACTGAACTCTGCCAATGTAGCATGAAAGCAGCCACAGACCACAGGTAAAGGAACAAGCACATCTATATTCCAATACAATTTTATTAATGAAAACAGGTAACTACCAACACCTATTAGAATGGCCAAAACCCAACACACTGGCAACACCAACTTCTGGCAAGGATGTGAAGCAATAAGAACTCTCATTCATTGTTGGTGGGAATGCAAAATGGTAGCCACTTTGGAAGACAGTTTAGTGGTTTCTTACAAAAGTAAACATAGTCTTGCCACACGTTCCAGCAATGATGCTCCTTGGAATTTACTCAGAAGAGTTGAAAATTTATGTGTTTTGTTGATTAGAATACTCACAGGGGATTTTTAGGGCAGTGGAACTAACTCTTCCCTATGATAGGTAATGGTGGATACACGACATTATGCATTTGGCAAAACTCACAGAATGTACAATGCGAAGAGTGAACCCTAATGTAAACTTTGGACTTTAGTTAATACAAATGTATCAATATCGGTTACTCAATTTTAACAAATGTACCACACTAATGCAAGATGTTAATAATAGGGGAAACTGTGGGTGGGGTGAGAGCACACTTTCTGCTGGGAACTCTCTACTTTCTGTTCAATTTTTCTGTGAACCTAAAATTGCTGTAATAAAACAAAACAAAACAAAAACAGGCAATGAGCCAGATTTGACCTGTGGGCCATAGTTTGCTGCCCTCTGTTCTAGAGAATGAAGACATCATCAGAGAATACTTGGAGTTCATAAAGTTGTCTTTGTGAATGTCACTGACTTCAAAGAAATTCATTCAATATTGCTTTCAGAATTTTGTTTAGAAAAGCATGATAACACTCCTGCCAATTACATTCATATTTTCATATTTTTATTTCCATAGCAAAAAGTTATCCATTATAATCATGAAACTGAACCCATGCACTTTTCTTACAAGCCAACAGTTAAGCAGATCCTTCTTGCTCTCCAGCACTGGAGGGACCTCCCACAACCCACAGAGCCCCTGTGTGGGGAACCTAGCACATCTTAATGTAACACAAGCAGTGCTCCAAATACAGATGTCTTCAGGCTATGGCTTCATCTAGGCTGCTCAGAAAGATTAGATACTTTATTGCCCTCTTAAATAGTCTCATATTTTATACTTTGGAAAGTTTTATCTTCTAGAGTTTCCACCTGTCATGTTGCCATCAGTAGCACGGGAAACAATCCTAGCATTTTTTTAAAGAGTGCTATAAACTTAGTCTTATCTCCATGTCCACTTTACAGTAGCAATGTGTATTCCATTTTTAAGATACTAATCAAATTTTAGTTAAAATAGTAACATGTATTCTCAGTAACAATACTATAAATGATCTGTTCTGCACTTACTGTAACAGTAAAAACATATATTCAATGGTGTTATTATTATTTTAAATATTTAATTGTTTTTGTTTATGTTTCAAAATGCAGCAATAAAATTTACTTCAACTGCAATCACCCATGCAACTACAACTTTTCTTATAATTTGCCATAAATAATAAATAATGCAGTGCCTATAAATGCACAACAATCTTTCTTGGGAAAAGTTGGCTTTTGACTGCTGTAATTTTTGTGAGATTTGTCAAGTCAAGATAGAATTTTAACTAACTTGGGGTCCACCTGCTGCTAAGTGATCTAGGAACATGTAGAAGACTTGTTTTCTTTAGGACAAGCTATAACTGCTCTGGGAATCGTAAAATGTATATTTCTGCCCCTGTTTTGTTATTTTCAACAGAGTATACTCATTAACAATGGGAAAGTAGCTGAACTTCAACCATTTAGTATAAGGATTAGGTTGATCAGCTTCTGAGGGTAGGATGGCTGAGTTGGAATGAAAGACTTGACTTCTCAGTATCTGCACACATAAGCTATTTGCCACTCATAAAAGACTAACAACTTTCTGGGCTTCCCTGGTGGTGCATGGTTATAATCTGCCTGCCAATGCAGGGGACACGGGTTCGAGCCCTGGTCTGGGAAGATCCCACATGCCGCGGAGCCACTAAGCCCGTGCGCCACAACTACTGAGCCTGCATGCTACAGCTACTGAAGCCCGCACGCCTAGAGCCCGTGCTGCACAACAAGAGAAGCCACCACAATGAGAAGCCAGCACACCACAATGAAGAGTAGCTCCCGTTCACCGCAACTAGAGAAAGCCCGCACACAGCAACGAAGACCCAACGCAGAACCCAAAGTTAATTAATTAATTAATTTTTTTAAAAAAGACTAACAACTTTCTTTCCTGACCGTGTCTGTAACTAGGTCAACAGCCATTTTGAAAAGAGACAGATATGTATATTGTGGAGAAGGTAGAATAGAAAAGAGAGAATCCAGAAAAATCTCTTTTAAATAGAAGCAGCAGCAACTGAGTTATGAATTGAGTTATTTGTCAAGTGATCTTGTCTTGAGAAAGTATAAATAACCTTTAGAGAAGTGATAGAGACATCTACTGCCAGCTATTGACCACATACCATGCTAGAACAGAAGTCAATACATAAACAAAACAAGGTTAAATACATTAGCAAGGACCCAGTGCCATATAACTGCAGTGTGCCCCAATCCTTCTCACTCTCTTTTTTGTCTCCAATTTTTATGTGTAGGAGGAAGGCAGGAGGGAATCAAAGCTTGCAAGGAGAATTTTGCCTTGTTATTTTGCTAATTTAATGTTCAGCATCTGGTCCATCTGCTGCTGTGCACGGGCTATGGTGATCTGACACTGATCGTGGAATGCTGATTGAAAAACAATGAAGAGTCGACGTCAGATTGAAATTCTTTGCAGGTGAACTAACAACATTAAAGCTTATTAAGACCAGTCAATAACTAACCAAATTTTTGCTTTTGAGTTATTTTAACAGATGGCTGCTTTATCTTCTTTCATAAGCTCACAAACAGTGCTCATTTGCATTTTCTTTACATCTTAGAAAACAGTTGCTGTGGTTCTTCACTTTTATTCCCTTATGCATTTAAGTTGAATTTTTTATGTTGAAATTTTGCTCTGGGCTTTTCCACTTTATAGTGGCAAGGTTAGAATAAGTTAGTAATAATTAAGTGTGGGTCAGAGGCATATGTAATTTTCGACGTATGCCTTGGAAACTCAAGCTGCCTTAGGAAAACACCCCACCCATTTCTTCAGCTGCAAAATGAGAGATTCTGTGTTTGCCAGTCAGCATCTGCCTATATAAGACAATTTTTCAAAGTGAGAGAAAGTTTAAGGCAATAAGGTGACTTTTTCTAATAGTGACGGTGACTTTTTGTAACTACAAACAGATATTTAAGCAATTATGACAAAGTCACATCTCTGAGTGCTTACAGGGCAAAGTTTTCCAATGGCTCAAAGCAATATACACATCATCCTAAATCTAGGACTATTTGGCGAGTATCATAGGGGCACATTACAGCAATATGGAATTTATCCCAATTAGTTGAAACTTTTTCTCCTCTTGTCTAGCCTAATTTAGTTCTAGAAATACTTGAAAGAATTTTTTTTATCTCATGGATAGAGCTTTCCTTTAATCAAGGATAATAAGCGCTAGCTGAGAGAAATAGGAGTCTTGATCTGTTGGGAAGTAACATAAAGGCTTATACTGTGGAGATGTGGTCAATTAATTGCAATATTCATAAAAGTTCTCAAAACAATAAAAAGAAAATTGGTAGCAGGTCTGAAAATATAATTACCATCCCAAGACACAAGCAAACCAGTTTACACATAAGCTAGTTTGATAATTCTGCAGCCAATTAGTAACAATACAACCAAAGTTACCTGAAGTACTCAGAGAACAGAGATTGTTCTTGTTACACTCTTCAAACAAAACAAAACCAAGCCTAGTATGGTAGATTGCTTATATTAATGGTCCCAAATAATGCCTCCCTACACTGTGGCCCTTAACTGTGTGGTCCTCTCCCACTCTGTCTCCCGCTGTGGCCAACTAACTTATTTTAGCCAATGGGATACTAGCCCACATGTTGCAAGCAGAGACTTGAGGACATGTACGTTTCTGCTGTTCTCTGGTGTGACTGAGGGGCTGGCTTACTCTTGGACCCTTACCACTACCAGATGAACATTCTTAGGCTAGTCTGATGAAAAGATAAGAGAAACATATGGACTAAACCCAAACTGTCCAAGCTAAAGTCATCCTAGTTAAGACAGCCCTCTGCTTACCTGCCAGCTGACCAGAGATGCAT